>NC_133756.1:165164975-166543160 GCF_036562045.2 Rhinolophus sinicus
GGGCTATGGGGTGAGGACCCCAGGGGTGGTCGTGTACTCAGTGACGGCAGCGGCCAGGGCTGGCCGGAGAAGTGCAAGACTGACTGGAGAGGGGCGAGGGGTGCTGGGCATGGCCCTATGGGTGCCACCATCCCAGCTGATGCCTGGCACTGCTCCTCCCAGCTGGCGCCAGGTCAGGAGGGGTGGACCTGGACAGCTGCTGTAGAACAAGAAGAGTGGGGTTCGCTGAGCAGCCAGGGGTAGGCCTGGCCAGCACACAGTGGGGCCCCACAAACCTGTGAGCAAGTTGGAAGCTACTCACGGGGACGTGTGGGGGCTGGAGGGGCTGACCGGTGGGGGCAGGCTGGCTGGGGAGCAGAGGCAGAGAGTGGGGCTGAAGAGGGAGGGCTGGGCAGCAGGAAGGCAGGAACCCATAGGAAAGGGGGCTGAGGCCAATTGGGGTCCTGGGTGGTTGGGGGGCAGGCCCAGGGCATAGTGATTGTGGGGTCCCAAGCAAGGGGCTCCTGCAGTAAGACCGGGAAGTGTGTGCTGCTGGGGGAACAGAGGTGGACAGGGAAGCTGAGTGGAGCTGGGCCTCCCATGGGGTGGCATGGCAGTGACAGTGGGGACTCCCTCCTCAGTGACGTGCGTGGGTCTGGCCACTGCAGTCCCAGGGTGGGCTGACCAGGAAGGGCTGGAGTCCACACCAGGGACCTCAGGGAGTGGGTGCCCTTGAGTGGTGTCCACGCAGTGACTCCTGGCTGTGTGGACCGTCTGTTTGCCACGACACATCTGTGATCCGGGCTGGCATGTACCCGTAAGAATCTGATCCTTGCTTCCTGCACCCGAGGCCTGGCCCTTGGCCAACCCATGGCCCCAGCTTAGTCCTGCTGCTCCCAGAGATTGGGGGAAGCCTGTGAGCTGTTTCAGGGGACCCCTGGGGTTTTGACTGTCCATTTTACCCCTGTTTTGTTCACCACCAGAGTTTCTAACTAGTGAGGACACCCGGCTTTCTGCCAGGGTCGATGAGCACGTGCTTGGTGAGGAGGGGTAGCCCTGAGGCCTCCTGGGCAGGCTGCCCTCTGTGCCACCCAGTTCAAGTTCAGGCTGGCCGCTTAGAGTCTGGGCTTGAAGGCTGGGGTGCAAGGGGCCCCAGGATGCCCCAGGCCGCGTCTGTCCAGGCTGGGAGCCATGAGGACTGTACAGGCCAGTGGTCAACAGCGCCAAGCTGTTCCTACTGCTCCTGACATCGAAGGCTTTGGCCAAGTCCCGGCAGCTCCTTCCTATCCCGGGCACACCCCCTGGGCATTCCCATCTCTGCCCTTTGCCCAGGCAGTTCCCCCTCCCCTCACCAAGCACACTTGTCCTCCAGCCCCCTCCCACCTCTGGTGTGCAGCTGTGGGCCAGCATTGGGGCTCTGTCACTTTAAGAGGGCGAACCCATTGCTATGGTCAGCTGGGGGTGCCGCATCTTGCCCCCTTGGGTGGGACCACTGTGAGAGCTTGCCGATGGCTGTTTCATGGCCAGGCTGGCTCTGCCCTCTAGGCTGAGAGGGCCACTGCTCTCTCTCCAAATCCCTCCATTACTGGCTGGCACCATCAGTTCTAGTCCAGTTCCCCAGCGTGGTGCTCTGGGCACTCAGCGCCCTACCCCTGTGACATCCACACACCCTGGACTCCTGCGTCCGGGGTTTTTCTCAGCCCAGCCCTTCCCCTGGGAGTGCCTGCTCCTTTCCTACCCGCCACATTTCCCACACGCCTTCCATACCCAGCTCAAATGTCAGCCCCTCGGTGAAGCCTTCTGGATCTTCGCAGGGACTGATTCCTCCCTCCTATGGGGAGTCATCTGCCTCACTGACAGTCCTATCCCGGAGACCCTGCCCCTAAGGCAGGGACCCTGCCGACTTCCAGACCTTTGCCTCATCCAAACTAAATGTCCCCACAGGACCCTGGAAGGCAGGGGTGAGCCAGGGCCGTGGCTGCCTCGAGGCTGCCCACTGGCTCTGGAGTGGCCACTCCCCACGGAGGAGCTATGGGGTGCCGCCTGCCCCAGGGGCCCTGTGGGGCACAGGGCTCCGAGCCGGCAGCAGGCAAGCCTGTTTTCCTGGCGAGGCCACACCAAGCCGTCATGCTCTGTGATTCAGGGCTGGGGTGAGTCTGGTGATTACAGCTTGGCAGTCTGCTCCCCAGCCAGCCCCCTATCCCTGGGACCCAAAGCAGGTCGGTGGCCCCCCGCTTTTGATTTTTTTCTAAATTGGGATCTAAGTGACATATAGCATTGTATCTCTCAGGTGTATGTCATGACTCCATATATGGATACGTTGTGAAGTGACCGCTGCAATCACCACCCACAGAGACAATTTCTTTTCTCTCAAAAGAGGGCTCAGCTTTCCATTTCCATGTACACGGCTACACACCAGGCCCACGGAGTCTGAGGGAGACTCTGGCTCTGCTCAGCTTGCCCATGCTTCTCAGGGGAATAGGGCCAAGGGAAGCTGAGGAAGAGCTCTTCTCCCCAAGAGAAGATCAAACCAGGACAGTCAGGCTGCTGGGGAAGAGATGGCCTGTGACCCCTGGGGACCTGGGGGATAGGAGGGGCCCTCCTGGTGTGGGAAGAGCTAAGCCAGGTGGGTGGTGGGGCAAGGTGTGGGGGAGCATCCTGGAAAGTTCTGCACTTCCAGCAGCCCCTGGACCCCCACATGCAGTGGCAGCAGGAAGCACCTGTCGGCATGTGGCCCCTGGGGACCCAGTATGGCGGCGGCTGCTCTGAGCCCAGCTCCAGAAGCCCGTGAGCTACCGGGGCTTCTACCTGCCCCTCCAGGCCTAGAAACCCAGCCTGGGTGCCCATGTGTGTGTGAGCACACGCACACGAGGACTAGATGTGTGTCTGCGTGCAAACACATGTGGGGCGGGGGCAGGGCGGGTGGGTTTCCATCAGTCCAGATGTTGAAGGCCGTGTAGCCAGACCTGCAGACCCGCACACGGGCTCAGGGAGGAGAGCGGGGCTTTACGAGGCTGGTGGGGATGTTTGCCTCTTGGAAATGACGTGCAAAGCCAAGTTAACCCAGCAGCAGGCTGTGGTGGCTCCTGGGCAAGCCGAGAGGGGCCCAAGGAGCAGGAGGGCAGCGCAGGCGGCACGCAGGACCAGGAGGACCTGCCCAGCAGACCCACATGCCCACCACAGCCCATGGCCTTTTATCACAGGGAGCTGTGAACTGGTGCCCGGCGCCTCCAGGCAGGAGCAGAGATCTGAGGGACCGGGCATCCTTGGGGCAGGGGTGATGGCCTGGCCGGCAACTTCAGACTCCTCGGTAAAGCTGGGAGGCAGGCAGGCAGCAAGGTGGGCACTGAGTGTGGCCACTTCTTATTTATAACTTAGCAGTTCCTCACTTTCCTCCCTAATTCAATAATTTTTGGCCTGCCTGGTGGCCTGAGGGCCTCCACAATGACTTTAGGAGCCACACGGGCCTCCATGTCCAGGTGGCCTGAGCGCCAGCACTGGGGGAAGCCGGGGAGCGGGCGTGCGGAGGGGCAGCAGGCGGCTGGTCAGCGGTGGCATGGTTTCCAGGACCCCGTCACTCCAGCCCTGGAGGCCGCAGAGGCCCGAGGCCCAGCTGCTCTTGCTCACTCACCCAGGTGGCAACGGGCCTCGGGGCTCTACAGTCAGACGCCTGCCTCGATCCAAGTCCCAAAGCAGGGATCATACTAGCACCTGGCCCAAAAGGTACCTGAGAATCCAGTGCATGAACAAGCTCCTGGGGGGACCCCGCCCATGGCCAGCTGACATCCAGGTTGGTGCCTGGGCTGACAGTTCTGGGGGTGCTGGCTGGTTGGAAGCAGAGGCTGGGAGGTGGTTGTCCTGCACAGCAGGAGGCAGTCGGGGGGGCGCTGGGATGGATGGAGGGCTCCGCAGGAATAGAAGAGGAGGAGGCCAGGTCCCAAGACGGGTGTGGAAGAAAGAAGTAGTGGGTGGCCCTAAATGCCATCATCAGGGTCCTTGTAAGAGGGAGATAGAGGGACATTTGACTACCGAGGAGGGGCCACATAGTGACAGAGGCAGAGACTGAGGGTGCGGCCAACAAGCTCAGGAACACCCATCACCCCCAGAAGTTGGAATGGGCAGGAAGGACCCTCCCCCAGAAACTTTGGGGAGAGCGCATCCCTGCCAACAGCTCGCTATTGGCCCAGAGACATGCTGCTGGGCCTCTGACCTCCAGAAGTATGACAAGAAATCCTGTTGCTTTAAGCTGGGCAGTTTGTGCCACTTCTTCAGCAGCCCCAGGATGCTGAGCAGCCCGGAAACCCAGGCAGAGGGTCAAGGGAGGGGTTGGCTGCTGCCCACACCCCCTTCTCCATGCAAGGTTGAAATTCACCCTGTGGGGGACAGGGTGACTTGGGGGAATCGCCTGCACAGGCCACGATCATCTGGGGAGGTGGGGGAGCAGTGCAGCAGGTGCAGGGGGTGTGCGTGTGGCTTGGTTGAAGGGGGGAGGGGTGTCCTACGACAGCTCCAGGTGGGTGCTGGTAAGCAGTGCCTGTCCTGGAAAAGGCTTGGACACTAGGGCTGAGGCTGTGCACAGGAGGTCAGAGACCCTGGGTTTTGCTTCCTTGGGGCCATGGCCAGGCTGGTGGACATTCACTTTGCACCAACCATAGTCCTGTTATCTGGGGACATGGGTGGCCCCCCTGGAGAAGGGTCCCCAGAGCCCTCCTCAGCTGGGACAAGTATGGCCAGGAAGGAGCCTGGGAAGAGCTGAGGGTCTGGGCCACCGCCCCTAGAGCAGGCTTGCCTGCCTGGGTCAGCTCTATGGTACAAGCCTCAGCCTTCTCAGCCCTGGGGCCGGGAGCGCTGGACCCACCGGGCCCACAGGCTGGGCTCCCCTGACACCTGACTGCCGGGCTAGTCTTCTTGGGCTCTGCTCATCTCAGCCCTCTCAGGGATCTCAGACCTGACCCACGGCGAGCCAGGGTCCTGCTTCCCCACCATGCACATTTCCCACAGTGCACACCTCCCCCACCGTGCACCCCCCCACACCGTGCACCCCCCCCACCGTGCACACTCCTCCACCGTGCACACCCCCCCACCGTGCACCCCCAACGTGCACACTGTGCACCCCCCCACCGTGCACACCCCCACCATGCACACCCCCACCGTGCATACACCCCCACCGTGCACACCCCCACCGTGCACACCCCCACCGTACATACACCCCACCGTGCACACCCCCACCGTGCACACCCCCCACCGCACACATACACCCCACCGTGCACACCCCCACCGTGCACACCCCCCCACCGTGCACACACCCCCACTGCACACTCCCCACCGTGTATACTCCCCACCGTGCACCCCCCACCATGCACACACCCCCACCGTGCACACCCCCACCGCATACACCCCACTGCACACCCCACCGTGCACACACCCCCACCGTGCACACACCCCCACCGTGCACACCCCCACCATGCACACCCCCCACCTGCACACACCCCCACCGTGCACACACCCCCACCGTGCACACCCCCCACCGTGCACCCCCACCGTGCACCCCCCACCATGCACACCCCCACCATGCACACACCCCACCGTGCACCCCCCACCATGCACACCCCCCCACCATGCACACACCCCCACTGTGCACACCCCCCCACCGTGCACACCCCCCACCGTGCACACCCCCACCATGCACACCCCCACCATGCACACACCCCACCGTGCACCCCCACCATGCACACCCCCCACCATGCACACCCCCCACCGTGCACCCCCACCATGCACACCCCCCACCGTGCACACACCCCCCACCGTGCACACCCCCACCGTGCACACCCCCCACCGTGCACACCCCACCATGCACACCCCCACCGTGCACACACCCCCACCGTGCACACCCCCACCGTGCACCCCCCACCATGCACACCCCCACCTGCACACCCCCCACCATGCACACACCCCACCGTGCACACCCCCACCGTGCACCCCCCACCATGCACACCCCCCACCATGCACACCCCCACCGTGCACCCCCCACCATGCACCCCCCACCATGCACACCCCCACCGTGCACACCCCCCACCATGCACACCCCCCACCATGCACACACCCCCACCGTGCACACCCCCACCATGCACACACCCCCACCGTGCACACCCCCACCATGCACACCCCCCACCGTGCACACCCCCACCATGCACACACCCCCACCGTGCACACCCCCCACCGTGCACACCCCACCGTGCACCCCCCACCGTGCACCCCCACCGTGCACAGAGCCCCTCCCACAATTTCCCTCTGGAACACCACCTGCCATGATTTTAGCTGCCCAGGCCCTAATCCTGGGGGCACTTTTTTTCAGCTTAAACATTTGAATTTCTTATTTATTTTATCTTGCTCTATCACAGTCAGTTTTAATTGTGGAAGAAAGAAAGAATTTACAAAACTCAGAGTGGATATTTGGCAATTCAGTATTTGATGTATTTTAATCAGTGTAACTCAGGTGTTGGCAAACTTTTTCCATAAAAAGGCAAATATTTTAGGCTTCTGTTCCAAACCCTTCCTGAAGTTTCCAGAGCCCCCAGGATGAGAATCAAATGTACATTCTCCACCGTTTTTGACCAGAGCTACAGATGGCCGACACAGCCACATGCATGGCCACGGCCGCGGCCACCCTCGGCCGGGCTCCTCTCCATGCCTGCTCGTCCCTCTTAGCTCCCTCAGTCCCGGTCCCCACACGCACCACAGTGGGTCTTGGGGTCACACTGACTTTGTGTTTCTGTGTTCAGACCAAGTCAAAGTAAAACTCCCCACATTCTTTTTTTAGAAAGTCCATTTGATTTGCTTCAAAATAACACAGAGGTGGCGTGGAAAGGCCAGGGAAGGAGTGGGTGGAACCATGAGTGTCCATGTCGATAACAGGTGATGAGTACATGGGAGTTCCTTATTCTAGTCTCTGTTAATGTTTGAAATTTTCCATCCAAAAATTAGGGGGAAAGCCCAATATTCAAATGTCTCTGGGGATTGAAAGATACAAGTTGGGTATCAACACGCTTTGGGGAGTGGGGAGACCTCACGCAGGGTCCCAAAGTTGTGATGCCCCCTGCCTGGTGACAGGGACAAAGGCATCTGACCTGAGCGTGGAGGTGGCTGTGAATGCTGCTCTGTGGCCCCGCCTGACCCCTGGGGTGCCTGGGGGGCCTGGGGGAGGGGCTGAGGTGGGCCAGCGGTCTGCTGAGGGGAAAACCATGGTCCCCAGCCAGAGCGGGGGTCCCTGCAGGGCAAGTCTGTGCCTGCGGAAGGCAGAGAAAGCTGGGGTCTCACAGCCCCAGGGCCCATGGCTCCCAGATTCTTGTCATTGCCCCCCGGGAGGGAGGGCCCCAGGCACCCGCCTCGGCTACCAGCGCACAGCCTGGCAGGTGGCAGTGTCCCTGGGCGTGCCAGTCCCTCCAGACAGCCAGCTGTGACAGGGCACACACACAGCGTCAGGGGCCCAGCCCTCTGTGAACCCTATCCCTGCACTCTGGGACAGGCAGGGCCTCCAACATCTTTACAGGTCCCCAGGACCGGGGACAAAGATGGGGAAATGGCAGATGCCCTCTGTAGCCTTTTTGGGAAGGGAATGGACACAGTACTGGATGCCCCTAAGCGGGTCCCACGAAGCCAGTGACAGCCTGGGCTGTCTTCAACGCCCACCCACATCCCGGTGTGACCATCAGCCAGACACTGTCTTGGTCACAGAAGGGACCCAATGGTCAGGGCTGTCAGCACAGCCCTTTCTTCCAGTTTGCCAGGGCACTTCTCAGGGGCTGGGTCCCAGGCCACCTCCAGGAGCACTGCGGCGCTCTCCCATCTTCCCCAAACCTCTCCCCACAACACTCTTCCTCCTCTGACACTACTGAGCCCTCATCTGGGGGCCTGGGCTGGGAGAGGGAATGGTCCCCAGGGAAGACCTCTGCCCTCCGCGCGGTGTCCCAAAGGTAATCAGGTCACCCTCTCCCCTCTGCCCTCCCAGCTCCAGCTCCTGGACCCTGGAGCCAGAAGTCAAGGCCCAGGAGTGGTCGTCTGATGGCAGGGGCCAATGCAGGGCACGCCCCAGGCCCAGGACTCAGGGCACCTGCAGCCAGGGCACTGGGGCTGCAGTGGGGGAGGGTAAAAAGGGGGTGCAGATGGGACATGGTGGAGCCCTCCTCCCGGTCCCAGGGCATCACAATCTCTCCTGGCAGCGCAGGACTCTGGCCCAGCCGCTGCCTCTCAGGCCCACCCAGCTGGCAGCCAGCATGGACTGAAACGAGCAGGTTAACTGAAGGCTCACTGACACCTATGGAGAAATATTTAGACAGAAAATTCAGGCCTTCCGAGGGATTTCTGCTTTGGGAGACAAATTCAGCCTCAGCCTGGAGCCATCCTCACCCCAGTGGGGTGCAGCGCAGTGCTGTCAAGTTCACAAGTCCCATGCCTCAGGGCTGCAGACTCCCACGGAGCTGAGCGACACCCAATAGTCGATCAACAAATCCCATCTGAGCACTGTTGGCACATAGGCAGACCTTTTGGAGGTGAGGTGGGGTGGAGCTGCGCAAAGGCACACAGAACTGCTTGTCTGCATGCAGCTGGATTTCAGCATCACCAGCTGTCCAGGAGCAGCCACGCAGGTCCCAGGCTCTCAGGGCCGAGGACGTTCCTGGCCCCAGCACTGCAGATGGCATTTCTGCTCCCAGTGACCAATGAGGATGCCCCCTGGCTGGTATCTGCACTGGTATCTGCTTGATTGCCCCCAGCCATGGGGAGCTCACTACCTGTGCTTTCAGCACATTCCTGCATTGAGGAGCCATAGTTCTCCACCTGATCTTTTTGTCTATGGAGCTGAAATCTGCTGCCCATGGCGCCTGTCCCATCCCTCTGACCATGAGTCCTACATCCTGACAATCTGCTGCCTCACCTTTATCTGGGCTACCCCACCTTTAGCTGGGCTATCTTTAATGGTTGGGCATACTGGGCCCCTTAGGCACTGTTCCTTTCCAGCCTCCAGCTATACAACAGGCCAGTGGAGACTGGGGTGCTGCCTGCCCTGCTCGCCCCTTCCTTCTGCATTTCAGGGACCAGCCAGAATTCCCGTGGGAAGGTCCTAATGTCAACCCCTCCCAGAGCCTCCTAGCCTCACTCCTTAGCCCATCCTCAGGGGACACTCTTGCTCTAGCCTGGAGTTGGTGGTTGGGGACTGGCTTGGCCTTGTCAGTGCGACCTGGGAGGCCTGATGGAAGGGCCTGGCCTCTGCCCCTCCCAGGTCACCCCTTTCCCAGGTCTTTGCTTGGGGTTGCCAGGACAGGTGGCTGCCGGTGTATTAGTCAGAAACACAAGGACAGTGTCACAGAGTGTGGTCCCATGGTGGGCCAGGGGTCTGGCTGCAGCTGTCCAGGACCCTGCAACCTGCCAAGCCCCCAGATGGTGCTGGGGGCCAACAGCAGTGATCATTCCTGGGGTTCAGAGGAGCAGGGTGTCCATTTGGGCCCACTAAGACAGACGGTCAGAAGTGGCCCTTTCCCGCTTTGGGGGCCTGCTCGGACGTGGGTTCCTGTCCAGCCTCTGCCTACCAGCCACCGCAGAGTAAAGCCCGAGCCAGAGGTGAGGTGCGGGCATGGGGCCCGAGAGGCCTTGGCCACCCCGTGTCCCTCTGTGGGAGCTGGCCAGCAGCCACAGTCAGTGCAGCGCCTCCCAAAGAAAACACACAAACACAAACAAAGGCAAGCAATGCACAAGGGCACACCATGCATCTCAGAACCAGTTCTGGACAATATTTGCTCGGAACCCAAACCCCCGAGACCCAGCTGGCTGCAGCCTTGCTGCCAGGCACAAGGGGTGGGGGGAGTCTCCAGAGGGACCCCTTCTGTCCCCACTGCACACAGGCAGGAAGACCCCCCTGGACCCTCCATGTGTACAAGGGACTGACAGCGCCTTGGACCCAAAACCCCGTGAACATGAGATGACCCGTCTGAAGGCCAAGGGAGGACCCTCGGACCTGTGGCTGGCCGATGCATAAAGGAGGTGATGGCTTTGTTCTGGAAGTTTCCACCCCCTGCTTCAGTGCCATAGTCCCCCATGAGAGCACCTACTTAGGGGGGAGGCGAGTTTGGTGGCCAGGAGCACTCCAGCCTCATGTGGGTCCTGAGGGGATCTCTGCATTGGTCCGCTGTCCTACTTCTGTCCCCATCCAACCCCCTGGCCCAGCCGCCACTGGGTCTGACTGCAGAGGTCCCGCCAGGCTGGAGGCAAAAGAAGGTTCTGGATCTTTTGGGGGGTCAGAGAGCCCTGGGGAAGCCTTGCTGACTCCGGCCGGCTCAGCCATCAAAGACCCCTGCAGCTACCTGGGAAACCCTGTGCACCCCCCACCCAGAGCACCTGCTACCCACAGGCCGAGTCCAGAAGAGGCAGAGGAGGCCTGAATCTGCTGAGCCCGAGTGCCTCTCAGGAAGGGGAGTGTTTCATGTGCTCTGGGCATGTCCCTGCACGGCTCAGGTGGGCAGAGAGAGGACTGTACCTGTGCTCACGCTTAAGGGACCCACTGGTGCCAACCCCAGCACCGACCCTGTCTCTCCCCAGGCTGGAATCCACGTTGAGGGACGTGTTCTGGAGAACCCGTGACATCCCTGGTCTCCACTTGACAGGGAGCAGCCCAGGCTGTGCCGCGCATCTCTCAGAGGGGCTGCTGAGCCAGGCTGGCCCATAGGGCATCACACCCAGCTCCGGCACCCTGGACCCTGGGCAAGGGGTGAGGCCCCTTCTCCCCAGGGCGTGCCTCTGACTTCAGTGGGCTGGGATGGCTCATCCCCAACCAGGGACGCAATGATGGCAGCTTTGGCCCCAGCTGCACCTGAGGAGCAGAGAGGTGGTCCTCGTAGGACAGGTTCCACAGCGGGTGGGCTGGGGCGGGCTCCAGGCTCTGCTTAGGGCCTCATTGACTGTCCCTAGAGTCCCGGCTGTGAGTGACCCATACGAAGCACAGAGCTGCCTCTATTAAGCCTCTGTCTCCTCTCCACTGGGCCCGGACAATGTGGCCCAGCCCCACCTGGCTGAAGGGGATAGGGCGGGAAAAGCGAGGTCCTCCTGGGGATAGGGGAGGGACAGGTGTCCTCTGGGGACCCCAACCACAGGCTCCAGGCCCTCCAGGGCCAGCATGGACAGGAGGGAGGAGACAGGCCTGGGATGAATGGGGTGGATCAGAGGGACAATGAGGCCGTGCAGAGCAGGACCTGGAGGAGGAGGCGCTGTGGCTTCTGGGGGCTCTGCCGTCAGGGCTGGCCCTCTGCTGACCACCTCAGCCTCCGTCCGTGCCCAGCTGCTCCCTGGGATGGCACAATGAGGCCAGCTGGGGTCTGGCCAGTCGTCAGCAGTAGGTCTGGGCCCTGATGTGCAGCGCCATAGCTGATCATCCTCCCGTGAGGAAGCCCCTTCCCCCTCAGCCTCAGTTTCCCCATCTGTAACCAGGTGCAGTGCCACCACCTGCCCCACACTGGAACTCCAGCAGGAGCTATGAAAGAAAGCAACAGGGAAGTGTTAGGCCAGACGTGGCAGGCTTGGGCGTGTGTATGTATGTGTGTGTGTGTGTTTGTGAGTACAGATGTGAGTGTGTCTGGATGTGAGAGTGTGCGTGCACGAATGTGTGTATGTGGATGAGTGTGAGCTGTGTGTGTCTGTGGGTGTGAGTGTGAGTGTGTTGGGGGCGATGGGCCCGGGCTCACTCCAGCTTCCCAGCTCAGTCCCCTGGGCACCCATCTTCCCATGGGCATCTGCCTCCAGCCACACCTCCTCAGGCCAGGTCTCTCACGAGTGACTCACTCACATGTGTGTTCACTCAGCGTGCCTGGAGTGCAAACCATTGCCACCCCTGGTTCCCACCCTGGGGCAGCTCGACCCGGAAAAAAAGAAAGAGAGAGAGAGAATAGAGAAAGAAAGAACAAGTGCTGGCGAGGCTGTGGGGAAAAGGGGACCCTCATGCACTGTTGGTGGGAGTGGAAATTGGTGAAGTCACCGTGGAGAACAGTGTGGGGTTTCCTCAGAAAGTGAAAAATTGAGCTGCCATGTGACCCAGCCATTCCACTTCTGGGTATTTACCCAAACGGGATGAAAACACTAATTCGAAAAGATAAATAGTCTCCATGTTCGTGGCAGCATTATTCGCAACAGCCAAGATATGGAAACAACCTATATTCCCACCAACAGGTGAACGGGTAAACAAGACGCATGCATGTCTACAATGGAACATTACTCAGCCTTAAAAAAAAAAAAAAAAAAAAAAAAGAAAGAAAAAGAAATCTGCTGTTTGCGCCAGTAGGGATGGACCTGGAAGCATTATGCTGAGATAAGATAAATACCCCATAATCTCATACATGGAATCTAAAATACCAAGCTCATAGATACAGAGAACAGATTGGTGGTTGCCAGAGGCAGGCGGTAGGGTAAGGTCAAAATGAGTGACGTGGACCAAAGGGCACAAAAAAAAAAAAATGAGACTGTCCAGGGCAAGTGGGGTTCTTTGCCACCACTGTCAGCGCCATGAACTCAGGGGGAGGGCAGGACAATTGGGGGTGACTGCTCGGCTGGACTCCACAGTGTATGTCGGGTTAGGATGGACGTGAGCACATAGGGTGGTGAGGGACACTGGGTGTGGCAGGGCCGCTGGGTGGGGTCCTGGGGGAGGGGAAGGGCAGTTGGATTGGAACCAGAGGCCCCAGTGGTCAGCATGGGGCTTCCACATGGCCATGGCTTCCCTAGGCTCTCAGGTTGTGCATTTGAGGACCCCCGAGAACCATGGCAGGAGAAGGTTGGAAGGGTGGAGGTGAGCAGGATGGGAAGTCCTCAGGAGACAGGCGGGACACTGCCGAACAAGACCTGCAGCCTGAGGACCACGTGAGACCCAAGGCTGGAGGTTTTAGGGGGACGAGGACAACGGGAGGAGGGGCCCAGCCACTGTAGCTGGGGCCCAGGCTCCGCCCACACCCACAACTGCTCAAGTCCCCCAGTTCCACATGGGAAAGAGGACCTAGGGAACCCCCTGCCCCTCTACCAGCTGTGTCCCCCAAGGCCCAGCACAGAGCTTTCTGGGAGGAAGTTCTTCCTGGGAGTTCCTTGATCAGCCAGAAACGCCCTGCACCCAGGGGACTGCCCAAGCGACCCCTCCCTGCTTAGCGGCGTGTCTCTGCTCCTCCAGGCTCAGGCCAGCCTGGCTCTTGCTAAAGCCTCTTGGCCTCCATCCATGGGGAGGCCCCTTTATCTGACACCCTGCAGGGCCTGTGGGTGACTGTCTCCGCTAGTGCCAAGGGAGCTCCCTGCCGGCCCCCGTGTCCACCCCTCAGAAAGTCCACAAGCCTGTGGGCCAGGACGTCAGGGCCAGGTTCCTTGCCTCCTGGGAGTTGGCTCCAACCTGTCGAAACTTGGCTCCGAGGGGAGCACCTCTCGGGGGTGCTTGGGAGCTTGGGCAGCATCTGGAGCCAGGACAAGCCCGGCTGCTGCCAGGGATACGCTGGGGTCCCGGAGTCACGGCAACCTACACCTACACCCACTGCACGCACAGAGAGTGTTTCACCCATTGGAGAACCTTACTGCTGACAGATACCCAGCAAGGCACTCTATGCCCATCGTCAGCCCTCCTCCACTGGGCCTCCCCCCACCTGGGCCTCCTTCCCACCTGGGCCTCCTTCCCACCTGGGCCTCCCCCCACCTGGGCCTCCTTCCCACCTGGGCCTCCCCCCACCTGGGCCTCCCTCCCACCTGGGCCTTCCCCCACCTGGACCTCTCCCAACCTGGGCTTCTCCCCCCCAACCTGGGCCTCCTTCCTACATGGGCCACTCTCCCACCTGAGCCTCCCTCCCACCTGGGCCTCCTTCCCACCTGGGCCTCCCCCCACCTGGGCCTCCTTCCCACCTGAGCCTCCCTCCCACCTGGGCCTCCCCCCACCTGGGCCTCCTTCCCACCTGAGCCTCCCCCCACCTGGACCTCCCCCACCTGGGCCTCCCCCAACCTGGGCTTCTCCCCCCCAACCTGGGCCTCCTTCCTACCTGGGCCCCCTCCACCTGGGCCTCTCCCCCACCCCACCCTGTCCTTCCCCATATCTGGCTCCCGGTGCCTCTGGGCTGTTCTCACAAGCCAGGTCCTGTCTAGAAGAATGAGGATTTGCTGATTTAAAACAACTGAGGTCAGCAAACAAACCAGGACCCTCAGGAGCCTCTCCTAGAACCGCCCCCAACACACCCAGACCTGTGCCTCCGCCTGGCTCTGACCTTGGGGTGCACTCCCCCTTCCCACCCAGCCCCGGCACACAGCTAGGCCTGCAAAGAAAGCCCTTGCTGGTCTGGGCCTGGGGAAGCCACTGATTGAGGGTAGGTGGCCCCCAGCCTTCCTCCCCCGCAGTTCCCCAGCGCTCCAAATGCCCCTGGAGCTGCCGGAGTCGAGCTGGGTGCTGGCACCTGTGAGCTGCCACCCCAGGAGGAGGTGAAGCCGCGGGGAGGGGGCGCGTTGCACGAGGAGGAAGCAAAGGTTGGAGAAAAGCAAATTCCATCAGTCAGCTTTGATGCCTCTTTCCACAAAAAGAACCCCATTGTCCTGCGTTGTGGCTAGCAGGAAGCCCGCCAAGGCTGCTGGCCACACCCATCTGGTCCCCTCCCCTTGTCCCAGACCCACCCCCTAGGACCACCTGGAAGGGAAGGGGCTGGGACCCCACAAGTGTCTGGGCTGCATGGGACCAGGCCTGAGCCACCTACGTCTCAGTGAAGAGTGGCAGTGAGAGGCTGGGGAGTGACGCTGGGATACCAAGGGGCCCCCGTCAGGAGTCAGGCCCTTCTGCTTGTCCCCTCCATGTCCCCTTCACCCCCCAACTATGCTCTCCTAGGGGCTTCTCTGCTCCACACAGTGTCGAAAACGCAGGACGACACAGCAGACCCAGTGATTGGAGATCCGAGCACATGGCCTGGCCCAGCAATGGCCGGCTGGAGCCATCCAGGCCTCAGTTCCCTTGGCCATGTTCTCACAGTGTGGTGGGGAGGGAGGCTTGCTGCTGTAGGGAAAGTAAGTGAGGCAGATTCCACCCCGCGGGAGTTTATTGCGTCTGGCAGGGACAGCTGTGCAGCATGAACTGACCTGTGACACACTGAAAAGGGTTGAGGTGGGCTGGTGGGGGTGGCTGAGAACCTGCGGTGGGGGTGGGGTGGATGAAGCCCTCAGGCTGACCCTGTCCAGCCCAGGTCCTTGAAGTTCCTCCAGCTGGTCTCCCTGTCTCCGGTCTCAGCCCTGCCCTCGCTCAGCAACCTCCGATGGCCCCCCAGTACCTGGGGAAGAAGGATCAGCATTTGTCCCTGCTCCTTGCACTTGTCAGCACAGAGCCAACAGAATGTCCCCCGTCCTGCTCCTGCCACCCCTCGGGCTCCTGGACAGCTCTCCTTGGCCTCCTCTGAAGGGCCCTGGACTTGGCACCCCCACTGAGCATAGCAGACACCCCACTGCCTCTCCTGGGGTAGGGGACCCCCAGTGACCCCTGTCCTCCCCCTCCCCATTTCACCTCCTAAACATCCTGCAAACCCCTCCCCCACTTGCCCCAGGGCTGCCACCCTGCCTGTCTCCACCACATTTGCCCCTTGGTTCTGCCATCACTTCTTGCCACCCCGCTTCCCACCCAGGGCCTCCACCAGGCTTTGAGGCTATCCCCACCCAGTCTGGCCTCGGCTCATTCTCTCTGGAAGCCTGGCCCTGGAGACAGGGAGAGAGTAAGAGGGAGGGGAAGGAAGAACAGCTGTGGGGGGAGGAAGAGAGCTGGGGGCGTGTGGAGGGGGGCCATGGTCAGAGGCAAGGGCGGTGGGGGGGACGCTTATCAGGGAGCCCTGGGTCTGGGGAGCAGCTGGGGGCACAGCCTGGGAAGGGTGGACAGCGCTCTTCATCTTGGGGAGGGAGCTGGGGGACCCCCACAAGCTGGTTTAGCCCACAAAGCTCAGGCCACAAAGGGTCTCCCCATTAGTGCTGAAATTTTGTTGTCTCCTGCGCCCCCGTGAGGTCAGTGGACATCATGACACCCACTTTGGCCACTGAGGTGGGGCTTTGGGGTGCAGGCGGGAAGGGACCCCAGAACCCCTCCTTGCTGCCCCCAAAGTCGAGGCCTTCCTTCTGGTCCCTCTGCCCAGGCTGTCCAGGGCCCTGAGAAGAGGGCGGGTCTTTCCAGGTGAGACCCGGCCTGCTTTCCCTACCCTGAACCAGGACCCCCATCCCAGTAGACGGGGGGCCCCTCAGCTCCTGGGCCCACCAGACCACCTGCTCAGGCCCAAAGGAAGTCCCAATTCTGGCCTCGGCGGGACTAACCCCAGCTACAAGCAGGGCCCCAGCAGCCCTCCACCCTGTCCTGGGCTCTCCCCTGAGGAAAGGTTTTGGGGGTCTCAGTGCTACTCCTGGCCTTGCTGGAAACAGAGGTTGGCATTCACAGAACTTAGCTCTTAAACCCCTAAAACCAGGACTCAAGGGGGGTCTTCCAGGAGACCAGGCCCACCCGGGACCCCCACTGGCCTGCTGGCAGGGCCAAGTCTAAAGAACCACACTGGTAAGAGGCTGCTGGGAAGGGAGGAGAGGGAGGCAAGGGCTGCCCGCCACCCCTTCCTCACAGCCTCCCCAGTAGTCCTGGCTCCTGTGGCAGGATTTCCCAGGAGGGGCTGTCCAGCCTGCTGGACATTCTGCCCCAGCTGTGGGTAGCACTGCGCCCTGGAGGGTCTGGGGCCCAGGAAACTTACCACACTATGGGTCCTGGACGTAAGGTGAGGCTCACCTGCAGGCCAGGTCCTGATACTCGGGGTTCACTGGGGAGAAATAGTGGGGGGCATGTGCTCCAGGACCGCAGGAGCTGCTGGAAATACCCTGAGAGCTTAGGGGACAGGCGTCCTGCAGGCCCACCTGGTGGGTGGCTTCTGAGAAGGCAGAGGCTGGAGATGGGTCTCCCAGGACAGCAGATGGCTCACTGAGGGACAGGAAAAGGGGCTCAGAGAAAGGGCTGAGGGCCTGGCTGGGGTGCTGTTCACAGACCTGAGGGTCCCCTGCAATGCAGATATATTGTGAGGCCCTGGAGGGGAGCGTAGTGGGGCTGTGCTCCCCTCCCTCTGAAAGCCCCCATTGCTCACCAGAGGGAAGGGGCCCCTTCTAGCTGTGCTTGAGGAAAGTGAAGGTAGGTAGGTAATGGTGGCAAGGAGGGCTAGTGGGACCCCAAGCTCCCCTGAGAAGCTGGGGACACTGGAAGCTACATGTCCCTCCCAGAAGAGTGCTTTCTGTCCCTCTCCCCATGTCCGCCTGCTGGAGAGACTGTTCAGATCTGGCGTGGCCAGAGCTGGGGCAGAGAAAGGGGCTTGTGTGAGCTCAGCAGGGACAGAAAACAGACCTGGGGCCTCTCCTTTGCCTCATCTGCCCACTGTGTGGGGGCGCTGCCGGGCTGGGGGAGACTGCCTCGATTTTTCTCTGCACCCAGCGTGCAGCCAGACCCCAGGGTTAGCCTCAGCGTCCATGTCTGGCTGTGAGCAGCTCTGGCAGGACACAGGGCCTGGCTGGGCAGGGAGCAGGAGGGGGCACCAAGCGAATGCAGGGCGCTGGGAATGCCTCTGAGCTGGCAGGGTCGCCTTGCTTCTCTACCATCTCTTCTGAGGCCAGACTGAGTTTGGGGACCCTGACAGAAGCAGAAGCCACTCGCAAGTGGGCAAGGGAGTGGGTGTGGGGCTTCTGGAGGCTTCCAGCAGGAAGGGAGTCCTGGGAGGCCAACGAGTCCTGCTCTGCCCTCAGTGCCAGGCAGTGAACAGAGGCTACCATGTGGCATGAGCTCCACAACCAGGCCCCCTGCACAGGTAGGCACCCCTGCCCCCCGAGCTGCCCAGCAGGCCTGGGGACACTTATTCTGAGGCGACTGATGGTGAAGCAGCAGTCACGCTGGGCTCCTCTGTCCTCCCACAGTGTGGCCGGTGTCTGCCCCCGGCTGCCCCACAGGAGTCGGCTGGCCGGCTGCTGAAACCGCCATTGAGACGTGCACTCGTGAAAGGGCTGGAATCTGCTTGCCACCCACCCAGGACTCCGTGGGGTCCCCAGGGGCCTATGGAGCAAAACCCAGAGCTCATCCTTCTGGTGCCACCCACGCCCCTGGGAGCCCACGTGGTCATCTGTGAAGTGAGGGGCTGGGATTCCCACGTGGAGTGCTGTCCCACGAAGGCTGTACTTGAACCCTTCGGGCCTCAGTTTCCCCATAGGCCAGTGGACAGGAAGCCCTGCCAATTGACCTCAGGTCTTGGCAAGGCTTTGGACAAACAGGGCTGCTCTCCTGCCCACAGGTGTGCAGTGTCTCCCTGCACAGGTGGGAAGGTCGGCCACCCTGCGAGGGTCTCCTGGGCAAGAAGGCCCGAGCGGGGCGCCTAGCCCCCAGGTAGTCCTGGGAGTATAATTTCAGGGCCGCCCGTGGCTTTCTTCCTTACCCTCCTGCCTCCTCCTCCCTCCCCTGAAGTCTGTGGGTATGGGAGGTGGGACCGTGGCTCTGAGCAGGTGTGGGGGTGGCCCTGACCTTGGGAAGGAAGCCCCTGACGGTAGGGGCAGAGCAGGGCGAGGCTGGGCATTGGAGGCCGGGCTCCCCACACAGGGAGCCCCAGCTGTCCTCCCCTCCCCTTTGAGCCCACGGCTGTGCTGCTTGCCTCGTAGTCCTCGCCCAGCGTCTGCAGGCCATACCTCCACTGGTCACCCCGCTGGTGGCCTCTGGGTAAGGCCAGTGGAGGCTTTGACAGTTGGTGTCTTTTTCTTGGCCTCTCCTCTGCCACCTAAGGGACCTTCCTCCTAGGATGGTGGGTTTGGTCTACTCCGCGTGGCAGCCTTCTGAGCCCTTGCAAGCCTCCCTCCCCACTCGGCCCCAGCGTCCTAGGTGCAGGGTCCCCGGGGCGCTGCTTGCTTGTGTCTGATGGCAATGGGGGAGGGAGCGTGGCTGCAGCCGGTCTCCCAGGCTCAGGCCCACCCACAGAGGCTGGGGTCACTCACAGCCCCTCTCATGGAAGCAGAGTGGACGTCCTGAGGGCTGACTTTCCCTGGTAGCCCTGGCCGGAGGTGGGAAGGGAGGCTGTGTCCACCGGGCCACCAGGCCATCCAGCTGGCAGCCCACATCCTCGCTTCCCACAGGCAGAGGCTGTGGACTCCTGGCCGGCCTCCAGGGCCTTGCTATGGCCCATCCCCCCAAACATTCAGCATCTACTCCCAGGTCCCAGGGGCAAGGCCGTCTCTCCTCAGACCCCTGCTCCCATTGCAGAACCTCAGGAAGGAAGCAGTGGCCACTGGCTGGCTGTGCCCCTCCTGCCTAGGTTCCAGGGTCAGCTCTAAACTGCGTGATGGCAGCTGCAGTTCACCACTCGGGAAGGGCCCACCTTGGGCCATCAGAACCCTAGGACATTCTGTCACCCTGGGTAACTTACATTTGTCTGTGGGTCTGGCAGCCGCCCAAGTGTCCTCCCCACCTGCACTCTGGTGTCCCAGGGAACTCCTCCAGCACATGGGGTCCATGCCTCACGGCACCCTGCTCTTGATGTTTGGTCCAGGAGGAAGCAAAGTGTCCCGTCTGCCCACACAGCTCTCCAGGGTCACCTCTAGGGACACTGAGGTGTAGAGCTGGGCTGGCCCCACATGGCTGTGGCCTCAGGCCTTATCTGGCCCCTAGAGCCTGGCCGCTTCCCTGATAACTGCTTTCCATGCCAAAGCTCCTGCTAATTTGGGTTCGAACTGGACCATAAGCTGTTATCCGACCAACGGGCCCAGCCCATCCCAGAAAATCCAGCCCTTGGGCCTCTGCCTGGGGACGGGGCATCCCCAAGGGCTGTGGGCTGCTGCTCAGCCCCTAGGCCTGACCTTGAACCCTGGTGAAGAGGGTGTCCACCTGGGCTGGAGCCAGAGACCCCCCAGGCATCCGTCCAGCCCTCCTCCCTCAGCACTGCAGGGTCCTCATGCCCCCAGACCCTCCCCTTGGCAACCCTGGAAGCCAGGAGCTGGGGAAGGGTCCTGAGCCCTCTGACTAGAAGTGTCTCCCCCATCAGATGCTGCCACTTTCCCCACTTTGGACCCCACCTGTGTGGCCTGGAGCAGTGACCCCCAGAGAAGCTCTGATTCTGCTCTAATGGGGGCCAGTGGGGCCTCTGGGCTGGCATGTGGAGGCAGGCATCTCCCCCACAGCTCTCCTGAGGAAGGCCCTGGACCGCACCCCTGACTGGAGGCCATGAGAATCCCGGGCCCCTGCCCCACATCTAAATGGGTCCTTGGGGGACCCTCCCTCCTGTGGCCCCCCCAGCACTTCCTAATCTGCCTGGCAGGATAAACACAGGAAACAGTCTTCGTGAGCGGGGCAGTGCTGGGTCCTGAGAAGGCCTCTCGCAGCCGCCGACCCTGAGAGCCTGGCTGCCCTTCCACGCAGCCTACACCCGTGACATCCTAGGTTCTGGTGCACTGGTGGTAGGGTAGGACGCGACCGGATTCAAGGTTGGGAGGGAATGGGGTGCAGGAGGAGGGGGCCCTGGCTGGGCAGGATGGAACCCACCACAAAGCAGGACAGGGGTGGATACCAGGACGTGCACGCCCGAGGGGTGGCCAAGTGCACAGAGCAAGCAGGGAAAATGACAGTGCGTGGGGTGCACAGGGCACAGGGGTAGCCACGGCAAGGGTGGGGCCACAGTGGGAAGCTGGGGAGGCCTAAGGAGACAGGGGGTGGGTCCCTGTACCATGAGCCATCCCGGAGAGCAGCCAAGGCCACTCTACCCCTCTGCCCCCATTCCCCTTGGCCTCCAGGGTCAGCACACAGGGTTGCTGGCTCCCTGCGGCCGGGCCAGCCCTGTGTGCTGACCTGTACCCAATGACCCACTCCCTAAGGACAGAAGCTGGAAGCCAGGCTGAGTACGCTCGGCGGCTCTCCATCTGCACGGTGGATGGGGACCCTTTCCCACCACGATCCCTTCCTGCCGTCCGGAGGGTCCGGGTTGGGCCGCAGGTGTCCTTGAGATGGCCACCCCTGGCCTGGGTCTGAGAGGCCTGGGAACCCCTCCTGTCGCCCTCTTCCTAATTCTCGTTCCTGACAGCCCTTTGGGGTCTCACAGAGGCCCTGGACTGTCCCTGGGCTCCCTGAGGCCTGCTGGAGGCTGTTTCCTGAGCCCCTCACCCTGGGAGAAAGCAGTGGGCCCCACCTGCCAGCTGGTCCCCAACAGTGGGGACCTCAGTGGCCCTTGGCAGAAAGAAATGTGGACGCTGGGGGGGAACCAATTACGTTGGGGAAGGTGGAGATGGAGGCCAAGTGTGCCAGCTGCCCCTGTGGGAGCGGTGGCTGAAGCTACAGGTTGGAGAAAGGAGAGCGAAAGTAGGGGTGCCCTGGAGGCCAGCAGGAGAACATCCCGGCCGTGTCCCTAAGACCTCAGGTGCCTCTCAGCTCCCTGGGGCTCCCAGAAGGCCTGCCTCAGCCCCTACTGACCTGCTTCCCTTGGGACCTCACATGGGCTGCCAGGCCCTGATGGGAAACGTCCAGGTGCTCCAGGCCGCGTAGTCTGAGCCAGGCTGGGTTGAGGGTGACCTTGCTCAGACCCACTCTGGGTTTCCACTGGCCCCATCGGCCAGCTTGAAGCTTGAGGGTTCACACACGTGTGTGGGCATCTGTGGATGTGTGGGGGTGGCTCTGCCTCTCCGGCAGCCACTTGCTTCTCTTACCCTAATCCTGGGCTGGCCTGCTCCAGCCGTGTGGTCTGTTTGGCCTGGGGGTGGAGGACAGTAAGAGTGGGGTGAGGAGGAGGAGGAGCAACCTCACAAGTGAGGTTTGGGGTGCCACACTGAGGTGTGGCTTGGGGAGCTCTGCTGCCCAGAGCCAGTGCTGGGTTTGGCTCAAGGCTAAAGGCATCCATGCCTCCCCAAAGCTACCTGCTCCCCCAGTCCTCCCGGCCTTATCTCCCAGCAAAAGTTTGGGGGATTTCTTTGACAGAGCCCTGGGAGTGCCACAGGCCCGTGAGGTCCCGAGGCTCTGAGGGTGGCCCACCTGCTTCCTCCCCGCCAGGATCTCGGGGTCCCAGGGAACCAAGGATGCAAACAGCCAACTTACCCAGATCTGTACAACCTCCACGGGGCAGGAGAATTTCCCCAGCTGCGTTTGGGGGCACCCGCGGAGAGCCCACACTGTGGCCCTATAGGCCAGCAAGCCCAGACTGAAGGGGGTTTCACACTGGCCCCCACCATGGGTCGCCCACCTCCCAAAGGCTGCAGGTTCCCAGGGGCCCATGAGGCTCCGGGCCGGCCCAGCTGGCATTGGCCAGGAGCTGGGCCCTCCTTGGGACAGGCCACTGGGCGCTGTTGGCTCCAGCAGTGAAAGCCAAGGCACCCATCCAAGGCTTTGGCTTCTGCTGGGTGTCAGGGGCCAGCATGTCATGTTCCAGGGTCAGAGGAAGCAGGAGGGCTTCCTGGAGGAGGGATGTGGGAGGGAGGGCTATACCCCAAAATGTACTGGGAGAACTGAAGCCTGGCAGGACCGACAGCGGGTGAAAACCAGCAAGGTCATGGGGGCCGGGACCATCCCTTAAAGTTCCCCAGGTATGGGGCTGGGAGTGGGCAGGAGGCATCAGGGGACAGGGAGGCCACTGGGGGGACAGGGAGGCCACCGTATCTCTGCTCCTCCCCACACGCCTCCTGTCCTCTGGGCTTCGAAGACCGAGCTGGGAAGGAAATGTGTCCCCCATGGGACATCCCGGGGTCCATAGCCTGACGAAGCCAGGCCCCCTGCTTGTGTCTCATGTCAGCAGAAACTCAAGAGCTCTTGCCTGCTGGGGTGTCGTGGAGCCGAGGACCCTGAGCCAGCACCTCTGAATTCAGACACCCAGGGGTGGGACCCCAGGATCCCCAGGCTGCTGCCGCTATGCTGGACCCTGAGCTTCCCACGCAGACTGGGAACAGCTTCCAGGACACCCTTTGTCCCACGATGCCAGACCTGCACGTACAACTCCTACCTGGAGCAGCACCTCGTAAATCACCGTCCACAAAGCAGCCCTGTGCAAGGGCCCTGATGGGCTCAGGGTCAACAAGACCGAATTCAGGGGCCGAGGAGGTCCTGGCAAAGCCGTGGGCTCCTGGGGAAGCAATTCCTACCCCGAGGCTGCAGCCCTGTGGTCAGTGGCCCCACAGTCTCCGCCTGCCCACCCAGCGCCCCTTGGCAGGGCTCCCTTCCCCAACCACCGTTAGCACTTCCTGCTGGCCCCAGGCTCTTGGGCCCAGAAGGATCCCTGACCCCTGTGTCCGAAGCCCCCAAAACCCACCCTGCGCTCCTGCAGCTGCACGCCTGGCCTGAGGGGACGACCTCAAAGGGGAGGCACCCACTTTAAGGAAACCTGGTAGATGAACCCTTCTGCTCATAGCACACAGGACACCCGGAGATGAGCTATTTCATAGAAGGGTCTCGGGGTGTCCCGTGCTTCCCCCCACCTCTGAGGCATTTCAGATGAGGTCTGACTGACATACCCTTTCAGGAGTGCACCCCGCGGCCACTCGCCCAGTGTGCCCTGCGTTTGGGCACAGTTGCAGACACAGTGGGCCGTTTCAGCAGCTGCCAGGGGAGACACGCTGGTCTGGACACCTTTGGCAAGGTGGCCACTTCCTGGCGGGGACGTGTCTGGGCACCACACATTCCTGGGCTCCTGGGGCCAAAGGGAGCTGGGGCAGCCAGGGTCCACAGCCCAAGACCAAGGCCTCCAGGCGGGGTGCCGGAACGGACCCCTGCACTCATACCCCCACCCCATCTCCTGGCCTCCTATGCCTATTCCGGGGTGGCCCGGGGCTGACCGCCTGCCCCCGCAGCCTAAGGAGGGATGCTGACCCGGATGGAGGCCAGAGCTGGCTCAGCCTGGATGGTCCCCAGGACCCACTCTGGGCAGAGACCCTGGAAGAAGGATTCCTAAAGGGGGTCTGTCCCTGCCCACCTCTGCCCGAAAGTCAGCCCCTGGGCCCCAGCCACCCCCAGTCTCCCGGCTGCCCCATAGCCAGCCTGGGTCTCACCTGCTTGGGGCAGGAGGCTGGTGGGGGCCTTAGGGGACCTTGGCTCTGCGCCTCCCTCCGAAGGCCTGTGGGGACCTCCAGCAAGTCCTCGATAGTTAGTGCTCCACAGAGCACCAGGCTGCATCGGCTCCAGGGTCTTCTTCACAACCCCACGCCCCCAGCCCCTCCACAGCCCCGTGGGGCCTGGCATAAGGCAAGGGCAGAGGGGTCCTCAGGGACTGTGGGGACCCTGGGGAGGGGGGTTGGAAAAGAGAGGAGAGGGTCAAACCCAAACTTTCACCTAGTCCTAAAGTCAGGGTGGGGGCTGGGAACACCCCTGCCGCCCCCAGGATAGACGACCCTCCCACCCCTTCCTAGGGGTGCAGGGCTCAGAGTGTGCAGCCAGCTCTGGGACTCCAGCCTGTCCTTGTCCTGGGGCTGAGGCTGGACCACTCCCTCTGGATTCAGTGGTCACTGGTCTTGGTCCTGACTGCTTGAGATCCCTGGACCTCTCTCTGGCTTTGTGGAGATAAATGTGAGGCCAGTCAACCCCCCACATGGAGCCAGCGCTGGGCCGCAAACCAGGGCCCCGGCACCCTGAGAAGGGCACGTCTCCCGTTTGCTGGCGTTGTGCTGCCCAGCTGGACATCCGCACCCAGATGGCCTGGCGTCCACCCAGACAGACCGCAAGCCCCCTGCAGGCACAGCTACCACTGGTCCTGAGCAGCAGGCTCCCCAAAGCTGACCGCGACTACCGCCTGGCATGGCTCTGAGCTTGTAGGGCCTGAGAAGCACCCCCAATCCTGCCTTCCAGACCCCCACCCCAGCTCAAGCTCCCCAGCAGCTTCCGTCTGGTGGGGAAGGCTCTGGGCCCTAGCTCCGTGGTGTGCAGTCAGATGGAAGTGCGGGGCCCATGGGTGGAGCCGGCAGCCCCCCCCCTTCCCCCGCAGCAGGCTGAGCTAATGCCCTACACACTGGCTGGGGAGGGACCTGGCTGCTGGTGCCCATCGTCCAAGGTGTGGGAGCAGCGGTGGGCATGGCCAGGGGTGGGGGCTGGGCAGCTCTGGGGCTTGGCGGGAGCTCCGCCCCAGACATGGGCGGGCAGCCCCGGCTGTTTTCGGGGGGCTCAAGCCAGGACCTGGGCAACCTGTGTCCAGAGCATCCATGCGCCCAGCTGCCTGGTCAGGGCCTGTACCAACCCCTGTGTGTGCCCTGGGGCAGGAGTGGTCTGGCTGCCTCTGCAAAATCTGTGCCCATTTTGCACAGCTCCCTGGGAAGAAAACAGGTCTGGGAGGACGCTGCCCTCAGAGCGAGCGCCACGCACTCTGGAAACTTGTGGGAAGTTGACCGAGTCCCACCCTTCCACCCAGTGCTTCCCCACACCCTCTGCCCACAGCCCTCTGGGGTGTTGGGCTCCCTTGAGCTGTCTTCGCCCAGGGGCACCTGCTCTGGACAGGATCCCGGGATGTGGGGCGTGCTGACTGCACACGGATGGCCCCTCTCTGAGGGCCTGTGGCTGGCTGATGGCCCAGGGGACAGGTCTGCCTAGGCTCACTCTGGCTTACCCGGGGGCAAATAGAGGAAGATAGTAGATGCATTGGATGGGGCGAGTGTGTCATTTAGCCGACACTGTGTGTGCGTAGACTGCCTTGCTGTTAGGGTCCCAGGCAGGCCTGGTGAAGCCCAGCCCCTCCCTAGGACGCCCCATAGGTGGCCCTATCCTGAGCCAGCCTGCCGCCGGCTAGCTGGCAGGTGAGGGGGATCTCACTGTCCTCTGAGATCTCACAAGCCCAGCCCCAAAGCTAGCCCTTCCAATTGGACCCCAAGAGTCAGGTGGCCCACCAGAAGGGCCTGGGGACCATGAAGGGGTCATTGGGGGCTGAGGCCTGCTGGGTGCCCCCTGATTCTTGGGCGGGGAGAAGGTGTGAGCCCCCTCTGCCCATCACCTCAACTTCCCTGCTCTTGAGAGGGGCCACCTCCCCAAACCCTCTCAGAACATGGTTTAGGGAGATGGTGATGCTGGGGCCTTAAACGGCTGGCACTGGAGCCCACAAGCTCATGAGCGCAAAGAAGGCTGGACGGGCTGAGCTGATCTCTCCGTCCCAGCCCTCACTGCCCTTTTTGGGGTCTCGGAGCGCCCGGCTGACGCCTGGGAGGCAGGGTGTCCTCATTCCCTTCCTCTTTGGGAAGAGGACAAGGAAACCAACACCAGGCTCGAAATAGCCGCTGTGCTGTCTGGTGGGCCGCAAGCCTGCAGGCGTGGTCGTGCTGAGAGGCCTCCCCTGGTGGGCCCAGGTGCTCTGTGGTGAATAGGCCCAAAAAGGGCCTGCAGCCCCTCCCAGCGCCCCACGCCCCAGTGGAGCGGGGCAGGCAGTGGGCCGGGACCAGCAGCTGGGGCTGCCACTCGAAGCCAGTAGAGACGAAAGGGGATAGCTGGCAAGAAGGGACCGTGAGGACGTCCATGGGTGAGGGCAGGACTTGGGCTGGGGAAGGGGGTGCCAGGCAAGGCTACAAGGTCCAGGCTGGCCAGAGCCTCACGGGCAAGGGGCTCCCCAACCCCCTGGAGCCCCCGCTCATTCTGTGGGCAGCACTGCTATGACAACCCTGTCTCTGTGAACCCCTTCCGCTCCCAGGTCTGAAAGCCGAGGGAGGGGGAAAGGCACAGAGCAGTGGGGGCATCTGGAGGGGGTGCTGAGTAAGGAAACCCAAGCCCCCCGCCCTTCCATTTTCACTTGTCAGCTCAGCCACCCGTGTCCTTCTTGGGGTCTTGGAGCGCCTGTGTCTCAGCTCTCCCCAATGCCCACATGCCTGGCCTCAGAGAATTGGACCAGTGAGTCCTTAGGCTGGAAATAGCCATGGCCTGAAGTGCCCCTCAGGGACAGTCAGGGGGCCAGCTGTCCCCACCAGGAGGCCAGAGCACCCTGGAATCCTCCTCCTGCCCTCTGTCCTGCCTGTCCCTCATCCCCTTTCTCCCCTGCCTGGGGTTTGAGAACAAGCAGCCCAGGGTCTTCCCACCCACCTGGTTTCCCAGCCAGCAGCAGCCCCAGGCTGGGTCCTGCCTCCCTACTGTGCACAGATGGTGGGGGGCTCACAGGGCAGGGGCTGGGCTGGGCTGGGCTGGGGCTGAAGGTGGGGTCATGGTAGGTGGGCGGCGGGGAATGGAGAGAACCTGCTCTGAGGCGGACCACCGGCAGGGGTGGCGGCCCCTTGCCATTTTTTGCGCATGCTGTCTCTCTCCTGGAGGCTCTTGGCCTTGCAAGCTCTCACTTGCTAAAGTTTCTCACTTTCAACTGCTTCCTGCTTCCCCTGTTTGCTTTCCTTGGTCCAGGACGAGTTGCCCGGAGCCCACTCTGTGCAACTTGGTTCCTCCCGAAAGGCGCTTCCTGGAACACTTGGCGGGGTCCCTACTGGGTGCCATCCTGCCCACGCTGCTCCCACCCACTCTCACCCCCATGCTGGCACATGTGGGGTCAGCAGCTTGAAGGGCCCCTGACTGTCACGGCTGCAGTGGGCAGGGGCCTCAGAGGCATGCGCTCATTTCCTGCAAAGCCCGTCAGTCAGGGGAGTCAGGAAGAAACAGAAACAGCCATCCTCTCCTCTCAAGCAGAGGCGCAGTGACAAGGGGTTCACCTGCCGGAGCTTTGCTGCACGCTCCTCACTAGCTCTGTGGCCTCAACCCCAGTGCCCTCCCTGGAACTTGGCGTCCCCATCTGTCAAGTAAGGGGTGGGATTGGCCCCCACCTGGCTCCAGAGTGCAGATGCCCAGACCAGACGCTTCTCCTCTCCTCTCCAGGGCCTGCTCACAGACCTCTCCTCTCAAAACCCTCGCCCATGAGACCCAGCTCGTCCATTGTTCTTCGTGCCAGGCAGGGGGACCTCCCTGAGGTCACCTGCTCATCGTGCTCCCAGGCCAGAGTGGGCTTTCTGTTGCTGGACCCCAGTCCATGCTCCCCAGGGCAGTCCCCCATCACGAGAGGGCCAGATCCCCTCAGCCAGCAGACACCAGGGGATAGGAAGGTGGTCCGGAGAAGCCAGGGGTCAGGACACTGGAATGGGAAGGAAAGAGGAGGTGCCGAAGGTTTCTCTGGGGTCTCCTGTGGGGTCCCATGGGTACTGTGGTCATTCGTGCCCGTTCAGGGGGTAGAACCGGGGGTGAGAAGACGGGGTCGTGCCTGTCCTCGGAGATGAAGGTCCACCTGGTGCTGCTGTGGGGGAAGGGCCAGTGTTCTTGCCCCGAATTTGGGCAGCTAGTGGGTGCAGGGACCCTTTCTCGCCCGGGAGACCAAGCAGCAGGGCAATCAGAAGCTCAGAAGACACCCTGCACAGACACACAGACAGGTGTGGGGGGGGCGAGGGGCGGGCACTCAGGGACTGTCTGGCCCAGCTGTCCACAGGGAGGCCAAGGCTTTCTGCCCCCTGAGCCTCCATTCCGGTGGTGGGGGTGGTGGCCATTGCGTCCAAGAGCAACCATTTTCCCATCCTTCCCTCCGGGCAAGCCATTCCCACTGGACATGAGCAGATTGCCCGGGACACTGCTGCCCGCTGGGCCAGCCTTCAGAGTCATGAATGTTGGCTGAAGAGGGGGAGACTAGGAAGACAGAGGTCCTTGGAGCAAAGGGAACCACCAGAGGCCTCCACCCTCCCTGGCCCGTGTGTGCTCCACACGGATCCTGGAAGCTCTGCGGGCACTGGCCTCAATGTCAATCGGGAGAAGTCTTTTGTTTCTTTTCTTGTGTGTGTGTGTGTGTGTGTGTGTCATATGTGACCTTTACAATCTTTTATGCCACCTATTGGGAGGTACCAGGAAACACAGGCACCCCGGGGAATGGGGGGAGGAAGGTGCAGGCCTGGGAGAGACTGTGGGGAAAAAAGAGCGAGGAGGCACCCAGGCCTTGAGAGTCCACCCCAGCTGTCCGCTGGAGCAGAGCCTGTGGGGACATTGGGCTTGTGGCCCCAAGTCTGAGTTGAGCACCTTGGGCCCCCCTTCTCCAAGGGGGTCTCTGCGCAGCCTGGCCGCTCCCTCAGCGCTTCCCACAGGCTGCTGGTCCACACCCCCCCACCCGTGTGCTCCTGCACCCAGCCCCCAGGACTCCCCTGGAGCACCTTCTGGGGTGCAGCCCCATCCCACAGCCCAGGCTGCCTCCTAGGGAAGGGTGGCAGTCCCAGGGTAGGTGGATAGAAGCCCAGCGAGGGGTCCCTAGACCTGGGAGGGGTCCCTGTCTGGAAGGCACATAAGGAAAAATGGAGCCTGGAATTTTTTACTTTGAAAACAATTTTTAAAAGAAAACTTGTTTCAAACAGGGAAAGATTGATGTCCTTCTTGCTTCCCCACACTTGGTCTGAGGCCAGCGAGGTGGTTTAGAAGAAACCCTCCGCTCCCTCTATTAAATGTAACCAAACTCGACCTGCATTTGCAAATCCCACGAGGCCCTCCAGACAGCGGCTCCTTCCCGCTGCAGGCTCAGGCCAGAACACACAGGCCTCTTATCCTTGGGCCGGGGCCTGGGGGCCCGGGCTGGGGGGCCGGGCGTTGGCGGGCAGCGGGGCCTCTAGTGTCAGGAGGTGTCCGAGACGAGGGTGGAGGCTGCGGCTTGCAGCCAGGGGCCGGGCCCCACAGGAGCCCAGGGGGAGGATGGCAACTGGGCAGCCATGGCGGGTCAGCCGGCCTTGGCATTGCACACTGTACTTGCCCCTCTCAGCGGGCCCTCAGCACCCCAAACACTCAATGAGCTGCCCACCCGCTTGGGAGACCCAAAAAGCCAGGATGGGGCAGTGGGGTGCCAGGGACTCCCCCAGAGTACCCTGGCCCCCAGGCCAGGTTCGAAAGCCCAGCTGTGTGTGGGGGCCCCACAGTAGCATGCTTGAGTCTGTAAATGCAGACCAGTGTCCTCTCTGCTCCGGGTCCTGCAGCTCCTCTGCCTCCCGGGAGAGGAAGGGAAAAGCTACCATAGCACAGCCAGGGGACCAAGGCCAGCCCGGTCCCTGTGCTCTTACCATGGCTCAGAATGGTGGCACATGGGGTCAGAGGCTCTGCTCACTGGAAGGGTGGCCCTCGTCCTGCCCGTCCACAGAAGGCTGCGTTCTGCCTGCTGGGCTCTCCGGCCCCATCCTTTGCTTCCCTCAGAAAACACATACGTGCACACACACCTGCAAGCATGCACACACTCATATACACGCACACATGCACACATTCATGTACCTGGGTACACACATGTTCACATGTATACACACAAGGTTGTGAGCACACACGTGCACGCACACACATGCACAGTGCTCACGTGGACGCACACATGCTCATGTGTGTATACACATATGGACTCAGGTGCACACACGTGCATACACACAAATGTATGGACAAGGAGCACACACGCCGGCCCTCACTCTTCCCGGAAGTGTGGCCTTTGGAGCTCGCAGTCAGGGAGGACTAAACCTCTAGAGCTTGCAGCACCCCTGTCCCCTCTCATCACTGCTCCACCTCCAACTACTCTCAAACTGAGGAAGGGGCAAGGCGGTGTCAGCAGAGCACAGGGGTGGGGCAACCATCCTGCGGGGATGCACAGACCCAGGGGGGGAGAGGGGGCACAGCCAGAACCAGCCCCATTGGGGGCTTGCCAGAGCTGGTGCCCCAGGGTTGGACAGCCTGCTCCCAGCACGTTGGGAAGCCTCAGGAGACCCACGCCTCTGCCCACCAGCCCACCCTGGGAAAGACACCTAGAACCCAGAGCAGGCCTGCCTCAAGCCACATGGAATCGGAGTTAGGGGTGCCTCCTTCCTGCCTTGAGCCGACTGTCTGCACACAGACCAGTGGGATGAGCAGGACCAGGGTCTGACAGGAAGAACAAAAAGTGGAGCAGAGATGGGGCATGGAGTGAGGATAGGACCCTAGGGATGCCCCAGGGGACATGGCGTTGGCCTGAGACAGCTGAGCAGCAGGTCTACTGTGCTTGGCCAAGACTCCATGCGTCCTTGATGGCCACCAGGAGGCCCAGTGGTGGCCTCTCCACCCCCGCTGGGACCACCTACCATGGGATAAGTCCAGACCAGGCTGTCCGGCTGCTGGAGGACCAACTTGTAACTTGTAGGGTAGCCAGATTAGCCAATAAAAACATGGGATGCCTGGTATAATTTGAATTTCAGGTAAAGGACAAGTGATCGTTTAATATGTGCATATGTCCATAACAGTGTCACACACACTGCATGGCACACACGCATGCTGAAACCCACGCGTTAGCCTGGGATTCAGATTTCACCAGGCCTTGTGCCTCCCCGCCACATGCACGGGGCTGCTTCTCCACGTCCCAGTCTCAGGGTCTCCCAGGCTGGGCAGTGCAACCCTAGACCACCCATCCCTGGAAGGTTCTACTGGGTGGCGGGTTTGCCTGCTGTCTGGGGACTGAAAGGTCTGTGTGCAGGACCCGAAGCCAGGGTGGCAGGAAGCAGAGCTGCTGTCACAGCCCCGGAGTGAGGTGATAAAATTAGGGGGGGGTGGCAAGGAGAGGAAGGGTCTTGGAGCCCAGTAGGGACCCTGCCAGCATGGGTGTTGGCCCTGCCCTGGCCCCTAAGCACCCCCAAGTTTTCCCATCTCTGGTGCAGATGCCAAGGCTCCCTCATTAGCATGAAGGATGTCGCTGGTACTTGTCGGACCAACAGTACAGGGCACTGAGCAGGGTGGTCAAGTCTGGGCTGACCTTCGCCCACCATGCAGCCAGCTGAGGCCAAACAAAGCAGAGGCAGGTCTGAGCCACTTGGGGTCTGGGTCCCCTGCACCCTCGGAGCCCAGCCTTGGCACTCTCCTGAGGTGCCAGTGGGCAGGCAGAGAGGACAGCAGACCCTCTGCATAGTTGCCCTGGCTGCACGTGGGAGGTGGCTTTGTCTCATCAGCTGTGAGAGACAGAGCCCAGCCCCCGCAGGTGATTTTTGGGGAGCCCCTATGGTCCTGTGTCTCCAGACCTGGGGTTCTGCCCATGGGAACTGCAGACAGTTGAGAATGCCTATTCCTGTCCTGACTCCCCTTCTGCTCATTTTCTGTCTTGGAGGGTGCGGGCCAGGGGAGAGGGGCCGTAGGATCAGGTCCATGCAGGGAAGGTGACCTTGGTGGGACAGGGAGGAGGCTGGGGGTGAACCACTGGGACCCTGGGCATGGGGTGGGCAGCAGAGACGGGAGACAGACCTAGGACAACATTGGCTCCCCCCGCCCAGGTTCAGACCTGTGAAGTCCCACTGAGAATGCTCTACTTTCAAGTTCGCTTGTTGGGGGGCAGGTCTCCCCTTTCTCTGCATTCAGTCATGTCTGCTGGTATAGCTTGGAAACCGGCTGTTTCCAAGGAGGGATGTTTACAGCACAGCGATGGGCACACACTGCACATCAGGGCACCATCCCCACTCCCCCAGGCCAGGTGACAAATGGTCCCGCACAGCCTGCACGCAAGCCCCATTTCAAAGCAGTCAGTTCTTGTTTTTTACGGAATGGCTCCTAAAAACCAAAAACAGGCAATTCTTCCCCAGAATTTTATTAAAGGATAAACATTCACTCTAGTTAAACATGGACAGACCTGACAGACATGGGGGGCCGCCCACCCCTCCTTTGGTGTGTTAGGAGTGGAACATCCATAAAAGTCACACTCAGGGCTTCAGCCCCAGGCGGGTCCCCTCTACCTGTCACTCTTACCGCCTCCTGGATTCTATCCGGCATGCTCAGCAGAAGAACCTTAAGGAAATTCACCTTAAAAAATGATCGGTGTCTTCCCAGGGCCTCTTAGGGCAGATGGAGTGGGTCAGAGTGACAGGAAAACAAGGTTTAATCCTTAGAGCTGCCCCTGGGTCTTGCTCTATCCTCTGCCTCCCATCTCCCCACTGCCACTGCCTGGATTGTCCTCTTAGGGGGTTGGGAACATGGCCTCCTCCTGCACCCTGGGGGCTGAGGGAGGATGGGGCACGGGCTGGAACAAACAGCTTCTCCTTGGCACCCACAGGCAGGACACCCCAGAGGTAGATGGGGAAAAAAATCTCAAGGCTAACGGTGTGCCACATACAGGGGACCAGCAAAGGAGCCGCAGTGCCCCTTCACTTGTCCTGGGAGGGGTGTGACCACAGGAGCAGCTGGCATCTCACACCCAGAGCCATATGCTGGAAGGGTGTCTGTCAGGGGTGAGGGTCCCGTTCCCCCCCCATGCACACACACAGTCCCTCTGGCCCCGAGAGATTACACCCACAGGGGTGGGCTCTGCCTGCTTCTCCGTCCCTGGGTGGGCCGGCCAGCGAGTGTCTGGGGCCGTCTCCCCCCATCCCCGGCTGTTCCCGGCAGAGCGCCGAGGGGCACCGCTGCAAACGTCAATATTACCAGGAGCCATTTATAGGGTGCACTTTGTACACATACAGGGTTTACAATCCCTTTTATTAGTCATAAAAGGGAAGGAGAGAAGGCTGCAGCCGTGTTGGAACTGGAGCTGAGGCTGTGTCCTCCAGCAGCCAAAGCAGGGGCTGGCGTGAAATCCCGGCCCTTTGGGCCCTTCTCCTGGGGGACGGGGGCAGGCAGAGCTGAGCGGCAGGCCAGCCCCCCACCCCATGACTGGTACCTGGGGGAGGGTGAGAAGGGCTGTTGGAGAGCTGGGCTCTATCCCTGAGAGGTCCCCCTCTCCTGAGCCCCCTTCCAAGCACACAGGGCTCCGTGCTGACCAGGCCCCCACGCTGCTGTGTCTCACTGCACCTCTGCCGAGCCCCTAGACCTCCACCCCCAGCCCTGCGGAGATCCCCACATCTGGTAGAAAGGCAGTGAGCACAAGGGGCCTCCAGGGTTCCAGGACTGCCCTGGGGTGCAGGAGTGAGGCCCTCCGAGGCTCAGCCCCTCGCCTCCTGCTTGGTGCCAGCTTTCCCTGCCATGCTGGCTACCCCTCAATGGCTGAGTGGCCTCCTGTGACCTCAGCGCAGGTCACCCTGCAGCAGGGCCTGCCTCCCCCATCAGACGGGGGCTTCCCCTAGGGTGGGGGCTGCCTACCCCCTCAGACTGGGTCCTCTCTGGGGCAGGGGGCTGCCTCCCCTTCACAGGGAGCCTCCCGCAGGGCGGGAGGGGCCGAGACTTCGGTGTCTGCCCAGAGGCGCCCGGCGGGCGGCCCCCCAGACCAGAGATTCCTGGAGCCGAGGCGCTGCTGCCCCCACCACCATGGAAAGTTGGCCTAATCAACAAGGCCACACGCTAAATAAATCACTCGAGGGGCTTAGTGCGGTGTTTTCGCAGCGGCTGTAATAATAACATTAATAACAATGGTGCTCAGAAAGCTGGGGGGGCCCACGAGGCGGGGGGAGGCCGTGGTGGCGGGAGAGGGGCTGCGGGGGGGGGCATGGGGGGCCGTGGGGGGGCCACGAGGCGCCCTGGCCTGACCAGCCCCACCCCGGCCTCTGCCCACCCACCAGGCACGGCCACCCAGGGCCGCCTGGGGGACTTCGACTGAGCCCCTACCCCAGAGCAGTGCACATGGTGGGGGTGCAGGGGAAGGGGCAGCTGGAAGACCCGCAGAGACACCCAGAGGGTATGGGGGGGACAGTAGGCAGGGGTCCAGGACAGCCAGAGAAGGGGAGGAGTGGGTGTGGGCAGGGGTGTCTGGGGAGACAGAAAAGTGGGGCTGCCCAGGTTTAACCCTTTCCTCCCCCAGTCGCAGCCCCCTCTCTGCCCCTCCGAGCGCCCCCTCTGCTGAGCAGCTGCCCCTCTGCTTGTGGGTTTCTGCCCTCTCTCTCCACCTCCTCACTTGACCGCCTTCTGCCCTTTCACCTCTTCCTAAGGCAGCCGGGTTCCTCACCCACCCCACCCCACCTCGGGTCTCCCAGCTGTGGCCTGGAACAGAAACAGGAGTTCCCACCTTTGCTTTGGTCTTGTAGCCACAGATCTGGGGTTCCAGAGTATGGAGGGGAGGGTGTCCATCCACCACGCCCTTCCGAGACCACCTGAGACCACTGGAGCCCAGTGCTTGCTGCTGGGGAGGGAGCTAGGCTGGCAGAGCAGCACTCATTAGGTGGGGTGCAGAGGAACCCCAGCCCGGCAATCACGCCTGGACCTGGGTATGCTGGGGCAGAGAGCAGAGTCTGGGCTCCCAAGAGGTTTAGGTGGCCCTGGCAGCTAACAGAGAGGGGAGGGGCCTCAGAAAGGCTACTGCTTGGGAAGAGGGAGGAGGAATCTCGGCGGGGGGCCTGAGGAGGCTAATGGTGGCTGGTGTAAGGGGGTCTGGCTCAGGAGAGTGGCAGTGGAGGCAGAGGGGAGCCCGCTGTCCCATTAGACATCCCACACGCCCAGCCCAGGATGGCACACTGATGTCCCATGGCGGGGATCCACGGACAGTCAGAACTGCCTGGTGGCCACCTCTGCTCCCTGGAGCTGTGCACAAGAAGGCGGGAGTCCCTCTGAGACAGTCCCAGAGGCGAGAGGCCATTGTGAAGGAAGCCTGGGTGGGTGGGTGCATGGAGAGGACATGCAGGGACCAGGTGTGGGCAGGAGGGACCGTGAGCGGGTCTGGGCGCAGGGAGGTAGCAAGCGTGGGCAGTCGAGCTCCCGGCCATCTGGGGTAGCTGGCCCCTGGCTTGGCTTTATGTGTGAGGCTGATTTCTGGGGATCTGGGGAGTTCCCACAGGGCACTCTCTGAAGCCTAGAAACACCACTTCTGAGAAAGGGGTCCGTCCAGTGCCTGCATGGGCAGCCGCCCACTGGTTTGGGAAAGAGCGACTTGGTGGCTGGAGCAGCAGTTAAGACATCAAAGCCCCTTCTGAGTTTGAAGATGCCGGAGGGTAAATGTCATGGGGCAGCTGCCCTCTGTTTAAACATGGCCGTGAAAAGGGAAAAGGGAAGTGAAGGGGGAAATACAGGGCCCCCTCCCATCCCCCTGCCTTCCTGTGAGAGGGAAGAGGGAGAGGATTTCTGTGCGGCCTTCACGCCAGCCCTCTCCCCTCCCTTTTCTTGCAAAAGCAATAGAAAATAAACTCTCCCCTGCCCACCCCCCACCCCCAAATGAACCCCAGAGCTCGGCCCAGTGCAGGGGGGATAACTGCAGTGCTTGCTGCAGCCCCCAGCGCGATGTGAAAAATAAATTTCTTGTTTTATGGTGAGAACGGGAGGGAGGAGGCGAAAAGAGAGATTTATTACTTTCCCTTCTCATTTTTTAAGGCCCTTTGCCTGGGCACCAAGGCCCCATCCCAGCCCTAGGACGCCCACACCTGGGCCTGGGGCCTGCCGAGCAGGAGGAGGAGGGGGCGAGGGGTGACATTTCAGCTGGCTGTCCACCCAACCACCACCCGGAAACACAGGAACAAAGAAGAGAACCAGGGTGAGGGGTTGGCTGGTCAGGGATCAGGGGGCGAGGACAGTCACCACCGGGACCCAGCCGTCCTTGTTGGGAAGGGGCCACCCTTTCCACATGGCACATGGAGATGGGGGGGTGGGAGGGCCAGGGCGCAGCGCAGGCTGCACAGTGTGGGGGGAGGGGGTTGAGCTGAACGGACAGCATGGGGTCTTCTGGGTGGAGTCCCGGCACGGCCCTCTAAAGTGAGCTCCGAGGGGAGCCAGAGGGGCACCCCTGGGGTGATTCTGCACATGGGTGTTGCCAGATGCGTCCTGAGTCCCTGGGCCTGGGCACCTCCTTCACTGGCACAACAATGACCACGGTCTGATAGATGAGTGGGGGCCCCTTATGGGGAAGTTGCTCCTCATGGACCCTCACACTGTGGTGGGTCCCTACCCTCTGACAAGCTGGAGGAGCAGCCCCTTCCCCTCCTTACCAGAGGCCCCACGTGAGTCCCCAGACCTGCGCCTGCACAGAGCAACCAGCTGCTGCCTGCTGCCTTCAGTGGGGGAAACATGGCTCCCCTGGGGGGGCCAGGGTCTCTGTGCATCCTGGGAGCCTTCCCAGACAGGGCTGAGCCTCACGTGCCAGCAGGCACTCTGGCCAAGCTGGGTGCACATCAACCTGAGCTCCCCAGCACACAAGTAGGCAGGGCTAATCGAGACCCCATGTCAGCTGCAACCCTCAGGGCCCTCCCTGTGACCCAGGAGCTCTGCCTGGGGAAGATGCATCAGGGGTAAGTGGTCAGGTACCAGCCGATGCCCGGGCTGCCTCTGGAGTGCAGTCACCAAGGCAGCTCCTAGACCCCAGCACAGAGCTGGACATCCTCCAGCATGGCCTCTGACCCCCTGTGCATGGATTGTGTGTGGGACAGAAGTAGGCAGGCTGAGAGGACCCATGAAGGAGCCCTGGGAATGCCTGGAGCAGTCTGGATTCTAGAGGAACCCCAGGGAAAGGGGCCCAGCTAAGGGACATCGGATTAGGGACTCCACGGGCACCCCGAGTTGGGGGCACTGGCCTCTACCCAAGCCCCTTTGGAGGGCACCGGGCTGGAGTGCAGGGGCTGTGGGTCCCTTGAAGACGTGTGGCAGGAGACCCCCAGCCCCTGCACTGGCCCCTGTGCTCCCCTAGTCTCCACTGAGAAGGGGTATGCCCTCTACCACACTGGAACAGGCACGGGGTGAATGGGGAGCAGTGGGGACAGTGGAGGGGACCCAGGGCCAGCCCCAGGCAGTGGGCACCATGCTGGGTGCTGCATGAGTGGTGCATGGCTTCCAAGGCCATCCTATGTGTCCACCTGCTCAGTCCAGTCCAGCCCTGGAGCCTGTATAGGGTGGGCACCCCAGGCCAACCATAGGCCGCTGCCTGGGCTGGCCTGTCCAGTGAAGGATGGAGAAGAGGGCAGATGGGAAGGCAACAAGCAGGGACAGTGGGTCATCCAAGGCCCCAGAGCCCAGCCGGCTCCTTGGCCTGGGGACTCCAGGTGCCTCTGGCCATGAGGACCCTGACAGCCAGCGTTACCTCACAGGGGCCCAGTGGGGTCCATGACCATGAATCTTGCGTGCCCGGAGGCTCTTCCCGAGACTAGGCGTTCCCCTCTTTTACGACTTAGGAAACGGTAAGGTCATGCAAGAGCAGGAATGGGTGGCCCCCAAAGTCTCCAGTCAGCTCAGGAGGACCTGGGTTGCCTGGATGGAGGGCTTGGTGTGCGTGGAGCCAGGTAGCAGCTCCCCAGAGGCAGCTGTGGAGACCCAAGGCCCTCAGAGGGCTTCGAGCAGTGGAGGGTGATTTTCAGCACCCATTTTAAACAGGGGCCTGTGCCCCACCCTGGGCCCAGCTGAGCAAGGCAGACCCAGGGTTTCAGTGGGGGCACTTGGTGGGGAGACCCAGGCCAGACACACACGAGGTGGTGGTGGGCAGTGGCCCAAGGTCAGGGCGACCTCAGAGCATGGAGGGGCTCTGGGAGGCCAAGGGGAACACTTGGTTGCCCTAAAGTAAGGCTCACCAAGAGCCCTTTGAGGGCAATGGTGACCGAGGGAAGGTGAGTTCTATAAGGACTGGGAGGGGCTGATGGGCCACAAGATGGTGGGGAAACTGAGGTGGGGCAGAAATATCGCTGATGAGTCAGCTTGGGCAGCCATAACCCAGTCCCACAGACTGGCTGGCTTAAACCACAGACGTTTACTGCCTGCAGCCCCAGAGGCGGCTTCCTTCTGAGGCCTCTGTTCTCGAAGTGCAGACGGCCATCTTGTCCCTGTGTCCCCACACAGTCGTCCCTCTGTGCATGTCTATGTCCTGATTTCCTCTGCTTATGAGAACCCCAGCCCTATGGGATAAGAGCCCACCCTAGTGACCTAATTTTACCTTAAATGCCTCATCTCCAAACACAGTCACGTTCTGAGGTGTTGGGGTTAGGGCTCTAACATGAATTTGTGGGGGGGGGGGCGGGGGTGCGACAGAATTCAACCCATGACAGTCACCCTTCCAAGAAGTGTCATCACAAAAGACCAGAGAGGCTGCTGCAGGGATATGGAGGGAGAGGCGGGTCACATTTGCAGAGTTTCGGGAAGTGGGGAGCTTGGAAGTGCCCCAAAGACAGGATGGGTAAGAGATCTCAGGGCAGGGCCGGGGTGTGGAGCCGTGGGTGAGGGTTCCTTTCTTCCAGAGGCTCGAGTTGGGGCCATTGCCCCAAGAGTCAGGCCCAGAGTTGGGGGTGGAGGCCCTGGGGCCTGGGTGGGATGACAGAGGCATTTCCTTAGCTGGGTTGATGGATGGAGTTGGGGGGCTGAGCGGTTGGAAATGCAGCGTGGGAAACAGCTTAGCCAGAGCCGGATGACAGAGAGGGCCCTGGGGAGGGGCCTGGAAGGGCCGCACGTGCAGAAACAGCCCCCATCTACCCGGATCCCAGCCTCGGAAATCCAGACCCCAGACCCACAGTCATGCCAGTGTCCTGGCAGGTGGGGGACCGGTGGGAGACGGGATGGGGTGGACGGTGTCGGCCCAGGCAGAGCCTCTCCCCAGCGGCCAGCTCCCAGCCTCGCCATCTTTCTGCCTCCCCTAATTGTCACCGCATGAGCTCGGCAAGGGAAGTGAGTTAACGCAGAAGTTTCCTCCAAAATAGCTCATCAACAAAGCCCAGATGGAAAACCCGCCTCCGTGGAGCAATGATTTCTTTCTGGAAATATGCAGTGCGAGGGGTGAGCTAAAGGACAGGTCCTGGGTGTTCCTAAGACAGACTGGCGTCCACGTATCACCACCCTCCTCCTCAGGACCCTCACCTGCACACACTCCTCCTCTTCCCTCCTCTTGGCTGCCCTCACACTCAGTACCCTGACGCTCAGTGCCCTGACGCTCAGTGCCCTGACGCTCAGTACCCTGACTGTCAGTGCCCTGATGCTCAGTACCCTGACGCTCAGTACCCTAATGCTCAGTACCATGACGCTCAGTACCCTGACGCTCAGTGCCCTGACACTCAGTGCCCTGATGCTCAGTACCCTAATGCTCAGTACCCTGACTCTCAGTGCCCTGACTCTCAGTGCCCTGATGCTCAGTGCCCTGATGCTCAGTAACTAATGCCCAGTACCGTGATGCTCAGTGCCCTGATGCTCAGTACCCTAATGCCCAGTACCGTGACGCTCAGTGCCCTGACGCTCAGTACCCCAATGCTCAGTACCTTACTGCTCAGCACACTAATACTCAGTGGGTGGAAGGGTCTGCGATGGTTAAGGTCCAAGGTGGGCTTGCTACACCCAGACCAACAGAACCACAGGGACTGGTGACCTCTAAACCACAGCCTTCCCTCAGCTGTTGCTCCTGTCCCTAGTGTGATCCAGTCCTGCTGACCATGTTCTCTGCATGCACATTTCTCCAGCTCTCACTGCTCAGTGAGGGTGGCTCATGTTGGGTGGCTGCTCTGCCCCAGCATCTCCACGACCCACTGTCTCCTGGCTCTGCGCTCCTGAGAAGGCTGGACGTCATCTCCTTCCAGCAGGGGTAGAGGGAAGAGAGAGAGGAGGGTTCTCTGGAGACTTTTATGGCCAGACCCGGAAGTGGGACAATCATATCTGCTCACGTGTCCTGAGGCAACTCCCTCCTGTGGCTGTATCTACCTTGCGTGGGGACTGGAAGATATGTCCCCAAGGCTGGTCCTCCCTGGTCCCTTTCCATCGCCAGGCCCTTGTCCCTCTGCCCTCTGCTCCCTCAGCCCTTCTCTCATGTCCACGAGGCGACTTCCTGGGTTTTGCAGGTGGGGCATGCTCCACTTGGTCTTTTCAGTTGCACTCAGCCCATCCTCAGGGGCTTCTACAGGCTCCATGTTCCCAGACGGCCTGGCTCTGCTGAGCCCTCCTCTGCCCTCAGTCTGGCTGGGAGAAAAGACTCAAAGGGGATGGTTAAGTGCCAAGTGTGGCCCAGCCCCAGGACCTGGAGGAGACAAGGGGAGGAAGGAGACAGCCCCCAGCCCAGCAGGCTACTTTGATGGGACCTAAGGGCAGCCTGTGGTGGCCTGCCCAAATCGGGCCCCAAGCATGGTGGGTGTTGGGAAGACAGGGGCCTCACTAGGGTAAAGACCAGAGTAGGCAGGCCCTGGTGTAGATTGCAGGAAGGGAAACAGGATGAGTGCCCATCGCCCAGGTCAACCCTGAGGGGCCAGGAGGATGGGAGGAGGACAGGCAGAAGCGACCCTCAGCCACGAGGCAACCATGGCCCATGGACCTGGCCCAGCCTTTCCAGCTCCAAACCCCCAACGTGTAGCCTCAGCTTTCAGGAATGTCCTGTCCATGGTGGGAGCTGCCAAGGAGCGGGGGCCCAGGCAGGTGGCCGGCAGCTCTGACACTTTCCTGGCCGAGGTCTGCGTCCCCGGCGGACGCCGCTGTGAGGCCGTGTGAGGCTTACGCATCTGGGGGTGTGGGAGAGTGTCCAGGCCTCTGGCCCATCTGCTCAGGCTCCCACTTGAGGGCCTGTTCTCGATGTCTGAAATATTTGTTTTCTAAGGGATTAACTGCCAGATGATTCTAGAAGGGGCCAGGAACAATTGCCGTGACTGGAGCAGGAAGGCCCTTATTCCCTCTTGGAACTTGAACCAGGAAAGCACCTTGGTACCTTGAAAAGATCAGGCCACATTCTCTTCCTTTCTTTAAGCATCAGCCCAGCCACTCACTCATTTGTTCATTCATTCATTCATTCATTCATTCATTCATTCATTCATTCATTCAACAAACATGTCTGCTATGAACCAGGCCCCTGGCCGGAGGGCTCCAGACCTCATCTGGCTGGGTAGAGAGTGAGGCAGCTGACACTCGGCTTCCTCTCCTCTTAACCTCTCTTACATACACCTGTGCCTCCTGGTACCTGTTCCTGCAGAGGGTCAGTGGCCACGCCATCCCCCCATCTGCCACTCTCTTCTGATGGCCCCTTAGGGGTCTGGTGGGGAAGCGGCAGAGCCTATGGCATCCCAGCGGGGAAACTGTTGCACAGAGAATCCTCCATCCTTCTTTGGTCTGGCCCACCAGCTCGGATTCAAATGACAGTGGCCCCTGTGAATTGGGGACAGCTCAGGAGAGGAAGACCACTTGGGACAACCAGGTGGGGCCAGCTAGTAGGGTGTGGGAAAAGGCCCCCGAGATAGTTTGTCTTTGAGGGGAGGTGGGTGTAGTGGACTGGGTGTGAGCAAGTTAGGGGCAGCCTGCAGGAGCCCTGGAGCTGCCTCAGGATTGACTTATTGATTCTGAGTAAAAGGGGGTGACCAGGGAGCTACTTGAGGAAAACTGGGGGCACGGAGGTTGAGGGACATGGAGGCTCCCGAGTGCAGGGGTGGGGGCCCTCTGCAGGGTCTCTCAAAACCGAGAGGGAAAGAAATATCCTGGAAAAAAGGCCAGAAATTGGGGCCAGCCTGGTGGCTCAGGTGGTTGGAGCGCGGTGCTCCTAATGCCGAAGTCGCCGGTTTGATTCCCACATGGGCCAATGAGCTGCACCCTCTACAGCTAAGATTGTGAACTACAGCTCTCCCTGGAGTGGGCTGCCGTGAGCAACCGAAGGTTGGCGAGAGCTGCTGAGTGCTGCCGTGGGCTGCCATGAGCGGACGGCAGCCAGTGGCCGGCAACAAGCGTGAGCGGCCGGCAGCCGGCGAGAGCTGCTGTGAGCGGCCAACCCATGACTGGCGACCGACTGCCTCAATTGAGGGGAGCACAAGGCTCATAACACCAGCATGGGCCAGGGAGCTGTGTCCTACACAACTAGACTGAGAAACAGAGGCTTGAACCGGAGTGTGGGGGGTGGGGGGAGGCGGAAGAAAGGGGGGAAAAAATAAAGAGAGAAAAGGCCAGAAATCAGGGCCTGAAAGAGGCAAGGGCCCAGGGGTCCTCAGCTTGCAGGCAAGACTGTGGGACACCCCGGCAGACACTCCACAAGCTAACAAACAGCTACACTTGGTCCCTGAGGACGTCCATGGGCCATGTCTCTACCTTGCTGCTGCGGTGGGGGTTAGGGCCTCAACCTAATGAATAGGGGACACGACTCAGCCCACGACATCAGGCAACGTCCTCACATGGCCAACTCAGCCCAGATGCATACAGGGAAGTAAATCTGGGGGGCACGCATCTCTAGAGCAGCTTGTGGACACAGTACAAAGCCAAACCCCAGCCCCGCCACAGCTACGTGACCCCTGTGCTGTGTGGAAGCTCACAGAACTGTGCACAGGAGAGGTGAAGACAGAAACCATCAGCCCAAAGGAACCTTCTGAAGGTGTCTCAGGATGTGGTGGACACCGGCCATTTCTGCTGGCCCTGTGCCCAGGATTGTGACATACTCTTGCCGTACGAGAACCAGCGTTCTGGGCCACAAAGATTAATGTGGGTGGGCATGTGACGTGAGTCCGACCACGAGATCCATCTCCGGACCTTTGCTGGCACAGTTTGGAATGAAGCCGTCTTTCCATTATGATGGCTGCGTCCATTTCTTGGGGCAGCTGGAACCCATGACCTCACACTGGGCGATGCGCACAGCATTCTCTCCTAGTCCCAGAGGCTGGAAGGCCAAGATCCAGGCGTCGCAGGGCCACACTCCCTCCAAAGTCTCCAGGGGAGGCTCCTTCCCGACTGGTCTGGCTTCTGGGAGCTCCTGGGCTTGGGGCCGGATCACCCCAGTCTCTGCCTCCATGGTCATGAGGCAGACCTCTCCTCTCTCTGTCTCTCCTCTCCTGTCTCTTCTAAGAACGCTTGCCACTGGATTTGGGACCCACCTGGGTAACCCAGGATGTTCTCATCTTGAGATCCTTAATTCTGCCTGTGAAAACCCTTTCCTAATAAGACCACAGTCACAGGTTTGGGGCACTAGGATGTGGACGTAGCTTTTGAGGGCCAGCATCAGCTCCCAGGATGCTACACTGAGGGCTGTGAGCCTGGAGTTGGTAGCAGCTGCCATGCCATGGCCTGGGAGCAGACAGCCTGCTGAGAACAATAGCACCCAGGGGCAACTGGGGACACAATTCAGGGATCAGCCTATTTGCTGAAGCCAGTGTGAGTTGAGCTACTGCTACTTACGGCTGAGTCCTGTTGGGTGTCTGGGTTGGTCACAGTGGGAGGAAGAAAAAGGTGGGAGTGCTTCCTGGAGAAGGGTCCCAGAGAGACTGTCCAATGTCAGAGCAGGCCAGCCTACCCTCAGGACAAACATCTGCCAGCTTAGCTCACCTATCCTAGTTTAGGTGGGAGTGACGTCCTACTAATTGTCAGAACAAATAGCTTTTTCTGACTGTCAGCCCAGTCCCAGCTTTCTAGAACAGACCAGCCTCAATTGAGCAGTTGCTTAGTTCTTAGTTCGTACACTCTCCTGCCCCCAAGCCTCAGAAAGTCCCTACCAGGCACAAGACTGGCTCCTTCTAGCCCAGCCCACCCAGCCCCAAGGCAATCTGTCCTCAGCCCCAAGGCTCCTCACCGCACCTGTCCCCAGGTGTCTCTCCGTCTATGGCCCAACAGCCAGGTCCCAGCCGCCTCTGGATGTCCACAGAGCCTGTTCTAGAAGGGCTCATATCAACTCAGAGGAGGTGCAACGCTGCAAACCGGGCCTTCAACAGGCCGAGCTGACTTTTCTCTGCTGTCAAATGGTGAGGGTGGATATCATAGGCCCAGCCTCCTCAGTCACGCTGCTCTTCCCTGCCCCCACAGGCTTTCATTTCTGGGGTACGTTAGGGGCTGAATTGTGTCCTCCACAAATTCATGTTTGAGTCCTAACCCCCAGTACCTCAGAATGTGACCTGTTTTGGAAGTGAGGTCATGACAGAGATCACTGAGGAAGCCATCTGGACTAGGCTGGGGCCCTTAAGCCAATCTGACTGGTGTCCTTATAAGAAGCGGAGAGAGAGAAGATGGCCATGTGAAGACCCAGAGACACAGGAAGAACAGCACATGAAGACGGAGGCAAGGGCTGGCATGATGCTTCCATAGCCCGGGGATGCTAGGGATGGGGAGCCACCACCAGAAGCAGGGAGACAGGCCTGGAACTGATTGTCCCTCAGAGCCTCAGGCGGAGCCCACCATGCCGACACCCTGATTTGGGATTTCAGGACTGTGAGAGAAAAAATTCCTGCCGCTCTCAGCCTGTGGGACTTGGTTATGGCAGCTTTGGGAAACTAGCACTGGGCCCAGTTGGCTGCCCCAGCTCCTGCCATCTGTGCATGTCCCCACCAGTGGCAAGAGTGAACAGAGTGCCCCTCTGAATGGGTGACCAGTGGTCCTGCACAGCACCTGTGCTCGTGCCCCTTTGGTCAGAAATCAATCACATGGCCATACCTAGCTGCAAGGGAAGCTGGTGAATGGAATCCTATAAAAATGTAACATCTAGAAGCTTCTAACAAAACATTCCATTGGTATGTAAAGTGGAGAGAAGGGATGGGGTGTATGCCGTGTATGCCGGAGGGGCTAGAACAAGTGTCTGCAGAGTTCACCCAAACAAACAGCGGCCCCACAGCCCCACTGCCGAGGCTCAGCACCAACACCTATGGAGGCATGGTGGTGAGCCTGTTCCAGGAGCGATCAGACCCCCGTGCACTGGGTTTTAAGAATCAGACAACGTGCGGGTGCACTAAGGACAGCTTTCAATGTTTCAGGCATGAAATGTGCTGCCAGAGGCACTACAGGGAGGAGGAGGGCTTCGTGTACAGTGAAGGCACAGAGCAGGGGGCTGTGTGGGGCTAGTGGGCCCCGGGAACCAGGCCCGTCTAGGTGCAGTGGAGGAAGAAGAGAGCAGGTTTCTAAGCAGTAGCCAGGAGTCAAGAGTCACCCGGACACAAGGGACCCAGCCCCCACACGGACAGTCGAGGGCCAGTGGGAGTCTGCCAGCCAGGTTCACGTGCAGATGACAGCAGCGGACACTGCACTGGACCAGGAGGGCGGCTTCCCAGGGTGAGGTGAGGGCGGGGCCTGGACGCACACCTGTAGGCTCCTGGACTGTGGCTGGGAGGAGTAATTACAGACAGGAGCACACCTGTGCCCCCAGGAGCCCATGTGCTGCTGGGAGCTCAACCGGAGGGATGGCACCACTGAACTGGCTCCTGTGTCACCAGGGCCAAAAGAAAGGCAGTGGATAACTGGAGGCACGAGGGGTCCCCGTGTCCTGTGGAGGCCATCACTGAAAGCTCCGGCTGGAAGGCCAGGGACACGAGCCCAGGTCCAGAGCGGAACAGTTCCCACGGGGCTCCCGGTGGCACAGGGCCCTGGGCTGCCTGGCTGAGCACAGGATTTCGAGGTCCACCCCCTTGCATTGGGCCCATCATTCCCTGAATGGTGCCGACTCAGCTGTGAGAGGGGAAGTAGCATATCCATAAGGTTTCAGCACTGACTCTTAGCACCTCCTGAGGCACCAAGGCTGGGGTTCACCCACCCCATGACCCAGGTCTGTCCTGGGTTCGCCCATGCAATGTGTGGACAAAAAACGGGCCACATACTGAACCCTGACAAGCTCAGGGGAGGCCAGCATGGCAGGCCCTAAAACTTAGAGACTGAGATTAACCACATAGGATGGTCCAAACATAAAAATTCCTAACTGAAAGCAGGTCATGGGGGGTAGTCTCCTCCTTGGCCTGTAGCTTCCTTGACAAAGGTCAGTCTTTATCTTAAATGAGCCTTCCTATTGTCTTTCTGCATCTAAGATAACATACTTTTGAAATGTCAGAGTAATCCCTTTCTCCAGACCCCTTAGGGCACAACCCACTGCACCAGATCAGGAGACCACAGAAGCCCTCATTGCTATTTTGTTCCCTGAGTACCACCTCTGTGTGCTGTAAGTGTTGATTATTTACTCTCCTGTACCCACCAGTGTAAAAGTATGTGTCTCTCTATCTTACTTTTTTATCCAATCCCAGAGATTTCCAACTTGGCTTTCTCCCGCCCCTTTAACCTACCACCAATAGATTTCAAGTGAGCCTTCTTAAGTCTCCTCCTTCAATTCTCATGTATAAAATAAGCTGCAAACCTGCCATTCTCTGGAGAATTTTCTAAGTCCTTTGAGATTTTGCTTCCTGGCAATTGTCGTCAACACATGTCCCAGGTCTGCTCAGGCCTGGTTACCGCGGTGATCCAAAACAGTCATCAGGGAGATGGATGCTCATGGGAGCCACCCCAGGCCTCCCCATCTGAATTACCCCAGGCTATACGGTTGAAGCTGGGAAGGTGAGAGGCAACATTTGGGGCAGTGAGGGATCCCCGTGCCTGGATGACCTGGAGCTCAGCCTCAGAGGTAGACCCTTCACACATGGTCTCTAGAGACACAGTGTCCTGGGGGCTACCTGGCCGAACACAGGAGGCTTTCAGGGTTCTGCCCCTCGCAGCAGGCGCTAACCCGGAGTTGATCATGGCCCTGAATGGTGCCCATTGGTTGTGGGTGTGGAGACAGCAGTTGCCGCGAGGTGGCAGCCCCGACTCACGGCCTGAGGGGCTGAGGCTGGGGTTCACCCGCTCCACATCCCCAATCCACTCAGGTGTGACCCGTGGTGGTCCACAAGGGTCATCAGGAAGACAGGGCACTCACTCGAGCCACCTCTGGTGCCAGATTGAGCCATATCCGCAACCTCACGGTCACGATTCACCCTCCGAGGCCATCAGCACCATGGTATGGGACTCACATCGCATCTCCCAGCTACAAGGAAGGCAGCAGTTACCACCAAGTTCTGGGGCTGCGCACCAACCCCAGCGCACCGACCCCACCAAGCAAGGCCCCTAAACTCTGAGACTTCATTGAACCAGCATCTACTTCCAAGGGAGGAAGACTCTAAGTGGCCCGTCATTAGCACCTCCATTCACAGGTGTTTGAGATGCTAAACACCTGGGCGTGCCGCCTCCTCCCGGTGGTTCTGCTGTGGGAATTCCTGCTGCTCGCCCCAGTGTAGCCACCAATGTGCGTGAAGCAGACATCCTAGTGTCCCGGGGGGGTCCAGACGAGGCGAGCGTGCTCTGGCCGGGGTCCCATTCCCAGCACTTTGCTCGGGAAGTGCCAGGAAGTGCGTTTTCTGACCCTGGGTCAGAAAAGAGCGCCTGGGTCTGCCCTGCTGCCCACGCGCTGCTGGGAGTGGAATCCCAATCGCACCCTACGGTCATGGCCCAGTGTCACCCAGTCCAGGGAGACAAGGTGATATTTGGGAATCGAGGGGTCCTGCGTCGTGGTGTGATGAGGACATAATGGGGAGCCTGGATGACTGAGTGTCAGAGAGCCCAAGCTCAAGAGGGAACCCGCCACACTAGACCTGCATAGAACTGGGTCCTGGGGGATTCTTTCCAAGTGAAGAACATTTTGGGCTGTCTCCCCTTGGTCTGGTCTTGGATTGGTTCCCGAAGGCCATCTGCACCTCCTAAATGCTGCCACATCAGTTGTTGTTCTGGAACAGTGGTGTCCGCGAGGTGGCAGTGTAACTCACACATCACTGCCCGAAGTGGCTGAGGGTTTGCCCGCGCTCTCCCGGATCCGCCCACACAGTGTCCGGGGTTCGCCCGTGCAACGTCCCGGGTCCACCCAGGCCTGATACCACGGTGGTCCACGAGGGTCATCAGGGAGACTGAGCGCCCGCCTGAGCCACCCCAGGCCTCCCCATGTGAATCACCCCAGGCTGTACGTTTGAATTTGGGGAGATGAGAGTGAATACTTGGGGAATGAGGGATCCCCGTGCCTGGATGACTTGGAGCTCGGCCTCAGAGGTAGACCCTTTACACACAGCCTCTGAGGCACAGCATCCTTGAGGGTGACTGGCCGAACACAGGAGGCTTTCGGGGTTCTCCCCCTTGCATTGGTCACTAACCTGGAGTTGATCGTGGCCCCGAATGGTGCTGATCGGTTGTGGGTGTGGAGACAGCAGTTGCCGCGAGGTGGCAGCCCCGACTCACATGTCACTCACGGCCTGAGGGGCTGAGGCTGGGGTTCACCCGCTCCACGTCCCCGATCCACTCAGGTGTGACACTGTGGTGGTCCACGAGGGTCATCAGGGACACAGGGCTCTCACTCGAGCCACCTCAGTTTCCAGAGTGAGCCACATCCTCAGCCTCACGGTCACAGGTCACCCTCCAAGGCCATCGTGAGCACCATGGTATGGGAATCACATCGCATCTCCCAGCTACAAGGAAGGCAGTAATAGCCACCAGGTTCTGGGGCTGCGCACCAAGCCCAGCGCATCGACCCCACCAAGCAAGGCACCTAAACTCTGAGCCTTCATTGAGCCAGCATCTACTTCCAAGGGAGGAAGACTCTAAGTGGCCCGTCATTAGCACCTCCATTCACAGGTGTTTGAGATGCTAAACACCTGGGCGTGCCGCCTCCTCCCGGTGGTTCTGCTGTGGGAATTCCTGCTGCTCGCCCCAGTGTAGCCACCAATGTGCGTGAAGCAGACACCCCAGTGTCCTTGAGGGGGGGGTGTCCCGAAGAGACGAGGGTGCTCTGGCTGGGGTCCTGTTCCCAGCACTTTGCTCAGGAAGTGCCAGGAGGTGCGTTTTCTGTCCCAAGCGCCTGGGTCTGCCCTGCTGTGCATGCGCTGCTGGGAGTGGAATCCCAATCGCACCCTAGGGTCATGGCCCAGTGTCACCCAGTCCAGGGAGACAAGGTGATATTTGGGAATCGAGGGGTCCTGCGTCGTGGTGTGATGAGGACATAATGGGGAGCCTGGATGACTGAGTGTCAGAGAGCCCAAGCTCAAGAGGGAACCCGCCACACTAGACCTGCATAGAACTGGGTCCTGGGGGATTCTTTCCAAGTGAAGAACATTTCGGGGTTGTCTCCCCTTGGTCTTGAACCAGTTCCCTCAGGCCCCTGCACCCCCTGAATGCTGCCACGTCAGTTGTGGTTCTGGAGACAGCAGTGTCCGCGAGGTGGCAGTGTAACTCACACATCACTGCCCGAGGTGGCTGAGGGTTTGCCCGCGCTCTCCCGGATCCGCCCACACAGTGTCCGGGGTTCGCCCGTGCAACGTCCCGGGTCCACCCAGGCCTGATACCGCGGTGGTCCACGAGGGTCATCAGGGAGACTGAGCGCCCGCCTGAGCCACCCCAGGCCTCCCCATGTGAATCACCCCAGGCTGTACATTTGAATTTGGGGAGACGAGAGTGAATACTTGGGGAATGAGGGATCCCCGTGCCTGGATGACTTGGAGCTCGGCCTCAGAGGTAGACCCTTCACACACGGCCTCTGCGGCACAGCATCCTGGAGGGTGACTGGCCGAACACAGGAGGCTTTCGGGGTTCTCCCCCTTGCATCGGTCACTAACCCGGAGTTGATCGTGGCCCCGAATGGTGCTGATCGGTTGTGGGTGTGGAGACAGCAGTTGCCGCGAGGTGGCAGCCCCGACTCACATGTCACTCACGGCCTGAGGGGCTGAGGCTGGGGTTCACCCGCTCCACATCCCCGATCCACTCAGGTGTGACACTGTGGTGGTCCACGAGGGTCCTCAGGGAGACAGGGAGCTCACTCGAGCCACCTCTGGTGCCAGATTGAGCCATATCCGCAACCTCACGGTCACGATTCACCCTCCGAGGCCATCAGCACCATGGTATGGGACTCACATCGCATCTCCCAGCTACAAGGAAGGCAGCAGTTACCACCAAGTTCTGGGGCTGCGCACCAACCCCAGCGCACCGACCCCACCAAGCAAGGCCCCTAAACTCTGAGCCTTCATTGAGCCAGCATCTACTTCCAAGAGAGGAAGACTCTAAGTGGCCCGTCATTAGCACCTCCATTCACAGGTGTTTGAGATGCTAAACACCTGGGCGTGCCGCCTCCTCCCGGTGGTTCTGCTGTGGGAATTCCTGCTGCTCGCCCCAGTGTAGCCACCAATGTGCGTGAAGCAGACATCCTAGTGTCCCGGGGGGGTCCAGACGAGGCGAGCGTGCTCTGGCCGGGGTCCCATTCCCAGCACTTTGCTCGGGAAGTGCCAGGAAGTGCGTTTTCTGACCCTGGGTCAGAAAAGAGCGCCTGGGTTTGCCCTGCTGCCCACGCGCTGCTGGGAGTGGAATCCTAATCGCACCCTAGGGTCATGGCCCAGTGTCACCCAGTCCAGGGAGACAAGGTGATATTTGGGAATCGAGGGGTCCTGCGTCGTGGTGTGATGAGGACATAATGGGGAGCCTGGATGACTGAGTGTCAGAGAGCCCAAGCTCAAGAGGGAACCCGCCACACTAGACCTGCATAGAACTGGGTCCTGGGGGATTCTTTCCAAGTGAAGAACATTTCGGGGTTGTCTCCCCTTGGTCTTGAACCAGTTCCCTCACGCCCTCTGCACCCCCTGAATGCTGCCACGTCAGTTGTTGTTCTGGGGACAGCGGTGTCCGCGAGGTGGCAGTGCAGACTCACCTATCACTGCCCGAGGTGGTTGAGGGTTTGCCCGCGCTCTCCCGGATCCGCCCGCACAGTGTCCGGGGTTCGCCCGCGCAACGTCCCGGGTCCACCCAGGCCTGATACCGCGGTGGTCCACGAGGGTCATCAGGGAGACTGAGCGCCCGCCTGAGCCACCCCAGGCCTCCCCATGTGAATCACCCCAGGCTGTATGGTTGAATTTGGGGAGACGAGAGGGAATACTTGGGGAACGAGGGATCCCCGTGCCTGGATGACTTGGAGCTCAGCCTCAGAGGTAGACCCTTCACACACGGCCTCTGAGGCACAGCATCCTGGGGGTGCCTGGCCGAACACAGGAGGCTTTCGGGGTTCTGCCCCTCGCAGCAGGCGCTAACCCGGAGTTGATCGCAGCCCTGAATGGTGCTGATCGGTTGTGGGTGTGGAGACAGCTGTTGCCGCGAGGTGGCAGCCCCGACTCACACGTCTGAGAGGCTGAGGCTGGGGTCGGCTTACAGTGGAATGTGGAGGTCTGCCCCATTCTAATTTGGGGGTCCACCCATGGCTAAGTCTGAGTTTTTCCACAGTAAATCGGGGGTTCACTTATAAAAAAGGCTGGTTTTCAGGTTTGGCTGGCATTACCCCGCACTTCATGTTGGGGTCCACGGAGCAGCAAGTCTGCCCAAGGACCCTCCCTGGTCCCTCAGGCTGCTGAGCTTCTGGTCCCTTGCCTAGGTGGGACCCTCCTCAGTTTCAACACTCTAGGCTTGGTAGGTGAACCATTTGGACCTCAGGACTCCAAGGACCCCTACTTAAGGCCAAGGTAGTTACTCAGGGGATGGTGGCTTGGGGGACTCAAAGCTCTCAGGTCTTTGTTCTGTTCCTGAATTGGCCGAGCCTCCGGCAGACGGGTGCATGGCACGGTGCGGACGGAGCTGTGAGGCTGCAAGGGGAGTCACCAGAGCTTGCCCATGAGCTGTGCAGCACGGACAGCGTGCCGCATCCAGAAGACAGGAACACGACGGTGAGGGTACCCCAACCACAATGTGGAGCCCGCCCCATGTAAGCTGCTGTGGCTGCAACAGCCACCTTCACCTAAACAGCACTTGAGCTGGGAATCGGCTGCCCCCTGGCACGCCACCCCCATCGTGCTTCCTACTGCCCAACCTGAGCCCTGACCCCAACCCACACACCCCATGCGACTGCTTCCGCGGATCCTGGGTGAACATGTGGTCTCAGCCACAGAGGTGGCAGAGGTGGCTCTGAGTGCCGCGAGTCCCCCCGCCCAGCCGGGAATCCCATCCGTGGGCACGGTGAGCACCCAGTGCTGGGCGAATGGGGAGCAGCACATGTGGTCTGCTCTGAGGGAACCCCACTGTTTCAACCAGAGAGGGGGTGACATTTGGGGACAATGCCAGGCCCTGTTTACAAGCTGCCAAAGGAGGGGTGCGGGGGAAGGCTGTCTTTGGAGAATTCCAGATCGGGTGAGGAACGTGCACTGGACCATCCCAGTTGGAGGTGGTCCTGGCGGTGGCCCCAAGTACGGTCCCTGCTCTGATTGGCTGGCACAGCAGGGGCGGGAATTCTGGGCGGGGCCACCCCAGTTAGAAAAAGCCCGGGCTAGGGCCGGGAAACAGGGCGAGGGTGGGGGTGGGGGTGGGATGGGGGAGCCCGGGGGAAACTGGGGAAACTGGGGAAGCGGGGGAGCCGAGGGGTAACCAGGGAAGCTGGGGTGCTGGGGAAACCAGGGGAAGATGGGGAACAGGGGTTCAGGGAAGCTTGCGTGGGCCAAGGATCACCTTGGAAATCTGGAGTCTGGCAGGAGTGGCAAAGGGTTGAGGGACTGGCTGGGGCAGGGCTGGCGGGTGCCTGGGAGCATGGTGGGAGTGTGGTGTGGGCTCCTGGGCATCCTAGAGACAGGGCGACATCAGCGTGGATTGTGATGGGCCCGAGCTAGGGGTGCAGAGGAAAGAAGGGGGAGCCAGACATTCATCCCGGTCAATTTTGGTTTCAGGACGTGGCGGCTGGTGGACAAGGGGAGCTGGAGGAGGGTTCGGCCTGGGCCTGGGGCAGTGGAGGAGTAGCTGGCAGCCACGGGCAGGTGAAGAGAGCGCTCTGCCGGGCCAGGTGAGTCCCCTTCCCCTCCCGGAACTTGCTTCGATCTCCTTCTGCAAGAAGGAGGTTAAGGGAAGCAAGGACCAGCGAGGAGAAGGGACTGAGCTCCCGGCAGAGCGCAGGATGAAGGCAGGACAGGAAGCACAGGTGACATCGTCTCAGGGGGAGCTGAGACTGGGCAGGCTGGGGGGCCAGGGGCTCGTCCCAGGTGGAAAGAGCATTTCAGGAGAGCAGGATGGGAGATAAGGCAGGGCTGCCAGTGAGGGAGGTGACAGGTGGCCGCAGAAATCCATCACATGCGGGGGGCATTCCAGGCCCAGGTCAGACAGGATGAGATGGGGACTCAGAACACAGCAGGGTCCCCAGCCGCTACCACATCCCACCCACTGTAATTCATTTAGTAGCAGGTATAGGAGCAGCTCCAGCCAGGCCTCCCAGGCCTGTGCAGGAGCCTCGAAGGCAGGAGAGCGGGAACGAAGGTGCAGTGTTCGGGGCAGCCCGCAGTAGGACGTCACCTGGAGGGAGCGGAGCGGCGGCCACAGGTACTGGGCTCCAGAGAGATTTCTGCAGCAAGGAGGCTGCGGTGGGCCCAGCCTGTGGATGCGCCAGTCCCACGTGGCACTGTGGCCCAGAGGCTGGCGTGGAGAAGGCCCGCAGTGTACCTGGTGACACTATGTGTCTTCACCACACGGCCCCTGGGACTGATAGGGTAGACAGGACAGCATCCAGGGGAGTCAAGGGCATTGGCGAGACCAGACTAGGCGAGGCGGGCAGGGCAGAGTGAATGAGCTCGGGGGGAGGGAGTTCGGGGCGCAAGCAGGGGCGAGGAGCGGCAGCTGGCACGAGCGAGGTGTGGCACTGGCCTCCAGAGCCCTGGCCAAGGCGGGCCTGTGCGGGCGGTGATGGAGCGGGGATCGGTGCCTCTGTGCTCGGATTGGAGACCAGGTGAGTGTCCTGACCACTGGCCCACTTGATCCCCACCCGCAGCCTCTGCCCACTCAACCAGGGCCTTCTCCGTTCTCCCCAGTCAGGTCTCCGGTGGGGGTGGACGTACATGCCAGTCACCGAAGGCCGGACGCCAGGAGGTGCTGAGAGGGACATGACATGGTCTGGTGTGACGGTGAGGACAGATGTGATGCCGTCTGGCCTTCCTGGTAAGTACAGGTACAGGGCACGGCCCCTCAGGCCAACTGACCAGCGTCACCTCACTCATGACCAGTCTTCTCTCCCGTAGAACATTCTTGGCTGGTACCTCGGGGAGCAGAACACGCAGCAGGTCTCTGTCCCTTTACTTCTTGAAGGAGCCAATGCACTACTACTGCTCTCTGGACCTCTAGAACCCTCAAGATGACAAGGTGAGGGGCCCCCACCACACATGGGGGATGGGGTTGGCACGGGGCCCAGGCACCAGTGTTCACTCTCCCCCTACCCGCAGAAATGGTGCTACCCAGCTCATGCCTGGGCCTTGGAACCCGGACTTGTTCAAGTCCTCCTAGCTCTGACTCAAGAAAATGCTGCATCAGAACCACTACACCACTTGACTCAGGAATCGGCTCTGGAAGGTGAGTGCGGCACCCTTCTGGAAGATTCCTGCCCGCCCACCCACCCACCTTGCCCCCACCCACAGGTCCTGACCTATCTGCTATCTCCAGGTTAAGCAAAGGAACGAGATCCATCGGCCTGACACCGCTGAGAGCAGCCTCTGCGGCAAACCCACCCCCGCCGGCCATACCATCTTTGCCACCGCCCCAGCTGTGGGCTGGAGACCACCACCAGCCGCGCCCCCCCACCACCACGCCCCCTCCCCTCTTTCTTCTCTTCTGCCTTTTCTCTGTCTTTTCTCTTCTTTTCTTTCCTCCTTCTTTGCTCAGGAGACACAGTCGTCCATGGCTCTGTCCCCCGTCCCTCCTGAATTCAATTTGCACTATAAGTCGTTTGCACTGGTTTGGAGCCTGGACGATCTTGAGTCTCTGAGCAGGAGTGTGAGCACTGCTGAGTGTGCCTGGCCGCCTGTGGCCTGTGCTGCATCCGTGCCCCCACCACCCATCTCTGTCTGGGGGTGACTGGGTGTGGCCCGAGTGTGTGGGGCCCTGCCCCCCCCTCACCTAGTCTGGAAGCTGTAAACATCAGAAACAGCCTTCAAGCATTCCATTGTGCGTCCATCTCGCCTGTGCCCCTCCTCACCAGGGCTTCACCAGACGCCCTGGACACATCAATAAACACAGTTACAGCACTTGGTCTCAGAGATTTTCCTGGGGGGTGCGCCTTTGGCTGAGGGAAACCGTCATGGGGCAGGGGAACAGGGTGACGGGAGGGGGGGTTGTAGGCTGGGGTGGGCAGTGGAAATGACATGGGAGGGGCCTGTGTGTGGCGGGGGGGGGGGGCATGGACATCGGGGAGGGGGAAAGAAGCTGTGGGACCAGGGAGTCCCCACAGGAAGGGGTGGGGCTGGGGTGGCAAAGGGAGTTCTCAGCCATGAGAGAGAGGTCAGGTACCACGACAGTCTCTCTAAGTTGGACACTGCCGTACAAAATACCTCCCTGAGCCCCAGATCCCAGAAGCCTGGTCTGGGGCATTTGGCTGAAGACTCACACTAGGGGAGTGGGCTTGACATGCGGAGGACACATGGAGCAGTGTACTCGGGGCCAGGCCAGCCATGCCCCTGGGAAGCCCCCGGCCCAGCCACTCATCAGCAATCCTGCTGCAGCTCAGCCGTCCAGTGAGCCGTGGGCTCAAGGACACACAGAGATGTCTCTCCCTGCTCGTGCAGCGGGGCAACAGACATGAGGGTCTGCTCAGCTGGGGGACAGGGCTGGGGCCAGGGTGGGGGTGAGCTTCTCAATAGCCAGGTGACAGAGATGAAGGGGGGTGAGGGGGGTAAGAAGGAATGAGGGGGGGGATGGTGACACGTCAAGAGCTGAGGTGGGGGAATGAGAAAATGAAACAGTCAAGGATTTGGGAGGGAACTAGATGGGGTGGTGAGGAAGATGAAAGGTCTTGGGGTCTTGCCACTGAAGCCCCAGGACCCAGCCCTGCTGGCGCCAGGCTTGGGTTTGTTCCTGGGCCTGGGTCCGTGCTTGGCGTCCCCATACAAGACAGCTTTTGGGTTGGGATCCCCAGGCTGGGCGGCACCCCTCTGCTTCCAAGCCCCGGGGCCTCCCAGCCCCTGGGCCCCTGGTGATGCAGAGGCTGGAACATGAGGAAGCAGCTGTTGGAAATGAGCCTGGGGTCCTCGGCCCCTCCCAGAGCTCAGAGTCAGGAAATGCCTCAGCCCCAGATAAAGAGCAGATAGCAAAGGTCTGAGAAACCCACCCCAGCTTACCTCCCATGGAGTCCCCACTGTTCCCATGTGTCCGGACTCCCCTCAGGGCCCCTCCGCCCCTCCTGCCCTAATACGGGGGACATGGGACATCCGGTGCTACAATACCCACGGGCGGGTGGTCACTCCAGTGCACATTTGGGCAAAGGCTTTTCTGGAAGGCCTGGCTGCTAGCGCCCTCAGGGTCTCCCACCATCCCCTGGAGGCTGTCGCAGGCGCCAGGCAGTGCCCTTGGGTAAGGCCGCATCTGTCTCCCGGCCACCGGCCGGGTCCACTCACCCAAGTGGGCTTTGCGGGGGGATGAAGGAACCCATCCATTAGATGTCAGGAGTAAGGACTGTAAACGGCCTTTATTATAAACATCCGTCTCTGCTGGAGCTTTGCAGAGCTGAGCCTCCGAGATGAAAGCTGGACTGGCCGGCTGGTGGGATGGTGGTGTGGTGCCCACACCAGCACCACGGAGGGCGGCCAGGCCGCGTGGGAGGGAGAAGGGAGAGGGGTGCCCTGGAACCCTCTTCTGGGGAACACAGGGACTGCCAACTTTCATGGGAAGTGGGTCCCCCAGGAAAAGGTGGGCACCCCTTGGGGTCCTGGGGTCCTCGGGGCCAGTTCCTCGGGGTGCTGTGGCCCTCTCCTGGTCACTGGGGGCACAAGTCCCACCCACACTCGCACCTGGGAGCCCTGAGGCCCCATTTCTGGTTTGGAATGTGGGAGGGTGGGGCTGCTGCTCCCACACCCACCGTAGAGAATGCTGAGGCCCCCTCTGTGCCCCCAGGTCTCCCGCTTTGCATGCATAGGGCAGGATCTACACAGGGTGTTTTTTCTGCTTAGGAGGCTTCCAGGCACTGCAACCAGGAGGGGACCTGGGTGCCTTTGGGGCCCAGGGAGAGGTGTGGGGCAGCCAGTGGGGCTGGGAGCAGGTGGGGGCAAGAAGCCACAGGCCAAGGCCTGGCTCTGCAAACAGGTTGTGAGCCCCGAGCCCGGAGCCTCACCCAGGGCTGGGAAAACAGCGGCAGCCCGCCCTGCCCCACAGAGCCCTCCTTGGAGCTGGGGACCGCCAGGTTGGAATGTGTTTACCTTTGGCCCAACCCGATTTCCTGCTTTTTAGAAAAGGGGCTTAGAGAGGGTTGTTAGACAGGCTCCTGGCGCCCCCGCCACCCAAAGGCACTTTCAAAATGCCCCTGCACTGAGTTAAGTGTCACGAAGCAAACAGGGGCTTGAATTTCATTCCCAAACCCCAGCCTGGGGGGTGGGGGCAGGAGCAGGGGGCCCCGGCAGCAAACATGCAGGGGAAGTCCAGGGGAAGGCATTTCCAATATTGGTGAGACCAGGGACAAGGCCCAGGCCTCTGGCTGTGCCCTCCACCCCGCTAGGCACCCAGCACAAAAACGCCATGTCGGCATTCCTGGAACACCCCCCCCACCCACACACACACACACACACAAGCCGTGCTTCTGTGGAGGGTGAGGCTGAGCAGGCTACTCATCTGGGTTACAGAAAACAGGACTTAATGTGTGTGTGTCCCTGTGTGTGCATCTCTCAGCATGGTCCCGAGGACCTGTGTGCAGTAGGTCAGCCGTCAAGCTGTGTGCTAGGGGCGTGTGCAGTCAGCCCCAAACGTCCCTGTCCTGGGTTGTGTGTGTCCACAGCTATAGCTGTGGCTGTGAGCAAGGGTCTGTCTTCGGGGGTCTCTAGCCATGTCTGTGCAGAAGGCATGCCTGTGGGTCCTGTCCTGTTTGGGGGCGCTCTGTGTGGCCTGCTGGCGTTTGCATGGCCCCGACCCATGTGGGAGCCAGTGTCCCCTGGAGGCTGGACATCTGAGCCTGGCTGTGTGTGTCTTGTGCCTTTGTGTGGGCTCTGTCTCAGCCTGGATTTAATAACCCAGGAGCCCACTTTCAGGCTGGGATTATGGACAGCTGGGGGGCGGGGTGGGGTCAGGACACTTGTTACACCACTGAATAGGGACAGAAAGGCTCCCAACAATACAAAGGAAATGAAATCCCTTAAATGGGAGGTTTGGGGTCTGACTACAACATACCCTGGGAAGCCTCAAACAAAACCGGCTGGGCCCTCTCCCCACCCCAGGCTCCCGGGGAGACAACAGTTTCCCTTCCCCCAGAGTTGGAGGTGTCATCTCAGCGTGGACTGGAGAGGGCAGTGGGTCCAGCCAGGCTGGGGGGCCCACGTGGCCATCACCAACATGGGGCCAGGAGCCATAGCCGCTGGTCCGGCCGCTCTCTTCCTGCCTCTTATTTGCACAGTCCATGTGTGCATTGTACCTGACAAGCCCCAGAGAGCCAAGGGCCTCAGCAGAGATTGTGTGGCTCCCGAAAGGGGAAACAGAAAGTTCTAGAAAAGGCACGGCCAGTTTTGGCCTCCCCTAAAGCCGTGGTGACCACACTAGGTTCCAGCCCAGGCTGCCCCTCTCTCCTTCCCTGCCTGTCCGCACCTCTCCCCAGCCTGCACCTGGTGACATGGTTGGCCCTTTTCCAGAGCTGAGGGGAGCCAGCCGGGGCCCCTTCCTGGAAGCCCACCTGCAGGCCGGCTTGCTGGGAAGGGAAGGGGCCTGCTCCCCTGCGCCCCCCCCAGCCGTTTCCTGGAAGCGGTCCCTGTGGATATTCTGCTCCTTGTCAGCCCCTGCATGAAGCAGACACTCAGCTCCTTGTCCTCTGGGGGCCCAGGCTCCATCACCGAACACCTGGCCGGACGCAGGCGGGTAGCCCGGGTCCACGGGGAGCCCTGAGGACCTGGGGCTGGACCAGTAAACAAACAAGGCGCCAAGCACAGGGGCCCTTGTCCCTGCTTCCACCCAAAGCTTCCACCCGCGCCACGTGCCAGGCCCCACACTGCCGGGGCAGGGAGGCAGCTGTGCGCACAGAGCTGAGAAGGGGGCAGGGGCAGCGTGCAGACCCCCAGGGCCGTGGGGGAGGCAAGTCGTGGGTTCCCACGCTTTGCAGAAACCCATCTGCCTAGAAGGAAGGTTCTTGGTGGGAGCCCCCGCGGCTGGAGCTGCAGCCAGAGAAGGAGGGTGTGGCCGATTAGGCAGAAGCTGGACAGCAGGCCCTCCCTGCGCAGGGGAAGAGAGGCCCCCAGGGTTTTGGAGGGTGGGGGTGACACGCCGGCAGTTTGGAGCCTGTGGGTCTGGTATGCAGCCCAGAGGGTGGGAGGAGGGAGGAAGGCGGGCTGGGATGGGAAGACCATTCCGGGGCTGGGGCTTTCTGATTGAAGAAGGGGGAGAGGAGCGAGGGTGAGGGGGAGCTGCGACACACGTGGGCCACCAGCACGGTGGAGACCGGGACTCAGGGCACACAGCTGTCTTGGGGTGTCTGGCAGGACGTGGGCCACTGGAGGGCTGGGAGCAGTGGGCCTGGGCAGGGTTGCAGGGCAGGGCTGGTGGCACAGAAGGGGGCACAGGGCCAGGAAGGGGAGCACAGACCCTCCCAAGTGATAGCCAGGGTATGGCTTTGAGGGGCCGTGATCACAGAAAGTGGAGCTGTGACCAATGGGGTGAAGAGGTGCTGAGGGTCAGGGTTTTGGGGGCCATGTGTCTGACAGAGAGCGCCGGCCCGAGGCATGAAGCCTCCTCCCTCTCCTCCCCTCCTCTCCCTGCTGCTCCCCCCCCCCCCACCATGCAGGCACTTGAGTTGGGTGGGACATGCGGAACATGGGGCCTAGGGGGAAAGCAGGGGCCCCTTGGGTTTATTCAGGTGGCTTTCAGATCACGCCTTGTGTGTGGAGGGGCCCACAGAATGCAGAGAGGCACACACGGAGCCCCCGATGGGCTCCCCCCCATTGGTTGGCGGTGACATCACCCCTGTGTCAACACAGAAGTAGTCGACAGCTTCCCAGCCAGGGTTTATGGAGCGGGACCCGACTGGCCGGGGCCGCCCGCCCTGTGCCCCACACACTGGCCCACTGTTCTGGGGTTGGGGTGGAGGCCCCGCCATGGCGTTCTGCTCCACCCGCGCCTTGAGTCCCCAGTGTCCCCATTGGAGAGTGTGGGTTCAAGGGCCTGGCCTCCACCTCTTCCTCCCTCTGGAAGAGGCTTAGAGGGCCTAGGACACAGGCCTTTGGCTTTGGGGGTACAGAGTGGCCTCTGGGGTGGGTCTTAGGAGGAGCACTGTGGAGGGGGCGCCAGTGGGTCCCTCCAAACATGGGTCAGCCCCCTGCAGACCTCCCAAACGCTAGAAAGCATCCCCCCCACACCTGGCCCCGAGCTCTGGCTGACCATCCTGGGACCAAAGGCCACTAGTCAGAGGGGAGGACAGGAAGAGTAGCCACGATGACACCCTTGGGAACAGGGACGGTCCTGCCAGGCATCCTGGGGCCTCCTCTGGGGCTTGGCTTGCCTCCTGTCTCCAGGAGGGTGGTGGAAGGTTGGGGATGGAAACAGGGCAGGACATGGCCTGAGACCCTTGCTTCCCAGAATGCCTGCAGTGATGGGGACGTAGGAGGGGCCCCTCCTCAACAGAGGGCACCACGTCTGCCAAACTTTAGAGACCCCGGGGAGGCCAAGAGCTGTGACCTGGTGTCAGGCACAGGCAGCGTGTGCTCCCCACTGGCATCTAAGACAGCTGGGGGGATGGCTCCCTGCACACCCGGCCTGTGGGGGTCTGCTGTGAAGTGTCTGCCACTGGAGGGCATGTCACGTTTTGGGAGGTTTCTGGGGCCCACCTGGGCTGAGTCGGGCTGGAATGGCAAAGCAAACGTGGGCAGGAGGGTCTGGGGGTGGGGGTGGGGTCGCCCCTCCTGGGACCTGTCCCCTAGTGGGATGGAACCCCTCAGAAGACCCCGAGACACTGTGGGTCTGGGACGGGCCTGAGAGACCCCACGTACGGCTATGGGTGGGGTGCTGGGGGGAAGAAGAGGGTCCGCTGCCCTTCACTCTGTTTTCCATTGTTAGCTCATCAACCTCTGTCATCAAGGGAGGGAGGCGATGAAGGAGGGGACAAAGCTTCCTGGGCCTCCGTGAGGGTCCCTGCTATCTGTCACCACCATGCCAGGCCAAACGCCCCTTAGCTGCCTGCCTCCCCCTGCCTTTCTGCTGTGTCTCCTTCTTTCACACAGCCCTGTTGGGGATGACCCATGCCCAAGTCTCAGATCCCAACCCCCGCCATCCCTTCATCCCGTTTCAGGCCCCAGGGTGGTCCCCTGTTTGTCAGAACTGCAGCCTGGGTCTGTCTGCTTTGCTCTGATACCCCTCCCCTGGCCCCCGGGGCCCCTCTGAGGGTGAACGACCTCACCCTGGGACATGGGGCAGAGGGCATGTGTGCCAAGAGCAGCCCCCAAGGGACACGTGGCTGTTTGCAGAGCGGGAGGCGGCCGAGATAAAGCGGCTGTTTTCCCAGTGGGAACAGGGCCAGGGGGGGCCGGGGGCGGCCCGGGGTCAAGGCTAGGCCGCTGCTTCAGGCTCCCCTCCCAGGCTGCTCTGTCTGCACAGAGCACAGGGGGACAGTTGCACAATGAGGCCCCCCTCACTGGGTGCCCCACCACCCGGTGCTTAGAACCCCCACCACGTGAGACAGTCGCCCCATCCGCTCCCAAGACCCCCCTTCCCCGCAGGCCCAAGTGGGTCTCAGGGTATCAGCCTCCCCCACAGGTAGGACCCCGTCACGCAACAGCCTAATTAAGGCTGCATTTCATGGGCCCTGAGATTCGGTGGGCACGGCCCCTGCCCAAAGGGCTGCCAGCCTGAGACAGTGATCCAGACAATAGGGGGAGGGCTGACATTCTATCATGTCACCGTAAATGCTGTGGGGAGAAGGGAGGAGGCACCTCTGGGGCCGGGTGGGAGGACAGTCAGGCGGGATCTGGAGGAAATGGAATCTCAGATGGAATTTCAGACGGCCCAGCCGCACTGTCTCTGCGGGCCTTTGAGCCTTTCTGAGCAGCACGAAGGCCTCGACCTGGAAACTGACCCCACCCTGCCCACCCCAGGCTCTGTGGGCAGTGGGAGGTGGGACAGCTACCCAGACTCCCCGTTCCCAGCGGGGACCCCACCAAACAGCAGGCTGGGCGTCATGCTCAGCCCTGGCTGGGGAGCCAGGGGCCGGGTAGGTTGAGGGCAGCCGGAGGGACTGGCTGCCCACCCAGTACAGGGTGAGCCCACAGGTCAGCACGGCCCCAGGCATCTCCGCTCCCTGCCATCCATCACTGAGCTGTCACCCAGGAACGCAGCTCCAGACGTGCACTCCCTCTGGCTGAGGCCCCTGGCTCCGGCTCCCCTGCCCAGCTCCCCTCCATGCACCCCCTGGAATCCGTGTTCCCCTGTCCCCGCCGCCCGTGGTGCCCTGGGCGCCCCTTCTCTGGCCTGGTCTTGGGGGACACAGGCATGTACCCGCAAGTCTGCTCTGGGAGCCCCGGCCTCCTCCTCGGGAGCCTTGCGTGTGCTCACTGGGAGTTTCAGAAAGGGGGTGGCCCATAGACCCAGCCTCTCTTCGCTAGCAGAGGAGGCAGCCCACCCACCTAAGCCAGCAAGGGGCCTATCACTTCCCAAATGGCACAGCGGCCCTACAGAGGGCTGGGTGGGACAAGTGTACATCCTTACCTGTGAGGTTCCCCCCCCCCCAAAGGCCAGGCAAAGCACAGGGAGCCGTGGGGAGGGGCTGGGCAGCTGTAGGAGGCCCACAGTCAGTCCCCCCCCCCAACAATGCTGCCCATCGCCGGGCACTTTGCAGGACCCATGACTGGAGGAAGTTTGAGGATGAAGACGACACGGGCAGGGGGGCGTTGGGGAAACCCCAGAAAGAGTGAGTGGCTCTGGGACGGGACGGAAGCCACCCTTCCAGCTGACCATCTGCTCTGCCCGCCAGACTCATCTCCTGCTCCTGCCCTCCTGCTGGCCGGCCACGAGTGACCTGTTGTGTTGTTGCCCTCAGCTGCTCACCCCTCACCCCTCAGCAACCACACACACTTGCCCCTTTCTTTAAGCTTTAACACTTGAGCTGACAACTGTCTGGGGAGGAAGAGCAGGCAGCACAGGTCTGGCAGCCTGACCTCAGCAATGGTCGCCCTCAGCCACCCCTCAGGAGTGGCCACTGGCTTGTCCCCACTGACTGCAGGTCATTCCAGACTGGGGGGTTTCCTGGGAGGGGCTGACCCAGCCCTGCCCACTCCTGGCGCCCGGAGCAGAGGTGCTATCTAGTGGCTTCGGGCAAACCCTCTGCAAAAGGGCCCACGAGGTCTCAAACTCAGGGTTCTCTGGTCTCCAGCGGCCAGGAAGGGGAAAGGGGGTGTGCTCTGACCTTGGGGTCTCCGGCATCAGAGTCACATTGGTTGTGACAGAATTCAGGACTCAGGGAGACAGGTCTCTGTAACAGGAGCACTCGCGAGGTAACAGTGGGCCACTTGGCCACATGCTGGCTTTCAGGGCTCAGGGTAGCACCCCTGAACTGGCAGTGGGGGTTCCCTCTATATCCCCATTCTGCAGATGAAAAAAACAGTCACCGAGAGGGGTAGGGTGTCCCTGAGCTCCTGAAGCCACTCTGGGGACCACCCAGGATGTGGGTCCAGGCAGCCACTCAGGCCCCAACGTCTTTACTACACTCTCTTTGCGTGACCTTGGGGGGGGGGTTCGACCAGAGGTGCCCGAGGGCAGAATAGCCCACCCTCCACAGGGGGGACACCCACCAGCAAGAAGACAGCCCTAGAGCGTGAGGGTCTGGCTGTGGGGCAGTTGCAGATAGGAGGAACTTTCTGGAAGGTGAAGGCTTTGGAGGCGGAAGCTTGCAGAGGACAGGTGTCTGTTATCCCACCCCCCCACCCACTCCCCAGCCCGCAGATGGAGGGGTGCAGTGCACGTGGGCTCTGGGAACACCCCACCCCGGGCAAAGTCTGGGACACTGACCTTGGAGCTCAAACAGGGCCGCAGCTGGGCCCCCTGGTGGGTGGGGGCCAGGGGGCCGGGTCACTCACTAAGTGGAGTAAAGGGGAGTGCGCCTGCTCTGGGGGTGGACAGGTAGCCTCTCGGCTGACACCCCCCCCCCCCCACTGCAAGTCGTCCGTGCTGTGTTCAGCCTGAGGGCCACCTTGTGAGGGTCTCCTTCTGTCTGCACTCATCTCCAACCCCGGCTTCACCATGACAGGGATGAGGGTCGGCTGCCCACAAGATGCCAACCCAGGAAGGCCCTTTTTCTCTGAGGGTGCTGGCCCTCACGGCATTTCTGGGACACCCCTCACCCTGACAAATGCCCCCCAAGTGTCTGCAGGTTGCCTCTTGGCGGGACTGAGCTTTGGACCCAGGCTCCCAGGCCCTGTGCACAGGCCAGGGGTGTCCCTGCTGAGCTGGGGTGGGGGCAGGCAGAGCTGAGCGCAAAGCGCATGGTTTTCTTGTCTCTGCACAGCACCGGAGGCCATGAGGCCCCCCCAGAATGTGTTCCCCAGGCACCTTCCAAGGGGAAGGGGGTTGCTGAGCCCTGGTGCAGGCTGTGGGGATATACCTCAAAGCCAGCTCCCCCTTCCTCTCACCTGCCCCTCCTTGCCAGGAAAAAGAAGGGGTGCTTCCAGAAACTGCTCAGGGCACTGTCAGAGCTTCGAGCCCTCAGGCTGGCTAGGGTCTAGATACCCCCCAGATTCAGACCTGGGTCCTTGCTCAGGCTGCCTTCAGGATTTGTGGATACACTGCTCTGTGGGCAGGGGGAAGGTTGGATCCCTAGAGGTCATTGTGGGGCCTGGGCTCTGGTGACCCCTGGGTTTTGTTCCAAGACAAGAAAGTTCCTTAGCAGGAGCTATAAGGGTGGGAGGACCCACGGCTGTACAACCCCCCAGGAAACCTCTGAGCCTTCAGGTTCCAGGGCCGTGGATGTGGGGCTTGGGGCCTGGGGGAAGCTCACCACCTTGCTTGCAAAGCAAAGAGCAGGGGAGGAGGAGGAGGGGCCTCAGCCCCCCCAACAGAGCCCCAGGCGGCAGGAGACTGGCCAGGGAGGAATCAGCCGGGGATCCCCCAAGTCACCCCTAGCCACTGCATGCTGACCCAGCTGGCCTGGCCCTGGGAACAGCGTCACCTGCAGAAGGAAGGCCACCTCTCTGACACGATAACCAGGCCAGACGGCCATTTCCCCAGCTCTGGGTGGCAATGGGGGTGCCCAGCCTCTAGAGCCATCTGCTGCAGTAGGCGGGGCGAGGCCTGCTCGGAAGGTCAGAGGCAGACCCCCACGCTGCCCGCCTCCCTCTTTGGGGACCCAGGGCAATCAGAGAAGCGCCAGCAACAGTGTTTATTTTCAAGTGACATTTTTAAAGAAAAACAGCTTCCCCGAAATGCTTGACCCTGCGTCTGGAATGTGGAGAGGCAAACAGCTGTCCACTCCCCAGACCCTGTACAGCTCCTGATTGGGGGTCGGAGCTGGGGGGGGCATCCTGCGGGACTCGGGCTGTACGTGGTCAGAGCGTGGAACCTGGCTCTGGGCTCTGTTCCCAGTCTTGCTGTGTCCCCAGCAGGGCGCTGACACCCCCACAGCCCCGGCAGGGACAGCTTATCTTGGCCTGGGACCCGTCACCCAGGCTTTGAACTTCTGGGACACAGGCTCCCTCCCCGCAGCACGCGCCACTCCCCGGGGCAGCCCCAGCCCCAGCCCCTGCTCCTGCTCCTGCTCCTGCTCCTGCTGGGCTCCCAGCCTGTGTCCCCCTCGGCTGTGCCCACAGCCAGCCCCAACCTTCCTCACCTTCCTCCATCCTCCTCAGAGACCCCACCTCTAGGAAGCCCTCCAGGGGGGCTCAGCAGGGTCTGCTTCTGGGAGGCAGCTGACAAGGTCCCAGGCCTATCTCACCCCCAGTGAGAGTCCTGTGTCTCTTGCCCACAGGACGTCAGGCAGAGGCTGGGTCAGTGGATCCCCCTGGAGGGTCACCGAAGGGCAGCTGGCTCCGTGTCCCCTGCTCTAGGTGATTTCCTAGAGCTCGGCCCCCGCCCTGTGAAAGCCAGTGCCCTCTGTATAACGGGGCTGATCAGGGGACCGGCTGGGGGTTAGGGAGTCAGCCCTGGACCCTGCTTTAGCGATTTCGCCGGACCACCTGGGCTCATCCGCCCTCCTTGGCCCTGTCAGGGAGGTGCAGAGGACCCCACCCAACCCCTGTCCTCAGCAATTGCCTTCCCTTCCCCCGCAGAGGGGACTGGCCCCGGGGTCCCTGACAGCCAGTGCAGAGGGGAGGAGGCGCCGGGTCTGCCCCCAAACCCCACGGCTTCCTGTTTCGCAGCCCACAAAGCACTAAAGGCCGGCAGGTCCCGACATCAAAGGCCCGGGAAGCTCATTGTGTTGAATTAAGTGTAAATGAACCAGAGGCATGTGGCTTGCATTTCCACAATGACGCCTGCTCTGGGAGGGCTGGGGGTGAGGACAGGCAGGAAGGGAGCCTGGGACCGTGGACCCTCTGGAACCGGCCCCCACCACTGCCCCTTGCCCGAGGAAGCAGCATAAACAGGCCCCTCAAGGCGAACCCCACTCTGAGCTCCAGAGAGAGTGGATTAAGGAGCAGGACTTGGGTGGGGGCCCCCCCTGCCCGCCTGGCGGGCCCAGTGCCCTCGGGGGTGGGGGGCCTTCATGATCCTCTCACCTTGAATCTCCCTGCCCTGCTTTCCTCCGAAAGCAGTGGTCAGCCTGAGAGGCACTGGCCTCCTGTGTGGCCAGCCCTCACGCCTGGGGCACGTGGGGCACACGGCAGACAGACAAAGAGCCAGGAGCTCCAGGCTCCTGGGCTCTCAGCCCCTACACAATTCTACTGGGGTGGGGAATGGGGGGGACAGGTAGCGGACAGAGGGGTGAAGACAGCCGTGGCAGACCGGCCTGCTCCCCTCCTCTAAGTGGTGGGACGCCCGGGGCAGTGTCACATTCCACAGGCATGCTGGCAAGTTTCCGGGAGAGGGGAGGCAGCCGCGTGGGGAGAGTCGGGGCTGGGGGCTGGGTGGGCAGAGTTGAGGTGAGTGAGGCCGTAGGAGGGGCGCTCAGAAGTCAATGACCCAGGGGGTTATCTTGGGTCTCTTTGCACATAGCGTCTCGTCTGCAAAGTTGGCTGAGCAAACATGGGAGCCAAGGGTCGAGGAGATAGGATTGGCGCCCCCCCCCCTACGGCCCCCTTTGTTGCACGGCTCCATCAAGGCCCGCTTTCCAGCTCCCCATCTGCCCCCTTTCTGACCCAATGTTCCAGGAGGCCCGGTGGTCCCAGCACCCCTGCCCACACCCCCACCAGCCAGCCCAGTGGGGCCCACTCCATCTCTCCCACGCCGCCCCGGGGGATGGCTGCCTTTGCAGTGTCCCTGCGCCCTGCCACACTTTGCATCATAGGCCCCCTGGGTAGTCAGCAGGGTTTTCTGCTCCTTTGGTGCTGCAAATTGACTTGGACCGGCTGGGGGGCAGCTACAATCTCATCAACCCCACCAAGCCTCTACTGGGCTGGGGAGGATTCGGTTTACCCAAGGCCGTAAAACCCTGTTTGGTCCACTTTGGGGAGAGGGGGCACCTCCCTTGAGAAGGCCCTGAAATCCCAGGCCGGAAGGAGCCAGCAAAGCCATGTAGGTGGTGGGGGGGGGAAGGGCCGCGTGGGGGACGGGGAGGCGCCCGGGCCCCTCAGCCCCTCCAGCAGCTGCTGGGCTTATCCGGCTCTTCCCCCTGGTGTGACTATGCACCGCCATCAATCATGGAGGGCTTAGCTCAGGGGCCGGCGAACCGCAGCGGCAGGGACAGCTGCTATCCAGAGGCTTCCCAGGGGCCAGACCCACCAGACAGCAGGCTCAGCCCCTCCCCACTGAGGGCCCAAACCGGGGGGACTGGGCTCCCAGAGGCCAAGGGCAAGAGGCAAGATGGAGCTGGTTCAAGAGATGGCCAGGGGATCCCAGCCTTTGGCTCAGAAGAGCCCCCAGCCTGTGAGCTCATCACGCCTTGTGCGTCTGTTCACCCTACAGGCAGTGGGTGCCTCTCGGGCTGGTTTTTAGCTCCCCCACCAGCCTGGGGTCAAAGGTCTTTGATGAGCCGCTGGAAGGAAGGGGACAGGCTGACAGATGGGGACAGCTGCTCCCCCAGCCTCTCCCACATGGGCAGGGGCCCCCTGCCCCATCCGTCACGGCCCACCCAGGACCATGCGTCCATCCTCCGTTTCTCCTAATCCCGTCCGGCTTCTTCCCAGTGCTCCTAGCATTTGGACACATTTTCCAAATTCTCGGGCCATTGCTGCTTCCTCTTCAAATTCCTTGGCCCCCTCGACCCATCCCCGCCATGGGAAAGGCTGCCACTGCCTGGACACATGCTCGGTCTTGGGCCGGGCGGGGGAGGAGCAGCTGGCTGGTCCCGGCAGCTGTGAGGTGTGGGGGTGCCAAGGAGAAGAGCCCAGATTACGGGGGCGTCATGGGAAAGCTGTGAGGGAATGCTACCCAGAGCCCCTCCTGCCCATAGACCCGTTCTGCTCCCTCGCTGGATTTCTGGCCTCCGAGGGGCCCTGGAGGGAAGCAGGTGGGGCTCCCAACTGGGACCGCTGTGTCCTGCTGGCCACAGGGAAGCCCCTCGGCCCGGGCGAGTACAGGACCATTGGAGCTCAACACCAGCTCGTCCAGCCCTGATGCTGGCCCAACACACTGGCGGGAGGTTCTGCAAACAGGCCCAGGATGGCCACCGCTCCCTCCTGTAAGGGGCCAGAGTGTGGGCTTCTAGCAGGAGAGGAGGGAAGCCGCCCGCATAGGGCAGTGCTGGTGGGAGCTCTGACCCTCGGGCCCACCTTGCTGAATCCAGGAGGCCCAGGGGACACACTGACAGCCATAGCCAGCATGACCACAGGGTACTGGCCTGAAGACAGAAGGGCAATTCTGAGCTGATAAGGGGCTGAGGGACTTTATCTGCCTGCTGGGGAGTAGCTGACGGAGGTCCCGGCCTCGTCTCAGACATTGCTTGAGCTGTCTCGATCAGTCCAAAATTGCACACCCAGCCCTTTCTAGATGGTAGCCCCGGGGAGTGGGGGAGAGGTTACACCAATGCTCAGGTCTTCCCGCCTTGGCCAGCGGTTCCTCCTTGGACCTTGGTCCCAGGCCTCCCCCAAGCCGGCCGGCCTGCCTCATCCACCTCCAGCACCTTCCCCCTTGAGGTTCTAACAGGCCAGCCTTTAGCAGCCATTTTCTCTTCCATTTTTCTAACCCCCTTTTCATGATAAAAATCAGAATTCTCTCTCCTGCTTGCTGAGATGGGACCCCAAAGCGACACAGCCCAAAGTGTCCACCTGGGCAGATTTGGGCCACTCCGAGGCCACATCCCTGGGCCTGGCCACCTGAAAACTCGCGTCCCACAGTTCCCGACCCCTCTGTGTGTTATGTGCTGGGGCTTTTTGAATGGCTAGTCTTTACACTTACCCCAAGTCCTTCTGTGTCCACCCCCCAGGCCTGGCCAGCTGCCCAAGCACTTTCCTGAAGGGGGCACTGAGTGTTTCCCAGGGATATGCCACAGTGCCCGGAGCCCACGTGCTTTCCTGCACTGCATGTCCCCACCTTTCACCCACGGGAGGCCACATCTGCCCTGCGACAGGGCAGGGAACACAGAGGCGGTGGCCCAGGGCAGTGAGGGGTCGTGGCAGGGAAGAGGGGGCTAGAGGAAGGTGTGCAGGTCCTGGAGTCAGGCCAGTGGGACGCCACCTCGTTGCCCTGGGTCTCTAGTGGGAGACACTGCCCAGTGGGGACACTTCCTGTCTCGGTCACACAGATGCTCCTGAGCTCAGCCTTTTGTGTTTTCTTGTGGCAAATACAGGTAACAGACTGGCATGGTAGCGTCTCCAAGGGACCATGAGTGGCACCGAGCACACAGTCACATTGTGGTGTAGCTGCCACCACCTCTCCTGAACTCTTCACCTTCCCACACAAAGCTCCATGGGCTTGCCCAGCCTCCTTGGCCCTCACCCCAGGAAGGCAGCAGGACGGACGGGAGGCAGCTCCGTGTTACACAGGGCTGTCAGAGACAGAAATGGCCGCTGGTCGCCCCACGGTCCCATGGAAAGCGCGTGGCAGCTGGGCACTGGGTGGACAGACGGGGATAGGGTAGAGAGGCCAGTGAGCCCAAGGCAGACAACGAGCTGCCCCGTTGGCTGGGCAAGACCCCAGCCCTGCGCCCACCTGGCGGCCGGAGGGTCGGCTGCACAGCCTTGTCAGCAAAGGGGGGTTTCACCTTCCAGCCTCTGGTTGTCATTAGCTGCTCCCGGGCAGGGGGTGGGCCCTGTAGCCAGCGAGGGTCGAGGCTCGCGAGGGGCCACCTGGACCTCATTATTCTTAAGTGGTTGGGTCTGAAAGTGTGGGGGAGGGGAGAAGGAACTGCCTGCCCCCCACCCCTGCCCCTCCCAGCCAGCACATGCTGGCTGCACCAGAGTGGAATTGAACACGGCCACCCCAGAGCCAGGAAGGGGCGCCTGTAGAGGGCTAGGTCCGGCAGGAGGAAACACTGAAAGGAGGAGACAGGAGGTCAGATCCTGGTTCTCCCCTGTCGCCTGGGGGTCCCTATGTCCTTCCCAAAGTTACCCTCGGGTATGTCCTGTTTCTGACAGGTGGGAGGCATTAGGGTGCCTTTCCCACCAGCCCCACCCTGGGAAAGACCTTTCTGGGTCTCCCCGTCTTCCTAGGAAGCCTCCAGCACGTGATGGAGCCAGGAGAGTGCTAAGGGGGCCCTGGACAAGCATGCCCAGGGTCCCCAAGATGGCCAAGATCCCGAGTCTGTAGCCACAGGAGTTCCAGGGTCTCCAGGAACCCCCCTCGAGGTCATGCCAGCAGCATCCTGGCTTATAGGAGGCTGGGTCCCGCCCGGGAAGGGGTCAGTCAGGGTCTGGGGTCGGGGTCTCAGTGTGGACCAGAGTGAGGCTCGTAGCTCCCACCCCATGTGCAGCAGAAGCCTCAAGGGAGGCCCGGGGCCCAGGGTCTGGCTCAGCGCTGCAGAGGCCCCACGAGCATCCACACCCGTATCCCAGCCCAGAGGGTCCCGGCGCCCTCCTGGCTGCCCACAGGAATGTGTCAAATGGCTGCTGGGGAGAGGTGGGTGGGGTGGGCGGGGCAGGCGGGTGGGGCCACCTCTCGCAGGCTGACCACTGACCAGAGTGATGGGAGCACGGCTGGGCCCTTGGCGTCCTCACTTCTGTGTTTTCACCCACTGAGCAAATATACACTAAATGAAGCACAAATGAGCACGGCCAAAGGAACGGTCGATTCTGTCCTTTCTTCTTAATCCCTTTGGCTTAGGGTTTCCCGGCCTGGACAGCCTGTCCGAGGGGAAGGCTGCCCAAGGGCACACGGGCATCCGTCCGGGGACATTCAGGCAGTGACCAATCCCTAGCCACCCTGGCATGCGCCCTGCACTGTGGGCCTTTTCCCAGCCAGCCGGTGGGGGAGCAGCCACTGTGGGTCCCCGAGTCTTGGTGAGACAGTCAAGGATGGACCTGAGGTGGGGACCGGTGTACAGCCGTGTCCCTGGGGAAGGAGCAGCACAGGCTGGGACAGAGGACCTCTTAACTGTCCCCTTGGCCAAGCTATGGAAAGCCACCCTCTCCCCCCAGCTCCCACAGCAACCCGGAGCCCACCCAGGGCTGGAGCCCAGCATGACCACCATTGCATCTCAGCCCTCCAGGTCAGTTCCCAGACATCCAGGGTGGAGCTAGTCCTTGAAGAGCCTCAGGGTCCTGCCAGGCATAGGAGGGCCAGGTGAGGGCTTACCGTGGCCTCCGAGGATGCGACTCAGGCTGGCTGGGGCATCTGCCCTGGATAGGAGGTGCTGCCCTTGCGACTGTGTTTGCTGGAGGAGATGCCCAGAGCCCAGGTCTGTGGGCTGCAGGGCACCAGAGCCCTGCCTGGAAACGCCCACCCCCGGCCAGGTCCCTGGAGTTCAAGTGTCCTGTGTGGTCCCAGGGAGGAGCTCATTCCCGCCCCGATCAGAAACTCCCTGATACCACCTGACTGCAGCCTATTTCCTTCCAACCTGGCTTCCCAGGAGATGCGGAGCAGAGCCTGGCCCCAACCTGAGGCCCCTGAACCCAGAGCACGCCCCTCTTCACAGAGGAGCTCCTGTTGGATGCGTGAGCTGCTGCCTGGCCCACTCGCAGCCTGACTGGCCTTTTGGGGTAAGCAGACCTCACTGGGAGAGAGCCGTGTGTCCTTCACCTGATCCCCCGGCCCGCAACCCACGGGGCTGGGAGCTTTGACTTAAGCAAATCAGTAGCACCTATATCCTGCTTCCTCCCACATGGGTCTTGAGCTCCACACCAACGCTTTGCATTTTTCTGGGGCTTTCTCCAGGCATCCTCCAGCCCCAACCCAGTGGAGAGGGCGTGATGGCGCTGGCATCCCATCCTACAGGAGGATGGCAGCTCAGAGAGCAGAGGGGGCTCTGGTCCACGCTGGACCAGAGGGGGTCAGGCCCTCCTCACCCCGAGGGGAGTGCCAGACACTACCCAGGTCCAGTGAGGGTCCTGGGACTGGAATAGGGATGATTGAATGGCCCTGGGTTTCTAGAAGCTTCTTCCATATCTCTTTTTGGCCCCACGGGATGACGCTCCCCTCACCAGTGCACCCACCTCCAGCCATGGGCAGAGCACTCATCCCTGAACTGCAATCCCCAGGGCCCTGCCCTCAGCCTGGCAAGAAAGTTGGTGGGCCAGTTCCGGAGACAACTGCTTCTCCAGAGCCCCTTCTTCCTCCCTGTTCCCCATGTTGCCCAAAGATGCCCAGCCTGGGGGAAACCACGAGGAAAGAGTGTGAGCCCAGGACCCCCAGCCCCTACATACACCTCACCCCCAGGTCACCCTACCAGCCTCCGAAATGCAGACATTTTTCTTCTCTAGTTTTGTGTCTGTGCTGGAGGGGACTCCTGCTGCCCGCCTGCCCACTGCCCAGCGTGGCCTGTGCTCGGGCCATGGGTGGCTGAGGGCTTCCCCGGCCCGGGCACAGTGGGGTACAAAATGGTGGCCTGCCACACCTCTCTCAGCAGGAAAGAAAGACTCTGCTATTTGGCCAGTAGACACTGCACCACTCTCTCTCCGACCCTTGCTTGGCTGTCTCCTCCCTCCCAATCATGGCCATCGGATTCCCTTCCTGGGCCCCTCACTCCGGGCTCCCAGCCACCCCAGCCTTCTTGTTTCCACTCTCGGGACATGGCCCCTTCCCCAAGGCCCCAATCTGTCCGTCCTCTTTGCTCTCTTCCCAATCAATGACCATCCTCTTTTTCTAAAGGTCCATTTGTCCCCACGAAAACCCTCCATGTTTCCCAAGTTCTCCCACCTGCGCTCCTGCCCTTGCCCCACCCGCCTGCCAACCTTCTCTTCCCTGTCCTCCCGGAAGCTTCCAGCTCCTGCCTAGCCCCATCTGTGTCCCACAACGGCAAGAGGGACAGCGGGGGAGACCAGGCTCAGAGGAACTCTGGGCGTGCATCGTGGACTGGGGATATCGCTGACGGTCTCCCAAGGAGGTTGGAGGAAGTGGCTTTGTGGGTGGCCATGTGGGTGGGTGGGCTGGGGCAGGGTGTCTCTCCCTGCAGGAAGCACGCCTCCAGGGGTGGCCAGAGCCTGTCCTGGGCCTGGGGTGGTCTGCCTTGGAGCCAGGCAGGGCTGTGTCTGGCTGGGGCTGGCTGGCGGGGCCTGAGCTTCCTGGCCTGAGTGCTGGGTGCTGCGGGCAAATCCTTCACTGCCTTGGCCCGATCTGCCATGGCACAGGGCTGGGCACATATGCACTGCCACTCACGCTGGGACTGTGGGGTCCACACTGTGGCCCTCGGACCACCCTGGAGCCTCATCCAGACCTCATGGAACCCCAGTGCGACTGGACGTGGGGCCCATGGAAACGTGGAGGGACTGGGGGCCCAGAAACAAACCAAATGGCCAAGGTGGCCCAGACCTTACTTGAACAGGACTTCCATCCCAACAGATGAGCTGGCCAGTTGTCCAGATCCAGCCCTCTGTGGCTGGGGCTGCCACCAGGCTCCAAGCAGGTCTGGGATGCCCTCCTCCTGGGGCTGGCCGCCCTTCTCTGCAGTGGGAGCATGGCCGGCTGGAAGAGGAAGCGAGACCAGCTGGGTGGGGACCAGACGGTGCCCTGGCCGCCCTGCTGCCTGTAGGCTTTGGGAAGGGTATTGGGCAGTCAGTCAGGAGAGGCTGGGAGGGACCAGAGCCCCAAGAGAAGGAGCCACAAGGCAGGAGGCAGCATGGTGGGGAGCCTGCACCAGGGAAAGGACAACTGGCCCCCGGAGTCATGTCATGCACCGCAGGGCCGGGCCAGGTTCTGTGTGGGGTTTGTGGAAAATGCTGACCTGCTGAGCCCGCAGGCCAGGCTCGGAGTGCACAGGAAGGAGCTCATTGCCCGCCTTGGGCACTGCTGACCCATCTCCCATTTCCAGGGCACCAAAGCCACCAAATCTTCCGGCTCTGTGCCCGGGGACGGGCTCGCTGGGACACTCAGGCTGGGCTGCCAGCCTCACGGGGAGGAGGGTTGAACATCCACCCCTTGCCCAACGCCCCTGCCTGCATGCCGAGCGCCTGTCTCCCATCACCTCCTCCAACATCCTGGCCTCTCTCCCTCGGGTGCAGGAGAGGGGGAAGTGAGGGAGCTGCCCAACCCTGGAGCCCCCACCCACGCCGCCTCCCCTGTGCCCTAATTTCTCACAGTGGAGGAAGGCTTGACCTGGGGGCTAATCAGCTCCCACCAGCTCCCGGACACATGACAGGGCCGCACTGGACAGTCCTTGGTGGCCTGAGGCTGCAGGGAGGGGTCTCTGAGGAGACCTGAGAGCAGCCCAGAGGCAAATTCCAAAGGTCTGCCGGGAAGGAGGAGGGTTGGCGGGGAGCAGGGAGAACCTGGGGGTGCTCCCCTCGGTCTTTGTTGGCCCCAGCCAGTCAGTGTCTGTGGGTCGCAGGCCAGGGTGTGAGATGAAGAAAAACCCAGACACAGGGCCAGGGTGGCCAGGCCAGACCCTAGGATCTGTCAGATCCCAAGAGAAAAGCGGGAAGGGACTGGGAGGGTGAATGGGGTCAGTGGCAGGCAGATTGTCCTGAAATTTGGTGTGGGGGCCTCACGCTGGGGCCCAGAGAGGTCACAAGGGGAAGGCGAGTCTGGGACCTGAGCCTAACAATGGCCCAAGAAAAGCGAGTGGGACGGGAAGGGAAAGGGGCCCAAGAGGGACCCTGGGCCAGGCCGGGGTCGGGGTCAGGGCCGGGGTCGGGCTGGGTGAGAGCCAGCTCCACTTTGCCAGGATGGGGGTGTGGAGAGCAGCTGCAGGGGCCCTTGGGGGATCCATGGGGCTGGAAGGTGGAGCGGTGCTGGTGGGAGGGGTGTGACATGGGGCATGGGGGTCATGCTGAGGTTTGTTCCTTACCCCCCGATATTTGGGAGGGGTGGAGAGAAGTCAGGGGCCGTGTCGGAGTGGAATCAGGCCCGTGAGGGTGAGGACATATGGGCCAGGCCTTTGTTTAGAGCATAGTTAGCAGGACTTGGGGTGTGATGGCCCAGGCTGGGGTGCTGGGCAGGGCAGCGGGGGACGAGGGGGTGGGACAGGGCAAGCAGGGCAAGCAACACACAGACCCCTGGCCAGCCACCCTGCCCCCACCTCCGGCCTGCCCGTTCAGGGGGCCTTCTGGATTCCATCAGGTGTCACAGCAATCTGGCTGTGACATAATGAGGCAGGCCGGGGTCAGCAGGGTGACCTCTTGTGGCCCCAATGTTTGGAAATCCCCAAATCAAAATGACCCAACAGACAGGCTCGAGACTGAATTTTCCAAGCGGGCCCCTTCAATTACCAAAAGACACATCGGCCAGGCCCTTTTGATTACAGCTTCCCCAAGGACCACCTGGGGCAGGGAGCGGTCCCCAGCCCCAGGCTCCTCGAGGCTCACCTCTCCTGGGGGGTTGGGGGGCTAGGACAGCTGGCCCTGCTGCCCCAGCAGATGTGAGCAGGGCCACGTGAGACAAAGAACAATGTACGATGGAGTGCTAAACGCGGTGTGACCCCGTGCCCACGCTCAGCGCCTGCCATGAGGCCAAGGGGCAGGGGCAGCTGTCAGGACTTGGGTGGCAGGAGGCGGAGGGTCTGGCTGGAGCCAGCCCAGCAAGGAGGCTCCGCCTGGGGTGGGGTGTGGGGAAGGGGCGCCAGGGGGACACCCAAGTTCAAAGTCTTATGTGAACAGACCTGACATCCATCTTCCCGCCCCTCCAGGTGTTATCTGGAAAAAAATACTTTTCAAAGTACATGTTGAAACTTCAGCATGAAAATTTAATGTCAGAAACCTGTAATCTCTTTCCCAGAGATAAGACGGAGCCCCACAAGGAGGGGCGAGCCCAACCCCTTGGTCGGAGGGCAGCCGTTGGGCCGGAAGGCAGGGATGGGGGCCTGAGCATGGCCCTGCGAGGCTGAAGCTGCCGGGGGAGGGGGCCTAGTGGGGACGGCATGTCCACACTGCGGACGTGCCTGAGCTTTCTGGAAATGCTTATCTCCTGCCGGTTCCTCAGGGTGGCCTGGCCCCTCGGGGTTGGGACCGGACATTCCTGCTGCTGTGGAGGTTTCAGGTGTCCCCGTGATGCTGGCGGCTTTTCCCTCAGACCTGAATTTAGGCCTTGGGACTCCCAGCCAGCATGGAGGGGTCGGATTGTCAACAGCTGAGCTGAAGGACAGCTCTGCCACCACCACACATGACCTTTCCAGGCAGCGTCCGGCTCCCTCCTGGCCAGCAGCGCCGCCCTTGGGGGACACGGCTCATTCAGTTGCGCTTCCAGGCCCATGTCCCTCGTGAACCCTGTCCCCAACCACGGCCCTGGCACTGGGTCCACACCAGCCCTCAACCTACAGGGACCAAGCCTGAGTGTGGGTGTTGGGTGTTCTGAAAACTGGCCTGGGGTGGGGGACAGGTGAGCCAGAGATGCCAGTCAGCGCTGCCTCAGGTTACCCCTGGTGACACAGACAAAACCTCTCTCGTGGGCCCCCAACAGTCCCCACCTGGAACAAAGCCTCGGCTTCAGCCCTTAGGGAATGACCAGAACCCTATGCCCTAGGCCACCCCTACCCGGGGTCACTGCTCAGGCCTGGCAGGCACCCGGGAAGGTGAGTGGGTGCCCCTCAGGCATGTGGGTGCCAGACCCCGATTTCCGCGACAGAATTCTGAGAGAGGGGATGGTGGGAAGGTGCCTGGGGTTGAGAATTGGCCTGGCTTGGGGGCAGGGGCTGAGGCTGCCCGCCCGTTCACCGTGTGATACTACTGCCCCCGTCAGGTGGCCGCCTCAGGGCTCCGACCTGGTGACCCTCCTCGGCCCTGCTGGGAATGGTTCAGGGACCCCAAGATCCTGATGGGTGGAGGCAGCTGTGACAGGGTTGCTGGAACCCTGGTTGTTGAACAGAAAGAGACAGGGACCCCTTAGTGTGGGAACCCGCTTGTCCTGTGCATGGCTGGTCCCGAGCCTCCAGAACCTGGGTCGCCAGCAGTCAAGCCCCTCTTTCAATAAACCCCAACATCCCGGGGGGCCCTGAAGCCGGAGGGTGCCTGGCCACCTCACTCCTGCCCCTCACCCCCATGTACGTGTTGCTGCGGGGCGTCCTGGCTCAGGCGGGTCAGGGGCAAGGCGGACACACACGTCCCAGGGAAGGGCTGGAACGAGGCCAAAAGGCAAGCTTCTCCCAAAGAGGCTATCTCATCCCCTGGAGGGGACCTGGAGTCAGGGGGCCACTCTGTTGTGGGCTGTTTGCTGGCCCCTCCCGGTGTTGCCATGGCAACGGCATGGGTGCGGTGGGGGCAGCCATACCTCAGAGGTGACTAACTGTTCTATAGCCCCCGGCACCCTCCCAGGACTCTCACCTTGGCCCCTGGCCGCTGGCCCCCCGGCCCCGGCCCCCACCAAGAATGTCCCATGACCCTGTGGGCAAGCATGTGTCCCAGCGTGTCAGGCCGAGAGCGCCTGGCTGGCGCCGGCTCCCCCTCCCGCCTGCGGAGCCAACCCGCCCACGCGGCCACCCTGTCCATCTCAGGGTCCTTTCCCCGCACTCTCAGGTCCCAGCTTCCGGGGGTCAGAGGCTTCCTGAGTTTCCCTGCTCTCCGTCTGGTCCCTGCATCCACAGTGCCGGCCACACGCACTCTCCCCTTCTGCGCCCCACACTCCGTGGGTCACCCCAGGGCCTTGGTCTCCCAGCTGCCCCCACAGCCTAACTCTGCTGCTCAGGACACATGCCTAGCACCCCAGTCAGCAGAGAGGGGCCTCGGATAGAGGGGAGGACCCAGGGGAAGTAGGCAAATATTAGGAACCAGAGGCAGGGGTGGCAGAAAGGGTCTTTGTATGACCAACGTGGCCCCTTCCCATCCCTCTCCTGGGGGGCTCTCAGGGGAGGTCAGGGGAGCTCCGAACTGCCATTCTGGCGGGGGCTATCCTGACTGATGTGGACAGCTGTGTCCCACCTCCCGAGCTATTTCAGTTTTTGCAGGAGTCGGGGAGGGCTGGCACACATCTCGGACATCAAGGCGGGCAACATGATATCTTCAGATAGAGGGCATTCCTGACGCCCCTCATCACTCTCCCTGGGCAGCTGTCGGCTCCCCTTACCCCCTAAGCCCCAAAGGAGGCTTGGAACACATAGTTTTCCCATTTTGTAGCAGCCGAGGGGCCAAGGCGGATTTAGCTGGGGTGAGGCCGGGGGACAGTGGCAGCCGGGGATGCTGGGAGGTGAGGACAAGAATGACAGCTGCTCCTAATCCCACTGGGCCTCCTGCAGGACCCGCCCGCACCTCCCGCCATGTTTGATTTTCAGGAGGCACCTTCTAGAACGTGTGCCACCTCATCCCAGGGGCACAGGGACAAGCTCACTGTGGCCACATGCCAGGGTACCCCAGGGGCCACGGGAGACCTCAGCTACGGGAGGGGTCCCCAGCTTTGGCCCCTGGGCCAAGTGACCTAGAACCTGGGGTGCTGAGGTTCTGAGTGTGTTCTCCCCAACACACTCAGCCACACCTGCCCCTTAGCAGGGGCCAGCCCTCCGGCTGAGCCCTTCCTGTGCACACCGCTCACCAGGAACCCCCTGTCCCCCTGCAGTGCCATCCAGAGAGCAGTGTGAGGGAGAAAGTCACAAGCCCAGACTCTGAGTGACCCTCCCCAGGTTCCTACTGGCCAGGCCTCCATACACTGAGGGGGACACGAAGTAGGAAGGAATCAGGGGACGGTGGGGCTTGTCTTTTTAAAATGAAAGCAAACCCATGGCAGCACAAATCCCCTCCTGAAACTGGGCAGGGGACCCGGGCGGTACCCCAAAACTGCGGAGGGGAGCAGGGGCAGTGGGAGCAGCACATGGGTCTGGATACTCTTTAAGGATGAGATTTCACAGGGTCTGAGCTAAGCGAACGCTGAGGAACAGAGAACCACTGGAACTGCTGTCATCTGCTGGCTCAGCGGTGACAAGAAGCTCAGTGACGGGTGGGTCAACCTTGCCACTGTCCCCCCAGGGGTTGGGGACCAGCATGAAGGGAAGTTTCTGTCCCAGCCCGGCAGGACCCATGGCACTTCCCTGGACGTGGCCTGATTTGGGGCCGCACTGGGCAGCGGCGGCAGGACTGGGAAGTGCTCGCCAGCACCACCTCCCGAGCCTGGACAGTCTCATATGTCAGAGCAGGACCCTGCCCTGTGGCTCTGTCACACTGCTACCTTAGGAGAAGCCTCATCTGGGACACAGGGTATGGCAGGCCACAGTGGGGTGGGGCATGGTGATGGACAGCCAGTGGGACAGAGGCCCATGCTGGGCAGAGGGCTCCAGTCCAGGCCACACCTGAGTGGAAAGGAGGGCCGGACACAGGAGGGCAGACTCCGGTGTCTCCCCACCTGGACCAGCACTATGATTCCCACATTTTAGACAAAGTTGAGTCTGCAGCCAAGGGCCTCACCTTTGCAAGGCCAGTGGCAATGCCCCCGGCCCATGGGGCTGCCTTACATGTCCCCCTCACGTCCGAGGTCCCAAGGGCCTGCCGGCAGCCGGGACGGGCCTTGGGAGGCCAGCATGGCAGGCACCTCAGGGCCGCCATGCCCACCACGGCCTGGCCCCATGGGCGACTGGTGGCTGAAGCATGTGGCTCCCGGCCAGGCTTGGCACATTAACAGCAGAAGCCCCCACGCCCCTCGGCCGACTGCTCTGGTCGGCCTCCCTAATGAGGCTGTGTTTCCAGGGCCCTTTGATCTGGCCTTTAATGACCAGTCCCTGCTGAGGAGCCCAGCAATGCCCCCCCAGGCCCCTGGCCCACACAAGGCTGGTTGTCTGGATTCGCCCCCCCACCACTCCGGCTGACAGGGTGCTGTGGGGCTCTCAACCTGATCGGGGGTCAGGAGGGCATCCCTGGCGGTATTCTGGGTGGCATGTGCCCAGGCCTGGCTGTCCAGAGTCACCTGGGCACATTCCAGGTCCCATGTTGGGGGGAAGGAGCAGCCAGAAGGAAGGAGCAGCCACCGTTTCGTCCCCCGGGGGCTGACTCACGATGTCGAGAGAAGCACAAAAGGTAGGCCCAGGGCTGGGCCTGACCCTGTCCACTCGGCCTGGGGAGAAGACTCTGAGGGCAGCTGGAGGCCACCTGTGAGCAGGTGGCAGGTGTGTGCGGCCCCCCCACCCTCACCTCTGAGCGCCGACATCGGTAGTCACACTGGTCAGTAGCTGGTCAGTCACACCAGCCTCCAGGTCCACTCCAAGGCTGTCCAGTGGCCATAGGAGGCCTGTGCCTTCTCCAGCCACAGCTGTAGTTAGCGAGGCAGGGAGTGGGTATGGGGTGCAGGGAGCAGCTTCGAGGCTCAGTGGGGCCCTGGAGCAGCAGTAGCCCCACGCTTTGGGGTCACCCCTCCCCCAAGGCACCCCTCCCTCGCTCCCTCGCTCACACACATGTGCACACACACTCCAGCGGGAAATGAGGCCTCTGCAGAGCCGCGCTCCCCCCACCCCCCTCTGGCAGCAGGCGTGGGGTTTTATTAGTGCTACAAATCAGATATCACACAGTTTGGGGCTGACATGGTTTTTATAAGAATTATTTAGGGCCCTGGCCGCCGGTGAAGTCCCAGGGAGAACCTGGCAAGGAACATCCAGCTGTTTGGGCCCTCGGAATTCCAAACACTTCGTAAAGTGAAAGGCCAGCACCTTGTTCTGTTTAAGGGGCTCTTCACCCCTGCCCTGGGCCTGCTGCAAAGGCTTATGGGAGGCCCCTCCCCCAGCCGGCGGGGAGGGGCAGCCTGCAGCTGCGAGGGGAGAGGGGCGAGCTCACGGGTGCTCCGCAGTTGCCCACCCCCATCCTGGAAGCACCAGCGGGGACACTGAGGCCCAGCCCCTCGTGGTGGCCTCCCACACTTTCTCCAGAGGATCTTCAAGCTTCCCCTGCCAGGCAGTCAGTGGGTACACTCCCGCTGCCCCCACTACCACAGCGCCATGCTTGTCACCTGGTTCTGAGACAGGCCAGTTCAAGGGGACCACGGCAGCGCCCCTGGGGCCAGGGCACAAGTTCCGGGGCCCTCCTCCAGCTGCCCCCCGCCCTCTCCCAGCCCTGCTCCGTCTGGAGTATCACGGCCTCAGGAGGGACAGCCCAGGTCTCCCGCCTCCATGTCCACACGCCTGTGCTGGCTTGATCTCATGGACAGTGAGAGTTGCTTCCCAGGATGTTCGAGCACTTTCACAATCATGCAACCAGCAGCGTCTTCCTATGACATTGGAGCGTGCACCACCCTTTCACCACAAGCAGCAGCATGACATGGGCATCCGGACTGGGCTGGGGGAGGCCTGCTGCCCCCAGGACAGGAGGGTCAGAGACAAAAGGAGCCAACCTCTGCCCGCAGGGCAGCCCGCTGGCCACCCAAACCAGGGCTGCCTCGGGGACACTGTTGGGGGTGCAGAGAGGAGAAGAGGGTGGGGGAGTTCCTTTCAGAACCAACCCATCAGCCATCTCCCAGCCTCAAGCTTTCCGAGGAGGGAAGGTGGTGGGACCCCACCTCTGGCTTACGGGCCCTCATCGTTGCAGGGATGGCACACAGGGGAACCTAGCAGGGCTGGGATCCTCCCTGTCTTATGTCTGTTCACGAGAGCGGACGGCAGTTTCCAGAGGATGGAGTAGCCAGTTCTGTCCTTGGGATGATGGATACCAGGAGCTGAAATGTATGCTGCATGCATCTGTGGGACCTCTGTGGAGGGGGGAATCCCCAGGGCCCCAACTCTGAGAAGACAGAACCAGGGACCCCTGCTGCCAGGCCCAGGCAGGGAGCACAGCTGTGCGGGGAGAGGACTGGGGTCCCCCCCACCCCCAGGCCTAGCCTTGCGCAGGAAGGAAAGCAGGCCACCTCTCCCCTCCGCCATAACGTCAGGGCTCCAGCATCTACCCCACGAGGCTGGGGCCAATCAAAGCCAGATGTGGGAGCAACAAAAAATGCTGATTATTTTGACTAGGAAAAGCCCTATTTACAAAGAAATAATGAAGTGATTTGGGGGGATTGGTGCTGGGGATGATCTCAGCCAGGAAGGAGAAGTGCAGATGCTAAACACGTTCCGTGCGTGGACCACGTGGGGAGTGGTCCTGGCCGGCTGCCTCCAAAGCTAGGGGCCCTCGGTCCCCATGGGCATCTCGGGGTGTCTGGGGCCGAGCCTTGCGGGCTGCAGCTCCCTCCAGGCTGAGCTGGGTGCAAACCTTGAGAGGTCCCTGGAAGGAGACTGGGTCCCCTTAGCCCAGGAGGCCGAGGCGTCCCGGGGGCCAGCGAGAATGTCCTGGCACAGCTCAAGGTGCATTGTGTGCCCTGAAGGGACTTAGAGTCAGCTGCAAAGATGGGACAGGCACCTGCACGCACTTCGACTAGGGGATCAGCCTGAGGCCCCCCGACATTCAGGGAACAGCACACACAGGAGGCCAGCCACCAAAACTGGGCCAACCAGGATTTCTGAGGGCGAGAGCCGAGTGTCCTTTGAGGGTTGGATCTTGGGTGCAGCATTTAGAGAAAGAGAGAGTCACAGGGAGGGGGTCTGGGAACCCCAGGGCCAGCCTTGCTGAAGTGGGAGCCCCCGACCCCACCGCCCGGCTCCTGTGGAAGCTCTGTGGGACTGGACTGTGGATGATGTGCCCTTTGGGGCGCCCGCCTGTCCAGGCCTCAGCAGCGGGGACCATCTCCGGACACGGCCCCATCTCTCTGCAGCCTTCGGAGGCTTTTAGGGACTTGGAAAGACCCTCTAGAGCACCACAAACATACGTGCACCGGAAACGTGGACCCAGAGGTAGACAATCCACAGCCATGCTGAGCGGAGCAGGCTGCGTCTGCACCCACATGAGGAATGACTCAGCAGTAAAGTGGGTGGACCTGGAGGGCATTGCACTGAGTGAAAGAAGCCGATCACGAAAGACCACATACATATGATCCATATCTATGAAATGTCCAGAACAGGCAGATCCACAGAGATGGAAAGCCGCTCGCGGGCTGGCGGGGCCAGAGGGAGGGGGTTGGGGCGTGCCAGCTAAGACTGCTTCTTGGGTAATGGAAATGTCCGAAAACGGATCACAGTGCCAGGCACCCAACTCAGGCATCGAACACACGTTCAGTGGCTGGACTGTAGGGTATGTGAACTGTGTCTCAGTAAAGCTGTTGAAAATAGACAAGAACGCCCTCCCTGTGCCTGCCCTTTCTGCCCTGTGTGACATGGGTGTTGCCACTTCAGCACAGCTGGAAGTCAGGGGACACAGCCTGTGGCTTCAGCGAGGATGGTGAGCAGCGGCAGAAGTGCCTGGGCTGGGCATGTCACTCAGTACCTCACTGCTCGCCGGCTCAGGCCTGACTCCTAGACCCCCAGGGACAGGCCAGCAGGACTCTCCCGCCTGGCCAAGCTGACCCACTGAATTGTGGGTCACCATCCATTTGTTTGTTCACTAATAATTTAGTCACATGAAGGTCAGGAGGTGGGAGGCGAACCCCACGACCATGGTCCCTAAGGGACCTGATTCCTTTAGCTTCTGCTATGTTTTAAGACCAGGGTGGGGTGTTTCCCTAAGTCTGGGGCCCCTGCTAAGGGCTGGGGGCCTGAGGGAAGGGGGCAGTGGGGAACACACAAAGGCCAGAAGATATATGGACAACCTTAATGTGACTTGGGGCTCCTTTTCAGCAGAGGGACCTGGCCAGCCATCCACTGCAGTCACTTTAGGGGTGCATTTGGAGGTGGGGTAACAACCTCTGCTGGCAGAAAATTCTGCTGGCTCTTGAAAGGAAAAGCAGATGCTGAGGAGAAACTGGCCAGATGGGTTCCAGCTCCCTCCCGGAGGCCCTGGGTAGCTGGGCCTCACCTGGAGCTGCTGGGTCACTGTGGGCCACGTGGCCCGAAGCCATCAGCAGTCTAAGGAAGGAGGCCCTTTGGCGACAGGGCGCAGGGGCCCAGAAGGCACTGGCCCAGCCCCCACGGCCCCGTCCCTCGCAGGCCTCTGGCTGCTGCAACCTGGGTCTCATTCCCTCTTGCAGAGTGGTCCACGGGGCACATGAACAGCAGAGGATGGGACCTGGGGACAGTGCCGTGGGCTTTCGCTCTCACCCTCAGCCATTTCCTCTCCCCCTCAAGCTAGGCTGGGAGTATCCAACAGGAGGTCTCCACAGGGGAAGGGGAGCCCCGGGGGGGCCCCCAGGGTCAGGCACCTCTTGCGTTCTGGGCCCCTTGTGAGGGTGTTCAGCAGAGGTAAGTCCACTCGAGTTCCCTCTGCAGGAGCAGACAGGCTGTTTGGGTCATGTGGGGGTTTTGCCCAGGCAACCATGGAGAGGCTGCTGCCCAAGTTGGGGGGGGGGCAGGAGACCCTCCTCTGGCCCCCATGCATGGGGGGGTGCACAGTGGGGCAAGGCCAGCTATGCAAGAAAAGGGGAAACTGAGTCTCAGAGAAGCCAACGTATGGGGCCCATGGTCTCAGGGGCAGATGGGACCCCCCCCTTCCCCCCACCAAGACAATAGTCCTCTCTATCCCTTAGCCTCAGCTCAAGCCCAGGAGCTCCTGTGTGGGGAACGGGGCGTCTTTCTAGCCCCTTCTCAAGCTCTGCGCCTGGGGTGGGAACAGAGCAGCCCCCAACTGACGGTCCTCTTCCTGAAGTTCTGTGTCCTGCGAGGCAACTCCCACCCCCGCATTCCCTCCCCTTGCTGTGGGGCCCTGTCCAGGCATTTCCATTTCACCCCCATTCCCATAGGGCACTGTGCTGAGCCAGGCAGGAGGGGCTGTGCTGGCCCTGAGCGCTGGGGAGACCTAGGACACTGCAGCTTGGGGCCCCTTCCCCCTCCCCTGGCAGGAAGAGCGGGCAGCAGCCGCCAGGCCTAGAGGGGCCCCTGGGGTGCCGCGATGGGGAGGGTCTGCAGGCCCAGGCCCTGGGCAGGCGGGGGAGCTGTGTGTGGGGGCGGATGCTGCTGGAAGCGCAGCCGATGAAGGATGAGATTCCCCCACCGGCCTTGAGTTGGGGTCCTCAGGGCCGCAGGGCCCCATGAATTATTTCTCTAAAGAAAATACCGTTGCCTAGGTCTCCGGTCCACTTCCGGACCTTCCCCGTCACTTTAAATCAACACTGAAGGGCGGAGTTTGCCCGGACCTTCACCCGGCAGGAGGCGGAGGGGTGCGTGAAGCCGCCATCCTGTCGGGTGTCCCTCCGATCCCGCCTATCGGGTGTCCCTCGGGGTGGAGGGGGTTGGCTGAGCCAGCTCCTCACTTCCGGCTCCCCTTGCAAGGCCTCAGGGGCAGCCCCCTGTGCAGGGAAGGGGGCGGCCCTCACTCAGACCACAGCTGGGCAGGGCTCCAGAGTGGGGTTCCAGGACCCAGTGCTCCCCTCCCCCAGAAGCGACGTGGCTGGTTCCCTTGCTTGCTCCCCAGCTCTAGGCCCAGCCTCTCTGTCAGCGTCAAACCTACACACACACACACACACACACACACACACACACACACACACACACGCACACGCGCGTACACACACGCACACGCGCGCGCGCGCGCACACACACTCAGTCCTGGCTTCCATGCAGCCTCATTCCTTTTCCACCACCCAGGGAACAGCCCGGCTGCCTGGTGGGATTTTTAGTGCAGAGCTCAGATTCAGACAAGCAGAGCTGCAGATGGGTCTCAGGAACCAGGCAAACAGGGGCCACTGAAACCCCACCGGCTGCAGGTCTCCAGGGCTGCTTCTTCCCCGACTCATTGCTTCTCACGGTCCGAGCCCTTGGACAGGGATTGTCCCTGATTTGGCCCGTTTCCTGTCGCCTCGCTCTGGCTTAGCCCGTTTCTCCCAAACACCACTTCCTTTGAGGCCCTCTGCAGCCCCCTGCCCACTCAACACCCATGAAGCGTACCCAAGTGGGGCCTTGGCCTGGATGGGCTCTGGGGGGCACACACGCTGCAGCCCACGCCGACTGTGCACTCATGGAACCCCTCCTAACACGCCTGCGGGGGGAGTTTAGATGCAGGTGCTCAGAATTGCTTTCTGGGTGCCCTTTCACAGGCACACGTCATGCCCACACTGGAGTGAGGGTCCTGGCCTCGTCTCAGGTTCAGGGGACTAGGATTAGACATGTGGCCGTGTAGGCCACAGGTCAGCCCAGGCCCGCCCTCTGTGCAGACAGGCAGCCAGGCTGTTGTGGGCGCACATGGGGAGCAGGGCACCCTGTGACTGGCAGCTCAGCCTCGGCCTGCTGCACCCAGACCCAGGGACAGAGGAACAGAGCCTTTGCCCCTTTGTCCACATGCAGCACTTTATTTGAGCTGTCAGTTGGCAGATCACAGGCCGAACCACTCGGGGACACCCCCACGCTGGGGGTCGCGGCTCTCCTTGCGCTGCTGGGCCTCCAGGAGCTGGTCCCGGATGTTGTCATCAGCAGAGCCACCCTCAGGGCTTAGCTTCTTCTCAGGAAACAGGTCTGGGAACGTAAAGGTCTGTCCATGTGCCTGTGGAGAGAAAAGCCAAGCTCTGACAGGGCCGGCTCTGCGGCCAGCAGTGGGGGGAACGCAAGGAGCCCCTGTGGGGCCTGTGGGCCGGCTGAGGCCACCGTGCTTTACAGGAACCATGGCCCGACCCGTCTGCCCAGGGCTCGGCTCCCACGCTGCGCCCCCAGCAATGTCCCTGCCTGGAAAAGAAACACCCTGGGTGGCCGGGCTCCCGCCTTTGTCTGGCACAGAGGCCCTCTGCGTGGCCGTTCTCCTTAGGAGTGGTGTCTGCAGGCAGCCTGGTCAAGCGCGGGCAGGAGAGAAGTGAAGGAAACGGCCCAGTAGCAACTGGTGTGCCTGAAACTTTTTCCACCTAAAAGACCTGAGTGAGAGCCTTTCCCCACATGACAGACCACCCTCTCCCGCTCAGAGCTTGGCAAATAAAAGAAGTGTGTGCGTGCAGCAGTCTACACACCAGGACCGGTCTTCACGTTCACGGCTTTTATGCCTCTCACTAAAGGCTCAGAACATGTCCATGTCCACCCGGACCCCCAGGCTGAGGCCGCGGTGCCAGCCCCCCAGTGTGGAGGAGGGAGGGAGGGTCCTGGCTGCACAGATAAGAGCTGGACAAGAGGGTGCCCTGGACAGGTAGAGCGGGGCGGGGGCGGCAGGGCCTCTGGGAAGTTCTAACAGTGAGCTCAGCTCAGCATGCTGGGCTCTTGCAGACCCTTGTTTTGTGAAGAGATTTGGATGTGGGCAGGCAGCCAAGTGCGAGCGGACACGGCCCTGTGCGCCCCCCAAGAATGTGAGGTTTATACATTCGGGTCACGTGGTGCACAGAGCAGGCCTGGAGAGACGAGAAGCAGCCGCGGGCGCTCGGTAGCCAGCCCACGGGAGGGTTATCTTACACATTTCAAAACTTTTTTTTCCCTTTTTTAAAATACCAAAGGGCAATAGTTTACATGCGGGGCTGGCTGCCCAGAACGGGGGTTTATGTTTAATATATCGAGGTGATTCTGCTAGTTTTCTGAGGTGGGGGAAACCCAAAATGACATTTTAAATATAAACACAGAGATGGCAATTTGCAATCGCTTGGGAGAAAACTGGAGGAAATGGTGAAAGGAATTGTCCGTTCCTTACAGGCGGGTGATAGGACGGTGGGTGCCGACGGAGGCCCCCGTTCTGGAGAAATTCACCTTGTACTTTCAAAGTAAACCCCTCAACGCTTCCAAACAGGAAAGCAAGCTGACCATGGAAAAGTACAGGGAAGCAGGAAAATGTCATAAAAGTGAAGAAACCGGCCCAGGCAGCAACCCCAGGGCCCCCGAGCCATTGTCTGCGGACGTGCTCCTGCTGGGCCCGCGGAGGCCCGGCGCTCATTCCTACGCGCTGTGTAAACACCAGGCTTCACGCAGCAGGTCAACGCTCTGTTTGTTGTGTGGGCCATGGAGGCCCTTGCTGGAGCTGGACTTTGGGCCAAAGAGATGTTTATCAGGTTGTCAGAGGGGGGGAAAATGTGGGACTCCCACCGGGTGAGACCGGCTTTTCCGAAGCAGCCAACTCAAAATAAATCTGGTGATTTAATTTGTCTTTCTGATTGACCCTCTGTGTGCTTTACAATTAGCTCTGTTTTTAGAAGCCCCGGAGCGGGCCCAAAGGGACACTCCAGCAGAGGACGCCGGCCTCGCCCCTCGGCAGACAGGGGACAGAGGACGGACCCCTGCACAGGGTGTGGGCCCAACCTTCCAGCCGTGTGCTTGCAGGCCGGGCAAAGAGCTGCTGGAGCTGGGGGGACGGAGGAGGGGGGGCGTTACAAATTTAATTTTGGAGTGGCAGGAACTGTGCCCAGCAGGGACACCCTGTGCTCCCACTGGGGCGGCCTGTCTCTCGCTGCCTGGGGTTCACAGAGGAAGAAAGGCGGCCGAGCGGCAGCTGCAGACAGCAGATCTAAGCGCTGCTCAGTTCGGTTTTCATGAGCAAGGGGGGGCCCGGGCAAAAATGTGTGAGGCTCGGATGACTTGTAACTATAGCTCTCCTGTGAAGGGCCTCGTGGCGAATGCGGACATATGGGATGTCAACCGGCGTGCCATGACAAAGACGGATGGCCGGGCCCAACTCAGAGGACACAGGCGTCTTTCTTTAGAAGGCCAACGGTGCTGTCTCCCCCTGTACTGGCTGATTTTATGCACGGCAAATATTAGGCCAAATAATTACGGGGCCCCTGTTTAGGACAACAGCTGTGACTGTTTTTCAGAAAGGCTGCCATGTTGACTTGCTCTCTTAACAAAATGCCTCCTGAAGCCCGAAATAGGCCCGCAGGCTGGAGGGTTTTCGCCATAGCGCTACTGCCATCTAGCGGCAGGCTGCCCTGGGCTCCCGCACGTGGGCTGTTTACACAGAAACTGGAGAAATGGGAGGAAGACCCCCCAGGTTTCAAACAGCAGGGGGGCAGTTAATAGAGCCTGCGAGCAGGGCCTTCCCTGGCAGGTTCCCACGGAGCCCGTGGCGGGCCAAGGCTGCCCGCCCAGGTGAGAGAAGACCCTGCCTGGAGAACACAGGGCCTGGTGTCCGTGCAAAGCATATCTGAGGAAACTCGCATTTCTGGGGGCAGCTCACACTTGGAAGAGCCCGAAAAGGGGGCTTTGAAAATGTGCATCTTACTCTCCACAGCTCTGGGTTTGGGTCGGTAAAGGCCCAAGACAGGCCGGACCCTTCCCCCAGAGCCCCTGGCCAGGCAGGAGACAGTGAAGACAGAACCTGCAGGAATGTGCTGGGGGCCACAACCCGGATGGGAGGGGGTCACACCAGCCGGGTCTGGGATCCAAGCCCAGGCCCCCGCAGCAACTTGTACCCATGGCATTAAGAGCAATTAACTGCCTCCTGGCCTGGGGACAGTCCAAGGACAAGCTCTCCAGAGGAAGGCGGCCTCTGCCGCTCAGCTCAGCATGATCTGCTTTCTTTCTGTCAGAGCCCAAATCCCCTAGGCCTGGGTGGGCCTGCTTTTGCCCACAGCACGTTCAAAGTTCAAAGGCTCGACAAGGGTGGCCCCTGAGAAGCTCCGAAGTGCCCCAGCCCGTCTCCTCCCACTGGCTTAACTGTGCTTTGAACCCCAGCTCCTCGCGGGCTTCACTGCGGGCTTCACTGCGGATTAGAACTAAGGCAGTGGACCTTGAGATCCTGCCCCCAAAGGCCTCCCTGGCCCCCCAGGCCGGGCGTGGTGGAGGCTGCACAAACACAGCCCCCCGCGTCAAGGTCACTGTCGGTCACGACGAGCTCCCAGGACGCTGCCCCTGCCACCCGATGCCCACGCCCTTGCGTGCTCACCAGCTGTACGTAGGCCACCTTGTAGTCTGATTTCTTCAGCCTGACATTCCTGTGATCCCTCTTCCTGTTGGAACCTGTTGGGGGGAGAGAAACTTTACTGCCAAGCACCACATTTTCAGTCCAACCAATCCAGGAACCCACTTTCTAGAAAGAGACAAACACTGTAAGAATTAGTTTGTCTACAGATGACAGCACATCACACCCTCGAGGGGGCTGCTTCAGAAGTCCTGACTGTGCTCACACTGGAAGACCCGGACCTCGCGTGTCTGCTCTCTGCAAAAACCCAAAGGTGTCTAAAATCACTCGAGGAACCGACTTCTCCCATTGGCACAGCGCTCTCGCTGGCTGTCCTCACCTTAGACTTAAGGTCTTCAGATTCACAACGCAGGGACACAGGTGACAAGGGAGGAAGGAGAAAGGGTTGAGGGGATGAAGGCAGCGCTTTGTGGCTGGGCCTCTAGGGCTGGCAGCCGCGGCGTGCTCATGGCTGCCGCAGCCGCGGGGCCAGTCCATCGGCTCTGCTCTCCCATACCCAGCTCTGCCCCGTGAGAAGTGTGACCCCAGAAGTCACCTAAACACCCCGTGCCTCAGTTTCCTCCTGTGCCAAGAACCAGAGTCTGCGAGGACGGCACAGGCCAGTGGCTCAGAGAACCATGGCCCACGTGAGCCAGGGGAGGGGGACCCACATACACAGCAGGGCACCAGCCCGGCCCAGGCACCCACCGTGCTGCACTCTAGTCCTCACGGCGCTCACGGGCACGTTGTAGATGCGCTCCAGGTAATTCCTCAGGTCCACCCTGGTCATCCTGGGGAAGAGCACAGAAAGGGGAGTCTGACCAGGCTGAGGGCAGAAGTAGCCCAACCTCCGGGGCGAGGGCACAGCCTCACAGGTGACGTCAGGGAAAAGCCAGGACCCGGGCCGGGCTGAACAGACCCCAGGGATCCAGCAGTTGGTCCCCACACAGCGCTCTCCCACTGACACGTCAACATGAGGGTGACAGAGGGACTGGGCCCCTAGGCGCCCTGGACTCGTCAGTCCCATTCGCCCTCCTGCTGGTTCACGCTTGTGAGGCCAAGAGGCCAACCTCCTGGGAACCTCCTGGGGAAGTGACAGTCTGCGAGTGCCCCCTGGCTGCCGGGAGCCCGGCCCGGCCTGTCTGCAGCTGCCACCCCACTACGCGGTCCTAACAGGCTCGTCCCAGAAATGATGGTCTTTGGCAGCTTAGGCCCCATTCCCTTTTCACCTTAAATGCATCACAAACTCAGGCCCTTGGCCTCTCCTGCTCCTACCCCTGCCTCTGAGGGCTGACAGGACCCTTGGCTCCCACAGGAGCTCAAACCACTCCTGGGCCCACGCCTGGGATGGTCACATCCTAAGGTCCAGAGCAGTACCCTGAAGCTTGCGTGACAGGGAGGCTGTGCCTCTTCGGTCCACACACGGCCCCGTAAAGGAACCATCTGGAGCATGAAGGTTTTGGCGGCTGTGGGGAGCAACTCTGGGGACATGGCCTCCTGGGAAGAGCGGTGATACTCCACTCAACAAGAGAGGGAGCAAGAAAGGAAGCCCGTCTCAGGCTGCTCAGCTTCTCCAGGAGGAGGGAGCCCAGCGTGGCCTCTGCAAACACCAGGCCTCGGTCAATATTTGCAGAGCCCCGGGGAGCTGCCTGCAGTGTTTTCCGTAGCAGGAAGCCGCCGGCCAGGCCTGCGTTGCCCCCACTCACTCCATGGGGATCCGGAACTGCACGGTGTCGTCGGGCTGGGCTGTGCCGGGCCGCACGAGCTGGATGAAGAAGTTGGTGCGGAAGACGCGGAGCTGGGGGTTGCCTAGCTGGTACAGCGGGTACCTGTGAGGGAGAGGTTCATGTTCACACCGAACGCCTGGAGCATGGCGCGCCAGGAACACCCCCAGCAGGCCCCATCGCCCCTTGCTCACCATGTGGTGCTGCCCAGTCCCCGGCCCCCGCACCAACTCGGCATAGCGTGAGCAGCTGACCCCCAGGCCAGCCTTTGAAAAGGGCCAATGGATGATTCAAGAAAACAAACAGAAGCCACAGAGAGCATGTCCCCACACCCCCCGACGTGCTTGTGCAAAGCGATAGTCCCACAGGCACACGGCCCCAGCGTGGCTGTCACCATCCCAGGAGTGGGCCTCACGCGGGCAAGGCCACAGATGTGCAAATCACCCACCAACTCCCTCTGCCCAGGTGATGGGGAATGGACGGAACGGGCCAGCTGACATGGGTTTTGCCCTCACAGCACGATGGGGGCCGTGTCCACCCCCACCCCCACCCCGAGTAGGAGTGCCAGCTCCCCCAGGATAAGAGGCTGAGGGTGGGGGGGCAGTGTTTGCAGCTCACCAACTTCGAGTTCACCGCACCACCTCCTCACCCTGAAAACCCCCCGAGCAGAGGCAGCAGGAAGATGCAGCCACCACCTCCAGCTGGACCTGTGCTCCAGGGTGGCTGGCAGGCCAGGAGGACCAACTGCCAACCGGACCCAACTGAGCCTCGGGGTCCGGGGGTCTGCTGGGAGCCCAGGGGCAGGTCTTGATGGAGGGTGCGTGTGGGGGTACAAGATGCCGTTGAGGGTCTCAGCCATACCTTGGTGACCAGTCTGTAGCGGCCAGCACACAGCACCAAGGAACAGGCTCATGAGGCCGAATTCCACCCTGTCCTTGCCTCCCAAGCATGGGGAGGGAGAGGAGGGCCAGGGCCTCGAAGGTCTGGGTGGGATGCCCTGAAAGGAGCAGGGCTGAGTGGGGGCCGGGGATTTGGACAGTGCTGGTCTGCATGGCTGGGGCAGGCGCAGTGGGGGGCCCCCATGGCAAACAGGGGCCGTATAAAATGGCTGGGTTCTGCCTACCCTCTACCTGGGGTCTGTAGGTGACTGAGTCAGCACGTGGCAGCTGCCCCGGCAGAAGCTCCTTGATTGACGCACAGCCCTTGTGCAGAGTGAGCACCGGTGAGGGGCTGCAAAGGAAGGGCTTGCCTTCTCAGGGCCCCTGGGGGCCCAGGGCCTGCCTCATTCTACCCTCGTGGGCGTTCGGGATGACAGCTGGCCACCCAAGGGGTTCTTTTTCTCCCCTGGTGACTAACTGCAGCAGGGGGCAAAGGCTGGGGCCTATGGGTAACTGTGAATGCCGGATCGCTGGCTTAAACCCCTCAATCTCTCCCAACCCCCCAGATTGGGGCCTGAGGGGCACACTCAGCTGAATGTGGATAGAGGCCAGTGTGAAGGTGGGAGGTGAGGACGGCGGGGGTGAGTCTATTCCTCCCCCCACACTGAGTGCCAGGCCCACTCCCAGTGCCCTGCCTGAGGCTTGGGACCCCCCAGCTTGAGAACAAGCAGTGCTGCTGACCGACCACCCTCCCGCTGGGCCCTGGAACACAGCTCCCTGGGCCTCCTTGAGGCCCGGCTCCCCTGTGGGGCCCATCCCTGGCCTCCGGCTGGTTTCGCCCACCCCCACTGCCTCCCTGACCGCTCCCGCAGTTTCGCAAGCACCTCAACCTAACATCTCTCAAGTGGAGATCTGAATTTCTCCTCCCTCCTCCAAACAACAAGCTGGCTGGCTGCCACCAGCCCGCCCGCCCTGTGGCCCCGAGGGTGACTCATCCGTGATCCCACCCTCTCCCTCACCCCACCCGCGTGGCTCCACTGCAAGTCTCCCCTCCAGGGCCTCCCTGGCCGGCGAGGGAGCACGTGCACTCACGGCCAGGCCCGCTGTCCTGGTTCCCTTCCAGCCCGCACAGCCCTGGCTCCCAGGGTGGCCTTCAGGGCCTGGCCTGGATTTGAGTTTCCACTCCTCGATGCCCCTGCCCTTCCCGGGCTGCTGAAGGAAGCAGTGTCTCCTCCTGAGAGAGCCCTGCGGCCTTCACCCCAAATCCACACCCGGGCAGGTCCACCGAGTCCGCACCGGCGCCTGCACCAGAGGTGCCGCTCAGATGGGCCACAATCCCGCACCCGCACCCGCACCCGCACCCTGCCAACGTGTGTGCGTGCGTGCGTGCGTGCATTCATTCGTTCATGCGTGCGTGCATTCATTCGTTCACGGGGCCTTCGTGTTTACAGGGCCATGAGTGTGAGCTGCTTAAATTTCGGGTGGTCGAGGACCAGGGGTCACTGCGGGGGAGGGGGTGCGGACAAGCCCAGCACGGCCCCGCCCCCTCCGGCTGCGCGGGCTGGGCGGGCCCTCGGGGGCGGGGGCTCCGGCGGGGGGGCTCTCCGGCCTGGACCCCGGGGGTGTCCGCAGAGGTGGCCGCGGGGGGTGGGGCGGTGCCGGCTGCCGGGACCGGGCTCGGACCACTCCCCGGCCGGCTGCGCCCGTCCCCTTCCGGGCCTGGGTCCCTGGCCCCCTAATCATGCCCGCGACCGCGCGCCCCGCCACGCCCCGCGCGGGCCTCCCTACTCACAGCACATTCCGCGCCATCGCCGGTTCCGGTCCGCGGGCGGAAGGAGCGGCGCGCGCGGCCCGAGTGACCCCCAGCACAGCGTCCCCTGGTGTCGGGAGGGCGCGCTCCACCGCCCACGCAGCACGGCCCGCAGCCCTGCCCGCATCGGAGCCCACTCTCCAACCCTTTCGCTGCCCCTGCCCCGCCAGGCTGGCCTGTGCCTCTCTGCGCCCACAGCGCTTTACAGGCGCTGCAGAGCGGGGAGAACATTGAAGGAGGGTGCCCAGCAAGCTGCAGGGAGAGAAGGGCCCCAGGAAGCAGGGTTAGGGTCTGGCTGCTGGGGGGTGGCAGAGGACCAGGCCTCCAGGGTGGGGGTGGGACCCGGGAAGGGTGGCAGGAGGCTGGACCTGGTGGAACATGCAGGCAGCAAGTGCTGTGCCTCTCTGAAAGGCGGGCGTGGGGAGGGGCTGCAGTGCCCCCCCCCTTGGCCTGTATGTTGATGGAAATGACATAAGTGGGTTCACCTAGGGTGCAGGTACTGCACTGAGGAGGGGTAGCAGTGACAGTGGCCTCTAGCCTGCCTGCTGAGGAGTATCAGGGAAGGGCAGAGCTGTCCCCTGCTGTTCTCCAGCCGCCCCCCCCCACACACACACGCGCGCACACACGCGCACACACACACACACACACACGCACACACTGTGGGATGCAGGGGGCCAGGCTCTTGTGGACCCTTGCTGGAGGAAATTGTGCTGTAAGGGCCACTGTGCCCAGGGCCAGAGGACTTGCGGGCGGGAGGTGGGAAGAGGGATGGAGCCGGAGAGGGGGCCGCCCCGGAGCCAGGATTCTGGGGCCATGGTCTACCTCGGAGGTGAGATGTTACCCTCAGAGATGTGGTCGAAAGTTGGGTTCGAAGTTGTGTGTGGCTGATGAGAGGGCCGGTCGCAGACGCTGTGCTGGGTTTGGTGGCACTGCTGCTCCCTGGAGAGCAGGTAGTGTGTGAGGGGGATGGAGCTCCTTGACGCAGTTGGCGGCAGTGATGGGGTGTCCGCGGTGCAAACCTCACAGCACTCAGACCCTGCTTCTCTGATTATATGCCACCGAGTCCTCCTCATAAGGCCTGGGGTTTCTGCCCCTTCATTCTTCCCCTTTCCCTGTTGCCAGACCCATCCCCTCACTGCATGGCTGGCCTCCTTCCCAAATTCTGCAGCATGGCTTCTCCAGGTGAGGCTTGCCAGATAAACAGAGGATGCCCAGTTCAGCGTGAAGCTGTGCTACACAACAGTGGTTCCCACCATCAGTCAGGTATGCTCTTCCTTCAGGGCGGGGGGAGGGGGGGGGGAACGACATGCCCTGGGTTTCTTCTCTAGGGGACTCAGGCAGTAAGCCAGACAGCAGGGCCTGGGTCCCTGTGACCCTGAGTTTCACTAATGGCAGTTCTGCCTCAGTGCCTCCCTCGTGGTTGGGGTGGTTCCTTTCTGATACGAAGGCACCATGGATGTCAGGTGACCCTGTGTGTGGCTGGTGGTCAGACTGGTGAGGCTGGCACGGGTACAGGCAAGACAACACAGGCTAAGGAGGCAAGCTCACTCCAGTACTTCACTGGAGTGGCTTTGGGACTCTGAGCAGACCACACCCCCAGAGCCCAGGTCACCTGGACAGCCCAACAGGTCCAAATTGACTGAACATGCTGAAGGAGTATTTGCCATCCATGTCCAGACCGAGCCCCATGGGCTCTGCCCACCCTCATGGCCCGGCTGAGGACGCCGCCCGTGAGCCCTGTGGTGCCGTCCCAGGGGCTCCTGGCACCTGATTGGCACCCGTGCCTGGCTTCCCGGAGGCATTCTGGTTGCTGGAGGGTCTGGCACACAATGACAGATGGCTGTCACCACTGTGAGCAGCCTTTGGACACCCAGGAATGAGACGTGATGTGTCCTTTGTTTGCGGAGATACTTATGTGGTTACAAGGTTTGTGCTTTTTTGTACATTAATTGGTCCTTTGTTTTCCTGAATCTGTGACTTGTCTATTTATGTCTTTTGCTCTTTTTTCTCCCCAGTGCGGGTATGGTAGGGGCTGAGTTGTGCTCCCCAAATTCATTATTGAGGTCCTAACCCCCAGCACCTCAGAATGTGACTGTATGAAGAGATGGGGTCTTTCAGGAGGTGATTAAGGTAAACGGAGGTCGTATGTGTGGGGCCCTGATCCACTGTGACCGGGGTCCTCATCAGAAGAGGTCAGGACACAGGCACGCACAGAGGGACGACCGTGTGGGGACACGGGGAGAGGACGGCCGTCTACACGCCGAGGAGAGAGGCCTCAGAGCCAGCCCTGCCGACACCTGGCTCTCAGACTCCAGCCTCCAGGACTGCGGACAGTGAGTGTCTGTGCTTTAAGATATCATCTGTGGGACTTAGTTATGGCCGCCCTGGTCCACCTACCAGGGTGTCCATGTTTTCCTGTGGGTTTCTGAGTGCATTTCATGTATTGATTACATTACCCTTTGTCTGTCATATTTGACTCAAAATGTTTTCCCAGTGTATCATTTGCTTTTTAATATTTTTAAAACATCTCTATTGATGTGTAATTAACATACAATAAACTGCACACATCGAAAGCACTGTTTGATAAGTTCTGGTGTATGTGAGGGTGAACACATCTGTCACCCCCAGAAGTGTCCTCAGGCCCTCATGGTCCCTTCTACCATCCCTCCCCCCCATCTCCAAGCACCAGTGTGACGTGGTTAGCTTGCATTTTATAGAGTTTTCCATAAATGGAAGCGTCGTATGTACTCTTTTTTGTTTGGCTTCTTTCTCTCAGCATAACTATTGTGAGACTCGTTCGTGCCTTGCGTGCGTTGGGCCTGCATTCCTTCTGGCTGCCATGGTATATGGACACACCACAGCTTGTTTATCCATTCACTGTTGACGGACATTTGGGTTGTTTCCAGTTTTTGACGATTAAAAACAAAGCAGTATTTACATTCATGTGAAAGTCTTTACAAGGACAAACATTTCCTTTTCTCATGGGTAAATGCTTCGAAGGAGAATGACTAGATCACATGGGAGGTTTATGTTTAACTGTTTAAGAAACAGGACATTGCCAGCTGAAGCATTTTACATTTCCGCCAGTGAGGTGGGGTTCCTCCACAATCTGGCCGACATTTGCTGTGCTTGGCGTTTGCAAGCCATTCTTATAGAGCGGTATCCTGTGGTTTTATTTTGCGTTTCCCCAGTGACTAAGGGTGTCGTGCAGTTTTCACGTGCGTACTTGCCATTCATTTGTCTTGTTTAATGAGGTGTCAGCTCTAATCTTTTGCCCATTTTTAAAAATCGGGTTGTTTGTTTTCTTATTATTAAGGTCTGCACTTTTTTGTACACTTACTATTCATTTGAACGCCCCCCGCCCTTTTTTTATTCTTTTTTTTTTTTTTAGAGTTCTTTATATCTTCTGGATCGGGTCTTTATGAAATATTAGCTTGGCAAAGATTTTCTTCCAGCAGCTGTCTTATACTTTCATTCTCTCTCCAGTGTCTTTTAGAGACCAAATTATAAAAGTTTTTCATGCATTTTAAGGGTCTGATTTGCTTTCTCAGGTATTGTGCTTTTGGTATTGTGTCGAGGAAGTCTCGGCCTAGTCCACGTTCACCAAGATTTTCTCCTGTGCTTTTGTACTTCTGGTTGTACATGCAGGCCTATGATCCAGCTGGAGTTAATTTTTGTATATAGTGTGAGCTGTAGACCCGTTCTCCTCCGCCTCCCCTTCCTGCTCCTTCTTCTTCTGCACAGGGACATGCAAACATCCCAGCCCAGGCCACTGGGAAAGCTATCATTCCTGCACATGTGTACGTTTATTTCTGGACCTCGTTATTTTATTCTCTTGATGTGTTTGAATATCTTTACACCAATACCAGCCAGTCTGGGTTACTGTAGTCTTACACTGATTCTTCAGATGTCAGTTCCACTTTCTTCTTCTTTCTCGGGGTCCTTTTGACTGCTGTAGATCCTCTGCATTTTCACACACATTGTAGAATCAGCGTGTAAATGTCTACACAAAAATACCTGCTTGGGTGGCATTGACTCTATGGGTTAAACTTAGGGACAGCTGATGACATCGTAACAGTATCGACGGAGTCTTCCATCCATGGCTACCAGATCTCGCCTCCTTCATTCTGGTCTCTTTTCGTTTCTCTCACCAACATTTGATATTTTTCAGTGTGCGGCTCTGTCACACCCTTCGTCACATTTGTCCCTATTTTCTGGTACTATTCATTAGGAAGTGGCATTTTGTGAAATGTCCATATCCGACCGTTCATTGCTATTTTGTAGACATGCAGCTGACTTGGTATATCAACCTTGGGTCCTGAGAACCTTGCTAAGCTCACTGGTGAGTTCTTGGAGCTTTTCCTGTGGGTTCTGTGGGATTAGATGACAAGGTTGTCCGTGACTGAAGCCAGCCCCCTTCTTCCTCTCCAGTCTGTCTGACTTTTTTCTTGCCCAGTTGCGCTCGCAGGCACCCCCGGTACCGTGCTAGGTGGAGGTGGTGAGCACAGATGTCCGTGGCTTGGCGCTGACCTTAGCAGGAATACTCTCAGTCTCTCCTCACGAGGCACCCTGTACTATGGATAGAAGGTTTGCCGAGAGCTGTTTTTAAATTAGGAATGAGTGTTGAGTTTTGTCGAATGCCTTTTCTGCATCTATTGAGATGATCACATGGGCTTTCTTTTTCGGTTTAATACAGTGAATCACTCCGATTGGCTCTCCTGTGTTAGGCCAGCCCTGCCTTCCTGGGACAAAGCACACTTAGTCTGATGTGGTATCCATTGCACGTGGCGCTGGGTTCTGTTTGCTCGTATTCTGTTTAGACTTTTTGCCCCGTGTGTCTGGGGGAGGCTGGCCTGTGGTTCTCTTTCCTTGTACTGTCTTCGGCTTTGGTCCCTGGGGGGTGCCGGCCTCAGACACTGTGTTGGAAAGTCATCCATCCTCCTCTTCAATTTCTTTGCAGAATTTGTATGTAGTTGCTATTATTTCTTTAAATCTGCCAATGAAGTTGTCTAGGCCTGGAGTTTTCTTTGTGGGAAACTTTTGAACTACACTTTCAGTCCCTTGGTAGATAGCAGGCTTACTCAGCCTGCTATCTTTTTCTTTTTGAGTGAGCTTTGGTATTTTGTGTTTTTCAAGAAATTTGGCCGTTCCATCTACCCCGTCAAATTTATTGGCCTAAAGTTGTTCATGATACTCCCTTATTATTCTTTTAATATTTGTACAATCTATAGTGATCCCTGGTAAACCCCTCGTTCCTGGTAATTGTTAATGTCCATTCTCTCTCTTTTCCTGATCAGATTGGTTAGAGGTTTATCAGTTTTTATCGATATTTTCAAAGAACTTAGTTGTGGTTTGATTTTTAAAAATTTTCCTGTTGTTTTTCTGTTTTCCATTTCATCGACTTCCACTTGATCTGTATTACTTCCTTTCTTGTGCTTACTCAGGATTCATTTGCATTTCTTTTTCTACTTTCCTTCAGGTGCACACTGAGGTCACTGGCTGAGCCCTTTCTGTAGGCACGTTCTCAGCTAGGCACCGTGGTGTGAATTTCGCTCTAAGTGCTGCTTTCCACACGGTTCCCATGTGCTGAATTTCCATCTTCATCCTGTTGAGAACACTTCCCAGTTTCCTTTTTCATTTTCCTTTGACTCAAGGGTTATTTAGAAGTGTGTTATTTAGATTCCAAATATTTGAGCATTTTCCAAGGCTCTTTCTGTTACTGATTTATAATTTAATTCCTTATGGTCAAAGAACATAATTTGTGTGACTTGAATCCTTCTCAACTTATTAAGTCTTGTTTTATGGCCCAGAACATGCTCTATATTGGTAAATGTTCCATGTGCTCTGGGAAAGAATGTGTGTTTAAGTGGAGTGTTCCATAAACATCAGTCAAGCCGTGCTGGTTGGCAGTGCTTCGTCTCCTACACCCTTGCAGCGTTTCTGCCCACTTGTCCCGTTTACTGTTGAGAGGGGTCTTGATACCTGCCTACAATTGGGGATTTGTCTGTTTCTCCTTTCAGTTCTGTCATTTTTCACTTTGTGATATTTCCAAGGTCTGTTGTTTCTTTTTAACCCATTCGTGTCTTTCTGTGTCACATGTCTTCCTGGTAGGCAGCATCGAGACCTTGTCACAGGCCTTTGGGTGCAGCAAACCCGTGGTCCCCTTCCCAGCCTTGGACGGGTCCCTCCCCGACGATGTTGATTGCACCCTGCTGGGTGCCGGAGGGGCCCCCCTGTGGGTCCCCAGGGCTCTCTCCCTGTGCTCTAGCTTCACCTTTCTGACACTTGGTCCTGTGAGTTTTCATTGCCTGGGCCTCCCTGGAGCCTCAGCTCTCTCTCCCCCTCAGGGATCCTGTTGGGCTTCCCCTCAATTCCTCCTTCCTGCATGGAGGCTGCAAACGGTCAAGGAAACGAGCTGGGCAGTTGTAGGACTCAACCTGACCCTCTCCCATTTCCCGGGGACCTTGTTGTCCACTGCCTGATGGCCACTACCTTGGCAAACACATTCTTTTGTGTATTTGTATGGTTCACTTTTGTTGTTTGTTTCTCGAGTTGTTTCAGGCAGGAGGATAAATGTGGTCCTGTGGTTCCAGCTTGACTGGAAGTGATGAACGTTTATTGATATGCAGAAACTTAACAGTTTCAAGCAATGAGATTAACTGAATTTATCTTTTTCTTTCACGGTGCTTCCTTTGTGTGTAAGCTCAGAAAAGTGTTCCCCAGCACGGAAGCAGAAAAAGATGCACCTACTTTTTCCTCTAGTTTTATTTTTAACAAACTTTTTTTCTTTTTTTTTCCACTTTGAACCCCAATCCTCCTGGCTCATATTTTCCTGTTTGGTGTGGAGGGACACTTTCGGTGCCTTTTTCTCCCCCACGTCCTCCCCACATATCTGACTTCCTCAACCTCCTTTATTCAACATCCCACTCCACTCCCCTCCCTGACGGAGATGCCCCCAGTTCTTACGTACACATCTATCAGCTGAGAGCTACTGGAGAATTGGAAAACATTTCACAGCCTGCAAAAGTAGAGGCGTTGGGCTTTTGTGTCGTGGCCCATAGCTGCTGCCACAGCCCCGTGACCTTGGGACTCTGCATAACCCACTCTGAGCCTCAGTTTGCTCTGCTGGGAAACTTTTGTCTCCTTGGGCCACTGCACGGACCAGGATGGCCTGGCCTGGCGACTGGTCTGCAGGGAGCCCTCGACATGACACGCGGCAGCTCTCTCACCTGGACACTTGAAGTCAGCTCGTGACTTTCAAACTCTTCTTCTCTCTTCCTGCCCATTTTTCCTTCTGGACGAATTTGACATTCATCTTGGCCAACTCCCTCCCCACCCTCTGTGCACCCCTCACCCCCAAATAAACCCTGTTGGAATTTTGGTTGAAAGTCTGGCAGACCTGTACATTCATTTGGGAAGAATGGATTCCCGTAAACGTCCTGCCCAGAACATGGTGTGTTTTTTCCTCTCTTTCTTGCTTTTTCCCATTTTGTTTATACATTTCTCATTCAAGTTCGTTGTCTTCTTCCTGCCGACCCTGAGCGTTTCTTACGAGGGCTGTTGCTAACTGTTTTTATGGTCTCTGCAGTCATGTTTTCTTTTGTTTGAGAATGGAATGTTTTTTATTCTGCTTTATCTCCTCACCGGCCGTTGCTGGAAAATAGTAAGCAATATTGATTTGAAATATGTGTTTTGCGTCTGGCGACTTTCCTGAACTCTCTCATCATTCTCAGAGGCCTTCCCCTGGCTCTCGGGGGGCCCGAGGAAGGGCTGTTCGTTCTCCTCCTTCCCAGAGTTATTCATCTTATTTCCGTTTCACATCTCCCACATTGTCTTTGGTTTCCAGAGCTGGGCTGAATGGTAATGGTAAAAGCAGGCATCCTCGCTCGCTTCCGGCTTCGGCCTGGAATGCTGCATGTCCCATCACGCGGGCACAGAAAGGAAGTGCATGTTTATCGTTTGCTATAGTTTCTGGAGGTTTTGTTTGGGTCTCAGCAATAAGAATTGACTCTCAGCAAATGTGCTTTCCCGATGTTTTACAGTGGTGAACAATTTCAGAAGGCGAAAATAAAAATAGGAAGAGCCTGCACTGACCCCTCCCCACCTCTTTGGCTTAAGAAACAAGCTGTGATGAACCCATGTCCGTGCTCAGGTGACCCCTCAATGTGGACCCCGCCCCCCCAGGGGACCGTTCACCTGAAGTGTATGTCCCTCGTATCCAGGCGTATGTAATTCACTGTCATATTTCAAACAGCGTGTGGAAATAATGTGCTGTATTGTTCCTTTTGCAGCTCACTCACCACCCCCAGTGCTGCGTTTGCAAAATTCTGGCCATGACAGCGTGTTGCTGCAGGTCCTTTGTTCTAGGTGTGGAGACTCCATTTGGGGACACACCACCGAAGGAGGTCTGCGGCTGCTCTAACCTTTGCACTTACCATCAGTCACAGCTGTCCAGCGGAGGACTGCCAGGCCTCCCCGAGCCGACCAGACACGGCCACTTGCTCTCCCAGGACACCAGCTCCGTGTGCCTTGTCCCCTGCACGTGTGAGCCCCTGGCCTCAGGGCTCGCCACCTCCAGACTTGATCTGGCCACATCTGCTTCTCACGTCTCTCCCCTCCTGAGCCTGGACAGTAAGTCGAGGCTGAGTCTTGTAAGAACTGGCACCTCCCGCCCCGGCTTCCCTGATCCGTGATCACACCCCTGAACAGGCCACAGAACGTTCTGATGGCTTCTGTTTCAGGGTGGTGTGAGCCCCAGGCTGGGGGCAGTGTACGGAATTGCTGTGCCCCTTTAGTCTCTTTTAATCTAGAGCAGTCCACCACTGTGTCATGAGTGTGTGTGTGTGTGTGTGTGTGTGTGTGTGTGTGGCTCTTTTAGGTCCGTGACAGTCCTGAAGCGTCGTGCCGGTCATCTTGTACAGGATCCTGCAGGGGGACTTGTCAGGCTGTCTCTTCCCTGTGAGGGGGAGGCTGAACAATGGGGCTTGGACATGCTCAGAGGATGTCGTGTCCTCCGTGTGACTCATGCTCAGGCAAGGCTGCCTGTCGGTGTCATTGTAGGTGATGCTAAGATGAAATGCCCGTTTCCTCCATTCTCTGTGACTTTCTAAGAAATGGGCCAATGTCACCTGCCGCCTGACTCTCCTGCCCTCCCCTCACGCTCCCCGGGTCCCGCTCGCTGCACGTGTCACGGCCAGCCTCCCATTTAAGGCTGCAGGTCTTCCCGTGGGCTTCCCACCAGCTGGCCGGCTTCTGGGAAGAGAGCCTTCCCAACTGACACCTACTCTGTGCTTCTAATTTCTGTGAACAGCCATCCCTTGGTGCTCGACTCTGCCTGTGACATGTGTACTGACCTTCAGGTTCTCCCCTGAACTGCTCGCTCAGCCCTTTGGCCCCATTTTCTGTGCGGTGGTGGCCTGTCTCCTAACGGGACCCTGGTGTCCCTTACATACACGGGGCAGATTCTTCATCCGTGGCCTCTTACCTCCCCCCAGCGCCTCGCCAGCATTCGCACTTGGCTTGTGGTGCCTTTTGATGCAAAGAGGGCCTTTTTCTTAACCCTATTCTTGTTGACTCCATCCGTCTCTTGACGTGTGGCTTGTGGATTTCATGCCTGTGGAAGAAGCGGAGCCTCCCAGTACGCTCCGGGAGTGTTTCCCTAAAGGGTTGATGTTTTCTTTTTCCAACTTAGGGCTTTAAATGACCAGGGCTTGGTTTTTGGTGCATGATAGGAAGGAGGCCAACACTTTTATTTATTCTCTGTGGCAGGCAGTTGTCCCAGAGCTCTCTTTCCCCCAGTTATTCCAGGCAATACATGGCCACCCATCAAGTCCCTCCACATCCATCCGTAGCACTTTCTGTTCTGTGTCCCTTTGGGGGCCATCCCTGCGCCAGTTCCTTCTATAGGACCTTTAGAATTCCCTGTCAATTTACATGTGAATCTATTGGAATGCGGCTGACGCGCCCTGAATTCATAGATTCATTTGGGGAGAATTAACATTTTTAAGATGTTCTATCTTGCTCTCTGGAAGGTACTAACAGGCTCCTGTCATTTAGGTCTTTGTTTAACACTCCCTATAAATGTATTTTATCGTGTCTGTAATTGTCTGGCACGTGTTTTGTTAGATTCACTCTTATAATCATATGCTTCTTTACCTTTCCACTGTAAATGACGTCTTAAACATTGGCGTCTAACTCTCCGTTTTTCTGCATGTGCCCACATGAACCCGTATGGAATCTTCTTAATTCACATAATTTAGATTTTCTTGGGTTTCCTTGTAGACAATTATTTGGTTATGAATTAGAGTAGCTGGGTTGTGTTTTTTTTTAAGGGATTAATAGGCTAGAAAAGATAGTTTTTTTCTTACCTGCTAGTTTTTTCTCTCTCTCTGTTTTTTAAGTTTTTTTCTTGTCCTACAGCTCTGGTGGTGACGCCTGGATGAAGGGGAGTGGAGTTTGTCACCCCGAAATATGCTTATTAGGGGATATTGGTTGTTTTCATCTGGTTCATTTTAAGAAACAGCAGACGTGAGAGAATCTGGGAAGACCAGGCAGCAGTTGCCCTTTGTGAAAGGTCATTTACTTTTGTGAGGAAAATCTCCACTTGTAAAAGGCGTCTCCCTCCCTGTACCAGGAAGAGGAGGATATCTAAATCTCCAGAAACTGTTGTCGCCTGAGAAGGCACAGACGCAAATCTGCATACCCTTGTTTCCTGTGCTTTTCCTGGTCAGTCCCCTCCACTCCCCCCCGCCCCGCCCCCATCTTCTTTTGTCTTTAGCTGAAGGTGGTGGTCTCTGCCATTTTGGCCAGTTGCTCAGTGTTTCTGGGTCTGTCCCGTGTGTACAGACGTGCACATGCTATTAAACGTTCATTTGTTTTTCTCCTGCGAATCTGTCCCATGTCAGTTTGATTATTAGAGCAGCCGGAAGAACCTAGAAGGGTAGGGGATAACTTTTCCTCCCCGACAGGGATGGTGAAGGGAGCTGGCTGACGGTCCTGGTTTACTCTCGGTTTTCAAGGGAAGCTCCTACCGTTGCTCTATTATGATGTTTGCTGTAGGCTTTGGAAATGGGCCTCTCCGTTGGCTACGCATTTTCTTCTCTGTGCTCTGTTTCATCCCATTTCCCCTTGAGGCTTTGAGTCCCCACGTCGGTCCGTTTGCCGAGAGAAAGCTACCTTAGCGTTAGAGAGGACCCTCTTGGTCAGGATGTGATTCCAAAAATGTCTTGGGATTTTCTAGTGGGAGATAGTTAACTGCTGGTTCAAGTCCTTTAAAGTGAAATCAGCCTATTCAAGTTTTCTCCTTCCATTTGAATCAACACAGTAAGTCACGTTTCCCCTGGAAATTGGCCATTTTATCTAGTTTTCAAACAGACAGTCACAAAGTTGTTTATGGTGTTTTTTTATGACTAGCTCTATCTCTACACTGTCTCATTGTGTCCCCCTCTTCATCCTCACAGTGTTTATTTGCATCTTCTCCTTCTAATTGATAACTGTCATGTTAGTTCTTTGTCAGAACCAATTTTGACTTTGTTATTCTTGTCCGTTAATTTTGGTTTTTATTTTGTTTTCTTTTTTTCCTTACTGTTTCCATGCTTCTCTTTTGCTTTATTTTAGATTTTTAAAAATTCATTTTCTAGTTTCTTGAATTAGATGTTTAACTTATTAAAATTTGGGGTCTTTGCCCACCCTTTGGTAACACAGCATTCAGACCGCACCCCAGAATTTTCTTATGCGATCTTGTATTATCATTCAGATCTAAAGTGCTTCCTACTTTCCATTTCAATTTCCTCTTTGATCCAAGAACTATCAGCACATGTTTCTGCATTTCTAAACATCTGGGTTCTGACTCAGCTGGGGAGCAGCGACAGTGGGCTGGGACCTTCCTGTTCGAACCCTAAGTCCCCTCTCCATGTTTCATGCCCTGAAGTTCAAAGGCAGGCACTCTACCTGAGCCCATGGTCAGGCCCAATTGTTTTGTTCCAATCTTGCACATGCACCACGATTGCTTTAGGTCGTCCTGACCTCTCAGTGACTAGGAGGTACTCTCAAGTCTCCCACTTAGCTCCCGGCCTGCTTGCTGTCCCTGTCGTTCTGCTGTTCCCCATGAAACTCATCCCTTCGAGCCTACACGGCTCCTGGTGAGCCGACTATCATGCTGTAGGTGCTGACACCCAGGGCAGCTTGGCCACCAATTGTGTGCCCCTCAGCTGCCCTGTCGGAGCAAGGTGGTGGAACAAGGCAGTGCGTGCCCTCTGATGGTGCCCCAGGGGCAGTGAGTCCCGCCATTTATTAAATTCCTTTGTGCGTCTTTGCATCACCGCAATAAAGCATGTTGGTCACTCAGTGTGTTTACACCTACTGCATATAGTCTAGTGTGTGGGGGCAGGGGTGTATGTGCAGGGTGTGGGGGCATGTGTGTGCTTGTGTATTATGAGTGTGTGGGGGGGTGTCCACATGCAGGAAGCTGTGTTCGGAGGGAGCATAGCTGTGTGTGTGTGTGTGTGTGTGTGTGTGTGTGTGTGCACACATGTGCAGGTGCTCTCTGGGGTTCGACTCGGTTGTGGGGGCCTGGGCCCCTGCTCCCCATTCCCCCTTCCCCCTCTCTGCAGAGCCTTCCCGGAGGGGCGGTCCCGGAAATCTCCCCCCGTGAATACCTGGCTGTGCGAGGCTGTGCGTCTTGATCCAATTTTTCTGATTTATATTTTCCATAATTCCATTTAGTCAGGACTTTCAAATTTATTACACAGTGTGCACTGTGTTCTCGTATAATATAGAAAGAGCGGTCTGTGTCTGCGTGTCTGCTCTCACCGAAACGTGCTTTTCCACTGCTTTCCTCTGGAGGGGGGGCCCTCAGAGCCTCAGGCTGTGCCCCCACCCCCATCCTCAGCTCCCTTCTGCTCCTGCATTTCTGGGGGAACTTTGTGAAGACTCCCACTGTGAGCGGGGGCCCCTCCTCCCAGACTCCCTCCAAAGCAAAGCACGTCTGCCCCAAACCGGTTTCAGAGCTGACCCAGGCAGCAAAGGGGGGGGCTTCCCATGGGGAGCAAAGACCCCAGCTGCGGTGGAAAAGAGGGCCATATGGGCCTCAGGGGCAGTGACTGAGGGGGCTTCTAGGGGCAGAAGCCACTGGCAGGGCTGGGTGGGGTGTCCTGGCCCCAGCCCCTGAGGCAGAGTCGAGCCACAGCCTGGTGGCCTCTTGAGAAGAGCACCCAGTGTCTCTTGGGCCCCCAATGCTTCTGCCCTCCCTGCCCTCTGGCTCAGTCCCTCCTCAAACCCCCCCCTTCAAGACCCCTATCCATGAGCCAGCACACAGCTGGTAGAGGGGAGTCTGATAGCTTTATTCACAGACCCCAGGGGGTAGGGGCATTGAGGACAGAGATGTGAGGGGTTCTCCGGAGTGGGCCCTCTGCCCCCAGGCCTGGGGGCCAGACACCAGCATGTGGGCTGCACGTGCCCAGGGTCTCTGCCTCGGGGGGCCTTTCCAGCTGCTTTACTTCCAGCGCCCGCCGACTTTGCCCTTGGCCCCGGCCCCAGCCTTCTTGCTGCTGCAAACGGGAAGCAAGTTGGTGCTGAGTGTCAGGGTGTCCTGGACCCTGGCCGAGGCCCCTCCCCAGCCCCCGGCGGACCCCCGGTCCTGACAGCTCTGCCCACCCAGGCTGCTAGCAGGGCGATGGGCCCGGCCTGGCCCCCAAAACCCCCGGCACACACTCCTCGCTCTGTCCATTTGTCCAAGCAGCAGCGACTCACCTGTGCCTGGCCCTGCTGGCCCTGGGCGGCCTTGTCCTGAGGCGGTTAGTGTGGTTAGGACAGGGACCCCACTTAAGGCTGACACGAGGCCCGCCCTGGAAGCTGTCTCTCCACATGGCTTTCATCTCCCCAGTGACTTTGGCCAGGGCATAGTGTGCCCCCTGGGTCACAGCCTCCTGGGCCCAGGAGCCTGGAGAAGTGGGCTATTCTGGTCCATCACTCTGGGTTGCCAGTTCAGGCCTGATGAACTCGGGACCTGTGAGGCCCGTGTCTCATTCCAGAGTCTCAGCCCCTTGGCCACCAGCTAGAGCGGGACCTTGGGGACAGGAGGTCACCACCTGGGGGTGGCGGTCCTCAGGAGTCTGCCCCTTCTGTCTGAGGCCCTTTGCACGCCAGTGAGCTGGGTGCTGGGTTAGGTGAGATGGGTGGGAGAGCCACACTGTGTGAGCCCTGAGGCTGGCCTTTGTGGACAGCTGGCTGGAGAGAGCCAAGGCTGACTTCAGGAGAAGGCCTGGCAATGGTGGCCTATGGCCCATGTCCTGCAGAAGCCAGCCTGAGGGCTCTTCCATGCATGCATACACATGCACACACACACGCACACACACATACACACATGCACACCTTGCCAAATGGCCCACTCTCAGGGACCTGCATCACCCCTGCCCCATACAACAGAGCCAGGGAGGAGGGGTGTCACCTTCTCCAGCCTCCAGGGAGGAAGAGCCCATCCCTGGGAGCAGCAAGGAGGCAGAGAAACACCTCCTTAAACCTCCCAACTCCAAGCCATCCTGGGCACACTGCAGTCCCTAGAGTGTGGCTGGCTCAGCCCAAGCTTGGAGATAAAACCCCAGAAGCGAGACAGCCGAGCACAGGCCCCAACCAAAGGGAGCTGCCACAGCCTTCTGGGCCTCTCTAGCAGCTGTTGCCATGGATTCCCTGGAACCTGGGCCAATTGGACAGACAGGTTCACCATCCCGAAGAACCGGGGTCGCAGAGGGACTGGTGACAAGTGCAGGTCTCCTCATTCCCTGTCCCATGTCACCTTTGAAGTGACATGCTACCAGGACGTCCTGGAGCCCAAGCTGGCTTTCCAGGCCCTCTGAAGGCTGCCCAGAACCACCCACACCTCCTGTTGGCCCCTCTCCAAGCTGCCGTCCTCCTGGGCTCAGGGCAGGGCCTGCACATGCTGGCTCCAGGGGCCACCTCGGTTAGTCTTGTCACTGCTCTGCTGAGGGACGGCTGCCACTGGGACTGGCTTAAATCGCCGGGCCCTGGGTGGGGCAGTGGCAGCCGTCCCCAAGGGCCATGTGCCTGGTGCAGAGCAAGGGATTGGCAGGGCTACTCACTGCTTCTGGGCCTGGTCAATACGGCTCCTGAGGTTGGTGATCTGTGAACAACACGGACGACTTACCGTGACGTCCTCATCGGGCCAGGCAGGGCGTGGGCGCACACACCCTTCCTCACCGCAGGCCTCCTCCAGTGGCCCTGGCAAGGCCTTGGTGCCACACGAGGGCCACTCACTCCCTTACTGTGTCCTGCCTCCTCTGGCTGGAGCACACTGTCCATTAGCCCTCAGGCTTGTATCTCTGACTTACTGTTGGTGGCGTGCCCTGGAGACCTGGGCTAGACACACAGCAGCTCCGGAGCCCGCCACTTACCTTCCCGCCTGCGAGGGGATGTGGGGCAGGGGGCATGGGTCGGGAGGAGAGGCTCTGCCCGCTGAGTTCAGAGCCACCGTCTCCTTGCCCCAGCTGTTCCCTCCTCCTGACTGCCCAGGGGGGAGGCTCAGGGAAAGGCAAGGCCCTTCCCGCCTGCTGCAAAGGACAGCAGGCCAGTCTCAGAAGCCACTTGGTTGCAGGCAGGAGGGAGGAGGCAGGGGCAGGAGGAGGGGAAGGCCTCCGTCATCGCCATGCCCACTGCCACCAACATCCTCTACGACCCTGGGTTCTGCCATGCGAGAGGTTCACCGTGCACTGCACACCATGAGCCTGGTCCAGGCTGGACCCGGCTACTTACAACTTGGCCAGCATCTCCACTCTGGCCCGGATGTTCATGATCTGGAAAGGCCAAATGGTTACCGGGCTGGGTGGGTGGCTGAGGCCCCGGCCAGGCCGGGACCTCGTGGTTCCTCCAGTCCCCGGGGACCCTCTCTGTGGGCAGCACATGAGTGTGCCTGTGCCAGGAGGCAGTGGAGCCGGTCTGGCTCCGCACGGTGCAGCCCACTTCTACAGGCCAGCCCTCCCAGGGGACCACTGAGAGAGGACAGTGCTGTGCCCCAAGCCTGGACCCTCCATGCTTGCAGGAAGTGTGTGCTCCTGGGGCGGCCAGCAAGGGGAATGATTGTCGTCCCCACGCGGACTCGGGGGCAGCGTCTGCACAGGCTTCTGCTCTGAGTCATGAGCCCCTGTCAGAGGACTCGGCCACCCTCCAGAGGGGCACCGTCTGCGCCCTCCAGTCCCAGCTGCCCGGTGGGGTGCGTGACACCCCTAGGGGCTCTGAGGAAACAGATATCTTGGTGGCAGTGTGTCCGGGACTTGGGGTTGCAGAGAAGGCTGTAGGAAGAGGACACCCCAGTGCCAGAGGGACATAATGCTGCCCTGGGGACTTTCTACAAGCCCCAGGCGATTCAGAAACTGGACCCGACACCTCTGTCCGCTGCTCCTTCACGTGACACTCAGAGCAGCGGCTGATTGCCCAGAGCACGGAGGACACCTGGGGGAGCAGGAGACCAGGGTCCGTGTGTGGGGACAGCCTGTATCAGTTTCTCAGGGGCCAGGTCCGTGGGGACTCAGGCAGGTGGGTGGCAGGTGAGATCCAGGGGCCCGAGGCCCACAGGCGCCTGCACTCACGTCGTATTTCTGGCGTTTCAGCTTCTCCCCAAACTCAAACTTCTCGGTCTCCAGTTGGTACAGGGTGTCCCACAGCTCCTTGGCCTTGTCCCTGGGGAGTGGCAAAGGTCAGGCGTGGCCAGATAAGCCCTGGAAGGCAGGGCCCAGGCCACCCGTTGTCCTCCTCCGGCCCCAGTGGCCTCACAGAAACCCCAAGGCTGGTGGTTTCAGGGAGGCCTCTGCCACCAGGACCCCTGGTCTGGGCCACAGTGCCCCCCTCACCTCAGCTTGTCTTCACTGAGATGGTCAATGTTGAGGGGCTTGCGCCTCTCAGCCAGAATCTTCTTCTTCATTTCCCGGGCCGTCTGCTTCTTGCCTCTCTTCTGGTCGGCCTGGTGGGACAGAGCGGAGGGGCCTGACCTCGGGTGGGGAACGCTGCCCTGTGCACTGCCCAGCCCGCAGGCGGGTGGCGGCGGCCCCGGCCCTGCACCCCTGCACTCACCTTGGCCAGGTAGCTGCTGTAGGTCGCGCCCATGGAGGACAGAGCCTTCTTCTTCTTGAGGTCGTCCTCAGCTCTCCTCTTGGCATCTTCCTCCTCCCTCCGGGCTTTCTCCTCCTGTGGAGACCCCACCCCCACGACCTTGAGGGCTGGGCCAGGGCTGCCCTCTCCGGGCAGGCTTCCACACTTTGCCCTGGCTTGGAACTTTCTAGAAGCTCCAGGCCCTGATCAGGGTATGCCCTCCCACAGGGATTCTGCAGGGCAAAGGACACTTAGCCTGTGGCTGCGGTCACTGGCCAATGTCGGGGGAACCTCAGGAGAAGAAAGGACAGAGACCCTGGCGTTTCTCCAGCCCGCGGTCAGCGGCTCAGGGTGCGGGTGGAGGAGGGGCGCCCGGCCTCACCGCCAGCCTGTTCTGGCGCTCGCGCTCCTTCTCTGCCCGGATCCTCTGCTGTTCAGCCCTCTCCGCTCGGCGCTTCTCCTGCAGCCAGAGGAGCCCATCAGCTGAGCCCGGCCAACCCTGGCCCCTCCGAGCGGGCCCAGCAGCCCCCGCCCCCGGGACTGGCCCCACTCACGATCCTCTCCTTGAGCGCAATCAGCTCCTCTTCCTCTTTCTTCCGGGCCTCAAAGTGGCTGTCGATGAGCGCCTGCAGCTCCATGAGGTCCTTGTTCTGGCGCTTCTTCTGGATGTCCTGTGGGTGGGACACGCCCGTCACACCCCTCGTCCCGCAGCTCGGAGCTCGGCCACCCATGCCCCAGCAGAGAAGCCCTGAGTCCTCGAAAGCTGGGAGCAGCAAGGGAGCTCTGCCCTCGCCACAGCCCCATGGCCCTGCCCTGCTGGGGGCTCAGAGCTGGCAGATTCCTGAGCCACAGGGCAGGGACAGTGCCGACCCCGCCATGGCTGAGTCCAGGCCCGGCATAGCTGTGAGGTCCTCAGAACCCCTCCACCTACCCCGATGGACTAACGCTGACTAAGCCCTGGCACCGTCCTCAGATGTGTCCTGCATGGACCAGGCAGAGGGGAAACTAGTGAGCCAGTGGTTTGTTGAAGAGACACATGGATGGGCGGGTGAGTGGATGAGGGACAAAAGAATAGGCAAAGATAAGGATGGATGGACGAGTGGATGGAAGGATGAATATGGGCAGATGGATGGATGATGATGGATGAAATGGGTGGGTGGAGGGAGGATGGAAGAGGAAGAGAGGGACGATGGATGGGTGATGGATGGGTGGGTGGGTGGGTGGGTTGATGGATGGGTGGAGAGGTGGAGGAATGGGTGAGTGCATGGCCTGGTGACTAGATGAATGGATGGATGGAGGAGAGAAGAATGGTGGGGGGAGATGTCTATCGCTGGAAAGTTTCCTCCAGTCCATGAATAAATGAAAGCAAAATTGCCTGGGACCAGGAAGGCCTAGCAGTGACTGCTGGAGAGACGATCTTCTTGGGCCTGGAGGCTGACGACTGGGGTTGGGGGTGGCGGGTGAGTTGATTGGGTTCCAGAAACTTACATCGAAGTCTACTTTCTCCCCTTCTGGGATCTTAGGCGCAGTGAGTCTGAAGAGGAGAGAGAAGCTCATGAGCAGGGACAAGTGGGCGCCCACAAGGACAGTTGGTCTGACCCAACGTGGCCTGGCCCCAGGCTGACCCTCCACTCTTCTCGCCCTGGCACCTGGCTCGGCACATTGCCTGACCCTTGTTCTTATCAGATGAATAACCCACTGTCCCCAGGGTGGCTTGACCCCCTTCAAGAAGATTTCAACCTCTTTCTGTCCCTCTGTTTTGCCAGGTTCTGGACATCGAGGGCTGTTTCACCCCCAACTGTCCAGGAAAGGCACCCTCAGTTTCTTTCTCAAACAAATAAACAGATGCCACTGGGTCAGGCAAGGAGGCAGGGTGGTCACCGCAGGTCCTCCGGAGTTGGGGTGGGGAGGGCATTGGCTTCTGTGGTCAGGAATGCCTGTCTCACCCCTTTGTGTTTCTGTGGCCCCTCTTTAATCTTTCTTTCTGGGGACCCAAAAGGGGGACTAGGCAGAAAGCAGTTTGAAGAAGAAAGGAGCCCCCACCCCCACCCCACCCCGCCCCCGCCCCCGCCCCAGCCCCAGCCCCGGCTGTAAGGAGCCATGAGTCTTGCTCCTTCCCCCAATGCATTCCAGATGGAGCAAAGAGTTAAAACGACAACAACAATTTTTTAAAACAAGCCATAGAAGAAAGTGGAACTGAATATCGATCAAACTGCTGGACCGGGAAAGGATTTTCTAAGCTCAGAGGTCCCGCTGAGGAAAAGATGGCCAGATGATTCCATGCAAATGAAAAACTTATGTATGTGAAAAAAGGCAAAAATTGAAAAGGGGAGGGGGAAACCCAGACTAGAAAAATATTTTCAGCAAATACAGAGAAGACTTATATCGTTATGCAAACGGATGATTAAGAAAACATAGGGCTGTCTGTGTTAGATGGATGGGCAGAGGGCATAAGCCACGATTCTCAAAGAAGAAAGAGCACCAGTTAACAAACAGGGGAAGGTTTTCCTGCAGTAATCAAAGGAATGCAACGGAAACAGCCCTGAGAGGCCCTTTCCCATCCATCAGTGGCTCCTTGGGTCCAGCGGTGTGGGGCGCAGACCCGCTCACGTCCACGTAGGAGACCGCGCTGGCAAGCCCCTCGTGGAAAGCCATTTGGCAGGGATGTCAAAAGCCTTAAGAGCGTTCATACTCTGACCCATTAATTCCAGTTCTGGGAATGTGGCCTAGGGAAATAACCCAAAAGACAGAAAATGCTTTCCACCCAGCGTTATTTATGATAGTAAAATATTGGGGAAAGCCTGAACCTCCTGCACTGGGGGAATGGTTAGGAAAATTATGGTTTGTCCAATTGATGGAATATTATGTGGCCATTCAAAATATTTAAGAAGACTATGTAAAAACATGGAAAAATACTTATGAATAGTGCTACATTTTAAAAAAAGCAGAATTCAAGGTTGTATAGACAGTACAGTGTTTGAAAAACAGCTCAGAGTTTAAATCTTTTTTTCCAAGCCCGACGCATGGAAAAAGAGTAGGAAGAAATAAGCCTTTTTTTTTCTTTCTCCTCTTTTCCGCAGTCTGGCTGGCTGGGTGGGAGTTATAGATGATTTTTTTTTCTTCATTGGACTTTTATGTATTTTCCAAATTTTCTTTAATGAGGTGTTTTATTTTCATAATGAAAACACAAACATTTTTTTAAAACTAGAAAATATCTTGGGATCCGGCAGCTTTATTTAAAATTGCTGAAAAATAAAGTGCAACGGATGGAAACGTGCTGGCTGTGTGCTTCACGTGCTCTCAGTCTTCTGCTGGGAGCCCCTCACACCTCCCCCTGCGGGGAGCCTGGCGGTGCCAGGACTCAAGTCCCATGTCCCATCTCATGCGAGCAAACGCAGGCACGAATATGCACGGGGATAAAAGAGCTGAACCGCTACAAAGCTCTGGCTTGAAACCAAATCTCTGAAATACTCACAAGTGGGTGAAATGTGGGAAAGACCCTCCCAACCAGGATGATGTTTCCCAGGGGCTCAGAGGCCCCAGGGCAGTGAAAGGTCGGGGGAAGGGGGATGGGTCTGGGCTAGGTGTTGTTCTGAAGTGGGTTTCAGGGGCAAGGCCCTCCCTCCCACCCACCCTGCTTTCGTGTCTGTTGCACATCTGGGGCCTTGTGAGACCCACAGCACGGCGTGGCATGGCGGGGTCCAAAGAGGGCAAGGAGAGCTCCATGGGGACCCCCTCTGTGTTTCTCCCCCAACTACTGTGCCCCTGCTTCCTTGGCCCATAGCCTTCTCCTACAGGAAGTCCTTCTTGCCTACACTGGGTGGCCCAGGCCAGAGCCACAGCCTGCTGCCACCCCCTCCCCAGTCCACCTCTGCTCTCCATGGAGGAGTCTGGCCCCCACCTATGGGGGACAAAAGGGGCTGCCCCAAGTAATCTCACCCTCCCAAATCACCCTCATCAGATACGTAGAATTGTAAACTCCAAGTTGAGGGGCAAAGAAAGAAGTGACCAGCTTCTCTCAGGGTTTTAGGTGCCAACTCGGCCCCCACAGAGCTTAAATGTCTGTCTTCCCCTGGGGCCAGCCGGGCCCCAGCCCCGGTGGGTGACGTGGCCCGCATCCAGCCAGCACAGTTTCCCTCCAGGCGTGGCCCACCCGGGTTCAGTCTGCCCGCGCCCTGTACTCACTTGGGTCTTGGCTTCTCCTCTGATCACCACAGTGACGGCAGGCATGGAAAGAGGGGAGAGAGAGGCCACATGAGACTGGGGCCCATTCCTGACCACGGGCCCCTGGGGATCACCTAGCTGGGCGCTTGCTGGGCTCAGGCCTGTAGGGCTGCCTGTTCTTCTTCCGCTGAGCCCACCACCCACCCACCTGACCCACCAGGACAAGAGAGTCTTGTCCCCACTAAGGGCCAGCAAAAGTCCCTGTGGACTCCAAGGAGAGCTTGGGGTGGAGAACCAGGATGTGGGGAGGGAGACGGCTGAAAGGAAGAAGGAAGGAATGGAGATGAGGGAAGGCAAGAGAGGCCGGAGAGAATGAAGGGAGAGGCCAGGCGAAGGAGGAGGTGGTCCGATGGGAGGGGGTGAAGACGGGTGAGGAGGGGAGGAAGCATGCCCCTAGCCAGGCTCCTAGTCTGCTGGCCCTCCCACCGACCACCCCACCTCCGTGCTGGGCAGAAGCTCAGCGGGCGACAGCGCCTGCAAGACCCCGCTGTGGAGCCCATGGCGGTAGCCCATGCGAAGCAGCCTGGCCTGGCCCTCGGAGGGAGGGAGATGGCTGGAGAGCCAGCAAGACAGACGCCAGGCTGGCGGGCAGGTCCTGTCCCTCTCAGGGTCACCGAAGCCTGGGACGCGGCCCTTACCTTCCTCTTCCTCCCGTTCTTCCTCTGCGGCTTCTTCTGGGCATAAGCATACATGCAAGAGAAAAGCCGGCGAGGCTGCGGGGAGCGTCCGTGCGAGCTGCGGCGCGGGCATGGAGCAGCTCCTGGACCCTCGTCCCCATGGGCACGTTGGCCTGGACCCCGTTAGTGTCCCCAGTGGGGGTCAGAGAATGACTGTTTGGGGCGTGGGTGCAGGAGCTGGGTGCGGCCATGCTGTGGGTGGCCCAGAGACCCCCACCCACCCGGGAGGCCTGGCAGGGAGTGGAGGCCTTCGCGGCCTGAGGGTGCTGGCTGCTGGCTTCTCTGAGTCTTTCCACGGAGGCTGAAGGGGCCCACGTTGGAAAGCTGAGATCCTCCCCGACATGGTAGCCTTGGAGCTGGGGGTGGATCGTTGTGGGGGCCTGACTCCTGGGTCTGGTTGGGTTGAAACCCAGCAGGTCCAGAACAATGAGGTGAAGCTAGCCTGTTGGTGCCTCGCGCCCGCAGAAGCCTTGCTGGTTTGAGCCCAAGGGAGCCAAGGGAGCCCTCAGGCCTAGCCAGCTCTCCACTATTCCCCCCAGGGGCCCGAGGGGCCCAGGCCTGCTCTCCCTGCCTCCCTAGGGAGCCTGCCCCTGACCTGGAAGAGGCTTCTCTTCCCTCCCACCTCTGGGTCACCTCCAGGGCCTGCCCTGTGGCAGGTGGCTGGTTGTCCAGGCTGGAGCCTGCAGACCCTACACGAGACCCCCAGCTGCCTGGGTGGACCTGGCCGCCCACACGTAGGGGCTGCTTCCCTTCATCAGCCCCACCCCCAGGGCCCTGGGGAGGTCCTGGCTATCCTGGCCGTAGCTGGGGTCTGTAGCTGGTCTGGCAGCATCTGACCCAGCCCCCAGTCGCTGCTCTGGGCCCTTTGGTGGTGCTGACAGAGCAGGAAGGCCCAGCTGAGAAGCCGTCCTTGACCACGTGTGCTCCTTCCTCTGCTCCTGCCTGTGGCCAGCAGACCTGTCGGGGGAGGGGTGGGGTTCCGGCCTCACCAGGCCCTGGCCTGTGTGTGCGCTTTGCAGACCCTCCCCTAGAGTCCCCGGAGCTGTGCCTCACTGGGGTTGCTTAGGAGCTGGCACATGGCCCTTTGCAGGTGGGCCTGACGTCACCATCAGCCAGCACCCTGGGGCGAGGGTGTTTGGGGAACAGAAGGCTGGTCAAGGGGTGGGAGGCAGGGCTTGGTGAGGGAAGGAAATGGGCTGCTGGGGCCTGGCCTTCTGCGGGGGCCTGGCTGGGCCCGGGGGTCTGGGAGGCTGGGGGCCTGACCAAGAGCTGGAGGGAAGAGCCGCCATGCAGCTAAGCCCCCCGCAGACGGCCTGGAAACCCCACCTCCTGTCTGTCTGTCTATCTGCTTTGGGGCTGGTTCAGGTGACCTGGTGACGTTGCAGCCCCTACAGGCCTATTCCCTGGACATTTTCTGCCTGCTCGGCCACCACTTAATGTCCCTCTGAGGCTAGGGAAGGAAAGACAGCTTTGAGGACGTGCTCGGGGTTCGAGCCCAACTGGGAGGCCTCTTGAAGCCTCACTGAGGCGCCCCCTGACTAGAGCCTGCAGCTCCCCTACCCACAGCTGCTGGTGGGAGGGCGGGCCTAGCAGGGGCTCCTCACTCCTGGGCCCAGCTGGCCCAGACCCAGGCGCTGGGTGGGTCACTGGGACCTGACTGCTTGCCTTTTTGCACTCAAGGCCCCTGGTGGTCTGGGGCTCAGCCTGACTTTACGCTCCGCCTCACTCCGCCGCCTGCCCTCCTGCCAGCCTCACCTCTCCCCACTTGCCCTCTGTTTTGCAGGGTGTAAGCACAGGTCCTCTTTCTCCTTCTCTGCCCTTCCTCCACTCCATTCTGCTGGATCCAGAGGGTCCCAGTGGACCCCAGAGCCGTCCTCCCAAGGCCTGCACCCCTCTCGGGACCTGTTCTCAGCTTGACCTGGAGGATGGCTGCCCCCACCTTCCTGCTGGTGGCGAGGAAGCGCCTCAGTCCCCCAGCCCTGACTGCTGTCTGCCAGGGAGGCCAGGAGGAAGCCTGCACCCCGTCAGCAAGCCTTGCCTGAGCCAGCACTCCAGGCGCAACCTGGCCCCACTCTGACAGTCATGCAGGCAGGGAGGGAGCGGGGAAGAGAGGACTGGAGGATGAGGCAGGGCTCCCGCCTTGTGGGGAGAATGTACCTTCTTGGACCTCCTCTGTGGAAGCAGCACCGTGTGGGGAGAGAGAGGGAAGAGAATCAGCTGTGACCTTGGGGCAGCGACAAGGGCAGGGGTGGGGAGGGGGCAGACAGGCAACAGGAGGTTGGGTCAAACAGCCACGCTGTGAGTAGGTTACATGGCCTCTTGTTCCTTCTGGGCCAGGCGCCTACTCCCCTCACGCACGGCCACGTGGGTGCACACACGCCACATGGGACTGACGTCATGGCACATACCTGGTTCAGGAGCTTCGAGGGGTGAGGAGGGCCATAGAACAAGAGGCAAGGTCACAGGTCAGAGGTCAAAGGAGAAAGGATCCGAGGTTAATGTACACAGCCGGTCGCCACTCAGGAGGGTCAGTGGTGGCCAAGGCCGAGGGGGGGGAGCATGCGGGAAGCGAGCAGGACATGGTCAGTGTTGGCCCTGGGGTGCCGTCACACCCCAATCCTGTCCTCACCTCAAAGACGGGGAAACCAGGGCTCAAAGGCAGAGTTTCGACCTCTGGCTCTTGCTTTTGTTGGGACAACACTGCTTTGGCCATGGGGACATTGGGGTTCCCGCCTGTCCTCAGGCCCCTGGAAGGACTTCCACTTGAGGACGCAGAAGCCCATGCTCGGGGTTGTGGCTGGGGGTAGCTCAGCACCCCCAGCAAGGGCAAGGCCTGCAGCCCAGGGCAGCGTGCCTAGAGGACACCAGCTTCCTGCCCCCTGGAGAGAGGGGCACTGATGCCCCTTTCTTTCCCAGCCTCTGAGGGTGTGTGGACATAGGGCACAAGGCCTCAGCTGCTTTGTCCACTCATATCCCAAGGAGGAGGCCCACTGGGGCAGGTTGGAGGGGTGGCCAGGGAGTGACAGGGGCCCTGCTAGGGGCTGACGGGCCTGGGCTGGGGGTGCAGCCCTCGCCCCAAGGCCAGGCTGCAGGGGTTACCCTCTGTTTCCCTCTGCTCACCTGGGAACTTGTCTGGGGCCCTGACCTGGCTGAGGGGTGAGACGCCACGTGGGCTCTCAGTTACCCAGCCTAGGGCCAAGGGTTCATTTAAGGGATGGAGGGTCCAGGCCACCCTGCATCTGGTCCAGCAGTCTCCTACTGCTGGGGATGACCTCTACACAGCACAGCCCATGTCGGGGAGTGCGCAGTTCTCGGGATCCCCCCAATTGGTCAAGCACTGATCATGGTTAGTGGGTTATTTTGGAGCCACATGTGGGGGCCCCTTGGCTGGCTGGCGCCTCGATGGGTCCTGGCTCTCTCCCCAACCCCTGCGTGGGCTCCAGCCAGAACTTGGGCCCCACATGGGGACCAGAAGTCCTGTGTGTTCATACCTTCCTCATGGACTTCTGCAGGCGGAGGGGTGCCGGGTGCGGGCGGCAGGGGGAGAGAGAGAAGGTCAGACCAGGAGCACACTGCACGTCCGTAGGGATGGGGGTCATGACAGAGCGGAGGGGTGGAGCTCACAGGGTCACTGAGAGGGTGAAGGTTGGTGGGATGGGTGAGCTGGAGGGTCATGTGGGCCGGGGTCCTGGTCCCTGCTTACCTTCTTCCTGAGCTTCAGCTTCTTCTGAGGCGGGAGCAGCAGGGAGCAGGAGGGAGAGAGGGAAAAAGGGCAGTCATTAGGCGGGCATGCTGGAGTGGCTGAAAACGGAGGCTGGCACCCTGAGAACGGGCAGTGGGCACTCCAGGTTGGAGCAGGAAAACTCCAGTCCCACATTGGTGGCCCTCAGCAGCCCACCCCATAACACAGCGATGCTTGGGGCGCCCACTCAGAGGCCAAGGGCCAGGGCCCTGCCTCTGCAGTACCGCCTCCTCCTAGGCGTTGGGGGACCCTGAAACCCTCAGCCCCGGGGCCTGCTGCTCGCCCGAGCACTGAGGTGTCTGTGCATGGGACAGTCTGGCTCGGTCTTGTTCTGGGGGTGTCGGAAGTGAGGACTGGATGAAATCCACATGCTATAAGAGAATGCCAATGCCCAGGAGAATGTCCGAGTGGGCAGGGCGGCTTCTGAGTGGGCCCGAAGGTGATGGTGGTGCTGTGAGGGTCTTGGAGGAAACAGATGCTGGGACCCTGCCCACCGGCCACACTATTCCCCCAGGAAAGGGCTGGCTCCCCAGGACCACAGTTCCCACTCAGAAGGAGTCTTTCCACCTTTTCAGCAGAAAAAGAAATATTTGCTCACGTTGTTAGGGGAGCCAAGTGTTTTCAAAATATTTTCAAAACATAGCGCCCAGAAACGCCTCACAGGAGAGTCCTGCTGGGAAGGGTGCGTGAAAGCACTCCCAAGGTTGAGTGGGTGCCAGGGGGTTGGGAGGACCTCCCATCCGAGCCTGAGAACGGCCTCTCCGCATAGTTCCCAGGTGCACTGCCCGGGCACGACCGAGAGGTTCCCACAGACGCCAGGTGGGCCTGAGGGAGGGGGCTCCAGATTACGCCCGAAGGTTACATACTGAGGAAGGGGAAGATGCTGAGAGAGAGAGAGAGATGCAGAGAGACAGAGAGAGAGAGAGAGAGATACAGAAAGACAGGGAGAGAGGGAGAGAGAGAGACAGAGAGGGAGAGAGAGAGAGGCAGAGGAGCTAGAAAGAGCTACAGACAGAGACAGAGCGACAGCCCCAGAGCTGTTGTGAGGCAGCGAGGGCCTGCACAACCAGACTTGATATTAATGAGAGTCAGTCTTAACGACCAAATCCCAGCGAACAGCATCACCACGGACATGGTGAGGATGGAGGATTGATGAGTGATTAATGAGCGTTTGTCTATTAATTGATAAAGAGATGAGAGGTTAGCAGTGACGGCCAATGGAAATTAGTGGTGAGGCAGGTGGACGGTTAACTGCAGAGCCCGCGGAGGCCCCCCAACGTGCAGGACAGAAGGGTTGAGTTCAGGGGGGAGGTTTGGGTGGGGGACTCCAGGGGCTGCTGCAATTACCTTCCTCCTCGCACTGTTCTGTAATGGGGTGGGAGAAAGGGGAGGAACGTGTTAGCAGGGCAGCCCAAGCCGGTCCTCAGGCCCAAAGGAGGCCGCCTGGTGCCAGAGGACGCAGAGGCTCTGGTGACGACAGTGGCGTTCGGGCAGAGGTCTGGGCCCCGGATGCCCGTGTCTTAATAGGGGAGCATGGCGGAGAGTGGCCAGGCCCGTAGGCCTCCAGGGACCCTTGCAGTGCAGGCTGGGTGGTGTGCAGGGCAAGGCTCACGTGGGACCACATCTCAGGGATGTGACCTTTGAGACAGAAGAGGCCTCGGGTGCAGGGGTAAGAGTGAGGAGCCCGTTTTCAGAAGGGTGGGGTCTGCCAAATGGGGCAAACCTAGACTTCTACCAGGGGTCCCCAAGGAGAGACATACTGTCTACCAGCGGTGGATCGCTTCCCCAAGGGGCCATGCAGAGAGAGGACGTAGCTTTGACACTTACCCTCCACCTGTTCACTGCGGTGGGGGAGAGAGAGAGAGAGAGAGAGAGAGAGGAGAGGGTGAGGGGCTTTCGCTCAGCTCAGCAGGTTCTGACACACACCAAGTCCTCAACCTCTGAACACAGCCCAGGGGTCCCGAGGCGGGTGGGGTGGCTATGCAGATGGTACTCACACTTCCTCGTCAGACATGGTGGTGGGCTGTTTCTGTAGGGGGAGGGGGAGACCAAGACCACAGTTAGGAGCTGCCTTGGACCAGAGGTGCTGGAAGGGGTGGGGTGTGGGTGTGCGAGGGGACATCCACGGGCAGGGGTGGAGGGTTCCCCGGCCTGGTGTGGCCTCTCATGAGGCCCCTCACTTTCTCTAAGGCCCCAGCCCCAGATCCCACACCCCCTTCCTGCCCTGGCTCCAGCCCGGATGGGATGTTGGAAAGTCATGACGTCCACCCCCCACCCCAGGACAGACATGTCCTCTACAGCATTCCCGAGGGGGCCTGTCCAGGTTGCTCTGGACACTGCACAAGACTTGCTGACACTGATTCAAACCAGCCCTTGGGCAAAGCTGGGGGCTCCCTGGGAACCCCTAGGTTACAGAGCCCAGCAACCTGAAATGCGTGTACTGGACTTCCCTGGTCTTCCCACCCCACTGTCCCCACGAGAACCTCTCTTACTGATGTGAGCTCAAAGCTCCCTTCTCTGACCGATGCTTTCCTTTCAGGACTGTGTCCTCTTACAGGTGGCTCAGGGTCCCTTGCGTGTCCCCATAACCCTCTAGGGACTCCTCTTCCAAAATCACAAGACTGTACAAGCTGTTCTCCTTGTCTCTCCCTCACCCAACCAGGCAGCAGACTTGAGTCCCAAGCTCACGGGGATGGGTGGCGGCTATTTCCCTGTGTGTCCCCCCCATGCATGTGAGCTGCAAAACTGAGGGGACAGGCCCATCCCCCTAGCCCCGGTCCTGCTCTCCCGCCTGCTTTCCCGGGTCCGTGGGTGCTCTTGAATTTGTCAACGTCTCTGTGCCCCGGCCTGGCTGCACATGTCCAGGTGCGGCCGGCGCTGGGCCAGCACACTCGAGGACCGCCTTCCGGTGAGCCGACCACCATACACTCCTGAGCAGCCCGGGCCCTGGGAATGTTCCGAGCAGCTGCATCAGAACATTGGCCGGGGTTTTAAACAACCAAGTTTATGACAACACATTACAGCTCACTTGAAGACAATAGTTATGCCCCCCCAGGGAGCTTTGTATAAGAAAAACACAAGTTCATCATCTAAAAATGCATTTACGTCGCATTGCTAAGGTGGGAGCAGTTTTCCGAAGCCTCAGTCAAGAATGTTAATTTTCCCAGAGCAATTTCAGCTTCATGCGAAATTAACGAGCAGATCTCTGCTAACCCCTCCAGGAAGCTGGGCAGCCCTTCCCATCCCAGAGTTCCTCCCGGACTGTGCTGCCCCCCCAAGTTACAGCCTCCTGCCTTGTCTACAGCTGGGGTCTCACTGCTCCCCTGGCAGCCCAGCCCCTGCCTCCCAGCCTCCTCCAGGGCCACTCTCTGGAAGGTGGGGGGAGGGTCAGTGAGAGCCCAGGTCTCCCTCTGCTGCGCCCACTTCTCACCCTGGCAGTGCCTGACACCTGTCAGCCTCCTCAAGAGGGAACAGTCATGGCCCATGCCCAGGGAGGGGTTATTTTTAAGGATCCAGCGGCAGCTGAGGTGTCCAGAAATAGGTGCCCAAATCGGCCAAGGCTCCTCTGCCCAGAAACCCAAGACGGTGGGAGGGGGGCTGTGAGAGCAGCTGTCGGCTCAGGTCTTGGCCTTGGCCAGGCCACCCCCTCACCACGTCCCATTCCAGTTCTCCCAGACCAGCCTGAGTCTGAGGGCACCAAGGAGGGCTCCTGAACCTCAGGCAGGGTGCCCGTAGGGACCCCTTGCAACATGAGGCAGCAAAGGCCTACTCTCCAAGTGGGGAAACTGAGGCCTCTCCAGGCTGCTGCTCCTTTGCCCAGTGAGGCCCAGAGGGTGACCTCATGGGCTGCTCCATCGGGGAGGGGCAGAGGATGGGGTGTGCTTGGGGGCAGGGGGTGGCATTCCGACAGCTGAGAAGGAAACCAGTTGTCCATCTAATGTCCTGCCCTCAGAGGGGCGAGGGTGAAAATAGCCTCTGAGGTCAGTGTTCCTTGGGGGACACACACCCTCCTTCCCAGGTGACAAGATGTGCTGGGGGGTGGGGAGGCAGGAGGCCCTGCCACTCACTCGCTGTGAGCCCCTGACCGTGTCCCATCTGATGGTGGCTGCTTGCCCATCTGTCTCCTCCCAGGACGGCCGTAAAGACGGAAAAGGAGATACCAGTGAGGGAGCTCGGTCTGGGTGACGTCAGGAGGGACAGCTGAGTCCTGATCTGATGGGGACACCGAGAAGGGTGGAAAGGGTGCCAGGGCAAGGAGCATGGGGCAGCTCTCAGGAGCAGCCCTCCTCCCGCCTTGGGCAGAGGTGGCACGTGTCTTCTGGGCCAGCAGGACAGCGGTCCAGCTCCACACTCCTCCCTCTGTCCTGCCTCAGTTCTGGCCCTGTCCACTCCTGTCCTAGCCACTCTGCCCTGGGGTGACTGAGACAAGCCCCTGCCTTAGTTGTCAACGGCGATGGCCATTTGGGGCCCAGAGGCCCCGGCTCCTATGAGGAGTTGGCTGGCGCCCTGAGCTGAGTGGAGCCGGTGGGAAGGCCAGGATGGGCCTGGGGGTGAGCCAGGGCTTGGCAGCAGGCAGCCCTCGGAGCTCCGGGCAGCGCCCTTCCTGGCTGCACGGTCTCCAATCCCCCACCTCTCCCCAGCTCGCCTGGGAGCCCCACCTCCCTCCTTCGGGGGCGGGGGCTGCATTCTGGTGTGGAGTGGCTGCTCTCACACTGTTCTAAGAGCTCAGCACACGATGCTAGCCCCCCAGCCCCTTGGGGTCCCGGGTCATTGAGCCTCTTGGAAGCAGGGCATCCTGGAACCTCAGCATCCTGGGACCCCAGCATGTGCCTCAAACGCCGGGCAGGCCTCGCCCAGCCCCAGGCCAGCTGCTCTCGGCCATACCCACCTGTGGCCGAGTCTGGAGGAAGGGCTGGAGCTCCCTGTGGACAGGACCGTCTCAGGCAGTGCACGCACGGCCTTATGCCCTCATGTTATAGTGACACTTGATCTTTCCCAGCAGCGATTGGCCAGGGGCTGGGTGGCCGGGGCGCGTGGGGCGGGCGGGAAAGGGGCTGTGCCCATGCAGGCCCCTTACCAAGTATAGGAATAGCTGAGGAGGAGGCTCGAGGAGGTGAGGATGGGGACGTGTCTACAGAAGGAGGCAAGGTCCACCCTCCTCCCCCAGGAAGTGTCAGCTTCTATTTTTACTCCCCCGACAGCAGGCACATTCTTGATGGCTGAGGAGGATGCAGGAAGGTGTCGGGTGGCCCCAAGGACCCAGCAAAGGTTCTCCTTGGGACAGGCTGGTGCAGGGGTCCCCAGAGCTGGGACCCCAAGTTCCCCAGCCCAGCTGCCTCCTCCGTCCGAGGTGACGGTGGCAGTGCACTTTGCCCAGAAAAGGGGTCTGCACGGGCCAGGTTGCGTCACACATCATCCCCAGCCCACTCTGCCTCCCCCATCAGAGAAGTGACTGGGGCCCAGAAACCTCCATGGAATGGGTGACTCTGTGTCATCGGCCAAGCCCCCTTCACGTCCGAGCCACACTTCGCGGCCAGACCCGGTCCTCTGGGTAGATGCCATTGGGGCACGCAGAATAAATGGGCAAGAGAAATAAGTCCACCTGCAGGGGGCTGGCATGTCCCCTGGAGCTGGTGCCAGGGACCACCGCTCTGTTGTCAGCCTGGAGCTGGACCCCCCGTTAGGGGGTCCAAACCTTGCAGGGCTGTCTCCCACAGGCCGGGCTCTGTGTGCCACTCCCAGTGGGCTTGGCCAGTACCCATGGGGCTTGGCTTTTCTTTTCTCAGGACTCCAGGTGGCACCATCCAACCGGCAGACATCTCGCTCGAGCCTCTAGTGGTCCCCACATTCGCCAGTGAGACCATGAGGTCCCACAGCCCTGCCCTTTGGGTTAGGGAAACTGAGGCACAAGTGGGTTGAGAGCAGCCCGACACCTCCTTCCAGAAACCCCTGGGCACAGGCCAGGGCTAGCCGATCATGGACGATGAGGTCCATGGAACGGCTGATACACGGCAACAGCTGGTGGGCTGGCACCCAGGACAGGGGGTTCCAGGAGACGCTGGCGAGGTCCCTGCTCTCTGGAGGCTTAGAATCAGGGGCTTCAGGATGACCCCTAGCAAGAGACTCACACCCCAGCCCCAGCTCTAACTGCTCCACGCCCACTCTGGGTTCTCAGAGGCTTTTGGAAGACTTTCGTGGGCACCTCATTCAATCCCTATAAGTTGGAGATAAGGCCAGAGGGTCCCTAGACAGGCAGAGATGTGCCCACGGTCACAGAGCAAGGGGGGGGGCAGATGGAGGCCTTCTTCAGCCTGCCTCCCCCAGCGCCTGGCAGTCGGAAGCCCCTGAGACCGGAGCTGCTGGGGACGTCCAGGCCCTCCTGGTCAGAAGTCTGAATTCCTCCGGCCTGATGCCTTCTCCTTCACCTGTCCAGGTCTTTGATGGGCAAGGGTGTGGCGGCCACACACAGCCCTGACCCTTGGCCAACTTGGGCCCACTGCCCAGTGGGATCAATGTGGAGCCCCTGGGCGGCTCCTGGGGCTGCCCTGCCTGTCTCCTCCTCCCTGGTGGGGGCTGATGTCCCTTCTCAGGCTGGTGCCTCTTGCTCTGCTAACAGAGACCTGAGGACCCCCCCGTCCTGCCCCCCAAGCACACAGCTGCAGGTACACATATGGGGACGGCATATCAGGGAGCAGCTGGCCTCGTCTGCAGGCTGTGCTGGAGCTTGGCCTGGGCAGCCCTGGGAAGCACCCACTCCACTCAGACTGCGAAGGCCTCACGCTCAGGAGCTGCTGGCTGCATCCCGCCCCTGGCCCAGGGTGGTCTTAGGGACTGCATCTGCCGCTGGGCCTGCCACGGCCCCTGCAGTGGCCCTGCTCAGCCAGCAGAGGAGAGTGGCTACCCACTCAGTGGCCTTGGCCTCTGGCAGGTGCTGTCCCATGAGCTGGCTGAGCCAGAGATAGGGCGTTGAGGTCAGAGGGACCGGGCAGATTTTATTTTGGGTATCGGTGGCCTTCCCTCAGGGCGCCAGGCCCATGTACAGCAGGACAGTGCTCGCGGGCACTGCTGGATGGGCCACCGAGGATGGGCTGCCGAGGACCTGCACAGGTAATCTACACCCCATCTACCGGCCAGGCTTGGGTGGGAGGAGGGGGGCAGGGCAGGGGCCTTGCCTGGGGTCCACAGGGGAACTGGAGACCTGGGGGGAGGCAGGGGATGGGGTGGCCCAGCCAGGTGTGCTGGGGGCTGGTCTCAACCCCAAGAAGAGTTTAAGGACTGTGTAGGGCCTGGGCCCGGGGACAGTGTGGGGTGGGCTTCCAAAGTCAGCGAGGCTGGCAGAGACAGGGAGGGGCAGCCCCCATGCGTCTTGGCTCCAGCTGTCCTTGCGGAGCGACCCCCAGAGTGGTGAAGGAGGGCAGGGGTCCCTCGATCGGGGCCTGACCCCCCAATGTGCATTGTTGGGGGTGGTAGGGCCCAAGGGACCTTGAACGTCTCTTGGGAGCCCTGAGCTGAACTGGGCCCCGCCTGGTGCCAGCTGGAGCTCCAGTCCACCCAGCCCCATGGGCTCCGGCTCTGCCAGGCTCCAGGTAGAAGCTGCTGACACAGCGCTATCCCGGGCCTCACGCGGCTGCTGCCCCACACACCCTGGGTGCTTCTATGCGATCTGTAGGTCACGGTTCTTCTATCTCCTGTGTATGCAACTCTGGTTCCCAGAGTTGGGGAGCAGGGGCTGTCGGGTGGGGCCTCCCAGGCAGGAGGACAGATAGTGAGGGGATTACCCCAGCAAGGTACCCTTTGAGCAGTGGTCCCTCTGAGCCTCTCATCCTCTGTGGTGGGCAGGCACTGGCCCCCGGGTCCTGATCACTGAGCAGTGGGCATTAGCGGTACTCAGAGAAGAGAGAGCATGGGTCCTCGTCCCCGAGGCTGGGCTCGATGTGGATGGTTCCTAGAGGGGCTGGGTGGTCAGCGCAGCGCCTACGGTGCCTCCATGACACCATCCACCCCACCTGCCTCTTGCCCCTTGGGTTGTCCACTCTGGTCCTGGCTAATTGCCCAGCGGTGGACCTTGAGACTGCCTCCACCCGCTGCCCTCAGCTGACGTCCAATCCAGCTTGAGAAGGGAGACAGCACTGTCCCCTAGATGCTGCCTCAGAGCTGGGCCAGAGTGAGAAAGGTGGCCGTGACTTTTTTGAGTTTTAATACTTCTGAACTGCCATATTTACTCTGTCTTTGGGGAGGTTGGCCGCTACCTATCCATCCATCAATCCATCCATCCACCATCCATCCATCACCCATCCATCCATCCATCCATCCATCCATCCATCATCCATCCATCCATCATCCATCCATCATCCATCCATCATCCATCCATCCATCCATCCATCCATCCATCCATCCATCCATCACCCATCCATCCATCCATCCATCCATCCATCCATCCATCCATCACCCATCCATCCATCCATCCATCCATCCATCCATCCATCCATCCATCTATCCATCCATCACCCATCTATCATCCATCCATCCATCATCCATCCATCCATCCATCCATCCATCCATCATCCATCCATCCATCCATCCATCCATCCATCCATCCATCTATCCATCCATCACCCATCTATCATCCATCCATCATCCATCCATCCATCCATCCATCCATCCATCCATCCATCATCCATCCATCCATCACCCATCCATCATCCATCCATCCATCCATCATCCATCCATCCATCCATCCATCCATCCATCCCCCATCTATCATCCATCCATCCATCCATCCATCCATCCATCCATCCATCCATCCATCATCCATCATTCATCCATCATCCATCCATCCATCCATCATCCATCCATCCATCCATCCATCATCCATCCATCCATCCATCCATCCATCCATCATCCATCATCCATCCATCATCCATCCATCCAACCATCCATCATCCATCCATCCATCCATCCATCCATCATCCATCATCCATCCATCATCCATCCATCCAACCATCCATCATCCATCCATCATCCATTCATCCATCCATCCATCCATCCATCCATCCACCCATTCATCCATCATCCGCCCATCTGTCCATCCCCCAAACCTTCACCAAGCACCTCTTGGGTGCTGGGATGCGGGATGACCCCAAGGCAGAATGCTCACTATTTCAGGTGCTGTGAAGTTTCTATCAGGCCAGTCATGTGTGCCCCAACTTAGGCCACCACACACCTCAGCTCCCAGAAGTCATGGGACAGGACAGAGTGTCTGAATCCAGAAGCCACAGGCCTGGGTCCCACGGCCCTATGGGGGGGATGGCCTTTGCAACTCAGCCAGTCCTGCTCCCGTGTCACTCCCGCAGTTAGTGAGCACTGAAGGGCCAGAACATGGTCAGGACGAGCTTTATTGCACAACATGGAGGGGGCTGCAAGCAGGGGGCAGGGAGGGACACAGGGCCTGAACATCCAGTGCAGGCATTGGTGGCTCTTGACTGGGAGGTCCCTCGGAAGGTGCCCTGTCTCTGCACAGGCTGTGCCTCCCTCATGAGCTCTTGGCCTCTGTGGGGACAGTGCCTTTCGCCAAGCATCAGTGAGAGTCCCTTTCCTCCCTGGGCTGTGAGAGGCAGAGCCCAGGGGGTCAGGGAGCAGGAGGGGGAAGAGGTTGGAGGGTCCACGGATAGAGGTTGCATCAGTGGCAGGTGTTGGAGGGACATGGGCTGCCAGGTGGGCAACGGGAAGCAGCTTCTTCAGCAGAGCTGGGGGTGGACATGTGGCTGGACTCTCTCCTGGGAGCCTGGATTGGGAGTGTGGAGGGAGCCGCCAGTTTGCATCAGGAGAGCTGCAACACAGGTGGGAGGGGACTCAGGCGGCAGTCCCAGGAGGGCGGTCCTGCCTCTCCCAGCCTCCAGCCTCTCTCTGGTGGCCAACCTGGCCCTGCCCACACACCCCCTCCCACCACCTGGAGCCACCCACCTCCATCTTGGAGGCCAGCTTCCCCAGGCTGAGCTCTGGTGCCCTGGGCCCTTCTGGGGACTCAAGGCTGAGGGAATGTTGCCCATCACCTGTTTGTCTGCTAGCCTGGCAGCCCCCAGAGATAGACCTGGAGTTCTTGGGGGCCTGGACTCCCAGAGGTAGGCAGCCCAAAATGAGCCCTGGGGCATACCCCTCTGGCGCCTCTCCAGGCCGACCCCTCCTACCTGGCAGAGCCCCTGGCGCCCAGGCCTCCCTCCTCCCCCACACCAGCGGCCTCTGGCTTGGCCCAGACAGCATTTGTCAATGTCCTTGCAAGCACGTGGCGCCCAGAAACAAGGGCGGGCGGCTTGGCCGGGATCACCCCAGCCAGGAGGTCTGCGGGAAGACCCCATTTAGCATAGCTCAGCGAAATGGCTCCCACATCCAGGCCAATCTACCTCTGATGATGCAGCCTCAGCTCTCTGAGCCTCTGGCCGCCACCTCACCCCTGGCTCACAGCAGACGCGCCTGTGGTCGGGCCGGCGACGGCACGGCGCCCCCTCACGCGTTTGCGGACAGGCCCTCTTCCTGCCCTCGTGGGTGCCTGGCCCAACACGTGCCCCCCACTTGGAGCTGGCCCATGGGCCTCCCGGCCCTGGCGGTGCACACAGGCAGCACGTGGAGGCAGGCTCCAGCCCTCGTCCATCACCCACCAGTGACTCAGGCCTCTGTGGGCTCATTTCTAACTGGGGGTGATGGCACAGCCGCCCCATGGAGTTGCTGCGGCCGACAGATGTGTCTGGAATGCACCTGGCAGGTGCCCCCTGCTCAGGAAACAGGGCTGTGCTGGCCAGGCAGTAACTCCTCTGGGCCTCGGGTCCTCCGGCACAACAGGGGGACCACGTGCCCTCCCTGCCAGCTGACGGCTGTCCCTCCCCACCCCAGGGCACATCAATGCTTATCTCCACTGCCTCGATACCCCCTGAGGCGGCTGTCCCCTGTCCCCAGGGGCCCCCGGGGGCCCCCCCACCCCTGATGCCCAAGCCTGGGAAGGAGAACGTGCGTCTGCAGAGACTACTGAAGAAGGAAGCCCGGAAGAAGATGGCGGGGGGCGGGCTCTCTGCCCCGCAGGGAGCTTTTCGCACCTCCCTGTCCCCTGTGAGCGAGGCCAGCCACGACCAGGAGACCACGGCCCCACGCCCCACCGAGGCCCAGCATGTGGTGGCCTCCCGGGCCCGCGCGCCCCCCACACCCGTCAGCCACCATGTGGCATCACCCCTGCAGAAGCCCTGCTTCTCCCTCAGCTTCACGCAGTGCAGGGGTCTGGCAGCTCACGTCCAGGCCCCGGGGCCCCAGCTCACAGCCCCAGCCCCAGAAGACCCCTGGCCCCACAGTGGCTTTGCCCAAGTCTCGGCCACCGCAGTGGGGGGCACCCACATCAGCCAGGTGCACATCCAGCTGGTGTCGTCCCCACGGGCTGGGACCCCTGAGCCCCCTCAGACAGCCCCAGATGGGGGGCCTGGTGGCCAGGACCAAGACACAGTCCCCTGCCCTCCTGGGACCCAGCCCTCGATCCCAGTTGCCCACATCCGCCCACTTCCCACCAGGGCCCCAGCTGCCAGGCCCTGGCCTGAGGTGCCCCCTGTGCCCAAGCCGACCCCCAGCTTCCAGGCTTCGGGGCCCAGAGAGGTCAGCAGCCGGGTCGTGGTAGCTGTAGTCCCCACTTACTGCTCACCGGGCCCCTCCGCTTACGGGACGGCCCCTGCGGCCCCTGATGATGAGAGCCTGGGGGAGCCCCCCACGGCTGTCTCTGCCGCCGAGACCAAGCAGGTCTCCAGCCTCCACGGGGCCTCAGCCTCCACCCCGCCGTCAGGCCCCCACCCCTGCCCTATCCCCAAAGTCGCGCCCAAGCCTCGTCTCAGCGGCTGGACGCGCCTCAAGAAGCAGCTGATGCAGGAGGCAGAGGAGCCCCCGTTCCTGGGTCCGGAACAGAAGCCCAAGCGCACGGAACAGGAGGTGACAGCCCCTGCCCACTGGGTGCCCCGGCCCCCCGCCTCCCGGGCGTCAAGGCTGTGGGACGCGGTGCTGTACCGCGTGTCGGTGGCCGAGTCCCGCGGAGGCTCAGAGGGGCCCAGGGACGAGGGGCGCGCCCTGGCTGGCCTCAGCCGCCTGCCCTTCCTGTGTCGGCCCCACTTCAACGCCCGGAAGCTGCAGGAAGTGGCCACCCGGCCTCCCCCCACCATCCACTCGGTCCTGGAGCTGAGCCCCCAGCCCAAGAACTTCAACCGGACCGCGACCGGGTGGAGGCTCCGGTGAATGGCCAGCAGGGCGGCCCCAGGGCCCAGAACTATGGAGTGGACAGAGGGGGCTGAGGGTCCAGTTGGGAGCCACAGCCACTGAAGAAGGCAGCAGGGCCAGATGGACCTGGGAGGGGCCAGTCGGGGGCTCAGGGAACCTGGAGGTGACTGGGCGGTCAGGGGGGACAGGTCTGGTGGATGGAGCATGGAGGAACAGGGTGGGGGGGGCGAGGCTGGCAGCAGGTGGGGACAGAGGTGAGTCGGTTTCTGTGTGCAGAGCGTGGGGGCTTACAGCGTGAATGAAGCTCAAGGAGAAATGCCCAAACCTACTGTGAGGCACACGGCTGGACAGACTGACCCGGTGTGGAGGGCCTGCCGCCGTCTCCAGGGAAGCCTGGCAGGGAAGGAGGGAGGCCAGGCTCAGCCTCTGGACACTCTGGGCTGTGAACTGTGAGGTCGATGGGAGAGGGGCACGGAGGTCCTTGGGGAGGCCTCTGGACTCAGGAGGGGAAGGAGCGTAGAAAGGGGGCTGGCTGACCCACCCTCCCCAGGATGAAATGGGTGCTGTGAACGGATCCTGGGACCCAGGCCACTAATAAAGTGTGTCACGCCATGGCAGTGGGTCACCTTTCTGACTACACCAGATGAGGGGGACGGTGCTGGAAACTGGAGCGGCCCCACTGGGGCAGGAGGCTGACACGAAGGTTCGGGCCCCTTTCAGACCCTCAGTGCACACTGGGCGGGACCTGAGCTCCCAGGCCTCCATCCCTTCCATTTCCTACGATGCCAGCCCTTCCGTGGCGGGGGACACCTCAGCTGCCTAAGGAGCCCAGTGTGGACGTGTGGCCTCTTCCCAGAAGGGAGGTTTGAGCTCCCCCTTCGGAGAATGGCTGAGCGGGGTTGAGGCCTCGGAAGGAACAGGGTTCGGTGTCAGATGGGGTGGGGGCAAATCCGCAGGGCCTGGGAGACTGAGCCGTCTGGGTCCTGGCCAGCTCTGAGGCTGGGCATTTTGCCCTCCCAGACTCCCTTGTAGCCTGTGACATGGGCAAGCAGGCTTTGTCCGTGCCGCCACGTTCTCAGAATGGCCCACTTTACCCACAACAAGTGGCTACTGCCTGAACTCACCAAGAGGGGCAGCCTAGGGCACTGAGCCCTCATCCATGAGCACTTTCTCGTACTTCCCATGTCCGGTGGCCACAAACTTGTACCTCTTCCCAGACGGGGTGCTCTGTTGGGGAAGGAGACCAAGAGCAAAGGTGAGCACAGCATCAGGGTGAAGACGTGCCTCCGGGAAGCCCTCCCAGAGGCACCGAGGATGGCACCACGTTGCTCTCAGCTGTGGGACCCACCCTCCCTGCATCAACCACGGTTAGGCTACCTTAATTGTGGATGAAGTCTTGGAGCCTCCTGTCTGCTCCCAGAGGTTTTTCTTGCTCATGTCTCCAGCTACAATATCCTGGGGACAAAATGGAGGCACATGTGACAGATGCAGACCGCTGACTAGGGGGCACTGGAAGGCCTGGGCCTTTCTCTCCTGCCTAGCCTCACCTGGCCAGGGGCCCAGGACCTGCCTCCTTGGATGACAGCCCAATGGAGAGGAGGGAACCAGCCTTCTCCACGTGACTTTCCGTGCTTGGGGCCAGTTCCCCTACAGGCCCGTGTTCCCTCTGCCCACCCTCTGCCCAGCCAGGTGGTCTCACACTTGCCTCCCCAAAGGAGCCCAGCCTGGCCTGGAAGGGGTCCTACCTTGCAGGAGGGGCCCTTGGAGGAAGACTGAGCCTGCACCTCTCCTGTCTCCCACCGGCTCTTGGTGCTTGCCACGGCCATGCTGGGCAATTCGATGGAGGGCTGGCGAGCCAGCTTGGGGTTCCGGCCAGCAGTCTGCAGAGGAGACAGAGCCCAGCACTGCTTAAGTGGAGAGCCACCTGGGACCCATCAGAGAGGCCCAATGAGACCTTTTCCCACACAGACAGTATCCTCTGTGTCTCCGTATTTCCCCAGGAACGCTTTCCCAATGCAGGGTGGGAGCAAAGCACTCTGAACAGATGTGCATCCTTCCCGTCAATGTGCCTGTGAAACACCCCTTATTCTGTAGAGCACAGGTGACATGGTGGGTTACGAGACAGATGTGGGCTGTCTTCACACTGCACATGGCATAGGGCTGGGGGAGCATGGGATGGACGGAGGGGGTTGGTTGGATGAAGGGGTGTTGGTTTGATGGAAGGATGTTGGTTGGATGGAGGGACATTGGTTGGATGAGGAATGGCTGCATGAATGGAGGAGAGAGCCAGCAGAAGCAGGGTCCCAAGCATACCTCAATGGCCTGCGTGTACTGCTCTAGCCGCTCATCAATCTTGGAGATAGGCAGGGCTGGCTGGGACTTCTTCACACTGTTACTGGAGGGTAGGAGAAGGTCATGCCCCATGACCCTTGCTTCACTTTTACACTCCACCCTGAGCCTCCACCAGAGCCCCCTCAGCCTCCCAGAACTCCACCCTCTGGGTTCCTCGCTTATCCCGCTCTGGGAAAACCCTGAGTCCTAGTCTGGAAAACAGTCAGACGTACCTCTTCTTGATGGAGCGGTTCAGGGACTCGGTTCTGTCAATGAGCTGTGGAGGGCGGGCAGAGACGTGAGCCTCCGGAGCCAGGGCAAGGCCCACATTCCACCCCCCGCCCCAATGTTTCTCCTGTCTGGATGCTGGGGTGGGGAGGGAGGGGGGAAGGGGGAGGGAGGGCAGTGTGGGGCTGGGGGCACTGGCAGAGAATGAACAGGAGTGTTCCCTATTCTGGGGCTGACGTGGAGCTGCTTCTCGCGCTGGCAGAGAGGGAAAGGTGGCGGGCTTTGGGGTTGACCTACTTTGGTGCTGGGGCTCAGGGGAGGTGAGCCGTGTTCGGTGGTCTCCTCCAAGACCAAAGGGCTGGGTGTCCTGGGCTGCTGACATTTCTGGTGCCGGGAAGAGAACATCTGAGGTTATGGGGCCTAGATGACCACCCCCTGTGTACCCCACTGCCCCACCTAGGACCTGTTGGAGCCAACTCTCTCCCCTCCCTGGGCCTCAGTTCCTTCCCAGTCCTGACATGCTTCGGTTCTGGAATTCTCTGCCATGTAAGATCACTAAGCCCCCTCCACTCTGAGTGTGGGGGCTACATAGTCTACCGGCGGGGTGCTGGCTCCCTCTGGGCCAGTCCCATGAGGCCCACAGAGCGTGCAGGGAGCAGAAATACACTGAGCCCAGACCCCAAGGGATGCCACCGTCACCTGCTCATCTGCCTCCTCAGCCTCTGCTGGTGCCAGACTGTCCTGGACGGTCACCTCTGGTTCTGGCCCCTCCTGGGCCTCTGAGCTGGGGTGCAGATGCAACCCCTCCAGGCAGGCTGTGGCTGGGTTCACCTCGTCAGCGTCCTGGTGCCCAAGGGGCCTGTGGAGGAAGAGGGCGATCTGACTGAGGGCTATTGCTTGGTTCGAATCCCTTCCCGTTCCACATGGGGAGAGTCAGACTCCCTGAGCACCAAGGTATCCTGAGACCCCAGCCTCTTTGAGGAAGTGAGTGCAAAGAACTAAGAGCCGGCCCCTCTCCCTGGGCCCCTTGGGGAACAGCGCCCACTGTCCCAGCCCCACTGGGCAGGTCACCCCCGTGCCGAGGCTGGCCCTGGCCTCCAGGCTCTCTGGACAGGCCGCAGCCTCGTGTCCTGCTTCTCTTTGTCTACCCTGTGGCCTGGGCTGCCCTGCTCTGTGTGGGGCGAGTGAGCCTCAGGGAGAAGTCTGCCGGGTGGGGGTGAGATGGGGTCTGTGAGTGGTGTGGGGGCTAGTCAGCTGGAGGACAGGCAAGGGCAGGGGTCACTGCTAGGGCCACATCCCTGAGGAGAGGGGCCCACGGTGCTGGATGTAGGGGAAGGGAGGCCAGCCCGCTGGCAGCCAGCAGCTCTGCATTTGAGCGGGACTGAACCTGGAGAAGAAGGTGGGAAATTCTTGCATTTTCCATGATTTCAGTCCCCTTGGTGTTTGTGCCAACCAAGACCCAGACCCACCGCCCAGGGTGGGCCGGGGTCCAGCCCACGGCAGGCACACAGAGGGCCCATTGAGCTGTGGCGGGATGCAGGGCCAGGCAGGTGGGGGTGCGGGGGCAGGGAGGAGAGCAGGAGCTTCCACGGAAGAGGCAAAGCGCCCCCTGCTGTTGAGGAAAGGCTGCCGCTAGAAGGGGAGGGAGGAGCAGGCCTGGCCCACCGGCGGTGGACAGGCCACCCTGCGTACCCAGCCCCACTTGAGAAATGCAGAGTGTACACCAACTCCCAGAGGCAGATGGGGGGGAAACTGAGGCCTGGAGGGGTTGGTGGGCAGAAGGCCAAGCCAGAAACAGGGCCTCATCTAGGCAGATAGATCGTGGGGTGTGGGAGTCAGCCTGTAGGATGGCTGTGCCACGGGAGGGTTCTTAGCTGTAGCTCAAGGCTGCCTGGAGGGGCTGGGAGGTGGCCCAGAGTGGGAGCAACACGGGTCTGGTGACATTCAAGGGAACGGGGGACTCTGTCCCCCAGCTGGAGCTCCTGAGAAGAACTGGGACCCTGGGCACATGGAGGGACTTGAATGCAGTGAGCAGCTTGGACCCCAAAACTTGGGTGGGGGCGAGGCTCTAAGAGCAGCCCCCATCCTGGGCCCAGGGGCACTTTGGCCCCCACTCCCCGCCCGCCCCTGTTCAGACCAGCAAACACGTTTGCACATCTGGAAAGCTTGTCCCCCAGGCTGACTCTCGGGCCCGCACATCTGGAAATACCTGCTCCCCTCCGTGGGAATGGAGGCCAGCCAGCCCCGAGGGAGGAAGGGGCGGGCGGCGGGGGCCAGAGCCTCCATTACGTAAGTGGGCTGCAGATGTGGCAACACCCCGCCGGCCGCAGCTGGTCTGGATGGGGCCCAGGGCCCTGGGGAGCCCAGGAATGAGATTTCCTCACCGCCTCTCCCCACAGCCCCTTGCCGGGCCGCCCTCCGTCTCGCTCTCTTCCTCCCTTCTCCCCCTCTCACAGGCACGGGGGGCCTTTAGGGGGGCTGGCTGGGAAGGGGAGCGGCGGTCATTGCTCAGGCCCAGGTTGGGGGCATTGGAGAGAGCCCCCGCCTGGCAGCCCCATCTCCAGGCTTGACCCCACTTGCCTGTCCTCCTCCTGGTCACCCTCTGTGCTCTCTCCCTCGGGGGGCTCCTCAGCCGTGCTGTGCCGAGGCTTCTGCTCTGGCTTCTGGCTCCAATCGCTGAAGCCCTCGTCCTCGTCCAGCTCAGGGGCCTCCGAGGCCTTCAGGCTGCGGCCGGGAGAACAGCACAGGGGCTGGGGCTGGGCCAGCATGCCAGGCAGGGGTGACCTCCCATCCACCCCTCCTGTCTCAGACCCTGAGTGCCACACAGGCAGCACGCACAGCCGGGCTGTCTCCCCAACATCCAAGGATCCCTGAGGGCAGGACTGTGTCCCCTCCATAGTCTGGAGCTTTCTGAGACCAAGGCTGTGTCTCACCCCATTAAGGCAGGGCTCCGCACCGACAGGGCTGTGTCTCCCCCATGAGCTTAAGGTTCCCCGAGAGTTGGGCTGTCTCTCCATCAGTTTACGGCCCCCAGAGACCTGGGCTGTGTCTCCCCCATAGGTCTAGGGCCCCCCGAGAGCTGGGCTGTGTCTCCCCAATCGGTCTAGGGCCCCCAAGAGCTGGGCTGTGTCTCCCCCATCAGTCTAGGGCTCCCCCGAGAGCTGGGCTGTGTCTTCCCCTTAGGTCTAGAGCCCCCCGAGAGCTGGGCAGTGTCTTCCCCTTAGGTCTAGAGCCCCCCGAGAGCTGGGCAGTGTCTCCCCAATTGGTCTAGGGCCCCCGAGAGCTGGGCTGTGTCTCCCCCATCAGTCTAGGGCCCCCCGAGATCTGGGCTGTGTCTTCCCCTTAGGTCTAGAGCCCCCCGAGAGCTGGGCAGTGTCTTCCCCTTAGGTCTAGAGCCCCCCGAGAGCTGGGCTGTCTCCCCCATCGGTCTAGGGCCCCCCAAGAGCTGGGCTGTGTCTCTCCCATAGGTCTAGGGCCCCCCGAGAGCTGGGCTGTGTCTCCCAGCATCCCATGTCCCTGAGTGTGGGTGACCAGTCTCCCTGTGCTCTCCCAGCTGAGCTCCCAGGGCCCTGCCTTCAGGCTCCTTTCCTGGGCAGCAGGGTAACTAAGCCCCTGCACCCTGTCCTCCCACCTCAGGCCTCTGGTCCTGGTGTGGTGGGCTCCCCCCTACCCCTTAGCCTCTGCCTACTTCTTCAAGGACCTGGTCTGAAGGGCCGTGACCGCTGCAACACCCCACCCCGCCCAGAGCTGCTGACTCGGAGAAAATGGAACAAAACGGGGCCGGGAAGGGGGCAATATTGGAAAAACAGCCCAGCCCAGCCGTGGAGGCCTCCTGGGCCTGGGAGGAAGCGAGCCGGCTGGAGCCTGCCAAGTTGGACATGGCCTCCATGAGTCACCGGCAGCAGGGAGCATGGGCGGGGGGCTCGGGGGCCAGGGCCACGCAGCTGGGGTCAGAGTTGGTCCAAGCAAAGGCTGGGACCCCTTGAGGCGGCCAGAGCCTGAGCAGCCTGGAGCCTGGCCGGGAAGAGCTGCGTGTGTCTCTGGCCAGGCATCCGGCACAGTCCACAGACATGCGGGGCTGTGACGACCCTCACCCAGGAACACTCCCCAGTCCTGCCCCTACTCCTGGCCGACTCCTCTCCAGTCTCAATTGCTCTGGGACCCCCAGTGTGAGGTCTGACCACCACAGCCCCCTCTCTCAGGGTGCAGGACCCGGTGACCTGCCATGGTGGCTTACAGCTTCTCCTGCTCTTGAGGCTCTGGGGACTGGTTGCCTCCGTCCTCGTCCTGGGCCCGCAGCTGCCTGTCCCTCTCCCGCCGGCGTCGCTCTCGGGCGGCCTCCTCGCCATCCTCCAGACCCCACTGTGTGGCGAGCCTGGAGACACAGAGAGACGGTCACATCTCAGCCCAGACCCTACTTCTCCCACCCAAACAGGCCTTGCTGAGCTGTGTGCTGAGGGGGCTGGACAGCCCGGCCCTCTCTAGGCCTCAGTTTCCCCATCTTTAGGCAGAGGTCATGTGACATGGTGGTGAAGGTGCCCTTGGCTGGGGGGAGGTCCCAGGGCTCTGTAGGCGTCTGATATCCATGTGCCTCCTGGTGATAGGGGGCCCCCAGTGTACAGGATCGGAGAAGACCCTCCTTCCCCATCTACCAGCTACACCCCTGGACCTGATCAGAACCAGGATACAGGCCAGCGAGGCTCTGGCCCCAGGCAAGGCCCCGGAAGACATGGGAAGGTGTCGATGAAGGTACGGAGAGCTGTGGCCACTCTAGACTGTTCCTAAGATGGGGAAACTAAGGCTCACTGCAGAGTCAGGCTCAAGAGGGCCTCCTCCCTCAGGGTGTGCTGACACCCACAGCTTCTCGGGGTCCGTCAGGGCCATGCAAGGGTGGCCTGGGACTGGGGGTCCACAGCCCGGCCGCCCCTGCCCCTGCCCAGCACGTCCCTGGCCCTTGGTGTCCAGCCAGCACGGCCCTGCCTCCTCCCCCAGCCCCCCTACAGCCCGAGAGGGGAGCCCCGGGTCCCCACTGCTGCAGGGCTCACTGCCCCACACTGGGGTCTCAGCCCCTTCCTGCCGGTGTCCGCTGAATGACCCCGCAGTGCTATCTCTGGGCCTCCGCCCTGAGGCCTCAGCAGCCAGCTCGTGATCTAATCTCTCTTAAGACTCCTTGGAGCCTCTCAGACAAAAACCAGGCCCCCCCACAGCCTCAGCTCAGGCCCACTCCCTCCCCCCGCGCCCGTGGGACCCAGGCCTCCACACCCCAGGCTTCCCACCCCCGACGCCTGACGCCGCCCCCACGGGCCCCAGGGAGCCCTTCATCCCCACACCTGGTCCCATCACGTGGCACATGAAGCCCTGCCTCCCACTCCAAGCCCTTGGCTGGGGGCTGTGGGGCCCCGTTCTGCATGGGAGGTAGGGCTTGGGGTGCTCATGCAGCTGCTGGGTTTGGTGTCCCTCCCCACCGTGTGCACCAGCAGCCCCTCCAAACGGTGGGTGGGAGCAGAGAGCTGGGTCCCATGCTGTGGGGTGGAAGGAAGGTGCCTACCCCTCTTCTGAGGTGACCCCAGGGGCATCCCGAGAGGGTTCCTTGGAGGGTGAGGCAGCCATTTTGTTCCCCTCGCTCCCTGTCCCAGCTGCACAAGCCTAGGGATGTGTTTGAGTCGGGGTGTTTGGGCCAATGTGTGATACATGAGTGTGTGTGTGAGCCCACGTGGGCTGTGTGCCTGGGTCCAGGTGGGGTGTGAGCGGTGGGCCCAGGTGGGGTGTGTGCCTGTGCCTGAGGCCTGGGACTGAGCCTGATCTCCTCCTCAACCTGGTCTCAGGTTCCAGGGGCCTTTCCTGCACAGGACAATACTCCCCGGACCCTCCACCAAGTCCTGGGGACACTACACCAGCCAGTGCAGAGCCCACACTGTGTCTCAGGCTTAGACATGTACAAACTCCCTGGGCTCGCCCTCTGGCCCTGTGTCCAGGCCACAGGAGCCCCCATGCAGGCCTGTGCATGGCTCCTGTACCAGGCAGAACACAAACACACAGCACGCAGCTGGGCCTCCCTTGCACACACAGACATGTACACTTTCTCATGAGCCCCACGCTCAGACCCACGTAGGCACATAGACCCACAGTCCACATGTGGGCACAGACACCCCACACCATGCACACACATGAACACACACGGATGTGCACGTGCAGCTGAGACATGGGACCGAGGTGAGGGCCAAAGGCAGAGCCAGCCCCCCAGCACACTGTTTACTGTTTTCCCGGCCATCTCCCCGGCAACGGCCCTGGGAGAGGCCAAGAAGTATTTTCTGAGAACATCCTCCCTGAGGCCCCTTTGAGGGTCACCCCCTGCTCTTACCACTGCATGAGACACCCCCCCGCCCCCAGCCCTGCTGGTCAGGGAGTCGGGGGGTGGGGGGCAGAGTGGGAGTGCAGGGTAGGGGTCTCCCAGTGTCTCCCCAAAGCCCCACGCTGCGAGCAGCTACCCTGTGAGCAGCCCCTGACCGAGTAGCAGCCCCAGGACAGGAGCCAACTAGGCCCCTTCCCTCCCACCCCCTCCCTTCTCTCACTGCTGCCCCAGGATGTGAGTAATGCGGCCCCTCCTGGCCCCTCCCATGACCTCAGCCCCTCACTGATCCACAGCTGGGCTCTGTTCTGGGAACTGAGGTGGGGGTGGCTCTCTTGGGGTGGGGTGGGGGCCTCTGGCCTGGGAAAGGCGCCCCCGGCCAGAGGCCCAGACCCCTTGGCACGCTCAGCAGAGCTGTCAGGACGCTGGCGACAGCCGGCCGCCTGTGGCCCCAGCTCAGCCGGCTGCAGCTGCGAGGGATTTGCTGTTCCTAAGCAAATGCAATTAGGCGATTTCCTGTGTCTGTTCTGGCTCCATGCTTGAGGCCCAGGGCTCAGCCCGAGGGGCGCGGAGTGGGGCTCCACACCCGCGTCAGGCTCCACCGCGGGGCCCTGCCCCACCCAGGTGCAAGAGCATGCCAGACCCCAACAGGCCGGGCAGGCGTGGGGCTCCCCACACTCAGTGGGGGTCCTTGAGTTCAGGGGCTGCCCCACCCCCGCTGGCCGGGTCCATCACCTCCAGACCCCTGACTTAAGACGCCGGCCCCCCTCCTCTGCTTCCTCTGCAGCCCCCAGTCCCCACTGAGGGCCAGTGGTGCCAGTCCTGCACCAGGCCTGGCCCTCCCCCTCCCTCTTCCCCTGCCAGCGTGGCTGGCTCCAGAAGGGGCTCCAGACCTCGGTCTCATCTCTCCTTTGCCCCCTGCAGGCAGCAGGTGGGCTGCCCTGCTTGCCTCTCTGAGGAGCCTAAAGGTCCACTTAGCGTCATGGGGAGGGCTTGGGGCTCGGCTGGGGGTAAGGGCCACAGGGAGGATAGCCAGGCCAGGACTGTCACCAGGAACTTTTTCTTTAGGCCCACAGGGGACCCTCCTGACCACAAGTCCCCTGAACACCATGGGCAGGAGTTGGCTGGGAGGCCTGGGGAGCTGCACTCGTCCTCCACCCCCGTCCCCAGCCTCCCTGGGGTCTCGTACACCATGCACCAGGGTGGACACTTGCAAAGTACTGGCCCCTCAAGTGACTGTAGTGGCCACAAGGGACAGAGAGTGGAGGGAAATGACCCATGTAGAGGTCCTCTTAGCGCTGGCTTCCGGGGGTGGAGGGAAGCCCACGCGCCCACCACCTCGGTCACAGACCAGGCCTCCAGGGCAGAGGTCAGGCCCTCTTGGGGGCTTGGGAGAGTACAGCACCCCCACCCAACAACTGGGGGTGCCTCTCACAAGTTGGGCAATGCAGGGTCCTGCCCAGGCAGCCTGGGGAGGGTCTGCGGGTACAGAGCTGCCAGGGTGCTGGCTGTCACTAGTCCTTGCCAGGGCAGCTGGGGGTGCAGCTGTGAGAGGGGAGGGAGAGCCTGGAGCACAAAGAACCTGAGCCAGCTAGCAAGCAGGTGGTGGTGGGTGGGGCGGCCAGAGAGCCCCAGGCGCCCCAGGCAGGGGTGCGGGCACTTGGCTGCAGCTACAGGGACCTGCTCTGCACCAACCTGGAGCTGGTCCAGCCCACCCTCCCTCCAGGGGCACCTTTCTGGGTGTGCCCGTGCCCTGCTGGGCCTGGGGGGAGGCAACCCCTGTCCTGGTGGTCACAGCCTGGTGGGCCAGGCAGACACGCCGCCAGACACCCCACTGCTTAGGGGAGCTCAGGAAGCAACGCTGAACTTAGGTCTGAAAAATGAGCAGGAGTTTGTGGGCCAGGGAGAGGGTGAGGGCAAACACGCAGGCGAGAATGTGGGTGGCCGCAGACCCCGTGTGGCCAGGCCAGGGTGGGACGGCTGTGGGGACATGGGTGGGCAGCTCTGTCAGGTCCACGCCAGCACAGGTACCATGAAACTGGCATTCCAAAGAGGCCCAGCTGGCATGTGAAGGGGAGGGGAGGCAGGGCATTCGGAGGAAGAAGTGACAGGCTGGGACGGACGGTGGGGTGATCAAAGGGACAGTGTCCCCCAGAACCCCCGGGCATTCGTCCTGTGCCTGTGGGGGGTGGGAGAGATGGGGAGCTCCACAGGGTAGGTTTGGGGGAGGTACCAAGTTGAGCTTGGGCGTGCAGGGTGCGGGGTGAGTGGGGACCCCCAGAGATGGTCAGTGGGGAGGGACTGCAGGAGAGGGTCACAGGCTAATGAGGGAGAGCCCTGGGGGTACCAGTCCTGAGGCCCCTTCTGCCTCCCTGCATGACCTCTCTCCTCCCGCACGGCAACTTGTGCATGTCAGAGCTGAGGCCCAGAGCGCCAGGCTCCTGGACTGGCAGGTCACACTGTTGCAGGGGGCCTCAGTGTCCCCACATGTGAGGCTGATGGCGCTGACCTCTGCCCAGCGTTCAGCTCTGTGCTAGCTCCTTCTGACTCCCCCCCATGGTCCTCACTGCCAGGCAGGACCCAAGGGCCTGGGGCAGCTGCGGTCTCAGGAGGAATCAGGACGCAGCTAAGCTGGAGGCTCCAGGGTTACAGAAGGTTCTGAGCAGGGAGGAGTGTGGTGTGGAGTGGATGGTGATTGGAAGGGGACATGAGGTGGGGAGCCTGCTGCCGTCCTCAGGGTCACAGGCTGAGGCCCGAAGGGGCAGGGGCGTAGGGTGGGAGGGAGGCCTGAGTGGAGGAGACAGCGGCCAGTGTCTGTCAGTCACCCCAAGGAGGAGGGGCAGGGAGGAGGTCTGGCAGCAGCTCCGCCCCTCCAGGGAGGACAGTGGCTGGGACGGACAGGGCTATGGTCTCTCTGAGCCCTCTTCCCTGTGAGACCCCAGGCCTAGCCTCTAACTCCCCAGCGATAAAAGGAGCACTGACCCTCCCCAGCAGGGTGAGAACCGAGACCCTCCCTGGCCAGGCTAAGCTCCTACTCCCCATGCCCTTTGCCCACGCCACACACCACTTTTCTCTTGGCCCTTGTGGGCCGGTCCTGGGCAGGCTCCCTGGAGGAGGGGACATGTGCCTGCAAAGTTGGCTTCTCCCACAACCAGAGAGAGGATGACACCCCAAAGGGCTCAGGCTGGGGGTGCAGATCTCTGAGAGCCCAAAACTGGCAGGAGAGAGACCCACTTGCAATGTGCACTAAGTGCCCCGGGCCTCAGGCAGGGCGTCCTGGGGCGGCCCCAAGAGGGGACGCAGGGGGACCCTGCCCAGCCCATGACTGCAGCCCCTTCCCAGCCCCCAGAGGAGGACGACGGCTCTGCAACCCCAGCAGTCAGCTTCTCCTCTCTGAGCCCTGCCTTGGGAAGAAGCCACGGCAGCCTGCTCATGGGCCTGTTTGCATGACAGTGACATTCGCCCAGAGCACCCACCCACGGACTGGACGGGCCTCACCCCTTCTCCCGGCCCAGGCGCACCTCTCAGATCCTACCCAGTGTGGTCTGTGCGGGACCCTGCTAGGGCTCTCTGCCCGACACCCCCTCATCTTCCCAGTGGGGCAGCACTTGGGGATTCTTGTTTGGGGGACCCCTACCTGCCGCACCCAGAGCCCCTAAAGCCAAGGAACCCCTTCTGTACATCTTTCCCAACCCCACAGGCAGATCAGGGAGAAGGGCCTTGGCCTCTGCTCACCGAGGGCTCTTCAGGTCAAGCTCTGGCCCTCATCTCATGGTGCCACTGGTTTCTCACCCCACTCCACAGCTGAAAAGTGGGGCCGGACACCACAGACGCACGTGCCACGGTTCCCCCAAATTCCTCCCTGGGCCGGGCTCTCTGCTCCCCCTTGATAATACTCAATGTCTGCCACTGCTCCATCATGTCCTATCCAGCCCAGGTTTTCGGTCCTCATGATTCTTCCCTCCCCACACCCCAGTACAACCCTGCCGGCTCCCTCTTTCTCCCTCCCCTCCTCCCTTCTCCCACCAGGCGCTAGGGGCCCAAAGCTGGGTGGGATTTCCTCTGACCCCAACACCCACCCCTGGCACCACGGACGCCACCATAGTGTGGCCCAAGGGCCACGGAGGAGGCTCCTTATTCCAAGCTTTTATTTGGGGAGGGGAGTAGCTGGCAGGAAGCCCTCTCAGGAGAGGGGCTCCTGTGCCTGGGCCCAGCCCCGAGGTACAAGGGCACGTGGTGGTGGAGAGGAAGGGGCCACAGAAGGATGTGTGTGTCTGGGAGACGTTGTGAGGACCTCCGCCACGGAGGCACAGGGACCGACCCTCACACAGCTCCGTTCTTTCCCCATCCTGCCCGGACCCCAGATTCAACGCCCTCACGACCCAAGTTGCAGTACTGTGCCCCGCCGGTGCCCCTGGGGGACAGTGCTGTGGGAGGGAGGTCTTTCCTAAGGCGTTGCTGGCTCGCACACCCCGCTCCATGGCCCAGCTGCGGCCGCTCTGCTGGTCCCCAGCACTGCCTGCCCACTACTCCCGTGTGAGCCACCCACGCGGGAGGAGCACGACCTCAGCACGGATTCTGGAGTGGAAGGCTGTCCCCGAGCCCCCATGATACACCTGGCCCTTGGGTTCCTGCGGCCACCTTCACCCCACACCTGTGACGTGGTGGCTGTCTCGGGCCCCACGTGGCTCCTGGGGGACCAGGGTCTGAATGCCTGTTGGGGCAACCGCAGCCAGACCTGGCCCCCAAAGCCATCCAGGTGGCCAGTGGACCGCCGTCATCCACCCAGACAGCCCGACGGAAGGTGCCGTGGCAGAGCCTCTGTCACCCAGCTGCCCACGCAGCGGCGGGCGGGTCCAGCCTCAGGGAGTCTGTGACCCCGAAACCTTCCTCATAGGAGCTTCGCCACTCTCAGGTCTCCCTTTACAACTTGGCTCCACAAAGCTGAGCCTTGAGCTCTTAAGACCCTTCCAAGACTGGAAAATGGGCACCGGGACCCCTAACCCCTCTAGCCCAGGCTTCCCCTGGGTCCTCAGAAGCTAAGTCAGGCCCCGTCCACCTCTGCCCCAGAGTGGGATCCAGAACCGAGCTTGGCTTCCCGCTGACCAGCTGGTCACCTCCATCTGGCTGAGTATCCTACCTTTTGTGATGTGCTCCGTGGACAGCCGCTTCCACACCTCAGCTCCCATCTGCTCTGACCAGCTGCCCGTCTGGGCTTCGGGTTGGAGGTCAAGGCCTCACCCTCCTTGGGCTCGTTCTGCCCTTGGGTCCAGCATGACTGTGGCTGGACTGGCCTGTGCTTGCATTCCTCCCGCCGCCCTGTGCTTGCAGGTCTTCCCGTTCTCCTCCGAGTCACTGACCACAGCACTGCAGGGCCTGCGCCAAGTGCCACACAGCCCCAGAGACCTCCCCGGGCGCCCCGCCCCTCCGCACTCAGCATCCTTTGCTTCAGTCAGTCATCCGCCTACACACTGCATCCCTCGGTCCGACCTCCCAGGGACTGGACAAGGGGGCTGACCACACGGCGCCCCAGCTGACCGGCAGCCCGGCTGCATCTCCAGGTCCAGCCCAGTCTCCTCTTGGCGCCGGACGGCCCTCCAGGAGAGCCAGTCGCTCGCGAGCCGGGCTGGGACTGCCTGGCACAGCTCTCGGAGTGCTCACGAGGCCAGGCCTTGGCACGTTCCATGACACGCGACTGGTGGCTGGCACTGGCTGGGGCTTCTGCCATCCCTCTCCCCTTTCTTCCTGCCCAGAACCCGGATCCACCTCACACCCCTGAATGCCCCACGCAGGGTTCTACCCACAGCCATCACCGAAATGGCTTCGTGTCAGCCCAGTCCCCGGGTCTCTGGCTGCCCACCTGGGCGGGAGCCGCCGCAGCCTGGCATACGACCACCTGTCCATCAGCCCCCGTCCCGCCTTCACAGCGAGTCCTCGACCCCAAGTGCCCAGAGCAGCCAGACCCTCTGGCTGGTGCCTCCACACCAGGCCTCCAGCCCCTCCTCTGAAGCCACCTAGCTCCCCAGTGCCTCGGACCGATCATTCCAGGGGTGCAGGGCCGTGGCAGAACAGAAAGCCCGGATTCTGACACAGGACTGGCCCCAGTTCAGTCTCCATCACGTCAGGCCCTGGCTGTGTGTCCTCATTCTGCAGACCCCCATGCCTGCCCCCCCGGAGCAGGTCTTGCCGACCCCTAACCTTCCTGGACCTCAGCTTCCTCATGGGCACAAACAGGGAGATGGGGCCAGGCTCAGTGGCCCCATGAGACTCCCGTGTACTCGAGATGCCCCACCAGCCGAGGTCAGAGGGTCATGCCCCAGTCCTCTGCCCCAGAAGTCACAGCCAGGAACTGGGGGCTCAGCTGGAGCAGACCCTCCATAACCAGCATGTGGTTCCTCAGGGCCGTCCTCCCACCAGCGCATTACACACGAGGAGACGCGGCTTAGCTTAGCGGTGCAACGTCTCCCCGGGGCTACGGCACACAGGGGTTCCAACCCCACGGCTCCTGAGAACAGGTGTGGGAGACCAGGCAGTGATGGAGTCTGGTCCCCATTTAGGGGTGCCAGTCCAGGCGCAGAAATCGCACGCTCAGCAACGCCCCCCCAGGGGGTTCTGTTATTCCCTTCACTTTTCCCCTCGCCCTCTCCCCGGCCTCATGGGACCTTCCTTTCTTTCCACCTTCCTGCCCGCTCCTGTCTTCTCCAGAGACGCAGGGACAGGCACGAGGTGGGGCTGCCCATCTGTCCTGCTCAGCCCCGGCCCTGCCGGCCCTGGGCTCCTTCCCTCTGCTGCGTGGGGACAGCGTGGGGGCCCTGACAATCCTTGGCAGCGCCGTGGCCCCTGAGCACCCCCGTCTCCTGCCTCGTCCACTCCTTCTGTTTGTTGCTTTCCCTTGGCCTCTCCTTCCTCTTGACCACGGCCCGGTCCCATCCAGCCCTGCCTGTCCCCACACTTCCTCTTTCTGCCTTCCTGGGGGTCCCCAGCCCCACCTTTCCCACTCTGGCTTTTCCTTCTTTCTCTCCTTTGTCTCTCCGTCCTTCACTCTCTCTCACTTCCTTTGCGCTTTTCCTCTCCGTCCTCCTCGTAGCCCCTGGACACATCCGGGCAGCCCTAAGCTCATGTGGCGTGCTGGCCCCCAGCCTCACCCCAGGACTTCCCCTGCCCGCTGTGGGCAACAGCCGTCCCTCACAGCCAGGCTCTCGCCTTCTGGGCTCGGCCGGGGTCTGATCCCACTCAGTGCCCGGGTCCAGGGTGCTGCACCCTTCTTCCTGCCCTCTCACCCCCGAGCTCTCACCTGTAGCCTGGTGCCCACCTGCCTCCTCAACACCTGTGTGGGCCGACCCCTGGCCACCCACCTGTACTGAGCTGCTCTGAGCGTGATGAGGTGTTTCTGGGGGCCGTGCCCCCTCCAGCCATCCCGTAGGGGCCAGGAGTCACGGGGTGCCCTCTTGTGGCTCTGGTAGGGGTTCGAGGGTCCAGCCCCCAGGTGCCGGGTGCACCCTGGCCGCTGCTGGCTTGCGGCTCTGCCCACTCTTGCTCCCCAGCTGGAGCCTGGCCTGAACCTCAGTGCTCTGAGCTCCTGCCCTGACACCCTGCCCAGGAGGCTGGGCCATTAGGTTCCTGTACCCTGGGCTCCCAGGGCAGCACCCGCTCTGGTCGACAGACCACCCAGTCCCAAGGTGGCGCCGCCCACCAGACGCCAGGCCCTGCCAGGGCTGGGGCCACCCCGCCCCCAAATCTGGGCCTTGGGTGGGCCTGAGGCAGCCACGCCCCTTTGGACACTGTGGTTTGGAGGCCTGGCTTCCCCCAGCCCCCTCGGGCCAACCCAGCAGGCTGCCGGCCCCAGTCCTTGCCCTGCTGGCCATTGGGGTCCCCAGAGGTCTCCTGGGGCTGGCTGCCGCAGGTGGGACAGCCAGGCGCAGAGATCGCTGTCGTGTCCATGGTGGATAGGTGCCTAGAGCACTGGCAGAGGGTCCCACACAGAGCTGCTTCAGCCTCCAGAATCTCCCCTACTAGGAATCCGAATGACACAAGGACGCCAGCCAGGGTCACTCAGCCAGCCCCCTTGCTCTGTGCCAGCCCAGCCTCTACCTCACAAAGCCAGGTGCCCAGGGATTGTAGGACCAGGCAGGCAGCCCATGGCCTAGGGTCCCCTTGCTGCCTGTTCCCTGTCCCTGACACTGGCCTGGCCTGATGTGGCTCAGGGGCAGCAGGCCAGGGGAAGGGGCACAGCTTGGCATGGGGCAACTATGGGGCAGGGGGATAGTGCCGGGGGTCCGGCCTACCAGCCTGAAGCGTCCTTGTGGGCAGAGACAGCAGGGGAAGATCCTGCCTCTGGGTGGCCACAGCCCCGGAATAAGCTGGATTTAGAGGAGGAAGACGTGTCGCATCGGTCAAGGAAGGTGGTACCCCCTGGCCCACAGCGTCATTTGTAATCTGCTTAAACTGGATTCAACTTACACCATGGCTGCTGATGGCGCCCCACTTGTCACAGAAACAGGCCGTGTGGTGTCCCCCTTCCCATCTTACGCCCAGGCATGTGGGTGCTGGGAGAGCCCGGGCAGTCCGCAGTGAAGGACCGGGGTGAAGTGGCAGGTGAGGGAGGAGGGCTCCCCAACTCCCGCAGTGACCTTGGACAAGTGATCAGCCTCTCTCATCTGTCAGATGGGACAGGGGCCTGTCTGCCGGGCCTGGGAGTTAAATCCCTTAGATAAGGAGAGATGCAAACCATCGGGTGGCAGAATGTCACCAGCCTGGCAGGTGTCATAGGTCCCTGTGGGTGTCGCCAGGATGGAGGCCTGGAGGGTGTATGGGTTAGTGTACGTCCCGTATGTCCGTGAGCACGTCCACCTGCCGTTCGTGGGGTCATTCACAGCAGCGGGACAGACACACTTCTGCCTTTCTTTACAAGGGACTGTCCCCTGCTCCCCCCCACGACCCCACAGCAGAAGTACCCAGGGAGTTCAAAGGGACATTTCCTTTGGCCCAGACCCACTGGCCGGCCACCTGCACTCCCACCTGCCCTGCCCAGGTGCTCAGGGGCTCGAGCCCAAGTCTGGTCTCACCCTCAGCCGAGCTGTACCCTCCACACCTGTCTGTGCCTTACCTAGGACAGCAGCCTGGCACTGGGTTGGGAATGGAGGCAAAGCCACAGCTGGATGGATGCTTGTGGCCCATGTCCTCCTGTGATGAAGGGAGTATGCCTAGCCAGGCCCTGGGTCTTTTCCTGTCATTCTCCATAGGGCTGTGCTCTTCCCCCTTGGGCCTCAGTTTCCCCATTTGTTAAGTGGACTGGTTAGCTCTGGACACCGACCCCAGACACACCTCGGTCCGTGGACCACAGAGCACCCTGGAAGGTTACACTGCTGGCTCCTGGGAGGACAATCCCAGCCACGCGGAGCCTGGAAAGGACCGGTATGAAGCCCAGGCTATGACACTCGGGGGTCTGCCTTAGGAGCATGCCCAGTGGGTCTCAACCCTTGGTGGCGGCCCTTGGGCCATACCGGGGTGGGGCTGGGAAGGAGCAGAGCTGGAAGGGCCTGGGGCTGCTCTCAGCTCCGCGCAGACGCTGCTGAGCCCAGCTGCATACCTCTTTGTCCCTCCTCCCTGCCAGAGCCAGGGCTTGGGGGGACCTGGCGATGCCAAGAGATGCCCATCCAGGAGCTTGCCCAGCATGCTCCATGCCATCAAAGGAGGCAGGAGCAGGCTCACAGGCCTGGGAGAGGATAGTCCTCCCAGCTTGGGAGAAGCCGAGGCAGGCTGCATGGAGACAACATTTCAGCTGGGCCTCAGATGCCTGGAAGGGCAGAGGAGGAGAAGGAAGGGCATTATAGGTGGCTCAGAGGGAGGTGGGGAGTGGCCCCTGGCGAGAAGCAACGGCTCTGAGCCTACCTACAGCTGAGCTCTGCAGAGCTCCCGGCCGTTTGCCTCTGCTCTCTCTCCACGACACAGCAAGGCAGGTGACTACTTTACAGAGGAGGAAACTGAGGCCCGGAGAGGATAGGGCACTGGCCCAAGGCCCGAGGAGGCAGGAGCCAAGATAGTGGTCCAGAGAAAACCTGAGTCTGAGGCCCAAGCACTCGACATGGCCCAAGGTGCCTCCCACTCAGGGCTGGTGCACAGAGGGCAGTGGGTACATGGGCTGCAGAGTCCAGTTTCATCATGTGTAAAGTAAGGATGACTGCATGGTCCCCAAGGGTCAGTGGGACAACAGGTGAGGCCTCAGAAGCCTTTTGCAGACGTGCTCTCCATCCTGAGAGCACTGAGCCAGGGCAGACCGGCCACACAGGTGGAAGAGGAGGAGACACGGCTCGCGTGCACGCACCTGCACGCATGTGCATGTATCCAACCGGACTGGCACACCCCTCACCCTGCCCACAGTGTGGGGGCCACTCCTGCCGGGCTGGGCCAGGCTTCTGGAAAGAACTGAGGGAGCCCCACGCCCGGGGCTGGCCTGGCACAGCCACCCCGGCCAAGGCTCAGCAAGTGCCAATCGTCCGTGGGTGGCACCAGCGTGGGCATCCTGCCCTGCCCTCAGTGCCCCGGCTGGGCCAGCAGCGACCTACCTCAGGAGGTGCTCCAGGCCCTGTTTGCTAGAATTCCTCCTCAGGATTGCCGGGCTGCTCATGCTGCTGGCGGCCGCCCGCCTGGCCGGCGACCTGGCCTGACCCCAGCCCTGGGGACGTGCGGCTCCTTCTTCAAAGGCTCCTGCCTGTACGCCCTCTGTCTGCTGCCCTCTGTCTGCTGCTCATCCTGTGACTGGGACCCCTCTCTCCCCCTTCTCTTGCTTTTTTCTCTTTTTCTTTTCTTTTCTTTCCTTCCCTGCCCCTCCTTCACACCCTCTGTCTATCCCTCTATCTCGGGCTGTCACTCACTCTGTCTGACACCCCCTCCCTGTCTCTTCTCTCTGTCTGCTGGTCTGTCCTGGCCCCTCTGGCCCCTGGGGGGGGGGGTCTCCTGGGCTGGCTCCCTGCGGGCTGCCCCCCGCTGCCTAAGTGCCCCTCTGTCCCCCGTCTCTGGGCCTCTGGACTCTGTGGGTCTCTGGACCCCCTCCTCCTCAGGCTTAGCAGCTGCTTCCCTTTCGTTCCCCCCAGCCCCCTACTCCGCCCCCCTTGGTCTCCTCCACCTCCACTGCTCCCTCCTTCCCAGACTAGTAAAAATGTCAGAGAGAAACCCTCCCAGCCCAGCAGAGGGGCTCAGTGGGACCTGTGGCCTGTGATGGGCAGGAGCTGTCACCTCTCCCCTCCACCACCTTCACAGCTGCTTTCTGCCTCAGCCACTCTCCGTTCTCCTTCCTGTCTTCTCATGAGCTTGCAGGGCGCCTGGTCCCCCATACCTGCCTCTCCATCCCTTCGAGCCTCTCTCCTCGCCCTGGCCTGGCCTGGCCTGGCCCACTGTCTGGCCCTCCTCTTTTTCTCTCCTGCATCTGTCTTTTAGGTTCAAGTCCCCTGCCCTGCCCTCTCACCCCCTGCCCTGCCTGGTCCTGGGCACTGAGCCCCTTCCTCTCGGTCCCTTGCCTCCCTGGTCCCAAAGCCAGCCCCTCTCTCCTCTCTTTTCCCTCTGGTGTCTCTCTGTCCCTATCTCTGTCTCCCTCCCTCCCTGCCCTCCCCCTCCCTTCCCTCCCCCTCCCTTCCTCTCCCCTCCCTTCCTCTTCTCCCTCCTTCTCCCTCCCCCCTCTCCCCCTCCCTCCTGGTGCTCCATTTTTCCTTTGTTTATTCCCAGCCCTTTGCTCCTGTTATCACCTCTAGGGGGAGGCCGGGCACCCCAGGAATCCTCTCTGCTCCCCAAATGGAGAAACTGCTGCCCTCCCCAGCCACCCACCCCCAGACTGCACTGGGAGGTCAGAGCAGCGAGACCCCAAGAGGCAGACACCAACACAGCCTCTGTGGTTTGGTACCCATCCTCCCAAGAAGTGGCAACTGGGCACAAGGTCAGGCGGTGCCCTGGCCAGCCGCGCCCCCTTGCCCCTGGTCCTTTGGCCAAGGCCCCAGAGAAGCAGCCCAGCCCATTGTTTCTCTGGTTGGGCTTAGTCACCGTGACTCACTTGAGAAGACTCGAGGCTAGTGGCTGGACAAGGGGAGGGACTGGACTCCCTTTCTGGGGGAGTCACTGAGGACCAGCCATCTTTCATCTAGGAGCTCGCCCTACTGGCTAATGCCCACACCGCCCTGAGAGGTGGACACCATGTACCCATGTCCCAGGTGGGGAAACTGAGACTCAGGCTGGTGTCCAGGGTCTCAGAGCCAGGGCCTGTGAGCCAGACCACAAGCCAGGTCTGAGGACGGCTGGCCACCCCAGCACTGGCCCGGAGAGGCCATCTCTGTGCACATGGCCCGGCCTGAACCCTCCAGCCCCCCTGCCACAGAGGAATGGCCGCTCTCGTTTCCTCCACTAAGGGGACATGTGCGTGGACAAAGGGCAAGGTTATGATCACACGGGCAAGCGAGTGGACACGCCAGTGAGTCACTGTGTGAAGACAGTGTGTGTTGGAAGTGGCGGCAACAGTCGGAAAAATTCCACGTGGGCCCACAGCTCCAGTCTGCAGTGACTCAGGTGGTGGCCGGCTGGTGGAGGCTTTGTGGGGGTCAGGAAGTCTGGCTCAGAGCCCCCCGCCCACACATCAGGCTGGGTCCCGTGACTGTCCTGGAGGGGAGCCCAAGCGTCTTCCCTCCCCTCACACAACCCAGGAGGAGCCGAGAATGTGGGGAGTGCCGAAAGGCAGCTGTGCCCATTGCCCAGCCCCAGCGCCCGGCCCAGCATCCAACACAGACCTCAGGGTTCTGGCAGAACGAGGACGAAGGCAGGGCAGCAGGGCCGGGACGCAGCAGACCAGCCAGGGACCAGAGAGCCTGCACTGCGTGTCCATGTCACCCTGCCAGTCACCCCCTCACCCCTTGCTCCTAGTCCTGGAATCCAAGTCACAGCCAGGAATGGAATGTGCCAGGGCATATTTTGGTTCAAAAGAAGGAAAAATATTCGTACCTGGGATTGAGCAAAGTCCCTGTCACGAAGAGCTTAGAATTGCACAGCTTTCTACCAGAAATGCTAATAGGTGGGAAGTGGCAAGTACAGGTCTTTAAATGCAGGGACCAGGATTCATGGTTTACAACTAGGAACAATAGGGCAGCACATTTGACCTCAACTCTACTATGATTTGTCCATCTGTTCATCCATCTTCCATCCATCATTCATCCATGCACCCACTCATCCATCCATTTCTCCATCCTCCCATCCATCTATCACCCACCCATCCACCCATCCACTCACCTATCCATCCATTTATCTGTTCACCCATCCATCCATCATCTACCCATCCATTCATCCATCCCTTTTATATAGTTATATTTATCGTATCATTCATCAATCTATCAATTTCTCAATACATCTACACCTTCAATTATCCGTATAAACACAATATATCCTTCCATCAATCCATTCGATCCATTCAAGCATTTGTCAATACATATATACCAATGCCCATCCATCTCTCAGCTCTCTTTGCATTTCTTCATTGAGCAAGTATCCATCCATCTAGCCATTCACCCATGCACCCATCCAACCATCTATCTAAATGTCTTATGAAACACTTAGAAGAAGCATTCAGCTAGCCACCCACCCATTTGGAACATAATAACCACTCACTATGTGTCAATTACTATGCTCTATATGGTCGTCCACCAATTTGTGTATCCGCTTGCCCAGCTAACCAACCAGCAAGCTGTGGTTAATACGCCTTTCTGTCTCTTTAAATATTCTGCTGTCCCTATACACACGTATTTTAGTGTTTACCCATCCCACTCATACATCCATCATGTCTGTCTGTCCATCCATCCATCCGTCCGTCCATATGTCCACCACCCACTTTTCCATCCAGCAAGTGATGCATCCAATTGTGCATATATATGTGTGTATATACATAGATATATATATATGTTTCCCCAAACACGGTATATAATATACGTATTCTATTCCTGTCTTATATTAATTTTTGCTCCAAAAGATGTATTACAGCGTATTTTCAGGGGCTGTCTTATGTTTTCATGCACAACAATCTACATTTATTCAAATACAGTCGTGTCATCTTCTGGAACATCGTCATAACGTACTAAACGCGTCCATCTGGCTGACGATCTCAACTGGGGCTTATTTTCGGGGAAACACGGTAGATACATATTTGTCCTTTTATATACACATCCGCCCATCATGCTGCCCGTTAAATCATCCAAATGAGTTAGTGCTTAAAGCAGTTGCTGATACTTGGTAAACCTTCAATAAATGTTAGTTACTATCCTTCTCATCCATCCATTAACTAATCCATATCTCATTTGACCAACTATTCATTCATCCATCTCTCCATTTATCTTCATGTAGTTGTCCATCTATCCTTATATTTTTCAAAAATCTATCGAACATTTACTGTATTTATTTTTTAGGTGCTGGGGATTCTGCATGTCTCTCTTCTGACATTTTTGTGGGAACAAAACAAGTAAATATTTGTATTTACATTAAGTAAATATTTACTGTAACATATTAGATGATGGTAAATACTATAGAAAATGTAATTCAAGGTAGGAGGACATGGAGTTTTGGAAGGGATTTGGTATTTTATGTATACTAATCAAGGAAAGCCTCACAGGAAAGACTCAGCCTTTCCTTATTTCAAAAGCAACTTGGAAAAAGATGAGAGCTAGCAGTATACATTGGTACATTGGTGGGAGAAAACGTTCCAGGAAGAGAGAGCTGAGTGCAAATGTTCTGGTGTAGCCATGTCTGTTCATCAGCCTGTCTCTTCAGCAGTTCACCCAGCATCAAGCCATATGTCTATTTACTTACTATCTGTTATCTCCCCCGTTTAGCTATCTCTTTCTGTACTTGCCCATCTATCCATCTAAAAATCTATCCATCATGCATGTGCATCCCTGTGTCTACCTTGCCTTACAACCTTCTATCTGTCTACCTTCCATCCATCGACCCACCCTCCCATTTATACTTCCATTCCATGTGTCCACCTGCCAATCCATCCAAAGTCCATTCATCTCCTGGACACCTGCACAGAAATCTATCCAAGTGGGTGATCAGCTTGATATACACAGGTGCAAAATAGTTAAACACATGAATAGAATCATTAAATGATCAAAGTCAGCATCGACTTGATAGGCTAATATTTGTGCCATAGCTGTTGGTACATATTCTAAATATCAGGTCTGCACGTCTCCATCCATACATCGATGTGTCTGTTCATATATGTATCCATCATTCTATTTATCCATCCACATTGCCGCACATCTATCCATTTGCCCATCCAGTATTGCTACCACTTCTACCACCACCGCCACTAGCTAACATTTATGAGACATTATGTGCCAGAGAGTTTTCTAAGAGCTTTCCTTCATTATATAACCCTCAGTAAATCCCTATGGGGTTGATAGTATACTATTTTAGTGAGGAAACTGAGATACAGAGAATTAAATAACTTGTTCAATGTCATATATACCTATTTTCATTACTTTTATAAGTCAATCATGTATATTACATCACTCCTCTCTTCCATCAATTTATCTGTCTATCTATATAGTCAATTGACCATTCACACATTGATCTATCCATTCATCTATCCATCCATCCATCCATCCATCCATCCATCCATCCATCCATCCATCCATCCATCCACCCAGCCACCCATCCATCCATCCATCCATCCGTCCATCCATCCCTCCATCCATCTCTCCATCCACCCATCTACCCTCCATCCATCTCTCCATCAATTCATTTTTTCTTACTTTCTACTTTTCTTCATCTATCTTTCCCTTAATTCACACTTTTCTCCATCATTGAGTCTTTCATTTTCTCTTTTTCTTCTTTTGTGACTAAGCCATGGTTCATAAGCGTGGGGCCCAAGAAGGTAAGAGAGCAGACCTTCATGGCCCGTAGGCTGAGTGCCACAGTGGAACCTAAGCAATGGCTGGAGAGGTAGGGACTTGTCCTCTTGTTCAAACATTGTCACACCACACACACCGTACCCACTCACAAATATATGCTCACAGAGTGGTGTCCCCGTGGAAGGTGAGAGCCCGTGGCGGGGAGGACAGTGGGTCAGGGCGGGTGGCCTCAGTGGCTCCTGGGTGACTCCAGGCAGAGAGCAGTCTCTGACTTACAGAGGAGGCAGCCCCAAATGGCACTAATCTGTCATCTGTGTTCCTCAGTCAACAAAGGGAAAGGGGCCAGGGTGGTGGGACGTGGATGGAGTGATGACACTGGGTTTGGGTTCGGGCTGGCGGGGAGAAAGGCTGAGGCTTCTCTCTAGATTCTTCTGGAATCAACTGGCTAGACCCACCTGTCCCAAGTTCCATTTCCTTTGCAGGGGAGGCAGCTGGGAGAAGAGGAAGTGAGGCAGGAGGAGGCAGCCTTGGGTCACCTCAGAGGTGAAGCCAGCAGAAGGGCAGGTGCGTTAGGAAGGAGGGGCACAGACACCTGGCGTGAGGGGCTGTGTCCTTCTCTGCAGTGGGAAGGCACAGCGTCTGAGACGCCGCCTGCCACGGATGGGACAGGGCAGTGATGTTATTCCTGTCCTTACTCACAGCCCATGTGTCAGCTGGGGACGCCAAGGCTCTGGGAGGGATGGGAAGTGGGTGTCCCACCACCACTACCCCATTGTTACTGTCACAGCCCCACAGGCCTAGTGTCCTGTGTGTGTATGTGCCTGTGTGGAGGGGGTCCTCCCTTGCAGAAGCACCCACAGTACCTGGCAACCAGGAAAACGGGGACCCCAGAAGGGCAGGTAGGTGTAGTGTTGTTTGGGTGTCCATGGGGGGCTGCCCCCCACCCTGTTCCAGGAGGCCTGAGCCCCTCCCACTCCTGCAGGAGGTGGGTGCCTGCAAGGGGACACAGGCACTCCCTGGGGCTCGGACGACCCCTCCCTGCCAGCCCGTGAGATCAGATAGCACTTTCTCCCACCCAGCGACTCCCAGTGTCCCAGCTTAGTGGCAGTTAGCAAATGAAGTCTGGCCCCAGGAGAGGACAAGGGACTTTCCTCCCCCTGCCCCACATCTGTCTGTGTCTGGTACCTCAGTGTTGTGCTGGCAGAGCAGAGCAAGGAGGCCTGATTTTCTCAATCCCCTAACCTCCTATAAAGCCCACACAGGCCCCCCAGCCCCTCTCTCCATGTGGGGGTCCTGGCACACGCAACTCCAGACAACTTTCTCCTCTAAATCTCAGCTCATTCCTGGCAGAGAGGCCCTGATTCTATCTGCCTCCGGGGAACTTGGGGGTAGGGGAGTTTGGGGGACCCCTCTGCTGGATGCCTTGTGGCCTCAGCCCCCAGTCTCCAAGAAGCCTTTTGGAAGCTCCTGGAAAGGACATTTCTGGTGCCAAAAGCTCGAGGCGGGCATTTGGGAAGGGCTGGGCTGGAAAGGGCTGAGACTCCTTTCTAGACACCTCTGGACAGAACCACCTCGTTCTGGTTCTGGCAGGGCCAATCCTATTTCTGCTTTCTGGGCAGGTCGCTGGGGTGCTTTCTCACTGTGCCCCATGCTGGGTGGAACTCAGAAGCCCCTCCCTCACCCCCACGGGAACTTCCAGGGGCAAAACTTCCGGCAGTGCTGCATGGGGGGTTATTGAGCACCTACAAGGGGCAGCCGAGCCACTCCTGGGTCCCCCAGGCCTTCCTGGGTCCCCGGAACCCCGACCTTGAGCCCACAGGGGGCACAGGCTCCCCAGAGTCCCTGCAGAGAAGGGAGCTTCTGCTCCCAGCCAAGGCCATGCGGGGTCTGTCTGCTGCTGGACAGACAGATGACTTCCGGCAGTGCCTCGGCCCCTTAAGCCAATGAACCTGTGAAATAGGAGGTCCCGGGACCACCTCCCTGGGTCCAGGAGGACAACCTTGGTTTGAAGCGTTGGGTGAAGTCTGGCAGGGGAGCAAGCTTGCAGTCTGAGCAGCTACGACTCCACATGGGGAAACTGAGGCCTCAGGGGGGTGGCGCTTATTTGCCCAGAAAGTACTAGTCCAGGCATCAGGGGCTGATGCTGGTCATGACCCAGGACCCAGCCCGTCCTCCTCCTCCCGCTGGCACTTGGGACTTGGAGCCCAGGAGAGCAGAGCTGATGCTCCCGGCCCCACCCTTGCTGGTGAGGACTACAAGGGCCTCTTCCAGCTGCCACCCACAGGCCCATCACTCTGGTACCCTGCGAGGGAAACCAAGGCACAGGCAAGCCAACAGGGTCGTAGAGGGGAGGGCAGCTGCTATGCCAGCTCACGATGGCACCGTGGCGGGGCCTTACCCTGTCTGGTCCCCGAGACCCTCCCAGCACTGCCCCTGTGTGACCCCAGGGATGTTTTATGAGACAGATAAAGCCCTAGAAGGTGGTGGGGGTGCAGAGGATTTCTGGCTTCCCAAATCGGCAGGGGTCCCGCTTCCCAGCTCAAGGAGGGAACGTGCAAGGCCCTGATGGAAGGTGGGAGGAAGCCAGGACCTCCGCCAGCCTCGCCAGGGGGAAGGCAGCCAGCTCAGCTTTCCCCTTCCCCTGGGAAATTTCCAGGTGCCCAAGACCCCTGACCTGGGGGGAGCAGAAAGGGGTCCACCTGGGTGTCCTAAGGCCTGACGCAGCTCTGACGGGGAAATGATCCAGGACTCAGCTCCCCAGTTCTTTCACCCCAGAAGCCTGAGTGGCCTTTGGCACTGCCCACTGCTCCGGGGCCACGTGCCCTGGCTGTAGCAGGGTGTCTGCCCTGCTGGGAGTGCAAGTGGGTAGGAGGGCCGCCTGGGGGCCTGGCTGCACGGGGGTTTCTGACCCATGGGGTCCCACCACACCCTCCCACCCTTGGCTCCCTTACAGGAATGGGACCATCCTAGGGCACTCTGAGGGAGGAGGCTCTAACCTGGGGCAGTCTGAGGGGGCTGCCCAATTGCCCCATTGGAGAGCCATGGCCTGCCCTGGGCTGCCATGCATGTTGGTGTCCGAGGCCCGACAACCTCTCTGAAAGCATGCAGCATGTGTAGGTTTGGGGGAAGGTCTCACTGGCTCCACTCCAGTCCAGCAGACCCAGCAGACCTCCTGGGGGCTCCCAGGTGGGGCTTCCCAAGACACAAATCCCCTCCCTGGGTGTGGGGACTTCTCACCCCCAAAGGAAAATCCCCCGTTTCCTCAGTCACCTTATGAAATGAGAACGCGCCCTGCCTCTCAGTTTCATTCTGAAAGGTCGGTGTCGCACACCACATGGGGGGGGCGGGGGCTTGCCACAGGCAGCCCAGGTTCAGGGACCAGGGATGCAGCCGTTGGCTCTCCAGCCCAAAATCCCACACCGGCGAAGCCCAAGTCCCCAGGATAGGCACCAAGACACCTTGGGGTCGGCCACACCGAGCCCCTCCTCCTGCTGCCTTGGTCTCCTCTCCTCAGCTTTCACGACAGCTGGGAGGGGCTGGTCAAGGATGGGGCCAAGGAGGGAGGCAGGGTGCCCGGCCAGGCAGCTCGAGCTGTGCCCTTCTACGGGCATGAGGTGGCTGAGAGCACAGGAGCTGAGGGTGCAGACGGTGCTGACGTGAGGAGCCATTTCGGAGCGGGACACAGCTGTCCTCAGTCACCTGCTGTATGCTCAGAGCACCTACCTCCTCTAAGGACGCAGCGATCCCCCTGGGCACACAGCCTGGGCCCAGCCTCCCACCATGGGGTGCTATGAGGGGCAGTGTGCCCCGGCAGCCCCACCTGGCATACACACCCTGACCCAGACCCAGGCTGCCCGGCTCACCCCAGGCCTCACCTGGGATTCAGCAAGTAGAAGGTGACCTGCCACTTCCCTCGCATGCACATGCACACACACGCATGTGTGCACACACGCGTGTGCACACACACACGGGTTCACACTCATTTCCCTCATCAGTAAAGGTATCATCACAGTATCAGCCATTGCTGTCACCAGCCTCCAGCCGAAGACCTGGCGTCAGAATCCACTTTGCAAGCCAGCCCTGAGGCTGTGGGGACCCTACCCGTACCTGCTTAGGAGGCCCTGGGCGTCACCCCGTTTCCCCTCTTCCCCTCCCGAGCAGCAGCTCTGGAGCAGGTGAAAGAAAGTCGGCCCTGGGCAACGCCATCTCCATTCTTGTGGCTCTGGACTCTCCCCCTTCCCCTTCCCACTGACCCGAGCTGCAGGCCCACTGCCCTCCTCCTGGCTGGTGGTCTCCACCGCATACGCTCCCCACCCATCAGACATCCTCCTGCCCTCCAGCAGCCCTTTCCCCGGGCCTGGTCCCCCGTCCTTCGCTTCTGCACAGGCCTGGTCCCAGCGGCTCCTCCTGAACAGCCTGGGGACAAGGGCTATCTCTACGCTGTTCTGGTAGCCGCGGCCACACAGGTGGCCCTTTCTGCCAGCAACCCACACACAGCCTTTGCCCGTACCCCCAACCAACAGTGCCTGCCTGGCACTCGGAACAAGCATCTGCTGGCACCCTCAGCCTCGCCACTAGAGGGAGGGGTCTCAGCTGGGCCCCAAGTATGGGCTCTGAGGGTCCCGAAGCTGAGCAACCCCTCTGATCAGGCCTGGCCCTCCCCACCTCACACCCACCTCCAGCCCTTGCGGCTTCGGCCCTGCCTCCCCAGGCCCAGTCTCTGCCCCAGCTGTCCAGACTTCGTCCTGGGTCCCTGCATCGGGCACCCAGCCCTCCTTGTCCTGGGTCGGCATCCTACTCGCTCGTAGGGAGAACTTCCTTTCCCAGGAAGGCCCAGCCACAGAAGCAGGGGCCACCGCGGGGTGACGCGGAGTCCCGGGAAGGTGGCCTGCAGCCTGCATGTGGCCTGGGTCCCCCATGGCGCCCTGGACCTAGTGTTGAGCGTTACCCCGTGTAAATGCTTGGAACAGAACACCGGTCCCGTGGCCTCCCGATGCACGATGCACGGCCGCCCCACAGGCCCTTACCCGACACCTTCTTCTACCAGCAGCTCTTCCTGCTCCTCGGAGCCCGGGGGGCTCAGAGCCTCCGCCATGGGCCTGGCGTCTGTCTGTTCGGAGATGTGGGCTGTGGGCTATGTGTGCCAGGGCTCTGGGTGCTTCCTGGGGCGGTGGCCTGATCCCCCACCCCCTGCCGGCTTTCACTTCCCCTTTCCGGCTGCAGGTTGAGGTTTGGGCTGGGGTTGGGGTGTTGTTTTTAATCTGTTGTTGCAAGAGAAGAGAGAGAAAAAAACCCAACCACCAGGAAGCATTAAGCAAGTTGCAGGGACCTGGGGTGAGAAGCCCCATGAAGGCAGGGGGTGGTATAGGGACTGGGACACCGTGCGTCCAGACTCCCGGTGACACACAGAAGCCCCACCAGCAGCCGTGGCCTCAAAAGGCCTTTCGCGTGGCAGGCTGTCCCCAGTGCCAGGGCGTGGTTCTGGCCTCTGGGACCTCCATTCTCAGCACCTATCCTCTCTGGAAGGAATCTTCTGGGTGTGCTCGCAGAGCAGGGCACACCTCTTCTCCACCCTCTCTCGACGCCCCGACAGGCCTGCACTGTCCAGGTGACCTGTGGGGTCCTGCCTGAAAGCCCCCACGTACCACATGCCCATGTCTTGTCCCTATACTTTCTTTACTTGCCCCATCTGTTGGTCTGCGGGTCTATCTGTGGCCCCTCCCCTTGCCCCTCAACTCTGCCTCACTCCACCCCCCCAATCTGTGCCCAGGGAGCAGAACTGATGGGTCGGGTCCTGGGGTAGGGTGGGGGTGCAGCAGGACTGAATCTGTTCCCCCCTTTACTGTTCTCAGCTGTTGAGAGTGGCCAGAGCAGGGGCTTGGAAATCTGGGAGGGATGGTGGCAGCTGTGGGGGCCAGACCCCAAAGCTGGGTGCCTTGGGCTGTGTGCCATCCGGCCATGCTGGAGCAGCTACACAGGTGATGGATACTTCCCTTACAAGACCTGGGCTGACTCCTGGGCCCACGAGACAGGAAAAGCGAGCCCAGGGCCATCTTGCCAAGCCCTGGCCAGCAGCGGACCTGAGAAATCCAACTGGAAGGGACACGGAGGGGCCCCGAGGCCAATGGGGGCAGGAGAGAAGCCCATGGGGAGAGAAGGCAGTAAGGCCCCCTGCGTGTTTGTCCATCAGGGTGGGGCCTGGTTGAGGGAGAAGCTGACATGGAAGGCAGTGAGGTCCTGGCCCCCACATGCACCAAGGTGGCTTCTCATTTACCTGTGTGGGGAGGCAGGAAGGGGCCCCATACCCTCAAATACAGGGCAGGCCTGAGCCAGACCCCAGGCTGCAGAGAGACCACCAGGGTCCTGGTAGCTCTCAGGTCCCCTCTGTGGTTTCCAGAGCCACTTCCTGTCCAACCGCGGACATGGTAATTAGTCGTCCACCCAAGCAGGGCCCAGACACCAGTCCTGGCCAGAACCCCCAGGGCACAAGGCCCTTTTGCCCTCTTGGCACCTTGCTGGTGTGTGTGACCCGGGTTGACTGCTATTTGGGTCCTTCCTCTGGCCTGTGGTGAGGTCGGCCTCAATGTCACTGCTGGGATGTTTAGGAGCCTTGGCAGGATTGGGGGGCAGGTACAGGCTGGGCGCCCTCAACATATGTTCCCCCACCACTACGCACTGCTCAAAGGCTGGGCTAGCTCCCTCATTTGTGGGGCTCAGGGCAAAATGAAAACCTGGTGCCTTTGTTCACATACTACTAAGAATTTCAAGGAGTGTGAAACCAAGCGTGGGTCTTTGGGTGCTCACTGGACCAGCTCTGCACAGAGTGGGAGGTCTAGGGGCTTGGCCTGTCTGCCCAAGCCCCCTTGTTAACCCCGTCTGAGGCAGAGGGCACCTATGACCCCCAAGTGTTTGCCAGACTCCAGTGCCCTCCAGAGCAGGCTCCTCTGTCTGTCACCCCTGCCAAAGGCCCAGAGGCAGCCTGGTCCCTCCTACTATGTATTGAGCTGTGTCACCCCAGTTTCACAGGTTGGAGTCCTGAGAATGGGACCTTACTTACCAATGGGGTCGTTGCGGATGTAACTAGTTAAGATGAGGTCACTGGGTGGGTCTTCACACAATATGACTGTGTCCTTATGAAAAGGGGAAGTTCAGTGACAGACCTGCACGCAGGGGGAACGCCGCGTGAACACAAAGGCAGAGACGGGCTAATGCGTCTACAGCCCAGGAACCCCCCAGGAGCTGGGGAGGGGCCTGGACTAGACTCTTCCTTGTGGCTGCAGGAGGGACCAGCCCTGTCGGGCAAGGTGAGTGGGGTCAGAGGGGCACAGCGGATGCACTGACTGCTGCCTGGGGGACATCCGGGGGACCCTCCAGGGGCAGCTGGGTATGTGGGCAAGGTGGCCTCAAAGGTCCAGGAAGGCAGTGTTCAGACCACAGGCTCAAGTGACATCAGGTGACAAGACACGAGGGGGGGGGCGGGGGGGAGGGGGAACGGGAGAGAGTAGGTGGAGTCAACAAGGAGAAGTCAAGAATGGGGAAGTGGTCAGGCCAGGAAAGGCCAGGGCATGTCTGGTGTGGAGACCTGGCCGGAGCGCCGAGGGCGTCAATCAGCCAGCAGAGAGCTGTGGGAGGACCGAGGGTCACCGCCTGTCGGCACGTGGACCCGTTGGGCACCGGGCTTGGCGTCCCAGGGCCAGAGGAGTGGCAGAAACTTCCCCGGGGCTGGGAGGCAGAAGGCTGGGCAGTGTGACGTGGGCATAACGGGAAGGCTCAGCAGGATGGAGAACGTTCGGGATGATGACAGAGGCACATAGACACGTGGAAAGTGTTTTGAGGACCCGGGACAGAAATGGTGGGTGAGGGTCAAGAAAGAACACAGGGTGGGCCAGAGAAAGAGGCGGGCTCAGGGAGTGCCACGGGTTGAATGGTGTCCCCTAAAAATTTACATGGGCAGGCCCTAACCCTCAGTACCTGTGAGCTTGACCTTATTGACCTTATTAGGGAATAGTGTCTTTGCAGATGTTTAAGGTGAAATGAGGTCACTGGGGTGGGGCCCCATCCACAGTGACCGGGGTCCTCATAAGCAGAGGTCAGGACACAGACACACACAGAGGGACAACCATGTGGGGACACAGGGAGAGGACGGCCGTCTACACGCCGAGGACAGAGGCCTCAGAGAACCAGCCCTGCTGACACCTGGCTCTCGGACTCCAGCCTCCAGGGCTGGGGACAGTGAGAGTCTATGGTGTAAGTCGCTAGTTGTGGTCCTTTTTTCCTGGTGACTCAGGACACTGATACAGGGGTCCTGTTAGTCAGGGAAAGAAGGCCAGTGGCTGTAACTAAGAGCCCCACACCTCAGGGACTCCATTCTCACTCCAGTGCAGTGCTCAGGCCAGCGTGGAAAGGGAGAGGGACCCCGGCTCCTGCTCCCCAAGGACCTTAGCATCCCGGCTGGTCCTCTGTATCCAGCTGGCAGGGGAGGGGAAGGAGACCTGAGAATAGCAGGAGGCCCAGGGGCCACGCCTGGACACACGTGCCATCAGGACTCACTGTCGCAAGGTGCGTGTCCAGGAGGAAAAGGGCAGTCAGCCAGCTCCTGCCACAGCAGGCACGAGACCTGGGGGCAAGGGAGTGAGAAGTCGGGGTGTCCAGGATGCTCTGGGGTCCAGGTGGTGCCACCAGCAAGTGCAGGCATGAAGCAGAAGGGGAGTGGGGTGGGAGAGGACTCTGGACGTGGATGCCGTGGCTGGAGGCACTGTGGGACCCAGAAGGAGGCGTCCAGGGGGCCTGTGTGCACGCAGCCCACTCAGAGGCCATGGCAGAGCTGGTCAGAGTGCCAGCCGGTCAGGGCGGAGTGAACAGGGCCCCGCGGGAACTTCTCCTTCTCCTCGCTCAGGCTTCCAGGGGTGAATCACCCCGTGGGCACAAGCAGAGTTCAAGGCTTTGCCAGGGGAGGAAGGCTGTGGGGTTCCCTGGGGAGCTCCGACCCCCATCCCCCACCCCACCCCCATCACAGCAGGCTGAGTCTTGGTGCCCTGGCCTGTGTCCGAGGAGGTGTAGGCCACAGGTGGAGCCTGGGGACAGATGGGGACAGGGTGTCCACAAGGTGGGGGAGTGAACAGGTCAGAGGGACGCCAGGAGAGGACAAACAGATGGGCAGGTGGGGAATGAGCCACCAGAATGGACATGCTAACAGGTCAGGTAAGGTGAGAGCCGTGGGGCTGCCACTGGGGGACAGGTGAGGGCAGAGAAGATGACAGGGCACTGCTGGGAAGTGTCCCCACAGCACATGTCCCCTGGAAGTGTGTGGCCAGTGTGGGGAAGTGTAGTTGATAGGCGTTCAGGGGCCCAGGTTGTTGTTGGGGGTGTGAGACGTCCTGGTGGGGACCTGGTGGGGTGAGGTGGGGGCCAGACCGGCCTGCACCAGGCCCCATCTCCCCGCAAAGGGAGAAGCCACAGTGAGCTAAGCCTGGAATTGCCAGAACTTCCCTAGGGAGTAAAGTCAGGACGAGCTGCAAGGGCTCGGGGTGCAGGCAGGAGGCCCCTCCCTGAGGCCAGACGGAGCCGGAATCAGGGGTGGAGGGTTCTGTGTGCCTGTGGGTGGGCACAGCGGGAAATGCTGTCCGAGAGTCTGCCCTCGGCCAGGCCCCCTCCCAGGACAATGGCAGGAGGAGGACTTTGGTGTTGGGGGTGCTTAGGACGGGGGACAGAGACAGGGAGAGGGAGGCAGGTGGCTGGAATGTGGTTGTCAGGGGGCTGGGAGCTCATAGGGTAGCAGGCCGCCCAGGAGCGAGGAGGGCTGTGTGAGGCCCAGCAGTGCACAGCTCCTGGGGTGCTGGCCCCCATAGATGGTCATCAAGGTCCAAACATGCCAGGCCCTTGGGGCTAAGGGCCATCGTGGGCAGCTGAGGACTCATGGAAGGCTTCTCGGAGAAAGTGACCCTGACGGAACCTGAAGGTGGGGAAGAGGTGGCTGTGGGAGAGCCCCGTGCTGAGGCGGCATGGTGTGCCCAAGAGGGCTGGGAAGGGCTGGGCTGATCCCCAGGAGGTGCCAGTGGTCCTTCCTCACCTGTCTGTGCTGTGATGCAGGTGAGCTCATCTGCACGCCCATTTTATAGTTGGGGAAACTGAGGCCCAGCAGCCCATCGGGAGGCCGCGAGGAGTGAGTGGGAGTTGGGGAAGAGGGAACATGAGAGCAGGGTGACGGGGAGGCCTGTAGATTGTTGGTCACTGAGGCTCTGGGCCCAGACATCTGGTGCTGGGGGCCCGAAGAGGGGACAGGGCTGAACAGGTTGCGGTTCTGTCACCTGACTACATCTCATCTGTACATTTCACATGAAACACTTTTAGCTCATTGACCATTCTGTGCCCTCGTGACCTGCTCCCATAGGGTTTATTTAATTTATTTTTTGGTTTTGTCCACTTCTCTGCTTTCTGGCACACCAGGACATTTGGGTTCATTTGTGTACTGGCTGCCCAGCCCTGTGCTCAGCCATCTCCCCACCCCGGGAGCCTTGGTCCCCCATGTGTCCCCACAGCCCTCCCTTCCTCACCCTCCATAATTCCAGCGCCACCCTCCATGGCCCCCACGTCACCCACGCCCCTCTGCCCCTGCACTCTGGCTGTCCTAACCCTTCCCTGGGCCCTCCTGGGGCTGTTTCCCCTCCTCCAGCTTCCTTTGGGGTCCTTCCTGAGCAGAGGGTCTAACTCAGGCCCTCCAGGAATTGTCTTGTCCCTCTGGTGCCCTGCTCACCACTCACTTCTGAGGACCCCACCTCCATCCTGGACGCCTGCACCCAGCTGCTTGTGCCTCTATCCCGCGGGGATTTCCACAGCTCCCCCCAAACCCACAGCCCAAAGCCAGCCCCTCAGCCACTCTGGGCTCTGCCCGTGGATGAGCCGCCCACCCCTTTTTCTTCCCCTCGGCATAAGCCTGGGTGTCCTGTCTCCCACCACCAGCAAGTCCTGGGGGCTCTGCCTCTTACCTGGCCCTCCCTTCCTGGCCCACTGGCTGGCCTCCCTTCCAGGGTTGACCGTGGCTCCTTCCCCTCCCCAACCTCCAGCCTCACCTCCTATAGTGCCTATTCTCCACCCTGCAGATATCTTACTAGAATCCTCACCATGTACCAGGTGCTGGACTACACGCTTCCCAAGACTCTACCCTCAGGATGCCCCGTGGCTGTGTGGACACAGACCCTTCCAACAGGGACACCAGACCGAGCCAGCCAGCGACAGAGAAGCAAAGGGGTGTGGAGCCAGCCACGGCTTTGCTGTTGGTTTGCATGGCCCTCCCCTATTTCATTCATTCATTCATTCATTCATTCATTCATTCATTCATTCATTCATTGAAAAACGTGACAAACACCAGCAAGAATTACAACGGCCCCTAAACCTACATCTACTCAGATGCTTCCAGCCCCTCAACCATGCCCTGCACTAAATTATTATCTGGACTTTTGTGTTTCACATTTTCTTGCCTTTAAAAACAAGTTCGTTTCCCCCGTAATATGTCTGCCCAAACCCAACAGCATTGAGTCCTGCCTGTGGGAGCCACGTCCCAGCGTCCTGGCCTCCCCACTGCTCTGGAATCAATTCACGCCCCCTTTCCTAGCGGACATGGCCCCCGAGAGCTGCCCGGTTCACTCTGTCGGGTCCACAGAGGGATACGGCTGTGCCGCTGGGCGATCTGGCCCCCAGAACCCATTCCTTGAAGCCCCTGGCCGCCCCACCCGCCCTGGCTCCACACAGGATGTGCCTCTGCCTGGAATATCCCTGGGTGCCCTACACCCTGCCTGCCTCTCTGCTCGTCCTCCTCCTCCAGCCCCATCTGAGAGCTCACCTTGCACAGTACCCCACCCCAGGCCAGGCCTGGGCCTCGCTTCTGAGCCCCACGGGCCCCTAAGCCCTGGATGGGCTCCGTGCCTCGCACTGCCTGGCTGCACCCACCAGGCAGGGACACTGTGGTCATCTGTGCTTGCCCGGCCCCAGGGGTGAGCGAGGGACTTTCCCCGGAGGCCTGGTTTCCTCTACAGGAGCTGGAGCAGGCGGCCCAGGCAGAAAGCAGCAGGCTTGGGAATGGGGGTTGACAAGTCTGGGCCTGGGCTGCAGGGCCACCTGGTTGGAGGGGCTGTGGGGAGCTATTCAAAGGACAGAGCTGGATCCCAGGCTGCAGTGGGGCTGGGAGCGGTGCTCGGTGAAAGCCGTCAGGGCGCCAGCTGACATCGGTGTCTCGGTCCTCGAGGCAGCCAAGGCTGAAGTAAGCTGCCCTTCCCATCTCTGGCCCCACACATCAATAGCTGGGACCTCCAGAGGGCAAGGGCAGGACAGACAGCTTCTCCATCACAAACCGCAGCCTGGCCTCCCCAGGCTCCCCACCAAAGATCTGAGCACAGGGACCTTGGCAGGCGGGCCACTGCGCCACCCATCACTAGGGAGGCCGACAGCGGCGGCCTTGCTGTGACAGTCCTTACCCGTCCCTTGATGTGTGAGGTGGGCTAGGGCCTTGGGCACAGCACAAAGACCCAAGCCCTCCCGTTGGCCCATGTGGGGCCAGTTCGGCCAATCATCAGTCCCTGGGTGGGGGCACAGACGCCAGCCCAGGCGAGCCCCTGCCCCCTCGGCACAAGCCACCTTGGGAGGGCCGCCAACACTGTCCCAGTGTATCCCCTGTGGGAGGGTGTGGGGTCTTAGGACAGGCAGTCTGACAGGAATGGGGGCTGCCCACAGTGTGCATGCCTGCCATGGCCCCTCGCCGGGACTTGTCTCTTACGGAGAGGGTCTCTGTGTGGGTGGGGGCCTCTCATGAAGACTGTGCAAACGGACAAATGACCTCATTTTGAGAATTCCTGCTCAGACATGACTTGGGCCATCTGTCACCAGAGAAAGCTCTGGAGAGCACCCGGGAAATGACCACTAACCGTACCACGCAGTCTCAGGGTGCAGGCCGGGTGGATTCCAGTATAAGGGCCTTCCCAACCCGGCCTGAAATTCCCGAAGCCCATGCCTATCTCCCCCATGCCCTCATCCTGGGCTTCCCCAGCACGTTGCTGACAGCTCTGGCACACCACCGTCTGATGGGGCTTCCCGGAGCGTGGCGGGCACCCAGAGGCTCCAGGCAGCCAGCGGGCAGAGGCTGGGGCAGAACCACAGCAAACCAGTCTCGGGGTTGGAAGCCTTTATTGACAGCTGAGATGAGCCTGGTTGTGGGCCAGCGCTGTCGGCCTGCCCTCCTGCACTGTGTGCTGGGAGCCCAGAGCGCCCCACCCACCACAAGGCGGCGGGGCTCCTAGGACTCGGACTCGAACATCTTCTTCCGGCCCTCCATGCCAGACTTCTCCTCGATGTTCTTCCGCCAGTCACCCACATCGCGCAGGTCCCGTTCCTGGGCGTGGGGCCGGGACAAGGCTCAGGCCCGCCCGGCCCACCAGGAAGCGGGAGACCACCCTCAGCCTCTGTTCCCCCTCTGTGAATGGGCTCCCGGGCGGGAGCTGTGGGAGTCAGCCCTGCAGGGCTGGCGGAGGGGCCTACCTTCTCGGTGTCCTCCTTCTTGACCTGCTTCAGGTTGGCCCGCAGGTCCATGCACACCTTGTGCTTGGAGCCCAGCAGGGCCTTAAGCATGGCGTCGGCCGACATGCGTACCCTTCTCAGCGGCGGCCTCTTGAACTTGCCTCTCAGGTCGAATAGCTTCTGGTTCATGTCCTCCAGCTGTGGGTAGGGGAGGGCCGTGTAGGAGCCAGCGGGGCCAGACCCCACCGCGTCGGGGCGCCCGCCCCCGTGTCCCCTGCCTGTCCCCTGCCCGTCCCCTCTCACCTCCTTGGTGCTCTTCTGCACCTTCATTTCCATGTCATATTTCTCCTCCTCGGCCTTGTCGATCTTGGCGTGCAGCTGTTTACAGAGCTCCTGGGGGTGGACACGCAGGTGGGCGGCCATCCCGACACTCGGCCCCACCTGCCCTGACCACCCTACTAGTCCTCTTGCCCAATGGGGAAACTGAGGCGAGAGGCAGGAGCGCGGCTCGGGCTCGGGGTACCTGCACCTCGGCCGTGGAGCCAGGGATGTGCAGCGGGGGGCAGCTCTCCGCCAGGTAGTTCTGCTTCTCAGACTCGCGGCGACTCTCCTCCTTCTCAAGCTCCGCGGCTGCGATCTGGAGCATGACGCTCTGTGGGGGCAGGGGCAGGCGCGGGTGAGGGGCTGCGGCTCAGCCTGGGGGACCCCAGCGGCCCTCCCCCAGCCGCACCTACCTTCAGGTGTTGTCTGCGGGCCGTGAGGGCCCTGTTTCGCTTCTGCAGGGCGGGGAGAGGAGGCAGTCAGGACCAGCCTGGAGCCCCCAGAACCCCACATCCTTTTCACCCCCCCACCCAGGCCAGGGGGTCCTGCTCACGAGGCAGCTGGTCTAGGAAACCCCGAGGCCCTGGTTGGGGGCTTGGCCCAGGACACTGCCCTGCATGATGTGGAGAAAAGGCTACAGCTCAGAGGCAGTGGGGAGGGAGGGGGGTGCAGGGCCGGGTGAGGGGGTGCAGTAATCAGAAAGAAGAACCAATCCCCCGGTGACCAGGCCACAGCCGCACTTCCCCTGCCCCAGGAGGCACCGGGCAGCCACTTCCTCTGTTGCATCAGTGTCTGAGGGTGGGGTGTCTTCTTGGGGCTTGAAACTCTGACCCCTGACCTATCCCCAGTGAGGGTCCAAGTCCCTGGGTTTCACCCCAAGAAGGTACTCACCTCATCACTGTCCCAGGAGGGCAGGCGGAGGTGGAGGAGAAAAGACAGAGGTTAGGGCCATGTGCTGGGGCGGGTGGGGACAGGAGGTGGCCAGGGTGGGCAGGGGTCACTGCTGGGAGATGCAGAGACTCCTGCCCGGGGAGGGGGGAAGGGGGGCGGGGGTGACGGGGAACCAGGGGTGGGGACTCCACTTACTCCCCCATCTTGAGGTCCTGGGCTTAGAGCCTGTAGGAGAGAAAGGCAGGGGTGTCAGGGCCACAAACCCGTTCTGCCATGGACATTAGCTGCTTGTGGGTGTGGGTGGCTTGTGCAGCACCTCACATGAACCCAGCCCTTTGTCCCCAACTCTGCCCTCCTTGGGCAGTGGGGACGATGTCTTGGAATCCCCTGGGGTGAGAAGTAAGAGGAGAAAGTGTTCCAGAAATGTCCCAGGCAGGGCCTGGGGTGCAGCAGCTGTCCTCAAGGGAGGAGGGAGATGGGCCAGCACAGGTGGCTGCCAGAGCCACTGGCTACTTTTAGCTCTGCTCCTTCGGCTTTGGGCCCAAGTGCATGCGAGAAGCTGCTCCCCAGTTTGACCTGGGGTCCCTCAACCCTAAAGCCCCCTTCCTGTGTCCCAGACATGAGGCCTGGTCACCAGGGGCTGTCCAGGACCCCTGCCCGACCTCAGCCCTCCTGCTCCTAGCTCCATGGACGCCCCCCAGACAGGGCTGCTAGAGGCCCCCAGCCCCCAGCCCCCTACCCAGGGAAGTCCTCCTGCTAGCTATCTCGAGTAGTGCCTGTTCCCAGCCTCAGCTGGCCCGGCCGGCCTCACCTAACGTCTGGGCAGCAGTGCTGGGAGCGAGGTCAGGCCGGCAGTGGCAAGTTGGGCTGGTGGGCCCAGGGGGAGGGGTATAAATGGCTTCCCCCAGGCTGGGCCCCTGCTCAGAAAGGGCATGGAGCCCTTCTCAGACCAATGGGGGCACAGGGACCTCACCACCTGCCCAGGCTGCCTGGCCCGGCCCAGCCTCGTGCCGCCGTCTAGTCCAAGAAGTCTTGGAGGGGGGGTACTGAGGTTGGATTGCTCTATTTAGGGATCTCTGACGAGTTCAGGAAGACTCCTGGTTCTCGCTCGCAAGGAGCCTGAGGCAGCTAAGCACAGCCTGACTGGACTGTTGGGGGGGGGGCCGGGGGGGGCCGCGTTGCAGGGCTCAGGGGTCTCTGAGGGGACCCTGGGAGCCTGGCCCCATCTGGTACTACAATAGGGTCCACACTGCAGCCACCTCTTCTGCAGCTCAGTCCCCTTTCAGCCCAGCAGGCGCCTCAGCCATGAGCTGGCTGTGCCTCCCTTTTTCCAAGCCAGCTGGGGCCTGCAGCAGTGGTGGGGGTCTCTGGGGTGGGGCTGCCCTCCCCTGGGTGGGATCCTGCCTTCCCTCGCCTGCTGGGGAGCAGGAACGGGGGTGCTCTGGACGTGCTGCCTGCCAGGGACGCCCTGCCTGAGGGACGTTCCTGCACAGCTCGGAACACGTCCCTCATCGAGGATGGTGACACCACCCTCATGAAACCCTCCCTGACCTGAGGGGCTTGGGGCCCAGGCAGGCCCGGCATTGCCCTTCTCACCCTGGTTGGGGCCTGTGTCCCCCGCCCGGGCCCCCACCCAGGAGAGGCATCTGGAGGACCATGACTTGGCACCCTCTGAGCTGGGGTGCGGGCCCCAGCCCTGCCCATGTCTCGGCCGTGGGGAGGGTCAGGGAAAGCTGAGGCCTCCAGATGTGTGGGGGATTAAAGCTGCGTTCTTTCCCAGCCACGCTGAGCCCCCAGAGGCCCCAGCAGCTTCCAAAGGCATCTGCTGCCCCCTGCTGCTCGCACAGAGGAGGCCCTGCAGCCATTGTCCCGTAGGTTTTGGGGCTCTGCGAGGAGCCACGGCAGCCCCTGGAGTTGGGGTTCCTTCCATCTACCATCACCAGCCCCCCAATGCTTCCCAATCACCCACCATGTGCCTGGGGGGCCGTCTCTCCTCCCCCACGCCATCCCTGATGCTCCAACCCCCACAGACAGGAGGGCTCCCGACCTCCTGGTATTGTCCCTGTTGAGCTTGGAGGAGCCCCCTCCACCCCACCCGGGGTCAGGCGTTGGTCAGAAGCCTCTGGATCTGGCTGAGTCTGGAGAAGAAACCCTCTCCTTGCCCTTGGGAGGGGCTCCTGACCCTACTGTGTCCCCTGAGGGCTCAGAAAGGACACTTAGCGGTGGTAGGAGGAGGCGTTTATTGCAGTGGGCCCCACAGAGGGGCCTGGACGGGTACCCACAGCCCAGTCCAGGGAGATTGAGGCACAGAGACGCTTTCAGGAGCCAGGCAAGGGCAGATGCAGGCGGGGCTGCAGGGCCAAGGCCTGGTCCACCTCCCTGGGGGGCTGCAGGCGGTGCCACTGGGTGACAGGTCGCCGGGCATGTGCCAGCATGTCCGCCCAGTGCTGCAGGGGCTGACCAGAGGCCCGGGTGCCGAGCACCACCTTACCCACCGGCTCGGTCCGGAGCCGCGGGCCCCGGGCCCAGACGGCCAGTACCAGATCCACACTCTGGGAAGAGAAAGACAGTGGTCAGTTTGCCCCCCAGTGAAGACCCGCCCTCCCCTTTCCTCCAGGCAGGCCCACCTGGATCTGGCTGAAAGGCACGAGGAAAGTGAAGGCCTCGTTGAAGTAGGGGGTGGTCGTGCTCTTCCTGGCAGATGTCTTTCTCCTCTTCCATTTCCTCTGGTTCAACATGAGCTGGACCTTCACGTAGGGCTCTGGGCAGGCAAAAGAGGTTGAAGGGTGATGCAGATCTGAGAGCTAAGCCCTCAGGCCCCGCTCTGTCCACTCGGTGTGGGCAGGTATGGTCCTCACCTGCCAGCCCTGGGCTCAGGCCTCGGGCCTCCAGCACAACCACAGTCAGCCGGCCTGAGCCGGGCACGTACTGGAGTGAGAAGCACAGCTCCCCGGTCTGCTCAGCCTGCGGGTGGCGAGAGGGGGCCTCAGCCTCCCTGTTGGCACCAGACAGAGCCAGGCTTGAGCCTGGTGGTCAGTGGCCTCACCTTGGTGGTGCCTGGTGGGCCCAGCTGGTGCCAGAGCTCCAGGACGTGCCGCAGGTCAATGGCGCCCAGTGGCAGACTGAGCTCGCCCAGTGGCTCATGCTGGGAGAAGCATCTGGAGTCCAGTAGCCGCACCTGCAGGGTGGTCTGGGGCAGCTCTGCTGGCGGGACCTGCGGGCAGGGGTGTGAGCCAGCCCTTGCCACCCGGCCCAGGCTCCCCACCCATCGGGCCCGGACTCACACGGAAGCAGCAGGTCTCGTGAAACACGGGATTGAGTGTGCCACGGTGCGCTTTTGTTTCATATCTGTGCCCGGGCTGGGTGGAGAGGCTGACGCAGGCGTAGGGGTCTGCTGTGTCCCCTGGGCCCCTGGCCCTCAGGTCCACTGCTTGCTTGAGGCCCACCTTGATCTGGGAGCCAGGGTGTGGCTCAGCCAGGGCTTTCCCTGGTCAGCCCCACACCCAGCACCCAGCATCCAGTGCCCAGCGCCCAGCACCTAGCACCCAGCGCCCAGCACCCAGCACCCAGCACCTAGCAATCGCCCTTCAGCCACCACCTCTCCACAAACCCACAGACCCTCTGGGTCCACAAAGTGGGGCCCTCACCTGCTGGCTTCCTGAGTCGTACTGCAGGGAGAGCTGCAGGCGCCCCCACTGCTGGGGCCCCCCTGGATTGGACTCCACATTACCCACCTCCGGCTGCACCTGAGTGGGTAGGGACTGCTGACAGGTGCTGCTGGAATCGTGCCCCCATGGGAGCCCTGGGCCTACCAGGCATCCGTTCCGGGACTCGGGTCAAACCACCCACCTCCAGCTAGGCCACCGGAAGGGCTCACACCCTCAGCTCAGCTCTGAGACCAGCCAGAATCGATGGATCTTCCCTGAATCCATCTCTGGCACCACTGCTTCCCTCCAGAAACTGCTGTGGCACCCCGTGGCACACGGCCCAATCCCTGGGGCTGGCACTCCCGGCCCTCAGGTCCTGGTCCCACCTGTCTCTCTTTGTCACTTTTTTCCTCTCCACTTTGCTCATGGCTCCCCTGCCAAGAGGGCCCCCTGCCCCTGCATCTGGGCAGACCAGCCGGCCCTGGGGCTGAGCTCAGCCTTGGCCGCACTGGGCCACCCTGAGCCCCGGAGCCTGGACCTTGAGCTGCCCTCTGGGACGGCCCCAGCTGGGAGCTGGGCACTGACGAGCACTGGCAGCCACTCCTCACCAGGTGGGTGGTGATGCTGCTGCGGGCACTGCCCAGGCCCACGGCCACCTTGTCCCTGGGCTTCTTCCTGCGGTGTCGGTGGCAGCAACGGCAGAGGACACAGAGGAGGCAGGAAACAATGAGGACGCCGGCGGCAGCAGCAACGGTGATGAGTGCCCAGCGGGGCCCTGGGTGGGCACACAGACGGGCCCGACGGGCCTCTGTGGCCGGTGGCTGCCCCCCCAACTGGGCCGGGCCAGCCCCTTGCCCCTCCCGGGATCCCACAACTCACAGGGGATCCTGGCGATGAGGTCTGGGATGAGCCCAGGTTCAGCTGTGGTGCCCACCGGGGCTGGTGTTCTGTAGGGGCCTGTGGGCCGTCCCATCTTCCCACCCTGCTGGCTTGGAGGAGATGGGAGACAGCGGGGCAGCCGGGTCACCTGTGGGGATAGCCCCTCGGGCCCCTGTCCACCGCGCCATCAGCCCAGCAGCAGCAGCTTGGGTTTGCCTGGGCCAGGAGGCAGCCTGGGGTGGCCGGGGTGATGGTTCTGAGTGGAGCCCAGGAGAGGGAGGCCCTGGGCTTTGGCCAAAGTGCCGGCTCAGCCGCCACAGGCCCGGCCTCCTGGCCACCTCCCCAGCCCCCAGCCCTAGCCAAGCACGCCAGGCCTGGGCAGCCTGGGCCCTGCCCTCGCTGGTCCTCCCTGCAGAGCCTTCCGCCCTCACTGCAGGGCCTTCTCCTTCAGGAAACCCCCTTGTTCCCCCGGCCCAGGGTCCTGCTTATTGGTCGTTGTTGGGGTCCCATCTCATCTCTGCCCTGGCCTCAGGCCCACCGTGGTTTGCCCACCACACAGGTGGGCCATGTTCACACATGTGATCCCCTGGCCCAGGAGTAACCTGGGAGCATGATGATGGGGGCTCAGAGGGGTCAGGAATCTGCTGGGGTCATGGGGGGAGCAAGAGGGTGAGGAGTGGGGTTGGCTGCCGATGGGAGCTGGTCTAAGCAAGCTCGGCATGAAGGTGCGTTCCTGGCACGGGCGGGCCCGGGGCGAGCAGCACCTGGGGAGGAGGGCGAGGTGGGGGCAGGCAGGGGCAGGGTGTAGCTGGGAGCGGCCAGAACATTCCTTGCAAACTGACTCAGCAGCCCGCCGGCCCAGACCTGCCTATCTGCCATGCTTAGGCGAGGGGGTAGGAAGGAGGGCGGGCCAGCACAGCCGCCTGCCTGGGGCCTAGGGAGGGAGAACACCTGGCCAGGCTGGCCCCTCCCATCCATGGCAGGGACCCAGAATTTCAAGCTGGGGGCCCAATGCCACAGTGGGGTACACTGTGATCCCCTTGCCCACCGGCGACTCTGGCTCAGCTCCTCCTGGCCTCCCCCTCCCCTGGGAAGCACTGGCAGCCAAGAGGCACAGTTCCCCCAACTTGGGGCTCTCCCTCTTTGTCCAAAAGAGCCTGTCACCCCTCTCTTGACTTAGGGACCCAGCCCAGGCCACCCCCTCCAGCAATGACCAAACACCGGGGACAGACGCCCTGACCTCTGCAGCCCCACCCAATGTGGTGCTGAGCATACAAAGGGACAGAGAAGGGTCCCCCACAAACATGGCATCAATGCCCCACTCCCCGATTCACTGGGCAGAAGCAGCCCCACTCCCAGGAGCAACCCATTCCTCAGGGTTAGGAGAGAGCTGCAGCTCAAAGACCGGAGAGAGGTGCCGAGACCCCTTCATCCTGCCTCCCAGGACTGGCTCTGTCGCCCCTCGAGGGGCTGGTCCCTGTGGGTCATAGCATAGAGGAGGGGTATGGAGGGCCCCGTGCTTGGTTTCATGCCTGCCGTTGCCGTCTTGAAATTCTAACCGGTTTTGAACAAGAGGCTGCACGTTTTTGGCATGGGCCCTGTACGTTATGGAGCCGGTCCTGGTCAGGGGGCTCCTCGGGTGAGGCCCCCACGATGGAGTGTGTGGTGCTCAGGGACACTCCCAAGCCTTGGCAGCCCCTTGGTACACTGCCCACTCTCCTGCGTCCACGTTCCCAGCTGGCTCCGTGTCCAGCAGGGACACTAAGCAGCACCCTGGAGGCCAGATGCGGATGGGTCGCGGGGCCTTGGGTGGCATTGGAAGTCAGCCTTTCCTTTTTGAACTGCCAGAACCCATGTCATGTATTCTGCAATTAAAGGAGCTGCATTCAAGATTGTTATGGCCCAGAAGTCAGGATCAGTGGTCAGCAGAGAAGCCCCACCTGCACGTGTTGTGTGCATGTGCATGTGTGTGCCTCTCCCCTGCCCCTAGTTTGCTGGTGTCCTCACCTGGGTTAGGGCAGGGCTGGGTGGGCACTGAGTCACAGGGATTAGGTGCTACTGACCCGGTAGGATTCCTGGGCCAGCTTAGGGAAGGTTGTCCCCCCAGAACCACAAGGGATGCCTGGAAGCTGGCCATAGAGGTTTCTGGAAACCTGGGGAGACTGGTCACAAGCACAGAGGGGCCTTGAGGCCTGGGGAAGCACAGGGTCCCTCAGGACCGCCGGGTCCTCATGGTGGTGAAGGTTCAGGCCGGCACACAGCCACCAGGTGGCGCCATCTGCTCCACGGGACCCCGCCAGCCGGCCATGTTCCTGCCTCCCGGCTGAGGCTTCTGGGGAAAGCTTGCAGGAGCCCAGGCAGACACATAGCCCAGGGGCGACCCTCCCAGGCCCACGAGGGCTGCCTGGTTCTCCGCTCCCACACCAGTGCCTCCTGCAGCCCTGCTGCTCTGAGGCTCCCTCTGGGAGGGAACTTCCCTGCCCACCACTCAGAAGGCAGCAAAGCCCTTCCTGTGGTCTAACCCTGGTTGTCTATCTTCGGTAGCCTGGCTGTAAAAACCTTCTCCAGGAGTTCAGGCCGATTTTCCCAGGAACGGGAGGCAGGCATCCTTCCTAAATCCAGCCCCTCTTCCAGCTTCCCCCTCCAGGAAGCCGCCTTCTACCACTGTTGACCCAGCTCTGCTCTCTCCTTCTGGACACAGGCTTGTTCGCTCCTGTTGCTCCATGCCTACACTGTCCCTCCCCATCCCCATCCCTGTCCTACTTGACTTTCAAGAGCTGCGTAAGACCCACCTCCTCCAGGAAGCCCTCGCTGGTCACTCCTGGCCCTCAGACCTGCCCTGCTTTTTGTGCTGGATTCCCCGCTGAGTCCTCTCCCAACTCAGCATCCCAGCTCACCCAGGCGGTGGAGCAGGTGGGTCCCTGCCTGTGGACTTCCCTGGCAGCCTGGGCAGACCCTATTAAAGCTGTGCTGACTAACCCTTCCACCTTCAGGCCGACTGGAATTCTTTGTGCTTTGATGGAAGCAAGTTTCTGTGGACCTTCCTTGGGAAAAGCAAGGTTCTCCCTAATGTTGGGGGTGGCAACCCCCCAGGTGTAGCGCGTTCTCACCTGATGCCTGACTCTGTGGCCCGCCCAGCCTCCAGGCCTTCCTCTGGGACCCAGGTACCTGTGGGTAGTGTTCAAAGGCCGTGGCCAGAACCCAGCACTCAGGGCCTCTAGTGACTGGGAAGTTCTTGGTGGGTGAGAGGCTGTGGGAGGCAGGACTTCGGAGAGCCCCACCTCAGGGCCGGAACTGCTGGCCCTCAGGGCTGGGGAACTCCCTTGGGAGGAGGGTGCCTCCCTTGAGAGACCCAGGTACCAGGCATCGGGGTCCGGCCCACGTCCGGGGTCCCCTGGGCTGGGGCATCTTGACAGGCCTTTTGGGCTGAACTTTGGGTCAGGCAGGGAGAGGGAGGTCAGCCTGGACTGCACCTCAAGCAGGGTGTCCTGAGTCAGGAGGGCATCTGGGTTGGAAGGAGAATGGCTTTCTGTGGCTCTGGAGCCAAGCAAATGGAGTCCCAATGCCCAGCAAGGTGAGCTGTGTGTGCTGCTTTCCTGGGGCTCTCCTGGGTGTGCTGGGCAGGGACGGCGGGCGGCACCCTCCCTAGGTGACTATCTGGGCCTGCTTGGCCCTGCTGCTGCCCAGGCTTCTGGAGCTCAGAGAATCTTCTGGAAGTTTCCTGGGTCCAAGCCTTTGCCTCTGGCTGGGCTGGCCCCACCCCCAGGGTTCCCACTGAGCTGGAAGTCCTTTCTCCTGCTGCCCCAGCACCTCTGGCTCAGTGGGCCCAGCAGGACTGGTAATCTGAGTTCCCGCTCTTAGCTCTGGCCGGTTTATCCGGTTCAGTCACTCTGGGTCAGGTCCCTCTCCTGGGCCCATCACTGAGTGGCCCTCATGTCTCTTGGAAGCCATTATCGGCTGGTGGCCAGACGTGGAACTGGTTAATGCTTAACAGGGAGCCTGCTGCACCAGGGCCGCCTGCAGGGCTGGTGGGGCAGGACTTCTGGGAGACACTGCCCAGGCTCTGAGGCTGCTCTGGGGACACAGCAGGTGGGGTGTGTGTGTGTGTGGGTGTGTGTGTGCACGCGTGTGCCCATGCTGGTCACGAGATGCTCAGGGTGCACATGGCACGTGGGGAACATGCATGTCCCTCCGGCACAATGTTCCCCTGGGCAGACCGGGCCTCCCTCCAAGTCCCACCCTGTGATGTGGTTTGGAAGGAGCGTGTAACAACACAGGGGCCAGGAGCCATCCAGCACAGCTCTGGGGCCATAGAGGAGGCCTGTTGGGGGGCAGCGAGGCACACTGGCAGGCTGGCGCCCTACTCTGGGGGAGACACATGGGCAGGGCGCCATGCCAGCCCCATGTGCTGTGGGGGCTTAGAGCGCAGCTGAGCACGTGTGCCCTGTGTGCCGCCCAGCCGGCTGTGTAGGGCCTTTGTGCCTTTCCCAGGATACGGGCGCCCCCGTGGCGAGACGGCGTCTGAGGTTCCCGGGCAGGAAGGAAAACCAAACAGAGCTGGCAGCCCCAGGCCACGTGGAGACCCTGGCGGGTGGGGCTCCTGGACCGGGGCTTTCTCTGGGGTGGCCTGGGGGATGTTTGAGGTTGGAACGCAGGGAAAGTGCTGGCTCGCGGAGACGGGAGCTGCTGGCGTGCAACTGTGGGACGTGCAGGCACGGCACGTGTGCACCCTGCCCACGCTGACCCCGGCCACCGGCATCCTGTTCATGGGCGCAGACAGCCGAGGATGGGCACTCAGCTCACCACAGTCCTCTGTGGACAGGAAGCCCTGTGTCCACTCCCTGGGCCTCAGCCTGTGTGCCCGCCATCCTTGATTCAGGCTGTCTACGTCCTCGTCATCTGGGGACCCTGCACCCCATCACCCAAACATCTGGGGAGACTGCACCCCATCACCCAAACATCTGGGGAGACAGCACCCCATCACCCAAACATCTGGGGACCCTGCACCCCATCACCCAAACATCTGGGGACCCTGCACCCCATCACCCAAACATCTGGGGAGACAGCACCCCATCATCCAAACATCTGGGGACCCTGCACCCCATCACCCAAACATCTGGGGAGACAGCACCCCATCACCCAAACATCTGGGGACCCTGCACCCCATCACCCAAACATCTGGGGACCCTGCACCCCATCATCCAAACATCTGGGGAGACTGCACCCCATCACCCAAACATCTGGGGACCCTGCACCCCATCACCCAAACATCTGGGGAGACAGCACCCCATCACCCAAACATCTGGGGACCCTGCACCCCATCACCCAAACATCTGGGGACCCTGCACCCCATCACCCAAACATCTGGGGACCCTGCACCCCATCACCCAAACATCTGGGGACCCTGCACCCCATCACCCAAACATCTGGGGAGACAGCACCCCATCATCCAAACATCTGGGGACCCTGCACCCCATCATCCAAACATCTGGGGAGACAGCACCCCATCATCCAAACATCTGGGGAGACAGCACCCCATCACCCAAACATCTGGGGAGACTGCACCCCATCACCCAAACATCTGGGGAGACAGCACCCCATCACCCAAACATCTGGGGACCCTGCACCCCATCACCCAAACATCTGGGGAGACAGCACCCCATCATCCAAACATCTGGGGACCTTGCACCCCATCACCCAAACATCTGGGGACCCTGCACCCCTGCACCCAAACATCTGGGGACCCTGCACCCCATCATCCAAACATCTGGGGACCTTGCACCCCATCATTCAAACATCTGGGGACCCTGCACCCCATCATCCAAACATCTGGGGACCCTGCACCCCATCATCCAAATATCTGGGGAGACAGCACCCCATCATCCAAACATCTGGGGACCTTGCACCCCATCATCCAAACATCTGGGGAGACTGCACCCCATCATCCAAACATCTGGGATCCTGCACCCCATCATTCAAGGAGTTGGGGAGCCTGTACCTCACTCTTCTGGATATTGGCATTGTGGTGCTGGTTCCTGGGCTTAATTCACCATCTTCTGAGTCTGTGTGCTTGTCCGTGAGTCTGGACTTCTGGGGATGTGAACCCCTTTTGGGGGTTTCTGGGTGAATTATATGCCATTCACCTGGAAATCAAGGGAACACACCGCTCTGTCTGACTGCATGTGCTAACCCACTCACTGAACGGTTCCAGTTCTCACGTCAGAGAACTGGGGTCCCCTGTAATCCAGGCACCGGGGTCCCTCCTGGGGCTGCTGGCACCCCTTCCCATTACTGCGTCTCCAAGGGCCTCTGGGACTCCAGCAGCCAGGGCCTGGGTCCTCTGCAGCTTTGGGGGACCTCATTCATCCAGGGCACCCCTGCCGTCAGAGTGCCTTTTCCCCACTCCTGCGAATACCTGGGGATACACCTGAGCCCCTGAACTTCCATGCAGGCTTCTCCCTTCACATCCAAGGTCTGGGCACTGAGACTCTGCTGTGTGGTCACCAGGGTGCCTGGACAGCCTGTACCCACTCGCTGGGCCCCTGGGTGCCTGAATCCCCCACCAACACGTCTCACTTGGCCTGTGTGCCAGGCCAGGCTGGTGGCCTCCATCCTGTGGTTTAGACGCCCGTGCTCCATCCGCCTCTCTCTGCCTGTGTGGGTCCCATTCATCCCTGTCTCGGGTCCTCTATGTACTATTCATTCGTGTGCTGGGCTGACTGCCGGCCCCGCCACCCAGGTGTCTAGGACGCCCTACCTATGTCTCCAAAGGGGGGTCCCCACCCCAAACATGTCTGAGGCCTGTACCCCATTAGTCTGAGCATCTGAAGTCCTGTATCCCATTAGCCTGAGTGTGGGGGCCTGTACCCCACTACTCAGTGTCTGGGGTACCATACCCCACTCTGTTGAAGGGCTGCGCTGTGCATGCCACATCGCCTTGGGACCTATAGCTTGACGTGTCTTGGTCACCCAGGGCTTGCAGATTCTGCTCTTGGGGCCCTAGGTTCTGAACACCAGTCTCTGGATAATTGGGGTGACTTATATGTCATCCAGTCTGCTCAGCCTTTCTGTAGCCCAGATAATGTAACTCTGCTAGACTCAGAAACTGGGGAGCTGGAGTCCCACCTATGTGGGCATCGGGTCAACACGGACCCCACACTGTAAGCGGCTGGGCGCCTGGCACCGCAGGTGTGGGAACACCTGGGGACTCAGCTCCTCCATCTGAGGGGCTCATCATCTCAGCATGGTGCCGCTGGGACCCCACCACCTGAATCCTCAGAGGGTCTGGATGGCCTTGCACCTCCTTGCACCCTGCAAGTCAAGGTCAACAGGCCCTGTCTCATTCACGTGAGCACATGGGAGCCAGCTGCCTGTCACCCTAAACTAGTGGATTCCACCACCTTCCTCTGAGCACGGGTCAGGACCACTGTCCCCATTCCCTCAGTCTAACTGCAGCCTGGATCCTCTTCCCATGGAGGCTCAGGAATCAGGGACCCCATGGCTCAGTCTCACATTCTGGTCCTCGGTTTTCTGAGTATCTGGGCAGCCCGTGCCCCACTCCTCCACATGGATCGGTAACAAGGACTTCAACTTGAACTTGACAGGCACTCTGCCCCCTATCATCTGAGCATTACAGTGTCGTCCCTGTTTCCCTCGAGCTGCCTGAACCCCCTCCACTGAGGTCTCGGGCAGCCGAACCCCCACTGCCTGCCTCTCACGCAGGCCCACACCCAGCTCTCGGCCCACTGGCCAGTTCTAAGTTCCACCGCGTCTTTGGACGCCTGGTGCCCTCTCATGATGTCCCGGCCTGTGTGAGCCCATTCGTGCCATCCTGCGTCTCTGCAGGGTTCGTGCGTGACTACAGGCAGGCAGCTCCTCACCATCCAAACACCTGGGGGTCTGTGCCCTCCCTCTGGGGGTCTGAAGCCTCCACAGCCCCTGCAGCATTTGATGGGTGTGAGCCCCTCATGCAGGGCCCCCACGACCCCACTCATGACCATGAAGCCCGATCCTAGAACCCCACACGTCCATGGACTGGTGACAGGTCCTCTGACGATAAACGTCCAGACGCTCACCTGCACGTCCTGGTTCTGTGGTATGCACCCCACTCCTGAGTGGCTGAATCACATGTAGTCTGAGTTTTGGGGTGCTCTGTTCCCCATTCACCAGGGACTTTAGCATTGTACCCTCAGCATCCTGCATCCACACCTCATACAGGCCCATGTCCCAGGTCTCGGGCTGCCGGTGGCCAGCTCCAAGTTTCACCGCGTCTTTGGACGCCCGGCGCCCATTCAAGGGTGTCCCGGCCTGTGTGAGCCCATTCATCCCGTCCCCCCATCTCTGCCGGGTTCATGCGTGACTCCAGGCAGGCTGCACCCTGTCCGCCCACATCTCAAAGACAGTCTGTGCTTTGTCGTCCCTGTTCCAGGAACAGCCGCCGTGCAGCCAGCAGGCACATTCCGGGGTTTGGCTGAAAGCCAACGCAAACCTGGTGTTGCTGGCGCTAGCAGCAAACGAGGGGGGCGGGGGCGGGAGTGACCGAGGAGGGAAGAGTGGGACCCTCGGGTGGGGCGCATGCGATCAAAGACTTCCCTCCATGGTGCATGTCCCGGACAGGCTGCCAGCGGGAGCGGCGTGTGCACATTCCAGACCCCTCCACCTCCTGCCATTGCCTGCCCAGCCCGCCCCGCCTCCTGCCCGCTGGCCTCTTGGCCGGGAATGGTGAGGAGAGCCTGCCTGTAAGACATCAGGTCCCAGGTCCCAGGCCAGGGATGGGGGGCAGAGGTGGGCAATGGGGGGATTCCACCTCTGGGGACCAGAGACCCCTGCCCCCTGCTGCCATCCTGGCTGGGAGTGGCAGGCCACCTCCCTGTTCTGACCACCACTGCCAGCCCTGTTCCTCCCTGGGCACCTATGGTCTTTCGCAAGATGCACACAAGCCCCTTTCAAGCAGGCATGTGGGGTCGGTGGGCCTGGCCGAGCTGTGCCTTCACCTTGTTGGTTAAATAGGTCGCACGAAACCAGGCCCAGTGGGCCCTGGGACCCAGGCCACCCCGTCCAGGGTCATGGGCTGTGAGTGCTGACAGGGCCGCAGAGCATATGGAAAAATCACTTTCAGGACTGGTCCTGCAGTTGGTGGCCCCCCTTCTTGGTCACCTCTTGGGTTTCTGGGCTGCTGGGAGGCACCTGTCAGGTGGGGACAGTGGACAGGACCCTGAGCCTGCAGTGACTAGATGTCTCACTATTTGCAAGGACCGCACTATGTGTAGGCCCTGAGCACACATGGTGATGGCCCACAACAGAGAATTAGGAAGCCCCACTCCACCCCCGCCATTATGGCCAAAGGGTCCCGGAGCTCCAGAGAGGCATCCACTCCAGGCCCGCAGATCTGCCTCCCTGAAGCCTGCAGCTCTCCCATTCCGTCCCTCGCTCAGGTTTTGGGGTGTCCATGAGGCCAGTCAGGGACTCCCTGGCTGGTCTCTGCAGGGCCCTGACTGGGTCCCCTGCTCTGTTTTGCTGGTGGTCTGCAGGTGACTGAGTTGAGTGCTGGGTGGCCCAGGAGCGTTCCCCACAGGTGCGCTCTCCAGGGGTTGTCTCAACTTCCCCGTGGTCACCCCCAGGGCAGCCCCCCCATCAGCACGCCTTGGCGTAGGACCCGAGCGGCAGAGCCAGAACCCAGGCGGCTAGGGGGCCAGGGCAGGCCCAAGATCAGTCAGGTTCCAAGCTCCCCCTGCTGCCCGCTGCCTGCTGCTGACGGCAGCCTGACCTCGGTCTCCCGACCGACCCCCGCTGCCTCCCCGCGGCCCCGCCTGGCCCCGCCCACCAGCCCAGCCTCCGCCCAGCCCGGCGTCCCTGGAAGGCGTTTTGGCGCCCCCTTCCGTACACAGGCCTCTCGCTGGTCCCCCTTCAGCGCCGTTCACAGCCTGACCCTCCTTCTCCCAGACAGCGGGTCCTGGGACCCCTGACTGTCCCAATGTCTCCGACCTGGAGCCCCTCTCCACGGAATCGCCATGCTGGGACCCCCTTCCTCGATAAGAGATCCCCTCCTGGGGGCCTGGTGTGCACAGTAGCCTCTGAACTGAGGCCCCTTCCCAGCAGCCCTCCCCCTGGGAACCCTCCCCACCCAAAACAGCTGCTGGTGGGTGCCCTGGGGTCCTGGGAAGTCCAGAATCATCATGAAAGAGCTATAGCTTCCTGACTTCAGATCTTCCCCCCAGGCCGTCACCCAACCCAGAGGGTCACCTTGAGTCCTGGCCATCAAGGCATGAAAAAGGCCACTGATGGAGTCATGCATGTGTCTGGGAGAAAGGGAGGCACAGGGACATTACCTGGTGCCCAGGCCCCAGCACAGGCCGGCGGCATGGGGGGACAATGGCCCACAGATGAAGGGAGAAATGAAGAGACTTTCTAGGGTGACAGCACCTGGGGAAAACAGGGTGGGCTCGAGGGAGGGAGAGTGACAGGTGGGGCTGGAGGAACTGTGAGTCAAGGGTGGCACGGGGGGAGGTGGAGGGGAGAAGCCAGATGGGGGCTGAGTGGGGCAGTTCACGGGGCAGGTTGCTGGGGCCGTAGGCAGCTGGGAGCCAGGCCTGAGGGTGCCCAGCGGGCCTCCCTTCCCAACCAGGGCCTCAGAGCCCTCAGCTCCTCCCAGGAGGTTCAGGCAATTCTCACACACACACACACACACACACACACACACATGCATGCACACACGTGAGCTCAAGGGGAGCCGACTCTCGGGAGGCAGCCCCCAGGCGACCCTGCACTCCGGAACAGCCGTCCTACTGCCCTCGCCCGGTGTCTTGGCCATAAAACCTGCCCTGGAAGGAAGGCATCTCGGTCGTACAACGGCCACTGTCCCCTGCACACCCACTGTGCACCTGGACAGTTACGTGCTGACCACTGCGGTGCTGAGCCAGCCCTGTGTGTAGATAGATTCGGGCCAGGGCATGAGAGGGCACTGGTGGGGCTGCCCACCGTTTTCTGGCAGGGCTCTGGCTAGAACCCAGGACCTGGTCACCTCCATCCCTGCTGCTAACCGCTGGGCCACGGCCCTGGGTCCCAAGTGGGGCACAAGGGGACGGATGTGTCTAGTGCCTGGTCCAGAACCAGCCTCATCCAGAGGTGCGGGGGAGAGGCTGGGCTCCTCCAGACACCTGCTGCCCAGCCCCATCCGGCCCGGCCGGCCTGGCTGGTCTGGCACTCCTGCCTTTCTCTCCTCCGGCCGTCAGGGCATGTCCAGCAGGTCCAAGCTGGATCCACAGGCTGAGGGCCTGGAGCCACCCCAGCCCTGCGGGGGCCACTCACTCTCACGTCAGCCACCCCTCCCAGGCCCCCAGTCTTGGGCTCTCCGTCCTCGTGTCTCCCCTGAACTGGACCCGGCCAAGGGCAAGGGACCCCCACGCTGAACCTGACCTTGGTCAAAGGGCCCCCAGGGTCTGAGCAGGCCCACCCCATGGTGCAGCCTGTCCTTTCCTGGGGGTATAAATAGAAGGGGAGCTCGGGGCCACCGGGCCACACTGCAGCAGAGCAGGGTGCAGACTATCTGTGGGAGAGGCCTGCCCTGCGCTAGGCAGAGCCTTGAAGGATGAGTGGGAAAGGAGATGAGATGCAGTCGGTGGGCATCCCAGGATCTGAGAAGGGAGTGTCCCAGGGAGGGAGAGGGTGACATCCCAGGCAGAGGGAGCAGCCCCTCTCAGCACGGTGGCAGGAAGTGCAAAGCCAGTGGTGTGTCTAGCACGGGGGGGAGGGGGGTGCTGTGGAGTTGAGGCAGCCCTTTCTTCACCTGGGGACCCTGAGAGATACCCGGCTGCCCTCCCCATCTATCCATCTCCTTGTCCCCGGTGCCAACAGTGCAGGGGCATTGATACAGGAAAGCTAAGAGCAGGCAAATAAAGGGAAGGGGCCTGGTCAGGCTGTGGGTTTCGGGGCCGGCGACTCCAAATACAGGGCACCTGGAGGGTCCAGACCCGGCCCTGGCTGGGCCTGACCTTGGACCCCTACCCGACTTGCAGGGTGCTCAGGCCTGTGATTCTCGGCCTGGGAGGGGTGGCAATGGGGGCTGTCTGCTGCTGCCTTCAGAGGCTTCTTCATGCCCGAGTCACCCCACGGTGACACTGTCACCTGCTGCTTCTGCTCAGTCCCGCTGCATGTAGGTGGCCAGAAGCCAGCCCTGCCCTGGTCATTCTCAGCTACCTCCCACTAGCCTAGGTGTCCGCAGAGCTGGACACTGTGGGATGTGTGGCCGGGAGGGTCCCTCACTGAGCTCCTCCCCAATTCACTCATTCACTGCCCTGGAGTCCTGGGAAAAGACTCATCTGGAGCCTGGGGTCCGTGGGTCTGCGTGTGTGGGTCCTACCTTGTGGGTCCCTCCTGCTCTGAGAACCTTCGTCTGTAGCTCTGCTGGGCCCCTGGGCTCGCCTGGGTGCTCCTGCCTGCGTTGACCCACTGTGTACTTATGGGAGTGTCCCTGGCCAACCTCATCCCCTTGTCTGTGGGTCCGTCTGATCTCTGGGGGCCTGTGTGACCACTGCATTTCCGTGGGTCTCAGCTTAGAACATGGAGACAGTTGGTACGGGTCCTTCCCCCTTGCAGTGGTGCCACACTGAGCAAACTGGGTACCGTTCCCCACCTCACTTTCCTCCTCTGTACTCGGGACTCATAGCAGTGCCCACCTGCAAGGGCTGCTGGGAACTAAAGGGGTAACACGTGGAAAGTCCTGAGAGTGATGGCTGGTGGTGAGTGGTTATTCCTGTCAGTACCTTACCTGTTCACCTGCACAGCCATGGGCTGTGTGTGTGCCTGTGTGCTCATGTAACTTCCTGCCAAACAATCAAGCAACCAATCCTCTCTCTATGCGTGCATGCTTCTATCCACCCATCCATCCACACATCCATCTACCCACCCACCACCCATCCAACCACTTACCCACCCACCATCCATCAGTCATCCACCCATCACCCATCCCTCCGTCCATCCTCCACACATACATACATCACCACCCCTCCGTTCATCCACCCATTTTGCCATCCTTCCGCCTTTCCTCCCTACTTCCCTGCTCTGTCTCTTCCTCCCTCCCTTCCATGTCTGGCTCCATGTTGCCCTGACTCAGGGCTCATGATTGCACATGTCCTGAAGCCAGGGAGCTTGTTGGGCCCAAAGGACAAGCCAGGTGGACGTGCCCGAGCTCAACTTAGCATGAGGCATGGGAGGCTGTGCACAGGGACCCTGAGACCTGCGGGCCCCCCGTAGGAGTGACCATTGCCAGGTAGCTGTCCCAGGAGCCTTCGGTCACCTGAAATGGGGCCCCTGCGGCATCGGTTCCCCCACAACTTTGTTGGGTAAAGAGACGGAAGGGGCCAGCTGCAGGGCTCAAGCACCAAGCCCCCCCTGGAGTGCCGAGGCTGGAGCAGGCAAAGCCCTGGAGTGCCCCCACCCCTGGAGGCAGAGTGGGGCTGGTGGGGGTGAGGTACGTGGGCCTGAGGGCCAGGCAGGAGGTTTGAGAGCACCGCTGGCCAGCCTGAGATCCTGAGCTGCACAGCAAGAGACAAGGCAGAGGAAGTGCCAAGCCTCTGTGTCTGGAAGGACAGCATGGGTCAGGGGACATGGGACCTGAAATCTGTGGGCCACAGCTGCTCTGCTCACAGGCCGGGTTTTAAAGCCAAGCTGGGCCAGGGCTCTGCATCCAAGGGGACCAGGTGAAAGGTGGTAAGACCCCAGGAGTGTTCAGGTCAACCCCTGGGAGACCCAGAACGTGCTCTTGACCTTTCCTGCCTTCCGCCCCAAGGCCGAGCCAGCTCCTGCTGAGAGAGCCCCCAGGCCAGCGATGGAGGGGAATGCCAGCCACATCAGCCCTCTGGTAAGTGCTGGTCACCGACTGTCCTGGCCTGGGGTCTGCCTGTTCCTGCCAGCTGCCCCCGCTGTAGGTGTGGGGCCAGCTGTCACCCCTTGCCCCGTTCCCCTATGTTCTGTGTCGAGCTCCAGGACCTGTTGGGTGTCCCTGGGAAGGTGGGCCACATGGAGGGGAGGGGATCCCACAGCTGCCGAGGGATCCCACAAACACGCTGCCCCAGCTCACAAACCCACAGCTAAACCCACGAGGGGGTCCGGGGGCTCCAGCCGCCCAGCCCAGCTCCTGGTTCCTGTTTGTCTAGAGAACCTTTGCTGACAGCTCCAGGAGCTCCCCACCAGGCCCTCCACCGACCCACCTTCCATCTGAGGCCTTGCAGTGTGATTGGCAGGCAGGTGTTTCTAAGCCTTTGTTGGGAGAGTTTCACACACATACAAACGCACAGAGAACATCACTCTCTTCCCCAGATTCAACAGTCCCCACCAGACGGCCTGTCATGTCCCCTGAGCCGTCTCCACTCTCTCTCCACCTTCCCTGCCACATTGTTTCATCCTAAATACTTTAGCCTTCATCGGCCGTGGGCCCTTATCGCTTCTCAGGCATCAAAGAAAGAGTTTAAAAAACAAAAAAGGCATCACACTAAAAAACGCATCACCTTCTCGAATAACATCACACTTCCCCACTATCTCTAAAAGGGGTTTTATAGGTGGTTTCTTCAAGTCAAAATCCACACAGAACTCACACGGGCACCTGTTATGTCTCTGAAGCCCCTTTTTATCGATAAGCACACACACACCCCTTCACTATTGCCACTTGTTTATTGAAGGATGGGGTCATTTGTCTGGGGGAATTCCAACACTCTGGATTTCACGGGCCGCACCATCCAGTGTTTTCCCACACTCTGTATTTCCCGTTGGACCTGATTGCTTTGAGGTCAAGTCTTTGGGTAACACTCTTGCAGGGGTGGAAACGGTGCTTCCTGTTGCACCACAGTGGATGTCATGCAACGCTGGTGTGTCATCTTACGTGAATTTGACCAGCAGACAGGTGGTGCTGTGCTCAGCTGCAGCCGTCTGCCACGAAGCTCCCCACCAGCTGTCCACGTGGTTTTAGCAGCCACTGGTGACATTTGCTAGACCAGGGGTCTGTCTGGAAACTACGGTAGCCGCAGGCAAATCCGGCCCACCGTCAGTTTTTCTTAATAAAGCTTTATTGGCACATGGCCCTGCTCTTTTGTTCACAGGCCATGGATGCTTCTTTCACAGCCCAATGACACTGTTGGGTTGGATTCTCAGATGCGCCCACATTTCCTGCCCTAATTCCCAGAACTGTGATGCTGTAAGGTATCCTGTGCTTGTGTTATGTGATAATCTCTTTAAAATAGAGATTATCCAGGTGGGCAGACGCCAATGACACAAGCCCTTTACAAGCACAGTTTTCTTCCTCAGCTGGTGTCTGACGAGGAAGAGTCAGAGAGATTCAAAGTGGGAGAGATTGGACACGGAGGGACCAGAGACAGAGAGCTAGGAAACGGGGGCCTCAAGCCTACAACCACAAGGAACTGTATCCTGCCAACAACAGCCCGAATGCGCTGGGAGGGGACTCTTCCCAGAGCCTGCAGGGAGGACCCACCTTGACCAGTGAGGCCCTAAGCAGAGACCAGCAGAACCGGCCTGGACGCTGTCCTTCGAAGTGTGGGTATCATTTGGCTCAGGTGTCACCCGGTAATAGAAAACTGATGCAGTGATGGAGCTCAGTAGTTGCCACAGAGACCGTAAGCCTGCAAAGCTTAAAATATTTGCTCTCTGGCTCTTTACAGAAAAAGCAACCTCCCTGGGTCAGGATTTCTTGACCTTGGCACCACTGGCATTTGGGGCCAGTGTGTTTGTTCATTTTCTAAGCTGTGTAACAAATTGCCACACACTTAGTGGCTTAAGACAACACACATTTATTCTTATCTTCCAGTTTTTGTGGGTCAGCAGTCCTGGTACAGCCCGGCTGGTTCCCTGCCATCCAGGGGTTGCGTCATCAGGGCTGTGTGCTCACCTGAAGACTAGACTGGGAAAGAAGGGTCCCCCATCGAGCTCACTCAGGCTGAGGGCAGAAGTCAGTTCTTCGTGGCTGTAGAACTGAGGTCCTCGCCTCTTCCAGGCTGCACGGTCCCCTCAGAGCAGCCCCTCCGTAGGCAGTTCACACGTGGCGGCTTGCCTCTTCAAGTCCAGCAGGAGAGAGTGAGTGACTAGCATCTTCAGTGACATGACCTAATCGCAGGCAGCACCCCGCCCCGTGTCTATACAAAGCAGGACACAGGTGCCATTCACACTGGAGGGGACAGCACTGCACACAGGTGCGAACAACGGTGGGGGACCCTGGGCTCACCTGGGGTCAGCCCAGCACAGTCACGTAACCCTTGCTGGGGGGCCGCCCTGCGCTCCACCCACCAGATGCCAGGAGCAACCCCTCCATCAGGATCATCCAAAGCATTGCCACCTGTCCTCTGGGGGACAGAATCACTCCTGACTCAGAGCAGCTGCCCTGGACCCACAGTGTCATCAGGCGGTAACACGACGGCAAGTTTCTAAATCCAGCACTTCAGCATTCACCTGTACGAATTCTGCCGTGGAGATGCCTTTCCCACCGCATACATTCAGAAAAAGAAAGGAAGGGAAAACCCCGACTACTTCCAATGTATACGTACCAGTATGGACTCAGGAATTTAAACACTTACCTAAATGCATTTCTGAGGCTCAGAAGTCCTCTTGGGACTGGGCCGATGGTGGGCCCTGCCACCAGGATGAGGTCAGGTGTGTGCTGGGCTGCGTGCTCGGAGCCAGCGAGAGGGTCGTCTACACCTGAGTCTCTAACTGCAGGGAGGCCCAGACCTCTCCTGAAGGGCCTGCCTGTCAGGTCAAGTGCACCTGGGGCGAGGGACCTCGATGACCTCTTCACCCTACCCTCATCTAAGTCACAGGTGCCACCCACACTCAAGGGGAGGGTGTTGGTCACTTAAGGGCGTGACTCCCGGGGCCACTTTCAGGTGTGTCTGCCCCTGAGTATTTCAGGTCCTGTCCTCGTTACCCTGACTGGTGACCACACTGTGGTGTCTGACCAATGGGGACACGTTCAAGTTGACTAGTGTGCCACTTTGAAGTGACACCACACCTGGGCGAGAGTTCCTGTGCATTCAGATACCACCAGAGGGTCTAGGCTCAGCTTGTCTGAGCCGGGCCCCAGTGCTGGGGCAGCCGCTGCCCTGAGAGCCCTGGGTCTTCTTCGTGGAACTTTCCTGGGTGTTCAGAGGCCCCCACAGGGGGTGCTCAGAGCTGCTGGTGTGGTCACTGTTTCTAGTCTTTTTCAGTGGACAGATTCATATTCTTTACAAATGTTTATTGTGGCAAAACACACAGAGCGTAAAGCTTCCCATCCCAACCGTTTCTAAGCACACAGCTCCGGGGCGTCAGACACACTCACACTGTGTGTGGCCGTCACGACCCTCACCTCCAGAACCTTCTCATCTTCCCAGACTGAGATCCTGTCCCACGAAACACGAACTGCCCACCCCAGCCCCCAGGACCCACATTTGGTCTCTGAATCTGACTCGAGGGACCTCACTTGAGTGGAATCATGCAGTGTTTGTCCTTCTGCATCTGGCTTAGAAAATTCACATTTTTGGAAATAAAGTGTGTCCTGGAACCATGCTAGCTCCAATTTGAGTGCAGGATTTCACGTTGTTTTCTTGATTATGTATTTCTACCTGACTTAGGCTGAAAATCTTGTTCCCTAGTGGCATTTAGCACAATTGTACACACACACACACACACACTCACACACTCACGCACACTCACACACATACACACACCCACACCCACACACTCACATGCTCACACGTACACAATCCACCACTTTTAACAGATGTCCCCAAATGACTATTTTAAAGTGACATGAATTCTTTCTGGGTGGCATAGTCACCAACTTGATGTACAGTCAGGCCCACGTTTTTCATTTTCTCTTGCTTGGGGGCTTGTCTGTGCCCTGATCTCACTATGTCACACACACCTATGACTTTGAAGTCACAGCTGTAACACACAGAAAGGCCACCCTCCCTTCCTGGGCCTCGGGGCGGCTCCTCTCCCCCTCGAGGGTGTCCATTCCTTTGGCTTTGATTTCTTGGCCCACGTTCAAAACGTCCTCATTCCCGTCCCAGACCTTTTCTTACCTGAAGGACAGCGGGTGCCCGCCTATGCCCTCCTTGTTCTCATGTCAGGTCCGAGAGCCCAGCCGGGACGCACCACTCTCCACTGCGCAGTCAGGCGGCTGTCCCGTGGTTTATTCTCCCAGGCCCCACGAGGGACCTGGGAGTCACGCCCAGTTCGTGTTCCCTCAGAGAGCGCCACGTGCGTGATGAATGTGGGCTCCCCCTTGCACGTTTGGAGGTACGTGGGGTTGTCCTCGGCTGCCCTTGACCTGGTCCTGGACGACACCTGCCTGTATCCTAGGCTGGTCCTGAACCTCCCGTCGGGGCAGCACACTGTGCCAGGAGTGCCCACAAGGCTCCATGGTCACTCTCCAGACAGCAGTAGTTGGTCCCCACACGGGGCCCCACAAGGTCCCGTGGTCACGTCACCAAGGAGTGACGCTCCTACCAGTCTGCAGCCCCCGCCTTCCAGACATGGTTGTCTTGGACTTTTCTAGGGAAGGCCTGGGGTCACCAGCCCTGGCAGCAGACAGGGTGGTGTCCAGGCCTCACTGTGGCCTCCTCTGTCTTGGGAGCCATCACTGCACAGCCCCCAAGGTGGAGGCTGTCCTGGAGGCCACACGGCTTGCTCAGGCCAGGGCCACTGCCACCCACGTCTGCCAGGCTGGCCGCTCCTGCCCCACTGCCCTCAGGAAAGGCCCCAGCACCCATTGCAGAACCCTGGGTGATGCTCTCCAAGTAACATGGCAGCGCTGGCTGACCAGAGCCGGAGAGGAAAGAAAAGGACTTTACTGCAGGAGGGGCAGCGGTCAGAACCAAAGAAAGCCAAAGGTCCAGGCTGGACTGAGTGACTCGGGCTCCTGTGCAGGGGACGAAGGGACAGTCCCTTGGGGGTAGCTGACTTCCTTCAAAATCCACATTACAGGTGGGGAGCAGGACAACCGCGGTGACCTAAAGACCCACTGAGATGACCGTAGAGGGGGCAGGTCGGATTCTTGAAGGGAAAGGAGGTCTCTGCCCCCAGATGCTGGAGAGCGGGTGTCAGCAGGGGCACACACAGCTACCCCTCACCCACCGTGGGCTGACTCGTCTCGTCCCACATGCTTGCCCCTTGGGGTCACTCTCCACGCCTCCCTGGTTCCGCTCAGCAACAATGCGTGTTCTTTGCAGTCTCCTATTCCTGGGGCAGGCCAGTGCTGGGGGGCAGTGCTGGGGAGGGGTGGTGCCAAACAGCCTGAACTCTGGCCCCTCCCTGCCGTCCTGGTGTCTCCGCCCACAGAAGTCTGTCCCAGGAGCCTTTCCCACCAGAGCCCTTGTGTCTTGGGCAGTAGAGGACACATGAGTGTGGCCCCAATTTGGGGCACAGGAATCCCCTCACTACTGCAGCCCCCAAATGTGTGTTGAGCAGTCATGTGTCTGGCTGAATTGTGTCCCCCAATTCATATACTGAAGTCCTAACTCCCAGGACCTCGGAACGTGACTGGATGTGGAGATGGGGTCTTTAAAGAGGTGATTAAGGTAAAATGAGGTCACTGGGTGGGCTGTTATCCCATAGGGCTGGGGTCCTTATAAGAACAGGAGATCAGGACACAGACACACACAGAGGGACCGCCGTCTACACGCCGTGGAGAGAGGCCTCAGAACCAGCCCTGCCGACACCTGGGCCTTGGTCTCCAGCCTCCAGGGCTGGGGACAGTGAGTGTCTGTGGTTCTAGCTGCTTGTCTGTGGCACATAGTCACGGCAGCCTAAGCTGACTGCTGCAAGTGCTTCGCTGGCTCCAGCTCCTGCAGCTTTGGCCGGCTGGCACCAGGCCATGTCCCAGGTATTGGTTCTGTTTGGACGCGAGTGGTGCCCACATGAAGGAGTGTCCGTGTGTGGCGTGAAGGTCTTCCTTTGCATCCCCTCCTGCCTGTCCATCCACACTCCCGACCTCTTTGTCTCTGATCGTCAGTCCTTCAGCTTCCCGGATCCTGACCTTTGGTCCCTCCCCAGGAATCTGTATAAATCTCAGCATGTGCCACTTGCTGCATTGCTCTCAGCCCATCACTGGAAAGACTTTCTTCTCCTCTGTCTTTCACGGTCACCGGTGACTGTGGACGCACCGTGGCTGCCATGCTTTTCTGACTTGCAGTTACCTGTGGTGCCGACCTCTCTTTCCTTCTCTCACCTGGTCATAAGCGACCCTGCTGGCTGTAGGCTTGGGCTGGGGGAGGGCACTGTGACAGGTGACCTGGTGGCCTGGACGTGTGCTTGAGTGGCTCACGTGGGAGTTGTGGTCCTGCTTTGGGCTTCACCTCTGAATGTCATTTCCAAGTTCCCAGGAGTGCTACTGGGCCTATGACCACGTGTCCAACGGAACCCAGCTCATAGCTCATGGCATGTCCGTCAGGGCCCGGGACGTGCAGGAGCCGTTGCTCAAAGGTACACAGTTCTGGGCCTCGGGTGGCTTGGCCTCACGCCCTAATCCCAGGAGCTGCACGGGGCCCACCACCACCGCTCACCACCGGCTCCCCGTGCCGCCTTCTCCCCTGGCTGACTTGTCACCACACAGGGTCCACGGGCCGGTGTGCTTCACCAGCCATGATGCCTCGCGTCACAGCCGAGGCCTGTGGCAGAGCCTGTCCTGCTCAGGGTGCCCTGAGCTGGCAGCCTCCGTGGGCTAGAGCAGAACACCTAAGTGGACCAGGTTCCATACAGACCCTCACAGAGGGGCAGGGGTCAAGAGGAAAGAGAGGATTTTACTTTTAATTGTTCTGGACACCTGGTCTGCATGCTGGCCAACAACACGACCAACCCACCGCCTCTCCGTGACTGCTGTTTCCCAATAGGATCCAGCCTCCATGCTTCTGGGATGCTTAAGAAAATAAGCAGACACATAATTTATAGCAACATGGAGAACTGGAAAGCTCAAATATCTTCCCCACACGGAACAGCCAGACATGCGACAGTGATCCTGTTTAAAAGTACTCCGAGCTTTCCAGAAAACGATAGTATCCCAGAGTATAAAAAAGGCAGGTATAACTTGGCTTCTGGGAACGGCTGACTCAATTGTTTTGACCAACTCTCCTGCTGAGAACAACTAGAAAAACGGGAGAAAACACACACACACACACACACACACACACACACACACACACAGACTGTCTGAAGACGCTGGAGGGCTTACCATGGCGGGGAGCATTTATTTGCCCAAGAGACAGCAGAAGACAGAAGACGGAGTGGGGGTTCAGAATGTGAGAGCACATTTTCCCTTTGGGAGATGATCCTTTCCTAAAGCCATTTCTGCAGCTGGAAGTTGGAGAAGGTGGGGAGAGCTTGAGCCTGTCTCGCAGGTCCTGGTGGGAAAACAAGTTGGGTTGGGACCCTGGCATGCCACAGAGGAACAACGAGCTGAAAGTGGACCTGTCCCGTAAAGACTGAAATCCGCTTTGAATGAGCTCAATTCATGACAGAATCAGCGACCTTCTTCAGCGTGATCAACAGACAGTTGCAGAAGCAAACGCTTCCTGGAAGTTCACAACACTATCCAGAACTTTTCATTACTTCTTGGAGGTTTTGTGCAGCAGATCGGGTCTTCAATCAGCACGCAAGCACAGACAACCGTGAGAACTGATTGAAAACAGAGAAAAACATAAGTCGAGAGGAGGAGACCGACAAAAGTTCAGATTCCGGAGCCGTCAGGCATCTCTTTAATATAACTCTGACTACAATGCTCAAGCAATTAAATAAATGGAGGGGAAAATGTGGCAGAAAAATAGAAATTATGAAAAGGAATCAAATGGAAATTCTAGAATTAAAAAAAAAACTCTCAGTGGATGTTATAGCTTAATAGCTTAGACGCAGCTTAAAGGAGAATTAGGAAACTGGAAGAAATAGGAAAGGATGAGAAATGCAGAACAGAGCATGAGAGATATATGGGACATAATGAAAAGATCCGGCGTGCAATTGGAGCCCTGGAAGGAGAGCATGAACAGAATGCAAACAATATATTGAAGTGATACTGAGAGTTTCGCAAAAGTGACGCAAGCACCCAAGCCACAGATTTAAGAAGCACCATAAACTCCAAGTAGAATAAAGTAAAAAACATCAACCACTAGACACATTATGGAAATCTATGACAGAGAAAATCTTTGAAGGAGCCAAATCTGAAAGACAAATGACCTGAATGGAAGCAACACCTGAACTGTCAGCTGACTGCTCAACAGAAGACAATGGCGGGAAAAACAGAAAACAAAACCTACTGACCTGGAATTCTATACTTGTTGAAAACATCCTTCCAGAAGCCTGCAAAAACTCACTAGCAAGAAAACGAGCAACCCAGCTGAAAAATGGGCAAAAGACCTGAGTAGACATTTCTCAAAAGAGGGCAGGCAGATGGCCAACAGATAAGGAAATGATGCTGAGCCTCCTGTGCCATCAGGGGAATGCAAATCAAAACCACAGGGAGAGGACAGAGGGAAATGAAACCAGGATCTGAAAGAGGTATCTGCTTCTACTCCATGCCCGTTGCAGCACAAGTGCGCTCGCCAAGACATGGAAACAACCGGAGTGCCAGTCAACAGATGAATGGATGAGGAGGGTGTGGTATAAACACACAATGGAACATTATTCAGCCACAAGAAAGAAGGAAATCCTGCCATTGTGACAACACGGATGGACCTGGAGGGCATTATGCCGAGTGAGGGAAGCCAGACAGAGGAAGAGAGATACTGAATGATGTCATTTATATGTGGCATCTAAAAAATGCCAAACTCATAGCAACAGAGAGTAGAAGGGCGGTTGCCAGGGCCTGAGGTGGGGGATGGGGAGAGTCGGTCCAAGGGTGCAACGGTAGGTAGGGTGCAGTTACAGAGGGCGAGGAAGTCTAGATAGCTAAGGCACGGGCACGGCAACTGTGATTACTGATCCTGCACCACACACTGGAGACGGGCTGACAGCCCGTTTCAGGTACAGCCATCACACACAAAAATGGCAGCTCTGTGTGGTGATGTGCTGATTAACTTGGCTGCAGGAATCATTTCACTGGGTATACGCATACCAAGTCCTCGTGTTGTACCCTTTAAGTACACATAATTTTTGTTTAAAACTATATAAATCAATGAAAAAAATAACGCAAAAATATAGACATCTTTAATCAAGACCTGGACAGGATTTTTCAAGAGCAGATGGCTGTTTTCGGGCACTGGACAGCAGCAGCAATCTGTCCTAAGGAAGGAGTTGGACCCCTTGGTCGGCCCAGGGACAGGACCCAAACGCTGTGCAAGAAGAGCAGCCCAGGCAGGTGAGGCAGTCCTGCTGAGCTGAAAAGGCGGAGGTCAGAGTCGGGGCTGCTGGGGTGACAGGGACCCGTAGGGCAGGGGACTCCAGGGGCCGTGTGGGGGGCCCCTCACTGTCCATCCCTGAGGACTGGGCTGGGCACGTGGCGGGAGAGACTGCACGGGGCTTGCAGAGAAGACGCTCTGGGTCAGGAATAAAGGGGACGTACTAGCAGCTCAGAGGTGCTGAGCCGCGTTGGGGTTCAGCCCCGTGAGAGTCCATGGGCCAGGCACCTGTTTTGTAAACACACCGCTACTGCTGACAGGGGCCAAGCGAGTAACCCGCCCTCCCCCCCACCCTTACTGAAAAACCTGAGGTTTTCTTTCCTACAGGGGTTTTAGGTTTCCTTTTCCCCAGTTTCTTAGCTCCTACCTCCCTGCTTCTTAATTCTTTTGTAAATCAGTTTCTTAATGTTAGGCCACAGATTGTTTTAGCCTGAACCATAAGAAGTGTTTTTACCCCCTGCTTTAGATAATGACCCTGAAACTTGTGATTCATGCTTATTGATCGTAATCATTGAAGCCTAGTGTTCTTTCCAACCCATCCCGTTCCGGGCACAGCTCCTGGACAATTAACGCCACCTGAGGGACCAGTTCAATGGTCACAGACTCCACTAGAGCTGATGGACTTTCTATCACATGACCACCCTGCATCAATACTTTTAAGCTCTGCTCTTTAAGCCAACACTTTTAAATTTATTAATTAAAACCTATTTTTCCTCATTCAGGGGCCTTAGGGGTACACAGGATGCCCCAGCAAGATTGCCAGTCCCAACCAAAGAAACCAACACGGTCTTCCAGGTGGATCTTGAGACCCCTTCCTCTCTTCTGAGATCAGATAGGGCGAGATTTCCATGAATCCCCCAGTAGGTAGGGACAGCTCTACGCCCCTGCCCAGCAGGAAGCAGATACAGAAGGAAAGACCCCCTGTCCCTCAATTTCCCATAGAGATTTTATGGGGATCACGTCTCTCAGGGAGAAAACAAGACAGGCAGTTAGAGCTAGGCATTGAGCCTCTGCATTCCTGCACATCCAACACAACCCACAACATGCAACCTCCCAGAAGACCTCCCTTCTCCGCCCCAAACTTCCCCTTCTCACTATAATTATCTACCCTATGAGGAAACAAATGGGTGCAAAATACCCAACTAGAGTAAACCAGCCACTCACACCTGCACAGTAAAGGCTACAACCTCATTACACCATCATTATAATATCATGCATATGCCCAGAAGTTCTTTAATGTCATTATAACAGACTGAATTCTGGGAAGGAACATGCACAGTCTAAAAAGATGAGGTAATAGCCTCTTGTCAATCACAGGTGTCAGTCAAGCGGCCCCGCACCTGGAGGGGAACAGCCCATCGTAGAAAAGAAAGAAAATAAAAACTACCAAGGCTTTGTTAGTTGGGGCCTCTTTGAGCCACTGCCTTCTGCTCAGGCCCACTCCTAACTGTTTGGAGTGTACTTTCTCTTCTAACAAGCTGCTCTTTCACCACTTTACCTCTGTGTCTCATTCAATTCTTTGCTCAAGACACCAAGAACCTGGACACCCGCCGAGGAGGTCCCCCCTCCGGCAACGTAGCAGCTGGGATCCCCAGTTTCATCCAGGAGGCCGGGTTCAACCCCCAGTGTCGGAACCTAGCCTGGGTATTGCGCCGAAGGGCCCACTCTCTGATAACACTGGGACACGGCCATGTGTTTGTTTACGTCCTGTCTGTGCCTGAGACGGTGTGGCCATGTGGCCAGCAGGGCCTGACACGTTCCTGCCTCGTCCATTCCAGAGGAAGTTGGATGGCCTCCTCCTCGATTGTGGGCTTGTCTGGAGGGGCCCTAACGAAGCCTGAAAGCAAACCCTGTTAAGAACCACGGTGGGGACAGTGTGAAGGTGAAGAGGCTTGATGAAACCCAGATCTGTGCTAACGGCACATGTGCAGCCCACACAAACTCAGAGAAAGCCGCCGGCACTGAAAGAAAAGGCCACTGGGACGAAAAGCGACACTCTTCAGAGAAAGACTACAGACTCTGGCCTCTACCATGCATCGTCCAGTAGTCAAAACTACAACAGAAATTATTGTTAGCCATGCAAAGAAACAAACAAATATGACCCGTAGTCAATAAAAATAGCAGCTAATTGAAATAGAGCCCCAGATGATTCAGGTGTTGGATTCAGCAGCTGTAATACTTAAAAGAAAACACGGTCTTAGTAAGGGAGCAGCAAGGAAAACTCAGAGAAGTGAAAACTATAAATAGCCGAGTGGAAATTCTAGACCTCAAAAGAACAGTAATCTGGAATTAAAAAAACCATCCTGAATGACCTTGCTCGCACTTAGGACAGGAGAGAGGTCAGGGCCTGTAAATGCGAAAACAGACCAAACCAATAACAGATGTCACCCGAAGAAAAGGGAGAAACGGCTAAAAACAGCAACAGACGAGAGACACTTGGTGACCTGCAGAAGCATATCAAATAGTCCAGCGTCAGTGTAATCAGAACCCCAAAAAGCAGACAAGGTGAGGATGCCACAGAAAAAACGTGTAATGAAGAGTGGATGGCAGTTTCCCTACCGGATGAAAAATGCAGGTCAGATGTTGCTGAAAGGTGGGTTGGGTTGGGAGGAAGAAGCGGGTTAGAAAACGGTGTGAGGAAATTTGGGGGGGTGGACAAGTTTACCATCTTGATTGTGAGTATCGCAAAAGTCATCAAATGTAAATATTTGTCGTTTATGGAAAGATCCAAAATGGCGGGTTAGGTGACCGCTCTCTCCGCTTGCTGCCTGCTGGGAGCACATAGTATTACAACTGAATTACAGGAAAATTTGCCTCAAGAATCACCTGAAATCTAGGCAAACAGAATCCCCGTGACTCAGCATCTAAAGAAGAAGCCACATTGAGACTGAAAGTGCTTAGTAATGTTAATAAATAAGTACTGGTTGTCGTTTATAATACGTCCATTATGCATTAGGAAAGCTCTCTTTAAGGAAAAGCTCAGGCAGTTTTATAATGTTGAGTTCGAGAAGTTTTGTGTAAGTGCTTTCTGGCCCTGAAATTATAGTTGGGACTTGACTGGCGAAAATAAATAAGTCAGTAAATAAATAAGTCAATAAATACACAAACAATTAATTAAAAGGCATAAGCAGGTTGGAGAATGGTTCTGTAGTTTCTGACGGCCCGTCTGTGTGAGAGTTTATGGCAGAGACACGTAAACATGTCTTCAAAGAGGTCGGGACAGCCGAAGGTCGACAGGCGGGACGACTGTTGACGGAACACACAAACTGCCGTGTCCACACTCGGCGATGAGATAAGCAGCAAGCTGTGGAGACCATAAAACGAGGGGGGTTCTGTGGACGCCATTCTGAGTGGAGGGAGCCAGATGGAAGTTAATGCACCTGAAACCCTAGAGCCAACAGAGCTCACTCATAATTGATGGGGATCCGGTCGGCATTGCCTACAGCGAGCGGGCCAGCGGGGGGGTGGGGGGTGGGGGCAGGTGGCAGGGCGGCCAGCTGCAAAGGGGCAGGAGGGCAATTGGGAATGGCTTATATGGGGATACAGTCACACCTTAGCAACTAAGCGTACTACACACCTGAACTCAGGCTGCGTTTAATCATAGCTCAACAAAGTTGATAAATGCCCATAAACAGCGAAACAATGATCTACAGATACGGAGAAGATATTTGCTGCACATGTGACAAAAAAGGACTGGTATCCAGAATTCTAGGGATCATGAAAGTCAATGAAGAAATGGCAGATAATTCTACGGGAAGTCAGCAAATGGCCCGAACAGGCACGTGATGAGCCCACATCCCCGATCCACGGTAAGCGTACGGGAAGGCGCTGCTTGGCGGGTGGGAATGCAGATTACAGGTATAGTGACACCATAGGACCCCATCAGGGGGGCAACAACTTGAGCGTCTGAAACCCTACGTGGGGGGTGGTGTGGAGCCTCCAAAGCGCTCTTAGCTGTTGGCCACGTGTTACTTGTTAATGTGTTAATGCAACCACTTTGCAGGACAGCAACACTGTTGGAACTGCCATTTATGGACATGAAAATTTGTCAAATATTGACCATTTCATATATATGTGTATATACATACACACACGTACACACTGCTTCCCCGAAAATAAGACCTGGCCAGGCAATCAGCTCTTATGTGCCTTTTGGAGCAAAAATTAATACGAGTCTTATTTTACTATAAGACCAGATCTATAATATAATATAATATAATATAATATAATATAATATAATATAATATAATATAATATAATATAATATAATATAATATAATATAATATAATATAATATAATATAATATAATATAATATAATATAATATAATATAATATAATATGATACCGGGTCTTATATTAATTTTTGCTCCAAAAGGCACATTAGAGCTGATAGTCCAGCTAGGTCTTATTTTCGGGGAAACACGGTACCTACATCTGCATACCTATATGTGCACACCTACACACACACTTATATGCATGCATGTCTATACACACGTACACACACATACACATGTGCACGCACACACACACACAGGCATGCAGACTCTCACGGACTCTCAGCTGTGCATTTGCAGTGCAAACTGGGACGATTCCTTGCAAACAGCTCGGCATTATCTGGGAACGTGAGGTACAGCTCCCGGTGCTCACTTCACAGCCCCACTCCTGGTGTGAGACCTAGAGAGAGTCACACAAATGTGCGTCACCACACGTGGTCGTGAGCCGTCATCGCGGCCATGTTCACCACAGCCCGGACTAGAAAAGACACAAATGTGCACTGAGGTGGATGTCACAACACAGTCAGTGAGAACGAGCTACAGGTGAGCCAGCACTGGAGGACCTGCCACCGCGACGTGCAGCCAAGAAGCCAGGACAAAAGGATGCACGCCGTGTGGGGCCATCGCCATGAAGCTGAAAACACGAGCAATGAACTGTACAGGTTAGGGATGCACTCGTAAGTGGTGAGTGTGAGGAAAGCCCAGAAGACTATGTTCACTCCATTCTGGACAGCGGTTGTCAGTCACCGAGCAGGAGTGGCCACTGCACTGACAGCAGGGCTCTTAGTGGAAACAGAAAAACAGGGAACAACACCAACATGCTCGGGAGGGTCCCAGCCTGCACGGAAACCTAGTGATTCCTCAGGACCCGGGACAAAAGAAAGGCGCTTCATCTACACATTAAATCGAATGTACCCCCAACGCACAGTTCACTAATGAAACTGCTGATGGGATGATTTGGGGAAGAAAGACATTCTAAGCAGAAGGAACGATTAAATAAATGCAGGAAAAAAAGGGGGAGTAAATGAGCTGGTCAACATTTAGGTAAAACTAAACAAATATTAAATAATAAAAGAATTTGTAGGGATTAAAAGAAAAAACAACCAAAGTAGAAATAACTTGCAGATAACCCATAAGGTAGACGAGAGAGACTGGAGTCCGAGGCTGCTGAGAAATTGACAACATAAACATTATAAATAATACATATTGTACTTTTAACGCATTTTGAATTTTACATACATCACATTTCACTGTTTAGTGTACAGGTCTGGGAATTTTGACAAATATAGAAACTTACATAACCATTACCAAAATCAGGATATAGAACAATTCTGTCACCAGTTTCCTTTTTGTGGTCAACCCTTGAACCCTTAACCCCCGGCAACCACTGATGTGTTTTCAGTCCCTATAGTGTCACTTCCAGAATGACCCATGGATGGATCAGACAGGACACAACCTTCTGAATCTGGCGTCTCTCACTCAGCACAGTGCATATGGCCCTCACCCAACGGCCGCGTGGATTGGTTGGCTCTATTTCAGTATATTTATCTGTGCATGCGTTGAAGGACCCTGGGGTTGTCACAGTATTTGGTGGTTGTGAATAATGCTGCTGTAAACACTGACGCAGGTTTTTGTGCGAACTTGAGCTTTCATTTTATGCTGAACACCTTGGAGCCTAAGGGCTGGGTCCTACCTAAAGACACATCAAACTTGATAAGAAGCTGCCAGACTGTTTCCAGGAACGGCAAAACCATTCTGCATTCCCATCAGTGACCGCCAGCAAATTCATATAAAAAGATAACATCACACTGACTCAAGAGGAAACAGAAAACCTCAATGTATCCACAGCAGTGAAACGTTTAAATCAGAAGTTACAATATAACCGTAAGTGTGCTTTGTGTGGGGTGGGGGAGGGGATCGTGAGATGGATGGATGGTTTTTCTTCCTGATTCTGTGAATGGATTTTCCGGAAACATGTTTAAAATTTAACTTATTGTTCTTGACTAATAAATACCCCTCCACCCCCAGAAGACACCTGTGTTCCCAGGTTCACTTGTGTCCATTCTGAGATACTCTGTACATGACAAATGAAAATACATTGTTTTAATTTCCTTTTCTATGCATATTGTACCACAGTATACAATTATGCTGTGCCATGTTTTGAGGGTTTTTTTACTTAACACCTTGTTTCAGAGTTCATTCCTAGCCAGCATGTCCCCATTCCTGCTTTGACTGTACCCCACGGCATGACACCGCACTGCACGGACAGTCCCCAATGTGTCCCCCCAGTCCCCTGAGAAGGGACAGGACAGCTAGGTCTTACCAACATTGCTGTTGTGTGCCAAGCTGCAGTGATGACACTTTACACATGAGTGAGTATGTCTGCACCACAATATCCTAGAGTGACAACCGCTGCGTCACAGGTCACGTGCACCTGAAATTGTCAGGTCCTCTCCGCAGAGATTGTTTCCAGGTGTGTTTCCCGCCAGGATGCACCTAGGACCGCCCTCCCCACACTTGTGTGTGTGTGTTAAAGGGTGTGTTGTGATGTTTGCTTGTCTGATAGGTGACTAATGGTACCTTGCTGTCTTCAGCTGCATTTCTGTTCTTGGAGGGGACTTGCAACGTGTTTCCATATCTGAGAGACCATTGTGTCTCTTTTCCTCTGAGTGCTTGCTTATCTCAGTTGGCAATATTTCTGTTGGGCTCTGAAAATAGCACTTATAGCAGTTCCTCATATACTGAGGAAATGAACCTTTTTTAGAGTTTGTCAGTGGCCTTTTGAATTTGCCTATCAAGGTTTTACCTGGCAGGACATTTAAAAAACATTTTTTATGTAACCAAATTCCTCAATCTTCCAGATTTCTGGCTCCAGGTTTAGTGTCACACTTAGAAAAGCCTTCCCCACTCGGAGATGCTGACACAACAATAGCAAAAGCAATAATAATAATAGTGAACCATGGTAAGTGCTTCACACACATCCCTCATTTATTCTACAAGCTGCCTCTGCCTGTTCCATCTCACACATGAGGACCAGGCGGCACAGAGGCCAAGTGGCCTTCCCAAGGTCACAGAGGTCACAGCCAGACCTGGAACCCCAAACCTCTGGCTCCAGAGCCCGGCTCTCACCCACCTGCTGTAACGCCTCCCACCACCAGCTATGTCTTTTTATTGTTCCACTTTTATTGTTAAATCATTGTCTACCCCCAACGATTTTGTGTGGAGCATGAGATAGATTCACTTCCCCAGCTGTGAAGCCATTTTTCTCAAGACTCCCTCTCTCCCTGATTTGAAATGCCACATTCATGCGGCCCCCACCTATTCTCTAGGCACGCTCGGTCCCCAGGGAACAAATCTGTTCCCATAGCTTTGAATTCCATGTACACACTGGCTCCTAAATCCTTAAGTCCAGCCCGGACCCCTTGCCAGAACTTGACTCCAGTCCAGCTCTCTGCTCAACTTCACAACATGGTGTCCCGATCGCAGCCTGTTCTGTCCTCACATGTCCCCATCCGTCCTCCGATGTCCCCAGCTCTGGCAACGGAGGCGCCATTCTTCCATTCACTCAGGCCGTGTGCCACACACCTAATCCATCTGCAAATTCTGCTAGTTCTCGCTCAAAACACACAAAATACATCCAGCCTGTGACGGTTCCCACCAGAAGCTGTTCATCCCCTGAGTTCCCCCCAGATCTCTAAGTGACAGCGGGAAGAAATTGTCATCCCCAGCGCACTGCAGGCCAGGCTGAGTTGATGCCCTGTCCCTTTCCAGGAAGCCCACTGTGCAAACTGAATGACGTTGCAGACACAGTCGGGACTTTTTGACCCAGGTGAGGTTTGCTCCCATCTCCCAATGTCACCTGGCTTGGGGACAGATGCACAAGCCCAGTCTGGCTGCCCCCGGGCTCAGGGCCCTTAAATTCTGGGTCTGGTTCTGGGCATTTCAAACTCGTTCAGGTCTAGTGCTCCCCACACTTCTCTTAGGCACAGGTGTGTCCCAGGGTGCACATTGGGGGGTGTGGCCATGGAGGACGTGTCAGGAGGTGAACTTAGGGCCCGGACAGGCACCTGGGACCCCCACTGGCAGATCAGTCCTGCCCGAACACCAAGGGAAGGTGTGGGTGCGCTTTCTGCTCTTCTCAGAAGCACGCGTCTACCTACAGGGGCCATCACCCTCCTACTTCACCTGTAAAATGGCACCTCTGTGTTCTTTCACTGCAAACCTCACTTAGATGCAGAGACAGAACCCATCAAAAGCTGGCTTCTTTGTTTTCAAAAGTGCTGTGGCCTTAACTTCAAAACCTTCCAAGGAAGCAAAAAATGGGAAGAGAAACAAAACAGGCTGGCAGACGGCTGCTTCCTGTGAACGTGAAGCAGCAGGGACCAGACTCACCCTCCATCGGAAACAAACGAAAATAGAAAGACAGATGAAAAGAACGGGTCTCAGATGTTGGGCCTGTGGCAGGGCAGGGCAGAGGTCCCCGAGAGGGGGACAGACGATGAGGGAACGTCTGCACCAGCCACTCGCCTGGCTCTACAGGTTTGGATGTTTCTTACGTCCACAACGTTAACACTTAATAACGGTGCTTTAAATTATGTAAAGTGGAGATTAATAACACTGAAAAGAGAAATAGACAAATGCACAGTTACATTAGGGGAAGTCAGCGACTCTGCGTTAATGACTGAGAAGGAAAACAGGGCGGCTACGAAGACTGCTCACACTGTCAATCAAACTGACAGACTGACGCTGATAGGCCTCTCTGCCCTGCAGCTGCAGAATGCCCGTTGTTTTCAACAGCACAGAAAGCACCAAGACGGACCATGTGTAGAACTGGACATGAGTGTGGTGGGCTACGATGGCCTGGAACCTGGGCGTCACGCCTCTGGGGATCCTCCAGTGAATGTTGCTCAGAAAGGGAGATTTGCACTTGTAATCAGCTGGTCTTAAAATTGGGGAGCATCTGGGTGGGCCCGACCTAATTAGATGAGCTCTTCAAAAGCAGAGACATCTCCCTGCTGGGGGCAGAACGGGAAGTCAGTGATTCAGAGCTTGAGAAGACAGAGGGACCATCTGTCGAACAGTGGCCTCTAGGCACTGAGAATGTCCCCACACCAACAGCCTCAAGAAAACAGACTTCATTTCTGAGATTGCAAGGAACTGAGTTCTGCCAACAGCAGGAGCGACCCTGGAGGAGGACCCTCCCCTCCAGATGAGGACGCAGCCAACTGGTGCCTTGATTTCAGCCTCAGCAGAGAACCCGGCCTCGGCCCCGGGGCTTCTGAGCCTCAGAACTGTGTGACGATATATCAGTGTTGTTTTAAGCTGCTTCATTGGTTCTGCAACAATGGAAAACTAATTCAATATGGAAACAAAAGAGCAGCGTCCTTTAAAATAAAAGACAAGCCAGAGAACTCAAAAGGAAAACGAGAAAGCATTTTGAACTGAATGCAGATGAAAGCACAACATAAAAATTCGTTGGGTTTCACTTAAGTTGCGTTAGAAAAGAAGAAAATTCGCAAATCAATGACCTCAGCTTCCACCTTAAGAAATCAGAAAAACACATGAAATCTAAAGTAGACAGAAGAAGGGAAGTCATACATATACGAGCAAAAATGTATGAAATAGGAAACAAAAAATCAATGAAACCAAAGTTTTTTTTTCAGCAGATAAAAAAAAAAATCGAATAAAAGTCTGTCTAGCCAGATTGATCCAAAAAAACAAATGAGAGAAGACACAAATTATCAATACCAGGAATGAGGTCGTGGTGACCATCACAGACCCTACGGAAATGCAAAGAGGACACAGTAAAGAAGGTTATGCCAACTACGGTAACGGAAGTGACGTACTGAAGCTTGCAGAAGAAGCTAGCGAAGCCAGTCACCTCATATACAGAAATTGACATCGTGATTTAAAACTGTTAAAGAAACAAAACCCCGCTAAGTAAACTGGAAGATGTAAGGGGTTCTATGAAGAGATTCCTGAATCAGGCAGCATCCCGCCTCGCAGCTAGGAAAAGTCCTACAAGATGGGAGGTTCATGGACAGAAGGAGGGTGGGACCGAGAAGTGAAGGGTGGATTATTTCAGGCCAGGTCACCTTAGGGGATGGAACAGGTCTTATCAGGCAGGTGACCAGGAAAATCCAGAATGATGGGTTTAAAATTCCACTCCTGGGAAAGGCTGCAGCTGCTGATGTGGGTGATTATGAAGCCTAGTTTGGTCCCCTGGCTTGTGTCGCAAGGAACACCTTTTTTGGCCTGTGGTTTTCTGTTTAACAAAACTTTCCCTCAAAGAAAATTCCAGGACCAGATATCTTCACTGGTGGATTCTACCCAACTTTTAAAGGAGAAACAATACTAATCCTACACAGAGTACACCAGAGGATTGAAAATACTCCAGCCCATTGTCCGAGGCCAGTGTTGACCTGACCCCACAACCAGGCAACGCTATTCGAAGAAAAGGAAACCACACGTCATGAGCCCAGATGTCACATTCCTAAGACAGTTAAGCGACTCAGATCCCAGGATGTATAAAAAGGATACTGCATCATGACCTAGTGGAGTTGATCCCACAAATGCCAGGTTATCCCAACACTCAAAAATCAATGAATTTCATTCACCACATGAACAGACGGGAAAAGGAAAAGCATATCATCATCTCCAACAGTGCAGAAAAGGCAGCTCACCAAACCTAACACCCACTCCTGATGAAAGCTCCCAGAAGACAGAATAAAAAGGGATTTCCACCACCTGACAAGAGGCACCTATGAAAAGCCCGCTGTGAGGTTATCGTCAGGGTGGGAGGACTGGAAGCTTTTCTCTGATGAGGGAAAGGAAACAACACATCCAAACTGGAGAGGGAATAAAACTGGCCTCACCTGCGTAGAAATCCTGCAAAGTCTGTGAAAGCGTTACTGGCGCAGGTGTGTGTGTGGAGAGGGTTTGTAGGATTAAAGGGAAACACACAGACATCAGCCTTATTTCTACCAGTAACGAACATTTGGAAGCTGAGGTTTAAAAATGCCATTCATCAGAGAATAAAAAGTAGGAACTATCTCGAGATACATCTGAGAAAAGAGATCCAAGACTCGGACTCTGAAAACTAGAAAATATTACAAGAGAAAGTGAAAAAACTGAACTCATGGACTATTTATGGATTGGGAAAGTCAATGCTGTAAAGATGCCAGTTCTTCCCAAACTGACCTATAGATTCAACCCAATCTGAACCAAAACCTCAGGAGAAATTTTTTTATAGCAATGGATGCGCTGATTCAAAACTTTATATGAAAGTGCAAAGGACAGAACATAACTGAAATACTGAAAAAGAAGAATAACGCTGGACCTTTTCCTCTACCTGACTCCAAGACGTATTATGACGCTGCAGCCAAAGCTATCGGCATAAAGACGGATGAGTAGATGGGTAAGCAGAACGGACCCAGACACGTGGTCCACTGATGTGCAATCACGTCACCACGGCCATTCGGTGGAGGAAGGGTTTCCTGTCACATCGAAGGTGTTGGAACAATTGAGTCGCCATAAAAGTCACCATCGACGCTTACCTCACATCAGCAACAAACATGAATTCAAAATGCCTCAGACACCTAACGGAAGAGCTAACGCTCACACTTCTACAGAAAAACATAGGTGAAAACCCCACTGACCTTGAGTTTAGCGAACATTTATTAAATATAACATTTGAAAAAACCGGAGTATGAAAGAAAAAAATATCAATAAATTTGACTTTGTCAAAAATTTTTTTTGGTAATTTCTCTTTGAAAGATGCCGTCAAAAGAATGAAAAGACAAGCCATAGACTGGGAAAAAATATTTGCAAAACGTATTTTTTGCAAAACACAGAGGACATATATCCAGAATTATGCAAAGAACTCTTTCCATTCAATAATGAGACAAACAACCTGACAAAGAACTGAGGGAACACTTCACAAAGAAGATGGGCAAACGGTCCGTAAGCACAGGAAAGATGCCTAAACTCATAAGTCACCAGGGAAATGCAAGTTAAAAGCGCAGCGTGGAAAGGGGGTGAGGGTAGGAGGGGTGGCTGAAAGGGGAAGGGATTAAAACGTACAAATTGGTTGTCACACAGCAGTCATGGGGATGTAGGGTGTAGCAGGGAATATAGTCAGTAATATTCTAACAACTGTGTATGGGGTCAGGTGGGAACTCGATTTGTTGGGGTGATAGATGGGAGGGGTTTGGGGGTCAGAGTGAAAAAGGGGAAGGGACTAAGAAATACAAATTGGTAGTTACAAAATAGTCACGGGAATGTAAAGTAGAGCACAGGGAATATAGTCAATGATAAAGTAATAACTATGTATAGTGCCAGGTGGGTACTAGACTAGTCAGGGGGATCGCTTCTTAAATTGTATAAATGTCTAACCTCTACGCTGCACACCAGAAATTAATACAAAATAATACTAAATATCAATTGTAATTTAAAAATGTATAGTCACGGGATGTGAAGTACAACCCAGGGAATATAGTCAGTGGTCTGGGAACAGCCGTGTACAGTGTCGGGGGGGCAGAGAAGGACCCCTTGGAGCTGTGCACGTCCCAGCCCCAGAACAGTCGCTGTACACTGTTCTGTGCCAAGGGGACCTGAGGTGGCAGACGGATGAGGCTGCTGGGCCGCCGACCTCACAAGAGGGCATCATCCTGGATTCTCCGAGTGGCCGATGTAATGATGAGGGTGTTTAGAAGTGGACGACAGAGGCTGGGGGAGAATCAGGGGACACGTGACTGCGCATGAAGGTCGGACGGAGGTGATGGGAGGAGGGCTGGGCCACCACTGCTGGCTCTGAAGGTGGAAGTGGGCCAAGAGCCAAGGAAGGAGCGTGGGGGCGTCTAGCAACCAGAAAGAACGAGGAACTGGGGTTTCCCTCAGGGACCCTGAGGGGTGTGTGTCCTGTGACACCCATTTCCGATGCGACCCCCAGAACTGTCAAACAATACGTCTGTGTTGTTTTAAGCATTAAGTGTGCAGTGCCCTGTCACAGAGAACCAATAGTTTGATGCAGGTGGTAACATGGCTGCATCTGTAACTAACTGTGTGAGGGAAAGAGGCCAGGTGACAGGCAGCACGTGCTAGCTGATTCCAGCCACAGGAAATTCTGGAAATGGTGGGCCCCGCGGTGGTGGCCTGGGGGCAGGCGGGGGCGGGGAAAGAGGGCGTGATGATGAAAGGTCACGTGGAGAGGTTGAGGACATGCTGTGCTTCTCACCTCGCCCCAGGAAGTCTGTTCGCTGGTTCAGCCTTAGATGGAAACGTGTTAAAGTCTACACTTCAAAGACCTGCCATGTATTGCGTGTCAATAACATGTCAAAGAAAAAGGTAGAAAAGTGTTAGAAGTATTTGAATGTTCACAAGCAGGCATGGTGAAAACAGAGTCCTATGGTTCAAAAGGAATGCCGGCTGTGGGCTTGGCGGGTGGACCCAGCCGGGGCTGAGGCAGCTGCTTGGAGGGCAGCGCTGGGGGGCAGGGCCTGACCACGAGAGGGAGTGGGGGCCTGCATTCGGCCAGCAGATGACAGAGGGCAGAGGGCTGCCACCTAAGAGGGCTGAACTGTGTCCCCAAAATTCCTACATTGAGGTCCTGACCCCCAGAACATGACTGTATTTGGAGCTGAGCCTTTAAGGAGGTGATTAAGGTGAAATGAGGTCACTGGGGTGGGCACTCATCCACTGTGACTGGGGTCCTTATAAGCAGAGGTCAGGATACGGACACGCACAGAGGGACGACTGTGTGGGGACACGGGGAGAGGACGGCCGTCTACACGCCGAGGAGAGAGGCCTCAGAGCCAGCCCTGCCGACACCTGGCTCTCAGACTCCAGCCTCCAGGACTGGGGACAGTGAGTGTCTGTGGTTCAAGCTGCCGTCTGTGGGACTCTGCTATGGCCGCCCTGGACACTGACACACTGCTTTTCTGAACAAACTCTGGGAATCATTTGCCTCCTTCACTCAGGTGCTGTGAAAGTGACAAAATGGAAGCAGTGGGTCCATCGGAGTTAGGGGTGGGAAGGACCTGCTGACCCTGGGAGGCTGTGTCTGGTTTGGTGACGGTAGCAGGGGTGGACAGTGTCCTGCCCTTTGTCCCTGGCCTGCGGGGCATGGGGAGGGCAGGAGATGGGCCAGCAGACTGTGGTCGCCACCCTGCGGGTATCCCTCAGGTGGGGTGGGAGCCAGACCCCAGGGTTACAATCCCAAATCTATTACTGAACAGCTACGTGACCTGTCCGTGCCTCTGTCTTGTCACCTGTGAAATGGGATAGAGGTTTGGTCTCTCTCCAAGGCGGGCAGGTGAATGTCCCATCCCGAGCATTCTTCAGGTGACATTCCACTCTGATGTGGTAAACACACTGTGAATGCTGTCATTTCTTGGGCCAATGACAACACGTCAGGGATTAATAGGTGAGAGGGCAAGGAGGTGACCAGGGCCCTGCTGGCCTGGGAAGGAGAAGTCTCTGAGCACAAGACTTTTGCTTTCAAAACAGGAAAGCCCCCGGCCGACTGGGTCACTTGGTCACCCTCACAGGGACAGTTTCAGTTTCCTCCTGCAGTCGGAGCAAACACTCACGACGGCGGGGCTTAAGCAGCACAGATTCCCTACCTCGCCCTTTGGGAGTTGGGAGTCCAGTATGGGCCTCACTCACAGGAATTGAGGGTCTTCCTGGAGGCCTGGGAGAGCCTGTTCCCACCTCTTCCGGCTTCTGGGGGCGCCACCCGTGTCTCACGCCCCCCATGCCCACCCCAGCTTCCCAGGCAGCGGCGTCTTCTCTCTGACCCTCCTGCTCCTTCATTTGGGGTTCACCCCAATAATCCAGGGTAATCTCCCCATCTCAAAAGCCTTCACTAATTACATCCTCAAAGTCCCTTTGCCATATGAGGTCATACAGTCCAGGTCTGGGGACGCGGATGGGGTGGTGGTCAGGGCTCTCCAGAGAGACAGAACCAGTAGGGTGTCTATCTGTCTGTCTACCTACCTAGCACCTATCCATCTATCTACCATCTGTTACCATCTCTCATCTGTCTATGTATTCATCTATCAATCATCTAGATATAGTTTATTTATTATCTGTGTATCTATCGTGTTAGCTATCAATCATGTATCTTTATTATCTATCTGTCTGTCTGTCTGTCTGTCTGTCTATCTATCTATCTATCTAATGTTATAAGGAATTGGATCACGTGACCACGGGGGCTGACCAGTCCCAAGATGTGCAGTCAGCAGACTGGAGGCCCAGGAGAGGGACGATGCAGCTCCGGCCTGAAGGCAGGAGAGGACGGACGTCCCAGCTCAGCAGTCAGGCCGGAGGACTTCCCTCTTACTTGGACGGTCAGCCTTTGTTCTATCCAGGCCGTCAGCTGATTGGACGAGGCCCACCCACAGGGGGAGGACGGCCTGCTCCAGTCAGTCCACTGATTCAGACGTTACTCTCATCCAGAAACAGCCTCACAGACACACCCAGAGTCACGTTCGACCAAGTGCCGGGGCCCCCAGGACCCCAGGACCCGTCAGGTTGACACATAAAATTGACCTTCACAGACATCGATATCTCTTGGGGGACATTGTCGACCCAGCACAAGGACAAAAGGACTAGTGGCAGCAAGGGACCGAGCAGTGTGGGCAGAGCGCCCCAGAGCCCCGGGGGGAAGCACTCGTGCTCTGGCATGGGCCCCGGACTACCCTCACTGCCGGGCAGGCCCTGAGAGCCGCCCTGGCTGCCCCAACTTCGGGGCACCTGTTTCTTCCCTTCTGGGGGGCGGGGGGCACTCACACGGAGCTGAGGCCTCCGTGATGTGCGGCTGTCTGCAGCTGAGGACTTGGAAGCTGGAGGGGGGGACTCCTTGGCCCAGATATGAGCCCTTAGGGGCAGGGGGTTCTAGCCAGGGAGGGCATCCTGCCCCTGGGGCAGCTCAGAGTGGGCCCTCGAGCCTTCTGCCCACCAGGGACTCTGCCAGGCCATAGTGGAGAACACAACAAGGGGTGTTCTGACTGTAATCCCGACATGCCTCCTGCAAGAGCAGGGTCGGGTGGGGTGCTGCCTGTGTCTTTGAGAGGTTTTCTCTGTGGAAAATCGGGGCATCATCACCTGAGACATGGGACAATACCCTGTCTCTTCTGTGGCCACGAGGGGTGACAGGACAGAGGTGAGAAGGGCTTGGGGTGAAGCCGACTGCACCATGTCACGGGGCCCTCCTCTGGACCACCGCCCTCCCAGCATCCTCTCCCAGTTCTGTTGCTGGGACTTCATTCCCGACCCCACTTTGGTCTCCAGACAGGCCCTCCTGTCCCGAGGCCCCAGGTTCTCTGCTCGAGTCCCGAGCGCCATCCCACCAGCCACTGGAGCCGCCCTGGGAATCAGCTGTTCAGCCCGCAGCCCCCCACCCTGCCCCCTCTTGGATACTAGCTCCTGATGGGGAGATGCATAGGTCTGAGGTGGACAACCGGATAGGCAGGACAGGTGGGATGCCCCAACCTGCGCTGGAGAACCCGGGGGTGGGAGGCAGGCCAGGGCAGCAGGACCAATGACTGTGGCCGCCACGAAGGGGCCTTCGAGAGCCTGTGTCCCCTGAGAGGCACAGGCCTGTGTGCAGGGAAGATGAGGGGCGGCCTGGCCCAGGCGGCATGCAGGGGGCCAGAGGCCAAGCCCAGCCTCACATGACCACCCGACACACAGACAGCAGAAGACGCCTCCAGATAGGGGAAGAGCTGCTGGAGAAGCTGTCGGCCACAGCAAGGGCCTCACATCATGTGCTCAGAGGTCAGCAGGGCCTCGGCCCCAGCGGTCACACACTGCAGAGTCTGGGGCAGGAGTGGCCTTCTGAGCTGCCCCATGGCGGAGGCAGCCCAGGGTCCCTGCCCTGTGCCAGGGGCCCAGAGACCTGCAGTCACCTCAGTGGCCTCCTCTGCCTCTGCTGCCCTCCCACTCTCTGAGAGTCGTCTCCCCCTGCAGGGTCTCCCTGGGGACCACACTGTATGTCATGAGCTGCCACTCACGTGCATCACTCAGTTCCTGCTCGGCCAGTCCTTCCAGGGCATCAGGTGTGCCTTGTCACCACCCCTCCTCTGCTCCCTTCCCCGCCACTCTGGGGGTGGCCCAGTCCCCTTCCCCCCCAGCCCCATTTCGGCTGAACCATGCTCCCGGCAAGGTCCCAAGGGTCCCTATCACCCCCCACCCCCCACTGCAGGGCCTTCCCACTCACCACTTGTCCCTTTGCCTGGACACTTGCTCTTGATGGTCAGGAGCTTCACTTCCTCTGCACCATCGTCCTAACCTCCTCTGTGAGTTTCTGTGAGTTTCGATGTGCCCCAGCCAGCACTCTGTGCCCCCCCCTTCGGCTGTCCCTTCTTTGCTGCATCTGTCACTTATATTGCCCATGCTCTGCCCCTAAGTCCATCATCCTAGAGGGCAGGGGTTTGTGTCTGCTCTGCCCATAGCAGCATCTCCAGTGCCCACAGCCACCGAGCAGCCCAGAAGGGACAGAGAGGGCGGTGGCTTGCACTGTGTGCACCTGCCACTGTGCTCCCTCCTTCACAAAAGAGTCCATCCACAATCCCACTTTACAGAAAAGACATGAGTCTTGGAGAGGCTGAGTGACAGGCCGAGGTCTCTCAGTCGCGGCTGGGGGGCCAGTCTGCCTGTCTCCAGAGCCATGCTTCCTGCTAATAGTAAAGAGGAGACATGTAGGGGACAGCCCCGGGTCACTCGCAGAATGGGGTTCCACACCCATAGTTCCCACCTCTGGCCTTAGGGTCTCTCCAGGGCTGAAAGTTGAGGCCTCAGTTTTTGCCTCTGGGCGGCCAATCCCATCCTCCCTGTCCCTTCAGCTCAGAGACCTGCCGAGCCAGGATCTCCCAGAACAATCCCCGCAGGGGCTCCCAGGGCTGCGTCTCTCAGAAGAATCAGGGTATTCAGGGCACACAGGGGCCACCTGCCCCCACCTACTCTCCCTGCCCTTCTGAGTCACTGCTCCAAAGAAAGGGGGCGTTGTAGCCACAGACCCGTTTGTCCAGCTGCCTAGGAGGGGCTGGGTGCCACAAAGGAGCTGGCACCCCTGATAGCAGGTGGGCATTGACCGCCAGCCACTGGCCCATCCCTGGGAACAGGCAGTGTGGCCCTCTGACTGTGGGTGGAGGGTGGGGGAGGGCTGCGGGAGGAATGAGAAGGTCTGTTCCAGAAGCAGGTTCTGCCGGGAGTGGAGGATGAGCCTTCCCCCGGGCTCAACTGGGACCTGCACCCACTGCTGTGAGGTCGTGACGGAGCCAGCATGGCCCTGCCCTCTGGGGACAGCGATGTGGGCATTCCCTTCCCCGTTGATGGCCTGGGCACCCTTCTTGGCAGGAAGTCTGGGTCGCTCAGAAACGGCTGGCCAGCGTGTGGCTGTCAGCTGAGGGAGGTTAGCTGTGGCCACATGTGGGCGTGGAGATGAATGCAGAGGTTTGGGTGGCGCCCATTCACGCCATCGGCCTCCAGATGCTGAGGCACAAGTCACACCTTTGTTCTGTGGGACACTTGGAAAGCTCGAGAGCACTTAGGTGAAACCACAGACGTTGCTCAATTCTTCCTGACACTCATGGAGCCAGCACCGAAGGAAAACAAGCCACAGGCTAACTCCCCAGCTCAGCAGACTCGAGCAGGACAATGCAACCACCATAGCTGGCCAGCCCCCGTGGTCCCAGCCCCCCAACCAGCCCCCCGTGGTCCCAGCCCCCCCAACCAGTCCCCGTGGTCCCAGCCCCCCAAACATCCACCCCCGTGGACCCAGCCCACCCAACCAGGCCCATGGCCCATCCTCCCACAGCTTTGCAAATCTCCCCAAGTCCAGCCACCCACCCATCCCACCCCAGACCCTCAACTCACCCTTCCCGGGGTATCTGACCCCTGGCCCCGGGCTCCCTCACAGGCCACTCAGATGCTGGGGGCTCCTGCCCCTCCTTCTCCTCCTCTAACTACACCCACTTGCCCTGGCTTTCCCATACATGCTCCAGCCAGTCCCTCCCCTGACCTTGCCCTGACCTTGCCCACATGTCCAAGTTCCCGAAGGATACCTCTCCCTGTAGGTCCAGCCCGCTGGCACTGTACACACTCTGGGTTCCAAACTGATGTCTCGTCCTCACCCTAATGTTGTCCACGTGGATAAAGGGCAGTGTAGGGGGCAGAACAGTGCCCCCCGAAGACATCTGTCCTGATCCCCAAGCCTGTGACCATGTGCCCTTACAGGGCAAAGGGGCCTTTACAGATGTGACTAAGTTGAGGATCTTGAGATGAGGGTGACCCGGGTGGGCCTGAGGTCATCGCAGGGTCCATATGAGAGGGAGGCAGAGGGCGAGAGTCAGAGAGGTGGGAATATTCTGTGCTCCTGGCTTTGATGACGGAGGAGAGGCCACGAGCCAGGGCTGTGGGTGCCTCTAGCAGCTGGAAAAGGCCAGAAGTGAGTGTCCCCTGGAGCCCCCAGCAGGCGCCAGCCCTACGACTCTGATTTTAGCCCAGTGAGGCTGATTTCAGACTTCTGGCCTCCAAAACGTAAGAGAAGGCCTTGGCGTTGTTTTAAGCCACCTGGTTTGCGGTCATTTGTTATGGCAGCCACAGGACACTCGTGTAAGCAGCTCTGTGTCCCCAGCGACTCACGCCACAGCCAGGCCGACATCCTTATTCTTAGGCGGAGCAGATGGGGAATAATAAACACTGCCTTCTGTTCTTTACCTCCTTGCACCCACCCCGCCTAGTATCTGCTGTCAATCCCTTTGTCCCATTCCTAATGCCAGGATCCAAGTTCAGGCCCATCCTCCCCAACTGGAGAACCGCCCCTCCGCAGGCCACTGGTCACACTGGGGAGTGACCGCTCTAAATGTTCCTCGTAAGGCCTTCAGCTGATTAGACGAGGCCCACCCACATGGTGGAGGGAGATCTGCTTTCCTCCACGTCTCCTGATTGGAAATGTTAATCACATCTAAAGATTACCTCCTCAGAAACATCCAGAATAATGTTGGAGCAAATGTCTGGGTACCACAACCTGGCCAAGTTGACACCACGTTACCCCTCACACCGTGCTGTGTAAGGCAGGTCTCCCCGTGTCTCCTCGTGACACTGCCGTCCTCCACCGTCTTCCCTCTACAGTCAGCAGGTTCCCACTAAGAGCAGGGCAGCCTCCGTCTTGCACCCCTGAGCCTGTCACCGAGCAGGTCAGAAACGGCAGGGTACAGACCCCTAAGGGCAGCTCTGCCTATCTCTACACTCACCGTCCAGCCCCAGTGCACACAGATGTCCCAGGCCCAGCTGCTCTCGGGAGCTCTGTGCAGCTCAACCGTACTAAACCCCAAATCGCCCACCCCCACCCCCAGCTCATGCACCAACCCCGTTCAGGACAGTCTCCTCCCCTCGCCGTCAGGGCCCCTGTGCCCACTGAGCCCCCGCACCCCCACCCCAGGCTTCAGGCCTGTCTTGGGAGCTGGCCTCTTGGGGCCCATAGGAGGGGTTCAATATATGCAGATTTTCATTTTTCCATGGGTGCCTGGTTTGTCTCCCCAGTGAATTAAGGCCAGGGGGCAACTCTGTCCTCCCTTGCCCCGCCAAAGCCCAGCCAAGTGCTTGCTTGCACCAGGTACACACCCTGACTGGGTGGCCCCTGTCATCCCTCTGACCCACTCACCCACTCTCCCAGCCTCCCCCGCTTCCCCCCAGCCACAGGACGCTCCTCTCCTTCCCAGGAGCTCACGCTCTATCCCGCCTCAGGGTATTTGCACATGTTGTCCCCAAGCCTAAAGGGCTCCCCTACTCCCCCCCCCACTGCCGCCATTGTTTCTGAGCTGGCTCAGGGTCATCCTTCAGGAGGGTGTGGAGTAGTCCTCACTCCACAATAGTGGTCCCAGCCGCCCCTCCGCACATGCCACTGTAACTAGGTCCTTTATTGGCTAATGACTGGGCTTGGGTCTAGGTACCCCAAGAAAGCCGGGCTGCATCTGTCTTGTTCACCCCCAGTATGCAGCACACAGTGGCTGGCACTTGGAGTGCAGCGAGTTTTGTTAAAGAATGATGGGGGAGGTCCCCAACCGAGTTTGGTGGGGGTGGGGAGGGTGGGGACATCATGTCAGCATGCGGTCATTCCACGTGGGATGCTGAGGCAGGTCTCAGTTCATACCTGTGGACTCCTGGGGCCCCCAAGGCATCCAGGTGGCTGCCAGCCCCCTGCCCCACCTCCCAAGGGCAGCCTTGATGCAGGAAGGTCAGGGCTCAACCCTTGGCGCTGGAATGCCTACTCCAAAGGGCTTGTGAGCCACTAGGACCCTGGTCTCCTTTTCATCCACGCCTGGACTTTTGTGTTCTCAAAGCCTCTAGGCTTTGTCTCCATCTCAGAATCTGGGATTCTGAGCTCAGCACAATCCATGTCTCTGTGTGTGTGTGTGTGTGTGTGTGTGTGTGTGTGTGTGTGTCTGTGTTGGGGTGCGTGTGGATAACTTGAACGTTCAGCTGGTCCACCTACCAGACTGAAGATGACAACTCTCCTCTGGGCTCAGAGACCAGACACCCATCCACGCACCTGTGCCTGGCACCCCTCCCCTTCACCCTGCTCCTGCTACCTGTGCCCAGCACCCCCTCCACTTGCCCTAACTGTGCCAGCCACTCACAGCCCCACCCTTCCCCCTCCAGCTCAGGCTTTTGTCCAAGGCCCACTGACCGCTGACTGAGGCTAATTCCCTCACATGGCTTCCTGGGCAGCCCTTGCAGAACTAATAGCCACAGCCTGCTGCACCCCCACTTCCTCCTGGCTCTGAGGGCCTGAGAGCGGGGTGACTCAAGCCCAGGAGGAGGGCAGGGCAGGGAGGACAGCTCAGCAGGCATGACTCAGCATCCTAGCTGCTCCCCCACCCACCTCCTGGGAAGACCCATGAGAAGCCACTTCCTGCCTAATCCAGAGCAGCCCCTGCCCCAGGTCTGCCCTTCAGCCTGTGCCCCTCAGCCCCTGGGCTGCACACAGCACTTGCCCGCACACTGGGGCATGGGAACCCCAGGTTCACAGCCTGAGCAGAAGGGAGGACTGGGGCTGCCTGGACCTCACAGCCTCCAGGTGAGACCCAGGCACTGTGCAGGGGCACCAGGGCAGAGAAGAGACCACCCGCCAATTAGGACCCCATCCCTCCTCCCTCTGGAACTGAGGGGTGGGGGTGAGGACCACGCCCGGCCACAGACCCAGCGCCGCATCCATGGGGCTCTCGTGTTGTGTGTGGTGGACGTTTGCCCGTTGGGTGAATTTGCTACAAATTATTAATATGAATCTCTCTACAGCCTTGGGGACAAAGCTTTGGGGCACTTTCCACTTGGGGCTATGGTCAGTCACCGGTGCTGTGAGCACATTCTGTACTTGACATGATGACCACGTGTGTTTTGTTGGACGTGCACCTACCCTATTTCCCCAAAAATAAGACCTAGCCGGACCATCAGCTCTAATGCGTCTTTTGGAGCAAAAATTAGTATAAGACCCAGTATTTATATTATATTATATTATATTATATTATATTATATTATATTATATTATATTATATTATATTATATTATATTATATTATATTATATTATATTATATTATATTATATTATATTATATTATGTAAGACCCGGTCTTATTTTACTATAAGACTGGGTCTTCTATTAATTTTTGCTCCACAAGACGCATTAGAGCTGATGGTCTGACTAGGTCTTATTTTCGGGGAAACACGGTAGGAGCTGGCCAGCCAAGGACAGCTCGGGACCAGCTTCTGTGGACAGGGCCATTCGAGTCTGCAAAGTCCTGGTACCAATGTGCCATCCTGCCAGCTGAACATTCCAATGGTTCCACGTCCCCAACACTCTTGGAGTTTTCCAGTGTTTCCACTTAGCATCCTGGTAGGTGTGTAGGATGTGACCTGGGTTCCAATATGCGTTTTCCTGATGACCGATGAAGCTAAGCACCTTCCACATGTTTACCGGACATCTGGACGTCCTTTCCATGTGTGTGAAGGGTCTGTCACATCGTTTGCCCATTTTTGTTTTTGTTTTTTACTTTTTCTATTGGGTTGTCTACCTTTTTTTATTTCAGATACAAGTCGCTTGTCAGATGTATGTCATGAAAATATGTTTTCTCTCTCTGTGGCTTGCTTTTTCACTCTTACGCAATATTTTGAGGAACAGACGTTGTTAGTATTAACATAGTCTAATTTATCCCATTTCCCCTAAAAGAGATGGGTGATCCTTTATTTTTAAGAACAGTTTTACATATGTAGAGAAGGTGGCACATAGCACAGAGTTTCCATAAACCCACTCTTCACACATCCAGGGTCTCCTGTTATGACGTCTTTTATTACTGGGGTGCATTGGTTATGACTGATGAGTGATACTGATCCAGGGTTACCAATGCAAGTACATAATTCACATGAAATTTCACTCTTTGTGTTGCAACTTCTGTGGGTTTGGAGAAATCTGCAATGTCCTGTACCCACCATGACAGTGTCACACGGAATAGTCCCACCCCCCGAAGAACCTCTGTGCTCCGTCTGTTCATCTCCCCTACCCTCCCCCAGCCTGTGACAGCCACTGATCTTTACTGTCTCCATAGTTCTGCCTTTTCCAGAATGTCCTACGTCTGGAATCACGCAGTATGCGGCCTTTTCAGGCTGGCTTCTTTCTCTTAGTCACGTTTCTACCATGTCCTCTCTGGCTTCAGAACTCATTTCTCTTTAACACTGAATTCGATTCCACTGTCTGGATGTCCCACAGTTTATCCATCACCTGCTGAAGGACTCCTGGTTGCTTCCAGATTTGACAAGTTGAGTAAGGCTGTTACAATTTCTGTGTGCAGGTTTTAGTGGGGACGTGACTTTCAACTAATTTGGGTAAATATGAAGAAACACGATTGCTGGATCACATGACGAGAGTGTGTTTGGTTTTGTAAGAAACTGCCACCCTGTCCTCCAAAGTGGCCGCACCATCTGCACCCCGCCCCCACCAGCCGTGGTGGGAGTTCCTGTGGCCCCACGTCCTCCCAGCCAGCACTCAATGTCCTCGGGGCTCTGGGTTGTGGCTGGTCAGGTAGGTGTGTAATGCTCCCTCATTGTTATTTTAATGCACAATCCCCATATGACATGAGTGCCTTTTCATGAGCTATTTTTCCTCTGTACATTATCTTTGGAGGCATGTTGCTTCAGATCTTAATGGGGTTGTTCCTTTCCTCATTGTTGAGTTTTAAGAATTCTTTGTGTATTTTGGATACAAATCCTTTATCAAATATATGTTTTCTAGTCTGTGGCTTGTCTTTTCATTCTCGTAACAGTGTCTTTTTTCTTTTTTACAGGTTTGGTGTTTTTAAAAATGTTTCCTATGTAAACAACAAACCTTTCTTGGTTCCAAAGTCACCTTTATCTTTTCTGCCCTAAAGAATGCACCATTGATAGTTCTCTCTGTCATCCACCTGGACTGAGAGATGGGTATGGTATGAGGGAGATTCCAGATGCTTCCATCTAACTGCTCCCCTGACAGAGAAGACGTCGGGCCCCCTGCGTGTCAGCGCCAGGCTCTCCGTCTGTTCCGTCGTCTATCCTTGCATCAGCACTACATTGCTCTGAGTGCTGGACTTCACGGGAGCCATTCTCTCTTAAACTCACCCACACGTCATCTCAAGCTCTAATAGCTAAACCCAGTGGTCAAGGCCGAGTCCCATGTCCCACCTGCTCCACCCCTGGCATCTGTCACAGCGGCCGCCCCCTCCGAGAACTGCTCCTCACGCACCTCCACGCACTGGTCTCCTGGGCTCTCCTGACCCCAGCAGCTCCTGTCTCCTTGGCTGACCCCTCCTCAATTCTTTAACGTGGGAGGCCCCAGGGGCCTCTTCTAGTCTCTGTCCCACTCAGCCCCCAATTGCATCCAGTCTCATTATTTAAATACTGCTGACTATTGATGACCCCCAAGTTTCTACCTCAGCTTGGACCTCTCCCCTCAACTCCTAACTGCAACAGCTGCTGGCACTCACCAGGCGCTGTATGTCCCCTGGGTGTCATCTCAACGGGACACTTCCAAAGCTGAGCTCCCAGTCTTCCTCCCAGGCCCCTTCTCGGTCAATAACATGCCATCTTTGTGGCTATTTGGGACAGGCCCCTAGTCAGTGCTGAGTCCTCCATCGCATACCGTCTGTCCCATCCATCAGGGCCTACACTACTGGCCCTGCCTCAGAAGTGTGTCCCGAAGCCGACTCTCCTCACCGCCTCCTGGGCCACAGCCCTCAGGTCACCATGGCCTCTCAGCCGGGCCCCCTCCCCATGCTCAGCAGGACAGCCAGCATGATGCTGATGGGGTCCCCAGCTCATCCCTCTCAGAGACAAAGCAGGGTCCTCCCGGGGGCTCCTCTCTGACCCCTGACCTCGTGCTCTGTTCAGCTGACTGGTGGCATTGACCTTTCCCCTCCTAAGAGTCTGCTTGCAGGACGCTTCTCCCATTGCAACAGCCTCCTTCCTGTCACCCCCGCGTCCCCCCTGAGCCCTTGTCTCCTTCTAACTTCCTGTCAGCTCCCCGCGTGACTTCTGTCTCCCTGCCTAGAGTGTGAGTTCCACGAGGGAGGAATTCCTGTGTGGCTCCTTGATTCTCAGCACCCAGAGCACGTGATGGGTGCTCATAATTCCGAGTGGGAGGGGTAAGCAGATGCTCAGGTTGCAGACGGACTGACCCACCAGGAGTCCGAGTGGAGGTCAAGGAGAGTGGCTTCTAACCCCCCCTCATCCCAGGCAGCTCCTTCCTACTGGGCCTCGGCTCTCTGATCTGGAGTCCCTAGACCCTGGCCCACACCCACTTGGGGCCAGAGACGCAGAGCCATGCCCTGAGGCCCGCTCCTGCCCTGCGGACTCGGGAGCCCTGTTCCTACCAGGTCTGCCTTTGAGAGTGTCTAGGCCCTGCAGTTCTGTGCTGGGCCCACTGTCTTTGTTGGGGGGTGGGGGGACTTCTTCCTGGGCCTGCCCACCTTTGGCAGGGTGCTGGGGACAGGGCCCTCTGGGACCTTCACACTGACCACACCATGGGTGGACTCTGATGGGGGCCTTTGGCCTGTGAAAGGGCAGAGACCCCCGAGGTACCTTCCGAAGCCACAGGGTTTCTTGGGGAACACGGGGCTCAGGCCAGAGCAGCTGCATGCAAAGGGAGCACAGGCTCTGCAGAGAGCTGGGAGGGAGAGGCCAGGCCGGGGTCCCAGCCGGGGTCCCAGCCTCTGCAGGCAAGTCCTGTGGAGCTGCCCACCAGGGAGGGACCCCTGAGCCTGGGGGACAGAACCTCTGCGACCCCGAGCATCTGTTTGTCCCTGTTGAGCACCCATGTCCTGAGAACTGCTCTGGGTGCCAGAGAAATCGTGGGGACAACACAAAGAGAAGGTCTCTGCTCTGTGCTAAGTGGACTGGCAGGGGGTCTCTGCAGGGGGTCTCTGCAGGGGGATGGGGCCGCTCCACCCTCTGGGCCACCAGAGGGTCCCTTCTCAGCCACTGTCCTCAAGGGAAGGTCCAAGGATCTCAGCCTGGCTCGCACCAGCCCTGGCACACACAACCGGCCAGACTCAACCAGCTGCCTCTGGACCCCGAGCTGTCCACACTGCCTCTCCTGCACACACCCTCCGGGGAGCCTGCCTGCCTCCTAAGTGCCTCTGTAAGAGCAGTCACTTTCTAGCACGTGCCCCACTTAATTTTCTTCTTGACACGGACCTTCCTTAAGATGGCCTGCCCAAATGCCTTTCCTGCTTACGGTTAGGCCCTGCCCCTCCTCTGGCTGGGATTGGGGACAGGGGATGAAGATGGCCCTCTCCTCAGACAGCATAACTCTGCTCTTGACCCCAAGTGGGGCAGGAAGGAATGGATGGGGAGGCCCTGGAGGGCAGGGGTCACTGAGGCCTCAGTAGGGCTGAGCACTGGAGGGAGGAAGGATTCCCACCCCCAGGCCCTCCCGAGTGGCTGGAACTGGGAGACCTGGTTCCTTATTTGATCTCACTGCCCAGAAGCCTTTGATTTGGGACCTAGAGGGGACAGTCCACTGTGCGGGTGGGAGGGTTGAGGGGTCCCAGAGGAAGTCGGGCTCAGGCCCGGTGCTGCTCTGGGGAGGTGGAGAGTGAGGGCGGGGGCGGGGAGGTTGCAGACCCTTGGAGAAGAAGGATACAGGTGGCTGGAGCTTCCAGACAAGGACCTGGAGATTTCCTTGGCGAGGGACGAGGGGCAAGACCAGGAGCAACTGGGGGAGCAGTAGAGCTGCCCTGCGAGGAAGGGGGCGCTGTGGGGCCTGGTCTGTGCAAGCCTGCCTGCCTGGGGCGGGTGCTTGCCTACCTAGAGGGGTCGGGAGGGGGGTGGGGACGGGGGAAGCGGCCGGGCCTGAGACCCTTCGGCGCCGGCACGTGGCAGCCCGCGCCCGACCGAGACATGTGAAGCCCACGCCGGATCCCAGCAATTCTCGGGGTCGGGGGCGCGTGCCTGCGCGGGCAAGGCGGTGCGCGCACCCCGAGAAGCCGAACGCAGGCCCGAGCGGGGCGTGTCTCCAACAGGCCAGGCGGGGATCGCCCCGCCCAGGCCTCGCCCCCACGCACGCCGGCCGCGGCCCACGTGACCGGCCCGGGTGCAAACAAGCCTGTCAGCTGACCCGGCCCGACTGCGCCGTCATCCCAGGTATAAGCGCGCGACCTCCCGGGCGATCTGCTCCGACCCGGCCGCCGCCGCCATGCAGCCTCCCAGCCTGCTGCTGCTCGCCCTCGGCCTGCTGGCGGCGTCCGCCGCCGCGCTGGTCAGGTGAGTTCCGCGGGCCCGGGACGCTGGTGATCGGAGTGCCCCCTGTGACCTCCGTGCGCCCCTCACCCCCCGTGCGCTGCGCGTGCCCCCCGTGCTCCTCAGGTGACCTCCGTGCGCCCCCTGCCCTCCCACCCCGAGCTGGAATCCCTCGGTGGTGCCCCGCGCGGCCTCCGGCACTACCCACCCTCGGGCGGGGCCGGGGAGCTCTGCAAGCGCAGGGCTCGTTCGCTCAGGCCCCCCGCCCGCCGGCGACCGCCTCCCTACCTCCTTGTGGGGTAAGGAGGGAGGGTGGCTGTGACTCCGGGCTAACCCAGCCTCCCCGGGGCAGGTGGGTTTGTGTCTAGAAGTCGGGAGACCCAGGTGTGGGCCTTGGAGGCCCCTGAAGCTGGCCGAGTCATTTTCCCACTTGGACCCCCCTTTGCCAGCTGTAAACTGGGCTTGCCCTCGCCTGGTTTGTCCCGTGGGATCTTCACCACAGGCCATGGGCTGAGAGACCCTCGGGACCACGCTAGGAGGCCCAAGAGATAGGAGGGAGTTAGCCTAAGGAGAGGGCCTGGGGGAGTGACCCCGCTAGCTCCAGGAGAAGGGGGCGTCTCACCCTGGGCCTGGGCTCTGCCCCAGTGAGGACCGTGCCTTCCTCAGGCCTAGGGGCCTGTACCTGTGCCAGGTGAGGTCACCGACTGCCAGGCCTGGACCAGAGCCGTGCCAGCCAGGCTGAGGAGTGACCCCTCAGCCCCCACTCTCCCACCCTTGCAAGGCTGCCTGCCCTTCCAGCAGGGGAGAGGTGCTGTGGGGACCCTTTTCTGCTCCTGCCCCTACTCTTCCCCGGGCCTTTGTATCAGGCCTTGGCCTGCATTCTTCCACCCCTGCTGTGGGCAGGTGGGTGAGGTCATAAGGGCTGGGGAGCTGGCGGGGGGCCAAGTGGGCTGAGCCTGCGTGGGCTTCTCTGGGGCTGCGACTTGGTGGTGAGTATCCCCAATTGAAACAGTTGTGGGGGAGCAGCTGCAGGCCTGAGCCTGCCACAAACCCACCCACAGCCCTCCCCTCAGGGATGGAGAGCAGTGGGGGTGGGAGCCTAGGGCTCTTGGGCGGGGCAGGTGAACCAAAGCCCCTCACACCTGCCCAGGTCCTATGGGATTGATGGCCACTGTTTCCTTGATTACTCGAGGGTATGTCACCCATCCCCACCCTAGGCAAGAACCTCAGGCTCTTCCAGCCTCCTCTTAGGCAAGTCCCATCTTCCTGGAGCCTGCCCTTGGCATATCAGGACTAGCCAGCTGTGACCTTGAACTCCCAAATCCCCAGGCTGGGAAGACATTTCATCCAAGTGGTTCACTTTGCTCAGGTGTGCTCTCTCATCCCGCCTCCTGGACCATGGGAGCAGGGAGCACGCTCAGACACAGGGGAGCGGGGTTCCGGGGGAGGGGAGCGGAGGGACCCCTGTTGCTGCTCCTTGATGGCAGAGCCTAGTGCACAACAGAAGCAGGACACCTGACCTCAACCCCATGTGCCCTCCTGCGGGCAGACTGCCAAGGCCACCCCAGCTGGGTATGTGCACGGGGTACAGGGGCCTTGTGAGGGTGCTCCCAGCAGGCTGCCGTGGGGCATGCGTGGTGGGCAGAAGGCAGGCTGGGAGCACAGAGCCCGGCCCTCCAGGTTCATGCATCCTTGCCCTCCTGGTGAGGTCAGTGCAGTGTGGGGCGAGGGCAATGGAAGGAAATAGGGTGACTGAGGGGAGTCAAGGAGGACGTCTCAGAGCGGGGTCCTCTGAGAAGTGGGGTCCATTGAAGTCCCATCCGATGCCAGGAGGTGGCCACCCCAGGGAGGTCAGGCAGGGGAGGTGGGGACCTTGTCAGCATAAGGTCTGGGTGGAGAGCAGATGCGGCCAGAGGGCCAGGCCAGGTGAATGGCATGGCTCAGAGGTCTTCAGGCAGGGTGACAGGTGACCACCATCACCTAATGGACCCCACTGTTGGGGCTACAGCTTCATCACAGAAGAGACCAGAGTGGGGACAGGTGACAGGGGGCTCTGTCAGAGCCCCTGGTGGCCCAGGAGGAGGAGGAGCAGGTACCCTCCTCCTCTATCTCTGCTGGGATGTGGGAGCGGAGTGTCCAGGAGGTGAGCCCTGCCCTAAGGCGCCCTGACCCCTCTTTACAGAATCCCACTGCACAAGTTCAAGTCCATCCGCCGGACCATGTCGGAGGTGGGGGGCCCCGTGGAAGATCTGATCGCCAAGGGCCCCATTTCGAAATATGCCCAGGTGGTTCCTGCTGTGACTGGAGGTCCCATCCCCGAGATGCTCAAGAACTACATGGACGTGAGTGTAGGGGGGTGTCAGCTTGGAGTGGGGGCCAGGCTGACCGCAGCACTGCATTAAATGGGAGCTGGCCTTTAAGACAAGTTCCGGGTGAGCTGGCACGTATTTTGGTGAAAAATTCCATTGTTCTCAGCAACCAGCACTTTTGAGCCCTTCACGGTCCTGTGGGGGGAGGAGCTTCCACTCGGCCACACCCCCTGCCAGGTTGAGGAGTCTTATCTGCTGTGGGGCTTGCACAGCTCTGGGCTCTCCTGTGCCCAGAGGGTTGAGAGGGTGGTTGGGGCGGCCTTGGCACTTCGTGACATCTCCCCCTGCGTCACTGGCCGTCAGCTCAGAACTCGGCAGGTGTCTCGTCCTCGAGGTCAGCCTGTGGGAGTGGGGACAGCGTCACCCTCTACAGATAAAGGAGCTGGGCCCAGGGCCGCCAGTTGGGCTGGGCGTGGAGGAGCCCAGAATCAGATGCAGGCTGCCCCGAGAGGCTGCAGGGTGGGGTCCCAGGGGGTCCTAGAGATTGGGTATCTGAGCCTGCCTGCTGGGGTGTAACTAACTGCCTTAGAGCTCGTGTCCCTCCCCATCCTGCTAGAAGGCCTGGGCAACCTGTGACGCAGTCTGTGTGTGTGACTGCTGCTTGAGTAGGAAATAGAATCAGAGGTGGAACATTCTAGAAGCCACATGGCAAGCTGGGGCTGGGTTTGCCCACTCCCAGCTCTGGGGACATCCTCTCTGTGTTCCCTGCCCCCGAGTCTTAGGCAGGCAGCCTCTTGCTGCCATCCAGCCTCTGGTCCATCTAGGGTCGAGACAGGTGGCTGTGCCCTCTGTCCTGCCTGGCTGGAGTCCTGGCTGTGCCAGGAAGCTGGAGTCTTACGGGCATGTGACCAGGGCCAACTGACCAGTTTCTGATTTTCTCACACACACACACACACACACACACACACACACACACACACACACACGGCCATTTGCTGAGTCATCCCTCCCAACTCTAGACACTTCTGTTGGGTCATGAGTCGGCTGCTACTGGCGCTCCCTGGAGCCAAGTGGCCAGAGAGAGATGTCCCGGGGGTATGGCTGCTAGAATCCTGTGGTGACCAGTGTCCCAGGCTCCCTCCCCAGGGAAGTGGGTGCCCAGGAAGGCAGGCAGGGCCCTAATGGCCCCAAGTTCAAGAATGTGCCCAGCCTGCCAAGGGTGGGACTTCCATTTGAGGCTAAGAAGGGCACATGCCCTCCGCATGCTCACTTGAGCACCCCCAGACTGCCCGTGCCCCCCGTGTGTACAGGTGGGGAATTGAGGCCCCTTCTCCCCTCAGCTGCCCAGACCACTCTCCCTGGGAGCCCTCCAGCCTTGGCCCCTGGGGCAGGAGCAGGGTAGGAAGTGAGGCCCCAGAGTCAGACCCTGAGGTGGCCCCCGGCCTGGGGAGGCAGCCTCTCCCCTCCCCAGGGCCCTGCACCCCTGCACCACAGAGGCCCTCCTTGCTCAGAGCTGAGATAGCAGGCAGCGCCTATCCTGCCTCCAGCTGGACCACTGGTTTCATCTTCCCTACTCTCACCTGGTCAGGCAGGGCTGGGGCTGTGCCTGGGGCGTCTGCGCAGTGGCAGGTCTTGGGGGCTCTGCCCCTGACCATCTGAGGCCTGGCTCCCAGTGCAGCCAGGGGACTTCACTCGGGCCCAGTGAGGGGGGGCCTTCCCTGGCCCTGATGGACCCTGCTCCCCCAGGCCCAGTACTACGGGGAGATCGGCATCGGGACCCCCCCGCAGTGCTTCACTGTCGTCTTTGACACCGGCTCCTCCAACCTGTGGGTCCCCTCAATCCACTGCAAGCTGCTGGACATTGCCTGCTGTAAGCCACACCGCGTCTGTCATGCCCAGGCACCCCTGTCCCGTGGGCTGGGGGGCCCTGGGTGGGGCGCACAGCTTTTGTCCACCCCACACGCACGTGCACTCTCCCCACGGGCCCTGGGGGCCTCGTCCAGCCCTGGGCTGTGGCTGTGGGATGGCCACCAGGGAGGAGAGCAGCCACAGACCTGCAGTGGCCCTGCCTTGGCAGCTCGGGCAACGGGCGGTTCCCAGCTCTTGGCCACCCCGGGCAGGCCCAGCTTCAGGGCACCCGCGTTCTGGGTGAACCTGTTCCTGCTGGCCTTGTTTCCCATCCAGCTGGGCCAAGCATGGGGCAAGCCATGGCCGACTGCCTGCTGGGCGGAGACCAAGGCTGGGAGTAGCAGCCCGCTGTCCTGGGCCCTGGGGCCTGGGAGGGTGCTCAGTGGCTGGGGGTGGGAGGTCGGAGGTCGGAGGCCGCGCCGGGGCGCAGGCTGATGGGCTCCCTGGTGGTGCAGGGATTCACCACAAGTACAACAGCGGCAAGTCCAGCACGTACGTGAAGAACGGCACGTCCTTTGACATCCACTATGGCTCGGGCAGCCTCTCAGGATACCTGAGCCAGGACACCGTGTCGGTGAGTGCCCCGGGCTCCATGTGTGACAGGGCAGAGGGCCACGCCAGGGCAGGGGTCTTGGCCAGCTCCCTGGAGGGGCTGCTTGTTCTAGACGGCCAGCGCGAAGGCGGGGAGCTGAGAAAGAGCCCGCGTGCTTGGTGGTGACAGAACAGAGGAAGGCCGGGGCGCAGAGCTGGACGGCCCGGGGTTGGGAGGGGAACGTGGGGTGGGTGGAGAGCTGCTGATGCGGGAGGATGGTTTCACTCTGATGGGTTGGGTGGAGGTGCTGCTGGGGGTTTGAGGCCAGGCCTGGACGGGGCCTGCAGCTGGGGAGCAGGAATCCCTCTGGGGCGCCGACAGAGGACACCGGGAAGGAGAGGGGAAGAGCCAGGGGTGGCTGTCTGGGGCCCTGCTTGCACTAGAGGGTCTTTGCGACCCAGGACAGGACAGGCTCCCCCCCAAGGAGGTGTCAGCGGGCCCTTGCTGGTTCTGCCCACTGCCTCTGTGTCGGCGTGGAGCTGCCTCGGGGCTGGAGCTCTGGGGGGATGAGGGGCAAAGAGGAAGACAGGCCCCTCCCAACTTTGGTGGGACAGGGAGGCAGCAGAGCTTTCTGCAAGGCCAGGGGCCCAGTGGCCAGCTCCTGCTGAGGTGTCCCTTGTCTGGATGGTGGGTGGGCTCAGGCAGCCCCCTGCAGTGGCTGGCACCTGTGCTGCTGGTCTGAGGACCGACCGTTGGGGACCTTCCCGTGGTACTTCGGTTCCTTGCCAGGTGCCCTCCTGGGTCTCTCTGGTCCTGAAACAGGATGTTGCCCAACACATCCCCCTAAAGTGTCACCCCACACGCTGTCACCCACACAGCTGTTTCTCTCCCACATCCTGCTCTCTGCAGCCTTGGCTGAGGTGGGGGGGGGGCGGTGTGGCCCAAGTCTGCGTAGGGGTTGGGTCATGGGGTCCCAGTGTCTGGGGCCTGCGCCCAAAGGTAGGAGCTGTTCCTGATGAGATGGGTGTGGGGGGAGGGCTGGCCTGACCAGGGGCCGCTCTCTGCTCTTTCCATCTCTTGTTAGAGTCGCCCTGACACAGTGCAGACCCCACAACCCCGTCCCCCTTTCTTCAGCCCTTTCTCCCATCCCCCTGCCCGTCTTGAGTCCCGTGTGCGAGATGATAGACAGACTGAGCTGGGTTTTGTGGCCATGCCTCCCCCACGCAGGGCTGGGGGGCACATCCCGCCTGGGGCCCAGGGGTCGGGCTTGGCAGTCCACGTGGCCCACTGACCCCCCTGCGCCCCCCCCCCCGCGTCCCGCAGGTGCCCTGTAATTCAGCTCTGTCGGGCCTGGGTGGCGTCAAGGTGGAGAGGCAGGTGTTCGGGGAGGCCACCAAGCAGCCGGGCATCACCTTCATCGCAGCCAAGTTCGACGGCATCCTGGGCATGGCCTACCCCCGCATCTCGGTCAACAACGTGCTGCCCGTGTTCGATAACTTGATGCAACAGAAGCTGGTGGACAAGAACATCTTCTCCTTCTACCTGAACAGGCAGGCGGGGAGGGCCCCCCGCTCCCCCACCCCGGGGACCCTCCTCCCAGCCCCACTGAGCCAAAATGCAGGGAGAGGGATTGGGCTGCGGCCACCCCATGCCCACCCTCCAGGCACTGGCCCCAGCCCCTGACCTCTGCCCTCTGGCTGGGGGCAGGTATGGCTGCCCTTTCACAGAGGAGCCAGCAGCCCCCAGAGAAGGTTGTGTGTTGCCAGGGTCTCCCTGGGGGAGGTGTTCGGGCCGTGGTTCCAGCGTCGTTGTCAGTGGGCCTCGCTCCTGCGAGAACCAGAGCCGGGTGTGGTGATGGGCAGATGGGGTCCCTGGGTTGCTGACAGCTCAGAGGACACAGGCATGAGCCCTGATCTGTGGCAGGCGCTCTGGAGGCGAAGGGGCCAGAGCTTCCCAGGGAGGGGCCCGGTTGGGTCTGGAGAGCTGGGTGTTGAACAGGAAAGGCAGGCGCGGGGTGATGCTGCTTGGGAAGACCGTGGGCCTGGTCCCCGTGCCAGAGCAGCTTCCCAGCAGGTGCAAGGCACACAAATAGTAGTCAGGTGACCCATGGCCGGGTGACCTTGGGAAGGCCTCACTCCTCCAACCTCAGAGTCTTAGGACCGTGATGCGGGAGTGCTGAGGGGTGGGGTGTGGGCAGGGGCGAGCCAGGCAGCCTGCTGGTCACTGCACCCCGCACGCCCTCCAGGGCCCACTTGTCACTCAGGGTCTGACCCCTACTTCTGGCGGAATTCCAGCCCACAGGCCCCCACTTGCTCAGCCCTTGTTCTCGGCTTGGCCTCTGCCCCTTGTGTGGTCAGTGGTGAATACTCAGCAGCAGCTGGGTGAGCCCCTCCTCTGGATCCTGGTTCCCAGGTGAACTGGGCAGGGTCGTTTCCCTGTCTGACCTTGGGGGCAGATGAGGTGAGGAGGACCTAGGAGGTTGCCAGGCCAGGGCTTGGGGATGGACAGCTGACTGGCCGGTGATGGGCTCAGGTGGGAAGTGAAGGTAGGGGTGAGGGAGTGAAGGGGAGTGGGCTCGCAGTGGGTTTGGCGGGACAGGATGAGGGGGACTGGAGGCGTGATGTGGTTTCTGCGTGGGAGGTGAAGTGGAAGAGGGGTGGAGGCCACGATGGTGGTAGGACAGGGGTCGCCTGGTGTTGGTGAGAGCAGAGACCTGCCAGGAAGACCATGCTAGGCTCAAAAATCACTGTAGGTAAGAGACTAGAGTTGGGGAGAGGAGGCCACCAGCGCAGGCTGAGCGGAAAAGTGGAGATCTGAAGAGGGAGCAAGTCACAGGGGGCTTTGGGCATAGAAGCAGTAAGTGCAAAGGTCCCGGGGGCAGGAACAAGCTGGCTCAACTCTCAGGGTTGCCCAGCACCTCCTCCTGGAAGCCCGCCTTGGTTTTTCTTCCCGGCTGACAGGGTTTTCCTCCTGGAACTCAGTAGCATGCCCTTACCCATCTGCCCACCCACCTGGCCCTGCTGCCCTCAGCTGGTGGGCCAGGAGCCCCTGAAGCACACGCAGGGTCTCTACCGCTGGGCATGGGGCTTGGCCTGCAGTCTACCCAGGATGTGGGATTGGAGCCCCACCCTGGGGGAGAAGGAAGTTCCATTCTTTCTTGTGTCCCTTCTAGATCCTTCCCTGCCTGGGCCCAGGAAGGCCCCTGCTCTGGCAGGCCCTCCCACACTGCCCAACCAAGCCCTTGCCTGAGACCTCCTGTCCCCCAGCCTGCACCTGTCCCACCCAACCCTCAGGCTGGGCATGCAGTGGGCAGGGGCTTGACCCCCCTTCCTCTCCTGCCAGGGACCCTAACGCGCAGCCGGGGGGTGAGCTGATGCTGGGTGGCACCGACTCCAGGTACTACAAAGGCTCCCTCACCTACCTGAATGTCACCCGCAAGGCTTACTGGCAGGTCCACATGGATCAGTGAGTACTGGGCTGTGGGGGCTGCGGTGGGGGCTCTTCCCCAGTGTCCAGTCAGCAGGCCCTCGGGGCAGCGACCGGCCCATGGCCCCCGGGCGGGTCAGAGGGGTGGTGGCGATGGGATGGGCCTGGTCCCTATGCCCCACCGGCCCTAAGTGCCTCTTGCCAGCTCCCAGGGCTGCCCTCTGCTCCACACGGCTACGCGGGTGGCTATGAAACCCCCCCTGGCGCCTGACGCTGCTCGTGCCCGAGTCCTGAGAAAGAAGAGGAGGAAGCGTCCTGTCGGGGCTGTGGGGGGCACGGTGGGGTCCCGGTGGCCCTGGCAGCTCATAGCCACCTCCCCTGCAGGGTAGACGTGGGCAACAGCCTGACCTTGTGCAAGGCGGGCTGTGAGGCCATCGTGGACACGGGCACCTCCCTCATCGTGGGCCCCGTGGAAGAGGTGCGCGAGCTACAGAAAGCCATTGGGGCCGTGCCGCTGATCCAGGGAGAGGTGAGCGGCCGTGTGGGCGGGGGCGGGGTGCCAAGGCTGCTGCCCCCAAACTGACCAGGGGGAAGGGAAGCGGAGGGGTACCCAGGCTGCCCCCCAGAACTGCTGTCTCCTCTCTCCTCCAGTACATGATCCCCTGTGAGAAGGTGTCCAGCCTGCCCGAGGTCGTCCTGAAGCTGGGGGGCAAAGACTACAAGCTGAGTGCAGAGGACTACACGCTCAAGGTGAGGGGGTGTCGGGCCGGGTGAGGGCGGAGCTGGCCATGGGCAGTGCTGGCAGGCCCGTGACGCTCCGGCTGTCCCAGGTGTCACAAGGCGGGAAGGCCATCTGCCTGAGCGGCTTCATGGGCATGGACATACCCCCGCCTGGCGGGCCGCTCTGGATCCTGGGCGACGTCTTCATCGGCCGCTATTACACCGTGTTCGACCGCGACGAGAACCGCGTGGGCCTGGCAGAGGCCACTAAGCTGTAGCGGGCTACCCACTGGCAGAGGAAGGAGTGTCCCCGCCATCCGGGCTGTCCCCACCATACACACTCACACTCGCACGCTCACACTCGCACGCACAGCCTGGCTCTCTGGAGGCCGCTGGCCTCGTGGCCCGCTGTTTTGTTCTATGGTGTTTCCCTCCCTGGTTTCAGAGTGCCGCCTGTCTGTCTGTCTGTGTGTCTGATGGAGGGGTGGGGCCCCCGGGCCAACCAGTAGGCTCATCAGGGCTCAGAGCTCTTTCACTAACTTGGAAGACCCAGCTTGACTTGGCAGCTGGTCAGTTGTGCGTCCCAGGACCCCCGCCCCCACCCCCTGTAGTTGCTGCCCCAGCCTGAGCCCTGGGGGGCCTGGCTGCCCAGGCAGGACGTCTGGCTGAGTCCCCGCTCTGACCAGACTCTTCTTTTGGTTCCTCTGCCCAGCTTGGGGCCTGGAGCTGGGCACTGCCCCCCTACCCGTCCATTTGTCTGTCCCAGCTAGGAGGGGGCCGGAAGGGGTGGGAGGGGACAAAAGCCAGTCTTGTGAAGCCTGTGGGGTCATCCTGGGGCTTGACCCCATCCAGAAATGCATTGGCTGGGCCCAGTGGGGCGGGAGGAAAGGGGGGCTAGCACCGGCCTTCTTGGCGCCTGCCCCCTCTGGAGCGGCGGGAGCCAAAGTTGACATGGAAATAAAGTTGTTGGTACTTCTTTCTCTGTTGGTGTGTTTTGTGCCCAGTGCAGGGTGGTGGGGGGAGGGGTTCTAAATCCAGATGTGGGGAAGGAGCTGGTGCGATGCTGGCCTGGGAGGCTGGCTTTCCAGCGTGCGGCTGGAGGGGGCTTTGGAGGCACCCTGTGACTGGAACTCTGGGGGCTTTAGCTTGCTGCCTGGCCTGGTGGCTGCTGAGGGCTAGCTTGTACCTTGGCCTGGAGCAGTGACCAGCGGGATGTGGCTTGGGCCGGAGGCTGCAGGGTGGGGCCCGGCACAGGGGTTCTGGTGAGTGCCTGCACTGAGACGTCTTCAAGTGGCTGCCACGCTCCCTGGAGAATGTCCCTGTCCTTGGAGGAGATGCCAGCCCAGGGCTCCAGTGCTCCCTCCCCAGTTCCCCTGCGCACCCCACGTGGGCCTAGCAAGGGAGCCTGTGCAGGGCTGGGGGTGAGTTGGCAGCCTGCCTCTTGTCTGGGCTTCCTGTTGCCAGCTCCTGCCCGCTCCGGAAGTGGCCTGTGTGTGTGTGTAAGCCAAGCCGTGCTGGAGCAGGCCTGCCTGCGTCCTGGGGGTCACAGGGCTCCGGAATCCGAGTTACAAACCCCTCAGGCCACAGTGACCACCTCCCCACCCCATGGTCTGGCCTCCGTTGGGGGTTGTGAGCAGGAGCATCTATCTGCCCAGGTGCAGCTGTTCAGCCAGAAGGTTTTGAAGGACGGATCGTTCGTGAGCACCAGGTGGTGGGGGCAGGACTCTCTGGACTCTCCCTTGGAGTCCACCCCCAGCAGGGGCAGGGGTTTGGCAAACGTGACATTTGTAACCCCTGGTGCCTTTTCAGCCTGCAGGGCTGTGGCTGCCATTGGCCTGGCCTGGCGTCTGAGGGGTCGACACCTGGGAACTGAGCCTTAGCAGGTGTCTGCTGTAAAGAACATTCATCCAGGGACAGCCGGATGGCTCAATTGGTTAGAGTGCGAGCTCTTCACAATAAGGTTGTGGGTTCGATTCTGACATGGGCCAGTGAGCTGCGCCCTCCACAACTAGATTGAAGACAACGAGCTGCCGCTGAGCTGCCCAAGGGGCGGCCAGATGGCTCAGTTGGTTAGAGCGCGAGCTCTCAACAAGGTTGCGGGTTCAATTCCCGTATGGGATGGTGGGCTGTGCCCCCTGCAACTAAAGATTGAAAATGGTGACTGGACTTGGAGCTGAGCTGCGCCTTCCGCAACTAGATTGAAGGACAACAACTTGGAGCTGATGGGCCCTGGAGAAACACACTGTTCCCCAATATTCCCCAATAAAAAACTAAAAAAAAACCCAAAAAGCATTCAACCAGGATTGCAAGGAGGCTCGTAAACACGTGCCCAGCATGTTCTGTTCTCGCACCTGGAGTGGAAGCAGGGAGTGGGCAGAGCCTGGCAGGGTTTCTGGGGAGACGGTGTCATCATGGCCTTTGTACAATGAGGCCGGACGGAAGCAGCTCCTTCCCCTTCTGGCCTGTCGGCTGCCCCAGGCTCTGTCTCCACTCTGTGTTCCATCAGGCTCCCCCAACCAGGCTGGTATGGCTCAGGCCGCACGCCCCGAGATGCCCCCCACAGCCCCTGCTCTGCTCCCCGTGTGTGCACTGTGACCCTCTCAGCTGGGAGCCTCAGGTCCCCCAGAGGGCAGCTCCCACCCCTGCTCTGGAACGTGGAGGTGAGCACAGCCAGACCCTGGAGGCTGTGTGGGTTAATGCAGGCTGAGCCCCCAGCCCCCAATCTGGGCATCAGGGCATTAATGCTCTGTGCAGAGCCCAGCCCTCTGGCCGCCCTGGGCTCACGCCCAGCCTCCCTGACCCCACTCTGAACTTCCCATCGGTCACTGAAAGGTGGGTAATGACAGGGCACTCCTCACTGCGGACAGGCTGGGAGCCTGGAGGAGCCCAGTGCAGCGCTGGCTCTGGTCCTGGCTGGCTCAGCCCTGCGCTGCACCAGCCCGGCAGGCCCTGGGCAAGGGTGGGAGTGGTGGGGTTTCTGGCCCCATGTCCCATGGCCCCAGCCTCAGGCTGAGCTCTCAGGAGCTTGCCCAGGTCCAGCGCCTTTCCTCACCCACTCAGGGCGGAAGATGGGGAGCTCGTGCCCCTCCTGAGGTGGACACTGGGGGCCTTGGAGAGAGGCAGCCTCACGGTGGTCTGTGAGGGAAGGCCTGACTCCATTCAGTGACAAGTGCCCCTCACCCGCTGCCTGATGAGCAGCTGGACCCGACCAGACCCCGTTGGCCAGCCCCGCGGCCCCCCTGCCCAGAGCAGCCCTGGAAAGTCCAGCTTAGACACCAGGAGACCCAGTGGTAGGGCACACAGGCCACACGCAGGCCGGGCAGGCACCTCAGGTCAGGCTCAGCCCAGGGGTGGGGGTCTAGGTGCCCCCAAGCGAGGCCCTTGGGAAGGGGGCAGTGGGTGTTGGGTGAGGGAGAATTGAACCCTGGTTCCCCAGCGGACAGGCAGGTGCCATCCCCTCTCTATGGGTCCAGGGCCTGGGCTCTGTGGAGGGTGTGGCCAGCATGGGGGGTGGGGCTTGTGCTTGGGAAGCCCTCCCACTCGCAGTGTTTATCAACATCATTTAAGGCCGATTGTACTGAGGGCTCCTGACAAGCTGTGGATGAGGCTGTGCCAGGGTGGGTGTGGGGCTGGGCTGGGAAGGGGAGGGGCTTAGAGTTGGCGCGGGACCTGTCCCAGGATAGGGGTTCAAGGAGAGAAGAGGGTTCAGAGAGGACAGGGCAGAGGCAGGGAGGAGCTGGAGGGGACAAGGGTCATGGAGAGAAGGGGAGGCAGGTTGAGAGGGTCAGTGGAGGAGGGGTTTCATGGGAGGAAAGCTCAGGGCCTCTGGGCGGACAGGGGCTTGGAGGGAGATGGGAGGGAAACCGCCGCTGTCAGATTTCAAGGCATCTTTGGGGGTCGGGGGCTTTGGAGGAACTGGGCTCTGTGGGGGCCTGTGGATGGGGGAAGAGCACCCAGCTCAGAGGGCACCTTTGTGATGAAGTGGGGCACGGGGGTCGAAGGGAGGCAGAGCGGGCTGGGTTTTCCCATGATGGAAGGGATCCTTGGGACTTCTGCAGGAAAGGGAGGTCAGCTGGGGACAAGTGACAGACTGAGCATGGTGGGATGCACAGAGATACCCAGGCTGTGAGGGCAGGCACTGGCTAGGGAAAGTGACTGGGGAGCACAAATGGGACAGGCCAGTCTCGCAGAGAGGTGTGGTCAGTGAGGGGACTGAGCTCGAAGGAGACAAGTGTCTTCAGGGCTTGGAGAAGGACATTGGTCTCATAGGCAAGGGTGCCAACTGGTGAGAAGTCGTCGGCTTCGAGGCTGGACTTTGTGAGGGAACTGGATTAGCAAGGGTGGGGTTCGGGGCTCCAGGCCAGGTGTGTGGGGGTCAGATTTGGGGAAAGGAAGGTCAAGAGCTGGGACAGGGGTGGGCTCAGAAAGGCCGGGGCCACGTGGGGGCCACGGAGGCTCAGCTCAGGCCTGGCCTTGGTGGGTTCAGGAAGCTGGTGCTGTGAGGGTGGCCTCAGGGGCTGGGTTGGGGACACGATGGTGAGATAGAGACACTCGGGGGGTGCCGGGGAGATACCACCTGCCCAGAGAGGGACTGCAGTTGGGGGCCTGGGGCCTGCCAGGGGTCAGAGACTCAAGAAGGACATGGGCCTGTGAGAGGGCACAGTTGGAGATAAGGTACGGGACAGGAGGAAGGGCTCCCTGGGGACACAGCGGGGAGGGCCCAGCTCGGGGACCAGCTCGGACAGGGGCTGGGGGCTCATCCAGAGGGAGGAGTCAGGGAGTGGACCAGGATCTGGGGAGACGGGTGGCGTGGGTACCGAGTCCGGCGCTGGAGGATACCATCCCTGGCAAGCTCTGCAGCCCCCGAGGGTCAGGCTTCCGGCGGGCGCCACGGCCCCCACCCTGCCGGCGGGAGGAGGCGGGGAGGTGGCTGCGCCCGCCGCCGTGAGTCAGGCTTGGGCTGCAGCCGCGCGGCCGGGCTGGCGCTGCGGAGGGAGCGCAGGCACCGGGGGAGGCAACGCCGCCAGCCCTGCGCCCTCCCCGCCCGCTGCCCCGCGTGCTCCCCGCACCGAGCTTGGGCCGCTGGGACGCGGAGCCGCCGGACAGACAGCGGCCCGCGGGACGGTGGAAGGACGCGCGGTCGGAGCGCAGGCCCGCCAGCCCAAGAGTCGCCCGTAGGTGAGGGCGCGCCGTCCGGGGGTTGCGGCAGACTGGGCCAGGCTGGGGCCGCGGGGCCTCGGCCGCAGACCCCATGGGGTGGCGCAGGGTGCGGGGTCCTTGGTGACTAGTTAGAGAAGTGTTCGTTTAACAGAGTGTCATTGTGCGTCTGTTTCTGGCACGGGGTGGGTGGCTCCCGGCGAGTGCCCGGTGCGCGCGCTTGGGGTCCTGGGCGCCGCTTTGGGCCAGGGTTGGGGGCGGGGGCTTCGCGCGCGAGTTTGGAGCCTCCGCAGCCGCCGTGCTCATCCTTTGGCGATCGTGTCAGCCTGTGTCGTTGTGTGTCTGCGCTGCGTGTCACAGTGCAGAGTTGTTTACCTGGCGGCATTTCTGAGTATGGGGGGTGTGCCTGAGGTCTGGAGAGCTGGTGGTGGTGGTGGCGCTGGCGTTTGTGTCCCGTGTGTCAGCGGGTGTCAGGCTGCAGGTGCTCCAGACAGCTCTGGTGGCTCTGCCGTAGAGTGGCTGAAGCAGTGTTACTGTGGGTCTGCTGCCCTGTGTGTGCGTGCTGGGCTATTTGGGGTGCTGGCTGCTCTGTTTATTGCAACAGCGTCAGTCAGTTGGGGCCTCGTTGGGTGTGGGGGGGTGTTGCTGTTGTGTGTCAATGGGTGAATGTTTGTACGCAGATGGCAACGCGATGAAAAGCCCCCAATGTTTGTGCCAAGGCTGCTGTGAAGGGCTTTCGCATGGCAGTAGCTGGGGAGGGTGGGGGAGGCAGGTGGCAGGCCGGCAGCTGGCTGCCTCTGCGGGGAGTTCCATCTCCTTTGGGGCTGCTTATGAGCTGCAGGGGAGATGCTGTGGGGTGCCACAGGGTCGGAAGGACCCAGTTCATTCTTCTGCTTCCCTCCCTCCAGCCCCAGGGCCCTGGCCAGTGCCCAGCCCCGCTGGGAGCTCCGGCCAGCACCACGGACGGCACCCAGGAAGTCCGAGTGCCCCTGGACGGGGCCTTCTGGATTCCCAGGCCCCCGGCAGGTTCACCCAAAGGCTGCTTCGCCTGTGTGTCCAAGCCCCCTGCCCTGCAGGCGCCGGCGGTCCCGGCCCCTGAGCCCTCGGCCTCGCCCCCCATGGCGCCCACTCTGTTCCCCATGGAGTCCAAGAGCGGCAAGACGGACAGCGTGCGGACCGCTGGCGCCCCCCAGGCCTGCAAGCACCTCGCGGAGAAGAAGACGATGACGAACCCCACGACGGTCATCGAGGTCTACCCAGACACCAGCGAGGTGAACGACTACTACCTATGGTCCATCTTCAACTTTGTCTACCTCAACTTCTGCTGCCTGGGTTTCATCGCTCTGGCCTACTCCCTCAAAGTGAGCGGCCGGCGGGGCGGCCGGCGGGGCGGGCGGGCACACGGCGGTCCCTGGCTGCACCACTCCGCCCTCCCTCTCAGAGAAGCCATGGGTGTGGCAGGGACAGCGAGGGGGGCTGAGGGATAGAAAGACACTGAGGGCCAGAGGGGTGCTGGCAAGCTCTGCACTGCCCTCTCTGTCCTGAGCCAGGAGGCTTCCAGGGTGTCTCGACAGGGCTCGAGGTCCTCAGGCTGAGGTTCTTTGCATGGCCCACGGGATGGGGACGCGAGGCTCGGTGTCCTGTCCTCTCGGGGAGGATGTGGGAATTAGACCTGGACACTGCTCCACCCATAGACATACGATGGAGGGTGCCGGCACAGAGAGGCAGGGGTCCTGGAGTCCTTTCCCTGCCGACAGGAGCGGGGGGAAGTCAGGGCCCACTGGAAACCTTGTCCGGGCCCCTTGCTGGGCAGGCACTCAGAGGGAGGCCATGCAGACGGGAGCACTGGTCACCCGTCACTGCCCTCAGCATCCCCTCTTACACACGGTTTCCAGGCAGTCAATCCCGGGTGGCCAGGAGCCAGGGGAGAGAGCCGTGAGCATGTCCCATACACCCCTGGGCCCACACCCTGAGTGGGTACGGCTTCCAGAAGCCCCTTGCCACTGTGAGAGGAGCTGGCCAGGAGCAGAGCAGGCACCACGCAGACAGGACCCCATCCGCCCAGGACAAAGTAGAGACTAAGATTGCAGGACCGAGGCTGTGAGTGCTCACATTTGGGGTTGAGAGACCCGTGCAGATGTGTGAGGACAGAACAGCCCTGGGCTTTTGGAGCCCAACCAGCAGGAAGAGGGGTCTCCTTACCACCCCACCTCCCGGTCATTCCGGAAGTTCTTGGCTCATGTCTGGCCAGATCGTCACCTTTCCCAGATTTGAGTGCCCAGGGCCAGGCACATTTCACTGATTGCAGCTGCCTGGCCAAGGGGGGGGCAGCGGGGGTGAGATGGGGTGGAACATGGGGGCGAACACGCCCGACCCCCTGGCTGTCCCCCTTCCTCCTGACTCAGTGAGCTTCTCCATCACCTCCTGCCACTCAGCCCTGTGCTCAGGCGTGTGCACTGAGCCCTGGGCGCCAGTACATGCGCACTGTGCTGTGTGAATGTGCATGTGTGCATAAAGTGTGTACACACATATAGGTGTGAGCGTGTGTGCGCGCCTGTGAGTGTATTGTATGCGCGTGAGTGTGCAGGTGCATATAGGGGTGAGCATGCCAGTGTACACGTGTGTACGCCCACGTCTGTGCATGCGCGTGTATGCAGGTGCCCGAGTACAGGTGTGAGTGTGCATAATTGCATGTGTGCGTGAGTGGTGTAAGCCTAAGTGTGCATGTCTATAACTGCATGCATGAATGTGTGAGTGCACAAGTGTGCATATATTTGGGAGTGTGCATGTGTGTGTGCACATATGAATGTATTATGTGTGTGCATGAGTGTGTGTGTATTTGTGTAGTTGCATGTGTGGGTGTGTGTTGCATAAGCATGCATGTATGTGTGTGAGTGGTGTGTGTTTGTATGTACATGTGCATGAGTGTGTGTGTGTGTGTGTGCCGCAGAGCCAGCAAGGGGAAGGGGTCCCCGAGAGCTGACGGTGGAGACTCGCAGGCGAACGTCAGCTCTGGCTCCACAGTCCCAGTGCCGAGCAAAGGGTACAGTGGCCGGGCAGCTGGCGGGGCTCTGCTTCCCCTGATGCCCTCTTGCTGTGCCCTGCCAGCGGCCTGTGGACATGGGTCTGGCTGCACAGGCTCCTGTCCGGAAGCATCCCCTCCTCCGCTTGGCCTGGCTGTGGGCAGCCGGCTGGCACGGGGCGGGCCCATCTGGTGTGGGTTGTAGGTAGGTCATGGACTTCTGAGCGGTTCAGGATTTGTGCTGGGGCAGGGGTGGGTAGGAGTTCGTGCTTCCGAAGTGTAGAAGGGAGCTCAGGACGCCTCCAAGCTGGTGTGCTTCCTTGAGGGCAGCGAGGGCGGACGGGCTTGGGGCTCACCTGGAAGGGGGCGTGCAAGGTGAGCCGCCCTTGTCCTGGACAGAGGGGACAGAGCTGGCTGGCCTGGGCTCCCGTGCCTGTGAATTCATCCATCTGTCCATCCAGCTGTACGTCTCCTGGCCTGCTGCACCCACAGCATTTGCAGCCAGCCCTGGGCACTTCCAAGGGCACCTGGCAGTCTTGGGGTCAGGCGGCCTTGGCTAGATTCCCAGTGTGGTCCCTTAAGAGCAGTGAGCTGTTGAGATGCCATCCTGTTCTACTTGAGCCCAACCTTTCATCATTGACAAAACAAATCAAGCAAAGCCACACTCACGTAAGCAGGCCAGAGGCTGGCATCCAGTGGGTGGGAAGTCAGCACTGCTGCCGCCTGCCCTAGGTGTTTTCCCACCCTTCGAGCTACCCATCCGGCCCCTCCAGCCATACCAGTCAGTGCAGTTCCAAGCAGGCTGGGTCTGCAGCACGCAGACTGTATTTTGCTTAGCCTGCTCTCCGGCCAAGGCAGAGGCAGAACGTCAGTTCTCCTTTCGTGCAGTCTACATGAGCCGCTCATAATGACCACTGGCCCCCGTTGTGAGCTGGTGAGGACCAGACCCCTCCTCTTTGCATTCAAGGTCCCTCAAGACCCACTTGAACCCTTTCCTGGGCTCACCAAGCACCCAAGCACGAGCACACCTCAGTTGTCAACGTGCAGCTCCCTCAGCCCCAGGGCTTCAGTGAGGTTACGTCCCTCTTCTGCAAAGTCCCCCCCGACTCCCTCTGGCTGAGCCCCCTTCCCATCACAGACACCCCACTCCAGTCATGGCTGTCCACCCCACCAGACCCGTTCCTCTGTTGTCACCAGTGCCCAAGGCAGGGCTGACCATAGGGGTCAGAGAACGTCGGATGAGTGGCTGGGTGGACAGAATGTGTGCACAGCACAGCTGCTTGTTCAGAAAAAGAATCCTTCACTCCCAGTTAGAGCTGAGGGTGGGGGCAGGTGCGGGCACCTCAGGAGAGAGACAGCATTTTCACGTGGCCTTGAAGGGTGGATGAGGGGACACGTGTTCCAGATGGGAAAAACAAAAACTGAGACATGAGGGTGGGGTGACTTGGGGGGAACAGAAAGGCCCCCATCCTCTGTGGGGAGCAGAAGATAGTCCTGGGAAGGCCAACTGAAGCCATGCAGTGAGGGATTGGGGCAACCGGGTGAGGGGCTTGCATTGCATGATGTGGAAGACACCGAGGGAAGATGTGATCAGAGCTACAGGATCTGCAGTCAGTGTGGAAGAAGCCGTAGGCAGAGAAGTGAGGGGCCCGGTGCAGCAGTCCAGGCAGGAGGCCATGTGGCTCGATGTGCAGGGACAGTGGCAGGAGAGGAGACATAATGAGGATATGGCAGCTGCTCAATCAGAGCCCAGGAAGCTGTGAGACTTCCCAGGGACAGGGCAGTCAGAAAGAACATGAGGAGGGAGGATACTGTGTCGGTGTTCATATACGCACGTTTGCCCATTCCCTTTAGAATATTGACATCATCCATCCATCCATAGTCCATCTGTCCATCTAGCCATCCATCCATCCATAGTCCATTTGTCCATCCATCCATCCATCCATCCATCCATCCATCCATCCATCCATCCATAGTCGATTTGTCCATCCATCCATCCATCCATCCATAGTCCATTTGTCCATCCATCCATCCATAGTCCATCTGTCCATCCATCCATCCATCCATAGTCGATTTGTCCATCCATCGATCCATCCATCCATAGTCCATCTGTCCATCTATCCATCCATCCATCCATCCATCCATCCATCCATCCATCCATAGTCCATCTCTCCATCCAGCCATCCATCCATCTATAGTCCATTTGTCCATCCATCCATCCATCCATCCATAGTCCATTTGTCCATCCATCCATCCGTAGTCCATCTGTCCATCCATCCATCCATCCATCCATCCATCCATCCATCCCCACTGATTTCATCCATCCATCCACCCACCTGCCCACACAGTTACTCATTTTTTTATTATGAAACTATTCACACTTTCACCTATCTTTCAATCCATCTATCCACTTCCCTTTTCTCCCACCCTCCCTCCTGATCCCCTGTACTCATTCAGTTCATCCCGGAATACCATCCAGCCACACACCAAGACATCATCCACATACCCGTTCATCTTTCCACCCCTCTCACTGGTCTTTTCATACATCTCTCCTTCCTCCTTTTGTCCCATTTTCCCCTTCTTCCACTTATTTCTGCCACAGTGATTCATCCATCCAACTACCCACCTACTCTCTATTCATCCATTCTTCTATCTTTTCTCCCTCCCTCTGGCCACGTCTTTCTGTGTATATCACACAGCCACACACTCAATTGTTCATGGCGGCTGTAGGTCACACGGGTTTCAGTCCTGGGATCTTATGTTAGTACTACATCTATCTACGCCTAATTTTCCTCCTTGTAAAAATGGGATGTACCTACCTCAAAGTGTTATTGAGAGGATTAACTGCGTTAATACCAAGTAATGCTATTAACACTGTACCACACCCAGAATCATTTATTTTATTATTATTTTTATCATTATTTCATACATCCATTCTTCTCCATTCTTACCCCCATCACCTCTACCCATTCACCTGCCCTGTGGATGATTTTGCTCAGTCATCCATTCATCAATACATGTATCCATCACTTCATTCAAACATCCATCCTTTTCCTAGCTACATGTCTCTCTAACCATCTTCCCACCTCCTGCTTCCTCTTCCTGCCCTTCTTTCTGCCCTCACTCACTTTAAATACCCATCCATCAGTATTTTATTAATCCACATATTGACTCTTCTCAACTTTCCCATTTCCCCAACTGTCTATTTCATATGCCATCTGTCTCCATATCCATTCATTATTCTTTATTTCACCACTTTTCTTATCAATGAACACTACTAATTAGTCCAATCATCCATCCATCCATCCTCCATCCATCCATCCATCCATCCATCCATCCATCCTCCATCCATCCATCCATCCATCCATCCATCCATCCATCCATCCTCCATCCATCCATCCATCCTCCATCCATACATCCACCTTCTCACCTTGCTTCTGCCCACTTAATACACCACTGACATTTCTCTAGCTTTTTATTTACCCCTCTATCCACACAATGCAACCGCATTCCTTCAGCTATTCCCCCACCTGCCTGCCCAATCCAGCCACCATCTTTTTCTCTCTAGTTGACCCACACACCTATCGTGGATTCCTTTCATCTCCTTTTCTTCTCTCCTGCTTCTCTTCACCCATCTCCGCCCATCAATTTGCCTTCCATCTTTATAATTATCCATCTTACCTCACTTTGATTGTCATGACTGTCTTCCCTCTTCCTCTTCCTGCCTCTTCTTACACATGCACAACCATTCTATCCATTCAGCACATTAACGATTCAATCACCGAGTCATCAATTCATTGAGACTTCCCAGCACCCTTCCATTACTCATTTACTTACTCCACATGCAACAAATAATTGTCCAATGCCTGATAAGTGACATGCAATACACAGCCCCTGCCCGTAAGCAGCTTACATTCTGGTGAGGTGTCGATAATAAAATTCACAGTGTGGTGTCCTGGAGTGATGTCAGCTTTGAAGGACAAAAGGTCAGGGAGATGTGGGGGTGCTCCTTTGTGGGTTGGGTGAGGAAGGTCGCTGTGATGAGATGGTATTTGAGTGTCAGCCTGAATTAACTCATGCAGTGGCCACAAGTGCCTGTGGGGAATTCCAGGGAAAGATGGCAGGAGTTGCAAAAGCCCTGAGGCAAAGAGGTTCCGGAACCAGGAATAAGGACTTGAAGGAAGAAATAGAACTCTTATGCCCAGTAGATATAGTTTATGACATAGAAAACCTGGTGAATTATCACGTTCGTTCAGCCAGATATGAAATCAATCTACAAAAGTCAGGTAAATTTTTATACACCAGCAAAAACCAGTTAGAAATGTAGTTTGAAGCATGATTACAATATAATAACAACCCAAATAAACAGACTAAGACGGAATCTAACAAAAGATACAATAGTGCTTTCTGTGGCAAATTCTAAAACTTTATTTTAATAAAGATATTAAATGAGGCCTAAGTAAGTGGGTGATACAGAGGAAGATAAACTTTAGTGACGATGCCAGTTCTCTCCAAAATCATGGGAATGAAAGTCCCTCGAGGGCGCAGACCTTCTCCCCACCCTCTCCCCTCCCTGATTGCTGGGTGCCTATTCTTTTCGTCCTCTGTCCATCATTCCTATTACCTGCAATCCATCTTCTGAGTCACCCAACCCTTCCCTCCCTTCAGCACGCCTTCCCTCACTGCCTACACCCCACCTTCATCTGCTTTCTTTTCCCCTCTTTGCTCCTTCCTCCGTTCCTCCACCCACAGAAATCCATCCACCAGGCACATGCCCAGCCTTCTGCCCGCCTGTGTACGCTCCACATTAGGCACCCGTCTCCCCAGTGGGCGGTCAGGGAGTGCAGTCATCTCCCTAGCCCTCCAGCCCAGCCCCCTGACTGCCATTCTAAGGCAAGCACTTTCTCGCCTCTCTCCTGTCTCCCTCCCTCCCTCCTTCTGAGCTTTGTTTCCCTTGCCACTCACACCTGCACTTCTTTGAACCTGGTGGAAGGAGAGGGGGTCCTCAGACTTATCCCGGGTGAGGGTACCGTGCTCCTCAGGTCCCCTCTGTCCACTGTTCCCCGGGACTCCCTGGGCTCCAACCCAGTCCCTCCCCTCAGAACCCCCTCCCGGGACCTTGCAGACTCCACTGCTCCTGTCTGTGCATGACGTCCATTCTCAGGGAATGCCAGTTCGCTTTAAATTCCGTGGCAACAATTTAGGACACACGTGTGCTGCCCGTCATCCAATCGTGTTACTGTCTCTGAGACCAACTTCCTCAGTATTTATTTATTTATTTGCCAGCTTTACTGAGACATGATAGGCATGTAACATAGTGTAAGTGTAACACATACAATGTGATGATTCGATACACATGTACTGGGGGTGCCAAAAAAAATGTGTACACATTTTAAGAGATGTTATCTGTGCTCAAGCGGTAGTTCACTGTCACCAGAAGTGTCTGGACGCTGATGGGAACCACTTTGAGCCCCTCGTCATTGCAGAAGTCCGACGTGATTTGTATGCATCTTTTGTTATCGGTATATGGTGAGCATTACACTTTTAATACAGGTTTTTCCTTTCCTGAAACGTGTCTGCCTTTTTTTGGCACCCTCTGTACATTGCAAAACAACTTCCATATTAAGGTTAGCAATCACCACCATCACCTCACACAATTATCTTTTATTTTTGGTGGTGAGAACACTTGAGATCTACTCTCTTAACAACTTTCAAGTGTACAGTAACAGTGTTGTTAACAATCTGGTTTATTTTAAATAATTTCAGGCCAACTGAAAATTTGCAAAAACAAAGAATTCCTGTATGCCCTTCACCCAGAGGCCCAATGTTAACATATGCCCATATACCGTTTTTCCTTTTCTCTCTCTGTAAATGCATGTCATTTATTTCATAGACTGTCTGAGGGTCAGCTGGGGACACAGAGCCCCCGCGCCTTCCTTCCGTGCGCAGCGCAGGCCGGCGGTCCGGAAGCGGGGCTGCCGTGGGCTCGCTGCTGCCCCCTAGCGTGCGCTCCGCCCTCCTGCCAGCCCCGGTGCCGGCTGCCTGACTCACCTCCTCCTGTGGCTGCAGGTTCGGGACAAGAAGCTTCTCAATGACCTGAATGGAGCGGTGGAAGATGCCAAGACGGCCCGGCTGTTCAACATCACCAGCTCCGCCCTGGCCGCCTCCTGCATCATCCTGGTCTTCATCTTCCTGCGGTACCCACTCACCGACTACTGAGGGCCGCCGGCCCCACCTGCCGGCTCTGGAGACAAAGCCCTAGTGTGTTCATTTCCATAACGGATGCGACGTGACGCAGGATGCCATGGTTGGGGCAGAGCAGGCGTCTGCCCTGGGCCCACCTGAAGCTGTGAACCAGCAGCGAGGCCATCAGAAGCTCCGTATAGTAAGGGCACAGCGAGCTTCATGCCGGCCCCCGCCCCCCGCCCTGGTCCTCCACCTGCTTCTGGGGTCGTGGTTTCTTCCTGGGCTGCTGCACCCTGGCTCCCAGTGGCTGCACCCCCTGCCCTCCTGTGCCCCTGCCCAGACTCCTGGGACCCCTCTGACCTGACACACAGCAAGAAGGGCTTCTGTGGGAGCTTCCCAGTATGAGGGGCTGCCGGCATCTGGGGACTCCCTCCATCCTCCCGGACCCAGCCTCCTCCAAGCTGTGACCATGCTCCTGTATCTGTGAATTTCCAATAAAATTCCTGCCCAGTTCCCACTGGCCCAGCCTCTGTCTACTTCCTGGGCAGGCAGGGATAGGAGGTGGGGTAGGGGTGAGGTGGGAATTTGGAGGCTCTGGGACCCCAGTCAGTCACTGTCTGGTGGGCCAGGGCCCCAGTGCTGCACCCTGGCTGAGCTGGGGAAGTTCGCTCCTAACCCAGGAGGTCTTCTGTCTGCTGGGCAAGATAGGGAACCCAGGGGGGTTTCGGCAGAGGGTGCCCCAAAACAAGTCCCGGGGAGGATCAGGCAGCCTCCTTGGAGAGGCAGGAGGGGAGCGGGTGCAGCATGAGCACAGCTGCCCACCGGGCTGCAAGTTAGAGGATGAAAACCAGAAGGGAGCTCCGGGCAGTGACACGGGGGCCATAGCCAATCCCCGAAGACCTGGGGACCCTGGGACCTGGCAGCTTCCTCCCCTGTTTCCTCTTCTGTGAAATGGGGACAGGGCCTTCACATCCCTCAGAGTTGCTGCAAAGATTGACCAAGGGGAAGAGCAGGTGTCAGCTGAAGATTTTTGGGTCCCGGGTCAAAGTCAACGTTATTGGGTGGTCAATGCTGCACAGAGTTGTCTCTGAAAACACATCTGATGAGTGTTGAGACAGGAAATGGGCAGGGTTTCCTGTGTCCTCAGGGAGGTGACACGATTCAGCCCGGGTCCCTGCAGGGGGAGCCAGGGCGCTGCTGAGGGGCTTGCGGAAGCCCTGGTGGTGAGGGGCCCTGGCTTGTCTGGGAAACCCGAGAAAGTTCTGTGCAGACAGGGAGGGAACTTGAGCCCACAGGGCAGCTGCAAATGCCGCCCCCCCACCCCCATGCCCAGGCCTAGAGGAGAGGCCTGGGCCGAGGCTTTTGGAGACAGTGCTGTCTGGTGCCTCAGGACCAGCGTGGAGGGGACATGGTGGGCAGGAAACCCTGGAGGAGTCAGGGCCCAAACATGATGGGGAGAGGCTGTGGGGCCTTGGGAGGGGGTCCACACTTCCAGCGCCCAGGGCTCCAGGGACACGGGGCTGTGGCTCATGAGGTCAGCTTAGGCCCACCTTGGTGTCCAAGGAGCCTCATTATGCCTGGACGGGGAGGAGGGACAGGGAAACCAGAGGGATGAGTCATTTGCTCATTTGCTCATTGCCTTTGAGGTCGAGGAGGAAATGCATCAGCATTAGGGGCGGGGCTTTTCCCTGGGACGAACCAGCCGAGCTGCTGGCTTTCCGGCTCCAGGCCCACGGCAGGGAATGGTGCTGTCGCCTTGCAGCCAGCAAGGTCACGCTCAACTCATGGCAGCTTGTATCCATTCCCGGGTGGCAGGGGGACATTCGGACACACCCCAGGGGCAGGACCGTCCCGCCGGCAGGGTGTCTTTGCTGGCAAAGGAGCTCCTGCTTCCAGAGCTCAGCCTCTGCCTTCCAGGAGCTCGGCCTCTGCCTTCCAGGCCACATCTCTGCCTCCTGGGCTCGTCCCTGACCTTCCGGCCCTCCCTGTCCCCGCCTGCACGCCCACCCCATTTTTGTTTGATTTTGCACAGTGCCTGGCATGCATTCGCCATTCAGTAAATACTTGTTTGGATGAATGAACGAATCACCCTCATTCACTGTGTTCTCCCCACCTGCCCCCCCAGTAACTACGATGGGACGTTGATAACGAGGAAGGAACTGGTCAAATGAGTAAATATGTTAAAGCTAATGGAGCCAGTGGCAGACAGGGAAGGGGAGGGAACCAGGACTCATCCGCAGTGCTGGATGGAGCTGGAGGGCCCCCTATGGCCCCCAGCCCCCACCCCCCCACCGGGCCCAGGAATTGGCTCCTAAATGTCATCGCAGGAAGAGGAAGCAGGGCTGCCAGGGACATCCAGGCCTGGGACAGCAGGGACAAGACCCCCAGGCCACCTTGCCCTGGGAAGCAAAGACGCCCTGAAGGAGCTGAGGCCTGTCCAAGCGACACAGGAGCCCCTGCTGCATACCCCAGAGACAGTCAGCACCGGAACAAAAGAGCCCCGGGCACTTATCTGCTTTTCCTATCCAACGGCGCATCCTAGGACCTGAATTACAACGTAACACAGAGGCCATGATCGCAGGACAGCCTCTTAGGGCCCTGTCTCAAAGGTCAAGCTTTGTGGGCTGCAGACTTTGGATGCTATTTGTTCACGGTGTTGGTAGTTGGCCATTATTAGGCTAAGGAACTCCCCCACTACTCATAACATGCTAAGCAGCGACATTTTTGCTGTTGTGCCACAAATATCAATAACTGTATTCTGCAAAAGCAGGAACTAAAAATAGCAGAGCGAATAGGAAAATCGATTTTGGGAGCAGACCACTTAAAACCTGTGGAACTTTGTGGCTGGAGAAATGACGATCACCAGCCCAGTCCAACCCCACACGGCCCCCCAGCACCTGTCAGCTGCCCCTCACCGTCTGCATCCAGCTCGTGGACATACGTCAGCAACACAGCGACGCTCCAGAGCTCACCAAATTTAAACATCTGACCGAGTGTAGACACTTGCAGTACCTTTTTTCCCCCCCGGGGGAAGCGTCTCCCAGCTTTCCCATTTGTGCTCAGCTCCTGCAGGTAGCCTGGCAGGGGCACGGGCGCGTGCCTGTCCTTGGAGACAATGAGCCAGCCACCACTGCTTTCTGTCTCTTCCAGAGGGTTTCCAGCACTTTCCTTCAGGTCTTCATATTTCCCAAGACTTCCTCGTTAACTGTGAGAATTTTAAATCATTCACATCCAAAGATGCATCATTCGTAGGCCATGCTGACATATTTTTTTAGTCACCAACTCCTTTGAGCTACTTTGTATTTTATGAACATGCCTTTAGCAGAAATGGGTTGATTGTATTAAATTAATATTGCATATTATTGAACAGTGTTTCTGCATCTTTTGCTTTGATTATGTGATTTTCCTCCTTTACAACATTAATGTTGCAAATTACATTATTTGATTTTTTTTCCCTAATATTAAAACCACCTTGCATGCCCGGAATAAATCTAAAATGTTCATGTCGCATTATTTTAAAACAGTGCTCTGTTCGTTGTGACTTTTTGAACCTATGTTCAGGAGTGTGTTAGACTTGTAACTGCTTTCTCAGACATTTCGTTAGCTTTTGATGTCAAGGTTGTCAGCCTTGAGTTACTGAGAAGGGTGTTTTATTTGGTGCCATAGCTGGTGAAGCCACGTGGCCCTCGAGTTTTCTTTGTGGGAGGGTTCTCATTTTCGTTTCATGTCCTTAAGAGGTAGTGTTTCATTTGTTGTCCTGTTTATTTGTCCCTATCACCAGCATCTTGCCCCAATACTAACCTCATTTATTCTTATCTTTCTTTGTTTTCCAAAACAGACGTAACCCCTGTTCAGTTTGCCATTTTGCCGTGAAGGCTGACAAGGGCTTGTGCTGATTTCAGCAGAACCATTTCTTTTGATTGGTCCAGGGACCTCTTCATCTCCAAATACGTTACATAAATACATATAACAGGAACTGTGACCTCACCATCCCCAAATACATTAAATAAACATATAAAATAGGTACATGACCTTGCCATCTCCAAACACATTAAATAAAAACATGTAACAGGAACTGTGACCTCACCATCCCCAAATACGTTACATAAATGCATACAAGAAGTGGCAGTTTGTCATTACGGTTTCAGACAAAGGTGCATTTTGTTTTTCATTCCAGCCAACAGTGTTTCGGCAGCGACTATGACATTGTAGAATCTGAGCCATATGTGGGCTGAGGGCTGTTGGTGCACACAGACCGGCAAGAAGGTGACAGGGCCGGTCTGTGCAACCATCCCGTCTGTATGTGTGTTCAAAACCACGCACGTTTAGCTTCCACTTTACCCTTCAGCCTTTTTTCTGTGCCATAATCTTGTTTTTAAGTGCAGTCTGAGTGCGAGGGAACTGTGACCGATTGGTTGGTTGAAAATCTGGAAATGAAGCCGGGGCAGAAAGAAGCAGGGGTCACACGAGTCTTCGTTACACCACGTTTTATGCACAAAGCAGTCGTTTGCCGCTGCCCTTGTCATTGTCAGTTACACTGCTTGTGACAGTATCTTTGGAACCTGGGGTGGAGATGGAGCCTGTCGTAACTGCTGCCATTCAAGTTAGTGCAGATGTCATCGCGTCTGTTGGTCTCTCACAGGTGGCACGGTTTTCAGGAAAAAAAGTCACCATGGGGTCGTGTAGACTCGCATTTGTGACACATGCTTTCTTTCTGTACTTCATTAAGGTCAGTGTTCTAGCTCTGACATGCGGCATTTTCATTACCGTTGACCGAACTATCTGAAATTGCTGCTTCCACAGATAAAAACAGTCAGATACTAGTGATCTCATCCATTCGGCCTAAGCATCAATCAGTGACATTATTAGTTTCAGTTAAAAATACTTTCCATGTCACATTGTATTTCTGTCCACCATAGCATATTTATAATGACATTTCCCAGTACCCAAACGTGTGAGTTTTCTAATGAAATTGTTTTCATGGCGTCGCAGCATAATTGCATTGTGGACACACAATATCGTGTCCGATTTCAATCTTTTGAAAGGTTTCGGTCCTTACTTTCTGGGCAATTTTTGTAATGTGTCTTACGCCCTTGACAGAAGTATTTATTTTACAGAGTTGGTGCCAGGTTCTGTATATGATTATAGGTAAAGTCTCCTCATTGTGATGTTAAGTCTTCTGTAAACTTGTTGGCTTTGCTATGGGGAGAGGAATTGATCAAAGACCCCGGCAGCTGGGCTCTGAAATCTAACCCGACATGGGCACAGAAGCCACAGGCCGCTCCCAGCCGGTGACAGGACACAGGCAGTCTCCTTCCTGGGGGGCCCGGCTCTGCTCTGAGCAGAGATGGCGCCTAAGGGATTTCCACTGCAATATTACTGACTGCGTTCCCTGTGCATAAGTCACTACATCCCTGTGACTTATGAATTTTCTAACTGGGTGGGGGGGGTTGTGTCTCTTATTTTCCTTCACCTTTTTTATCCACCCTGATCCCATCCCATCTGGCAACCGTGAGCTTGTTCTGTCTTGATGAGTCTGTTTCTGTTTTCTTTCGTTTGTTCATTTGTTTTGTTTTTTAGATTCCACATAAAAGCGAAATCACATGTATCTGTCCTTGTCGCTCAGACTTTTCTCACTTAGCATAATGCCCTCTAGGCTCACCCATGAAAATGAAAAGCAACAGTGGCTGGCCCTCAGAAAACACCCTCCAAGTCTGCCTGGTTGGTCGTGATGGATTATGGCCCTGGCTGATGGTCTGCTGTTACCTGGATGCCTTCCTGGGGTGGTCACTAGGGACTCAAACAGGGACGTCAGGTATAAATATTGCGCGCGCACACACACACACACACACACACACACACAGGGTCTGACAATTAAGTTCGCAAACTTGTTGCAACAATGTTGCTAACCTTTGTTGATATCAGAGGGATTATTCATTAGGAATTTATACCAACTGGACAAACAGTTAACCAAGTTTACTATTTGGAAGTGCTGAAAGGGGTGCGTGAAAAAGTTAGACGAAAATGACCTGAACTTTTCGCCAACCCAACAATTCATGGCTCTTGCATCACGACAATGCACCAGCTCACACAGCACTGTCTATGAGGGAGTTTTTAGCCAGTAAACAAATAACTGTTTTGGAACACCCTCCCTACTCACCTGATCTGGCCCCCAATGACTTCTTTCTTTACCCAAAGATAAAGGAACTATTGAAAGGAAGACATTTTGGTGACATTCAGGACATCAAGGGTAATACAGTGACAGCCCCTATGGTCATTCCAGACAAAGAGCTCCAAAATTGCTTTGAAGGGTGGACTAGGTTCTGACATTGGTGCATAGCTTCCCAAGGGGAGTACTTCGAAGGTGACCATAGTGATATTCAGCAATGAGGTATGTAGCACTTTTACTAAGATGAGTTCACAAATTTAATTGTCAGCCCTCATATATATATTTTAGTGGTTGTTCCAGGCGTTATGGTTTATGTACTTATTTTTTCACTGTCTGATCAGTATCAGTATTTTACCATGTCCAGGGGGCGGGAATCCCTGCCACAATACCAATCCCTCCCCGCCATGTGGCAGCTATCTCATAAATCACACATTTGGACCTCGAGAGACCCATGGACACCCGTACATACTGTCTACAGCTGTCAAACACGTCTGGCAGAACCCACGGCAATTGTCCCTGTGTCTGCCCACACGTTTTCCTAAAACTGCGGAAGGATACTGCTTCTCCAATAAGAAGACCTGGGGTGTCCCAAGGCGGGTGACACCCCACTGTGTCCTTAACTGATCTGCTCTTTTGTAATCTCAGCACTGGGGGTCTTGGTCCACCTAAGAGACGTGCAGGCCTGGAAAGAATTTTCACAAGAGTCTATCTGAGTCAAACTGACGCCACGTGCGTCGGGGAGGAAGATCTCAAATGTTCCCAAGAATGACCTTTTGTAATTTCTTTTATGCATTAGGACTTAAGAAGGGGACTGAGAGGGATTATCTAGAGGTGGGAAAGCAAGGTGGGGACGGATTTCAGGACAGTAACAAGATTAGAGCTGTCTTGAGGGTGAATACCCACTCCCAGGGCTAGTCTAGTATTTCAAAGGCGTGTTAAACCTGGGTGCACAAAAACTGATTTGAAACCTCTCACTAATGAAGTTACAGGCCTGGGGCGTGACTCTCTTCCGTGACCTCCCCAGGCAGGAATGTACGCTCAGATCACCCTGCGAGGTCACTTTCCAGTGAACCCCCTTTTTTTTGGTCCACGCCTTAGTGTCTAGTTTCTTGCTGGCTCCCACTCATGCTTGCTGCTTCCTCACACATTTTCTGGTTTTCTGCCATGAGTCGTGTGCACACAGACCTTAGAAGAATCCCAAAGCCCAGGTTAGGGCACCTCCGCTCACTGGAGCTCTGCTCAGCCTCTTCCAGGTAGCTCGGCAGGAGCCCAATGCTTTTTCCTGGACTTCAAATTAACGGCAACTGGGGCCTTGAACCCAGGTCCGGGCAGGCCTGCGGTTGTCCCTTCTCAGGGGAGACATTCAGGTCACCCACATCTCAGACTCAGAAAAGAGACATTTCCTTGCTTTCTTCCTAGACAGTGGGTAGGTCTCCCCCAGCCCCTGCCCCCCTCAGGGTGGAGGAGCCCTGAGATATGGGGGAGACGGGGCTCTTCGCACCCCAGACTCGAGAGTGGCCCCTTCCCAGATCCCAACTGCGATCGTGCTTTGCAGTGGGGGGCCGGCCGTTAGTGTGGGGTGTTTACTGTTTAAGAGTGTCTGTCATCTCCCGGACCAGGCAGGCCAGCAGCTCCCACAGAAGGAGACTGCCAGACCCCACGGAGGGGTCCCAGGATGTGTGCAGACTTGCTTAGGTTTCGTTCCCAGGACTGGTCAGTTAGGCCTTGGTTGAGCTCTGCCCTCCGTTTCCTGGTGTCTATGGGGACTGATGCTGCAGCCAACGGTCAGTGTGCAGATGCACAGAGTGACGGGTCTGCACAGACAAAAAGATGCTTCGTCTGAGGGACAGGCCACCGTGGAGGCTCGGAGAGTTCAAACTGATGGGAGGCCGGCCAGCTGCAGACACGGGTGAGAGTTGCTGTCTGGGTCTGAAGGCCGTTGGCTGGGATGTCCCTCTCCCCTGGTCAGGTTAGTGCTATGCAGGCCTTCAAGTGATTGGACGAGGCCCACCCGCGTCCCAGAGGACCATGTGCTCCACTCAGAGTCTGCTGATTTCCAGGTTAATCTCATCGAAACACACTCTCACAGAAATACCCACAATAATGTTTGACCAAACATCTGAGCACTGTGGCCCGGTCATTTTAAAGTGGCTCCGTTTATTTATTTATTTTTTTACAGTCCTGAGAACTGGTTGCTGAATCTCAGGGAGGTGGCAGTAGGGGACCTCTGCCCCGGGGACGCCAGGCCGTGGCCCCCGCCCAGCACCCCTGCCACGGCTGGCCCTAGAGGACTGCACAAAGAGCCGAGGGGGGACATTCGACTGGTGGCTTACCTGTGTCAGCCCCCCGAGAGGTGTGCCCTCAGAGGTCAGCCACAGGCGGAGAGGGCAGAGCACGGCCCTACAAGGCCACATGCGGACACCCAGCGCGGAGGGTGGCCCCCTGAGCACCAGCTCTCGGATCTGCAGGGCTGGCGCAGTGAAATGGGGAGCTCCTTCCCCAAGATGGTTAAGGGATCCAAGGTGAGCTATCGCCTCACACCTGTCAGGACGGCTGTGTCATCAAAAAGATGAGATAACAAGTGTGGCGAGGCCGTGGAGGAAAGGGGACCACGTGCATTGTTGGTGGGAGTGTAAACGGTGCAGCCGCCTTGGGGAACAGTGTGGAGCTGCCTCAAGAAGCCAAAACCAGAGCCACCAGACGACCCAGCAGTCCCACCACGGGGTCTGTATCCACAGGAAATCGCTGAGGAGACGCCTGCACCCCGCGCTCTGCAGCTTATGCCCGGCAGCCAAGGCCTGGATGCGACCTAAGGGCCCATCAATAGACAACTGGGTAAAGGAAGTGGCACACATACACAGTGGAACGTTACTCAGCCATAAAAAGGAAATCCTGCCATTTGTGACCACATGGATGGACGTGGAGGACGTTATGCTGAGTGAGATCAGTCAGACAGAGAAAGACACTGCATGGTCTCACTTACAGGTGGCATCTAAAACATAAAAGGTCAAGCTCATAGAAACAGAGTAGGAAAGTGGCTGCCAGGAGCTGGGGGGTGGGGTGGGGAGAGAACGGGAAAGTTTGGTTAAAAAGAAAGGAAGAAAAAAGGAAGAAAGGAAGAAAGGCAAGAAGGAAGGGTCCCGCCAGACAGCAGGGCGTGGACCGCGTGGCCCTCTCACTTGGACCCTCTGTGCCGGACAGCCCCATCCACGCCCCTCTCCATGCCCCATCCACGGTCGAGCCCTGGCGTGAGGACGTCGCAGGCTTTTGTGTGTTCCTGCGGAGTCTGTGGTTATGGGTGCGTTTTTAGTCCCACAGACGGGTGTCTGAAAACCAGCCCACATGGCTGGGTCCCACTGCTTCTGAGCAATGAGTGTCCCCAGGTCCTCACAGGCGTCCCCACCGGTACGCTCCCGCCCCCTCACTCACCGCACACCTCCCCATCCCGTGGGGGCCCTGCCCACAGCCTCTTAAGATGGGGGGCTGCCAGACATCTGGGGGGTGACTGGCCACATGCTGAAGCCCCGCTTCTGGGAGCACCCGCCTGCCTCCCCCCACACTCATGCGCCCTATCTGGCCCTCAGGGTCTTCATCTGCAACGTGGGGTTAGCAGGGACTTCACAGGTGACATGAAGGCATGTTAAGTCGCTGGCCCTTCTCAGGCTCCCAGTGAGAGCACAGCTGTCCTTTCGCTCTCGCTGTCTGTCCTCCCCTGGGCCTGGGGCTCTCGGTGTCCCTGGCAGGCACAGGCCCGTCTCCTGTGGCCGTGGACCTAAGGGTTGAAGGGAGCAGACAGGCAGCAGGGACCTGGTGAGGGAGCAAGACGCCGCTGCAAAGTGCGTGGGCGCCCCCTGCTGTCTGTGGTGGCCTGGTGTGTGCACAGTCCGTGGACAGGACCAACTTTCCCAGGGCTCAAGGGCAGGGACCCAGGAGAGCCTGGAACGGGGTTATGGGCTCCCCGAGGGACCACAGCACAGGCTGGTGCACACAGGGCAACCGTGTGCCCATGGGGGCTGTGGGCTGAGAGCCCCGGGGCCCAAGGCCGCTACCTGCCGGGGAGCCGAGCCCTGGCCTTGAGGTGACCTGCTCTGCCTTCCTTACCTCTGAGCATAGACCTTCCTGCTGAGCTTCCCGGGGCAGGGGGGTGATGAGAGCAAGGACCTCACCGCAGGTCAGAGAGCCGCCGGGGTCCTTCCTCAGACCCATACGCCTACCCCCAGGTCTGGGCATCGCCCCCCACCCCCACCCCGCCGCCATCCCCTCCCTGGCGCAGGCCTGGCTCCCTGGCACCAGGAGCACGCGCTCACCTTAGCTGGCTTCCAGGTGGCCTCCCGTCCCCATCCCCTTCTCAGCACCTGTGCCCTCCAGGTCTCTGCAGCCAAACCCCCGCCCCATCACTCGGGTTGTCTCTGACCTGGGGACACTGGTTCCCACTATGACTGTCGCCAAGTCACAGATGCTCTAAACTCGCAATAGTAATAATAGGGCCCACCCCCACTAATGAGAAAATTAAGTAGAAGACACAAATCAGGGCTCCTGGGATGCCCCAGTCAGCGGGGCTGAGAGGGCGCCATCTGGTGGCAACATGTGTGCACAGCGGACGACCTGCGAGACGGAGGAAGGCTTCGCCCAGACACCCTCTGACCTGGCAGAATGACCAGCTGACCTCCAGGGTCTGGGGTCTATAGGAGTCTAGTGGGGCCTCCAGGGGCTGTGCTCCAGCAGGTCAGGTGCCTGGGGATCCATGTAACACCGCGACACTCTCCTCTCCTGGGCAATCCCGATGAAACAGGGGGACCCAGACCAGCCAACTTCCTTCTGTACCGGGCAGGGCTTCCTTTCCCAGCCGGCACAGGACAGAAGGGGTAATGACACAGTTGGCACCGCGTGGATATGCACGCTCTTATCTTTCCATCAGCGTCAGTGACCAAGGGTGCATCGTCCCCCGTCCACACTTCTCATGAGCAGACACTGAACTTCCGAGGCTCACTTTCCACACGGACAGACAGACTCCCTATAGGTGTGTGTTACCCTGAGCGCCTGGCCTCTGTCATTAAGAAAAACAGACGCAGGCATTTCAAAACAACCCGGCTGAACTTCATGGCCAAACAACTGCAAAGTGTGGGGAGGCACCTGCTAACCATCACGACCGAGCTCGTTACCGTTACTTTCTAGAGGACTCAGAAATTAACAGCACACCAAAACCGGAATTAAACGGGCAACACAAAATGCTCACCACACGCTGCAAAACGTTGAACCACACACTTAAAAAGAAAGGAACAAAAGCAAAGAAATGCAGGGAAAGACAAGCAGCCAGCTGGTGGGAGGACGTGACCAGGTCAGCACAGCCTGGGTGCAGAGTGCTGAGCCCGGGGGGCGGGGACGTGGGGAGGGTCCTGCGAGCAGCCTGCAGATGCCCCAGAGCCCCCAGCTGCCCCGCCAGGCTTGCAACAGCCACGTCCTGCTGCCCTGATTCTGCAGCAGCGCCCACACACCACTCAGAGAAGTGCTGCCACTCCAGGTTTCTGACATTGGAACAGAAAAGGCACAGCCTGGCTGGCGGTGTCACTGAGCCACTGAAATCCTGGATGCAAAAGGATCACAGTCCCCTTTACCCACGCTTCGACTACAATAAAAACGTACCCTAATGTTTCCAATCCAGGGGTGATGTGTCAGGAGGCGGAGCTTAGCAGAGCACCCCAGGAACAGTGGCTTACAGACAGACAGACAGGGCTGTCGTTCTCAGTGACAGTTTCAAGGTGGAGATGTTTGTCCCCGGACGCTGGCTGTGAAGAGGCACCAGCAGACACCCAGGCGTCCAAGCTTCTCTGTCTTTCTGTCCCCATGATCCCGGCCTGTGGGCAGAGAAGCTGCATTTTTTCCTGACTCTTTGGGGAGCTGACGGGGACCCCCACCAGGGGAGGCAGATCTGAGTTCATGGGGAGGCGGCTGCGGCCCAGCAAGGCCATTGTGCTGGGGGGGGGCTGCATGAGGGGCCGAGGCGGGATCAGGATGGGTGTCGAGCCAGAAGTGAGGCGTGGGCCACACGGGCCTGCCTGACGTGCTGTTGCAGACGGGTCTGGGCTGCCCGTCAGGACACATGATGGCCACGGGGTCTCCCCCTGGATGCTCACGTGGGCGCCGAGGCCCTTCACCAATATGGTGACACGGGCTAGGGTGGACTCGGGTCAACAAGGCCGTGGGTGTGGTGACGTGGCTGCAGGTACACGTGGTGCTGTGGGTGGTGCGCAGAGGGGTTGTGGGTCTGCACGAAGCTGGGATCCACCTCCCGGGCAAGAGCCCCTGGGGTGGCCACAGAGTCAGAGGATGAGACCCAAGGATGTCATGTTGTCCCGGTGGCCTTGGGGGGCTCAGGCGACCGGGAGGAAACATGCAGGGAGGCCGGGAGGGTGTGGGAGAGTGGACCACGGCCCCCACAGCGCCCCTTGTTCTGGTGGGCGAGGGTTGAGCAGGTCAGAGGCAGGGAGGGAGGCAGGGGTCCAGGGGCCAGCCCCATGTTCCGGGAACCCGCTCACCCCCTGTGGCTTTGTCATCCCAGGACGCCTGTCTGTGACCCCCATGGGCTCATGCACACTTGGGCTCCTGTGGAGCGGGGCTTCTCGGAGTCTGGACACTCGCCGACCCGGGGGCCTCTCTCAGCCTCTGCTCCTACAGCACAGCACAGCACAGCACAGGGTTCCCGCATCCTGTCTGCTGAGCCTGCAACCGTGGGGGGCTGGGCTAGGCCCCCCGCCCTCCAGCTGCGGTGCCTTCCCCAGGCTGAAGGCGCCTCAGCCCCTCACCCGGGGTCCCCAGACCCTGCCCGTGTGCGCTGCCAGCCCAGCTCAGGCTGACCACCCGGGTGGCCGGGCCGCGAGCTGATGGGACCCCCAGAGGGGGCCGTCCGGGGATGGCATGGCTCGTGTGATGTCGCAGGCCATCCCGGGGGACCTGCGCGAGCCCTGCACAACATCACAGCGACATGAAAAGGAAGGAGAGGGGGAGACAGATGTGGTGTCCTGTAAACACGCTGATTTCTCAATGTAAACCAGATTCCAGGACATCAGATAAACATCTGCGTCGGAGCCCGGGCCCCCCACCTCCGGGAGGCCCAGGGGTCTGCATCGCCTACTCTGGGACCTGTCAGAGTGACCGTTGAAACGTTTCGTAATCAGGCGAGATTGGGCTTGCATTCCTCCCCTAAATCCCCCAGATCTCTGCAATTTTAGGTCTTCTCAAAAATGCAAACATTTGGTAATTAAATGACCGAGGGAAAAAAGCATAGAATGTGCTCTCAACTGGAAAATACCAATTTAGGAAGTCATTCTGGTTTTCCACCCACCTTGGGCTGGGCTGGGAGCTTATCTCTGCTAAAAGGAATCTGCTGAGGCCGGGGCCTGGGGGGCCGCCCGGGCTGCTCACAGCTTCCTCTGAGAGCATGAGCTGCCAGGGCCTGGGGAGGGGGCTGAGCGACCCTGGCTCTGTGACACCGGGATTTGGGGGCGTGAGGCCCCGATATTGCATCCAGCTGTGTGGCAGCACCAAGGACAGTGGCCTTGACTCCAATGTCAGTGATTTGTTTTGCTTCCCTGCCAGCTGGCTGGGTCCCCACCCCAGTCCTTCACTCCTGCGTGGACCTCGGCCGTTGTGCAGGGAATGATTCTCATTCAGTCCACTGGGCCTTGCCCCACTTTCTGGCCTGAGAGCTTCCACCCCCACCCCGTCCAGCTCAGCATCTGGTCCTGTGTCCTCAGGTCTAAGAGGGGACATGTCAGGGTCAGTGTTTGTAACTCAGGTTCCCCTAACCGCCCCGAGCAGGCCCAGTACCTCCCTCTCATCCTACAGACTCACCTGTAGGGAACAGTGTCAGCCCTGCTGTGCGACCCTGAACTCCAGGGCTGGGTTTGATGCCACATCCCGCTTGCCCCGCTCTCATACAGTGCACCAGCTAAGAACTGTTGTTATGTTTTTCATGGCTGAATACAAATGAAAAGACTAGTGTGTGGTGACACATAAAAGTCCTATGAAGCTCATATTCAGTGCCCATAGGTCATGATTTTGGGGGCACGTCACCCCATCCGTTTATGGATTGTCTGTGGCTGCTTTCTCATTAGGACGGCAGAGCTGAGCGGTGGCCACAGAGCCAAATTACTTATCATCTGGGCCCTGGCTGAAACATTTGCCAAACGCCGACCTAAGTCCTTCCAAGCAGTTTTCTCAGGCCCCAGACGGCCTCCGGTGCCTGACTTTTCAATGGAGCTGCAGGACATTTCAGAAAGTGTCTGAGTGCTGTCTCAAGAGCCTTGGGTTTCCAGAAATTCTAGTCACTGCACACACATGCTTCTAGAACACAGGAGCTCCCAGTGAGCTCTCGGGTGAGGAAGCGAAGGTGACTGAAACGGGGTCCTGTCTCCAAGGGTGTCCTGATCGATCCATAAAGACCCCGCAGTGATGTCACATAGTTACGAGCCTGGACACTGGACTACGGGGCCCCGGTGGGACCACAGCCTCCGGAGGACTCACCCAGAACCCCCTCTCGGAGCGCTGGGTCCCCTCTCTCGGACAGACAGTGGGCATCTGTCACTTGTCTGCTTTTCTCTGGAGAATCTACCTGCCGTGCACACGGCCACACGCAGGCCCAGAGGTACAAGAGGTCCACAGCGGGTGGGTCACTGGCCTGCTTTCCACGTGCCATGCTGATCAGAAATGGGGGTGCGTTGTGGCCACTCTAGAGAAAGAAAATGAACCACCACCCCAAATTTGGTTCCACTGTCAAGACTGGTGACACCACACACAGATCAAGAAAGCACCGAAATGTGTCACCCACATAGTGAGTCTGCAGGGGTGTGGCAGGCGTGGCCTTTTGTTGGGGGTCCCTTGCATGGACAGGGGGACATGGGCAGTGACTCGCACCGGCACCCAGCACTCTGTTCCATGAGCCCCGATGTGGGGCGTGAGGGGGGGGGAGAAGTGTGGCTTCGAGGCTGTCAGCAGCCAGACATCAGACTCAGACTCAGACCCTTCATCACAGGAGCTATGCATTCGAGTCTCCCAGGGCAACAGGAGGGCGGCCATGAAAGCGGGGCTTTGCGGGGTGAGGGGCATCACCATCGCTGGGTGGGCTGGGGGGTCCCATGAAGGGCATGGCAGCTTTGCTGGGTCGTCCGTGGGAAAGTTATTTGCTAGGACTCTCCAGCACTGAGATGTCGAAACGTTTATAATTTGGTGGTAGAACAGGAATTTCTGAGCACACAGATGGACTGGCTGCTTTTCCTGATAAGGCAGTGTCCCTTTGCTCTAAGATAAGCCTGGATTGTTGACGCACAGAGGATTTGGGGCACCAGCAGCCTAAGGATCAAGGGCTTACCTGCCCACCCTCGGGCTTTGTCATCTCGGGGCCTCATGCTCAAGCCCCCCCCCTGCCCCCCCCCCGCCCCCAGGGGTTCAAGCTGATTTGCACTGTTCCTGTCACCTCCCTGCTGGCCCTGAGCAGACTCTTGACACATCCTGCCTGGGAGGACCCCACAACTGGCCTTTTTGCTGTTAGTTTGGGACGAAGGGAGGGGGGGAGTGAGGGGCGAGCAGAGAGCTGACCTGTCCCGTGTGCCAGGCGCTCGTGACAATCCTGTGAGGCCGGTGCCGTCACCCCTGCATCAGTTCACATTTGAGGAGACTGAAGCTCAGAGCGACTGTGTAGCTCGCCCAGGTCACACAGGGCCTGGAAGTGTTGCCTGCATCAGACACTGTGTAGGAACGTCAGTCAGGACTGAATGACATCGTCGTCCTTCACATCCCAAAGCATTTTCTTCTGGCAGCAAGAAAAGTATGCAGGTTGCAGTGACTCAGGCACGGCCATTGTGTTGTGGCCCTCATAGCGCGGGCAGCCCTTCCCCTGGTCTCGGCGGACGGCCTGCCCACTGGCCCGCGTGATGGTGGAGGGCCAGACAGAACACGAGGACGTGGAGGCTACACGTGTCTTTTTTATTATTAAACTTACAAGAAGAAGAGTTATGAGGATGGTGGGGGGACAGCGGCACATAGTGTGAATGCACTTAGTTCCACTGAGCTGAACACTTAGAAATGGCTAAGATGGTAAACGTCCCATGTATTTTAACCCAGTACCAATGTGTATGTGTCTTTTTAATGCTTTATGGGGTCTAGTTGGGTGCCCTAAACTGCACACATCTGAAGTGCATAGGTTGACACATTTTGACATGGCACTGGCACCCCATCAGGGTAATAGGCACCCTTCACCCCCACTAGCTTGTCACCCCTGTCCCTCCCTTCTCCTTCCACTGCTGACCCACCTCGTCCCCACACAGCCAACGATCTTTCTGTCACTGTGGATTCATCTGAACGTGTCAGTGACGTGAATCACACAGCACGTGCTCTTTTGGGTCTGGTGTTGTCACCCAGCAAGATTGGCCTTGGGATGCCGCCACGTCGTCACTGTGTCCATGGAAATTTTATAGTCACCATGGCTGTGGCTCCAGCTGCTGTGTGCCAGCCTGTCCCTGCTCCAGCTGTGGCAAAGGAGGCTGTGGGCCATGTGGCAGCTGCAAGGGGGGCTGTGGGTCCTGTGGGGGCTGCAAGGGGGGCTGTGGGTCCTGTGGGGGCTGCAAGGGGGGCTGTGGGTCCTGTGGGGGCTGCAAGGGGGGCTGTGGGTCCTGTGGGGGCTGCAAGGGGGGCTGTGGGTCCTGTGGGGGCTGCAAGGGGGGCTCATGTGGTCCCTGCAGCTGCCGCCAGTGCTGGATCTGAGGTGCTGACCGCACCCCCTGGCTGTGAGGGTGTGAAGAACTGTACATTTGTGTCCAAGTGGCTTCGCCCTTTGTCCTCCTACCAGTCTGTCCCCTCTTGTGTTTAAAAGCACAGGCCAAGGCATCTCTCACAAAGTCCTGCTCTCACCCCAAAGACCTGTCTTCTTCCTGTTGTTTTATCATTTCTTATTCCAACAGTTCTTCCTCCAGGTCCCCAAGGTGTCTCGTGTGCTGCCACCTGGTGAGTGTTAGGGTGTCCCAGCTGCCACATTATCAAGGAGGTGACGACCACATGGGGGGAACTCTTCCAGAAGAAAGCAGGAAAGGGAAGGAAAACTTAAGAGATGTGGACGATCAAAGCAGAGGGGCCAACGTGTCAATAACCGGAATTGGAGATGGAGAGAAAATGACTCTGGAGAGAAAGAAATACCAGACAAAATCTTTGGGAGAATTTTCCCCAGAATTAAAGATTTAACAAATAAAAAATTAAAATTAAAAACCCTTATATTAAAGGGGTTCATAGAGGGCCAAACAGAAAAAAAGGAACCCCCTCCCCATGCATTCGTACATAGTGAAAGGAAAGAGGAGGAATGATAAACAGACAGTTTAAAATTCTCCAGGGAGAGAGCTGATTGCTCCCCAGAGAGGGAGGCCCAGGCTGGTACCGAGCCTCCCACAGCCCCAGCAGAGCAGGGAGAGAGGCCCGGTGCTTTACGCATGGAAGGAAAGAACATTCCACAGACAACTCTTTATCCAGCACCAAATACTTTTACATGGGAGGGAATAATATGAGGGGATAAGAGAAATATTCTCAGGCAAACAAGGACTCAAAAAAATGTCCCACAAAATCGCACGTTGAAAACACTTTCTGGAGAAACATGAAAACAATTTAAAAATCACGTACACACATCCAGTAGGGACTTGACCGATCTGATAAAACGGGGCCATCAAATATTTTGCTGAACTTATCATGATCTTGGAAAAAAAGGCAAGAGCAGAGTAAGAAAAGTTAAACCCAGAGGGGAGCGGGGGTGGGAGAGGAGGGAAAAGGGGTCAAATACATGGCGATGGAAGGAGAACTGACTCTGGGTGGTGAGCACACAATGTGAGATACAGATGATGGATTACAGAGATGTGCACATGAAACCTGTGTCCTTTTACTAACTATTGTCACCCCAATAAATTTAATAAAAAGAAGGACTACCTATCCCATAGCATCTCACACTACTGTTTGGAAGCTTAAAAGACTTACTACCTATAAACATGTAAAATAAACAATACCCAGCAGATATATGTATTAAGATTATGTTAAGTTAGATACATTGTTAAATTATGACATGGAAGCCTCTTTGCAGTCCTACTTTACGAAGGATTTTTAAAGATCAGATATCACTGCTGCATTTTATCAAATGCCCTAACATCTCATTGATTAGAAGCCTTTCATCTTTGATATTTCGACATGGTGAGTTATGTCAGGAGAATTCCTAACATAAGAAGAATGTGAAGCCCTGGAATGAATCCCTCCTGGTCATGGGTCACTGTGCTTTTCATACTGAAGGGGTCCATGGGCTAATAACTTATTTTGCCTATTTCATCGTTATACATAAGTTATTTTGGTTACAGTTAAAAAAAACAAAAAAAGGAAAGTGATCCCCACACTGGAGAAGCAGATTCTGTAATAGTGAGGTACAGTGGGCGGGCAGGCAAGTGTGTGTGCAACAGGGCGTGCCCGGTGTGCAAGAAGACAGGCGCCGTGGAGGCATGAGTGTCAACACAGTAAAAAGGGAACATAAAACTTCTAAGGCAGTGGAAGGAGACTCGGCATGTCTAATAGTGTGTGGTGACAAAAAGTAAGGAGCAAAGAGAGAGCCTAGTGGAGGCAGAAACGGAACTGATGGAGCAGACGTCCTCAGAGGAGCAAACGGAGGAAATTTTCCAACGCAAGGACAAGGTTACGGATTCGCTACAAGTCAAAGATCCAACAAAACTCTTCCACAGACAGTCAGCGTAGCTGACAGTAAGAGGGCAGGACAACATGTGCCAGCCAAATGGTCACAGCCCTAAAGAGAGCGGGGGTGGCAGTGTGAGTACGAAGCCATCGGATACTCATACAGTCTCCAAGCACAAGGCAAAAGCGTTAGAAATTAAGCCACCGAAGGGATAGGTCTTACGTTGGAAACCAAACAGCACACAACTGTAAATTGTAGGTTCAAAAGGTAATCAGATGTGGAAATACAAAATGATTAAAAGTGACACTAATAAAAACAGTGCCTGTCGGAATGACGGGCTAGGCTGGGCTGGGACATGTGTAGCATTAAATAAATGTGTCACAAATTATGAAATTGGTAAAATGTCTATTCAAATATTTTGCCCCTTCCCACTAGTTTCTAATTGGGGTGTTTGCCTTATTATTACAAGCGTTCTTTTTAGACTCTGAACACAACCCTTTATCAGCTCTGTGGTTTGCAAATATTTTCTCTTCATCTGTGCTTGTCTTTTTATTTTTTTTCTTAATGGTGTCTTTTGAACCATAACATTTTTAATTTTGATGGAGTCCAATGTTTCCTTCTGTGGATCATGCCTTTGGAGTCACAGCTGAGGAATCGTGCTGAGGCCGAGGTTTCAAATGTTTTCTCCTGTGTTTGCTCTAACAATTCTATTTTTCACTCTTCTATTAATATTTAGGTCCACCGTGTATTAACTTTTGTGCCTGGCATGAGCGGGGGCCCAAATTTGTTTTTTGGCATGTGACTATCCAGATGCCCCTGCACCATTGTTGAAAAGAACGCTCCTTCCCTGTCTTGAGTTGCCTTTGTCAAAAATTAATGGGCAGCAAATGTAAAGGTTTGTTTCTGGATTCCTAGTTCTGTTGCCTCAACTGTGTGTCTGTACCGATATCATCCTGAGAACGTTTGTAGTCAGTTTTAAGACTGGAAAGTAAAAGTCCTTTCACTCAGTTCTTTCTCAAAATGATTTCATCTGGTTCTTTATGAACTATATTAACATATCATTAAATACATATATAAATATGTGAATTATGATGATTGCTTTTATATTTCACTTTTTCCCAAACTGAGCTACATAGATTTAACATAATTCATACCAGAGAACCCGGAAAAAATTTTTGTAGAAATAGACAAACTGATTTTAAAATGGACAGGGAAGGGCAGAAGGACGTGCATAGCCAGACTTTGAAAAGAAGAGGTGTCGAGTTGGAGGAAGCAGACCACTCGATTTTCAGACTTACTGTCAAGCCGTGGAGGTCAAGAGCATGACCCCGAGGAGGGGACAGACACACAGGGAAATGGAGCAGAACGTGGTTCACACACAGACCTACACAAGCCCGCAGGTGGGCATTTCACAAAAATGCAAAAACAGTTTAGAGGAGGAAGGTGTAGTCTTTTCAACAGAGGGAGCTAGAGCGATTGCATACCTTGTTGGGGGGGGGGGACCCCACACCTAAACCTCACACCACTTTATAAAAAAAATTAACTGAAACTGGATCATAGATTTAAACATAAAACATAAAACTTCAAAAACAAACATAGGAGGAACTCTTCAGGGCCTCTGAAATATAACATCAAAAACACAGTGCATAAATTTTTTTAAAAAATCAATGAAGAAGGCTTCATTAAAATTCAAACCTTTTGCCCTGAGAAAGGCCTGTGAAGAGGATGAAAAGCTAAGCTGCCGGCTGAGAGGCAGTACTTGCAAAGCCTACATCTGACAAAGGACTCACTTAGAACATATGAAGAACTCTCCAAAGTCAACGGGAAAACGACAAACGAAAGGGGCCAAAGACACGAAGAGCCGTGTCACACGAGGGGACGTGCTGGTGGCTAAGAACCTGAGAAGAGATCACCCTGAGCCATCAGGAAACGCAAAGCCTGACCATAGTGACACACTGCCACACACCGATTAGAACAGCTAAGTTACACGGTAATGGCAGTGCCACAGGCCGGCCACACGGAGAGCAGCTCACAGACACGCAGGTGGGGATGGAAAATGTGCCTCCAGTCTGGAACAGTTTGACAGTTTCTTAAAAAGCTAAGCCTACACTTACCAGATGGCCCAGCAATGGCACTCACTCCTGAGCGTTCACCCCACAAAAGTGAAAACTTCTGTTCATACAAGAAAACGTACATGGCTGGTTAGGGCAGCTTTGTTTGCAATAAAACAACTAAAATATACTTCCCTCGGTGAATGGCGGGACAGATGGTGGTACATGGGTACCCTGAGATGCTACATAAGAAGTCATGAGTGACTGGTAACTCGCCACAACTCCCACGGACCTCCAGGGCACCAGGCTGAGTGAGAAAAAGCCAGTCTCAGATGGTCACACACTGTGTGACTTCACTTATATACCATTTTCAAAAGGACAAGGTTACAGCCATAGAAGACAGCTTAGCTTAGCGGTAGATAAGAATTAGCGATGGTGGGAGAAGGGTCTGGACACTGAGGGAGCTGTTTCTGGGGAGGGACAGTTGTGTGTTGCCGTTACACAGCGACACAGTGGCTAAGAACTAGACACCTTGTAGCAAAGCCAGGTTCCTGGCTGTAACCAGCGGGGCCACCTGGTGGGCAGGTACATGGGAATCCTCAGAACTATTTTTAAAAGTTCTGTGAATCTATAATTGTTTCCAATTTAAAGCTTTTTTTTTTAAAAAAAAAAGACATTATGAGCTTTAAATAAAGAGCATATATCTGATTCTCCCTTTTGTGTAAGAAGAAGAATAAATAATAAAATATGCGTGTCATTCTTGCAGCAAAACCACAAGAAAGACCAACCAGCACCTAGAGAAACGGCAGAGAGAGGAAAGGAACTTAAAACTGCCAGAGCCATTTCAGGGTTGCATGTGGTCAAAAAAGATAACATTAAGTAAAATCAATAAGGAGAATAACTAACAGGGAATAAAAGCAGAAATGTATGAATATTTTCTGTGAATATATGTTTGTGGCTCCATGCACAACGGCCGAGGTCCACGCAGGAGTGAAGGACTGGGGTGGGGACCCAGCCAGCTGGCAGGGAAGCAAAACAAATCACTGACATTGGAGTCAAGGCCACTGTCCTTGGTGCTGCCACACAGCTGGATGCAATATCGGGGCCTCACGCCCCCAAATCCCGGTGTCACAGAGCCAGGGTCGCTCAGCCCCCTCCCCAGGCCCTGGCAGCTCATGCTCTCAGAGGAAGCTGTTAGCAGCCCGGGCGGCCCCCCAGGCCCCGGCCTCAGCAGATTCCTCTTAGCAGAGATAAGCTCCCAGCCCAGCCCAAGGTGGGTGGAAAACCAGAATGACTTCCTAAATTGGTATTTTCCAGTTGAGAGCACATTCTATGCTTTTTTCCCTCGGTCATTTAATTACCAAATGTTTGCATTTTTGAGAAGACCTAAAATTGCAGAGATCTGGGGGATTTAGGGGAGGAATGCAAGCCCAATCTCGCCTGATTACGAAACGTTTCAACGGTCACTCTGACAGGTCCCAGAGTAGGCGATGCAGACCCCTGGGCCTCCCGGAGGTGGGGGGCCCGGGCTCCGACGCAGATGTTTATCTGATGTCCTGGAATCTGGTTTACATTGAGAAATCAGCGTGTTTACAGGACACCACATCTGTCTCCCCCTCTCCTTCCTTTTCATGTCGCTGTGATGTTGTGCAGGGCTCGCGCAGGTCCCCCGGGATGGCCTGCGACATCACACGAGCCATGCCATCCCCGGACGGCCCCCTCTGGGGGTCCCATCAGCTCGCGGCCCGGCCACCCGGGTGGTCAGCCTGAGCTGGGCTGGCAGCGCACACGGGCAGGGTCTGGGGACCCCGGGTGAGGGGCTGAGGCGCCTTCAGCCTGGGGAAGGCACCGCAGCTGGAGGGCGGGGGGCCTAGCCCAGCCCCCCACGGTTGCAGGCTCAGCAGACAGGATGCGGGAACCCTGTGCTGTGCTGTGCTGTGCTGTAGGAGCAGAGGCTGAGAGAGGCCCCCGGGTCGGCGAGTGTCCAGACTCCGAGAAGCCCCGCTCCACAGGAGCCCAAGTGTGCATGAGCCCATGGGGGTCACAGACAGGCGTCCTGGGATGACAAAGCCACAGGGGGTGAGCGGGTTCCCGGAACATGGGGCTGGCCCCTGGACCCCTGCCTCCCTCCCTGCCTCTGACCTGCTCAACCCTCGCCCACCAGAACAAGGGGCGCTGTGGGGGCCGTGGTCCACTCTCCCACACCCTCCCGGCCTCCCTGCATGTTTCCTCCCGGTCGCCTGAGCCCCCCAAGGCCACCGGGACAACATGACATCCTTGGGTCTCATCCTCTGACTCTGTGGCCACCCCAAGGGCTCTTGCCCGGGAGGTGGATCCCAGCTTCGTGCAGACCCACAACCCCTCTGCGCACCACCCACGGCACCACGTGTACCTGCAGCCACGTCACCACACCCACGGCCCTGTTGACCCGAGTCCACCCTAGCCCGTGTCACCATATTGGTGAAGGGCCTCGGCGCCCACGTGAGCGTCCAGGGGGAGACCCCGTGGCCATCATGTGTCCTGACGGGCAGCCCAGACCCGTCTGCAACAGCACGTCAGGCAGGCCCGTGTGGCCCACGCCTCACTTCTGGCTCGACACCCATCCTGATCCCGCCTCGGCCCCTCATGCAGCCCCCCCCAGCACAATGGCCTTGCTGGGCCGCAGCCCCCTTCCCATGAACTCAGATCTGCCTCCCCTGGTGGGGGTCCCTGTCAGCTCCCCAAAGAGTCAGGAAAAAATGCAGCTTCTCTGCCCACAGGCCGGGATCGTGGGAACAGAAAGACAGAAGCTTGGACGCCTGGGTGTCTGCTGGTGCCTCTTCACAGCCAGCGTCCGGGGACAAACATCTCCACCTTGAAACTGTCACTGAGAACGACAGCCCTGTCTGTCTGTCTGTAAGCCACTGTTCCTGGGGTGCTCTGCTAAGCTCTGCCTCCTGACACATCACTCCTGGATTGGAAACATTAGGGTACGTTTTTATTGTAGTCGAAGCGTGGGTAAAGGGGACTGTGATCCTTTTGCATCCAGGATTTCAGTGGCTCAGTGACACCGCCAGCCAGGCTGTGCCTTTTCTGTCCCAATGTCAGAAACCTGGAGTGGCAGCACTTCTCTGAGTGGTGTGTGGGCGCTGCTGCAGAATCAGGGCAGCAGGACGTGGCTGTTGCAAGCCTGGCGGGGCAGCTGAGGGCTCTGGGGCATCTGCAGGCTGCTCGCAGGACCCTCCCCACGTCCCCGCCCCCCGGGCTCAGCACTCTGCACCCAGGCTGTGCTGACCTGGTCACGTCCTCCCACCGGCTGGCTGCTTGTCTTTCCCTGCATTTCTTTGCTTTTGTTCCTTTCTTTTTAAGTGTGTGGTTCAACGTTTTGCAGCGTGTGGTGAACATTTTGTGTTGCCCGTTTAATTCCGGTTTTGGTGTGCTGTTAATTTCTGAGTCCTCTAGAAAGTAACGGTAACGAGCTCGGTCGTGATGGTTAGCAGGTGCCTCCCCACACTTTGCAGTTGTTTGGCCATGAAGTTCAGCCGGGTTGTTTTGAAATGCCTGCGTCTGTTTTTCTTAATGACAGAGGCCAGGTGCTCAGGGTAACACACACCTATAGGGAGTCTGTCTGTCCATGTGGAAAGTGAGCCGTGGAAGTTCAGTGTCTGCTCATGAGAAGTGTGGACGGGGGACGATGCACCCTTGGTCACTGACGCTGATGGAAAGATAAGAGCGTGCATATCCACGCGGTGCCAACTGTGTCATTACCCCTTCTGTCCTGTGCCGGCTGGGAAACGAAGCCCTGCCCGGTACAGAAGGAACTTTGCTCGTGGAGCATTTCACTTCTGCCAACACAGAATGGCTGGTAACAGAACAAGGGGGGAGTGACCTGTTCCCACGGCTATTGGTGAGACCTAGGCCATCGGTGCCAAAGCTTTATCCCACATGAAGGTTCTAGAATGAAAGTTAATCCTTGGGAAGGTGAAATGGGTCTGATCCCAGATACTGGAGAAGAGGGCGCGGCCCAGGTGGGAGCCCATCTCCCTCTCTGTATGCTCCTTGCCCCTCCCCCCCAGCCACTCACTGGAGCAGGTGAGTCTCAGGTCCCCCCCTCAGAGCCCACACCTGCCTCCCGCAGGCCTTCCCCAAACGCAGTCACAGAGGTCTGCTGCCAACGACATGGTCTGGCAGCACAGGTGAGGGTGGCAGAGGCGGTCAGCTGGGCCCTGGGCACCGCACATGCCTGCTGTGCACTCCAGACACAGCCCCCCTCCCAGCGTGTGCCCTTTCTGCAGCTGGTCACACAGGCACCTCAGTGGCCAAAGGCGACCAGAGTGTCACCACCTGCAGCTGCCCGAGTCCCCGTGGCGGGAGGAGTACGTGCTGCTCACTTCAGGGGCTGCCCAGCAGCTACAACATTTGCTGTTCACTCCCATGTTTGTGACTTGCTAACGACTGCTGGCTATGCAAGCGTGATCTGGGCCCACTGTCCCTGCACACTCCTGCTGGGTACTTGGGGTAGGGAACCATGCCAGTGTGACGTTCACGTACCCGCCGGGCATTGATGAGGGCCTTTACTCTGAGCCCGGCGTGGCATGCCTGGAGCCCAGGCTGCAGCCAGGTCCTCTGGGGGAAGCAGAGCTGCCTCAGTGACACTTGCAGCCAGAAGAGGCAGGGGTGGTGTGTGTCATTCGCATCCATGACACATTCACAGGCTGATCTGTTAGCTTCAAAGGCAGGGCGAGCTCTCACCCACCTTCCTAACCACTAGGACACTTCCGTTCCCATCCTCCCCGGGCCCCACAGCAGTCCTCACAGCTCCCCTCCCCCTTCCAACGGATCCCACACCCACCGCCAAGGTCACCCCCTCCCTGCTTGCTCTGTGCAGCAGCTTCTCTGTCTCTGAGACGCTGAGGTTCCTCCGAGCCTCCTGTCTTCTCTCCTCCTTCCTTCTGTCTCTCCCTCTCTCTACATAGGACATCTGTATGCAAGCAATTCCAAATGTGACCCCGGCAGCAGCCATGCCCCCAAAAGCTCACTCCCGTAAGTGACTGTACAGGATGCCTCTCGGCTGACATCGGCACGTCTGTCGAAGGCAAGAACGACTCCAGCCACCATCTTCCCCAGCTGGTGGGGCAAGCGGTGCCCCCTAGTAGGAAGCTGAGTCACGCTGGGGCCTTGTCTTCCTCCAAAGGCACATCCCGTCCATCGACAGGTCCTGTCGTTTCCAGTCTGAAACGTGCGTCAGAGCCATCCGTGCCTCAAAGTCCTGACTGACGGCGCCCTCCGGCCCCAGTCTGAGCTACCGTCATTTGTTATGTGTGCAAAGCTTTCTTCTCGTCACTGGGCCAGTCCCTTCCATTCTTCTCTCCCCTTGACAAGTCATCATCACAGAGAAGCGGCAGTGGTCTCTAAAACACACAAATCATCCCCTATCACTCCCCTCTTCAAAGCATCCATGGCTTCCTGCTGTATTTAGAATAAAAGCTAAAAGCCTCTGCAGAGTCTGGGGCTGACTGGTGTACGATGGGTCTTCTCCTGGGGACCGTGTGAACACGCGCACATGAGTGTGGGGTGACGGGCTTTCCATGACGTCACGTCTCCCCGGACAGATTTATGGTGGGTCTCTCTATCCTTTCATAGATTTTATTATTAAATCAAGTTAGTTAATTCAATTTTATAGTTTATGGCCTGTGGATCTAAACCATTTTTGTTTAATTTCTTTCTGGTTATTCTGTGCCTTAGCCACTTGTGTCATTGGTAACGTCAAGGGAAGCTGTGCGTTGGGGGTTTTGTGTATTTACCTTGTCCTGGCTGCCACTCCACGTCTAAGCAATGTCTTCACCCACATGGACGAGAGCTGCGTTCCAGGCGCAGGCCCTGGCATCCGCCCTGCAAACAGTGCCCCTTTCTTCCTTGATCGGACCTGCCGAGCTCTCGTCAAAGACGGAACGCCAGGACTCCGTTCCCTTACGTTTTCCGGTTCTCGCTCTCTTTTCTGTTTCTTGAATTCAGGCTTTTATCATCATCCATTCACTTCTTTCGCTTTCTTTTTAAAAATCTATGAAGTTAGAAACTGTGTCTCTAATTCCTGTACAAATTGTTTTTAATGAAACAAAAAGGTCACAGAATGTACACGTCCGACGTCCATACTGGTTTTCTTGAATCTGTTGGTGCCTTTAATTGTAAGACCACTGTCCCTGCGCGAGCAGCATGGTGGCCAGTAGAGTAAAGGTGAAAACCTGCCCTTGCTGCTGGTGCCTGGTTTCTGCTCTAAGAGTTCAGCACACTCGCCGCAGTCGACACTCTGCCCAGTGTCCTGTGCTAATCGGACAGGAATGCAGCCACCTTTGTCATTTCTAACACGGGACTATTTTCACGTCACATACATCAATATAACTCATTCTGTTCTGTAGTTGTGTAATACTCCATAGCATAGTTTCACCGTCATTAATTGTATTAAACAATCGCCCTCGGGTGGAAAATCATGTCACTTCCAGACCATTTGTTTTGTGTTGTTTTGCTGTTTCCATGACACATAACACAGGAGCAGACACCCTTGTTTATGAATATCTCTACGCTGACACGTTCCAGTTAAGACTGAGATCCAAATGGGCCTGACAAGCTAAAGGATATTTGCGATTCAAATTAAAAAGATGAAAACAGAAAGACAAGTAGAGAAATGGGCAAATGATGTAAATGGAATCATAGAAGAGGAAACATTAACAGCAGCGCACGTATGAAAACCCAGGAGCAGTCAGTCAGACATGTACCAAGGAGAATGCAAATGAGGTCACCTGTCCTGGGTTGGGGGGGGCAACCGGTGGTCCCAGTGTGCCCAGAACTGCTCCAGTTTTCACACTAGAAGTCCCGCATCCCGGGAAGCCCCTCAGGCCCTGAGCAGGCCATGTGCTTGCAGTGACTTCAAGTCTCATTCAGTAGTTGGTCACCAGCAGACCCGCCGTCTGCCAGCACGTACCTCTCACACCTGCCAGCCCCGACGGCGCCACCGGCCTTGGTCTGCACGGCTTAGCCCAGCCTCCTTCTCCACGGCAAGTATGACCCTGGTGATGGGGGAACCCCCCCACCTTAGAACTCATGTGAGTGACAACGGTTTGGGGTTTCATAGTTTAAAATTATGTTCCCATGGCCTCTTGAAAAACAATTTTTTTTCCTGTGCAAGCAGTTTCTATCTTTGTTTGACGTGGGTTTTGTTATAAATAGCTGTTGAGTCTTATCAAGTAGAAAATATTAAACCGGTCAGAGCCAGAGTGTATGGGAAACAGATGCATCATGGAATTCTGACCTCGGGGCCGCCGAGCATGGGTTTTGGCCGCTGGACCACCCACAAGAGAAGGACTGATGGGTGCCTGGTGTGGGTACCCCCGAGAAACCGTGGGAAGCAATGCCTCCTTCCTGAGCCGGCGGTTACCACGCCCACTGCATTGCACAGTGTCCCAGCTTGGGCTCAGAGTGACTCAGGCAGCAGCCACGGGCCCAGGGGCCCCTTCCCATAGCACAGCACTTCCGCCCAGCACCCTCAGGAGCCGCGCTCTGGCCAGCAAGTGTCTTATCACCCACACCAAACGTTGGAGAGGGTCTGTCTACATGAACACCAGAGACACGGGGGACCCCGGCCCTGCCGCTGGTCTGCAGGGACCCACTGGTGCCACACTGTAGGGCCCCATGTTGGGCCAAAGCAGTGGGTGGGAACAGATAGCACCTGCGACCTCCTGCGTACTCGTGTCACAGGTTGGTGGCAGTTGGGAAGCAGAGGCTCAGGGAACTCGGCCCTTCCTCCATCGTCTTGGCCATTTGGGAGATTTTCACTTCCATTCGTGTAGGAGAGAGAGACAGAGACAGGAAGAGACAGAGAGGCAGACACACAGAGATGGACGTACAGACAAATGGAGGGACGGAGAGTACACACAGAGTGGGAGACGGGAAGGAGCCCCTGAGCAGGTGACAGCTGTGAACTGAGGGCTCACAGAACATGCACAGCCATGTCAAGCAGACTGGGTCTAAATGGCTAAAAATCTGCCGGCTGCACTATTTTTACAATAACTGAATGTATAAAAACTTGAGTTTGCTGCCCGTGGGCTTCTGAGCTAAGGGGGGGTCAGCAGCCAGAAGTGAAGAAGTGAGCAGCATGTTGCCCCCAGGGGTGGCTCGGGCTCACTTTCGTGACAATCACAAGGTCCCCTTCCTGTGAGTTTGGTCCACACAGGTTAGCAGTTCTGTCGTGAGGGAAGGTCCCCCAGGAGGGACTGGGTGGCCCTGTTTAGCCAGAAGCTAAAATCCTTACCTGGCCACCTGGGGTCCAGGGGCCCTCGAACACACAGCCACTGGGAGTTGTGGGGTTGGCCCAGGCGAGGCTGCGTGTCAGTCCGGACGTGTGATGCAGGCACAGAGAAGGAGCCCCTTTTTTACTGCCGTGACTAACTTCTTTCCAACGTCACAGGAAAAGACAAAAGAGCTGAGCTTGTTTGATTCTCCTAACAGAATGGAAGCCCAAATTCAAGCTGTGTGACACAGGGTCCCAATGCCTCCCGTTGTCGGTTTCCTGGCCATCGACTTAAGACGAAGCAAACAAATGAGCAGATGGAGGGCTGTCCTTTCATCTGGGGACATCAGGGCACACCTGGCCCAGATGCCAGCAAATTTGCTCCTCGGGGCGGGGGGGGGGCACAGGGCCCCAGGAATGCTTAGAAGTGCCTGACTCTGTTCAGATTGTCCAGTGCAAGCCCACTGACCACTGTGTCCACACTTGGGCTTGTCCTGCCACTGTGCCCAGGGCAGCCAATGCGGGGCTCAGAGGGCAAGTGCATGACAATGGTCACTCGCTGACCATCAATTCCTGGGGGCAAGTAGAGAAGGTGGAAAGGGACAGTTAATGAAATACACTGATTCCCAGGCTGCCGGCCTGCCTGCAGCTCATACCAGGCATGCATCTCGGGAACAGGGCCGTCTGGGTGAGAAGCTTCTCAGAGGGGGTTGCCACGTCCTCCACACAAAGTGTGAACGATGAACGTGCAGGAAGACCTGGGTCCCCCCACCACCACCACCCCTTTAAGCAGCACTCGGACATGCAGCCCAGGGAAGCTTTTTTTACTCCTTAAGGAAAGACCTCAAGCACGCTGGCTCGGTCACCTGCAGCTCTCTCTCCAGGTCAGGGCGAGAGCTCACGGTCCCACAGACAGGCACCTGCTCTGCCAGCCACGGGCACTGGGGTGGTCACTGCCCTCCAAAGGGCTCATCCCGGACATTCACGCCACTCTTTTTTCCCATGCAACACTGCCACCTGGTGGCCAGCTCTGCATCGCCCAGCCAGCTCACCCTTCCGTGGTTTCAGAACACAGGACCCCCGTCCAAAGTGGGGTTTCTTTTAATCACTGAGCCAAACTCAAGTGCCTACATTGACTTCAACTGCAAAGGGTTCAAGTCCCTAAAAGCACTGTTTCGAAAACAGCTGGGGCGTGCCTATGTTCACACAAAAGCACGCAAGCTCAACGTTTGAGGGGAGAGGCACACCAAGGACACCTCTGCACTAGTGGAGACGCGCAGAGAACTCAAGTCCATTTAGATCTAAGACGGTCTCCACGTTTCTTTCTTTAGAATGTCTTACATGTGTACAATTTTTTAAGCAGCCAGTGGAGTCTGGGTGTCAGGCAATGACTCCCCAAGTTTCGGTAGAGACTTATGATACACCTGGGACGCACACAGTCTCACTCTCCAAGCCCAGGATATGCCCTGGGGCAGGCAGGGGGCTCAGAAGACCCCGTATTGCTGCTGGCAGATGTCAGTTCCATCTCCCTCAATGGCCAACATGGGTCTCTGCTAGGAGGGGGAGGACGCAGGGGTCACGCAGCCTGGATGTCCTGGCTGCGTTGTCACAGGGTGGTCCCCACTGTCTCCTCCAGGCACAATTTCCCACAAGGCAGAGGGGCTTGCGGCCATGGAGCCAGTCACTCTGTGCGGCCTGGGCTCAGCTGGGGAGCCTGTACCCCAAGGGGGCTTCACGGAGGGTGCTCAGAGCTGTGGCCATGCCTAGGCACGCTCTCTCATCCCCAGAGAGGAAACCAAAAGCTGGAAAACATGGGGAAAAGGCCGGTTCAGGACATGCTTTTAAATGAGCCAGAGCGCAAGGCTGGGGGACTTTGGGGGGTGGGGGGCACAGAGGCATTTCAAGTGAGCCGTGTCCCATCAGGGGCCTCTGGGCAGGTGGTCCGATCATGGTGGCCCTGGGCCCATCATCCCGTCAGCCTTGCCTAGGCTGTCATGGTGGGGGGTGAACTTGACCTTGGCACACGCGCCCAGACCACACGGGGTTGCCCACAGAAGTCTGTTTTGGCACCTTCTGACCATTCCCCGCTCTGAAACAGCAGACCAGTTTACAGCAAGAGCTGCAAACCACTCCTAACAACCACCTGCCCCCTTCATTACAGGTATTCTTACAATATCAGTGTTGCTGAAACAATGAAGACAGCCAGGTCTCCAATGCTTAGAAGACAGCAGGCGATTTCAATGGCGTCTTGTACACATGTTATGATGGCTAATTTTGTGTGTCCACTAGGCCAGGCCATGATGCCCATGTGTTTGGTCAAACAGCAGCCCAGGTGGTGCTGTGAGGGTAATTTTTACATGTGAGCAGCTCACCCTCTGTAACATGGTGGGCCTTGTCCAATCAGTTGATGGCCTTAAGAGCAAAGACTGAGGTCCTCTGAAGAGGAATCCAACCTCAAGATGGCGACACCGGGACCCTGCCTGAGTTTCCCATGTGCCCACCTGCCCTGCAGGTTTCAGATTCATCCCCACAGTCTTGTGAGCTAATTCCTTAAAAGGGAGCGAGAACCAGTAGCATGTACACCCCCCCCGCATTGGTTCTGCTTCTCCAGAGACTGTGACGGGTACACATACACACTCGGAAACAACAATGAAAAGTCCACTTGGGACAGGAGCCAATGGCCGCGGTAGCAGGTGGCCTGGGAGATGTCCCCTCCCCCGTGCTGCCCTGCCCGCCCTTGTGCAGTGAGGCTAGAAGGAGTGTGGGGCTTGCAAATGCTCCCACCATTCAATCAACTACCTGTCAATCATCCCCCCAACACACGTTTATCGAGTGCCATGGCATGCCTCCACCTCACCCACAGTGGACAAACCCAGGGGCCAATGCTGGCTCTACAATTTTTTAACTTTGTGACCTGGGCAGTTTCCCTGAACTACGGGTTCTCTGCTGGCAAAACCAGAAAGAGGGAGTGTCTTCGGTGATCAGTGCACTAGGGGACCCGCAGGAACTGTTCAGTGGGCCTACTTCCTGTGAGGACCCAGGAGCCAGCACAGGCGGAATACAGATCAGGTCGCACCTGTGCGGGTTGTTATAAACACGCTTCACACCGACTGCATTTCCTCTCTTTCTATCACCACCGGAGGTTCTGCAGGTTCCTTAAATGTTAGAACTGGCAGGAAGTCTGCTATCCACTATTTACGCTTTCTCTTGGCTCTGGCTTCACAATCCCTCCCTTGTCACCGGGACCCTGAAGGTGGGATGAGTCTTAGATCTTCACACACTAACCACACACCCTGCCGGCACAGCACAGAAGGTATTCGGCCTGGGAGACTCAGCCTGAGTCCCTCTTCCCACCCGGACCTGCAGGCGCTGGTAGGCTGGCCAGGGGCACAGGCGACCAGCAGGAAAGAGTGCAGGTGAGCCCCTCCCTGCGGGGAGGTGAGCACCTCTGTGCCTGTACCTGTCCCTTGCACCTCCACTCAAACACACCACACTCTGGCTTGTTTGAATTTCAGGACCTTTGCACTGGCTCTGCACCTGGCTCTATAATGCAAATATGAAAACCAATGCAGGGGTGGCCGGATGGCTCAGGTGGTTAGAGCTCGAGCTCTGAACAGCATTGCTGATTGGATTCCCACGTGGGCCAGTGAGCTGCGCCCTCCGCAACTAGATTGAAGACAATGAGCTGCAGCTGAGCTGCAGGAGAGGCCACAGGATGGCTCAGTTGGTTAGAGCACAAGCTCTCAACAACAAGGTTGCTGGTTCAATTCCTGCATGGGATGGTGGGCTGCGCCCCCTGCAACTAAGATTGAAAACTGTGACTGGACTTGGAGCTGAGCTGCACCCTCCACAACTAGATTGAAGGACAACGACTTAACTTGGAGCTGATGGGCCCTGGAGAAACACACTGTTCGCCAATATCCCCCCCCAACAAAGAAAGTGGAACACAATCGGTATCACTAAATATTAAAACAAATAAACAAAACACACCAAAAAACAAACTGAATGCAAGTAACGCCCAGTTCACCTATTTCTTTGAGGACCAGTCTCATTCTTACCTTAGAGCCACTGATAGCCCAGCCCCTCAACCTTCTGACCCTCAGCATGCCAGCTATGTCACCTCCACTTAGGGCTGGAACTCAGGTGACCAGCATCTATCTCCCTCCGCTCTTAGTAGTTGCTACCGCCGGTTCACGGTCACCAGCGCCCCCTGGCGGTCCTTCGCGCTGCGCCCGTTGTCCAGTCCTGCACCACACAGGGCTGCCACCTGCATCTCAGGACCCCTGTGCGAAGCTGTTCAGTTTTGCGAGTCCACGCGCTCGTCCGGCTAGCACGGACTGAACGTCTACCGTGCGCCGGCACTATTGTGGATGCAGAACAGAGCAGTGACCAAAACGACAGAGACGCTGTTCTGGGGCTCAGCCTTCCGGGCAACGGAGAGATGATGGACGAAGGCAGGAACAACGTGACGGAGGGGCAGGAGCTGCATTTGCACACAGGCGTGGGGGAGCGTGTTTGCACTTGCGTGGGGAGAGGGGAGAGTGAAGCAGGCAGGCGTTCATGCCTACGGCGCTGCGCAGGGCCTGTCGCTCACACCTGCGACGGCGCGGGCGGCTGGGGCCTCAGCTTTACCTGAGCAACAACTTACGGGGAGGAGGAAAACACAGGTAGGGGTGCCGCACACTCTGATTACAGCTTTGCACAAACAATGAATCAAAGGTGCATTCAGTGGTAAGCTCTCCTTTACGTTCTTATAAATGTTTCTTACAAAAAGAACTGTGAACACCCAGAGAATCTGTGGCCAGCGCCTTCCTGATAGAGGGAACACAAAGTCCCACCTGCATGCACTAGGCAGCCACACACTCCACGTGCAAGACAACTACTTATATTCCTTCTTTCTGCCCAAAATTTACTGATCCGTCTTCTCAGCGGGGAAGGGAGACTTAGGAAGGGACACACGTGGGTCTGTTTGATTGGAGAGGAGCTCGGCGAGGGGGCGGGGCTCCAAGGAGGGGGGAGGGGGTTGGGGGTGGAGGGGGGCGCTGAGGGGGCTCTGAGGGGCGGGAAGCATCAGCCGTGGAGGACACCCCTTCCCCAACTCGCCCTCTCTGGTCCCTGAGCTCTGACAAGAGTCACCCGAAGTCCCTAATCATAAGCCATTCTCTTCCAGAGACGCTCCTGTAGATTCGGACCTGCGTATTCACGGAAAACACGAACACGCACGTGTACATGTTTACACCCTCTTCAGGACGCTCCATCGATTGCTATTTGATTGCTGCTTATGGAGTATCGGTGACTTTTATCAATGTCTTTTCGGGAACGTGGAGGTCATCAGATGACTTTGTCCCCTTCCATCAGTGTGGCGAAGCGTTCTAATGTATTTATCAATATTCGGTCCATTTGCGTTCCTGGCACGAATTATTTTTATTGCCATGATATGTTACTGTGTAAATGCGACGCTGGGCCCGATTTGCCAGTATTTTTATTCAGCACGTAGGCGCTGTCACGCCGGGTGAGACAGGCTGTTAGTGTGTTGTCCCACTTCTGTCAGGTTCCCGCATCCGGTGCCTTTGGCCTCTGGGAGCCTGGCTGTCTTGCGCTCTGAGGTTAATCCTCGCGCGTTTGGTCGCCAAGGGATTGGTGGGACCCAGCCAGGCCGCCTCCCTTCTGTGAGAAGCTCACCGCCTTCCAGGTGCTTCTGCGGTTGTTGCTGTTAGATATTCCGTTCTCCGGGGTCACTTACTGCAATGGCAATAAATGCATTCCTAGGAAAGTCTTCCTTTTTAGCCATGTTATTAATTTTTTTTTTTACTTGCCCCAAAATAAGCATGTTAATTTTAAAAAATTTCCTTGAGTGTAATTCCACATTTTCCTCCTACTGTTGGCACTGTTTCCTCCACTGTCTGTCTGGTTGGTGGACTTTATTTTTCAGAGCAGCGAAGCCCCCTCTTGGTTCCCCGGCCCTGCTCTGGCCCACACACCCAGCCTCAGGTCTCCTTGCAGTTCCTGTGCTGTTTCATCCTCACCTGGCTGGCCTCGCCTACACTGCTTTTCCACAGGAGAGCGGAGGGTCACTGTTCAGTCCCTGTCATTTCCTTCCGTTCCCTGAAGCTGCGCCTGTTCCCACCGATGCGGCCCCTCTCTCTGTTTCCTGTTAAACCTCTGTTTCCTGTTCAAGTGGTAGCTACAACCCACCACTTGTCCTGTGCACGTGTCCTAGAGACTTCTACGTGGATGGATGGAAGCGGTGTCACGATCTGATGCGGGGACACATGGCAACGCGGTGTGGGTTGGAGGGGATCCGACGCTGGGCTGGGCAGATGTGGGGTGCAGAGGTGTCCAGAGAGGTGGAGGAGAGAGGGAAGCTGCCGGGAAGGAGGGAAGGGGGGGAAGGGCAGCTGCGGGGGCAGGGGCACTGAGGCCGGCGCAGGTGGGGGCTGGAACCAGCAGGCATCGATGGCACGGAGCCCAAGGAAGGTGCAGTCGAGTCTCTGCAGAGGCCCAATACCCACAAAGTAATCTGGGGTGAAGGGCAGACTTCTGGGGGACCCTGCAGCCAAGTAGGAAGCGAGGCAGGGATGGGGGATACCCTGCTCTCAGGGCCTACGGTGGGGCTCACAGGGTGTCCACGCCCCCTCTTCTCGCTGCCTTCTTGCACAACAGAGCCGGAAGCTAACACCAATTCTAGGTCGCAGGCGCATGAGTTCCTGCCCCTGCTCCGCCCCACGTCACTCTCGCCAGCCCCCAGCAGTCTGGAGGCTCCTCCCACCGGCTGGGTACAGGGTCTGTAACAGCCTGCCTGCGTCCATTCCCCATGTCCTGGGTGAGAGGGAAGTGGACCGTCACCCCAGTGCTGTCACCAACCTATGGGCGTCGAGAAGTGGCTGGGGATGAGCTGGCCAGACCAACAGCCGCCGGTGGCTCCCGGTGTCTGGACCAAGGTCACAACTGGCACTTGGGAGCTCAGGATCCCACGACGGCCTCCAAGGCCAGACGTCCCCTGTGGGGCAGCCCTTTGGACTTCGGGGAATCCTCCCAGGAGGTCTGGCCTCTAGATCTGCTATTTATTACATAAGTTCCTAATTTCGACTTTAAATGTCTTTCGCTTCATAATACTGGGCTGTATCCGTTTCTGGGGCGGTGGTAACAAGGCACCACAGACCAGGTGGTCTGCTGTCCCCAGTCCTGGGGGCCGGTAGTCTGAGCCCCAGGTGTCAGTTGGGCTGGTCCCTTCCCAGGCCGCGAGGGGGCATCTGGTCCGGGCCCGTCCCCAGCTCCTGGGGGTCCCCGGCGATCCAGGGCTCCTGGCCTTGTAGACGCATCAGCCTGTCTCTGCCTTCGTGTTCACGTGGCGTTCCCCCTGCGTGCGAGTCTGGGTCCACAGTTCCCCACTCATAGGACAGTCACATGGATCAGGGCCTGCCCTGCTCCGGTGTCTCCTCATCTTAATCATCTGCCACAACCCTCTTTCCACGTCAGGCTGCCCTCGGAGGTGCTGGGGGTGAGGACGTCAACCCAGGAATGGGGGGACACACCCCTGACACTGCCTTCATCACTCAGTCAGGATGAGAGAAGTCGCGGCGATACCACTGGTCTTTCTCAGAGGCCCCGTTACCTTCGGAATGAAACCCCAGCCCCTTAACCATCTGCACAGACTCCCTCCAGCTCCACGTTTCTCAGAAGCTTCTTTCCTGCCTGAAATGCCACCCCAATCGATCCTCAATGTCCCGGGCCTGTCATCCTGCATCTGAACAGTAGCAGCCTCGGAAATGCGCCCTCCCGCAGACTGCCTCGCCAGCGGCCACCACCTCCCACTACTGTCAGTCACCACATGTCCCTCTGGGCCACCTCCCCCCACTCGTGCTCTAGAACGCCAGCCTGGCTTCATTCTGCTCTTTGTCCTCGGAGCCTGACACGAGCAGAACACCACACACATGAGTTTATAGCATGAAAGACACCAGGGACAGAGGGGACTGTACTTTTGGACTTTATTTCAGGGACCCAGGATGAGGTCTTGATACACAGAGAAATCTGAGGGTTGGTCGAAGGCCTGAGATGAGGGGCAGTGCTCAGGGCCCCAGGCGGTGAACTGCCCCACGGCCTCTGTGGGCCAGGCGTGGTGTTAGATGAGGTTGGAGGCATGGATGGTCAGTCCAGGACAAAAGGCGGTGATGAGCCAGAGGAGTCCAGGCGGACCAAGGTGGTCCGGGTTCTCTCTATCCGGTGATTTGTTCAGAAGCTCACGCATTGAGACGATGAAGTCAGCACATGCTGTCATGGAGGGGTGAAGTCAAAGAGCCAGAGCACAGGGTTGGGCAGCCTGGGCCCCTGCATACACACAGGCCACCGGAGGTCTGTGCCAAACCCTCAGATCTTGCACTGGCAGCAAACGGGGGCACAGCAGCTGGACTGGGAACAGCAGGGTTTGCAGCAGCTGGACTGGCAGCAAATGGGGATACAACAGCTGGACTGGCAGCAGCAGGGTTTGCAACAGCTGGACTGGCAGCAAATGGGGACACAGCAGCTGGACTGGCAACAACCACAGGAGCCACAGCTTCCCTGGCAGCCACCACATGACCCACAGCCCCCCTTACAGCCCCCACAGGAGCCACAGCCCCCCTTGCAGCCCCCACAGGAGCCACAGCCCCCCTTGCAGCCCCCACAGGAGCCACAGCCCCCCTTACAGCCCCCACAGGAGCCACAGCCCCCCTTGCAGCCCCCACAGGAGCCACAGCCCCCTTTGCAACAGCTGGAGCAGGGACAGACTGGCACACAGCAGCACACGGGCACACAGCAGCCGGAGCCACAGCCCCCGGAACAGCCACAGCAGCTCATGGTTCTGGTGGGTGAGGGTGGAGCAGGTCAGAGGAACAGGTAGAGAGGGAGGAGTTCAGGTGTGGTGGCTCCTGGGCCCGGGGCCTTTATAGCCCTGCCCGGTCAGGTGAGATGCTAGGTGCATGGTCCTTCCTGGTTCCTGCTTGTGCCACTTTCCCTGGGCACATGGGTGTGTGTGTGTGTGTGTACTTCTGGTCCCTGGTCTCCCATTGGCTCTGTCTACCATCCTCTTTCTCATGTTTCTAAATTTAACCTCTTCCCTGTTTGATTTGTTGTTATTATTGGAAAGTAACTTCCGGGATTCTTAGCGTTTTGGGGGTTTCCTAGGAATGGGCTACCTGCAGTTCTTAGGTGTGTGCTGTGCTTGCACAGGGCCCCAGGTGAAGGCCAGGCCCTCCCTCACCTGCAGGTGCTCCTTGCACCTGCGCCCAAGCCCTCTGCCTCCCGGACACTTCCACCAGCTCTCCTGTTCCGAACCTCAGGTGGATGGAGCTATGTGGCACATGCTCTTTGAATTGTTCTCCTTTCGTTTCACATCACAGTTGTGAAGTCATCATGCTTCTGTCTGGAGTGTGAATTCGTTCATTCTCATTTTGGTACCATCTTTCTCCTCAGGATTCATTCGCAGTTCCACTTTTTTAATTTTTTAAGATTTTATTGGGGAGCAGTGTGCTTCTCCAGGGCCCATCAGCTCCAAGTCGTTGTCCGTCAATCTAGTTGTGGAGGGCGTAGCTCAGCTCCAAGTCCAGTTGCGTTTTCAATCTTAGATGCAGGAGTTCAGGCCACCATCCCATGTGGGAATTGAACCAGCAACCTTGTTGAGAGCTCACGCTCTAACCACCTGAGCCATCTGGCCGCCCCTCCGGAAGCTCAGTGGCAGCTTGTTGTCTGCAGTTGTGGAGGGCGCACTTCACAGTGGCCCATGTGGGAATCGAAGTGGCAGCCCTGTTGCTCAGAGCTCGCGCTCTAACCAACAGCCGTTCGGCCGCCCAGCAGTTCCACTTTTGGTGAATATTTGCATGGTTTCCCGTTTCGGTGGGAAGCTGTGCTGTCCCTGCTTGTTCCGGTCTGTTAGTCACATTCGCATACCCTCTGCATACACCCAGGAGTGGCGTGCGAGGTGTGGGGTAGGTGTCCTTACGTGTCGTGGACACGGGTCTCTGTGAACACGCTCACGCTCCCCTCAGAGCTCCTGCTCACATCCACTGGGCCCTGTCAGTTCTTTTTTACGTCAGCCATTTTCGTATGTTTCTGCCCATATGTAACTGCGGTTTTAATGAGCATTTCCCTGGTGGCAGTGGAGCCTTCTCGTAGGTTCCACTGCTCGGTACCTGCCTTTGAGGGGCACTGTTTAAATCTCTTGTCCTTTTTCTCTTCAGTGTCTTTACTTCCTGATTCATTTGCAGGAGGTCTTTATTCTTTTGGACACGAGCACATGTCTTGTTGCTCGTACTTTCCTTTAAATCTGTCCTGGTTCTCTGTTTTTAAATTTTTAGTTAATTAATTGATGAATTAATTTCTATTCCATTGTATTGGAATCTCTTACCTGTTGGTTATCCTCTCCTTGAAAAAATTTATGTATTTGTTTGTTTGTTTCTATTCCACCATCTTGGACCTTCTCTTACCTGTTGGTTTATTCTCTTAGCAGCATCTTTGGATGAATAAAATTTTTAATTTCCATGTAGTCTAATTTATCAGTCTTTTATCTTATTGTTAGTGCTTTCTATGTTCTGATTAAAGAAGTCTTTCTCTATTGACAATTTGTGAAGACATTCTCCAGTGCTATCTTCCAGAAGATTGTTTTACGCTCACACTTAGATCGGCCATCTATTGGTAAATGTTTTTATGTTCGGGTGAAGTAGGTGTCAAGTTTCATGTTTTCCATTGAACCAGCATCATTCATCAAAAGATTCTTTCTCAGTGTCATCTGTGCTATTAGTCATGTTTCCATGTGTGTGGGGGTCTGTCCCTGGGATGGCCCTCAGTTACACTGGTATATTTGTTCATCTGTGATGTCACACTCTCCTGTGAGTATTAAATTCACCTGGAATGTGTAGAAAAATTTGCAATACTTGACCTTTTTCAATACGAATTTCAGTCCATGAATATTGTATGTCCTGCAATTTCTAACTATTTCCTTAATTTCTCTCACTGACATTTTTAAATTTTCTGTGTGGAAATTTGTGCATCCTATCCTAAATTTGCTACTAAAGATTTGATTTGGGGGAATTATTGCATTTTTTTTGTAAAATTTATTTTCGAATTGTTCATTGTTGACATACAGAAACAAAACTGTGCCTGTATATTTATCCTGTATCCATCAATTTTGTTAATTATGCTAAGAAATATTTTCTTAAATTAATAAACTTTATTTTTTAGAGCAGCTTCAGGTTTACAGAAAAACTGAATGGAAAGTCCAGAGAGTTCCCAAATAACCCCGTCTCCCACACACCCACCTCCCACTATTCTACCATATTGGACCTTCCACCAGAGGGCACACTTGTTTTAATCAAAGAGCTGACATGTCATCATCACCCAACTGTGTTCATAGTTGACATCAGGGCTCGTTCCTTCTGTTGCACATTCTGTGTGTTTGGATAAATGTGTAATGACATGTATCCACCATTATGACATCACACAGAGCAGTCCCAATGCCCTAAGAACCTCTCTGCTCCATCTGTTCACCCCTCCCCCAACCTCTGACAACCACTGAACTTTTCACTGTCCCCATAGTTTTGCCTTTTCCAGAATGTCATAGAGTTGGGATCACACAGAATGTAGCCTTCTCAGACTGGTTTCTTTCACTTAGGAATATGCATTTAAGGTTCCTCCATGTCTTTTGTGGCTTGGTAGCTCTTTTTTATTTTTATTTTTTAGTGTTAATAATATTCCGTTATCTGGATGTCCCACAGTTTATTCATCCATCACCTACTGAAGGACGTCTTGATTGCTTTCAAGTCTTGGCAGCTGTGAATAAAGCTGCTATGAGCATTCATACACAGGTTTTTGTGTGGACATAAGTTTTCAATTCATTTGTATAAATACGAAGAGCGTGATTGCTGCACCACAGGGTAAGAGTATGTTAAGTTTTGTAAGAAACCACACCCTGTCCTCCAAAGTGGCTGTGTCATCTGCCCCCCGGGCCCCTCCGCCCCCACTCCCCCCTTACAGCCCCCCCCTCGCCCCGACCGTGGGTGGGAGTTCCTATGGCTCCACGTCCTCCCAGCACTTGGTGTCTTCCGTGTTCCAGATTTTGGCCATTCTCATAGTGTGCAGTGGTACCTCACTGTTGTTTCAACTTGCATTTACATAATGGCATATGGTGTTGAAATCTTTGCATATGCTTGCTTGCCGTCTGCGTCTCTTAGTGAGGTGTCTATTCAGGTCTTTTGCTCATTATTAAGTTGGGTTGTTTATTTTCTTATTGTTCAGTTTTAGGTGTTCTTTTTATATTTTTGAATAGTAGTTCTTTATCAGATGTGTCTTTTGCAAATATTTCTCCCAGTCTGTGGCTTATTTTGTCATTCTGTTGACATTGGTTTTGCAGAGGAGAAGTTTTCAACTTTAATGAAGTCCATCTGCTCGATTATTTCTTTCATGGATCGTGCCTTTGGTGTTTATGTAAAAAGTCATTGCCGTCCCCAAGGATACGTAGGTTTCCTCACATGTCGGCTTGTAGGAGTTTCATGGTTTTGTGTTTCATGTAGGCCTATGCTTCGTTTAGAGTTAACTTTCGTGAAGGATGTAAGGCCTACACGTAGGTTATCCCATATGGAGGTCGTTCAGCCCCCTATGTTGAAGAGACTGCTTTACTCCATTGTACTGATTTCTCTCCTTTGTCAAAGGTCAGTCTATATTTGTGTGGGACTATTTCCGGGCTCTCCATTCTGTTCCACTGACCTGTTTGTCTGTTCTTTCATCAATACCACACTGTCTCAATTCCTGCAGCTTTCTAGTCAGCCTTCAATTTGGGTAGTGGTAGTGTCAGTCCTCCAACTTTATTCGTTCTTTTCTTCAATATTGTGTCAGCTGTCCTGGGTCTTTTGCATCCATAAAACTCCAGAACAAGTTTGTCAATATCCACAAAATAAGGTGCTGGGATTTGGTTGAGATCACACTGAACCTGTGGGTCAAGTTGAGAAATCTGATCGCTTGACAATTTGTGTCTCCTTATTCATGAACGTGGGATATCTCTCTATATTTTTATTTTTTATTTTATATCTTTCCCCACATTTTGTAATATTCCTCATATAGATTTTGTATTTTTTTGTTAGGTTTATACCTAATTATTTCACTTTTGGGGGAGCTAATGAAGGTGATGTTGTGTTTTTAATTTCAAATCCCACTATTTCATGCAGATACAGAGAAGAGTGATTGACTTTCCTGTATTAACCTTGTAGCCTGCGGCCTCACTGTGACACTTATAAGTTCCACGATTTTTTTCTTGTTGATTCTTTAGAGTTTTTTACACAGAGGATCATGTCATCTATGAACAAAGAGTTTTATTCCTTCCTTCCCAATCTGTATCTTTTTATTTCCTTTTCTTGTCTTATCACATTAGCTAGTACTTCCGGTACAATGTTGGAAATAGTGGTGAGTGTGGACATCTTTGCCTTGTTTCTGATCTTAGTGGGAAAGCTCTGAGCTCCTCACCAGTGAGTATGATGTTAGTGCTAAGTTTCCTTGTAGACGTTCTTTATCAGGTTGCGGAACTTCCTCCCTCCTCCTTGTTTATCATGAATGGGCGTTCGACTTTGTCAAGTGCTTTTTCTACATCTATTGATATGATGATGTCATTTCTCTTCTTTAGTCACTTGGTGGGATGTATTACATTAGTTCATTTTTGAGTATTGAACGAGCCTTGCGATAAACCCCATGTTGTCATAGTGTATAATTCTTTTTATACATTTTGGGATTTGATTTATTAATATATATATTTTTAACAATTTACGTCTATATTTGTGAGACAGATTGGTCTGTAGTTTTATTTTCTAGCAATGACTTTGTTTTTGGTATTAAGGCAATGTTGGTCTCGTAGAATGTCTTAAGATGTGTTCCCTCTGCTTGTATCTTCTGGAAGAGATTGTAGATAATTGGTATAAATTCTTCCTTAAATGTTTGGTAGAATTCACCAGTGTACCCATCTGGGCCTGATGCTTTCTGTTTTGAAAGGTTATTAATTATTGATTCACTTGCTTTAATAGATTTAGGCCCATTCAAATGGCCTATTATCAGTAATAATTTTAATAAATTTAATAGTGTATCTGCTGCTTCCTTGGGTTTCTACGTGCACAGTCATGTGGACCTATTTTATTTCATCTTTCCTAACTCTCAAAACTTTAATTTTTAAATCATTTCTTGCATTGGCTCCTTCAGAACAATGAGAAATAGCAACAGTGATAGTGAAAATTATTGTTCACAAACACAAGGGCAAATATTCCACTACTAAGTCTGATGTTTGACGAACGTCTTTTTGTTGTTTTTTTATTTAGCCCCGTCTGACTCAGTAAGTCCTCATTTACCCCTATATTGCAATTTGTTTCTTTTTAAAATCATGAATGTGTGTTGAAGATTGAAGATTTTAAGTCCTTTTTCTGTATTCATTTAAATAATCGTAGAATATTTCTCCTGTTTTTTGTTATTGTGATGCATTATGTAGTTGATTTTCAAGTGTTTATACCTTGCTTGCTTAAAAAATCTTGTTCTCGATGTATGAATACTTTTTTACATTCCTAGATTTACGTTGCTAAAGCTGTTTTTAAAACTCCCCGTTTAAAGGGTACAATTCAGTGGTTTTGGTATGTTCACAACCATCATCACATTTTAATTTTAGAATATTTCATCATCCACCAAAGGAAACTTGTAATCCTCATCAGTCACTCATTTACTTCCGCTTTCTTTCTACCCAAGGACCAGGCATCCACCAATTCACTTTCTGTCTCTATGGATTTGCCTGTGGACATTTTGCATAAATGGAATTATATAATATGTGGCCTTTTGTGACTGGTCTCTTTCACTTAGGTTAATGTTTTGAAGTTGTACCATGTATTAGGACTTTGATTGCTTTTTATTGCTGAACAATATTCCATTTGAGGATATATCATACTTTATTTATGCATTTATCAATTTATGGACATTTGGTTGTTTTCACTTTTTGGTTGATATGAATAATGCTGCCATGAGCATTTATGTAAAGCTTTTGTGTGGACATGTTTTCACTTCTCTTGGGTAGATATCTAGGAGTAGAAATGCTGGGTCATATGGTAACTGTATGTTTAACGTTTTGAGGAACTGCCAGGCTATTTTTTCTGGTGGCTACACAGTTTTACATTCCCACCAGCAACACACAGCGCTCCAGTTTCTCCACATCCTCACCGACCCTTGTTATTGTCCATTTTTTTTGCATAGTAGTGTCAAATGACAAAAATAATACAATGTAACATTGAGTTTGATGATGTCCTTTATTCAAAGGAAACCAACCTATGGGTTGGGGAGTGCAGTGCCTCACAAGCAGTGGGACATTGTCCTGAAGGGATTTGGGGCAAGGGTGAACTTTACAGGGAGCTAGAAGAGGCAACACAGACGCAGGGCGGGGCTGGCGAGGAAGTTGGGATGTCCTTAGGGTGCAGCAGGTCCCGTTCTCTAGGGTGAGGTGATCTGGGACTGACTGGTGTGTGTGCAGTGGCCTTGACAGGTGTTTCCCGCAAGTGCAAGCTGAATCAGGTTTAGGCCTGTGAGGTGGGCGGGGCCACGGGCGGCCTCCGTTCTGTCGGTCCCGTTATACACACGAACTTGGTCAATAGATCAATAGCCACCCTGAGAGCTGTGCAGTGGAACCTCAGGGTTTTGATGTGTGTTTCCTTAATGTCGAATGCTGATGGGCACCTTTTCATGCTCTATTAGCCACTTACGTATCTTCAGAGACATGTCTATTCAAATCCTTCCCCATTTTTTAAAACTGGGTTATTTCTCTTTTGACTATTGAGTGCAAGGATTTTTTATACATTCTAGATGCAAATCAATTGTCAGACATGATTTGCAAACATTGTCTCCCAAGCTGTGTTGTGTTTTCACTTTCATAGTGGTAGTCTTTGAAGCACAAAGATTTGAATTTTGATGAAGTCCAATTTATCTATTTTTCTTTTGATGTTTGTACTTTTGGTGTCACATCTAAGAATGTGTCACATAACCTATGCAAGGTTATGAAGATTTACACTATGATCTTTCTAAAAATTTCCTTGTTTTAGCTCTTAAATTTAAGTCTTTGGTCTATTTTGAGTGAATTTTTGTATAAGGTGTGAAGTAAGGGTCCAATTTCATTCTTTGGCTTGTGGGTGTGCAGTTGTCCCAGTGCCATTTGTTGAAAAGACTTTTCTTTCCCCATTAGATGGTGCTTGCACACTTGTCAAAATGAGTTGAGCAAACCAACAAGTACATGAAAAGATTCTCAATGTCACTAATCATCGGGGAAATGCAAATCAAAACCACAGTGAGATGCCACCTCACTCCTGTTACGATGGCTGTTACCAAAGACAAGAGATAACAAGTGTGGTGAGGCCGTGGAGGAAAGGGGACCGTGTGCAGTGTTGGTGGGAGGTGAACAGTGCAGCCTCCTTGGGGAACAGTGTGGAGCTGCCTCAAGAAAATAAAAGTGGAGCCACCGTGTAATTCATCAATTCCACATGCGGTTACGGAGCTGGGTAGTGGTGCTGGGCAAAGGCACGTTAAAATCCCCACCCTCCTAGTACAAGAGCTCCTCCTGTGTGTCCCACACCTTTATTGATTAAGCATTCACTGGCCGCTGAGAACTCTGTGTACTTTCCGAAGTTCCGATACAAGTTGATTCTGACAGCTTGCGCCCATTCCTTGGTGGTTCTGTGAAAGACTGGGCCCTCAGAGTTCCCTTTGGCACCATTTTCACTGGCACCAACTCTGGTGTCCTTTTACGTGTTCACCTCAGAACGGCTTTCCGTCACGTTCCATTCCTGGTCAGCGTTTGGCTCACACGGCCCTCACCGTGGCGGCGTCAGAGCTGGAGGACGAAGGGGCCTCTTCTTTGGCCGGTGGTGGCTCGGGGCTTACGGCATCCCTACCCACTATGCCTGCCCACGGTCTCAGCTGGCTGAGTGGGTGCCCACGAGTGACGCCGGTCAGTGTTGCTGGTGCACAGGGGCACCAGGCTTGCCCCAGGACCACAGGCATCCTGCCTGCACAGCCCCAACTCTGCTGCCCCACGGGGATCGGCCTGCAGACTCCTGAGTTCCTGCCAGGCTTCCTGGCAGCGCCACCATGGTCCCTCCAAAGGTTCTCCTGACTTTGAGCTTGTGGAAAAGCTTTTAGCGTCCTCATGAAAAGCATCCCAGCTTTTCTTTGGTGTTGCCAATGCTGACAGGACTTGGAGGGGCAGTGCCTTGGGGAATGTAACCAGAGGGCCTCCTCTCGCTGAGGACCACAGCGCCGGCTTCTGTCACGGTCCCATATCGGATAAACCAGACAAGCTTTTATTGTCCATTTTTTTTGTTCCCCGTGATGTCCAACATGGGGCTTGATGCGACCGAATTCTTCATGTCTGACTTAAGAGTATCTGCATGATTTACTCTCATATTTGCCTTTTGCTTTGGATTTGAGGTGGGAAAGCGTGCTGGCCTCAAAAGTTTACAGCTCACTGAGTCTTTGAACCTGTGTACCTACCACCCACTTCAGAATAAAGAATGCTCGCAGGGTTCCACATTTGCATATTTTTAAAAACTTTCTAATTAAAAAGAAATTTATTGGGGAATATTGGGGAACAGTGTGTTTTTCCAGGACCCATCTGCTCCAAGTAAAGTCGTTGTTTTCAATCTAGTGGTGGTGGGCGCAGCTCACTGGCCCATGTGGGAATCGAACCAGCGACCTTGGGGTTATGAGCACTGCGCTCCAACCACTGAGCCAACCAGCCACCCAAAAGCTTTTTATTTTTAAAATGAAAAATAAAACAAAAATATTAAACAAAACCTGCCTCGTCCATCTTTAGGGCACACGTGATAGTGATCACGTTTTATATAACATTTCGGTCCTGATTTTCCCCCTGTGACGTAAGAACAAAATGACAGGTTATACAGGACCCACAGCGTGTGTGCTGGCTGTGTGCAGGTCCTCCAAAGAATGTTTCACACGTACCAGGACATGTCCCGCCATTCCCTTTAGGTGGTCGCTAATTGTGTCTTCTTCTACATAATTTTGTGTTAACTAAGCTTGTCCACAGAATATGTGAGCATTCGTGGATAAGTACTTTCCTCTGGATAAGTACCGAGATGTCAGGCCCAGAGTAAAAGACCTGATGTCCTACGTTTTAGCAAATGCCACCAGCACGGCTGGGTCTCAATCCCACTGACGGCAGCGCACGGAATTCAGGAAGGTTGAAAGCCCCCCTTGAGAACGGCTGACAGAAAAGAACCACAGGGAGACAAGGCTTGTCTGGGAGAATTTGTTTATTCAGAGGCTCCTAGAGTCCAGAGTGGAATTTACTAGACCAAGGATCAGAGTGAGCTGGTGTCAGGGGGGATGTCAGGGGAGGGGGAGGGGTGTTTAGTGGGTCTGGCCCCCAGGTCTGGCGGGTCAGTGCCAGCTGGAGGTTTGTGGAGATGAGCACTGAGCAGAAGAGGGCGGGCAGGGAAGACGGCTGGGACAGCCCTGTGCCTCATCCAGCGCACGAGAGGTGGCTTTTCTGGGGCTTAGCCCCCGAAGAGCCTGCAGACGGCAGCGTCCAGCGGGCATGGGCGAAGATATTCTGGGTTGTGAGTGTGGTGGTGAAGCCCTGATGGCTCAGAGAGCATGAGGGGGACCCCCGTCTCCCTCAGGAACTGCAGGACTGCTCCACTGGTCCTCAGGACTCGGGCTCACCTCTCCTGGAGAGGATGGACACAGAACTGTGCATGGGAGCGACGGGGTGTGTTGCTACTGATGGCCAGGGAGCACCTGCCATCTGTGGTCAGCATCTCAGATCTTGCACTGACAGCACACGGGGGCACAGCAGGGTTTGCAGCAGCTGGACTGGCAGCAGCAGGGTTTACAGCAGCTGGACTGGCAGCAAATGGGGACACAGCAGCTGGACTGGCAGCAGCCACAGGAACCACACGACCCACAGCCCCCTTTGCCACAGCTGGAGCAGGGACAGGCTGGCACACAGCAGCACACGGGCACACAGCAGCTGGAGCCACAGCCCCCACAGGAGCCACAGCCCCCCTTGCAGCCCCCACAGGAGCCACAGCCCCCCTTGCAGCCCCCACAGGAGCCACAGCCCCCCTTGCAGCCCCCACAGGAGCCACAGCCCCCTTTGCAGCCCCCACAGGAGCCACAGCCCCCCTTACAGCCCCCACAGGAGCCACAGCCCCCCTTGCAGCCCCCACAGGAGCCACAGCCCCCTTTGCAACAGCTGGAGCAGGGACAGGCTGGCACACAGCAGCACACGGGCACACAGCAGCCGGAGCCACAGCCCCCGGAACAGCCACAGCAGCTCATGGTTCTGGTGGGTGAGGGTGGAGCAGGTCAGAGGAGCAGGTTGAGAGGGAGGAGTTCAGATGTGGTGGCTCCTGGGCCCGGGGCCTTTATAGCCCTGCCAGAACGTCGCGAGCAGCTGGTCCCACGTCACACTGTGTGCGGTATTTCCTGGCACGTGCTTACTGTGTTGCTGGATAGCCATTCTCATGGGCCTGGCCAAATCTTCCTCATTGCGTGGGACCCTGTAATTACCCTGATCACCTGCCTGCTCCACTTTCCTCAGGTGACATGGAGAGGACGGGTTTTCTACAAGACCACACCCCCAATCAATACACCCCCAGTCTGGCCACAGTCTCTCCAATATGGTTAATAACACACACATTTTTATGTTACTTCCGACTCTTAAAATACAAGTTGGCTGTGCTAAACAAGAAACTCAGAAATGTAGGGAAGGTAGGATAACCAGTAATCTCAGGTGTGGGGACAGAGTCCCAGAGAGCAGTTTCCAGGCTCTCGGCCTCACGTCGAAAGGTGCTGGCTCAGGTAGTAGATGGCCGTCAGCTGTGACTAGATGGCCATCAGCTGTTACCTGTTAGGCTTTGCCACTGATATAACTGCTGTGGCTAAGCTAGCAAGCGTGGATTGCGGATTGTGGATTGAAGAGAGGTGGATTGCAGTTACCCCGGTAGATTGCAGTTAGCAAGAGAGGTTGGTTGGCAGAGAAGCGTATGGTGGGTTGCGGATTGTGTGGCTCCTGCTTCCTGTGTCTCCAACCCAGCTGCCAGAGAGAATATAGTGGTCTGACTCCCCCATCTATGGCTCCGTGGGTGTTCCTTTTTGGCCTCACCATGTCCTGCGTTCTTGTGCGGGGAGCGGGACCAGAGACCCTGCATGACATCAGCTCACAACGGCAATGTTCAGATTATTTCTTCCATCTTACTTCCCCAGCTATATATATTTCCTTTTCAATTTTGTCCACATAGCGATTTTGCTGACTTTTTATCCATGTCATTAGGGGCTTAACTGAGAAAAGGGATTTTCTGGCCTCACCTTCCTTAGCACACACTAGCCCTGGTTAATTCCGCCATTCGGCTGTTCAAAACTCCAGATTGCTCCCAGTTCTGGCTGCTTCACACGCAGCCTCACAGCGCTGAGCGGGCCCTTTCATTTTGAAATCTGTGTGAATTTCACAGGTGGAAAGGGGTGTCTCATTTATGCTTTCATTTCTTCTTAGCGAGGGTGACTTTTTTTTTTTTTTTTACTTTTCCATAAATTTTATGTTCTTTGAATGCTCTTTCTTGCTTTACAAAGTTATTTATAGGTTGAGGAAATAAATTCCTAGTCCCCAAACAATGGAGTTTGTCTGGCATGAGTGTTTACATAAGAGCTAAGTTTACGGTGTTTTTAAAAGCCATTCTCACTTTTTCTTAATGGCCTTTTCTTTTTCCCCGCCTGGACCACACATTTAGATGGTTTAAGAATGAATGTCTTGTCTGGATTGCAATGTGAGGCAGGTGGTTGATTTTAGTTAATTCACAGAACTTATGGGGATGGACAGGCGGAGGCTCGGAGAAACAGAGAGGAAGAGACAAAGCCGCTCACCTGCGCCCAGCACAGCCCCTCCTGGGCCCCAACTGAGGTCCAGCTGCTGGGAGGACTCATGGGCGACACCATGTGGCCGCAGCAAGAACAACACTGACATCCTATGAGTATTTACACTGTCACATTTGGGACCTACTTTAGCTTAAAAAGCATTTGTTGTCTATCTGAGATCCAGGTTTCGAGGGCATCCTGAATTTTATCTGTCAACTCTGCCACCTGGGTGATGGACCACGCAAAGAGGTCTGCAAGGGGTACAAGCAATATCTTTGTTATGACAGGAGCACTAGGTACGTAGGGCACGCAGCAAATTCCTGGGGTGAACACCTGACACCATCAACTCAGTCAGTACTCAGACTCTTCCATGGAGTCTTGCCTGGGAAGGAACCTGACGACCAGCCCCGAAGCCTCAGGCCCCAGCCCCTCCAGAAGCAGCAGCCCCGGCGGTGGAGACGAGGCCGGGCTCCTCCAGGGCAGGAGAAGTGGCTGTAAAGATGACATCTCACAGCAGTGCTCAGGGCCACGGGCTCAGATCAGTTCCCAAGACCAAGCCTGCGAGTGAGCGTGTGCGTCCGCATGCAGTGCGATGGCAAGGGGGCCACATGCTGGAAGCTGCTGCTCCCTGAGAAAGACACGGGGTCCCCGGTGCAGCTGACGGCCACAGAGAAAGCACAGGACGGGGTGTTAGTGCAGAAAAGATTCCCGGGGACACGGCACAAACAGGAACCAAAACAGGAAGTGACCCTGCACCCAGCGTCTCACCTGACCGGGCAGGGCTATAAAGGCCCCGGGCCCAGGAGCCACCACACCTGAACCCCTCCCTCTCTACCTGCTCCTCTGACCTGCTCCATCCTCACCCACCAGAACCATGAGCTGCTGTGGCTGTTCCGGGGGCTGTGGCTCCGGCTGTGGGGGCTGTGGCTCCAGCTGCTGTGTGCCCGTATGCTGCTGTGTGCCAGCCTGTCCCTGCTCCAGCTGTTGCAAAGGGGGCTGTGGCTCCTGTGGGGGTTGCAAGGGGGGCTGTGGCTCCTGTGGGGGCTGCAAGGGGGGCTGTGGCTCCTGTGGGGGCTGCAAGGGGGGCTGTGGCTCCTGTGGAGGCTGTGGCTCCTGTGGGGGCTGCAAGGGGGGCTGTGGCTCTTGTGGGGGCTGCCAGGGGGGCTGTGGCTCCAGCTGCTGTGTGCCCGTGTGCTGCTGTGTGCCAGCCTGTCCCTGCTCCAGCTGTGGGAAAGGGGGCTGTGGGTCATGTGGAGGCTGCAAGGGGGGCTGTGGGTCGTGTGGGGGCTGCAAGGGGGGCTGTGGCTCCTGTGGGGGCTGCCAGTCCAGCTGCTGTGTCCCCATTTGCTGCTGTAAACCCTGCTGCTGTCAGTCCAGCTGCTGCAAACCCTGCTGCTGCCAGTCCAGCTGCTGTGCCCCCGTGTGCTGCCAGTGCAAGATCTGAGGGTCTGGCACAGCCATCAGCAGCATCTGAAGACCTGTGCTTCCCATCAGTGACCGTGGCCATGGCTGACCCTTGAGCTTCATCTCCAGGTGCTGGACAGCGGACTCTCCTGCTTCAGGACCCCCACCCCCAGCTGCTGCGGGAAAGCAGTGGGCCCCTCCCATGCCCGTTCCAGAGAAGGGCTCCCCCCCTCCACATGCCTCCCCCACCCCCATGCCCAGTGCCTGCGCCCGAGTCCACCTGGAAGTGGCCCACGGCCAGCAAACCTCTAAATAAATTCTCAACTATAGCCTTGCTCTCATGGTCACTCTTTCCTGCCAGCCTGTGTCTCATTAGCAGAACCGACGGAGTCCCCCTCATCTCACTGCCTCACAGGTCACTGTGCCCCACTGCTCACTGCTGGGATGGCAGTGCCAGGCTCAGTGGTCATTCCACAAACATCTGTTAAAGTAACAAATGAAGGAATTACTACATGGGTGTATGGATGTGAAGAATGAATGAATATCGAGGGGTCTCAGCTGAGTCTACATGGGATTCAGAGCTTGTCTTTGTTGGAACAGTGGACGTTCCCCCTTCCCCACGAGACGACCCGCTTGGAGGAGGAGCTCTTTGCCCTCAGTGCCTAGGAAGGGATCTGATGGGTGGTCTCTGTGCCCATCCAGGCCCCAGAGCAGGAGTCAACTCCAGAGACAGAGAAGTGAGTCTAAAATGAGCTGTGATCTGAGATGCTCTGTAGGACAAAAATAGAAATTGTGCTGGTTCAGGGGCCAGGGCCAGGGCAGCTCTGAACAGTGAGCAGCTCTCGCTCCATCTCTGGGCTCAGAGTTACTGGAAATCAGCCACTCACAGATGCTTTAGTTCTACACAGGGTGGGACAGAAGGGAATGCCCTCAACCTGATAAAGGGCATGTACTAAAACCCACAGCTGACATCACACTTAATAGTGAAAGCCTGACATTCCTCTAAGATTGGGAATAAGCGAAGGTGTCCACAGTCACCACTCCTAGTCAATATTGCACTGAAGTTCTAGCCAGGGTAATAAAGCAAGGAAAATAAATAAAGGGCACCAGGTTGGACAGGAAGAAGTAAAACCATCTCTATTCACAGAACACATTATTTTGTATATAGGAAATCCTAAGGAACACACACACACACACACACACACACACACACACACACACAGAGGTTTGTAGGATACAACATCAACATACAGAGAGTGCCAAAAAAACGTATACACATTTTAAGAAAGGAGAAAAACTGTATTAAATTACGCTGATGGGAACCACTCTGAGCACCTCTTGTAATCACAGAAGTTCAAACGTGACTTGTATTCATCTTTTGTTATCGGTATATGTTGAGTATTACAATTTTGATACAGTTTTTTTCCTTTCTGAAAATGTGTATACATTTTTTGGCCCCCTCTATAGAAAAATCACTTGCATTCCTATATGCTAACAATGAGCGATCCAATTTAAATTAAGAAAACAACTTCATCAAAAAAATCAAAATACTCAAGAATAAACTTAAAAGTGCAAGACATGCACACTGAAAACTACAAAACATCATTGAAAGAAGTGAAAAAGCCCAAAATAAATGGACAGACAGCCAATGTTCGTGTATCAAAAGGCTTACTATTGCCAATACTGCACAAATTGATCTGCAGCTCTGCTGCAATCCATCTCAAAATTCCAGGTTCCTGTTGCAGAAATTGACAAGCAGATGTGAACATCCATACGGAGACTCAAGGAGCCCCAGGTAGCCACACAGTCTGGAAAAAGAAAAATGAAGTTGGAGGATTCACAGCTCCCCATTTCAAAACGTACTACAAAGCTACAGCAACCAAGGCAGAAGGATAGACATACAGACCAATGAGACAGAATCAGGAGCTTCTAGGTTTTGTTCTAGAAGTTTAAAGATGAGCCCTTTAAATTATAACCATGTGATTGTCAGCAAGGGCCAAAGCAACTCAATGGGAAGGGTCTTCCCAGTGAATGGTGTTGGGACAACTAGGTGTCCACATGCAAGAGAATGAAGTTGGACCTCTACCTCACATCATAAAAAAAAGAAAACCCTCTAAACGGATTAATGATCTAATCATAAAAGTCAAAACTAGAAAAGCCTTAGAAGAAAACATAGGTTAAACCTTTGTGACCTTAGATTAGGCAATGGCACTTAGCTATGGCACCAAAAGCGCAGGCCAAAAGAAAACACAAGAAAAAGAAAAACCAGATAAATTGGCCTCCATCAAAATTTAAAACTTTTGTGCTTCAAAGGACACTATCAAAAAAATGAAAAGAGGGCCGTCCTGGTGGCTCAGGTGGTTGGAGCGCCATGCTCCTGACTCCGAAGGCCGCCGGTTCGATTCCCACATGGGCAGTGGGCTCTCAACCACAAGGTTGTCAGTTCAATTCCTCGAGTCTTGCAAGGGATGGTGGGCTCTGCCCCCTGCAACTAAGATTGAACACGGCACCTTGAGCTGAACTGCCGCTGAGCTCCCGGATGGCTGTTGGTTGGATTGTGGGCTCTCAACCACAAGGTTGCCAGTTCGATTCCTCGACTCCCGCAAGGGATGGTGGGCTGTGCCTCCTGCAACTAGAAAATGGCAACTGGACCTGGAGCTGAGTGCGCCCTCCACAACTAAGACTGAAAGGACAACAACTTGAAGCTGAACAGCACCCTCCACAACTAAGATTGAAAGGACAACTTGACTTGGACAAAAAATGAAAAGATTAGCTATAGCATGGGGGAAAATTTTTGCAAGTCAGGTATTTGACAACTGACTTGTATCTAGAATGTATAAAGAACTATTACTACTCAAAAATAAAAAGACAAATAACCCAATTAAAAACTTAGCAAAAGGAGGCTGGCCAGATGGCTCAGGCGGTTGGAGCTCCGTGCTCCTAACACCGAAGGCTGCTGGTTCGATCCCCACATGGGCCATTGGGCTCTCAACCACAAGGTTGCTGGTTCGACTCCCACAAGGGATGGTGGGATGCGCCCCTACAACTAACAACAGCAACTGGACCTGGAGCTGAGCAGCACCTCCACAACTAAGATTGAAAGGACAACAACTTGACTTGGGAAAAGTCCTGGAAGTGCACACTGTTCCCCAATAAAGTCCTGTTCCCCTTCCCCAATAAAAAAATCTTTAAAAAAAGAAAAAGAATTTGCAAAGGATTTGGTGTTTCCCCAAAGAAGACATGTAAACAGCCAGTAAGCACGTGAGAAGACGCTCTCCATGGTTAGGCATCCAGTAAATACAAGTCAAAACCACGAGATACCATTTCACATGCCCAGGATGGCTGGATCCAAGGGACAGGCAACACCAGTGGTGAGGATGTGGAGAAATCGGAGCCCTCGTGCATGGTTTAGGCGTATGGGAATAAAAAATGGTGCAACTACTTTGAAAAACAGTTGACAGTTCCTCAAATGTTAAACACAGTTACCATATGACCCAGAAATTCCTCTGCTAGGTATATACCCAGGGGAAGTAAAAACATATGTCACACACAAATGTGCGATAATATGCATAGAAGCATTATTCATAATTGCCAAAAAAACGGAAATATCCAAATGTCCATCAGCTGATGGATAAACAAACTGTGGTGTGTCCATACAATAGAATGGTACTCAGCCCTAAAAAGGAACGAAGTTCTGATGCATGCTACAACGTGAACAAACTTCAAAAAAATTATGCTGAGTGAAAAAAGACAGTTATAAAGGGCCAGATATCACATAATTCCATTTGTATGAGATATCCAAAAATGCTGAATACATAAAGCCAAAAAGTAGATGTGATTTTGTTTTAGGAATAATCTGCCTATGTTTAAGATACTTTTCAATATGAAAGAATCTTACGGTGTGACCTAGAGATCGTCACAGAACAATGCATAGTTGAGTCCTTCATTTCAGACTTGCATTTCAAGGCAAAGGTTATAAAGAACCCCAACTAAATTTAAAGACAGCACTGAAGTATTTAGGATAATGTGGTGTTCGTTATTTCAAAGGCTCTGCTTCCCTGGTCTACAAACATTTAGTACTAGAGGAGGTTTTCATTGTTAGGGCTTTTAAACTGTTTTAAAAAGCTAAACCACTCCAGTCCAGCTTGGATGTGGCACTCCTGCCCGCACAGTAAGAAAAAGCTGAGCAAACTGAAAAAGCAACACGTCGTCTTAGATCCATCAAAGACCTGAGGTCACAGGGCAAACCACTGCCCCCCAGGTGGAGACAGCTGGGCAGGTACAGAGAGCAGGCCCCGGAGCAGAGGCACCTGTGGGAACCAGGCCAGCACTCCTCTAACCACACACTGCTGGGGGGTCGGTGTGCACAAGCCTGGCGTTCAAAACTCCAGGCGGACCCGGTCCTGGGGGGCACACACGTGTGTTAGTTTTACCTCCAGGATCCCCACCAGGTTCCCACAGCGGAGACAGGACAAAAGTGCCCTGGTGCTTCTGGCGACAGCCGAACTACCCCAGAGCACTGGGTCCTAACAAGGCCCGCCCTCAGGAGGAGCTAGCCAACCAGGCCCCACTTGTTGCGTTTGGCAGAGCCCAGCTGACCTGCGGAATGGACAGGCCTTACCCCACCCCTCTGGACATCCTGCCCCCCTAAGGGGGGAGACGCTAAGCCGCACTTGCAGAGGTCACAGCCCAGGTCACTGAGGACTGAGACTTATTCACAGGACTATGGGACACCTCCCCTCCCCCGCCACTGAGGCGGGACGTGTAGCCTAGGAAACCGACAGCCCCCTCCAAGGGACGAGGGAGGGGCCTCACTGGTTACACCAGTGACAAGTGACTGTATCCAGCACCTGCAGCTGGAGGAAAACCAGAACCAGTTTCTTCCAGCTGATCCCTATGACAGGACCTGACTTTAGCTAATTTTAATGTCATTATAATCTCATTTGCATTGTGGTCACTACGACTCCCATCATGCACCTGGTGCCATGGCAGTTCCCACGGAACCACATAAAGAAGAAAAGGCGGGAGACAGGGGTCCCGCCCAGGGGGAGGAGATGAACGAACCACGTCGATGGAACCTCACCATTTCCAGCCCTGGTTGTGACCTCTTTGGGGCAACTCGCTTTCCTCTCAAGTGTGTACTTCCGTTTCAATAACCTCCCAGTGCTTTCCTGCATCTGCCTCGCTCCTGAATTCTTTCTTGCGTGGAGACAAGAACCCGGTCACCTGCTCGGGGCTGAGTCCTCTCTCGTACATCCCGTGAGCCTCCCATGACAGCACCTTACAAACACGTCACCAAAGGCCTGTGTCCACAGTTCCTGTCACCCGGCACATCACGTCCAGCTCTCAGCAAACAGTGACAGGGCGCAGTAGAAGACAACAGCCTGAGGACACCACACAGCGGCAGAACCACACTCGGACGCGGCCGGGACGTTGCAAGGAACAGCCTAAGAATTTAAAAGAACTGTGATAATGTGCTAAGGGTGCTAAGAAAACGGGCAAGAACACCTGGGGAATGGAGGAAGCGAGGTGGCAATCCTAAGAAAGAATCAAAGAAATGCCGGAGGTCAAAAACACGGTATCGGGCTCTTGAGAACACTGGGCACGGCGGACAGGACAATCAGGGGACGTGGAGGGAAGTGAAGGCTAAGTTCCAACTGAAGGAAAGAGCAGGGAGGACAGATGCTGGAACAGGCTGTGCAGGACGGTGGGATAGTGACCACAGGGAGGCAGGTAAGCAGCCCTGCCTGCAGCCTAAGCCGCCTCACTCATCCGAGGGGGAGAAGACAGCCCAAGCCAGTTCAGGCCCCTTCAACTCGAGTTCATGAAACCTTAACTGCAGGACCCTTTGACTGTTAAGTTTATCACGTCTCTATCTTATGAAATATGAACATCAATATCTGTAAAGTATATTTATTCTATGTATGTGCAAGTTGCCCCGATAAGACTTTAAAGAGTAAGTTTTTTAATTGTGATACCAGCAAATTGAATATTAATTTCAAAACCTCAAGCAATCAAACCCTTTGGGGCAGCAAACACGTCCTCACATGCTGGTTCCCTGATCCATGGATGAGGGCTGTCATGGTGGAAATGCCACCTGGAAATTGCCAGAACTGCCTCTCCCGATGAAAACGGTAAACCAGAGCAAGCTCTCGGCAGAGATGGAGGCCACGTGTGGGGACGCAGACGATGCCAATGGGGCGACTCCGGACCCAGCAGCAGAATGTCCCTCTCCAGTCCCCACAGCCTTGCTCTGCTGGTCCTGAGGTCTCGGTTCCAAAGGAAGGAAGGCTTCACCAGGGGACACAATAGCCACCCATGCAGAGGGAACTGACAGCTGCCGCCGGCCACTGTGGGTTCCTTGTGCCTTGGAATCGCCAGGCCAAGCAGGGGTTTGTACTGACTGCGGTGACGGATCCGATGACAGAAGAGAAGCTGCGGTCTGCTCTGCACACGGTAAGAGCACGCCTGGAACACGGCACGGCCCTTCAGCGAATCTCAGCTCCATTGCGCCCAGAGATGACAGTCCCTGGGGAGCTGCAACCCAATGCAAGCAGGACGCAACTAGCCCAGGCTTGGCCACCAGGTTCCCAGCCCAGACTCATGGTTCCACCTGCACTGAATACCCATAAGCAGCTTTGCGCTGAGATGAACCGGAGGGACATTTCCCTACTCATCCCCTCCCCCGTGGCTTTCTGCTTCCCGCCACCTCCGGCCCTGATCCACCTCGCACCTTGCACGTGCACTTTGTGATGTTGTCAAGACTGTTTAGGGCCCAGAAGGGTCAGAGTGTGTCAGAGTGGCCACCAGTAGGGCCTGAGGACACTGCTTCCATCTCCCTAAAAATCTGACCACAAGCCCTATCAGGCGATGGAGCTGTGTGCTGGGTAACAACGCAAACACAAGTTTCTTATAAACACTATAAACTCTTCACAATACTCAGAGTGTTTCTGCTAGAAAGTGGCACAAACAGAAACCAGGAAGGACCATGCGCCCAGCATCTCACCTGACCGGGCAGGGCTATAAAGGCCCCGGGCCCAGGGGCCGCCGCATCTGAACCCCTCCCTCTCTACCTGCTCCTCTGACCTGCTCCACCCTCACCCACCAGAACCATGAGCTGCTGTGGCTGTTCCGGGGGCTGTGGCTCCGGCTGCTGTGTGCCCGTGTGCTGCTGTGTGCCAGCCTGTCCCTGCTCCAGCTGTTGCAAAGGGGGCTGTGGGTCGTGTGGGGGCTGCAAGGGGGGCTGTGGGTCATGTGGGGGCTGCAAGGGGGGTTGTGGGTCATGTGGTTCTTGTGGCTGCTGCCAGTCCAGCTGCTGTGTCCCCATTTGCTGCCAGTGCAAAATCTGATGTAATGGCCAGTCCAGTATTCACCTAAGTTCTTCCAATTGCTACATACATGAGACTTCTGGTCTAGTCATTTCCACTAAACACTCCTTGCTCCTGTGGACCCTGTCCTGCATTTCCCTGTATCCAGCACTTGAAACTCCATTCGCGTGAATGGCCATGGCTCTCTCCCTGTTCCTCTGACATAGCCTTACTTGGATGATGGGCGTCTTCTAATGCTCCCCAATATTCCTCTAAGAAGCACGGGGGCAGACTCACGGGGGCAGACCTTTCCAACTCCTCTGAGGGCCCTATCTGCCACTTCCAGGCACCGACCCATGTTAAGGAACAGCTGGTGGCCAAGGATGCCTCCCGCCTGGCTCCTCAGTAAAGAAAGCACCGCCCCTCACCTGCAAGCCACTTCCTTCTTCCAACAAAGCACGGTTCTGCAGGCCTCCCTTACCTCCAACAGTTTCTATAATTGTCTTTTCAAATACAACAACATTTCTTCCCCATAAAGTTGTCTCTGTTACTGCAAATCAATTTCATGCCGTGTAATTCTTTCACTGCAGTGTCTCTACCACATGCTGAGGAAAAGGAACCTCATCATTAATGGGTTCCTGGGGAGCCTAGGCCAGTTAGCCAGGCACTGCCTCCAAGTACATCCAATGCCCCCATTTCCTCAGCCATGCACATCCTCCACCAATGGTTTGGCAAGGGAATAGGCCACAGCATGATGAAGAGGGTACAGAGCCCTGGGCCCCCATCAGGCTGTGGGACTTGAGTCCTGCACCTGGGACTGTCCAGCAGTGGGACTTTACCTTTCGGGGCAGTGAACTTGGTGTGTCGGGGCCAGCACCTCTCTGTTGTCCTTCCCTCTCAAATCACAGAGGTGGGAAAGCATTTTCCTGACTCCCTTGCAGCTATGGTTCCAGATGCAATTAGGCTCAGTCATTCTGCATTTGCCTTCTCATGATATTTGGTAACCAAATAAGGCAGAAGAACTGAGGGCATCCTGGACCTTGTGCAGTGACATCACAACATTCCATTGTCCAGCCATGGGCATCATGCTTGTCATTTTGCAGGACCTAAAGTGTCACCCCTGGGAATCAGCTTCTCTGGTCCTTTCAGTGTCTCTGAAATCACTTAGCTCTCTATATTAAACTCCATTATGGTTAAAATAGTGAGGTAGCAGAAGGATGCCTCCCCAAAGATAGCGTGTCTTAGTCCCCAGAACCCGTGGCTCTGTTTGGTTGCATGGCAAAGGGAATTCAGGTTGTAGGTGGACTTAAAGGTGCTGATCAGCTGACCTTAGGTAAGGAGACCATACTGGATTATCCAATATAATCACAAGAGTCCTGAAATGGGGAAGAGGGAAGCAGAAGAGTCACAACCAGAAAGATGGTGGCATGAGAAGGACTCAACTAGCCATGGAGAGCTGGGACGGTGGAGAAAGGGGTCATGACCCCAGGAATGCAGGCGCCTCTAGGAGCTGGGAAAGGATTTTGCCCTGGAGCTTCCAGAAGGAACGCAGCCCTGCTATCACCTTGATTTTAGCTCAGGAAGACCCATTTTGGACTTCTGTCCTTGAGAACTGTAAGCTAACAAAGCTTTGAGCTGCCAAACTTGTGGCAATTTGTTACAGCAGCAGGAAGAAATTGACACAAATAGTGAGAATTGCCTGTTATTTGTGAGGAACGCTGCCTGACTGACACCTTGGTCTCAAGGGGTCTTTGCAGCTCTGACACTCCAGAATGTAATATGAGAGTGAGAGTGGGGATTCAGCAACCCCCTTCCCTGGGCAGCACCAGCTTTCCTCTAGAGCTGGTGCTGCCAGACTAAATTTCATGCTTATGTGACTATATCCCATGAGGTTCAACAAAGTCACAGGCTGCTGCCAGGTATCCCTTGACCCACTGCAGACTGTGACGCTGTAGCAGTCATTAGATCTGATTACAAATCTCTCCCTCAGAGACAGATGGCATAAGGCCTGGGATCCCCACACCAGGATCCCTGTGTAAACCTCAAGGTGAACAAAGCTAAGAAAATGCATCACCTGCAGACCCACACATCAAGAATAACTGAAAGAAGTTCTTCATGCCCCCATCATGAACACAGATCTACAGGAAGGAGTGAAGAGCACTAGAAGGTATAAAAAATGCATGGTAAATATAAAGGAACAGTGATTGTTAGGGACTGAACTGTGTCCCCCAAAATTCATATGGTGAAGCCCTAACCCCAAAGTGACTATGAGGGAGACAGTTAAGGTTAAAAGTTAAATGAGGTAAGAGGCTGGGATCTTAATCCAATACCATTGGTGTCCTTATAAGAAGAGCAGACACTAGAGATGTGTGTGTGTGTGTGTGTGTGTGTGTGTGTGTACTCACACAAAGGAAAGGCCATGTGAGGACACAGTGAGAAGGTGACCAACTACAAGCCAGAAGGAAATGCCTCACTCAAAACCAACTTTGATCTTGGAAGCCTGCCTTCCAGAATAGTGAGAAAACAAATGTCTACTGTTTAAGCAGCCCCCTGCGGTGTTTTGTTATGGCAGTCTGAGCAGGCTAGTACAATGACTGTTTAAAGTACCAATAATAAATATAATTTCTGGGGTTGACAATATGTATACAAGTAAAATATGTGACAATAACACAAAAGTCAGCAGTCAGATAAATGGTGTTCAACTGTTGTAATATTCCTGGTTTCTTTGTGAACAAGTAAAAGCACTAATTTTGAAGGCATACTGTAATATGTCAAAGAAGTCCTGGAAGGTAAATATATGGATAAACACCAAAAAAATCCAAAACAATCTACAAATAAAGTTTTACAATAAGTAAGTAAATTTAGTAAGATCACTAGATAAATGGTCAATATAAAATTAACCTTCCTTATATGCTAGTAACAATTAGAAAATTAAATTAAAATCAAAATAATTTATAATGGATCCCAACTGTATATCTAGAAATATAAATCACGTAAAAGATGTACAAAACCTCTAAAATGAACATTACAAAACATTATTGAGAGAAAGATAAAGATTTAATAAATGGAACGCTATCTCACATTCATGAATTGGAAGACTCAACATTGTAAAGGTGTCAATTTCCCAAAAATTTATCAATATATTCATTTAAAATCCCAGCGGATATTTTTTTTTTTTTTTTGTCATTAAATTTGACAAACTCTGGAATAACAGTGGTGACTGTGGGTATTCTTACCTCATTCCCAACCTTAGGGAAAAAGACTTGTCTTTCACTGTTTAGTATGATGTTTGCTGTAGGGTTTTCTTAGATATATTGGCATACAGTTCATCACAAGCCTCTTGTTCAAGCAGAGACACTGATTGCTCTTTGTTCTGTTTGTGTAGCAAACAACCTTGGAAGGCAGCCATAATATATACCTCCAGAGCAAAGAGCAGGCATGTGTACGGCCTGTTGTAAAAGGGTCAGATTCTCTAAGTTCAGGGTTCCTCTCCTGTAAGGTAACTCAACGTGTGCAGGAGTCATGTGTGTCAGAATTGAGAATTGGAGCTCAAGGAAATGGCATAAAAATGCTGATCCTCTGTCTACGGGTACTGCAGTGAGTAATAAACTGTGTTTTGTCTCTGACCCAAGTGTCTCGTGTCTTTTACCAGCATCCATGAAACTGTGGCAGTCTAACATGTTAGTTTAAAATGGGGGGGAGGTGGAATTCCAGACATATCACAATACTGGAGGGGAACTTAAGAAAGTTCCCTCTCTCTTCTTCTTCTTCTTTCTTTCTTTTTTTTTTTTTTTTTGTACATGAATGGGTATTGGATTTTGTGTAATGCTTATTCTGAATTTACTAATATGATCATATGGTTTTTCTCCTCTATTCCAATTACATGGTTAATTACATTGATTCATTTTCAAATGTTAAACAAACGTTGAATTCCTGGGATAAAGCTCACTTCATCAAAGTGTATTATCCTTTTTATATGTTGCTGGATTTAATTTTTAAAGAATTTTTATTTTAAGTTGACAAGAAATGTTTGTCCATAGTTTTCTTTTCCTGTACTTTCTTCATCTGACAACCTAAAAATTCCATATCCAGTAAAAATATCCTTGAAAGCTGACTGGCAGTAAATATATTTTTAGACAATCAAAAACTAAAATGAATCAACAACCACATAGTTAAACTAGAGGAAATATTAAAAGGTTTTTGTTTTGTTTGGTGGTTGCTTTTTTTTCTTTTTTTGACATAAGGAAATAAGTGTTAAATAAAGCTCCATGATACAGTAAAGAATGAAGAATAAGGAAAGGGTAAAAATGCAGGTAAATGTATAATAAATAATACTGGCCATATAAAGCAATACTACTAATGAATTGTGGGCTTAAAATTTACTTAAAACCAAAACCCACAATAACAATAGCACCTATGTGGAGATGAAGAAAATGGTTAGTGTTCTCAGTTTTGTGCATTGTTGTGCTAGTGGTAAAATAACTAAATTTGATTCCATTTTAATAAGTCTAAAGTGTGGTTTTCATCTCTAGGATAACCATGAACAGAAGAGTAAAGTAGGTTGATACCTAATAGAAGAGTAAAGTGTAAAAATTAAAATTTCAAACAATAAAAAGAAAATTATGGAGCAAACAGAAACCAAATAGTAAAATGGTATATTTAAATCTAAATAGTGTACATCACTAAATATATGAGATGTAAGCAGACTAAATATCAATTAAACGGCAAATGTGAACAGGCATTTTGTTTATACACTGTTTACCAGAGCCATCCTTTAAAAAAAAAAAGGATACAGAAAGGTTGAAAGTAAAGGACAGAAATAGATATAACTTACAAATAAATATAATAAATAAATAAAAATTGAGTGGGCAAGGATTTCTTAAACAGGAAAAGAATACTAGCCCTAAAGGAAAACATTAATAAATTGGACTGTATTAAATTACAAACTGTTCATCAAATGACATCTGAAAAAGAATGAATAGGCCAGGTGGACACAGAGAAGATATTTGTCCCATATGTCAACTCAAAGTGCTGACATCCAGATAAAATACAGAGCTTCTATAAAACAACAGCAATAACAAATAATAATAAAAAGATAGACACAGAATAGATGAGGAATAGACTTGCACAGGCACTGTTAAAAAGAGGACATCTAAATAACCAGTGAACACATTAAAAGGTTCTCTGCCTCATGAATAATGCAAAGTAAAACCAAGATATAACAACACACATACACCACTAGAGCTCAAACTTGAAAGCCTGACAGTACCAAATGTAGATAAAAAATATGAAACAACTGGAACTTTCATATATTGCTAATGAGGTTGAAAATTGATACAACTACTAGGTACTATCTACAAAGATTGAATCCTGTCCTATGACTTAGCAATTCCACTTGGAGGGTATACCCAAAAGAAGTATAAAGATACGTGCCTCACAAGACAAGTCCAAGAATGTTCACATAAGCATTATTCATAACAGCCAAAAACTGAACCTAAATGTCCATTAACAGTGCAAGAGATAAATAAATGTGCTATGTACTCATACGATGAAATGCTATTAAAAATGAAAATAAATGAACTCCAGCTTTGGACAACCACATCTGTGAATCTTACACACATAACGTAGAGTGTGGGGTGGGGGGAGGGAAGCAGGCCCAAAACAGTGCACAGCACATTCCAGTATTTCATCTCTTTAAAGTCCAACCGTGGGCAGAACTACTCTGTGGAGTAAACGGTCAGGATAGCAAGGTTTTGAAAAGGAGAGAGAGGGGTATGTCTGGGAAGGGGGTGGTAGAACGTTGTGTTGCATGATCTGTGTAGTGGGGACCCTGCTGTGTTCACTTTGTGATAGCTGCATGATCGTCCACTTGTGCTTTGTGCATGTCCCTGCATGACTGGCACACCACACTAAAGGAAATTTTGTTCAAAGCAATGGCAGATTCAACACATGTTCCCCTCTCTTCTGTCCTGAAACCCCACGAACTTTTGTGAACCCATTCAGAAAATTGACAGAGTACCTTTTATGGGTCAGGTGTGATTCAAAGTTCCAGGAAGACAGGTAAATGACACGTTCATGCTATGAAGAACAAAGTAGGAAAGGAAGGAAGGGGTGGGGAGAGCAGGGGACAGAGGTGAAGTAATGGTTATATTTCTGAATGGACCTTCCTGACAGGGTGTCACCTGAGAAAGGTGGGGGCCCTGAGGACACCTGGGGGACAGCAGGTGCAGAAGCTCTAAGAACACACGCTGCTGTGCTGGAGGGACATCAACAACACTAACATACCTGGAGACACCAGAACGAGAGGGGCAGCAAGAGAAGATGGGGTCTGATGTCTGGTCTCCTAGATCACTGAAGACACGGGCTTCACCCTGAGTGCGTCAGGATGTGCCAGGAATGTTCACCACAGAGAAACATGACATGACCTAGGATCACACCAGGGTCATTTTGCTGCCGTGTTGAGAACCCACTGGAGAGAAACAACTGAGGAGCTGATTCGATAACCCAGGCAAGAGACAATGGTGGCCTAACCAGGTGGCCGGGCCGTGCAGGGGAGAAATGCGCCAACAGTGGATGGGGTTTTAAAGCAGAGTGAGCAGGATTCAAGGACAGAGAGAACATGGGACGGGAGAAAAGGCGGGACGCAGGGCTGGTACCCAGGTTTTAGCACTTGACAGCACTTGCAGGATGAGGTTGCCTTTAGGGGAAGTTTGGGTGAGTTGGAAGACCAGCAGGTCTGAGAGAAGATGAGCCTCTCAGTCAGGACAGGTTGTCCCAGGTGCCTGTGAGAGTCCCCAGAGGAGACCCGTGGTGACGCGGGTGGGGGAGTCAGACATCCAGGCATCCAGGAAAGGGTGCAACCCAGGAGCTGCAGGCTCCACCTACAGGCGCAGGCTCCACCTACAGGCATCGGCTCCACCTACAGGCATCCGCTCCACCTACAGGCAACACCAGGCCGAAGGAAGCCATCCCCGCGGAGTGGGAACACCACTTTCCGCATGAGAATTTTAAAGAATTTTAACTCTATGTGCTGCACTTTCATAAACAGTTCAAATTGATTTTTAAATAGTAAATAATAAAATCAGTATGAGCATGAATTGGAAATGAACAAACAGCCTTCTCAATAAGCCTGGAGGAACTGGCCTCTGGGCAATGAGGGGAAATGAGGCTCGCTCACAGCGGGCCGCGCGCCTCTCCTGGCCAAGCAGCTGCCAGGAAGTAAGACACCTGACGATGTTCTGCAGGCCTGGGCCATCCTATCGCAGGTCACACGCGATGAGCCAGGAAGGCAGGTGACCCGTCCGATTGATGCCAGGGAAGGTTAAACAACCAGAAGCTCAATTCCTAATTACAGGGACCAGCACAGGCGGAAGACACCAAATTTAGACCTAAGAAAGTGGTACTGCCTGAGCCAGGAAGAGGATGTGACAAGGAGAAAACAACATGCACAGAAGAACTGTCACAAGCAGGAACCAGGAAGGACCGTGCGTCCAGCATCTCACCTGACCAGGCAGGGCTATAAAGGCCCCGGACCCAGGAGCCGCCACACCTGAACCCCTCCCTCTCTACCTGCTCCTCTGACCTGCTCCACCCTCACCCACCAGAACCATGAGCTGCTGTGGCTGTTCCGGGGGCTGTGGCTCCGGCTGCTGTGTGCCCGTGTGCTGCTGTGTGCCAGTCTGTCCCTGCTCCAGCTGTTGCAAAGGGGGCTGTGGCTCCTGTGGGGGCTGCAAGGGGGGCTGTGGCTCCTGTGGGGGCTGTAAGGGGGGCTGTGGCTCCTGTGGGCGCTGCAAGGGGGGCTGTGGCTCCTGTGGGGGCTGTAAGGGGGGCTGTGGCTCCTGTGGGGGCTGCAAGGGGGGCTGTGGCTCCTGTGGGGGCTGCCAGGGGGGCTGTGGCTCCAGCTGCTGTGTGCCCGTGTGCTGCTGTGTGCCAGCCTGTGCCTGCTCCAGCTGTGGCAAAGGGGGCTGTGGGTCATGTGGTTCCTGTGGCTGCTGCCAGTCCAGCTGCTGTGTCCCCATTTGCTGCCAGTCCAGCTGCTGCAAACCCTGCTGCCAGTCCAGCTGCTGCAAACCCTGCTGTGCCCCCGTGTGCTGTCAGTGCAAGATCTGAGATGCTGACCACAGATGGCAGGTGCTCCCTGGCCATCAGTAGCGACACACCCCGTCGCCCCCATGCACAGTTCTGTGTCCATCCTCTCCAGGAGAGGTGAGCCCGAGTCCTGAGGACCAGTGGAGCAGTCCTGCAGTTCCTGAGGGAGACGGGGGTCCCCCTCGTGCTCTCTGAGCCATCAGGGGTTCACCACCACACTCACAACCCAGAATACCTTCGCCCTTGCCCGCTGGACGCTGCCGTCTGCAGGCTCTTCGGGGGCTGAGCCCCAGAAAAGCCACCTCTCGTGCACTGGATGAGGCACAGGGCTGTCCCAGCCGTCTTCCCTGCCCGCCCTCTTCTGCTCAGTGCTCATCTCCACAAACCTCCAGCTGGCACTGACCCGCCAGACCTGGGGGCTCAGACCCACTAAACACCCTCCCCCACCCCTGACATCCCCCCTGACACCAGCTCACTCTGATCCTTGGTCTAGTAAATTCCACTCTGGACTCTAGGAGCCTCTGAATAAACAAATTCTCCCAGACAAGCCTTGTCTCCCTGTGGTTCTTTTCTGTCAGCCGTTCTCAGAATGGGGCTTTCGACCTTCCTGAATTCCGTGCGCTGCCGTCAGTGGGATTGAGACCCAGCCATGCTGGTGGCATTTGCTAAAACGTAGGACATCAGGTCTTTTACTCTGGGCCTGACATCTCAGTACTTATCCAGAGGAAAGTACTTATCCACGCATGCTCACATATTCTGTGGACAAGCTTAGTTAACACAAAATTACGTAGAAGAAGACACAATTAGCGACCACCTAAAGGGAATAATGAGACATGTCCTGGTACGTGTGAAACATTCTTTGGAGGACCTGCACACAGCCAGCACACACGCTGTGGGTCCTGTATAACCTGTCATTTTGTTCTTACGTCACAGGGGGAAAACCAATCAGGACACGAAACGTTACATAAAACGTGATCACTACCACGTGTGCCCCAAAGATGGACGAGGCAGGGTTTGTTTAATATTTTTGTTTTATTTTTCATTTTAAAAATAAAAAGCTTTTGGGTGGCTGGTTGGCTCAGTGGTTGGAGCACAGTGCTCATAACCCCAAGGTCGCTGGTTCGATTCCCACATGGGCCAGTGAGCTGCGCCCACCACCACTAGATTGAAAACAACGACTTGACTTGGAGCTGATGGGTCCTGGAAAAACACTGTTTCCCAATATTCCCCAATAAATTTCTTTTTAATTAGAAAGTTCTAAAAAATATGCAAATGTGGAACCCTGCAAGCATTCTTTATTCTGAAGTGGGTGGTAGGTACACAGGTTCAAAGACTCAGTGAGCTGTAAACTTTTGAGGCCAGCACGCTTTCCCACCTCAAATCCAAAGCAAAAGGCAAATATGAGAGTAAATCATGCAGATACTCTTAAGTCAGACATGAAGAATTCGGTCGCATCAAGCCCCACGTTGGACATCACAGGCAAAGTCGCTTGTCTGGTTTATCAGATATGGGAGCGTGACAGAAGCCGGCGCTGTGGTCCTCAGCGAGAGGAGGCCCTCCGGTTACATTCCCCAAGGCACTGCCCCTCCAAGTCCTGTCAGCATTGGCAACACCAAAGAAAAGCTGGGATGCTTTTCATGAGGACGCTAAAAGCTGTTCCACAAGCTCAAAGTCAGGAGAACCTTTGGAGGGACCAGGGTGGCGCTGCCAGGAAGCCTGGCAGGAACTCAGGAGTCTGCAGGCCGATCCCCGTGGGGCAGCAGAGTTGGGGCTGTGCAGGCAGGATGCCTGTGGTCCTGGGGCAAGCCTGGTGCCCCTGTGCACCAGCAATACTGACCGGCGTCACTCGTGGGCACCCACTCAGCCAGCTGAGACCGTGGGCAGGCATAGTGGGCAGGGATGCCGTAAGCCCCGAGCCACCACCGGCCAAAGAAGAGGCTCCTTCGTCCTCCAGCTCTGACGCCGCCACGGTGAGGGCCGTGTGAGCCAAAAGCTGACCAGGAATGGAACGTGACGGAACGCCGTTCTGAGGTGAACACATAAAAAGATACGAGGGAGTGCCAGTGAAAATGGTGCCAAAGGGAACTCTGAGGGCCCAGTCTTCCACAGAACCACCAAGGAATGGGCGCAAGCTGTCAGAATCAACTTGTATTGGAACTTCGGAAAGTACACAGAGTTCTCAGCGGCCAGTGAATGCTTAATCAATAATGGTGTGGGACACACAGGAGGAGCTCTTGTACTAGGAGGGTGGGGATTTTAACGTGCCTTTGCCCAGCACCACTACCCAGCTCCGTAACCGCAAGTGGAATTGATGAATTATACGGTGGCTCCACTTTTATTTTCTTGAGGCAGCTCCACACTGGTCCCCGAGGAGGCTGCACTGTCCACACTCCCACCAACACTGCACACGGTCCCCTTTCCTCCACGGCCTCACCACACTTGTTATCTCTTGTCTTTGGTAACAGCCATCCTAACAGGAGTGAGGTGGCATCTCACTGTGGTTTTGATTGGCATTTCCCCGATGATTGGTGACATTGAGAATCTTTTCATGCACCTGTTGGTTTGCTCAACTCATTTTGACAAGTGTGCAAGCACCATCTAATGGGAAAAGAAAAGTCTTTTCAACAAATGGCACTGGGACAACTGCACACCCACAAGCCAAAGAATGAAATTGGACCCTTACTTCACACCTTATACAAAAATTTACTCAAAATAGACCAAAGACCCAAATTTAAGAGCTAAAACAAGGAAATTTTTAGAAAGATCATAGTGTAAATCTTCATAACCTTGCATAGGTTATGTGAAGCATTCTTACATGTGACACCAAAAGCACAAACGTCAAAAGAAAAATAGATAAATTGGACTTCATCAAAATTCAAAATCTTTGTGCTTCAAAGACTACCACTATGAAAGTGAAAACACAACACAGCTTGGGAGACAATGTTTGCAAATCATGTCTGACAATTGATTTGCATCTAGAATGTATAAAAAATCCTTGCACTCAATAGTCAAAAGAGAAATAACCCAGTTTTAAAAAATGGGGAAGGATTTGAATAGACATGTCTCCGAAGATATGTAAGTGGCTAATAGAGCATGAAAAGATGCCCATCAGCATTCGACATTAAGGAAACGCACATCAAAACCCTGAGGTTCCACTGCACAGCTCTCAGGGTGGCTATTGATCTATTGACCAAGTTCGTGTGTATAACGGGACCGACAGAACGGAGGCCACCCGTGGCCCCGCCCACCTCACAGGCCTAAACCTGATTCAGCTTGCACTTGCGGGAAACACCTGTCAAGGCCACTGCACACACACCAGTCAGTCCCAGCTCACCTCACCCTAGAGAACGGGACCTGCTGCGCCCTAAGGACATCCCGACCTCCTCGCCAGCCCCGCCCTGCGTCTGTGTTGCCTCTTCTAGCTCCCTGTAAAGTTCACCCTTGCCCCAAATCCCTTCAGGACAATGTCCCACTGCTTGTGAGGCACTGCACTCCCCAACCCATAGGTTGGTTTCCTTTGAATAAAGGACATCATCAAACTCAATGTTACATTGTATTATTTTTGTCATGTGACACTACTATGCAAAAAAAATGGACAATAACAAGGGTCGGTGAGGATGTGGAGAAACTGGAGCGCTGCGTGTTGCTGGTGGGAATGTAAAACTGTGTAGCCACCAGGAAAAGTAGCCTGGCAGTTCCTCAAAACGTTAAACATACAGTTACCATATGACCCAGCATTTCTACTCCTAGATATCTACCCAAGAGAAGTGAAAACATGTCCACACAAAAGCTTTACATAAATGCTCATGGCAGCATTATTCATATCAACCAAAAAGTGAAAACAACCCAAATGTCCATAAATTGATAAATGCGTAAATAAAGTATGATATATCCTCAAATGGAATATTGTTCAGCAATAAAAAGCAATCAAAGTCCTAATACATGGTACAACTTCAAAACATTAACCTAAGTGAAAGAGACCAGTCACAAAAGGCCACATATTATATAATTCCATTTATGCAAAATGTCCACAGGCAAATCCATAGAGACAGAAAGTGAATTGGTGGATGCCTGGTCCTTGGGTAGAAAGAAAGCGGAAGTAAATGAGTGACTGATGAGGATTACAAGTTTCCTTTGGTGGATGATGAAATATTCTAAAATTAAAATGTGGTGATGGTTGTGAACATACCAAAACCACTGAATTGTACCCTTTAAATGGGGAGTTTTAAAAACAGCTTTAGCAAGGTAAATCTAGGAATATGAAAAATTATTCACACATCGAGAACAAGATTTTTTAAGCAAGCAAGGTATAAACACTTGAAAATCAACTACGTAATTCATCACAATAACAAAAAACAGGAGAAATATTCTATGATTATTTAAATGAATACAGAAAAAGCACTTAAAATCTTCAACATGCATTCATGATTTTAAAAAGAAACAAATTGCAATATAAGGGTAAATGAGGACTTACTGAGTCAGACGGGGCTAAATAAAAAAAACAACAAAAAAGACATTTGTCAAACATCAGACTTAGTAGTGGAATATTTGCCCTTGTGTTTGTGAACAATAATTTTCACTATCACTGTTGCTATTTCTCATTGTTCTGAAGGAGCCAATGCAAGAAATGATTTAAAAATTAAAGTTTTGAGAGTTAGGAAAGATGAAATAAAATAGGTCCACATGACTGTGCACGTAGAAACCCAAAGAAGCAGCAGATACACAATTAAATTTATTATTAAAATTATTACTGATAATAGGGATTTGAATGGGCCTAAATCTATTAAAGCAAGTGAATCAATAATTAATAACCTTCCAAAACAGAAAGCATCAGGCCCAGATGGGTACACTGGTGAATTCTACCAAACATTTAAGGAAGAATTTATACCAATTATCTACAATCTCTTCCAGAAGATAGAAGCAGAGGGAACACATCTTAAGACATTCTACGAGACCAACATTGCCTTAATACCAAAAACAAAGTCATTGCTAGAAAATAAAACTACAGACCAATCTGTCTCACAAATATAGACGTAAATTGTTAAAAATATATATATTAATAAATCAAATCCCAAAATGTATAAAAAGAATTACATACTATGACCATGTGTGGTTTATCGCAAGGCTCGTTCAATACTCAAAAATGAACTAATGTAATACATCCCACCAAGTGACTAAAGAAGAGAAATGACATCATCATATCAATAGATGTAGAAAAAGCACTTGACAAAGTCGAACGCCCATTCATGATAAACAAGGAGGAGGGAGGAAGTTCCACAACCTGATAAAGAACGTCTACAAGGAAACTTAGCACTAACATCATACTCACTGGTGAGGAGCTCAGAGCTTTCCCACTAAGATCACAAACAAGGCAAAGATGTCCACACTCACCACTATTTCCAACATTGTACCGGAAGTCCTAGCTGATGTGATAAGACAAGAAAAGGAAATAAAAAGATATACAGATTGGGAAGGAAGGAATAAAACTCTTTGTTCATAGAAGGCATGGTCCTCTGTGTAAAAAAATTCTGAAGAAGCAACAAGAAAAAGATCGTGGAACTTATAAGTGTCACAGTGAGGCCGCAGGCTACAAGGTTAATACAGGAAAGTCAATCACTCTTCTCTGTACCTGCAATGAAATAGTGGGATTTGAAATTAAAAACACAACATCACCTTCATTAGCTCCCCCAAAAGTGAAATAATTAGGTATAAACCTAACAAAAAAATACAAAATCTATATGAGGAATATTACAAAATGTGGGGAAAGATATAAAATAAAAAATAAAAATATAGAGAGATATTCCACGTTCATGAATAAGGAGACACAAATTGTCAAGCGATCAGATTTCTCAACTTGACCTACAGGTTCAGTGTGATCTCAAGCAAATCCCAGCACGTTATTTTGTGGATATTGACAAACTTGTTCTGGAGTTGTATGGATGCAAAAGACCCAGGACAGCTGACACAATATTGAAGAAAAGAACGAATAAAGTTGGAGGACTGACACTACCACTACCCAAATTGAAGGCTGACTAGAAAGCTGCAGGAATTGAGACAGTGTGGTATTGATGAAAGAACAGACAAACAGGTCAGTGGAACAGAATGGAGAGCCCGGAAATAGACCCACACAAATATAGACTGACCTTTGACAAAGGAGAGAAATCAGTACAATGGAGTAAAGCAGTCTCTTCAACAGACGGGGCTGAATGACCTCCACATGGGATAACCTACGTGTAGGCCTTACATCCTTCACAAAAGTTAACTCTAAACGAAGCATAGGCCTACATGAAACACAAAACCATGAAACTCCTACAAGCCGACATGTGAGGAAACCTACGTATCCTTGGGGACGGCAATGACTTTTTACATAAACACCAAAGGCACGATCCATGAAAGAAATAACTGATCAGCTGGACTTCATTAAAGTTAAAAACTTCTCCTCTGCAAAAGCAATGTCAAGAGAATGAGAAAATAAGCCACAGACTGGGAGAAATATTTGCAAAGGACACATCTGATAAAGAACTACTATTCAAAATATAAAAAGAACACCTGAAACTGAACAATAAGAAAATAAAAAAAAAACAACTTAATAATGAGCAAAAGACCTGAACAGACACCTCACTAAAAGAAGAGATACAGGATTAAATACTTAAATGTAATATCTGAAACCATAAAACTCCTAGAAGAAAATATAGGGAGAAACTTTACAGACATTACTTGGAGCAAGATTTTTACTGATATATCCCCTCGGGCAAGGGAAGTAAGAGAAAAAATAAACATGTGGGATTACATCGATCTAAAAAGTTTTTTCACAGCAAAGGAAACCACTAATAAAATAAATGGATCCTACTGAATGGGAGAAGATATTTGCCAATGATATATCTGATAAGGGGTTAATATCCCAAATCTATAAAAAACTCATTCAACTCAACTCCAAAAAAAAAAAAACAACCCGATTAAAAAAATGGGCAGAGGATATGAAGAGACATTTTTCTAAAGAGGACATACAGATGGCAAACAGGTATATGAAAAAAATGGTCAACCTCACTAATCATTAGAGAAATGCAAATAAAAACCACAATGAGATACTACCTCACCCCAGTCAAAATCGCTATCATCAATAAATCAACAAACAACAAGTGCTGGCGAGGACATGGAGAAAAGGGAACCTTTGTGCACTGTTGGTGGGATTGCAGATTGGTGCAGCCACTATGGAAAACAGTATGGAGGTATCTCAAAAATCTGAAAATGGAACTACCTTATGATCCAGCAATTCCACTCCTAGGTATCTATCCGGAGAAATCCAAAACTCTAATTCGAAAAAAATGTATGCACCCCTATGTTTATTGCAGCACTATACACAATAGCCAAGAGATGGAAACAACCGAAATGCCCATCGGTAGATGACTGGATTAAGAAACTGTGGTACATTTATACAATGGAGTATTATGCAGCCATAAAGAAGAATGAAATCTTACCATTTGCAACAACATGGATGGACCTAGAGAACATTATGTTAAGTGAAATAAGTCAGACAGAGAAAGACAAATACCATATGATCTCACTTATATGTGGAATCTAAAGAAAAGAATAAGTGAATGAACTAATCAGAAACAGTCTCAGAGACATAGAGGAAAAACTGAGGGTTGCTAGATGGGAGAGGGGGTTGGGATAAGGGGGAAGGTGAGGGGATTAGAAAGCACAATCGGTAACCACAAGATTGCCACGGGGATACGAAAGTCAATTTGGGGAATGTAATCAATAATGTTGTAAAGATTTTGTAGGGTATCCGATGGACACTTGTTCCATTAGGGAGACCACCTCAGGGATGATGTAGATGCCTGATCACTGCACTGCACACCTGAAGCTGAAGCTGAACAATAATGAATGTCAACTACAATTTTACATATGTATAGTTACAAGAAGTGGAGCACAGCATTAGGAATATAGTGGAAATGTGACGGCTGTAGGCGATGTCAGAGGGGTAGTAGATGGGGGGAGGGGGGTTATCACTGTGTGAGGGGTATAAATGATAAATGTTTAACTATTACATTGTTTTGTGCACCTGAAACTAATAAAACAAAAGTTAACAACAAAAAAAGAACAGATGCAGACGGCAAACAAGCATATGCGAAGATGTTCAACACCATATGCCACTATGTAAGTGCAAATTGAAACAACAGTGAGGTACCACTGCACACTATGAGAATGGCCAAAATCTGGAACACGGAAGACACCAAGTGCTGGGAGGACGTGGAGCCACGGGAACTCACACCCACGGCCGGGGCGGGGGATGGGGGATAAGAGGGGGTGCGCGGTGCAGACGTCGCAGCCACTTTGGAGGACAGGGTGTGGTTTCTTACAAAACTTAACATACTCTTACCCTGGGACGCAGCAATCACGCTCTTCGTATTTATACAAATGAATTGAAAACTTATGTCCACACAAAAACCTGCGTATGAATGCTCATAGCAGCTTTATTCACAGCTGCCAAGACTTGAAAGCAATCAAGACGTCCTTCAGTAGGTGATGGATGAATAAACTGTGGGACATCCAGATAATGGAACATTATTAGCACTAAAAAAGAAAAGAGCTACCAAGCCACAAAAGACATGGAGGAACCTTAAATGCATATCCCTAAGTGAAAGAAACCAGTCTGAGAAGGCTACATACTGTGTGATCCCAACTCTGTGACATTCCAGAAAAGGCAAAACTATGGGGACAGTGAAAAGCTCAGTGGCTGTCAGAGGTTGGGGGAGGGGTGAACAGACGGAGCAGAGAGGTTCTCAGGGCAGCGGGACTGCTCTGTGTGAGTCATAATGGTGGATACATGTCATTATACATTTTTTTAAATGCAAAGGTACTTTTTTATTGATGAAATTAAACTCAGGGAAACAATATATGCTTTAATAAAAATTAATTCATTATTTCTAAACCATTAGATTTCTTTTAAAAAGCAAAACTCCTCATCAACTTGCATATATAGACTCACATAAATAAATCCCATTCAATTAATTGTTCAAAGACTTTTTTGGGGATGTTGTTTGCAAATTTTTAAAATATATATCTTCCTCGCCAGCATATTTCTTACAGTTGTAACTTGTATATTCTTTTTCTTTATTAGTTTCAGGTGTACAAAACAATGTAGTAGTTAGACATTTATCATTTATACCCCTCACACAGTGATAACCCCTCTCCCCCAATCTACTACCCCTCTGACATCGCATACAGCTGTTATATTTCCACTGTCTCTATTCCTAATGCTGTACTGCACTTCTTGTGAATATATATATGTGTGTGTGTGTGTGTGTGTGTGTGTGTGTGTGTATACAAACTTGTAGTTGACATTCATTATTGTTCAGCTTCAGCTTCAGGTGTACAGTGCAGTGATCAGGCACCTACATCATCCCTGAGGTGGTCTCCCTAATGAGACAAGTGTCCATCGGATACTCTATAAATCTTTATAACATTATTAATTATATTCCCCAACCTGACTTTCGTATCTCCATGGAAATCTTGTGGTTACTGATTGTGCTTTCTGGTCACCTCACTTTCTCCCTCATCCCCACCCCCCTCTCATCTAGCAACCCTCAGTTTTTCCTCTATATCTCTGAGGCTGTTTGTGATTAGTTTGTTCACTTACTGCATGTCATTATACATTTATCCAAACACACAAACTGTGCAACAGAAGGAATGAGCCCTGATGTCAACTATAGACGTTGGGTGATGATGACATGTCAGCTCATTGATTGAAACAAGTGTGCCCTCTGGTGGAAGGTCCAATATGGTAGAATAGTGGGGAGGTGGGTGTGTGGGAGACGGGGTTATTTGGGAACTCTCTGTAAACCTGAAGCTGCTCTAAAAAATAAAGTTTATTAATTTAAGAAAATATTTCTTAGTATAATTAACAAAATTGATGGACACAGGATAAATATACAGGCACAGTTTTGTTTCTGTATGCCAGCAGTGAACAATTAGAAAATAAATTTTACAAAAGAATGCAATAATCCCCCAAATCAAATCTTTAGTAGCAAATTTAGGATAGGATGCACAAATTTCCACACAGAAAACTTTAAAATGTCAGTGCGAGAACTTAAGGAAATAGTTAGAAATTGCAGGACATACAATATTCATGGACTGAAATTCAATATTGAAAAAGGTCAAGTATTGCAGATTTTTCTACATATTCCAGGTGAATTTAACACTCATAGGAGAGTGTGACATCACAGATGAACAAATATACCAGTGTAACTGAGGGCCATCCCAGGGACAGACCCAAGCACACGTGGAAACATGACTAATAGTACAGATGACGCTGAGAAAGAATCTTTTGATGAATGATGCTGGTTCAATGGAAAACATGAAACTTGACACCTACTTCACCCGAAAACATTTACCAATAGATGGCCGATCTAAGTGTGAGCGTAAAACAGTCTTCTGGAAGATAGCACTGGAGAATATTTTCACAAATTGTCAATAGAGAAAGACTTCTTTAATCAGAACATAGAAAGTACTAACAATAAGATAAAAGACTGATAAATTAGACTACATGGAAATTAAAAATTTTATTCATCCAAAGATGCTGTTAAGAGAATAAACCAACAGGTAAGAGAAGGTCCAAGAGGGTGGAATAGAAACGAACAAACAAATAAATAAAAAATTTTTTTCAAGGAGAGGATAACCAACAGGTAAGAGATTCCAATACAATGGAATAGAAATTAATTCATCAATTAATTAACTAAAAATTTAAAAACAGAGAACCAGGACAGATTTAAAGGAAAGTACGAGCAACAAGACATGTGCTCGTGTCCAAAAGAATAAAAGACCTCCTGCAAATGAATCAGGAAGTAAAGACACTGAAGAGAAAAAGGACAAGAGATTTAAACAGTGCCCCTCAAAGGCAGGTACCGAGCAGTGGAACCTACGAGAAGGCTCCACTGCCACCAGGGAAATGCTCATTAAAACCGCAGTTACGTATGGGCAGAAACATACGAAAATGGCTGGCGTAAAAAAGAACTGACAGGGCCCAGTGGATGTGAGCAGGAGCTGTGAGGGGAGCGTGCGCGTGTTCACAGAGACCCGTGTCCACGACACGTAAGGACACCTACCCCACACCTCGCACGCCACTCCTGGGTGTATGCAGAGGGTATGTGAGTGTGACTAACAGACCAGAACAAGCAGGGGACAGCACAGCTTCCCACCGAAACGGGAAACCATGCAAATATTCACCAAAAGTGGAACTGCTGGGCGGCCGAACGGCTGTTGGTTAGAGCGCGAGCTCTGAGCAACACGGCTGCCACTTCGATTCCCACATGGGCCACTGTGAAGTGCGCCCTCCACAACTAGACTGCAGACAACAAGCTGCCACTGAGCTTCCGGAGGGGCGGCCAGATGGCTCAGGTGGTTAGAGCGCGAGTTCTTAAACAAGGTTGCTGGTTCAATTCCCACATGGGATGGTGGGCCGAACTCATGCATCTAAGATTGAAAACGCAACTGGACTTGGAGCTGAGCTACGCCCTCCACAACTAGATTGACGGACAACGACTTGGAGCTGATGGGCCCTGGAGAAACACACTGCTCCCCAATAAAATCTTAAAAAATAAAAAAAAGTGGAACTGCGAATGAATCCTGAGGAAAGATGGTACCAAAATGAGAATGAACGAATTCACACTCCAGACAGAAGCATGATGACTTCACAACTGTGATGTGAAACGAAAGGAGAACAATTCAAAGAGCATGTGCCACATAGCTCCATCCACCTGAGGTTCGGAACAGGAGAGCTGGTGGAAGTGTCCGGGAGGCAGAGGGCTTGGGCGCAGGTGCAAGGAGCACCTGCAGGTGAGGGAGGGCCTGGCCTTCACCTGGGGCCCTGCGCAAGCACAGCACACACCTAAGAACTGCAGGTAGCCCATTCCTAGGAAACCCCCAAAACGCTAAGAATCCCGGAAGTTACTTTCCAATAATAACAACAAATCAAACAGGGAAGAGGTTAAATTTAGAAACATGAGAAAGAGGATGGTAGACAGAGCCAATGGGAGACCAGGGACCAGACACACACACCCATGTGCCCAGGGAAAGTGGCACAAGCAGGAACCAGGAAGGACCGTGCGTCCAGCATCTCACCTGACCAGGCAGGGCTATAAAGGCCCCGGGCCCAGGAGCCACCACATCTGAACCCCTCCCTCTCTACCTGCTCCTCTGACCTGCTCCACCCTCACCCACCAGAACCATGAGCTGCTGTGGCTGTTCCGGGGGCTGTGGCTCCGGCTGTTGTGTGCCCGTGTGCTGCTGTGTGCCAGCCTGTCCCTGCTCCAGCTGTTGCAAAGGGGGCTGTGGGTCGTGTGGAGGCTGCAAGGGGGGCTGTGGCTCCTGTGGGGGCTGCAAGGGGGGCTGTGGCTCCTGTGGGGGCTGCAAGGGGGCTGTGGTGTGGGGCTGCAAGGGGCTGTGGCTCCTGTGGGGGCTGCAAGGGGGCTGTGGCTCCTGTGGGGCTGCAAAGGGGGCTGTGGCTCCTGTGGGGGCTGCAAGGGGGGCTGTGGCTCCTGTGGGGGCTGCAAGGGGGGCTGTGGCTCCTGTGGCGGCTGTGGCTCCTGTGGGGGCTGCAAGGGGGGCTGTGGCTCTTGTGGGGGCTGCCAGGGGGGCTGTGGCTCCAGCTGCTGTGTGCCCGTGTGCTGCTGTGTGCCAGCCTGTGCCTGCTCCAGCTGTGGCAAAGGGGGCTGTGGCTCCTGTGGTTCCTGTGGCGGCTGCCAGTCCAGCTGCTGTGTCCCCATTTGCTGCCAGTCCAGCTGCTGCAAACCATGCTGCTGCCAGTCCAGCTGCTGCAAACCCTGCTGTTGCAAGCCCAGCTGCTGTGCCCCTATTTGCTGCCAGTGCAAGATCTGAGGTCTGGCCATGACCCCGCATGGCTCTAAGCTGAGCCCCCTGCCATGACCAGTGACATACCCATGTCCCTGAAGGCAGATCCTTGTCCATCATTGGGAAAAGCGTCACCTGAGACTTTGGGCCCTGGGTCCTAGCTCACCAGACCCTGTGCTTTCAGCCATCTTGGAGGCCCCCACTCATATTCCTGAAGCTGCTTTTCTGCTGACGTCTTGTATCCCAGCTCAGGAGGGTCTGAGCCTAAAGACACCCTCCAGTTCCCTACTGATCTCCGAGGACTAGGTCAGTGCTGCTCCTGCCAGAGGCTTCCTGCCTCCCACTCCCATCGCCTCCCTTCCCCTCCACCTGGAACACCTGAACTGTGGCCATTACAGGACCCCAGGAGGCGCTGGCACTCTGAGCCCTGGGGCTGTCCCTCTTCCCTGCCCTTCCCCCCAACACCTCGTCACTGGCTTTGTCTTCCAAGGTCTCCTGCAGACCCTGAGAAGCCCCTAAATAAACATATTCTCTAACCACAAGCTCTGGGTGATCTTGTCTTAACTACTTTGTAGATGAAGAAAGTGCCAAACCTTGGTGGGAGTGAGAGCCGGGGAAGTTCACGGTATTTACACATGTTTAACTTGTATTGTCTTTTCGAGACGTACTTCCTCAGAATGTGTCTTAGGGAGAGATCCTGGTTATTCCAACAATAACGTGGGTCAGGCTGTTTGTCAGATCATCCTTATGGGACGAGATCTCAGGAGCTGCCTGGAGGTACAGCCGGTGTGAGTGGTGATGTGGGAAGGTTTCCTGTCCACAGGCTGGAATCCAGGCAGGGAGCAGACTCTCCGTGGTCATCGTTACAAGATGCTTCTGTCATTAGGAAGGGTGGGGTCGGGACACAGTGTGCACTCGGCTTCTCCTGCTGCAGACCTGAGCTGCATTTCTGAGATGTGCTCAGCTGGGGGCTTCTCCCTGGGCCCTGTCCCACTGTGACACAAGGATCAGGGCCTCACTGGTTACACCAGTGACAAGTGACTGTATCCAGCACCTGCAGCTGGAGGAAAAACCAGAACCAGTTTCTTCCAGCTGATCCCTATGACAGGACCTGACTGTAGCTAATTTTAATGTCATTATAATCTCATTTGCATTATGGTTACTATGACTCCCATCATGCACCTGGTGCGATGGCAGTTCCCACAGAACCACATAAAGAAGAAAAGGCGGGAGACAGGGGTCCCGCCCAGGGGGAGGAGATGAATGAACCACATCGATGAGACGTCACCAATTCTCGCCCCCGGGAGGGGTAAAGGGACTTCCTCATCATGACTCACTCTCTGAGTTCGCCCTCGATTTCCACTCAAGTATGTACTTTCATTTTCAATAAATCACTTCCACTTTCCTGCATCTGTCTCACTCTGGAATTCTTTCTTGTGCAGAGACAAGAACCTGGTCACTGCTGCTTGGGGTGGAGTCCTCTTTTGGACATCCCATGAGATGTCCCATGACAAAACGAACCAGATCTTCTAACTAATTCCTGGTGGAAGACATCCAGGCATCAGCACTCCCGTGAAATGGCTGCAATTCTCCACAGACTCCAAGAGCAGTTATTGAGCACCTGCTGGGTACCAGGCCTGCTCCAGTCCTGAGGACACAGAAGCAAACAGCAGGAAGGACCTGCTCTTGAGCTCCTGCTCTTCCAGAAGGGAGAGGAGAAAGGAAACATGTGACCACTGCTGGGCGATGGAGAGCTCTGAGATGCAGCTGAGGAAACGGGACAGAAAGCTGGACAGATGTGGATGCAGGGCCCTGGGCATGTCCCCATGCCACCCACCATGCCATATGCCAGGTAGAAAAGACACTTCGGCATCTGGGGGTGCAGGGGGGATGGTGCTCCTGCTCCACCCTAGTCCAGAGTAAGGCTGCTTCCCGAGGCCACCAGCACACAGGTTCCAGTTCATGACAAAATTCTCCCACCCACAGAAAAATGAGGACGAAAGTATGAGTTTCATGAAGTTAAATATGTTTACTGTAAAGGGCTAACATTTACACTGAGAGTCTACTTTTGCTAATCGTGGATGCTAAAATCTCCTTAAATTACAATGATTTCAGTGAGAGATGCTTTTTCTTGTCCTTATTGGCAAAATCAAAATCTATCAACAATAAGATAGTCCATAATACTTTTTTTTTTTTTTTAATTTTCACCTCCATGAAATTCAGAACCCTGGAAATCACTCACTCCCTTGGGCCTCATAAGATAGCTCTCTCCCCCGAATGCAAAAACCTCTCGGATAATGTGGTGGCTTTCTTGATTTACTGGTGAATCCACTTTGAAATAGGCAAATACCATATGTATATTCACAGAAAAGCACCAAAAGCACAAGCAACAAAAGAAAAAATAGATAACTTGGAGATTTGGGTCCATGGTGGTGAATTAGGTAAATGCTATGCCTGCTGCCTACCAGGATCACACCAAAATTACAAATAAAATACAGAACAGTCAACCTCAAGAACCATCTGAAGACTAGCTGAATAGAACCCTTATAACTAAGGATATAAAGAAGAGGCTATATCGAGACTGGTAGAAGGGACGGAATGGCAAAACGGGGTGACCTCAAACCTAGACAGTGGTTGAACACCAGGAGGGACACCTCGATGGTGGAGGTCCCCCATGAAGGTGGCTGGAAATCCAGACGCCCTCTTAAAGGGCCTGCAAACAGACTCACCCACTTGCAAACACTCATCTGGTCTCCAGTGGAGGGCAGACAACTCGAGAGGCACCAGAGACATACGAGAAAATTCCGAATTGCATGGCTGCAGGCCAAGGGCTGGAAGGAGAGCAGTCACTAGCTTTATGTGGAGCCCACCTCAAATGTAGCCTACAGGAGGCATCATCTTTTCTATATTGAACCACCTCCCCCAAAGAACCAAATCTGAGATCGCATTTGTCTGCTGAAATCCATGCATGAGCACCACCCCAATGATAAGCTGGGTCCCTGCCCCACACAGCTCATACTGCATTGACCCCCGGGGACATTCTTGCCAGCCCCGCCCCACAGGCTACAGAACCCTTAACAGCAGTGGATGGCCCGCGGCTGTCCAGAGAACTATTGGTGGTGGGCAGTGAGCCACAACCTGCACCAAAGACACTCTTGGGTAGTTCTCAGGGACCTGCAAGCCTCAGGCAAGCAGTCACTGGCTGCGGTGTTCTCAGGGTTTTTGCGTAGTCATCACAGGCCAGGCACTGGCACAAGAACTGAATCTGCATTAACCTTGCAAAAACCACCAGCCACACCCTGAGACTCCCTGAGACCCCACCCCACCCAGATAGCACTTCATTGCCGAAGGCACTTTCAACACCAGATCAACTCAGCTAATGGCTGAGCCTTATGGGCAGCCGGCAGGTGGCAATAAGCCTAGGGAGCCCTGGGCCCTTTGCTAAGCTGCCCCAAGGCCAATACTGGTGGCAGCAAGCCTCGGTTCACAGCGAGGCCTCTAGGTCCAGCACAGGCAGCAGCCAACTACATATAGCTTTGTGGCTCCTACCAGGTAGCCATGTGCTGGTAACAGGCAAGGCTGAAATGTGCCTGCACAGGAGCCCTGCCCAAGAGACACCAGAAACAACACACCCAGAGGCCACTTCAGACTACACTAGAGCACTACCTGGTTAGCCCCACAAGCAACACACCCAAAGTGGGGGTGGGGGGGTCTCAATTGGCACAAGAGCCTGAGGGGGGCGAAGCCTCCTTTAAGGGGTCAGCCCCCAAACAGCAGCTCATACACTGTGGGTACAGCCAATCCTCATAGCCAGTCAGCCTGAGAGTCAGTCCCACATACTGATGCACCAAAAGCAACCAAGGCTCAACCACACAGCAGAACACACACAACACACACAAGGGACACTCCTGGAACAGATGCACAGGAGATCGGGGAGACTGCGCCATTGGACCACACAGGACACACACTACACAGAGCCACAGGGCAAAGACTGAGAGATACAGGAGATCTACCTAATACATAGAAGCAAACACACAGAGGCATCCAGAATGAGGAAGCAAAGAAACATGGGCCAAATAAAAGAACAGGAGAAACCTCCAGAAATGGAACTAAATGAAATGGAGGCAACCAACCTACCAGAGACAGAGTTTATAAAACACTGGTTATAAGAATGCTCGAGGAACTTAGTGAGAACTTCAACAAAGGGATAGGAAGCATAAAGAAGGACATAGGCACCATGAAAAAGAACCAGTCAGAAATAAACAATACAATAACTGAAATGAAGAATACACTAGAAGGAACCAACAGTAGATTAGATGAAGTAGAGGATCAAATCGGTGATTCAGAAGACAAGGTAGCAGAAAACACGCAATCAGAACAACAAAAAGTAAAAACAATAAAAAACAATGAAGATAGCTTAAGGGACACGTGGGGCAACATCAAGCATAACAGGTTATAGGTTGTACCAGAAGAAGAAAAGGAGCAAGTGATCAAGAACATATTTGAAGAAATAAATAATGTCTGAAAACTTCCCTAACCTGGTGAAGGAAATAGACATACAAGTCCAGGAAGTGCAGAGAGTCCCAAACGAGATGAACCCAAACAGTCCCACACCAAAACACCTCATAGGTAAAATGCAAAGTTTAAAGACAAAGAGAGAATCCTAAAATCAGCAAAGAAAGAAAACTAGTTACTTATAAGGGAGCTCCCATAAGACTGTCAGATGATTTCTCAACAGAGACTTTGCAGGCCAGAAGGGAGTAGGAGGAAATATTCAAAGTGATGGAAAACAAGGGCCTACAACCAAGACTACTCTAGTCAACAAGGCTGTCATTTAAAATTGAAAGAGAGATAAAGAGCTTTCCAGACAAGAAAAAGCAAATGAATTCATTAGCACCAAGCCAGTATTACAAAAAATGTCAAAAGGACTTCTTTAAGCAAAAGAAAGGAGGAAACAAACAAATGAAGATCAAAAATATGAATAATGAAATGACAATAACTATGTACCTATCAATAATCACTTTAAATGTAAATGGATTAAATCCTCCAATCAAAAAACAAAGGGTAGCTGAATGGATAAGAAAACAACACCCTTACATATGCTGTCTACAAGAGACCCACCTCAGATTGAAAGACACACACAGACTGAAAGTAAAGGGATGGAAAAAGATATTTCACACAAATGGAAATGAACAAAAAGGTGAAGTAGCAATACTTATATCCGACAAAATAGACTTTAAAATGAAGACTATAATAAAAGACAAAGCAGAACATTACATAATAATAAAGGGATCAACCCAACAAGAAGACATCACTCTAGTCAACATTTATGCACCCAACAGAGGAGCACCTAAATATATAAAATATATAAAAATATATAAATATATAAAAAATATTGACCAACATAAAGGCAGAGATCAACAGTAACACAATCATAGTAGGGGACTTCAACACCACACTGACACCAATGGACAGATCTTCCAGACATAAAATAAACATAGAAACAGCAGCCTTAAATGACAAACTAGACCAGATATATTTAATTGATATTTTTAGAGCATCTCACCCCAAAGCAGCAGAATATATTCTTTTCAAGTGCACATGTAACATTTTCCAAGATAGACCATATGTTAGGCCACAAACAAGCTTCAATAAATTTAAGACTGAAATTATGTCAAGTGTTGTCTCTGACCACAGTGGTATGAAACTAGAAATCAATTACAAGAAAAAAACTGAAAAACACACAAACACATGAAGGATAAATAACATGACAACTAAATATTGAGTGGGTCAACAATAAGATCAAGCAAAAAATCAAAAGATACCTTGAGACAAATGAAAATGAAAACACAATGACCCAAATTATATGGCACACAACAAAAGCAGTCCTAAGAGGGAAATTCATAGCAATGCAGGCCTACTTAAAGAACCAAGAAAAATCTCAAATCAACAGTCTATTTTTACACCTAAGGGAACTGAAAAAAGAACATCAAACAAAACCCAAAGTGAGTACAAGGAAGGAAATAATAAAGATCAAGGCAGAGATAAATGAAATAAATAATACAAATTAAAAAAAATAATACAAAAGATCAATGAAACCAAGAGTTTTTTCTTTTTTTGAAAGATAAACAAAATTGACAATCTCTTAACCAAACTCATCAAAAAAAAAACAAAAAACGAGAGAGGACCCAAATTAAATCAAAAATGAAAGAGAAGTGACAATGGACACCACAGAAATACAAAAAAAATTTTAAGAAAATACAACAAGCAAACATACACCAACAAATTGGACAATCTAGAAGAAATGGATAGATTCCTAGAAGCATACAATCTTCCAAGGCCGAATCAAGAAACAGAAAATCTGAACAGACCAATTACTACCAATGAAATTCAATCAGTAATCCACAAGCTCCCAAAACACAAAAGTCCCGAACTGAATGGCTTCACTGGTGAATTTTATAAAACATTCAAAAAAGAATTAACACCAGGCCAGCCCGGAGGCTCAGGCGGTTAGAGCTCCATGCTCCTAACTCCAAAGGCTGCCGGTTCGATTCCCACATGGGCCAGTAGGCTCTCAACCACAAGGTTGTCAGTTCAATTCCTCGAGTCTTGCAAGGGATGGTGGGCTCTGCCCCCTGCAACTAAGATTGAACACAGCACCTTGAGCTGAGCTGCCTCCCGGATGGCTCAGTTGGTTGGAGCATGGGCTCTCAACCACAAGGTTGCCAGTTCGATTCCCCAACTCCCACAAGGGACGGTGGGCAGCGCCCCCTGCAACTAAAATTGAACATGGCACCTTGAGCTGAGCTGCTGCTGAGCTCCCGGATGGCTCAGTTGGTTGGAGCGTGTCCTCTCAACCATGAGTTTGCCGGTTCAACTCCCACAAGGGATGGTGGGCTGTGCCCCCTGCAACTAGAAATGGCAACTGGACCTGGAGCTGAGCTGCGCCCTCCACAACTAAGACTGAAAGGACAACAACTTGAAGCTGAATGGCACCCTCCACAACTAAGATTGAAAGGACAACAACTTGACTTGGAAAAAAGTCCTGGAAGTATACACTGTTACCCAATAAAGTCCTGTTCCCCTTCCCCCCCAAAAAAAAATTATTAAAAAAAAAAAAGAATTGACACCTAGTCTCCTCAAACTATTCCAAAAAAATCCAAAAGGAGGGAAGGCTCTTATGTTCATTTTACAAGGCCACCATTACCCTGATTCTAAAACCAGACAAACACATTACAAAAAAACAAAACTGTAGGCTGATACCCCTAATCAACATAGATGCAATAATCCTCAACAAATTATTAGCAAACCAAATTCAGCAATACATTAAAAGAATCATACACCATGATCACATGGGATTTATTTCTGGGATGCAAGAGTTCAATATCCACAAATCAATTAACATGATTCAACACACAAACAAAATTAAAGACAAAAATCATAGGATCATATCAATAGATGCAGAAAAAGCATTTGATGAAATACAATATCATTTATGATTAAAAGAAAACTTTCAACAAAGTTGGAATAGAGGGAACATACCTAACATAATAAAGGCCATATATAACAAACCCACAGCTAACATCATACTCAACAGGTAAAAGCTAAACGTGTTCTCCTTAATGTCATGAACAAGAGGACAAGGATGTCCACTTTTACCACTTTATTCAACATAGTACTGGACGTCCTAGCCACAGCAATCAGAAAAGAGAAAGAAAGAAAAGGCATCCAAATTGGAAAGGAAAAAATAAAACCATCATTATTTGTAGATGGCATGATACTATATAGAGAAAACTCTAAAGATTCCACCAAAAAAATATTAGAACTGATAAATGAATTCAGTAAAGCAGCAGGATACAAAATTAATATTCAGAAATCAGTTGCATTTTTATACACGAATAACAAATTACAGAAAGAGAAATTTAGAAAACAATCCCATTTAAAATTGCATCAAAAAAATACTTAGGAATAAATTTAACCAAAGAAGTAAAGACCTGTACTCAGAAAATTATAAGACATTGAAGAGAAAAATTAAAGAAGATACAAATAAATGGAAACATATACTATGCTCATGGATAGGAAGAATTAATATAGTTAAAATGTCCATACTACCCAAAGCAATATATAGATTCAATGCAATCCCTATCAAAATACCAGTGGCATTTTCAAAGAACTAGAAGAAATAATCCTAAAATTTATATAGAACCATAAAAGACCCTGAATAGCCATGGTAATCCTAAGAAAGAAGAACAAAGCTGGAGGTATCATGTTACCTGACATGAAAATATACTACAAGGCCATAGTAATCAAAACAGCTTGGCATTAGCATTAAAAGAAGACACATAGATCAATGGAACAAAATAGGAAACCTAGAAATAAAATAATTCCATGCCTATATGGTCATTTAATCAATGACAAAGGAGGCAAGAATTTACATTGGGGTAAAGACAGTCTATTCAATAAATGGTGCTGGGGATACTGGACACACATGCAAACAAGTGAAGCTGGACCACCTTTTTATGCCATATACAAGAATAAACTCAAAATGAATTAAAGACTTAAAAGTAAGACCCAAAACCATAAAACTCCTAGAAGAAAATATAGGCAGTAAAGTCTCATCCATTATCCTTAGTAATATTTTTACTAATATAGCTTCTTGGGCAAGGGAAGCAAAAGAAAAAATAAACAAAAGGGATTACATCAAATTAAGAAGTTTTTTTCATAGCAAAGGAAACCACCAACAAAATGAAAAGAAATCCTACTGAATGGGAAAAGATACTTGCCAATCATATATCTGATAAGGGGTTAATATCCAAAATTTATTTTTAAAAAAACAACTCATACAATCCAACACCAAAAAAAAATCCAATTTAAAAATGGGCAGAGGACCTGAAGAGACATTTCTCCAAAGAGGACATACAGGTGGCCAATAGACATGAAAAGATGCTCAGGAGATGCAAGATGGCGGAGTAGATAAGCACTCTGCTTGCCTCCTCCCGTGAACACATTAAAATTACAACTAAATTATAGAACAGTCAACCTGGAGATCCATCTGAAGTGTAGCCAAACAGAAGTCCTATAACTAAGGATATAAAGAAGCCACGCCAAGACTGGTAGGAGGGATGGAGATGCAGAATGGGCCCTACACCTGTGTGTGGTGGATGAAAACCAGGAGAGATATCTCAGCTGCAGAGCTTCCCCCCGGAGCAGCAAGGGGACTCCAGCCCCACACACCAGACTCCCCAGCCCAGCGTACTGGTGCCAAGAAGAGGAGACCCCACAACATCTGGCTGTGAAAAACAGTGGGGATTCTGACCATCCAACTATCCAGGTGGGACAGCAGGCTGTGGGTAACACAGCCGTCCCCTTAAAGGAACAGCACACAGACCCACTCTCTTGCAGGCACTCACCTTGAGCTCCCGCGAAGGGACGGTGACTCAGGGGGCGTCATAGGCATACGGGGAGCTGACTGAGGTGTGGGGCTTCAAGGCAAGAGGGCAAGAGGACAGTTGGCATTTTCCCTGTTAGGAGCCCTCCTCCGGCAGCCAGCAGGTGGGTGCCATCTTTCTTGTGTTGAGCCCGCCCCCTATGCTTACGGCTAAATCTGACTCTGATTGGTCTGATGAGCTCCGGGGCTCCACCCTGCTGACTAACTGGGCCCCGCCCCATCCAACTCCCCCAATACTGGAGGCACTTTCTCCAGAGCAGCCAGCCCGCCCACATTGCACTCTTTCTCAGAAAACTATCAGAGTCCACCGGCCCGAGGCAGGAGGTGACTGGCTTCCGTGTGCTCTGAGGCTTTTGCTGAGTAGCTCCAGGCTCAGCACTGGCACCAAACCAGTCTACGTTAACCTGGTGACCACAACTCTTCCCACTCTGGTGACTCCCTGAGATCCTGTCTCACCCAACTTGCTTACCACCCGAGGCTTTATCAGTGGCTGAACCTTAAGGGAGCCAGCAGGTGGCAATCGGCTTAGGTGTGTCCTGGCTTTTTGCAGAGCTACCCTAGACCTGGTACTGGTGTCAGATGTCCTTGGTTCACATTGTGGCCTCTCCCACGTGCCTCCAGCTCCAGCACAGGCAGTGAATAACCATGAATTGCTTTGTAGTTCCTACCAGGAATTGCCCGGCCAGTCACCAGCAGTGGGTGACCTGGGCCTGCACCACAGCCCCTCCCAAGAGGCCCCAAAACAAACATACTTGGAGATTGGCTTCAGATCACAGCTGAGTACTGCCCAATTAGCCCCACAAATGGCATACACAAAGGGCGGTCTCAATAGGCACCATAACCCACTGGGGCGAATCCAACTCAATGGGGTAAGCCCCCCATAAGCTGTGGACGTGGCCAAACGCACAGCCGGTCATCCTGAGGGTCATTCCCACTCACTAATGTGTCAATAGCAATCAAGGCTCAGATATAACAGGAGAGCACACAAAACCCCCACAAGAAATACTCCTGGAGCATCTGGAGAAGGTGACCATGGAGACTGTGCCACTAGTCCCCACAGGACACCTACTACATAAGGCCACTGTGGGAACAGAGCCAGGAGTGCAGTTTCCAGGCTCTCAGCCTCACGTGGAAAGGTGCTGGCTCAGGTAGTAAATGGCCATCAACTGTGATTGCATGGCCATCAGCTGTGGCTAGTTGGCCGTCAGCTGTAACCAGTGAGCCATTGGCCACTAATATAACTGCCGTGGCTACGCTAGCAGCAAATGGGGGCTAGTAAGAAGATGGTGGCTGAGCTAGCAAGGGCAGATTGCAGTTAGTACAGCGGATTGCAGCTAGCAAGTGGGGTTGGTTGGTTGACAGAAAAGTGGATGGCAGGTTGCGGATCGTGTGGCTCCTGCTTCCTGTGTCTCCAACCCAGCCGCCAGCAAGAATATAGTGGTATGACTCCCCTATCTATGACTCCGTGGGTGTTCCTTTTTGGCCTCACCATGTCCTGCATTCTTATGTGGGGAGTGGGACCAGAGACCCCGCAGGCCACCCCACATGACAGCCACCTAGCAAAGACTGGGAGACATAACAGATCTACCTAATACATAGAAACAAACACAAAGAGGCAGCCAAAATGAGGAAACAAAAATACATCCCAAATGGAAGTACAGGAGAAAACTCCAGAAAGAGAACTAAACTCAATGGAGGCAAGCAAACTACCAGATACAGAGTTCAGAACAATAGTTTTAAGGATGCTCAAGGAAGTTAGTGAGAACTCCAACAACCAGATAGCAAGTATAAAAAGGACACAGAAATCATAAAAAAGAACCAGTCAGACGTGAAGAATACAATAACTGGAATGAAGAATGCACTAGAAGGAATCACCAGCAGACTAGATGAAGCAGAGGATTGAATCAGTGATTCGGAAGACAAGGTAACAGACAACACCTGATTAAAACAGCAAGGAGAATAAAGACTCCCCCCCAAAAAATGAGGAGAGTTTAAGCAACCTCTGGGACAACACCAAGCCTGACAGCATTTGCATCATAGGGGTACCAGAAGGAGAAGAGAGGGAGCAAGGGATTGAGAACCTATTTGAAGAAATAATGACTGAAAACTTTCCCAACCTGGTGAAGGAAATAGACATACAAACCCAGGAAACAAAGAGTCCCAAACAAGATGAACCCAAACAGGCCCACACCAAGACACATCATAATTAAAATGCCAAAGATTAAAGACAAAGAGAATCCTAAAAGCAGCAAGAGAAAGCCAACTAGTACCTTATAAGGAAGCCCCCATGAGATTGTCAGCTGATTTCTCCACAGAAACTCTGCAAGGCAGGAAAGGATTTGCAGGAAATATTCAAAGTGATGAAAAGCAAGGATCTCTACCCAGCAAGGCTATCATTTAGAATCAAAGGACAGATAAAGAGCTTCCCAGACAAGAAAAAGCGAAAGGAGTTCATCACCACCAAACCAGTATTATTACAAAGAATGTTAGAGGAACTTCTTTAAGACATAAAAAGAAAAACATCAAAAATATGAATAATAAAATGGCAATAGCTACATATCTATCAACAATTACTTTCAACGTAAATAGATTAAATGCTCCACTCAAAAACATAGGGTGGCTGAATGGATAAGAAAACAAAACCCTTACATATGCTGCCTACAAGAGACTCACTTTAGATTGAGAGACACTCATATGAGATATGACAATTAAGTTCATGAATTTGTTGCTAACCTTTATTGATATCAGAGGGATTACTTTTTATAGGTAGATATCAGTGTATTTTTTAAAATTTTATTGGGGAATACTGGGAAACAGTGTGTTTCTCCAGGGCCCATCATCTCCAAGTCATTGTCCTTCAATCTAGTTGTGGAGGGCACAGCTCAGCTCCAAGTCCCTTCCCATTTTCATTTTTAGTTGCAAGGGGCACAGCCCACCATCCCATGCAGGAATTGAACCAGCAACCTTGTTGAGAGCTCGCGCTCTAACCAACTGAGCCATCCGGCCGCCCCCAAAGGGATTATTCATCATGAATTTGTACCAACAAGTTCATTATTTGGAAGTGCTGAAAAGGCTGCATGAAAAAGTTAGATGACATGAACTTTTCGCCAACAATTCATGGCTCTTGTACCACAACAATGCACCAGCTCACACGGCGCTGTCTGTGAGGGAGTTTTTAGTCAGTAAACAAATAACTGTATTGGAACACCCTCCCTACTCACCTGATCTGGCCCCAGTGACTTCTTTCTTTACCCAAAGATAAAGGAAATATTGAAAGGAAGCCATTATGATGACATTCAGGACATCAAGGGTAATACAACGACAGCTCTGATGGCCATTCCAGAAAGACTTCCAAAATTGCTTTGATGGGTGGACTAGCCACTGGCATTCATGCATACCTTTCCAAGGGGAGTCCTTTGAAGGTGATGGTAGTGATATTCAGCAATGAGGTATGTAGCACTTTTTCTGGGATGAGTTCACAAACTTAATTGTCCAACGGAAAGTAGACATAAAAGTAAAAAGAGGGGAAAAGTTATTTAATGAAAATGGAAAAATAAAAGCTGGTAAAAACAAAAAAACTGGGGTAGCAATGCTTATACCAGACAAAATAGACTTAAAAACAAAGGATATAACAAGAGACGATGAAGGACCCAGTAATCACACTTCTGGGTAATTATCCGAAGAAACCCAAACGCTACTTCAAGGGTCATGTGCATCCACATGTTCATTGAAGCACTGTTTACAACGGCCAAGATGTGGAGGCAGCCTGGGTGTCCGTCCATAGAAGAATGGATAAGAAGGAGGTGGCACATATGTACAGTGGAATATTGCTCGACCATATAAGGGAATGTGTCCTTGCCATCTGCGGTGGCATGGATGGACCTGGAGGGTATTGTGCAGAGTGGAGTATGTCAGACAGAGAAAGACAGATGCAATGTGATTTCACTTATGTGTGGAATCTAAGAACAAAATAAACAAACAAAACAGAAACAAACTCATAGATACAGAGAACATTTTGATGGTTGCCAGATGAGGGTTAGGCGTGTGGGTGAAAAAAGGGGAAGGGATTAAGAAGTACATATTGGTTGTTACACAGCAGTCATGGGGATGTAGGGTATAGCATAAGGAATATAGTCAATAATATTGTAATAACTACATATGGTGTCAGATGGGCACTAGATTTATCAGGGTGATAGATGGGAGAGGTGTGAGGGTCAGGGTGAAAAAGGTGAAGGGATTAAAAAGTACAAATTGGTAGTTACATAATAGTCATGGGGATGTAATGTAGCACGGGGAATACAGTCAATAATATTGTGACAGCATGAGACGGTGTCAGAAGGTTGCTGGACTTGTCACAGTGATCACTTCTTTAGGTGTGTAATTGTTGAATGCCTATGGTGTACACCTGAAACTACTATAATATTGTATGTTAGCTGTATATTTTCCCCTCCCCCCCCAATTCCAATTCAAGCCATTGTTCTCAGTCTAATTGTATAGGACACAGTTCCCTGGCCCGTGCTGGTGTTATGAGTCTTGTGCTCCACCCAGCTGAGGCAGTCGGTCACCAGTCATTGGTCAGCCGCCGATAGCAGCTCTCGCCAGCTGCCAGCCACTCACACTGGCTGCTGGCCACTCACAGCAGCACATGCTAGCTCATGGCAGCCCAGCTCCAGGTTGAGCCATTGTTCACAATCTTAGTTGTAGAGGGCGCAGCTCACTGGCCTATGTGGGAATCGAACCGACGACCTCAGCATTAGGAGCTCGCATTCCAACCCCCTGAGCCACCAGGCCACCCTATATTTTTAATAAAAATCTTCTTGAAAAAAATAAAAGGATATATTGACCGTTTACTCAAAAACTTTTTTTAAAAAGATGCTCAAGGGCGGCCGGATGGCTCAGTTGGTTAGAGTGCGAGCTCTGAACAGCAGGGTCACCAGTTCGATTCCCACATGGGCCAGTGAGCTGCGCCCTCCACAACTAGATTGAAGGACAATAACTTGGAGCTGATGGGCCCTGGAGAAACACACTGTTCCCCGATATTCCCCAATAAAATTTTTTTAAAAAAGGATGCTCAATATCACTAATCATCAGAGAAATGCAAATCAAAACCACAATGAGAAATCACCTCACTCCAATCAGAATGGCGTCGTCAATAAATCAACAAACAAGTGTTGGCGAGGATGTGGAGAAAAGGGATTCCTCGGGCACTGTTAGTGCAGCCACTACAGAAAACCGTACAGAGGTTCCTCAAAATATTAAAAATAGAACTACCTCATGACCCAGCAATTCCACTTCTGGGTATTTATACAAAGAAATACAAACACTAATTTGAAAAAATACATGCACCCCTGTATTTATTGCAGTGTTATTCACAATAGCCAAGATATGGAAACAACCGAAATGCCTATCAATAGATGATTGGATAAAGAAATTGTGGTGCATTCATACAATGGAGTATTACTCTGCCATAAAAAAAGAATGAAATCTTACCATCTGCAACAACATGGATGGACCTAGAGGGTATTATCCTAAGTGAACTAAGTTGGACTGAGAAAGACAAACACCATATGATCTCACTTATATGTGAAATCTAAAGAACAGAATAAACAAACAAACAAAACAGAAATAGACTCATAGATACAGAGATCAAACTGATGATTGCTACCGTGTTTCCCCGGAAATAAGACCTAGCCAGACAATCAGCTCTACTGCGTCTTTTGGAGCAAAAGTTAATATAAGACCTGGTCTTATTTTACTGTAAGACTGGGTCAATATAATATAATATAATATAATATAATATAATACCAGGTCGTATATTAATTTTTGCTCCAAAAGACATATTAGAGCTGATTGTCTGGCTAGGTCTTATTTTTGGGGAAACACTGTAGATGGGAGGGGGTTGGGGGGTGGGGGATAAAGGTAAAGGGATTAGGAACTACAAATTGGTCGTCATAAAGTAGTCATGGGGATGTGAAGTACAGCACGGGGAATATAGTTCATAATGTTGTAAAAACTGTGTATGGTGTCAGGTGGGCACTAGACTCATCAGGGGGATCCCTTCATAAATTATGTAAATGCCTAGTCACTGCACGGTACACCAGAAACTAATATAAAATAGTATTGAATGTCAACTATAAGTTTTAAAATGTGGATAGTCACAGGATGTGAAGGACAGTACAGGGAATAGAGTCAATGGTATGGTCATAGCTGTGTACGGTGTCAGACAGGCAGCAGGCTTGCTGGGGAGACCACATTGTGAGGTATGTAAATGTCTAGTCATTATGTTGTCGTTGTGAACCTGAAACTAATAATAATAAGTAAAAAAGAAGCAGAAAAATTAGACAAGATTTATGTCTGGAAGTAGATTTTTATTGACCAGAGAGGAAATGAGGATTTTCCTCACCTGGTGAAGCACTTGGGGATACTTGTAGTAGATTATTAAGAATGGGTCAGAGGCTGGGTGAAAAAGGTGAAAGGGAGTAAGTGCAGATTGCCAGTTACAAAAACAGTCAAGGGGATGTGAGGTACAGCATAAGGAATATAGTCAATAATGGTGTAATAACTATGTATGATGCCAGATGGGCACTAGACTTATTGGGGTGATCACTTCATGAGTTATATAAATGTCTGATCACTGTGTTGTACACCTGAAACTAATACAGAATGATAGACTGTCAACTATAATTTAAAAATTAATTTAAAAAAACAATGTGTCATCTCCAGGTGGTGGGACTTAAGGATAATTTTAAAAATACTTTTTAACTTGTCCAATTTTCCTACAATGAACATGCATTGTTCTTTTGTAATTAAAGCTGTTTAAATGCTAAAAAAAAAAATAGATAATTTAGACTTCATCAGAATTAAAAAATTTTATGCATCAAAGAACACTATCAAAAAAGTGCAAAATCTACAGAATGGGAGAAAATATTTACAAATCACAGATGTGATCAGGGTCTAGTATCCAAAATATATAAAGAACTCTTACAACTCAAAAATAAAAAGACAAATTAAAAAGCATGCAAAGGATCTTAGTAGTATCTTAATAAAGGGTCTTAATAAAAGGAACTTCTTCGGGCGGGCCCGGTGGCTCAGGTGGTTGGAACATCGTGCTCCTAATGCTGATGCCGCCTGTTCGATTCCCACATAGGCCAGTGAGCTGCACCCTCTACAGCTAAGGTTGGGAACAACAGCTCTCCCTGGAGCTGGGCTGGAGCTGGGCTGCCCTGAGCAGCCGGAGATTGGCGTGAGCTACTGTGAGCTGCCACTGCTGTGAGCGGCCAAAGACTGGTGACCGACTGACTCAGCCAGGAGAGCACAAGGCTCATAATACCAGCGTGGGCCAGGGACCTGTCCTACACAATTAGACTGAGAAACAATGGCTTGAACCAGAGTTGGGGGAGGGAGGCAAAAAAAGAGGGGGGAGGCCAGCCCGGTGGCTCAGGCGGTTAGAGCTCCATGCTCCTAACTCCAAAGGCTGACGGTTCGATTCCCACATGGATCAGTGGGCTGTCAACTACAAGGTTGCTGGTTCAACTCCTCGAGTCCCACAAGGGATGGTGGGCTCCGCCCCCTGCAACTAAGATTGAACACGGCACCTTGAGCTGAGCTGCCGCTGAGCTCCCGGATGGCTCAGTTGGTTGGAGCGCATCCCCTCAACCACAAGGTTGCTGGTTCGACTCCTGCAAGGGATGGGGCTGTGCCCCCTGCAACTAGAAACGGCAACTGGACCTGGAGCTGAGCTGCGCCCTGCACAACTAAGATTGAAAGGACAACAACTTGACTTGGAAAAAAGGCCTGGAAGTACACACTGTTCCCCAATAAAGTCCTGTTCCCCTTCCCCAATAAAATCTTTAAAAAAAAAAAAAAAGAGGGGGGAATAAAAAAGAACTTGTTCTCCAAAGGAGATACACAAATGGCCAGCAAACATGAAAATGTTCCAATGTCATCAAGCCATCGGGCACATGCACATGAAAACACAGTGAGCTATAGCACCTCACACCCATGAGGATGGCTGTAATGAAAAAGGTCAGGTAATAGCAAGTGTTACAAGGATGTGTCCACCAAACACTGCTGCTGGGGTAGAAATTGGTTCAGTTGCTGCGGAAAACAGTCTGGCAGCTCTTTGAGAATTTAAACATGGTGTTATCATGTGACCAGCAATTCTGCTCTGAGGCATTGACCCAAGAGAAATGAAAACATGTGTCCACAGAAGATGTGTACAAACGTTCCCAGCAGCCCATTTGCAATCGCCAACAGGTGGAAACAAGCCAATGTCCATCAACAGATGATGGGTAAACAAGAAACAAAATATGCTTACGACGGCATTGTTCACAAATAATACATCATAAAGGGGAATGAAGCAGTGGCAGACACCACGGCATGGATGGGCCTCAGCACATTATGCTCGATGAAAGAAACCAGTCACAAAAGAAATACGTAGTGCATAATAGCATTCATGCAAAATTTCCAGCATAGGCAAATCTCTCCAGACGGAAAGTGTTATAAGCTAGTGGTTCCCTGTGGCTGGGTGGAGCAGGTGGGGGAGGTAGCCAAGGGCGTGGGACTTCCTTTTAGGAGATGAAATGCTCTATAAGTGACTGCACCTGCACAAGTCCTTGAATCTCAAAGTGACATGACAGCACACACCTTCCACGGATGAAGTGAACCAAGTCACTGGGGAAGCTGAGGGTCTCGTACCGAAGGAGCAGAGCTCTGGTGGGGTCAGAGCACCGGACCGAGCTAAGGAGATGGGAGGAGCGACAGCGCCAGCTGTGTGAAACCGAGAGCCGTGATGCGACCGTGGGAGTGAGAAGCTGCAGTTAGCCAGGGTCACCTGCTTATACCTAGACATCACCGAGAATCAACCCAGAAATCATGTTGGAGACAACGGCCCCGAGCTGGAAGCCAGAACCACTGGGCAATGAGGCAGCACAGGGAGGAACACACTGGAAGATCCTCGAGTAGCGAGGGACAATGGCCTGGCAATGGCTGTAAGGATGTCACCCTGCATCCAAACCTCACATCCGGCTTGTCAGTTGCATTGTTCATTCCTCTGTGTCCTTGCTTCCTTTCCTGCCTAAAGAGGTGCCCGTTTCTGGTTTGCTAATTTGCAAGATCCTTGTCAGCACCAAGTCAGAAGCAGAAACCAATGAAAAGTGGAAGAAAAGGAGGCAAATCCTCATGGGAAAGGGAGAGGCCCAGCCAAGGACCGCAGGGCTGGGCCGGGAGAGGCAGCCAGCAGGGGGCGGTGCCCAAGCCGCAGGGAGAGACCCTCGGAGGGGACCTGTGGTGGCACACGGCGCGGGCCACCCTTTACAAGGAAGTCATCCCCTTTCCCCTCAGGCTGTCCTTGAGCCCATAAACATCCCGTCCACACAGGAGCAAGTGTCAACATGGCTGGTGGTAAACGAGGAGCCTCTGCGCCCCCCACCCCACCCCAGAGAGCAAAGCTGAGGAGAAAGCTGACTCCACAGCTGGGAGAACAGCTGCTGGCAGAGTGGAGGGGGACGAGGAGGACGCAGGGCCACCGGGGACGCTGTGACACACTCAGATACACACGTCTAGGAGGGGTCCCCTTTGACCACGAGGATGGGAACTAATAGTCCTTATTTGGGTTGCAAAGGAAAGGGTATCCCCAGAAAGCTGACGAGGGCACAGGTAAACTGCGGTAATATAAATGCACGCATGCTTACTCATTCTTACAGAAACCACTGGTAATTAGTTTTCTCTTTAGATTTTGATTGTTTCCAGTAAAGACCATGGGTGACTTTTAAAACCTAAATATGCAAGGTTAGTATTGTCAGGGAGAGGACAACACAGCGACGGGGAGTGCACCTAGTTGGACCCTGTCACCCGCAGGTCACCTGTGGTCAGCAGAGGGCAGGTGACCAGCACCCTGGGGCTCCCGGAGAAATACAGGCAGTCTGGAAGCCGAGGTTCTAATTATAGAGACCGAAACAAAGGGGAAGAGGACAAATTTAGGAAACAAAAGTACAGTGCTCACCTGAGCCAGCGGGAGAGAAAACATGGGGCTTGTAAAAATCCTCTCAGGAGGAACCAGGAAGGACCGTGCGCCCAGCATCTCACCTGACCAGGCAGGGCTATAAAGGCCCCGGGCCCAGGAGCCACCACACCTGAACTCCTCCCTCTCTACCTGTTCCTCTGACCTGCTCCACCCTCACCCACCAGAACCATGAGCTGCTGTGGCTGTTCCGGGGGCTGTGGCTCCGGCTGCTGTGTGCCCGTGTGCTGCTATGTGCCAGCCTGTCCCTGCTCCAGCTGTTGCAAAGGGGGCTGTGGCTCCTGTGGGGGCTGCAAGGGGGGCTGTGGGTCGTGTGGGGGCTGCGGCTCCTGTGGGGGCTGCAAGGGGGGCTGTGGCTCCTGTGGGGGCTGCAAGGGGGGCTGTGGCTCCTGTGGGGGCTGCAAGGGGGGCTGTGGCTCCTGTGGGGGCTGTAAGGGGGGCTGTGGGTCATGTGGTGGCTGCCAGGGAAGCTGTGGCTCCTGTGGTTGTTGCCAGTCCAGCTGCTGTGTCCCCATTTGCTGCCAGTCCAGCTGCTGCAAACCCTGCTGCTGCCAGTCCAGCTGCTGCAAACCCTGCTGCTGCCAGTCCAGCTGCTGCAAACCCTGCTGCTGCTCCAGCTGCTGTGCTCCTGTTTGCTGCCAGTGCAAGATCTGAGGCTCTGGCACAGGCCTTCGGTCTCTCGTGTTTGGCGAGACCCATATTCTCATGGATTCCTGAATCTGCTTCTTCCAGTTCTCTCGGAGGCACCAGGACCTTGCTCTCGTCATTCATGCACATGTCCCCCTCCATGGCTCAGACCCCGACCTTCTTACCCTCCTCACTCAGGAGCAGCCTGTGTCCTGGTCCCTGGAGGTGCCTCTGCTTAGAGGCAGGTGACAGCTGGCTGCTGCCATCAGTTCTTCTGACTCATGAGTGGTTCATTCTCTGCCCTCCCCCTGGGCGGGCTGACAGGCGAGGTCGGACCCCACAAAGCCAGGTGCGTGTTTGTGAGTGATGACCGAGGGCTGTTGTAACCTGGCTTCTCAGCCACGGGGACCCTGGATCCCACCCTCTGCATCCTTCTTCCGTGACCAGCCTCCCCCAAAAGAGTTTCTTCCTGTTGCCTCCAAGTTCATGTGTTTAAAATAACAACTAAATTTCCCTTTAATAAAACTCCTGTCTCAAGAAGAGCACTGTATACTTGGTACAATTCTCTCTTCTCCCCTCATTCCTATGTGGTGACGAATCAGTAACTTCCTGGTAAATCAACGTGCCTTGCCATCCATCTCCTCTGCTGGACAGCTATGCCAGAATGCCTGGCACAGTCACAAAGACCCATGCATTGACTTCTGTCTTCCAGTGACCACCAAATGTCATCGCCCCGTCTGCCTTCAGGATAAGAGGACAGCCAGGGAGAAGTGGGCACTGGGGGGCCGCCATGGGAGACCCCGGAGGGCAGCCATCTGAGCAGGGACTTGGCGTGAGCACCCAGTTAAGTGAGGGACAACAGCCGACCTCCTCCCACTGTCCTCCCAGGTCTCAGTACAGGAATGCTGGTCCTTGAAGAGACCCCAAGGAGTAAAACACCAGGACTCCCCTTCCCGTTAAGCCACAACCCACCTTTGATTCAAATACAAAGTTAGCATTTTAGAAGTTAGAGTCAAGAGTTGTGGCACTGCTCACAGGACCATGGCAACCAATGTCCCTACAGGAAAAGCAAGGTCCCCGAGGCACATTTGGGAGAATCCGTGAGGAACAGAAACCATTCCACGTGGACACGCCACGGGACTGTTCTCAGAGCAGGTCACTTAGGTGAGGTTTTAGAAATGACACCATTTCTGGGGAGGAGCAGACAAAAGTTATTTGAGGAAGTCCTCTAGCCAAACGAACATGGAATGAAAAATAGAGGAAAATACAAAAGCCAGCAACACTGGTGAGCAACAGATTCCAACGAAACATACAGAGAAATCCAAGGAACTGTTGGTAACAGGGTAGAGAAAGCGATTGCAATTTTTAAGAAACATGACAAAAGAGATAAAAGAGACATGACAAAAGCAGATGGGGAACCAAAATCATCTAGAAATTAAATTTTAGATCTTTCAAGCACATTTAGGAGGTGAAGAGAGGGAATGGAAAGTATGCCAGAGGGCTCACCTTACTAGGAGACATTGTTTGTTTGATGATGTTGGAAGAAAATATTGTTTACAGTATTTTGGTCAACAATTCAAATAGGGGAATTCTAGAATGGTAGCAGGAGTGGAAGCATGGTTGTTGTATATTCCTGTATCCGCACATAAAAACAGACAAAGCAACTAGGTAGGACCCAAAATTCATGGTTGAACTTCATAACCAAACCAGACGAGCCCCAAATATGGATTTCTGAGAGTCATAAGTCCTCCATGGTACCAGATCTGTGCAAGAGAAAGCAAAGTGACATTTGACGCACCTGAGGACGGGGGACCTCAAAGGGACCAACAAGGACTCACTGGAAAGCATGGCACCATTTTGAGTTCAGCACCTGAAACTGTGGGGCCTTCCTGCCTCCAGTGGGGAGTGGGTGCAAACGCCCTGGGTAAGTCATCACGCTCGGTATGGCCCTGGAACAGACCAAAATGCAGCCCACTCTTCCAAAACAAGCTGCTAAACAATAGGAAGAACGCACACAGAGCATAAATGAACAGCATGAGCCAGAAATAGATGACTTGAGAAATGAGGTGACAGCAGTCAAGGGACAACTAGAGACAGAAGAAAAATCATTTGAGGAGTAGCAACTAAAAGGGAAGGAACACGAGAACATGTGAGCAAAACAAATTTTAAAAGCCAAACGAAAGGAAGAAGGAGACAGAAAGGATTCAAGAGAAAGTGATAAATACTGAAAATAGGCAAAAGACCCAACATATAAGAGTCCTTTAAAAAAGAAAACCGAAGCTGTGTGTGACAGTCACACGATTACAGGAAGGACAGAGAATAAGGAAAAGGCACTAATAGACCCAAAGGAATGTAAGGAAAGAGAGAAAAAAGATTCAGACCAGATGATGCAACATTAAATACAAGATATGATGGTGGATTTAACCCAGATTTGTCAGAAATTACATTAAAAGTAAATGGGCCAAATGGGCCAATTTAAATACAAAGATTCCTAAGCTAGATTTTTAAAAATCCAAATACATGCAAATCCACAAGCCATGTTTAAACATAAGGACACAGAAAGGTTAAAAAATAGAAAAGTTAAAACTGAAAGGATGGAAAAAGACACAACATGCGAAGAAAGCTATATTAATACTATGCAACATAGAAATAAAGCCCAAAAAATTACCAGAGTATCACTTCAATAGACTATGAACCCTAACTATTTAAAATCTGTAGATACATAATGAAGTAGTTTTAAAAAGTAAAGCACATTTTGGCAAACTACAGAGTGAAAAGGACAGAACCACAATCACTGGAAAATTTTAATATTCCTATCTCAGCAATTTATATGCACAAGCAGACAAAAAAAATATCAGGGCACATGTGGGGTACCTGACCCTCAGAATTAACAAATGGACCCAAAACGACTTATATACAGTATTGCAGCACCAACGATAGAATTCACATTCTTTCCAAGCACACAGAGAGCATTTACAGAACTTAAAAGCTGGCCATAAGCCCTGACAAATCGCAAAGGACTGGAGCCATGAGAGCGTGTTGTGTCTCCACCGTGGAAACAAGCTAGAAACCGGTAACAGGAAGGCAGCGAGCAGTTTCCCAAATGGTTAGAAATGAAGAAACAAAAGAGCTCCGAGGATACAGCCCCTGCGAACGAGCCGAGCTGCCTGAAAGAACGATGGTTAGATGGTTAGAAAGCTCTGTCTCACGTTTTCAGGAATCTGGTGTTTTCGAGATTTAGTATCTGTGTTGCCGCAGGAAAACACATTCTTTCTGGCCGCTAAAGAGTGTTTCACTGAATCCGTACCCCACATTGTGAGCACCGTCACCCTTTGGGAGCTCTTTGCTGCCTCACAAAACAGCACAGTGAATACCCTTCTTCCTTGATCTGTGTGAGTGAGTCCCCGCGTACAGACCCGGGGGTCCCCATGTCATGGGGTGCGTGTATACTCAGTACTAAGCACCGCTCGGTGGTTTTTCCACAGAACAGCAAGAGTTTTCTGTTACTTTTCTTTACAATGATTAAAATTAAAAGTGATGGCGGTCTTAGCTCAGTTGGCTAGAGCGTGGTGCTAATAATACCAAGGTTGCCGGTTTGGTCCCCACATGGGCCACTGTGAGCTGCACCCTCCTTTAAAAAAAAAATAAATAAATAATAATAATAATAATAATAATAATAATAATAAAATAATAATAAAATAAAGGTGACGGATGAGCCCTGTGTCCCCACTTGTGGTGGCCTCGTCCTCCTCTCTGACGCGTCTCCTTTGGGTCTCCTGTTCCTTTCTGGTTGATTTGCAGGAGGTCCCAGGACAGCCTGGGCATTAACCCTTTCAGGGCCACGAACATGGCAAAAATCTTCACCCAAAACCATCTTTTAATGTTTCGCAGTAACCTCCACTGAGCAGAAGAATTCTGCAATTCTGTAATTCTGATGTGATTAAATCCCTTTGCCCATCGTTTATGCTCTGGGATCCTTGTGAAGAATTATTTTACCCCCAAAATAATGAGCATGACCTCCGACACTACCTTGGAGTAGTTCATCTTTTCCTTTCACTTTTACACAGACTTCTAGACCATAATCCATCTGGATTTCCGGGGGTGTGAGGCAGGCACCTAATTTACATTTTCTGGATAGACTGAGCCATCTTTCCTCTTCAATTTATTAAATATTCAAGTTCCCGAAGACTCAGGTCTCTGCTGGGCTCCTTCTCTGCCCCTTCCCCTATTTGCCCGTTCCTGCACTAGTAGCAAACGCTTAATAGCTAAGACTTTATTATGCCCGGTATTTGGCCGTGCTCCCCCTTTGCTTATTACTCATAATTGTCTGCTAATCATGAACTTTACACATAAATTTTAAATCATATGGGAGAAACTCCAAAATTAAATCCTTCTGGGGTTTCAACTGGAATATCACTGAATAAATAGATTAGGATGGGGAAAACTAATGTTTTCTAAATTTAAGCCTTTCTACCCAAGAACATGGTATATTCCTCCATTCATCCAGTTCTTTTTTAAGCTCTTAAAAAAAAAAAAAAAAGATTTTTACATTTTTCACCATAGAGGAAAAAGAAAAGAAAGAATCATAAAAACAGATTAATTTACAGATTAATTCTTAGATAATAAGGTTTTATTGCTATTTTAAATAACACCTTATTTTCCACTAGATTTTCTATTTATGGTGAAGACGGATGCTCTAGTTTTGTTTGTTGATGGAAACCTTGAAAAGGTTCATTTTACTGTGTTTCCTGTTGGCTTTCTGAGGTTCCTAATACACATTAGCATGCTGTCTGCAAAACGGAATGTTTTTCTCTCTCCCCGCCCCGGCCAATGTTGCACGTGGCCACCTTGTCCTGTTGCCAGCCATAAAGAGAGTATTTCTGAAGTTTCTCCATTGAGTGTCGTGTTTGCCACAAGCTTTTGTTAGGCTTTGTCTGGGAAAGGAGGCTTTCTACGCTCTCAGTTTTCTATGCGCCACTACCACAGATACAGGTCCTCTGACCTGCCAGCCCCTCCGGGACCGGAATTGCCTTCAGCACCCGGACCCACTGAGCCACCAAGCCCTCGTCCAGGCCTGACCAGTGGCCCGTGTTCTCCACATTCCTTCACTTTCCCTCATTTTTGAAAATCCAGTGTTGGAGCTTGGTTCTCAGCACAACCTGCTCTGAGCCGCTGCTCCTTCAAAACCCCCTCTGGTCACCACGAAAACTTCTGTTGGGGTGAGGGTTCCAGACTCCCTTAGGACAACCCCAGGCTCCCGCTGCAGCTCTGCCCTGCTCGGCCTCCCACCACCTGGAGGGGGCAGGTAAGAAATGGACCAACGGCCAGTGCCACCCCACCCCGAATCCGAGCCTGCTGCACAATGGCCAGCGCCAACTCCCTTCTCTTCCAACTTACTCTCCACTCAGCCACCAGCGTAAGCCTTCTAGATTCTCACAGCGAAATATGTAAGAGGCATTTCCCAAGGTCAAAATCAAGGAGGAAGCCGAAAAGCAGAGGGATGAGCTGATGTGGCAGCTTCTGCTTACAGAAGGTCTCCCCTAGCTCAGAAACTTACCCAGACACAGGGTGCTGTATAAATAAACCATAACGACCAAGATGGGACAGAGAGACAAAATGGAGCTAAGATACCGAAACACCAACACACGACCTGGAAGAGGAAGAGCAGGGCCCTGTAGCCTAAGTTCCTGGCATTATGGGGGGTGGGGGGAGACGTTCATTACATTTAGACAGTGTCTTGTTTAAAACATGTGTGAATGTGTAGGGTTGTCACTAAAGCAGGGACCCTAGTACATAACTTCTAAATAGGTCAAGACAAAAAAAAATAGAAACAATCATAAAAACCCCATATAAGAGAAGGAAGGGATGCATTAAAATCGGTAGTGGGAACAAATGTAAACGTATTAGAAATCATACCAATCTACATGGATCCAGCTCATAAATTAAGGTGCAGAAACCCCAAAATACGGGAGTTTTTAAAGCAGCTCTACACTAGTCACAAGAAACAACCGTAAAATAGAAGCACACCAAAAGGATGAAAGAATTGGATGGAAAGAGACATCAGCCAGGAAATCACCAAGGGAACCAGTTAGCATCGCACAGCACAGCCCAGGCCAGCAGGTGTGACCAGAGGGAAGGAGGCAGAAATCGGCTACAGGTGGACTTAGCCAGGACGACTAGCCATTCTGAATCGGTGTGTTCCCATTAACAGAGCCTCAAATTCTATTGAAAAAGTACAAACTGGAAGAATTACAAGAAGACATTTAAAACTCCAGGATCACAGTGCGAGCTTTCAATGTATTTCTTTTAGCAACTGATAGTCAAGCAAACAAAAAGTGAGTGAGAACACAAACCTTCCCCAGCACCATCGATTGGTGGAAGGATTCGTGGAAACTGACGACCACACAGGTTCCTAAACACGTGTGGGCCATTTACATTCCCATGGGCCAGCTGCCAGGGATGGGGGTGGGGCGTCTCAATAAAGATGAGACAGCCAGACCCTCTGCCCTGAGCTCTGCACCCCTGTCAGAGATCAATCAAAACAGCATCCATAGCACCCATGAAACTTTCATCTGGAAAGTTTTAACCATTTCTAGATAACTCACGGGTCAAAGGCACAATCAAAGAGAAATTAGAAAATAGAATTGACTAGTAATAAAAAGACTATATACCAAATACTTGAGCTTTCTAACTGAAGCCTTTCTTTAAAATAAAGTTTAGCCCTAAATACTTATGCCTGAAAAAGAAAGACTGGAGATTAATGAGCAAAATATCCACAGGAAGGAAGTAAAAAAAAAAAAGAGAGAGAGAAAAATAATAAAGTAGAAGGAAATACAGAAAAGTGAGCTCAAAAACAAATACAACCAATTTTAAAACATAGAAGGAAGAGGGTCAACGAAACCAAAAGCTGGTCTTTGAAAAGCCAAAAAAAAAAATAAATAAATAAAAAATCAACATCTAACAAAACTAATCAGAGAAAAAAGGAAGGAGAAAGGGCAGGAGGAACCAAAACAGGAATGGAAGTGGCATATAACTACCGACCAGCAGTTATTAAAAATAAGTGGCTACTGTGAAAAAGCATATGCCAGTAAACTTGGAAAACTTGGATTAAACGTCATCTCATCAAGAAAAAACAGAAAACGGACTAGGGATGCAACCGCCCTGTAAATCCCATGAGTGAAACTTCTTCCCCCTCCCCATACTGCGAGACCTAGATGACGTCACAAACAGGTTCCACCAAGTGGCTGAGGAATGAATAGTTCCTAACATATACAGCCGTGTTTCCAGTAACTAGGAAGTGAGGACACATGCCCATCTCACGGAGTGACGCTAGTGTCAGCTTGATACCAAAAGAGTGGGGGCTGGAGGAAATGAAAACCACTGGGCACTCTTATTATTAATCCAGACGTATATTCACAAAGCCAATCCAATAATAACCATAGCTTGTGCAAGCTGGGATAATGCCCAGGAATGCAAGGACATTCACGGTTTTCAATCCGTCATAGTAACCAAAGGAGAAACCTATCTGATCACTTCGATGGCTGCAGAAAGGCATTCAACAAAGCCCAACACTCACTGCAGACAAAGGAAAAATTATTGGCAAATTAGGAGTAATATGGACCTCCCTTAATCTGACAAAAATTCTCAACAAACATTTTTTTTCTACCAAAAGTTTACAAGAAGCATTTCACCTAATGGTAAAATGTTAGAAGCAGTACCTTTAAAATCAGGAATCAGACAAGGTTGTCCGCTGGGCTATAAAACATTGTCCTGACCAGTACAGTAAACTGTAAAAAGAAATAAAAGTAATAAAGATTAAAAAGGAATAACAATTCTCTAAAAATATGAGTGTCAACGGGAAGCCGAGAAGCATCTACAGGTAAATTATTGGAATTAAAAATAGAATCTTGGGCCATATTACCCAAAGCAATATACAGATTTAATGCAATCCCCCTCAAAATCCCAATGGCATTTTTTAAAGAAATAGAACAAAAAACCATCAGATTTGTTTGGAACCACAAAAGACCCTGAACAGCCAAAGCAATCTTAAGAAAAGAGAATAATGCTGGCGGTATCACACTTCCTGACTTTGGCTTGTACTACAGGGCTACAATAATCAAAACGGCAGGGGATTGGCAGAAAAACAGACACATAGACCAGTGGAATAGAATTGAGAGCACAGAAATAAAACCACATAAATATGGACAGATAATTTTTGACAAAGAAGCAAAAAACATACAATGGAGGAAAGACAGCCTCTTCAATAAATGGTACTGGGAGAATTGGAAAGCCACGTGCAAAAGAATGAAACTGGACTGCTATCTGTCACCATGTACCAAAATTAATTCAAAATGGATCAAAGACTTAAGCATAAGACCTGAAACAATAAACTGCATAGAAGAAAACATAGGTACTAAACTTATGGACCTTAGGTTCAAAGAGCATTTTATGAATTTGACTCCAAAGGCAAGGGAAGTAAAAGCTAAAATAAATGAATGGGACTATATGAAACTTAAAAGCTTCTGCACAGCAAAAGAAACCATCGACAAAATAAAGGGGCAACCAACTGAATGGGAGAAGATTTTTGCAAACAGTGCCTCCAATAAGGGGCTAATATCCAAAATATACAAGGAAGTCATGCAACTCAACAACAAAAAAACAAACAACCCAATTGAAAAATGGGCAGAGGACCTGAAGAGTCATTTTTTCCAAAGAGGACATACAAATGGCAAATAGACATATGAAAAAATGCTCAACATCACTAATCATCAGAGGAATGCAAATAAAAAACACAGTGAGATGTCACCTCACCCCAGTTAGAACGGCTATCATCAACAAGACAAATAGTAACAAGTGTTGGAGAGGCTGTGGAGAAAAAGGAACCCTCAGACACTGTTGGTGGGAATGCAGACTGGTGCAGCCGCTATGGAAGGCAGTGTGGAGGTTGCTCAAAACATTACGAATAGAATTGCCATATGACCCAGCAATCCCTCTCCTGGGTACCTACCCAAAAAATCTGAAAACATTTATACATAAAGACACATGTGCTCCAATGTTCATTGCAGCTTTATTTACAGTGGCCAAGACATGGAAACAACCAAAATGTCCTTCGATAGATGAATGGATAAAGAAGTTGTGGTATATATACACAATGGAATACTATTCGGCGGTAAGAAAAGATGAAATAGGACCATTCGTGACAACATGGATAGATCTTGAAATTATCATTCTAAGCGAAATAAGTCAGACAGAAAAAGCAGAGAACCATATGATTTCACTGATATGTGGTATATAAAACTGAAAACAACAAAAGAACAAGAAAAACAAATGAAGAAACAAAACTCATAGACACAGACAATAGTTTAGTGGTTACCACAGGGTAAGGGGGTGGGGGGTGGTAGATGAGGGTAAGGGAGACCAAATATATGGTGATGGAAGGAGAACTGACTCTGGGTGGTGAACACACAATGGGATTTATAGATGATGTAATACAGAATTGTACACCTGAAATCTGTGTAACTCTACTAACAGTTGTCACCCCAATAAACTTTAATTTAAAAAAAAAAAAGAATCTTGTTGCTGAGAACAGGATCAGTACACAAAATCAATCAACAGCTAGAAAATGTAACTTTAAAAGACACCATTTACAAGAGCAACCCTTGTCCCCTCCCCCCCAAAAAAAGGTAGGTAACAATGACTGACAAATGCGAGATCTTTATGGAGGAAAAACATTGAAACTCTATTCAAAATATTTAAAGACCTTCTAAATAAATTGGGAAACATGACATTCATGGATCAGAATATTCGAAGTCTTAAACATGTCAATTGTCCCTCAGATTAATCTGTGAGTTCAGGGCAAGTACAACAGAAACCCTGACAAGGTCACTGCAGGAACCTGAAAAAGCTGCCTCTGATGAAGACAGAAGAACGAAGGCCGGTGGGTGGCCTCATACGGGGGCTGTCAGTTTTGCTGGCCAGGTAGCAGGAAGTTCATACAGGGGTATTCGAAGAGGAGATGGACAGTGGGGGACTGGGAACTGGGCAGGACCTGAACTCACTGTGACAGAGATGACACTGCAGGTTGCGGGGGACCAGTGATACCAGGCAGTCAGTCATTTACTTGGGAAAAAACAAGTAAATGGAATCCCTACTTCAGAAAATACACACAATTGAATTCCAGGTAAGTATTTTTTAACTCTAAACTTCCAAACTTAAAAAAGCATATAGGGGGTGCTATATGACTAAGGACTTGCGGGAGGGAAGGATTTTCTGAATAAGAAACAAAAATAAACTCTAAAGAACAAGATGAATACATTTCCCTACACCCAAATTTTAAACCTGCTACACCAGAAACCACCAGCAGAAAAACAAAAAGTACCACAAAATTTTAAAAGCCATAGACCGGAAAAAGATAGTTGCATATTACTGATTAGAACCCTGAAAATTCTAAGAACTTCAGAAATCAATAAAAATAATCCAATTTTGTTAAGTGATGCTCAAGGAACTCAGTGAGAACTCCAACAAAGACATAGACACCATAAAAAAGCACCAGACAGATGTGAAGAATGCACTAGAAGGAATCACCAGCAGACTAGATGAAGCACAGGATTGAATCAGCGATTTGGAAGACGAGGTAACAGACAACACCTGATCGAAACAGCAACGAGAAAAAAGAATCCCCCCCAAAATGAGGAGAGTTTAAGAGCCCTTTGGGACACACCAAGCCTGACAGCATTTGCATCATAGGGGTACCAGAAGGAGAAGAGAGGGAGCAAGGGATTGAGAACCTATTTGAAGAAATAATGACTGAAAACATTCCTAACGTGGCGAAGGAAATAGACATACAAGCCCAGGAAGCGCAGAGAGTCTGGCTGTGGTGCGAAGAAACAGGAACTCTCCTACATTGCTGGGGGACAACTGGGCAGTGCCCGCTCAGGGAGGGGCGCAACAGCCAGCTGCCCACCCCACTGGGCAGGAGGGCCTTCCCAGAGAAAATTCCCGCAGACTTTGAAATAGCAACAAAAAGGAAACACAATGTCCACCAGCAGGTAGATGGATACGTCAATGTCTATACCTTTAGCATCAGAGAAAACCAGTAAACTAGAGCCGTACAGATCACCTAGACAAATCTCCAACACCGATTGTTTTCAAAAGCACTTTTCAGCAGAAATATACCAGTGCGTGACCAATTACATGAAGTTTAGAGCATGCACAATGCTGTTTAAAGGACACAGGTACTTACTAAGACTGCAACCACCTCCTGGGAGTGGTAAATTCCAAACTCAGGAGTCAGCTACAGCGTGGAGGGGACAACATGGAAAGATGTGTGAAGGGCCTGCATCTATTTTTGCAATCTTCTTCATAACTTGGGTGTTTTTACATGTTCATTTGCTATATTATTATCTATACCCTCTGTACAGCTAAAATACACCATTTTTTAATCAGGTGAGATGCTGTAGTTAATCGGAATGGGCTGAACCCTTGGGGTGGGGGTTTCCCTCAAGTCTAAGCTCAGGTTCAGCAAGGGACTGGGTCCCTGTGAGCAGCCATAGCAGGTAATGGCGCATGGGCCTTACACCAGGGCCTAAGCCCTGGGAAAACAGGAGAATGAGGTCCTGCACTTGGCACAAACAGGAACCAAAACAGGAAGTGACCATGTGCCCAGCGTCTCACCTGACCAGGCAGGGCTATAAAGGCCCCGGACCCAGGAGCCGCCGCACCTGAACCCCTCCCTCTCTACCTGCTCCTCTGACCTGCTCCACCCTCACCCACCAGAACCATGAGCTGCTGTGGCTGTTCCGGGGGCTGTGGCTCCGGCTGCTGTGTGCCCATGTGCTGCTGTGTGCCAGCCTGTCCCTGCTCCAGCTGTTGCAAAGGGGGCTGTGGGTCGTGTGGGGGCTGCAAGGGGGGCTGTGGCTCCTGTGGGGGCTGCAAGGGGGGCTGTGGCTCCTGTGGGGGCTGCAAGGGGGGCTGTGGCTCCTGTGGGGGCTGCAAGGGGGGCTGTGGCTCCAGCTGCTGTGTGCCCGTGTGCTGCTGTGTGCCAGCCTGTCCCTGCTCCAGCTGTGGCAAAGGGGGCTGTGGGTCGTGTGGGGGCTGCAAGGGGGGCTGTGGCTCCTGTGGTTCCTGTGGCGGCTGCCAGTCCAGCTGCTGTGTCCCCATTTGCTGCCAGTCCAGCTGCTGCAAACCCTGCTGCTGCCAGTCCAGCTGCTGTGCCCCCATTTGCTGCCAGTGCAAGATCTGATTTTTTGGTGTTGCTGGAACTCTTCCCAAAGTCAGTGCCATCCGGCCTAGAGTCATGGGTTCCAATACAGCCATCATCTGCCTTTCCTGGGAGCCCCTGAGCCTGACTTTCCTTCTCCCTGCCCAACCCCCCAGCCCTATTTCCCATCCCCTTGCCAAGTGTGAACGTTTCTCTTTGATCTCCCACAAGAAAGGGGTGGGCATTTGTGTCCAAGCACCACTCCCACTCCCACTCCCGTGGCCCATCCCCCAGCAGCTGGAGGCCTCCCCCACCCCCTGCAGCACCACCCATCCCGGTGCCCTGCCCACCTGGTACCTTCCCCACTGAGGACATCAGATCCACACGGCACAGGCTTCCCTACGTTCTGATCGGGCTGCAGTCCTCGTTGGTCTCTGTTCCTTAAGCATCTAATAAAGCCGCTCGCCTCAGAACCCCATCACTGTGTTGCTGTATTTACCTGTTTATTTTCCTCCAAGGGGCGGGGGGCAGGGGCGTTGGAATAACACTTTGACTACGCGCAATTCCTGGACCTGCCAACAGTCCACCTGTCCGAGCTTCCCCCTCACACTGGTTGGCTCCTCGTGTCCCAAACACCCTGTGCGTGCTCTGTATGGCCGACTAGCTAAGCAGCCTTGAGCAAATCACGCGGTGTGCACACCTGTAAGGTGGGTTGCTGACAGCGCCTTCCTCGTAGGAAATGCTCTGTGAGCGGGAAAGCAGCCATCTGAGAGGGACTTGTTATAATGACCGGTGGGTCTGTCTGGCAGACACCCATTCCTGGCTCAGGGCTGAGCTGAGGCAGGCAGGGCTCCACTGTCTTTCTGGGAGCAGCCAGACCAAGAAGAAATCATCTCCAGGTGCCTCCTCTGGGACCTGGCACCTCAGTGAATGAGCACAGCAGCCCCAATTGCTGATGTAATGAGGCACGGGAGGGAAAGTGGAACAGCGAGCCAGGCTGCAGCTTTGCTGTCGGACCACTGACACTTCTCAGGCTTCACTCCTTCTTTTGACCCCACAACTGGCTGAGCCAATGAGAAAGCCCATTGTCGCTGGAGAGGAAACGGAAACCATGAAGCCCCAGCCTGTACAGAAACCCTAGACCCAGACCCAATTCCTAAGCACGATGAATTCCTAAGCGCAGTCCCCTCCCTTCACTCAGCCATTCCAGACCAGTTTGGGCACCTGCTCTGCCACCCAGAAGTTCCTTATGTGACTAATAAACCCTATCCTACCCTCTTGGTGGCCGTGCAGTGTCATCAACCTTGTCTGTCGCCCGCTGATGACTGCCTCGGAGCCACAACAGGACCCACCCACACTCCTGAGCTCGGACCCACGGGTCTGAGGTGGCGTTTCCTGACAAAAGTAAGGGAGCCACGTTCCTGCCTGTGACGGGGGTGGGATCTGTTTACAGAAGGTCAGGGATCCCTCTGCAGCAAGTGGAAAAGGCCAAGTTAATCGCAAAGCCATAGGCTGAAAGACACTAGTCTTATGTTGTGCGTATTTTAGCACGGTTTTTAATAAAAAGTGGACTATACGAAGGTCTGACAATTAAGCTTGCAAACCTGTTGCAACACTGTTGCTAACCTTTTTTGATATCAGAGGGATTATTGACTATGAATTTGTACCAACTGAACAAACAGTTAACCAAGTTTAACATTTGGAAGGGCTGAAAAGGCTGCATGAAAATGTTAAATGACATGAACTTTTCGCCAACAATTCATGGCTCTTGCATCACGACAATGCACCAGCTCGCAGGGCACTGCCTGTGAGGGAGTTTTTAGCCAGTAAACAAATAACTATATTGGAACGCCCTCCCTACTCACCTGATCTGGCCCCCAATGACTTCTTTCTTTACCTGAAGATAAAGGAAATACTGAAAGGAAGACATTTTGATGACCTTCAGGACATCAAGGGTAATATGATGACAGCGCTGATGGCCATTCCAGAAAAAGAGTTCCAAAACTGCTTTGAAGGGTGGAATAGGTGCTGGCATTGGTGCATAGCTTCCCAAGGGGAGTCCTTCAAAGGTGACCGTAGTGATATTCAGCAATGAGGTCTGTAGCACTTTTTCTAGGATGAGTTTGTGAACTTAATTGTCCGACCTCGTATACAGACATGACATTGGAGAACTGTAGAAGCCATAAGGGCCAGAGGAGGAAGGGTATCCAGAGACAGGGAATGCTTTCCTGGAGTGAAGTGAGAACCAACTGATGTATTGTCTTCCTTTGGGGAATTAGACCATTCTGGGTGCAGGCAGGTCATCAGGCTTAGCCCACAAGGAAAGGAAAACCAGCAGAGCTGTTGGTGGTCAGGACTGGTGCAGAGAGCTGGGGCATTTGCTGACGTCTGAGGCTCGGAAGAAGGTCTCTCAGCTAGAGCTGAGGCTTCCACAGGCAACGGGAACTCTCTGGTCCCCTCATGGTGACACTTATTGTACAATGTCCTTCTAGAGAAAAGGTGTCTGCCTCTGACTCAAGGTGTATCCGCCCCTTGAGACATTTTCCGAATTTTGAAGCTTCCTGAGCTGAAAACTAAACAGTTAAGCTTCAAATATTTGAGAGGGAAAACTGGATTTCCCATGGCCTGTCAGAGCTGAGCAGACAGAGGCCAGCCAGGCTCCTAACCAAAGTGCCATGAAAGCCATACCTGAAAGAAAGACTCACCAGGTGCTGAGCCAAGCCCCGGCCAGGCTCTAACTGGACTGCAGTGTCTAGCTTCCCGCCCTACCTGCACAAGGAAGGGGGCCAGGTGCCCCTGCCAGCAGACATCAAGGAGACCATCTCTAGCCCTTTGACACAAACACATGGCATACATATGACAGATGGCTTTTTTTTCTTTTCTTTTTTTTTTAATTAAAGTTTATTAGGGTGACAATTAGTAGTAAAGTTTCATAGATTTCAGGTGTTCACTTCTGTAACACATCATCTACATATCACATTGTGTGCTCACCACCCAGAGTCAGTTCTCCTTCCATCACCATATATTTGATCCCCCTTACCCTCATCTATGACCCCCCACGCCCCTTACCCTCTGGTAACCCCTAAACTATTGTCTGTGTCTATGAGTTTTTGTTTCTTCATTTGTTTGTCCTGTTCTTTTATTGTTTTCAGTTTTATATACCACATATCAGTGAAATCATATGTTTCTCGACTTTTTCTGCCTGACGTATTTCGCTCAGTATAACAATCTCAAGATCCATCCATGTTGTCACAAATGGTACTATTTCATCTTTTCTAATGGCAGAATAGTATTCCATTGTGTATATATACCATAACTTCTTTATCCATTCATGTATTCAAGGATACTTTGGTTGTTTCCATGTCTTAGCCACCGTAAATAAAGCTGCAATGAACATTGGAGCACATGTATCTCTACAGGTAAATGTTTTCAGATTTTTTGGGTAGATACCCAAGAAAGGGATTGATAGGTCATATGGTAATTCTATTCTTCTTTTTTTAAAAAAGATTTTATTGGGGAAAGGGAACGGGACTTTATTGGGGAACAGTGTGTACTTCCAGGACTGTTTTCCAAGTCAAGTTGTTGTCCTTTCAGTCTTAGTTGTGGAGGGCGCAGCTCAGCTCCCGGTCCAGTTGCCATTGCTAGTTGCGGGGGGCAGAGCCCACCATCCCTTGCAGGAGTCAAGGAATTGAACTGACAACCTTGTGGTTGAAAGTCCACTGGCCCATGTGGGAACTGAACCGGCAGCCTTCGGAGTTGGGAGCACGGAGCTCCAGCCACCTGAGCCACCGGGCCGGCCCCTGGTAATTCTACTCTTAATTTTTTGAGGAACCTCCACACTGCCTTCCATAGTGGCTGCACCAATCAATAGCTGGCTTTGAAACAGAGATGACGGAAGCTATGGGACGAACTAGATTGAGGACAATGAGCTACCGCTGAGCTTCCGGAGGGGCGGCCAGATGGCTCAGTTGGTTAGAGCACGAGCTCTCAATAACAAGGTTGTCCGTTCAATTCCCGCATGGGATGGTGGGCTGCGCCCCCTGCAACTAAGATGGAAAAGGGCGACTGGACTTGGAGCTGAGCTGCGCCCTCCACAACTAGATTGAAGGACAACAACTTGGAGCTGATGGGCCCTGGAGAAACACACTGTTCCCTAATATTCCCCAATAAAATTTATATTAACAAAAAGCTATCTCAGGCAAACACTAATTTTATAAAAAGCTGGTGTAGCTTTATCGACACCAGACAATGTAGATTTTAGGACACAACTGTTGCTGAAGATAAGAGTATTTCATGATGCCAGAGTCAATTCACCAGGGAGAAAACCATCCTAAGTTCCTGTGTGCCCAGTGACAGAGCTTGACAATCTATAAAGCATACGCTGACAAAACTAAAAGAATAAATACACGAACACGCAAATATAACTGGGAACTTGAATAAATCTTCCTGCTTTAATACATCTAACTACTGTAATCAGGAGATGCAGCAAATCAATGAGGAGATGGAAGGTCTGAGCAACAGAATTAACCAGCCTGGGCTCCTTAACGACTGTACACTGAAATCTTATGGAGTATTCCCTCTGACAGACAGGAATCAAACTAGCACTCAACAAGAGAAAGTTTTCTTGTCTTTAATTCTCGAGTGGTTTGAAAACAAAGTCATGGACTTCAAAATCACCCATGAGTCTAAGACATCACAGCGGAAATGAGAAGATATTTCGGTCTGCCTTATAGTGTAAATGTGGCCTTAAAACCCAACGGATACCGCTAAAGCAGAGCTTAGAGAAAAATCTATAGCTCCAAATACACATATTAGAAAAGGAGAACAGGTGAAAATCAACTACCTACACTTCTATCTCAAGATCTGGAAAAAGAAAAACAAATTAAATCTGAATAAAGCAGAAGAAAGGAAATTACAAAGGAGGAGCATAAATCACTGACATTGAAATCAGATGTAAAGTAGAGAAAATGAACAAAGTCAAGTGTTTGTTCTTTGTGAGGATTAATAAAATTTACAAGCCACTAGCAATACTGGTGTAAAAAAAGAAAAAGATAAATTGTGAATAATAACAATGAAATATCCTACGCGAAATAAAAACATAATCACTAGGTATGAGAATAAATTTCCGTGAATAATTTGAAAATTTAGATGAAACAAATTTCTTGAAAAACACAACTGTACCACAGCTGGCACGAGAAGAAACAGAAGGTGTGAAAAGCCCTAATCCATGAAGGAAACTGAGCTGTAATTGAAAACCTTCCCACAAAGGAAGCAGAAGGCAATGTTTTCAAGAGGGAATCCTTCTAGAGGGATGGCTCAGCTGGTTAGAGCGAGAGCTCTTAACAACAGGGTTGCTGGTTCGATTCCCGCATGGGATGGTGGGCTGTGCCCCCTGCAACTAAAGAGTTGAAAATAGCGACTGGACTTGGAGCTGAGCTGCGCCCTCCACAACTAGACTGAAGTCCAACGACTTGGGGCTGATGGGCCCTGGAGAAACACACTGTTCCCCAGTAAAATTTTTTTTAAAAAAAAGGTTAATCCTTGGGCCGGCCTGGTGGCTCAGGCGGTTAGAGCTCCGTGCTCCTAACTCGGAAGGCTGCCGGTTTGATTCCCACATGGGCCAGTGGGCTCTCAACCACATGTTGCCCGTTCAATTCCTCGAGTCCCACAAGGGATGGTGGGCAGTGCCCCCTGCAACTAAAATTGAACACGGCACCTTGAGCTGAGCTGCTGCTGAGCTCCCGGATGGCTCAGTTGGCTGGAGCACATCCTCTCAACCACAAGGTTGCTGGTTTGACTCCCGCAAGGGATGGTGGGCTGCGCCCCCTGCAACTAGCAATGGCAACTGGACCTGGAGCTGAGCTGCGCCCTCCACAACTAAGACTGAAAGGACAACAACTTGAAGCTGAACGGCGCCCTCCACAACTAAGATTGAAAGGACAACAACTTGGAAAACAGTCCTGGAAGTGCACACTGTTCCCCAATAAAGTCTTGTTCCCTTTCCCAATAAAATCTTTTAAAAAAAGGTTAATCCTTCCAGACATATCGTGCCAACTGTGGTGGGCAGAATGTGGACACCCAGAGGTTTCCAGAGACGTCCACAACCTAACCCTTGACTACATCCTAATCCTTGGTTACAAAGCCAATATAGCACCTTACATCGGAAAAGAGAATTTGCAGGTGTGATTTTAGTTAGGGACCTTGAAATGCGGACATGGTCCTGGATTATCCAGGTTACCCAGGTGGGCCCATTGTAATCACAAGGGTCCTTATAAGAGGGAGGCGAGACCGTCAGAGTCAGAGGAGGAGCTGTGATGACAGAAGCACAGGGTGAGTGATGCACTTTGAAGGTGGAGGAAGGGGCCAGGAGCCAAGAAACGCAGCCAGCCTCTAGAAGCTGCCAGAGGCAACAACGGCTTCCAGAAGGAACACACCTCTGCTGACAACTTGACTTTAGCCTGTGACACATATTTTGCATTTTGACCTTCAGAACTTTAAGGCACTGAATTTCTATTGTTTTAATCCACTAAATGTGCGGCAACCTTTTACAGCACCAATGGGAAACGAACACGCAAATCTTCCACAAACTCTTTCCAAGAATAGGAAAAAGGTAAAGCTTCCCAATCTATTTCATGAGGTTAGCATACACTAGTACGAAATCTAGATAAACACATAACAAGAAAGAAACGCTACATGCCAGACTGTCTCATGAACATATGTAAAAACGTAACAATGTATCAGCAAACAAAATTCAGTTGTATGAAAGGAATACATATCATGACCAAGAATGAAAGATCGACTTAACATTCAAAATGTAAGCAATGTAATTGATCAGCTTACAGAATAAAGGAGGAAAATCGTATGATCACCTCGTTAGATGGAGAAAAAGCATCTCATAAAATTCAACACACATTCATGATTAAAAAAAAAAACACCTCAGCACAATCCAGCAGATTCTTGTAAAGTTAAACTTAATCTATCACATGAACCTAGAGAAATGAAAACTTGCGTGCATATAGAAACGTGCATGGGATTGTTTATAGTGGTTTCATTCAGTCTCCAAACACTGAAAACATCCCAAATACCCTTCAGCCAGTGGCTGGGTAAACTGGTTTAAGCCTAGTTTAAACATCGGATGCTTCTCAGCAGGGAAAGGAGTGGACTGTGAATGCCGGCAGCAGCCTTGGATGAACCTCAAAGGCGATCGGAGCCTCAAACTCAGCCCCGGGATGTCCTCTGAGGAAAAACCGTGGTGATGAGCAGTGGTTACCAAGGGGCGGCAGGAGGAGGGCATCAGGGAGATTCCTGGGGTGACATAGCTGGTGTGGCCTGATTACAGTGCTTGTGCATGAATCTACATGTGTAAAAATTCGCAGAACTACACGTGTTACAATTCAAAAGGGTCGATGTGCCAGGGATGTCTAGAAATCGGGTGGGAATGTAAAATGGTGCCACCACTGTGAAAAAGATTGGTGGGTCCCCAGAAGTTAAGCAAAATTTTCACATGACCCAGCAGTCCCACTTCTGGGTACATGCTGAAAAGAAGTGAAAACAGGGTCTCAAAATGAAACTCGTACACCAATATTCATAGCAACATTATTAACGGCAGCCAAGAGGTGGAAGCAGCCCCAGCGTCCATTAGTACCCATTAGAATGGGTACACAAATGTGGTCTATCCATACAATGGCATATTATTCAGTCATTTAAAAAGAGTGAAATGGATGGACCTGGAGGACACAGTGCTCAGGGAAATGAGCCTGTCCCAACAGGACAAAGCCTGTGTGTTTCCACTTCTATGAGGTCCCTAGAATAATCAGATTCACAGAGACAGCAAGCAGTGGTGATGCCTGGGATGGGGGAGGGGGACGGGAGCAGAGTGTTAGTTTGGGTGATGGAAAGAGTTCTGAAGATGATGGTGGTGATGGCCACACAACAGCGCTTAAAATGCTGAAAATGATAACCTTTATGTTATGCATATCTTACCACAATAACAACGTCACCAAAAAAGTCAATTTTACTACATAATAATTGTAAAACTTAAAGTGATGCAGAAAATGGAAAAGAAAAACTTGAATGTGCATGCACCTCTCCTGGACTTGTTAGAATACCGTCTGGCTCAGCGACCCAGGGACCGGCTGAGAGCCATGGTGCTGGAGAAGTTGGCTAGGGCATTTATCGCAGCACTGCTGTGTGTAGAACAATTTGCAAACAAGCTGGATGTCCCTGGCTAGAAGAAGGGCACATGGTCTGTTCATACAATGGAAACCTACAGAGCAGCTGAAATGAGGGAACCACGCTCACGTGCCCTCACATAAACAGACTGGAAAGTGACAAAAAGCAATGGGAGGGAGAATGGTTGCACTGCAATACTTACGTGTCACTAGTTAAAAGCACCCAAGGGAATAGTCTCTGTTGTACGTGGGACCCAGACATGCGGTAAATCAAGAAAGACAGAACCAGGAAGATGCCGGCCATGCTGCCTCTGGACAGTGGGGCGAGGGTGGGGAACGCTCCTGGATTCCAGCTGTTGTCTTCCTAATTGGAAGCAAAAACGGAAAACACGCTGACATTGTGAGGTCTGGGAGCGCATTTGTTAGGTCGTTCCCTGTGTTTATTTGTAAGTTTTTAAATATTGTAATAAACCAGGAACAAATCATCTGAAATGTGTGATGAAAAGCATATTGAAGGATGCAGCTCATGGTACTGTTCTTAATAGCTGGAATATGGGAATAATCTAACATATAATGGAGCGTTGGTTCAAATACCATCACGCATCCATAAAATACAGACATTTCTCATCGAGCGGTGGGAATCGCAAAAGCATTTCCTTGAGAGAAAAAAAAAGTCAGACACCAAAGAATGCACACTGCACGTTCCCATTTCTACGAAGTTCAAGAATAGGCAACATTACTGATGGTGATAGATCAGAAGGTGAGGGGACAGTTGGCTGGAAAGGCTCCCGAGGGAACTCTCTGGGGTGACAGAAATGTGCTAAGTCCTCTTACAGGTGGTGACGGCATGGATGCATACACTTGTCGGAACCATCTATTCTTTCACCTGGGATATGCTTTGTATTAACTATGGCTTGATTTTTTTAAAAAGTCAGGCAGTGGGACATGGAATACCATGGATAAATGTTAACTATATGTCACTGGTGGAAACACAAAATTGCAAAGCAACAAGAAAAAGCCAACCCGCTCTTCTTTTCCATGGCAAGGACGCTTTAAAAAACGCCCGCCCTGGGCGTCCTCCCCGCGGTTGTGGGCGGGCGGCAGAGGGCGCACACGGACCGCCACCGCCGGGACCTCTGGGCTCCGACCTGCCAAACTGCCCGACGGGAAGCGCAGGTCTCTCCGGGGGGCTGCCGGTCCCGCAAGCGGGGAGATCTGGCGGCGCCGGACTCGACCCCGGACGCGGCCTCCGCGCCTCCCTGACCCCGCGCGGGGTCCCGCTCCACCAGAGGACCCCCGTAGCCATGATCTCCTCGAGGAAACCAGGGCGCGCGGACAGCTGGGCTTGGACCTTGCCCCGCCTGGCACGGCGGCCACTGCGGAAGGCCAGGCCCCGCTGGGAAACTAACCCCTGCGCGGTGTTCCTTCCTCGCGCGGCCGACCTCTCGGACTACCGCAGCCCACTTGCCAGGCCGCCCCTGCCGCTCCACACCTGTGCAGAGAAGAGATGCTGGTCCTCCCGCAGAGCTGACCCGGTCTTGGGGCGTGAAGCTCAGGGCCCACCCGATCAGACCAGGAACCCAGGCGGCCGAGCTCTGCTGGGGGCCGAGGGAGCGGCCTGAAGCCAGGAGGGGAACTGAAGAACAAACTGGAAAGAACTGAGAGCCAGAGCTGGTATCCTCTCCAGAGGGGGTGCCTCCCTACCCCGCTGCCCCATTGTTGCAGAACCACAGGTTTTAAGGGCTCGTGTGCAGGTGAAATGGCCATTAGAGTCATGAAATACTCATGGCCTAAACATGGTCAGTCCCCTGTCCAGGCACTACCTGAGAAACCGTATGCCACAGGCACACCTCCGCAGCTTCCAGAAGGGGGCACCAGGACACCACCGCCAGCCCCCGCTTTATTGCTGCCTGCTCTGGCCTAGCTGGGAGCTGCCCAGGGCACAGCTGCCGTTCTTAGGGGCCAAGGGCACCCCCAGGCCACATGCAAGCGCTGACCACATCTGGGCTGGCAGAAAAAGCTGGAGGCACCCCTTCTGCAGGAGCCCAGTTGGACACCCCAGCCTTGCTCTCCCAATTGGACTCATCCTGGGCCTGGCAAGGGGAGCAAGTTGGGTTGGACATCCCCCCCTCAAGGTGACAGCTCTTCTATCTAACCATGATGGAGAACCTCGCTGTTCTGGGTCCTTCCTCACCAGCTCCCTCCGGGGCTCAGCCTGAATCCTCCTGCCCACTCCCAGGGCCCAGCTTCCCCCACTTTTCAGACATGGAGTGAGCCAATGCAGTAAGGCCCCACCACACCCCACACCACTGATGACCTGGCCAGCATCCTCGCTGGGCATCACCGAGCTCAGGGTCCTTCTCAGCCACCACCTCTCTTCTCAGCAGGCCCTCCCTCCTTGGGGCCCAGCCTGGGACCAGGAAGGAGGAAAGCCCTGAACACAGCCCCAGCCCCAGATAGCTCCCCTTCCCAGGGCTTCCTCTGGGACAGCGCCCACCCCCACCCCAAGATGTTTGTATGCCATAAGTACAGTCTCTGAGCCAGGCAACCCACACACACACCCCATATCACACAGCAACCTGATGCTCCTCGGGCCACCTGGTGAGGCAGACCCATGCACTTACTCAACACCTACTGTGTGCAGAGCCCTGAGGCTGAAACCCACAGTCTGGTGGGAGAACTGAGTATGGGACAGGGGCCAGCCCCTCCGGAGCCCTGGCCAGCACTCACCTGCTGCCCTCCCCCATTTCCACTCAGACTGCTGGGGTCTGAGTGGCCTCCCCCCATGGGAAGGGGGCTGCACTCCCCGGGGAACAAAGCCCCTGTCAGACCTGTGCTGGCTGAGCTTCTCGGCTGGAGGAAGCCCTGGGGAGGGGTTTAGAAATGTCCGGGCTCTCTCGTCAAACCTCCCCCAAAAGTATTACCTTCAAGGTCTCCGTGAGCTTGTCAACTCCCTGGGGAGGGGTCTTTGTCCCCTTTCTCAGAGTTAAATCCCGGTGTGTGGCACACAGCCTGGCCCAGAGAAGGGCTCAGTAAATATTTGACAAATCAATAGATGGGTGGCTGCATGTCCTGTCCACCTCGCTGGCTCCGGCACCCTGGCCTCCTCCTGGTGCAGGGACAAGGTCCTCTCCTGCCTGGGGTGGTCCCTCCTGCACCACCGTCCTCGTCAGCCTCCAGTCACTGTTTGCATGTCACCTTCTGGGGTGGCCTCCCAGACGCCCACCCACTCCAGTGTCGCTGGCCCCTGTTTGTTTCCGGCCCAACACTTGCCCAAGGTGTAATTACCCATGTTTGTTCCCGCTCTGGACTCCCTGCGTCTACGCGGAGGGGATTGTGTTCCCACAGGGACCGGCTGGGGGCGGACGCTCAACAGTCTTTATTGGGGTGGAGGAAGCACACACGGTCGGGGTGGGCCCCGGGGAGGGCTGTTTAGGGGCGCGCTGTTTAGCAGTGGCTTTTCACTGGAAACGTCAAGGTCTGGAGGTCATCAGTGAGGCTGGGGGTGACAGCACTGCACTGCCCCCGCCTCCCCCGACCAGAGTTCACGAGATGTGTGACTGAGCCTCTGAGCTTCCAATTCCTCCCAAATAAAGTGGAGACCCAAGTTCCCACCTCCGGGAGTCGTGGAGAGGGTGAGCGCAGAGGCAGGAGGGCGCTCCGCAGGGCCGGCCTCGCGATGCGCGCTCGCGGCCAGGCCCCGGGCTAGCGAAGGCTCTCCAGGCTGCAGGCCCCGCACGAACAAAGGCTGCGGGGGGAGCGGCGGAGGGGCGGCGCCAGCTCTGGCTCGGCCGGCGGGGAGAGGACCCTCGCGCGGGACCGGGTCAGCCGGACCCGCCGCGAATCTGTGTGCGGTAAGGCTGGGGGTCCCCAAGCGAGGCAGAGCGCTGGGGCTGGGAAGGCTTCCTGGAGGTGGGGTTGCAGGCACCGCGCGGCCCCTTTAAGAGCCGGTGCCGGGGTGCGGGGTGAGGGCAGAGGGCGGAGGGCGGCGGCGGCGAGCCCGGCACCCCGCCCCCCGCGGCCGCCGCCTCTCATCTGCACCCAAAGCTGAGCTCCGGTTGACGTCACCTGCCCCCGAGCCGCGCGCGCTGATTGGCTGCAGGTGACGTCAGGGGCTTTTTTTCTCTGGGCATGACCTCATCCCCGCCGGCGGCCCCGCCCTCCGCCCGGGGCCTGTCACTCGCGGCGGAGCGCCGCGGCGGAGCCGGCTCCGCGCCCCCCGCCCGGACGCCGGAGCCCAAGCCCAGCCCCAGCCGGAGCCGCACCGGCCGCGCCCGCCGAGCTGCGGGGTGGGATGCGCGCGGCGAGTGCGCGTGCCCGCCCGCAGTGCGCGCGCCCCGGCCCGAGCGAGCGCTCTCCGCGGCGGCCGCGGCGGCGACGGCGGCGACGGCGACGCGGCCCGCACGCTCCCCATTCCTCTGCCCCGGCTGCGCGGGCCCCCGCTGGGCCCATGGGCGACGCAGCCGAGTGGGCGCGCTGAGCGCGGCGCGGGTCCTTGGTGCGCCCCGGAGGCGAGAGTGAGCGAGGTGAGCGGGATCGCCGGCGGGGAGGGGGTTAACCCGCGCGGAGCGTTCGGGGGCTGCGCCCCGCGGGCGTCCAGGAGGAGGGGGCCTGGAGGTGAGCGGCCCGGGCTTGCAGGGACGCCACGGACAGGACGGGGAAGCCCTTCCCCAGCCTTCCGCAGCGCCCAGCGGACCCCAGCCCGGCCGGCACCCCGCCACCGCTTCGCCGCCTTTCTCCTTGCGATTGCTTCTTACCTTAGTCGGGGGAGGGGCATGAATTAAGGACTCAGGAGGGTCATTTGAGATCCATCTGTCCGGACCTCTGCTGGAGCAGGAGACTCCCCGCACACCGGGCAGCCCCCCGTTGGGGCCCAGAATTGGAGAAGGTCGTCCCTGCCGCGGGCGGGTCGGAGATGCGGAGGCCTTGCCATCAGCGTGGAGGGCCTTTGGCCTATGGGAGGATCAGGGAAGGGCTCGCTCGGTGTTCGGTGGGGAGGGGCTGCAGCTCCATCTCCCCTGTCTGCCCAGGCCACCACGGGCACCCCCACCTTGGGGTGCTCAGCTGGCCTCTGCGGAATAAAGACCGTCGCCAGCCTGCTGCAGAGGCAGCCGGAGCGCTGGGGGAGGGGCTGGCACTGCCAGTCTGAGTGTAGCCAGCCTCCCTCGGCCTATCTACCCACCTGAGGGGGGGTACCTAATAGTCTAGCCCGGAGGGGAAGGGGCACCAACGGGCCGAGCCCCTGCTAGTTCATCCCTTCTGGGAGAATTTGCCTCTGGCTTCTGCTGGGGGGAGTTGGGGGCCTGGGAGCTGCCGTGATGGGGGATGTGGGGGGCTGGGGGTTAGAGGAGAGAGATGGCAGGATCTGCAACGTTCTTGTTGTGCCGCTTGGGGTGGGGTGCTGCAGGCCCAGGGGAGCAGTGTTCTTCCTGCTCTAAGTCCCCGCCCCCACCCCTCCACCCCTGTCGGAGTGGAAGCCTGAGGATCCCCGCTCCCCGCGATCTCCCAGGGCAGCCCCGGAATGCATGCAGCATCCAGTGCCTCTGCCCTGCTGGGGAGGACAGGTGTCCTATGCATTCAGTCCTCAGATAGTTAATGAGCCCCAGACAAGGATGGCAGTTCACCTGAAGTCTGGCTGGAATATCTCTTGCTGCCTCAGCCCTTGGGAAGACTCCCGGGCCCCAGGCTGCCTCCTGGAACAGTGAGTCCCATGATCAGAGATGCAGAAAGACGCTCGAAGCCACCCTCCCAGCATCACCTCTCCTGTCAGGCTGAGGCTGACCTCAGGGCCAGAAGTTTCAACCGGACAGAGGGCTCCAGGGGCCATGGGCTGTAGTGGGGGTCAGGGGAGCCAGAGAGCGTCTTGGTTACATCTCTGAGATGTGCAGCTCACAAAGAAAGGAAAGGAGGGGGCCAAACCCACAGCACGACAGATGTGGCTCAGACTCTGACCAGGCCTGCATGGGCTGAGGCCGCTTCTGCCTGGACAGCTCTGGGCAGCGACCAGCAGATGCCCTGGGCTGGCCCAAGGTGTGACGTGGTGGACAGTGACCAGCAGAGGGGCTGGGCTGGGCTGGCCTGGATGTGTAGCATGGGGCCAAGCCCTGCAGATGAGGGAGACTAGGAGACCCACATATTATAGGGTCCTGAGCATGCGCTTTCAAGGGCCCACATGCCAAGCCTTCCCCCCCCCCATGCTCAGCTCAGACCCCTGGGAACCAAGGGGGCAGGACCCCCCCATCCCATCATCTTCCAAGTCCATAGCCTCTGTTTGGACTTACCATGGGCCTCGCCGGGGGAGTGGAGGCCAGCTTGGGTCCTGTTCCACTCACCCCAGGTCGCTGAGAGGGGGAACAAGGGTACGAGTAATCGGTGGTCCTTGCTGCGGATGGATGAGGAGGGTAAGCGAGCTGACCTGGTGGAGCACGCTACCTGCCAGAGGTCACCCCCTAGCAGTCTCTCCGGGTCTCTTAATGTGGCAGTTTCTGCCTCCAGAGGCGCCCTTGGGTCACGATGGGCTGGCCATCTCAGCATCTCAGGTCCCTTGACTGCCAGCTGTTCCCAGAGTCTGCCTGTGTGTGCCAGGCACCACTCCTCCGAGTAAGGGCCACAGCCCCCGTCCTCCCGTGTGCAGCTGACAGTCCTGACAGCCATCTCTGGAGGTAGTGAGTTCCCTGTCACTAGATGCCAAGCAGAAGGTACTTGGTGAGGATGCTCAGTTGTGAGTTCCCTGGTCATGCGAGTGCAGGAACATGAATGTACCTCATGGAGGCCCTGTGAGCTGATGGTGTGAGATTGTGCAGCTGGCACCTGGGATTCGGGTGCCCTGGGATTTGGGGGGATTTGGTGTGCAGAGGGTGAGGACGCGTGAGTCCAATGACCACATGTATGTGCATGCACGTTTGCATGTAACTGCATACAGTGGTGGGGGGATGAAGTGGATTGTGAGAAAGGGGTGAGCACAGGTCTGTGGTTGGTCAGTGTGCACAGTGGTATGTCCCAGCAGGCACAGCATGCGTACAGCACAGGAGCAGGGTGGGCAGGGGTCCTGCCTGTGGACTGGGCGTGCAGCATACCTGGTCTCCTGGGGCAGCGCCCAGCCACCTGCACCCAGGCTCTGGAATAGGAGGTGATAGGTGCTCTGCCCGTCAGTTCCCAGGAATGGTGTCTGGGCTGAGTCTGGGGTGGGTCCATGAAAGTGGGGAGTGCCAAAACCCGCCAATATCTATTTCCACTGTGCCCACCTGGCCTGTTCTAGCCCCACTGACCTGCTCAAGGCTGTCCTTAGCTTCTCTACCCGCCCCCCAGCTCTGCCCAGCTCTGGGTCCTGATCTATCGCATTTTGGGGAAGGGGAGAGGTAAGGGGTCTGCCCCCCAGGAGCTTCAGGTCCAAGGAGGCCCAGTGAGTGAGGATGCACTCTCAGAAGGCCAGCTCAGGGCAAGAGGTCTCCCACAGGAGGGGCTCCGGCCAGACCTCGGCCATTCAGAGAAGGCCTCCAAAGTGTGGGAACCTGTGCAGGTGGTGCTGGTGGTGAGGAGGGTTAGGACCAGCGAGCAGAGGAGAGGGGCCTGGAGGAGTCCATCCACCCAACCCAGCCAGGCTTTGGGCCTCACAGGGCCTGGCTGGGGGTGCTCCCAGGCCCCAGCTACTGGGCACCTGCAGGGGTGGCGAAGGGGTGGAAACAAGTGAGGAGGGGGACCTGCGGTTCTGCAGAGCCAGCCTGTTCTGCTGCTGCTGCCTCAGGAGCAGCGGTTGCCTGGCACCTCTGCTGTTGCCATGGCAATGACGGAGGTGCTAACTGGCTAATGAGTCCCCCTCCGCTGCAAATAGCAGTACTGTACTGGTTAATAGGGCCAAGCTGGGGGGATCCTTGGGAGGCGGGCAGTGACCAGGTACCTGGCCAAGCTGGGCTGCCCGCCCGCTCCAGCCCTGCCCTGGCCCTGCAGGGGCTTGCCCTCCACCCCCCTCCTCTCCAGTCTCAGCCTTGCCTCCTGGCCCTCGCTCCCTTCCCCCTCCAGCCTCGATTTCCATCTGTGGGTGGACACCTCCCTGCCAGGGCTCCTCCTCTCTGGGCAGTTCTAGGACCCAAGGGCAGGTCTCTCTCTTTCCCTCCCTCCCTCCCTCCCTCCGTCCCTCTGCCCTTCCCTCCCTCCCTCCCTCCCTCTCTTTCCCAGCTTCTCCCCTGGTCCCTGTGCTGAGGTTCTATTTGGCTTTTGTCATTTTAGGTGGGAGGTAATTGCCCCCACCTAACTGATGAGGACACTGAGATGGCCCGGTGTCCCATCCCCCACTCTGTCTCTCAGGGTCCTGGGCCTCTGAGCTGGACTCTTGGTCCCATAACCAAGGGCAGGAGGTTCCTCCCAGGCCTGAAGGAGCCACCTGTGGGAGGGGACCTGGTGGCTGTGGCCTGTCACAGCCTTGATGCGTTCAGGTTAGAGCTCAGAAGCTTCCCAAACGGTTCACAGGGGAGTCAAACCAGCGGTCCCTCAGCAGGCCCTTTGGCTGTTGAGCTTGCCGGGTGTGGCCCTCAGGGGGGCAGCAGCTCCTGCTGCACCCCCCACAATGGAGGAGCCTGGGGAGAGGGTGTCTGGTGAAATCCCAAGGCTGCACCCACTGACCAGGGCGTCCTGGGCACTTCCCTCGCTGCCAGCTCCACAGTCAGCCTACGGCTGCCATGAGAGAGGGACACAGCCCAGACCTGCCTTGCACCCACTTCTCTGTGAACTCCACCATCACCCCACCGGCCGGGAGCTCACCTGAAGGGTACAGAAACGGTGGCAGCTGCCACTGTTGTCCTGCGTCGTCCTTACTTTGACACATGACGCGTGTTCTTGCGGTGCCTCACCCCAGTGCCCTCTGCGTCTGCGGGTTGGAGGCTTGCTGAGGAGGTGCCCTCTCTGTGCCCCCCGGGGACATCTGTCTCCCAGCCTCCCTCACCCCCAAGCTGGGTGGGCACGGGCTGGAGGGGGGAACGGAGAGGACGGCCGTCGTACAGGCCTTGGGTTCTGCCCAGTCTCCTTGGTGTGACCTTGAGTGGGTCCCACCCCTTCCCTGAGCCCCAGTTTCCCCATCTTTAAAGCAAACTTGTTATCCTGGGGCTGTGAGGACTAGGTGGGCCTAGAGAAAGGCCAGTCCTAGAAGGAGACAGGAAAGATGGGGCCTGGCAGGAGGGCAGGGGCTGGCAGGGGCTTGGCACCAAACCTGCAGGATGAGGCCTCTGTCCCAGACTCTGCAGTCCATGTCCCATCCACCTCCCACTGTGTGTTCCTCAGCTTGATGGCCCTTAGAGGCCATGCCAAGGGTCCCAGCATTGCTGAGGGTCCCCAATATGGGTCACCCATGTTAACCTTCATGTTTGGGTTGCCCCATGCCACCCCACCCTGGGATCTACCAGCCCTTAGATAATGCCCCCTCAGACCCCATGCCCCCACTGTGCCTGGAGCACCTGGCTGTCACCACCCCCATTCTGTGAGCCTGTGATATACCCGGCAGGAGGTCACTGGCCCCACACCCTTTGTGTGGCAGGTATATGCAGCAGGTGGGTGCTGAGCCTGGCCCGCGGAGCTGGGACAATGGGAGCAGCAGAGGAGCCCCCCACCACTCCTGAGCCCCCCTGCGCTGCCCTGCCCTGGCCTCTGCCTCTGGGAGCCCATCAACTTGTGGAAGAAGCCCCAACCCCCCATCTAACCCGTATGGATTATCAGCTTACAGAGAGATGGGAGATGGAGGGTGTGCTGTGGAAGGGAGGGCTTGGCAGCCGGGGGTCCTGGGTATTGGGAAGAGGTGGAGTCCAGAGAGGGGAGGCAGGGGGGACAGAAGCCAGGGGCGGACTGCAGTGCCCTGGAATGAGTGGGGATCCTCAGGCCTCGTCCTGCCCTCCAGCGCAGTCCAAGCCCTGAGCCCCTTCCCTCTGGCCCCCCACTTGCCTTGCTGCGTGCTGCTAAGAGGCTGGCCCTGTGGCCTGGGCGGCCCGCGCCAGCACCCTGACACTCCTCCAGCTCCATGTGTCACAGACTCCAATGTGCTTACCTGAGCTGTTAGGGGCTTGGCTGGCAGAAGAGCCAGAGGGGTGCTGATTTAACCCGTGAGAGGTAGGGCCCAGAGGTCCTGAGTCCAGGGATCACACACCGGCCCTGCTGAGGTTGGCCCCACCTGGGGAGCTGGCCAGGTACCCGCCCCGGGGAAGTTGCAACGCTGCTCACTGTCCGCCTCTCCCTGCAGGTCTGGCGCCATGCCCGGTCACTCTGAACTCTAGGCCACACCAGGCCATCAGAGCAGCCCCTGCTCACTTCAGGGGACACCCCTCCCCACTGTCCACTGCCCACCATGGCAGGGGACCGGCTGCCCAGGAAGGTGATGGATGCCAAGAAGCTGGCCAGCCTGCTGCGAGGCGGGCACGGGGGGCCGCTGGTCATCGACAGCCGCTCCTTCGTGGAGTACAACCGCGGGCACGTGCTCAGCTCCGTGAACATCTGCTGCTCCAAGCTCGTCAAGCGGCGGCTGCAGCAAGGCAAGGTCACCATCTCGGAGCTCATCCAGCCAGCCGTGCACAGCCAGGTACCGGCTCCCCTACCACTCTGGCCCGGCCCGGCCCGGCCCCAGACTGACCGCCTCCCCACCCGGCCCCATCACCCCCATGGGCCAAGGCTGAGTTCTTCAGCTATGTGCACAGGGGCCCTTGGCCTGGCGAGCCTCCCCTTCTCTGCCCTTGAACCTGAACTGAGCTCCGCAGGGTCAGAATGTTTGCAGCCGTTCCACATCTCAGCCCGCTGTGGGGCAGCACCCACTCCCCCCAGGGTGTCCCTCTGAGGGCTGCACGAGCGTGCCTCCCCAGGGAGGCCCACGCCGACACCCATCACCCAGACACCATTCATCCCTCCCAGAGCCCTCCCACCCTGTCTGGGTCCTCACTTCGCCCCGCATGGGGGTCTCCCCCCACACAAGACTAGACCCTGTCCCCGGGGCCCACACGGAGCCCAGAGAGGGGTGCTGAATGGATGAGCGAGGTGTGACCGTGCATAGGACAGAATGGGCTGGGGCACAGGTGGCAGAGGGTAGTGGACCTGGATGGCAGCCCAGCCAGGCACACACTCTGATAGCTGTGAGGACTCAAGAGGACAGGAGGGTGGCCAAGGGGCTTACACTGAGCAGTCCGTGTCCCCAGAACCCAGTTCTGTCCCGTCTGGAGTAACCCGTGATTCCTTCTGTGGTCCCCCCCCAAGAATGTCTCAGGTCACCTACAGTGGACAATGCTGTCCCTGTCCCTAGAAGTCCAGCTGGGGAGGGACCCACTGGGCCAGTGACCTGGGAGGGCAGTGGCACCCCCGGAGGGGGGGACGCATTGTGACATGCCCGGCTGCCTGGAGGCTGTGGGTGGTTCTGTCACAGGAACTGCCCTGTATGGAGCTGGATGTGACAGAACCCAGGAGGGATGGCTGCTTGTTGGGCACCCCCACCCCGCCCAGAATTGGCTTCCGAAGCCTCAATGAGGGGAACCCAGTGATTAATTACCCCCAGCAAGGAGCGCTCCTGCCAGAGCAGATCCCATTGCCTGCCGGTGACACAGTGACATCATCAGGCCTAGCGCTCAGCTGGCATAAGGGCTGAGTGTGCTTGGGGGCGGGACAAGCCGCTCTCGGAGCAAAGCTGCTGAAGTTCTGGCCCCCAGTCCCCGCCCACCCAGCACTGGGAGAGGGGGATGGCAGGTGGAGCCCCAGCTTCCAGCTGCCGCCTTCTAAATTGGGGAGCTCGCTGCAGCCCTCAGTTTCCCCATAACTGGCTGAGAGCGGAGGAGAGTCCAGACCCAAAGGCGCTCTGCCCTCAGATCCCCAAAATGTGCGTCCCAGGGACCCCGAGGACACTTTGGCCATCCTGGGGGCCAGCCCAGGCCTCTTGTCTCTGTGGTCACCTGTGTGTGCCTCCTGGGGACCTCGTCATATTCACCTGCCTTTCCTCCACGTGGGCCTGGCCCGCAGTGGATGCCCCTGTGTCCATTCCCTTTACTCCTGTGAGTGTGTATGAGGGTGTGGCTGCACTGGGGACAAGTGTCCCCGTCTGTGCCTGCTCCAAGGGTCTGCTTATGTGGCCATGGGTGTTTGCACCTGTCCAGGTGTGACGTGGGTAACGGGTACCTGCCCTCCCCTTAAGGCAGCAAGACACAGCCCCTTCTGCCCAGCACCTAAGCCCCTGCTCCTCAGCCGGGCTGGGGGCGTCCAGCAGGTGCCCGGTGGGGCGCTGACTTTGCCCTCGTGACCCCCAGGTGGTGGCTGCGGAGCCACAGGCTGTGGTTGTGTATGACCAGAGCACCAGGGATGCCAGCGTGCTGGCCACGGACAGCTTCCTCTCCATCCTGCTTAGCAAGCTGGACGGCTGCTTCGACAGCGTGGCCATCCTCACCGGTGAGCTCCGGGGGGCCCTGTGGCGGCAGGACGTCCTGTCCTCCCTGTCTGTCTCCCCTGCTATGGGCTCGGCTGGGGGGCAGGGACATGGGGGGAGTCAGCATTCTGGATGCACCTCTGTCCTCTCTAAGCCCAGAACCCAGCATCCGCTGGGGTTGTTGGGGGCAAGGGTCTCAGTAGCTCTGGAGTTGTCAGGGCTGCACCATCCCCTCCCCTGGGCCCCCACACTTTAGGACCCCCTCCAACATGGGTCCACCCCCGCCACTAGCAGGTGAAGTGGCGGACAGAAGGAAATCCCCAAATACCACTTGTGGCAGGAGTGGAGGAGGCAAGACGTGGCTCTGCTGAGACTCCCCCCTCCCCCCCACCAGCAACTGTCTGAAGGCTAAGGCACGCCCTCTCGGGACCCCAGTCACATGCGCACACACACAGCATCCACACTGGTTCCCCCTGATCCCTTCCTCCTGTGCAGTGGCTGAGGTGCCTCTGTAGAATACACCTCCCAGAGGTGGCCCAGGACCTGGGGGTGGGTGCAGCTGGCCTGTCCAGAGATACGCAGCCTCCCCGCCTGGGCCCAGGGCCTTTGTGGGTACTACCCTTGCCCTCTGCATTCCAGGGGCTCTGGCCAGCGGGTGGGGTGTGGAGGCCATTAGACTCACTGTCACACAGCCAATGGGATGCCTCTGCTCATTCAGCATGCCTGCCCTGAGTCACTACCATGTGCAGGTACAGGCAGGGTGGTCCATGGGCACCAGGCTGGCCCTCTGGCACTGGCATCTAGTGGGAGCACAGACCTTCAACACAGCTTGTGAGAGAGGCCGTGGGCAGAATCTGCTGACTGCTTTATCTGGGCTGCTCAGGGCAGACTTCTCAGAGGAGGTGCCATATGAGCCCAGTGTGCCAGGTCAGCATGGTATGCAGGGTAGGCATGTTGCCACCCTTTGCACGTGTGCCTGCACGTCTGGAGCTGGGTCTGCGTGGTCAGAGGGTGTCTGTATCTGTGCATGGCTCTGGGAAGCCGGTGGTCAGCATCTATGTGTGTGCGTGTGCGTGGGCCTGTGCACCCCATCTCTGATGGTCCTGAGCTCATCTGGGGGAGGATGTAGGGTTTGTGTCCATGTGGACACAGAAGCCACAGAGTCGCAGACCCTCTAGTTCGACTACCGGCCCTAGGTTCATTTTGTGGGCTGAGTGGGTGGAGAGTGGAGGGGAGAGAGGGCAGAAGTCTGGGCTTTTTGCAGGTGGCCTGGGCACAATAGGACCTCTCCCAGGCCCGGCAGGAAACCCAGGGTACACGTGCACCCTAGCAGGAGTGGGAACCACCAGGCCCTCTGGGAGTCTGAGAAGAGGGTCCCAGTGTGCCCACTGGGCCCAGAGGGATGGGGCCCAGGCTGGGCTGCACCAGGAGGCCTCACCTGGGACCTGGCTGTGTCACCCGGCTTGCTCTTCCCTCTCTAGATGCTCCACCCTGCAGGTTAGAGTATGTGCCCCCATTTCTCTGAGTGCCAAGCCAGGAAGAAGTCATGATTGCCACACACACACACACACACACACACACACACATACACACACGAGGAGGGCTGATAGTGACACCAAATCAGGATCCAGACTTGGGGACAGCCTCCTGGCCTTGCCCACAGCTCCCACGCCTGCAGCCCCTGAACTAGTGAGAATGGAAAGGCAAGACTCAGTGGGGAAGAGGGCTGCTGCCCACCCAGAAGGGGGAAGTCCGGACACCGGCACGGGGGTGGGAGTGGGGGGCTCAGCAGAGAGCAGAACTTGCAGATCCATCCCTCTGTTGGGGGGGGGGTCGCTGAGGATGGCACAGCTGGAGGGAGGTTGGCAGAAGCAGGAAAGAACGATGGAGTCAGGCGCGCTGGGGTCCGAGAACCGTCTGCCGTGACCCCTGGCCCCACCCCCACCCAGCCACTCAGCTGTGACGTCCAGCGGGGGGCAGGGATAGGAAAGGGAGCCTGGCCCTTTAAGTGGCAGCGGCCCTCGCCCAGAGCCGGCGGCCGCCCGTGCGCGTCGCTGCGGAATGCGGGCTGGTGATGCCTCCGCTGCTGGACTGGTGCGCACACGAGGCGGGTCGCGCGCGCGTCGCCCTCGGACCCTGGCCGGAGACTGTGGCGGGGAGCAGCCCCAGCACTGAGGGTGGGTGGGAACCCTGCCTGGGGAGGGCAGTGGGGGCGGCCTTTGGGCAGGAGTGCGCAGTGGCAGAAGCGGCGGGTAGGGCGGTGGCCCGCGGGAGTGCCGGCGGGGTGGGCGCGCGTCCGGGGCATGCGCTTTTGTGCGACTCCCGGATTTCATTGTGAGGGACAGGCCATCCGCTGTGCCCTCCCCGACCCGCCAAGCAGAGGGAGCAAGGTTTGTAGGGGGTGGGGGGTTCCACCTGCAGGAAGGTGCCCTTGGGAATGCCCCGGGGGTAGGGGAGCCTTCCCAAGCGCGGGGAGTGCCGGACCTGCAGAGGGTCCAGGCCTGCGGCCCCTGATCTACCCCCATGGGGCCCTCTCTTGTTACCCATCCCCAGGGCCTGGGGTGGCCCTGAAATCACTAAAGAACTGGGGTTCCTTAGTGGACCTGACATCTATAAGGGGTTTGTAGGGGGCACCCCACGCGGCTTGGCTCTGCTCAGGAGGGCCCTAGGGGCCCTACCTAGGAATTGCAGCAAAGGCTGGCAGGTCTGCGCACCTGTGCAGACTTCCCTTTGGGGAAGAGGGAACCCTCCACCCCCACACATGGCCAGGTCACTCTGAACATCCACGGTCCCCAGCTCTGGATGGTGAGGTGAACAGGAGCCGACCCCAGCACCGTGGGAATCTGGGAGCTGTGGTGTCACTGCTGTCACCTGCCTCTCCCTGTAAACCCAGCAGTTTTCTGAGGAAGGAACCACTTCTCCTCCAAGGCTGCTGCCTCCACTCCCCAGTCTGGAGGTTGCCCATCTCCATGACCCCCCCAAAGTCAAGCCTCCATTAGGGGCACAGGGAGAGCACACGGCAGGCATTCTGGTTGGGGGTTGCATGAACTGGCCACTGAACTGGGCCAGGGGTGATGGCTGAGGCCACCAGGGGTCTCTGTCCTTGGGAATCAGCAGATGTCCCTGGCACCGACTGCCTCTGTGGATCAGGGCAGGAAAGAGCTCTCACTGGCCTGCCTCCTCTGGTGGGGTAGGGGCGGCCCTGGCCCAGGTGCCTTCTGGGATGGGCTGGTCCACTGAGGCCGGAAACAGAAGCCTGCAGGGCTGAGGGCAGGGAAGGTGCCATGGGGCTTGTGTGCCTGGAAGTGTGGTCAGCCCCACGGTGCCGCCTGGGAGGCCCACTTCATCCTACCAGGAGCTGGCGGCCATTGGGCATTGCCCAGTTGCTGGTCCAAGTCAGCGGTCACCCAGCCTGGACAGGCTTGAGCAGGTCCGTTCTCAGTGTGTCTTCACGGTCACTTTCTGTGAGCCTCACTACCATGCCTTGTGGCAGGCAGGGCGAGGAACAGGCCAGAGGCGCGACTGGCTCAGCCCGTGGTGGTACACTGAGTCTGCAGTATACCAGGGACGCCCAGTGAGGTCATTCAGCCGACCCATGGCCCAGAACTCAAGTGTGCTGTGTGGGGACGGAGGCAAGGCACGTGCCAGCCACATGCAGGGCACACACCCGCTGCGTGCCCTGGGTGCTCCCAGTGCCCAGCGTGCCCAGCTCTTAGCCCAGCCTCTATTCCTCTGTCTTCTCCTGCTGGTGGAATGGAGCCATAACCGGAGGGCAGATGCCCCTGCAGGCCGTGCCAATTCCAGTGGGTGATGTCATGCCCGGGGGAGGGGGAGGGCCCCCTCAGAAGCTCTTGCCTCCTGGTCCTGGCATCCAAGCCTGGCCTGGGGCTCCCAGCCAGATGAAGGCAGGGAGGTATTGCATCAGCTCAGGGGGAGAGGCAGGAAGGCCCAACCCGGCCCCCAGCCACAGGTATGGAGGGGTTGTGTCATCCACACCCTCAACAGAAGACCCTCCCTGCCATAGGCTTAAAGCCTGACCCAGCCGGGGATGGCCCTGCCATGCTGTGCTGACCCACCCCCTCAGCCCCACATTTATGGGCATCACAGCGGCGTCCTCAGTGGGGCCAGCCCCTAATTAGCCTGAGGAGGAGTGTGGGCGGCAGGGCGCCCTGTGGTGAGAGTGGCCCTCCAGCACCCAGCCTTGAGACCAGCTGCTCAGGCCAGAGGCTCGGCTGCTGGCATCGCATGGGGCTGGGGGCCAGGTTGGGTGTAGCTGGGACACAGCAGTGGTCAGTGCCCTGGGCTGTCGTGCGCCGTCCAGCTGCCCGCCTGACGTGTGTCCTCCACCCCTCCTGCTGCAGGGGGCTTTGCCACCTTCTCCTCCTGCTTCCCCGGCCTCTGTGAGGGCAAGCCTGCTGCCTTGCTGCCCATGAGCCTCTCCCAGCCCTGCCTGCCAGTGCCCAGTGTGGGCCTGACCCGCATCCTGCCTCACCTCTACCTGGGCTCCCAGAAAGATGTCCTCAACAAGGTGTGTGCACAGCTGGGGCTGCAGGGGGTGGGGGGGTCGCTCAGAAGCAGCTCCTGGGCTTGTCTGGGGGAGGGAGGGAGAGGAAGGCTGATGAAGGGGGTGGATGAGCACAGATTAGGGGCACAGGAGGACCGAAGGGGTCCCCCACAGGACCAGAAAGGGGGGGAAGGGGGGGAAGAGCCCGGTAGGGCCTGGCGGAGAAGTAGCTCCCTGCTCCCTCATCGGTGGAGCCCACATGCCACACTGCTGATGTCACTGGGCCCCTGGCCAGCGCTGAAAGAATCCCGTGTTTTAAAAATGGTGATGAGGAAAGAGGGTAAAGCCACCGCCCAGGCAGCCGTAAAATTCCTGGGAGCCTACGGCAGGCTGTGGGCGGGTCCTGCAGAGGCCAGCATCCCTCCCATCCCCACAGGCCTTCGCATTCTGGCGTGGGAATGGGCGGGGCTCTGGACCCAGCTCCCATTGCAACTTCCTAGGCTCTGGGAGTCAGTCTCCCACCTGGGGAGTGTCTCAGGATTTGCAGACCCTGCCCAGCCGCACCCCCCTGCAACATGTCCTGCTATCCCTCCCTCCAGGATCTGATGACCCAAAACGGAATAAGCTATGTCCTCAATGCCAGCAACTCCTGCCCCAAGCCCGACTTCATCTGCGAGAGCCGCTTCATGCGTATTCCCATCAATGACAACTACTGTGAAAAGCTGCTGCCCTGGCTGGACAAGTCCATCGAGTTCATCGGTGAGGGTGGGGCATCCCTGCTCCCCATTCCGGGGGGAGGGGCAGGAGGAAGGTGCTCAGACTGGGAGGGGCTATTCTCTGAGAAGTAGCAGGGATTGCTGGCATCACGCAGAGTGGGGTCCCCTACCTGCAGCAGGGAAGGGCTGTGTAACCCCAGCGCTCACCTGGTCCCCATGCCCCCCTCCCCCCAGATAAAGCCAAGCTGTCCAGCTGCCAAGTCATTGTCCACTGTCTGGCTGGCATCTCCCGCTCTGCCACCATCGCCATCGCGTACATCATGAAGACCATGGGCATGTCCTCAGATGATGCCTACAGGTATCCCCCCTTCCTTCCTGTGGTGGGACACCACCCCTCCTCTCCCTCCACCCACTAGCAACAGAGCCGCCCAGAGGTCAGGGCCCGTGCCATCAGCCGCCTTTCCTTCCAGGTTCGTGAAGGACCGGCGCCCATCCATTTCACCCAACTTCAACTTCCTGGGCCAGCTGCTGGAGTATGAGCGCAGCCTGAAGGTGCTGGCCGCCCTGCAGGGCGATGGGACACCACGCCCAGGGGTCCCCGAGACACTGCCGGGCCCTGTGGTCCCACTGCTGCCGCTGCCGCCACCTACCTCAGATAGCGCTGCCCCTGGGAGTGCAGCGGCCAAGGCAGCCAGGGAGAGCAAGCCGAGCACCAACGGGGAGCCCCCCTCGCCCGCGGCGGCCCCAGCCACCAGCGTGCTGCAGCAGGGCCTGTGCGGTCTGCATCTCTCCTCCGACCGCCTCCAGGACACCAACCGCCTCAAGCGCTCCTTCTCGCTGGACATCAAGTCTGCCTATGCCCCCAGCCGGCAGCCTGAGGACCCCGGGCCCCCTGCTCCCGGTGAGGCTCCCAAGCTCTGCAAGTTGGACAGCCCTACGGCAGGCGTGCTAGGCCTGACCTCGTCCAGCCCCGACAGCCCAGACGGGGCACCTGAGACGCGCCCGCGGCTCCGCCGACGGCCCCGGCCTCCAGCAAGCTCCCCGGCACGCTCCCCCGCGCATGGCCTCGGCCTGAACTTCGGGGATGCCTCGCGGCAGACTCCACGGCATGGCCTCTCAGCCCTGTCGGCTCCCGGGCTGCCTGGCCCGGGCCAGCCGGCCGGCCCTGGGGGCTGGACGCCGCCGCTCGACTCCCCCGGCACACCATCGCCGGATGGGCTCTGGTGCTTCAGCCCCGAGGGCGCACAGGGCGCGCGCTTTGCGCCCTTCGGCCTGGCAGGCTCTCAGGGCGCAGGCGGCAGCGACCTGCGCCGACGGGAGGCGGCGAGGGCCGAGTCCCGGGACGCGCGGACCAGCTGGCCGGACGAGCCCACCCCGGAGACGCAGTTCAAGCGCCGAAGCTGCCAGATGGAGTTCGAGGAGGGCATGGTGGAGGGGCGCGCACGTGGCGAGGAGCTGGCCGCCCTGGGCAAGCAGGCCAGCTTCTCGGGCAGCGTGGAGGTCATCGAGGTGTCCTGACGGCGGCCGGGATCGGCCCTCCGCGGGGACCTAGCTCCCCGAGCCCTCCGCTGCCCTCTGCTGGGCCGCTAGCAGCCGGGCCCACTATAAATATATATTATATATAATGCAAAGAGAGGTAAATGGTTTTACTGCGATTTTTATCGAGAAGTAAATATTTCGATTTTTTATTTATTGAAGCTGTCCATTCTGGCAATGATTTGGCAACAGTGAGGGCGGTCCTCCAAGCTCTATTTTTAGTCTGGTATTTAAACTGAGACTCGTTTCTAAGCAATATGAGGCCACCTTCAGTCGCAAGCTGGGGTGCCAGGCCTGGGGTCCCCTCCCCACCCCACCCCCAGGAAACACTGCTGACCATTGCAAAGAGGCTGTTGAGCTTTTGTGCACTTTTTACATAAGAAAAAGGGGAAAAAAGGAAAAAAAAACTTTGCCACAAACTGAGCCGCAGAACCTCCCTGCCTGCCCTCCCCTCAGCCTGCCCTCACCCTCTTCCTTCGCCTCCTTTCTTGGGCCCTGCACCAAAGCCATAGGAGCTGTGGTCTAGCAGTCCTTGCCTGCCCCCTGCCAGCTCCAGGGCGCCATGGACGGCCCCTCACTGCCCATCCCTGCAGGCCTGGGCCTGCTGGGCCCCGAGTGCTCAGAGGGAGGGGGAGGAGAGGGTCGGACTTGGTGAAGAAGCTCGTGAGTGTCAGTGTCAGATGATGTGCGTCCCCAGGGCAGGGATAGAGGTGGCATGCCCCCCACTCCTGCGTGAGCCCCGGGGCCATTTTCACCGGCTCAGCAAGGCTGTTCAGAGGAGGCTGCTTCTGTCTCTGCTCTGCGGGTGCCCCTGAGTACCACCTGCCAGGTGGGGGGAACCCAGGAAGAGAAGTGGGGCCTCAGGATGTCTGGCAGGAGGAGCTGGGCTGGTCAGTGCTGGCTCCACTGGTCAGTGGGCAGATGGGTTTAGGGTCTTGTTGTGGGCTCTTCCCTCACGCACCCCAGACCCCAAGCCAGACTTGGAATTCAGGTATATTCCTGCAGGTTAGGGGGCCGTGCAGAGGGAGGCAGACCCTTATGCTTCCCCGGGGTGGGACCTTTAGTTTTGGGAGAGCCAGCTCCAGGCAGATAAAGACCCCTGATGTGAGCAGATTTTGGTGTCCCCTACGTTTGTCCCCACCCCCACAGGAGCCTGGGGAGAGAAACCCTCTGCACACACACCTTTCCCTGGGAGCTCTCCCCTCCCAAGTCTCCCAGTACCTTCAAGGTGACATGCCAGTCCCCATCCCCAGATGGTTTTTGGCCCAAGGAAGCCCGCCCTGGGGTTTGGGCTGGAGAAAAGGCCCAGCTCCTCCCAGCCCCACCCCCACTTGGGTTGGGACCCAAGGCTTTTGGAGGGAGGAGTAGACATCTCTGACCTTCAGATGTCCTAGAGTCTAGAAGAGAAGATGGGCCACCTTGGGAAGAGGCCAGGGGCTTGGCCAGAGGTATGGCCCCTGGCAGGACTGATTCCTCCAGCAGGGTGTGGGAGGTACCTCCCCCTCAGCTGCCCCTCTGGCTGTTTCTACTTGTTCTTTGGACCCATAGCCCTGTGTTCCTGTCATGCCTCCTTTAAGCAGAAGTCCTATTCCTGTTCCCTCTGTCCCCACCCCGTTCCCCAAGAAATAAGCTATCATTGTTGTATTTGCAATCTATGGATTAGAGATTTAAGTATTTATTATTGGTTAATTATTATTATTGATTATGTAAATTTGCCTCCTGTTTGTCTATTGCGTTGGGTTTCTGGGTGACTCTGGGTGTGGAGGATGCACTGGTCCCCCCCTCCACACTCCCACCCCACATGCTGTCCAGGAGACAGTGGTCTGGGGCCACTGGTTGGGCCCCAGAAGTCTGGCGGCTGGTCCCATGGCCCGTCCTTCCCTCCCTCGCCCTTTCTCCAAGGCTGCCACAGCTCTCACAGCCTCTGTTCTGGGGGGGAGGTGTGGGGGCTCTTGCTCTTGAAGCACTGACCACCCCAAAGTGAGCAGCTGCCACTCAGGAGAAGGTACCCCTTTTATGCTGGGGGGGCAGGCACGAGGCACGAGGCCCTCTCTGGTCATTTCCACCCACTGTCCTGGGCCTGGAGGGGCAGGGCCTCAGTCCTTCCCAAGTCCCCATGGGCCCTGCACCCTCCTGCCCCACTCAGTGCCCTAGCATTGGGTGGCCCCAGTATGGACCCAGCCCCTCCTATTATTTGCTGGAAAGTCCAGTGGAGACGTGGCAGGTCCCCCGTAGAGCTCCGAGATTGGGCCACCCGGTGGCCCTGCCTCAGACACCTCTGCCCAGCGCGCGGCCACACCTTCTGCTCCTGTCCTGTTCCCTTCTTTTGTATTTGGAAAAAATGTGTTGTAATAAATCCTGAGATGGATGTTTTCTCCACGCCTCTGGCTGCCTCTTTATTCAGGCTGCGGGTGGGAGGGTGGGGGGTGGTCCTTGACCTGGAGTCCAGGAGGCTGGGTGTTGGGCCTGGAAAGCCGGACTGTCCCTAACCCACTGCCCCTAACCCAGAGGGCAGAGGGCAGGTCAGGCAGGGTGGGGAGTGGTGCTGGAGGAGGGTCCGGCAGATGTGGTGGGGAGCAGCGCACAGGGCCTCACCTGCGCCCAGGTGTGGAATACCCTTTCAGGTGTAGGGTGCTAGTGAAATGTAAGTAACATAGAACTGTGTGAAATAAAGACTCAGTTTTGCCCCTGAACTCCCACCCGTCCCGCTCCCCAGGAATAACCCCTGGGAATAGTTCGATGCTTCCCTGCAGACCATGTGCATATGTATGAGTGTGCATGTGTGTGCATGCATGCATGTGTGTCTATATGTGTGCTACACGTGCATGTGTGCACGTGTATGTGTGCATGTGCGTGCATGTGTTGCACATGTGTGTGCACGTGCACGAGTGCACATGTATGTGCATTTGTGGGAACCCACATGCACATACTACACTTCTTTTCATCAAAAACGGGGGTCTGGCTGTATGGAGTGCCTGCAACTAGCGTACACGTACTTTGTAAACTACCTATTGAACACGTTCACACGGTATGAGGGCAAGGCCTCCGGTGTCTCCCGCCCCTTTGTCCCCAGCACTGGGTTCCTGTCCTGCAAGGCAGCCCCTGTCAGTCTGCAGACCTCCCTCCCTCACTGCCTGGGTTGCTTTGGGTGGTGCAGCTGCAGACAAGACAGCTGAGAGACAGAAACAGAGACAGAGTACAGTCATTTGTGCAGTGCTCTCACAGGACAGGCTTGCAGGCAGGACTCTGGGTCGGGTCACTCCAGCTGGCCTGGCCATTAACCGTAGCACAACTCCTGTGCGCTGAGCACCCACTGTGTGCCAGGCACCACTCCAGGTGTTTCCCAGGAATTTCTCTCCCACAGCATCCAGGAAGCTGGCTCCATACATGTCAGTGCCCTTGGCCTCACAGGTCACCAGGCCTCTCAGCGGGGGGTGGGACCTCGGAGGTGTGGCCTGCTTACTCTAGGACCCTTCCCACTTTCCAAACAGGCAGATAGCCCACCAGTGACAGCCAGGCCTGTGTGTGCGTGTGTATATGAGTACACACACATGCTTGTGAGCATACACACGTGGGGGGGCTGTGGGAGGAGGGGGGGCTCCTTGACTCCCGCATCCTTGAGTCCTCAGAGAGACAGAAAGCTACAAGCATGGGCTGTCCCTCCAGCAAGGATATTTTTAGCTCAAGCACATCTATTTATAACTGGCAGCGCCTTGGAGTCAATGAAAGGAGGGCTGGAGAAAAACTGGTGGTTGTCTCAGGCAGCATGGTGGCACTCTCGCCACCCCTAATACTCAGGAGCACCTGTGGCTGTGGGAGGTAGGGTGACCAGCTGGGACACGAGGCAGTGTAAGACTCTGAATGGGTGGGGGTGGGGGAGCCGTTGACTAAGTTGACCAGCCTCCTAGAGGTCAACTTGCAAGGGCTGAGCAAAGCAGGGAGTGAGGCAAGACTTGGACACTCGTGGGCTGGCCTCCACCTGCTCTGACCACACGCTGTCTGGTATCCACGACACTGAGTCTCCTACATGCTGGGCACCCTTCCTTCCACCCCCCGGGGCCAAGAGCTTCAGGCAGTTAGGGTTTTGGATGGGTGGGTAAGGGGTTGTGTTATGTGGGTCTCAGCCTATTGATGGTGCTGCTATTGGCTAGGAATGCCTGGGGTACTCACCCGGGCTCCCCCATTGATGTTTCCCAGACCAGAGCCAGTGCTGTGGTGGGACCAGCCCTTGTGGTTCTTACTATGTATGACTACAGGACACACCTCAGCAACAACCATCAGGGAACTTTGGAATCACAAGGTCTATAGCTGAGGTCCATCACACACCCAGAGCCGCACAGAGAGGTGGAGGCGGCAGCACAGATGGGGGCTCTGCCTTTATTGGGGTCAAGGGTGGGCGCCAAGAGTTTCCTGGGTTCACTCCTTATTGGCAAATTTAAAACATAAGAGTGGGAATTAAGGCGTGGGAAGGGACAAGCAGGGTCATTCAAGCAATCAGTTATCTAAGTCACCCAGGGCTTTCTAAAAGTGGAACTTCATGGATGGGGTGACCTGGTTCTTTATCTAGTTGTGTAATTAGCAATATGTTTATTCGTGATGGATGTTTTTAAAATGGATGCCTCAACAACCAAAAGCTTGATGTCAGGCCCACACTTTACAATAAAAAAAAAATTGTGAGGCACTTACACTGAAGGGGTGGATGGATGGGTGGATGTGATGGTGAGTGGCTAGCTGGGTGGGTGGTTGGGTGAAGGGATGGGTGGCTAGGGAGTGGAGGGGAGAGACAGTAGGTAGGTGGATGGATGGGTAAGTGGCTGGGTAGATGGGTAGTTAAGGAATGTGTGGGCAGATGGGTGGAGGGGCAGCTGGATGGAGGGGGTGGGTATGTAGTTCAATGTGTAGGTGGATGGACAGATGGGTAAATGGGAGGATGGATGGATGGGTGGGTAGGCGGGTCGGTGGACGGCAAGTAGATGGATGGCTAATTGGCAGGAGCGCAGTGGGGAGGGAGAGGTGGGTGAACAGTAACATTGTGCTACGCAGCGCACTCTGCTAGTCTGCCTTGCATGAAAGCTGTATGCTGACCTGCGTTCTCCGCGCTGGACTGGAGACAGACGCATGATCCTTGCTTATAGGAGGCACCCAGTAAATAGTCAATGAATAAACAGCAAACTACCAGTGTCAGATCTGGACACCGCTGCAGAGACCCAGTTCAATCCTCTGCGAGGCCCAAGGAGGGAAACTGACTTCTCCAAGGTGCCCCGGAGAGTTGGGGCAGAGTTGGAGGTGGACTCAGTTCTCTCCTACCCAGCCTCCACTCGGCCTGGCTGAGCAGTGACCGGAAGTGTCCTGGAAGGGGCTGGCCTCAGTGGTCCCTCAGTCCCCTTCCAGCTCAGACCGTGCTTCTGGGGACGGGTTTGTCAAGGCGCTTCTGCCGCTCAGACCTGAGGGGCTCAGAGTAGGGGGCAGTGATGAGGGCTGGTTCTCAGGAAGGCTGAGGGTAGGGCTCAGGGCTCAGGAGGCAGCCCCTGGAGGCCAGGTTTTATTTGGAGAGGCTGGAGCACGTGTGCAGAGATGGGCATTGCAGCCAGGGCCCTGGAGAAAGGACAGAGGTGGGATTGATTGCACACCACTGGGGTCATGAGAAGCTGACCGCCTCTGCCCAACGCAAGGTCTGGTGGGAAGCGGGGTGCAGCTCTGCAGAAAAGTGGTCCACCCTGAGACGGGGAGGTGCCCTCTGCCATCGAGGAGAAGCCATGAGCCTCTGAGGGTCTGGAGAATGGGACTGGCAGTCGGTGTACCATTCCCCCAGAAAGGGGAGTGTGTTGGGGGAGGGAGGGCTGGGCGCCAGACAGGCAGACAGGTGAATGGGGCTGATCCCTAGCAGAGCCTGGGGATGGCGCAGGTGCAGCTGCCCACAGGAGCACCTGGGGAGTGTAGGTATCGCCCCCACCTGCTGCACTCACCTGGCCCACCCCCAGGCGAATCATACCCTTTTAGTTAGGGAGGAAGCAGCATCTAGACAATAAGGCGGTCCCTGGGCCGGCACCAGCACTGAGGTTGGGCAGTCTCCAGTCATGGGGTCCTTTATGAAGGAGGGCCAGGCCTGATGATGTGTGCTGGCTTTACAAAGGCAGAAGGGTCAAGGGGAATGAGGGATCAGAGTTGGTCTTGGTCAGGCAGGAGAAAGTGAGGCTGAGATATTGGGCCCGTTTCCAGAGTCCAGAGTGAGTCCTGGCGGGGCTGGGAAAGGCCAATGTCCTCCCCCTGACCCCCCACTCCTGACACAGGCCACAGGGCCACACAAGGCCAGGGGCAGGCCTTTCCCAACACCAGGCAGGTGCCTGGGGGAGTTCCCTTCAAATGTCCTCTCCTGGGGAACTTGGGGGAGGAGCTGGGGAGGGGGAGGGGAGGGAGGAGTGGGGCTCCCTGATGTGGGAAGGGGGCTGGATGAGGAACTCCATTCCGGAAACTGGGGGAGGCCAGGGGGAGAGGGGCAGCTTCTGTCCACTGCGCAGTCTCTTTGCAGACGCCAAGAATGAGACTACAGCAGCGACGCCTTTCCTTAGGGCGGCCCAGCCAAGGAGTTCAGAGGACAGAAGGGAAAGCTGCCCTTTACCCCAGCCCCCGTGCCATGAATTAGGAGGGGCGCTGCCCACCCCAGCACGTGTGCTCCTCTGGCACACCCCCCCCCCCCCCCCGCACTTCTGCCCGGCACCGGGCGCGCTCCCGCCGGCCCTCACACACCTGGGTTGCTACCGGGACCCAGCGGGCAGGTGAGGGCCCCGACCGGTTGGTAGCACCATTGGCATTGGACTAGCCAAAGCCAGACTTGGCCTGACGCAATTGGCGGATGTAGCCATAAATAGCCAAGGAGAGCTGGAAATAGCGGTGGGGGGAGGGAGCTGGTGGGAGGGGGCCCGAGTCCTGGCGCCCGGGCCCGAGGAGAAAGGGCGAGCTCCCGATGCGGAGAAGGAAAACAAAGCCCCATTCTCGAGCGCCCCGCCCCCACCCGCCGCGGCCACCGGGGTATTCGCACCCGGAAACATTTGGGGAAGCCGTGTGCAGTCAAGAACTCTGGCAGTTCGGCCGGAGTGGTGGGAGGGACAGGTATAAGGAGGACCTGTGCCCGCCACAGCTCCCCACCTTCTGTCCCAGGGCAGCCCCTCCTCCTCTGTCTCCCGGGAAGAGCAGAACCCAGATTCCCTGCCTCTCCTTCCTCCGCCCCTCCCCTGGTGCTGGAGACTCTCCAACACCCCTCACCCCCCCCCACCAGTCAAGCCCCTGGTGCTGGAGACTCTCCAACACCCCTCACCCCCCCACCACCAGTCAAGCCCCTGGTGCTGGAGACTCTCCAACACCCCTCACACCCCCCACAGGGACGCTGGGCCTGCCCGGGCCTGGCAGGAAGGAGGCTTGCTCTGTGTACCTTGCCCTGTGTCATATAATGGAAATCTCCCCGACTCAGTGATACGCCACAGCTGATGGGGGAGGTCCTGCACCCCCCCCCCAACCTGGCCCCTGTGGTCTTCCTGCTCAGGTTCTCTCTCTCCTGCTGCCCACTTATCGGAGTTTGGGGACCTAGGCCAAGACTGGGCAACCACAGGCCTGCAGGACCACCCGCGGTGGGGCAGGGTTTCCCACAGGCTGCCAGCTCAGGGGTCAAAGAGAGAAACCCCGGCCTCCTCCCTGAGACGACCCCTCCCTCCCCAGTGACTTCAGCCCTGCTTCCCACCCTCTCAGAGTTTCCCCCACCCAGGCAAGCCTCTCTCTGCTCCCCATCTCTGCTGGTGTCCACCATGGGGAGGGCAGCCAGCAGGCGGTGGGCGGATGGGCCGCAGGCCTCAGGGCTGATAAAGAAGGGGATGGCGCGGGCGCAGCTGATAAGGCTCTTCCCCTTGAGTCAACTCTAACAGGAAACTGCAGGAGGGGCAGGATTTGGGGCAGGAGGGCGGAGTGGGGAGGGGACGTTGGGGCCATCACCTCTCCCCGCAGGTGGCTGGTTGCTCCTCCCCTCCCCCAGGCCAAGGACCCAGCAGGGGAACGATGTGGTTGCTCTGTCTGCGGGGGAGTGGGCGGTTCAACTGGCACCCGCGGGGTCGCCGGCTGGGCGGGGAATGTCCGCCCAGGTGTAGGGGCGCCCAGAGCGCGGTGACTGGGGCGAAAGCAGTCTGTATCTGGGCCCCCCCGGGAAGAGGCTCCATCACACTTGGGCCCCCAGGTCGCCCCTCTCGGGAGCCCAGATCTCGCTCAACCGGTGCACGCAGCAGGGCCAGCCCCAGGCTCCTAGGGCCGGGAGGCTGGGCGCGGTGGGTGCGCCCTGCCAGTGGTGATGAGCTCACACCGGGAAGGCCGCGCCCACTCCCGCCGCCGCCTGCCCCACCCGCGCGGCGCCCTTCATCCTCAAAGCGCCGCGCCGCTGCCCCCAGGCTCCGGCCCGGGCGCGCGCCCTCGTAGGCTGTGGCGGGGAGCTAAGGGAGGGCGCGGTGAGCACCTGCTCGGCGCCGGAGCCAGAGTGCATCATGGCCCCGCTCCCCCACTCCCGGGGTCGTGGCTCCAGGTGGGCAAACACCTGCCCGGCGGGGGCGGGGCGAACGCCCTTCCAGAGTCGGCCTGCGGGCCTGGGCCATAGTGTGGGCTCCTCTCGCGGCATGGGTTGCGACCTTGGCTCGCCAGCACCTCCACCAAGCGCTCCCGGAACCCCGAGGGCCGAGAGCAGCCCAGCAGCGCCATCTGCTGTTGTTGCCCGGGGAGGGGCGGACAGTAGCGGGACGGGGACCCATCTGGCGGAATCTGCAGGCTGGGAGGTTGCCTGGCCCAGAGGTAGGAGGCGTGTTTCGGGTTTTTGGCAGTCTCTAACCCCGGGTTCCCTATCCGTCCTTCTGAGACCCTCCCCTCGGCCCGTCTGCAGCCTCCACTGCTCACAACCTCCACCTGCTCTGAGTTTCCTCTCCCCACAGGCACGTCAGCCTCACCCAATAGCTCCTGGGACACTCATGCAGCTGTATCCTCAGCCAGATTTCATCCTTGACCTTCAGACCGGAAGTGCCAAACTGCTGGATGCCGCCTACAGTCTACCTGGCCCCTCATCTCAACACCTCCAACTCCTTCCCTGCGCTCCTGAACACCCTCCAGCCCGCACCTCCCCCCTCCCCCAGGAAGCAGTACTGGCGATTGTTTCTGACTCTTAACCCCCCCCCCCCACTCCTGCACCTCTCACCTGGACGGCACACCAGCCTCCAGGCCACCAGCCTTCAGCCTCAACCCATGTGCCACCAGCCTTCAGCCTCAACCCATGTGCCACCACCGTGTCCCCCTGTGTGAGATCTGAGTCCAAGCTCACGTTTTACAAGGACACAGACATATTGGCTCAGGGCCCACCTTAATGACCTCATCTTAACTAATTTCACCTGCAACAGCCCTATTTCCAAGTAAGGTCCCACTCTGAGGGGCTGGGGACCAGGACTTCCACATATGTTTTGTGGGCAGGACAGGGCCCAGCCCATAACAGGTCTCAGCGAGGGAGGGAGGCAGGCACTCTTCCCAGGACCAGGGGAAGCCCCTCTGGCCTCTGAGGCACCCCTCAGCAACCTGTCCTGGGAACAGGCTTTATGGCTGCCCACCTGCAGAGCCTGCCTCCTGGGCTCTCTGGGGTCTTCACAGACCAGACCATACTCCACATTGATCAGGAAATGCCACTAGGGGCCATCTGGTGCAGGACAGGACCCCCTGGGAGCATCATCTGCAAATGTAGATTCCCTGGGCCCCATCCAGACCTACAGAGTCAGACTCTAAGGGGAAGAAGGCCCAGGAATCTGTTCCCCCAGGGGGTCTGCTGTACCTATTGGTGGGGGAGATCTAGCATTTGGGGACCTCCCATGTAGTGGCCCCACCCACTGGAGAGAGTGGATGGGAGGGAGCCTGAGCTGCCAGTGGCAGGGCTGACAGGAGGGCTTTCTCCTGGCCCCTCCCAGGCCTGCTGGCTCCTTCCACTGCCACCTGCCAAGGGTCATAGCCTAGGGCCCCTCTGCCCTGCCCCAGCCAACCTGGGGACTGGAGCTGGAGAGCGCTGTGTGGAGCAGGGTGGGGGGCCAGGGAGCCTTGGGAATGCAGTGGCCCCTGACCTCAGGGGCCTGCATGCTCTCAGTTGACTGGCTGGAGCCCTTAGCCAGGCATTCAGCTGGCAGGCCACCCAGTAGTGCTGGAGGGGTGGGGGAGCGGTCCCATGAGAGCCCTTGGAAGGCGTGTGTGAAAGGGGGTGAGGCCTCTGTGGTCACCATCAGCTTGCTCCCTGTCTTCCTCCCCCTCAGATGTTTCTGGAAACCTTACCCCACCCGACTGGAGAGGGGCTTAGGGTGGTCCTGTAAGGCCCCACTGAGGTCTCTGAGCCGAAGGCCCAGCCATCCCAGCAACTGCTGGATACAGCCAGACCTGGAGGTAAAGCCGGGGCCCTGCTGCTCCAACTCCCCCCACCCCACCCACACCTCTAGGCCACCCTGTGCCCATCTCCACAGCGCCCTTTCCAGGGCACAAGGCTCCCACCAGGACAGCCTCTCCCACACCCCCACACTCCCACACCTCAGTACCCCAATCCGGCACCTGGCTGGTTCTTGGCTACTGGAGTGGGGTGCTCTGCGTCAGCACCCCGGGGTCTCCCGGGAGCAGAGCTGGCCTCCTGACCAGCAGTTGGGAGCTTGTGTCCTGTCGGCTCTGCCAGCTCCTCACTGCACCACCCAGGACAAGTGCCCCCATCCCAAGGCCTCAGTTTCTCCTCTGTAAAATGGGTGGGGGGCCAGGGACAGGATACCACTGCCTTAACTTCCTGCTCCTGCCTCTGTGAACTGCTTCACTTAACATGTATGGGAGCCCCCTGGTGCTTGGGATCTGCATAACACAAGTCCTCACCCTTACCAACCCCACCCCCATCCCCACCCCCAACCACGGAGCCCTAGTGCATGGGAAGTGAGTGGCAGGGGGCAGGTGGAATGCCACCACGGTGACATCAGTGGTCCCTGTAACAGGATATATGCAAGAGATGCCACTACTCAGAGGAAGGGGGCAGCAGGGAGACTGCCCTAAGAAAGGGGCATTTGAGAGAGGCCTTTGAGGAATGAACAGGAGTTCTCTACACTTAAACCAATAGTAGGTTGGACGGACCCCTGGTAGGCGGGGGCAGAGTGAGAACTGCAGGGCCCAGGTGTGTGCAGGCTTTCCTCTGCACCCTTTGCAGGCCAGCCTCATCCCACCTTTCAGCGCTCTCCCTTTCTGGACTTCGGTCTGGAATGGGGGTCCCAGGGTCAAGGCCCAGCTAGGGTGAGGCAAGAGAGGCACCTAACCACCACCAGGACTGTGAGAGAGAGTGCCTCCTTGCACTTTGTGCCCTGCCAGAGACTGGCGGCTCGGCTCCGGTTCCAGCTCTGTCCTGGGGAAGTGTTACCTGAGCACCTGCAAGTTCACCTTCTTTTGAAAAATGGTCTTAGGCAGCCATAGTGGGAGGAAACCGTCTCCTGTGTGGGAGCAACCTACCCGCCTACTATTCAACCCATAAAGGTAGGTAGGTACGGTTTCCTTCTCTGTTTCTTTGCTGTAGGAGGGTCCGAAAGAGGGAGCTTCATCTGCTGGAGTTCAGGCCTGGAGAGGACCGAGGTGAGCAATGCTTCTGAAAATCCCCGCTTGAGATTCAAGTGAGTGGAAAACCAAAAAGTTGGGGACTGCTGGGGAAAGTACCAAGTTCTTAGGGATTGACTCCTAAGAAAGAAGCTTGAGTAATCCTCTTGGAAATCGTGTTTAGTTAATGACATGTCATACTTAGGTCAGTGACACTTGGCAAATCTGTAGCCGAAACTCATTGGGGACTTAGGAAGTCCCATCTGAGTCTCAGGAAAAGCAGGTCATGTGTGCTTTGGTCATGTAACTAAGTAACCTCCCCCATTATGGGTTGTGGAAGTCCTAACCCACAGTACCTGGGATTGTGACCTTGTGTGGAAATTGGGTCTTTGCAGATGTCATCACGATGAGGTCATTAGGGTGGGCCCTGGTCTACTGACTAGTGTTTTTAGGAAAAGCGAGCCATTTGGATAAAGAGACTGAACCCACACAGGGGGACGCCATGTGAAGAGGGAGGCCGAGATTGGAGCTATGCGTCTACAAGTCAGGGGACACCTGTTGTCACCAGAAGCTGGGAAGACTCAAGGAAAGATCCTCCCCTAAGACCTGCCCACACCTTAATTCCACACTCTGGCCTCCAGCACCAACAGGGAGACAATCCATTTCTGTTGATGTTAACCACCCAGTCTGTGGCCGTTTTTTCCAGCAGCCCAGGAGACTGATACAATCCCCCGCCCAAATCTCAATTCAGTTTTTCTAAAGGTTAAATCTCCACACAGAAGTCCTGAAGTGACAGCCAGTGTCTGGGTGGGGAGGGTGGTGTTGGCTCAGTCTCTGAATTTGAGCATAAGAATGAGCCTTCAGACAGCGAAGAAAACACAAGAAGTCATCAGCTTAAGAGGTTCCAGTCTTCCTTAGTGCCTGCAGCCCTCAGTGAATACACAAGGCGATTTCTGGGAGCAGAGGCACTGGCTGTCCTCGGGACTGCGCTGGCCAAAGCTCTCACGGGCGTTGTTGCGGTCACCTGCAGGCTCCAGGGAATGCCAGGCATGAGGTGGGCATGGTGATGAGCCTAGGAGCAGCAGCAGTTGGCCCCCATTCACATAGGGTGCAACCTGGGCCAGGTGGCAGAGCCACACCTGTAGACAGGGCCGCTGAGGCCACCACCTAGAGGGAAGCCATGGGTCGTGCATGGGTAGCCTTGGAACCTCAGAAGTGATACCAGGTGATATCATTAGTGTCCCTGGTGAAACCTTGGCCCTGAGCCCTGGCTGCCCCAAGGGCACCAGTCCGCCCCTCAGAGCCGAGGCCGAGGGCACACCAGAGGGGCTTGCATGCTCTCTGGGGGGGAGAGGTGCTGAAGCCTGACCGTCTCTTGAGGCGGCCCAGTCCTCTGCCGCTGCCGGACAGGATGGCCACTCCGCAGGCTGCTCCATGAGTGACCACCTCCACTGTCCTCTCAAGACCCAGGGAGGAGAGCACCTCTGGGAGGCAGGATGGGGTGGGAAGACGGTGGGCTTGGGATCAGATGGCTCTGGAACCCCGGCTCCCTGCCCACTTGCTGAGGGAGCTGGGACAAGTCCCTGCACCCTAGGAGCCTCGGTGTCCTGCCTGAGTGTCACTGCTGGGCACAGCATGAGGGTTACGTTATGGCCTGTGTAGGGCAGCCGGCCCAGTGTGCCTGCCAGGGGCCACCTGCAGTGTTTGCTGAGGCTCGGAAGGGCCGATGCCCTGGGAAGGGGAAGGCAGGGGCACGGGGGCCACCCAGGAGATTGGCTTCCTGCAGTACCTTCCCCAGGCTTCTGGGGTAGTGGGGACGGAAGGGGACGCCTCGGCTGGGATGGCCCTGTCTACTGCCTCGGCACTGCTGCCACTCACTCTCAGCCTTGCTTGGGACTGTCCCAAGCATAGGAACCAGCTCAGGAGGTGAGAGGGAACCATTGTTCACTGGCGTCTGGAATGTAGGGGAATGTGTGTCCCGAGGCTTGCCCCATGCCAAGGCCCCTGGCAGGGCAGCTGGCATGGCAAGGGGATGCCCTGCATTGGCTGACTGACCACGTCCCCGCTGGCTGTTGGGGGAAGGGAAGGCCAGAGGCAGTGAAAGAGAAAGGAGGACCCCAGAGAGCTCAGCTTGTGCCCCAGCTCTGCTCAGCCATGCTGGCACCCTTGCCCTGACACCCTCGCAGCCCACCCCACAGTGAAGGTCAACTTCTGCAGAGAGATTGCTGCAGGTCCTGCCTCCAAGGGGTCCCTGGTCTAGCGAAGTCCCCATTTCCTGGCCCAGGAACCCCACTGGCACAGCAGCTCTAGGCAGTCATTCGCCAAATGAGCGGATGAATGGAAAGAAGGGCGGGCCACGTGAGAAAGCTTGCAGTTTCCCAGCCCTGCCAGAACAGCACACCACAAGCAGAATGTCACTTCCAGAGAAGTCACAGAAATTAGTGCCACCATCCAAGACCTGAATGGCACAGAGGACGGGGTTTCAGTCACTTTCCAATTTCACTGGCACGTTTTGTTTGTGCAGGAGACGGAGGTGTGTCGGTGACCAATAGTGGGTTGTCGCAAGGTTCAAGACATGACGACCCCAGCTGTAGCTGTCCTCCAGGAGCAGGTCAGCACAGTTATTGTCCAGCTGTGGGGCACACAAGCACTGCCTGCCCCACCCCACAGCCCGAGAATGCCGGGAGCAGTGTGCGGTCCTGCGGCAGGATCGGTGGGCTCCCCCACCTTGCCACGGGGTCACGTCAGCTCCTAAACTGCCACAGTTTAGACCACACAGAGTTTGGTCATCTCAGCATGTCCTTCTGTTAAATGGGTGACGTCACGTGGGTGTGGATGTGCTGTGGAGCTGAGCACTCAGTGACATTCTAGACGTTAAGATAGTGCACAGACTTGCCAACGGGAAACATCCCATGAAGATTTAGGAACTTGCCACACCCAGCTGAAATTCTGGGTGTTCAGTGGTCTGAAAATGTCAAGACCTTCCTGCCAAAGTCAAGGACAAGTTGTTACCCCTCGAGCACCTTAACCTTGGGAAGAAGACGTACATTGTGACGGGTGTATCAAATAGTCAGTTGCCTTTAGCTTTAAGTAACAGGAATTGGAAAGAACAGTGACTCAAGACTTTTTTCAGCTAAAAAAAGTCCAGAGGAAAGAGCTTCGGGACTGCTTTGGAGGTTCCAGACTTGCAGCAGGAAACTCGCCTTGTCTTCCTGGCTGCCTTCAGCAGCACGCCCAAATGGCTGCAAGAGCTCTAGCCTGCATTCTCCTATTCTTGGTGGGAACCGGGAGACTGGGCCAGGGCTGGGGTGGGGAGGAAGGACAAACAGGATTTCCTGGGAGCCACCCAACAACTTCCACCTGCGTGTCCCCGGCCACCCCGTCTCCGTGGGAAGCCAGGTAAAAGGAGAAGAGGAGGAGGAAGTGGATATGGACGGAGGGCAGGTAACGCATCACCTGTGGCCAGGGGTCCTTGACTGTGCTGTTCTTCTCTAATGAGCAGGAGACACAGGAATCGACTGGCTGAGAATGTGTCCCCCACTGAGAAGGGGTTTGGCTGGAGCTGCACCGTCGGCAGTTCTACCCCTTGGCACTTGCGACTCATTGGGTGTCTTGGTGCCCCACGACATGCTGTGGGGAGACCAGCGGGTGCAAATGGAACAAGGAGGTGGCAGGGCACCGGGCTTGGGCAAAGCTGGATCTGCTTAGGAAATAAATCCTGGTTTTGAGATGCGAGTTTTGGCTTGCCACTGGGCTCCCCCTCAGACTGACTGTACACAGACCATGGGCTGTCACATGATCACGTGATCTGAGCTGCCCATTGCAGACTGAGTGACATGAAACCACGAAGTGTGGTGTGTGTAGCCATATGCCAACGTCAAGAGGACGGGGGGGGGGGGTGACCTTGAGCACAGGGAAGCTGCACAAACAGGTGGGCACACTCCCGATATGCCCAGTCACACCTCCCTGCTTCCCCACCTTCAGCCTGCACCTGTGACCTCGTGAAGTTTCTTATGAGACGTCTGGCAACATTATTCTCATTTACTAATAAAGAAACTGAGACACAGGGACATTAAGCAAGTTGTCCAAGTCACTCAGCCAGTAAGTGGCAGAGCTGGGATCCAAATCCCAGACCACGCAGGGGACACAGGATTACTGGTACACAATGGGGTGGGGAGGAAGATGGGCGGAATCTGAGGGACTGCCTGAAGCGCCTCCTAGGACTAGCCAGTCCATGGTGACAGTTAATGGACGATTATAGCAGCCAGATGCTGGCAGGGTCACCAAGGCTCGGATTCCTCAGGAATGGTGGTTTGGGTCACTGTACTAGGCCAGAGGTGCAACCTGGGAGGGCTGGCTAAAGACAAAGTGAACATAGGCAGGGAGAGGAAGTCAGTTGTGGTGAGAAACACCCTGTGTGTGTCTGCAGGTCCTTCCTTTCTGAGACATAATGTATGAAACGGAGCTTTCTCTTCTTCCCTTGGTCTCTGCTCACTTTTTATCTCAGGTGGTTGTTGGTGGTCAAGTTTGGAAGTGTAGGTGGGGGGATACTGGCGTGTTAGTATGAAACAGCAAGCTCGGGGGTCTGCCCTTCCTCCCTAGGAATCCCATCCTTAGCAGACGGCCCACCTCTCGACCTAGAAGCTGCCAGCCTCTCGTGCAGCCTGCTGCAGGCCACTGACGTAGGTTTGCCATCCGCAGCACCTGCCAACTTTGGGCTGGGGGCAGGGGCTGCACAGAATCCATTCCAGCCAGTCCTCCCCCTGCTCCAGTGCGGCATTCCCAGCGTTGCCAACCGGGTTATTGGTTTTGGGCACTGGCAGTGGCAGCAGTGATGGTCTTCATCCCAGTTCTGTGGCTCACACATCCGGTAGGAAGGGTCTACATTTCTCACACATCAAGAACCCGGGAGGAAGGCAGCCTGGGGCTGGCACTGCAGCTCTGTGAGAGGCAATCAAGTCCCAAGCTCTGGCTTGTGTTCCTCGTTTTGAGCCAGTGGCTTCCATGGTCATGGTCCCAAGAGGGCTCTTGTGCCTCCAGGCATCGTGCCCCTGCAGAAGCAGAAGCCCCAGCTGCTCTCTGCCGGACGCTCGTCCTTTCATGCGGGAGGGAGGCCTCCCCGGCGGACTTCAGGTTTATCTCATTGACCAGAGCATGTCCCGGGCCCCCTTCTGCAGCCAGGGAGGCTAGGGTCGAAGGTTCCACTTGCTGGTCTCCGCTATGGGGGACGGCAGGAGAGTAGGGCTCAGAGTCACAGAGGAGGCCACTGTGAGCAGCGCAAGGTCTGCAAGTTCTCCATCTCGCCAACTCTCCTGGCAGCGCAGTGAGCTCCCTAAACTCCGTCCATAAGGTGCTCTTCACCTTCGACCTTCCTGTTGATGGCAACTGAGGGCCCTGCCTGACACTTGAGACTTCTGAGCCTGGAGAGAAAGCGACGTGGCCGCAGGGCACCTGGAGGAGGGGAGGGCCGAGGGGCTCCTCGGAGCGTTGGGGAGGGCTGCTTCCCTCCGGCGCGAGGGGGCGGCCGGGCGTGGGGGTACAGGGCAGGGTGTCCGGGCGGCAGGAGACAGACTGGGCGCAGAGGTCAGTCCCAGGGTGTGAGTGGACAGTGCGGGAGTGGGGGCGCTGCCCGGGTGTGAGGAGACAGCACGGTGCCGGTTCCGGGAGGGTCCGGCAGGGCGGGCACCCGACCAGCTGGGCCGCCGGGACTACAATTCCCAGCAGGCGGCGCGCTCGCGTCACTTCCGGCGGCGCCCGCGGCGCGCGTGTGGGAGTGTGCGAGTGAGTGTTTACTTCCGGCCGCTGCCGCTGCCGCCGCCGCGGGCTGAGGGCCGAGAGTGTCGGGCAGCGGGCGCGGCGGGCCCCGCGCAGCCATGGACTGGCTCATGGGGTGAGTCGGGCGGCCGGGCGACTGGGCGGGGGGCCGGGGTCGCGGGACGCGCCGCGGGCCGTGCCGCGGGCAGCACCGGTCAAGGGCGTCCGGTGCGGGCGGAGCGGGCTGGGCCGGCGAGCGGCGTCTCCGCGGGGCCGGGAGCGGGGCGCCGGGGCCGGGAGCGGGGCGCCGGGGCCGGGAGCGGGCTGGCCAGGACCGGCGCCCGCGCCACGCCGCCCAGCCCCGGGCGCCGGCGCAGGTCACCCGGCCACACCTCGCGGCGGATGTTGGGCGTCTGGGCTCGTCGGTCGCTGCGGGGAACTTGCTGCTGGAACAAGTCGCTTTGACGCCGGGAGAGAATAGCTCCTTAAGAGCAGAGGGACCCGCTCTGCTCGCCCGTGCGCGGGGCTCGGGTGGCGAGGGCAGCGGGCCGCGCGGCGGGCGGGGAGGGCGCGGCGGGCGGGGAGGAAGGAAGCGTCGCGCCGGCAGCGGCGGGCTGGGCTTTCCTCCCGGTGGCTTCTGTGCTTCGCTGGCTGGAAATGAGAGAAACAGGCTGACACGTCACGTCGTCTTCAGAAAGTCGTTGGGGCTAAAGCGATGGGTTGACACTGTTTTCTTTCTGAGGAGTAGGAAGGGCAGGCCCGCTCCACCCCGTAGCGGGGTCCGCCATCTCGTCCCAGCGCTGGTGGTAGCAGCCCCCTGCTCCCGTCAGGCCGGCCGGGCTCGGGTGGGCGTGGGGTCGTGTTGCCGTCGGCCTCGGCCCCGGGAAGGGCTCGTCCGGACGCTGTAGTCCTGGAAGGGGGGCGGAAAGTCTATGTACCTGTGGTGTCGGTGTCTGTCAGGCCCTTGCAGGATTAGGGCGGAGTGGAGGGTGCTGTTGGATAACCAAGCACATGGCTGGGATCCTCCTTTACCTGCAGGTTGGGGACAGTCTAGGGAAGGGGGACGCCACGAGGGACAAGCAGCTTGAGGGATGCATGGAGGGGCCAGAGAGAAGTGCCCACGGTTGTGGGTGTGCGTGGAGCCGGAGCGCAGGGCTTGCGCAGCGGGTGGGTGATGCAGGGGGCCAGTCCCAGGCCGGGCCGGCCGGCTGGCTTCTTGGAGAGGCAGCATTGCCCCCCGGCCCTGCTGCTTGTTAGCTGTGTGTGTGACTTTAGGTGACCACTTCACCTCTCCAGACCTGCTTGCTTTTTAGAAGCCGTCTGCAAAATGGAAATTGTGCTACTTGCAGTGAGGGGTGGTGGGAGGAGAAACTGAGGTGATGGGGGAAAATGTTTGCGCAGCGCTTGGCACTGGTGTGTGTGTTGGCTGCTGTCAGCAGGGAGGGATGTTTGTAGGAGGCCTTTGTAGCCCACGGCCCCGGCCCCGGTAGTGGAGGGCAGGCAGCTGTGTTTGCTTTGTTTCGAATGGTAGACGCTTGCTTTCTGCCTGTATTGGGAGGACCTGTGTTGGAGGCAAGTGGCCTCGCAGGGAGCTTGTTTCAGGGAAGAAAGCTGTTGATTGGAGGGTTGAACTCACAGTGCTGGTGTGGGAAGGACCAGCCTGCCAGCTGCGTTGCGGAGGGAGCAGCTGCGTGTACTTGTCTGTCCGTAAGAAGCAGGTACTCCGTGCCTGGAAAGTGACCAGCAGTCAGTGTTGTAGACTGAGTGACGTCTGTGCTTGATGGACTCTCCTGTCACCATTGTGAATATCCAGGAACTAACCACACTCAGGCTTAGAAGGGACTGCTTCTCTTTGGCAGGCAGCGGTGCTCAGGGTCAGGTCGGCGGGGCACGTTCTGGGGCGCTGGTCCAGGTGCTGGAGGAGGGCGCCTCTGAAGGGCTGTGGCCTGGAGCTGTTGCCGTCTGGCGGCGATACAATGGTCAGTTCCAGAAGGACACTGGAGCTCTCCGAAGGGTCAGGATGCAGATTGGTTGTATGTGTATGTTTTTAAGTTTAGTGGGCTGCGTATTGGGCCTTGTAAATAAGTCATGAGTTCTCTCATTCTTTCATAAGTCTTTAACTGTGACTCCCCCCACCTTTACAAAGAGTGGTATAGTTTCGGTTGTCAAGTACTCATCTTCCTCAAGAGCTTGTTTTCAAGGTGATGTCATAGGACAGTGAGCTGGGCGGGCCCACGTGCCCCTCTTACCCTCCCACACGCTTACTGAGTGTCTGCTCTTAAACAGAAGAGGCTGAGGCCTGGACTAACAGCCACAGAGACCCCAGACTCGCCCTCTCTGGTCTCCCACTCTGGCCCGCTCCCCAGTAGCCCTGCCCTCGCATGGAGGGCCAGCCAGCAGTGAGCTTGCAGGGCTGGACCCCTTCGTGTGCTCAGTACTGGGGCGTGACTTGGCCGTTAATCCTTTACCTGGGTTTCAGCTTGGCAGACATCAGGAAATGTGTTTTTTACTCTTTGTTGCTGGTTTTACTAATGCACACCATTCAGTGTCAACCAGGTGGTTTGGAATATGACTTTCTTTCTTATGTTTTGAGTGTTGTTTATTCTTTTCTAAGAAAGCGTTTCTTTGCATCAGTTCATCTCAAGTGACAGAGCATGGACTGGACTGCAGTGGCAAATAATGGTCCCTTCTTCCCCTGTGTCACTGTCATAACCAGAATGTTTTACAGATGTGCCAGTGAAACCATCTCCCTGTCACTGAAAGGACTTTGCTGAGTAATGTGGCGGCCTTATCGTCAGCTCTCCCTGCTGCTTTCAGGAAAGGGAGGTCCTGCAGGAAACCTGCTCAGAAGCCAGAAATAACGCCAGCATGTCAGGACTTGCTGCTGGAGTCTGCTGGCACTTATTTGGGCAAGAGTTTTGCGATGTGTAGCTTGTGTCCGCGCGTTTCATTGCATGTTTGTTTTCTCTGCTTGCATTAAGCTGGTCGTTGAAGTAGGTGTATAGTAATTTCCTCTTCACAGGGGGTCACCACTGCTTGTGTCTGAGCCTCTTTAGTCCTTGGCTCTCCATTCTGGACAGCCAATGACATGGTGGCAGCCTTGCCATTGGGAAAGAAGCCAGCCCCAGAGGAGAAGCGGCAGGAGCTAGGTCAGGTCCCAGGAGGTCTGCGACGACACGAGGGCCTCCTGCGCAGGGTTTGCAGTTGGGGGAAGACTGGTGTCTTGTCCTCGGGGCAACGGGCATTGTGAGTGGACAAGGAAAGTGCAGTGTAAATTTTACCCAACAGAGAGTGCAATCCAGAAGCTTCCCAGCCTCTGGGAATGCAGAAGAGGAAACGCTCTTCCTCCTCTGACTGGTGGGGAGCACATGGGCCCCTCCCCACCACTGGCCCTGGGTGGGGCCTTGGGTGAGGTTTGCAGGGATGTGCCCGCCCTCCATTCTGGGCCTGCAGCCTGGGGTCCCCTTCCTTGGGCCACATGGTGCCTTGACAGCAGCACCCTCCTGCCCTTCTCCAAGCAGCAGATGAGGTGGGGTGCAGAGCTTCCTGGGCCCACAGTGTTGGCGATGGAATGTCAGCACAGTGCCGGGCCAGTGGAGCCCTCGGCCTGGTGACAGTGTTTGCCAACTGTCCGCGGGCTTTCTGGCCTGTGTGGTTCTGCCTTCAGGAACCCTGCGTGGTGAAGGAGAAACCCTGGTGCCCGCATCCATGTACCTTTGTCCACAGGTGTTTGAGGGGTGGTGATGGCTTTCTTTTTTTAATTGGGGAATAGGACTTTATTGGGGAACAGTGTGTACTTCCAGGACTTTTTCCAAGTCAAGTTGTTGTCCTTTCAATCTTAGTTGTGGAGGGCGCAGCTCGCTGGCCCATGTGGGAATCGAACCGGCAGCCCCGTTGCCCAGAGCTCGCGCTCTTAGCAACTGAGCCACCCATGCGCATGGCTTTTTATTTTTTTAATTTATTTTTATTAGTTTCAGGTGTACAAAGCAACGTAAGAGTTAGACCTTTAAAGCCCTCATAAAGTGATAACCCACCCTGAAGCTACCACCCTTCTGACATCTCATATAACTATTACAATACCATAGACTGTGTTGTACTCCTCATCGCGTGACTGTATGTACCTATATATGTAGTTACAGTTGACATTCAATATTATTCTACTTCAGCTTCAGGTGTATAGCACAGTGGTCACCTACACAGTCTGTGACTTGATCCCCCTGATACGTCCAGTGCCCATCTGGAACCTTACGTGAGCTTTACCACATTGTTGATTGTATTCCCCACTGTATTAGCTATCAATTTGTATTTCTTAAAGTCTTCAGGTTTTTCACCCTGACCCCCGCCTCATTCCCATCTGTCACCCTGATAGACCTAGTACCTATCTGGCACCATACCTAGTTATTACAATATTGTTGACTGTATTCCTTACGCTATAACCTACGTCCCCGTGACTACTGTGTGTGTAACAACCAATTTGTACTTTTTAATCCCTTCTGCTTTCACCCATCCTTAACCCCCCTCCCATCTTAAAGAAGCCACTCGAAGATTCCTTGTAATACTGGTTTGGTGGTGATAAACTCCCTCAGCTTTTTCTTGTCTGGGAAGCTCCTTATCTGTCCTTCGATTCTTAATCACAGCCTTGCTGGGTAGAGTAATCTTGGTTGTATGTCATTGCTTTTCATCACTTGGAATATTTCCTGCCACTCCCTTCTTGCCTGCAAAGTTTCTGTGAGAAATCAGCTGCTAGTCTTATGGGGGCTCTCCTGTATGTAACTAACTGCTTTTCTCTTGTTGCGTTTAAGATTCTCTCTTTGTCTTTAACCTTTGGCATTTTAACTATGACGTGTCTTGGTTTGGGCGTCTTTGGGTTTATCTTGTTTGGGACTCTCTGTGCTTCCTGGGCTTGTATGTCCATTTCCTTCATCAGGTTAGGGAAGTTTTCTGTCATTATTTCTTCAACTAGGCTTTCAATTCCTTGCTCTCTCTCTTCTCCTTCTGATACCCCTATAATGTGAATGTTGGTATGCTTGATGTTGTCCTGGAGGCCCTTAAACTCTCCTCAATTATTTAGATTCTTTTTCCTTTTTGCTGTTCTGGTTGGGTGTTTGCTGCTACCTTATCTTCCACATCACTGTTTGGATCCTCTGCTTCATCTAATCTACTGTTGATTCCCTGTAATATAGTCTTCATTTCCGTTATTGTAGCCTTTATTTCCGACTGGTTCTTTTTCATGGTTTCCATCTCCATTTTTATAAGATCACTGAGCATTCTTATAACCAGTGTTAGGAACTCTGTCTGGTAGAGTGCTTGCCTCCATTTCGCTTAGTTCTTTTTCTGGAGCTTTGTTCTGTTAGTTTATGTGGCATGTGTTTCTTTGTCTCCCCATTTTGGCTGCCTCCCTGTGTTTGTTTCTATGTATTAGTAGGGCTGCTATGTCTTCTGGTCTTAGCAGAGTGGCCTCATGTAGTAGGTGTGCTGTGGGGCTCAGTGGCACAGTCTTTCTGGTCACCTGAGCTGGGTGCTCCAGGTGCGTCCCTTGTGTGGGTTGTGTGTGCCCTCCTCTTGTAGTTGAGCCTTGGTTGATAATTGCACATCAGTGTGAGGGACTGACCCTTGGGCTCACTGGTTGTGAGGACTGGCCTTGACTACAGTGGAAGGGTTGTTGTGCAGGGGCTGATCCTACGGAGCAGGATCTGCCTCAGCAGGACTCTGGTGCCTGCTCAATCCGCCCCTTGGGTGTGTTGTTCTAGGAGGCGGCTGGGTGATGCTCCAGCTCGTTTTGAAGCTTGGAACTGGGGCACCAGCCCAGGACCACCTAGGAGGGGATCCACTGTAGGTCCACTTCAGCCACAGCCCGTGTCCCACCTGGGGTCACCTAGCGGGAGCCAGAAAGAAATCCACAGGTATCTGCTGCCCATGCTGTGCTTGGAAGCGCCTTGAGAGGCCAGGCCGCGAACCAAGGCCGCCTGCCGCTAGTGTCGGGCTTAGAGCTGCTCAGCCAGAGGCACAGGACATGCTCAAGCCAGATGCTGCTTGTCTGGGTTCTCTGCACCTTTGAGAGACCCTAGGAGAGTCTGTATCTTGAGCCAAGGCAGGCAGTCTACACGAAAAAGCCACTGGAAGCAGCCTGGTGTGCCTGAAAGTTAAGCGAGGTGGGGTCTCGAATCGCCAGGACGAGGTTAACGAACTGCGAGATTCAGAAATGGCGGCCGCCTGTGTTCACACACTGGGAAGGGGGAGGGCTCAACAAAGAAATAGTGACCTCCACCAGCTTCCCCGTCCAGGAGAAAGCCGCCTGTCCAGCCCCCGTCCCAAGCCAGACAACTCAGTTCCCCACCATTTGCCGCTGCTGCCCTCCAGCTGCTGCCCCAGCGCTGGCGCTCAGAGCGCGTGACTCCGTTGGTGGTAAGTGCGCGCGCAGTCCCTTTAAGAGGAGCCCCTGTGAGTGCAGCCGCCCCGTCTCACTCAGCCACCATCTCCGCTGGTTTTCACAGCTGAAAATTATGGGGACCTCTCTCCCCGGCACTGGAACCCTGGGCTGGGGCTGGGATCGCTCACTCCTCTAAGGGATGGGGGGACCCCCACAGCCGAAATACGCCACCCGATCTTTATGGTCCCACCTGGGTGTGGGACCAGCCCGTGCCGGGTCTCTGACCTTCCGACCAGCCCGTAGTTGAAAGGCTTCAGTTCAGCTTGATTTTAGGCGATTCTGAATAATGGTTGTTTTGTAGATTAGTTTAATTTTGATGTGGGTGTGAGAGAAGGTAAGCACAGCATTTACCTGCTGCGCCATCTTGGTTGTCGATGGCTTTGTTTTTCCTGGCACTTGGCCTCACGGGAGGGTGTTGCTGGTGACAGACAGCCGGGTCTGATTATGGGGAGACCCAGACTGAACTCGCCCGAGTCTCTAGGCTTTTTTTATCAGTCTCATTGAGGTATAATTTACATACCACAAAGTTTACTTGCTTTAAGTGTACAATTAAGTAATTTTTAGGGAAATTACAGCGTTGTGTAACCATCGCCAGGGTTTAATTTGAGAACATTGTCATCATCCCCCAAAGAACCCGGGTGCCCATCAGCAGTCACTCCCATTCCCGCCCCCAGCCCTGGGCACCCTCTCATTTACTTTCTGTCTGGGGAGGTTTGCCTCTTCTGGGCATTTCGTGTAAGTGGAATCACAACATGTGGTCTTTTGTGAGTGGTTCACTTGGTGTCACGTTTTAAAAGTGCATCGTGTCACTGCGTGTGTCAACAGTCTGTCCTTTTTATTGTTGAGCGCTGCTCCGTTTATGGAGACGTGCATACTCGTACTTGGCTTGTCCGTGGACGTCTGGATGGTCCCTGCTGCTCGCTGATCTGAGCAGTGCTGCTGTGACCCGGCCTTTTCTGGGGCCACGTCCTCAGCTGCGGAGACCTCCAGGTCCCGACCTCCGTCCCTGTCTGGCGTGGTCCCCACCCTGTGGCAGCGATCAGAGCTCCAAGATGAGAAGACACAGGTTCTGCCTTCTCAGGCTGAGGGGGAGGCTGTGGACGCTGCAAAGACGAGGTGGAGCCAGCGGCTCACAGCACGAGCTCAGCCGTGGCGTCGGGGAGCATGCACGGGGATTTGCCAGGTGGAATGGAGGCTGAGACTGTGGCCGAGAACAGGCATGGGCGTGTGCAGGGCACAGAGGCCTGAGCGCAGAATCTGCCCTCCAGCCTACGGCCCCGGGGAAGCGGTGGCTTGGGGACCACTTCCAGGAGCAGCCACTGCCACAGGGGCTCCACCCAGGCCGTCCTCTGGGCCTGGGTTTGCCTTCGTGCTGCCTGGGGCCCGTGTTGCATTCAGAGCCCTACAGAGATCAGGGGCGACTGGAGCCCTTTGTAACCAGCGCCTGCTCCTGGACACCCAGCAGCATGTTTTCTCATTTGCCCTCCTGCTTGGAGTGTCTACTGGGAACCCTTGCACCAAGTGTCCTTGAAGCTGTGCTGCTGGCAGGAGACAGGCAGGATGTGAGAGGCTCTGCCAGGCAGTGGACAGGGGGATTCGGTGTGTGGGGGGTGGGGAAAGGGGGGAGGTGTGGCCGTGGTGGGCAGGGCTGCAGGGGTGTGGGTGTGGTGGACGGGGCTGCGCTGGGGCCCCCCTTGCTCCTGGCTTGTGCTTTTGAGATGAGCAGCAGCTCCTGAGGGCTGCAGTTGGCCCTCGTCAGCCTCCTCCCGCTTCTGGCCTCTGTCCTGGCATTCTCGCCACCAAGTGTGACCGCCTGGTGCTTGCTTCCCAGGCCTCTTCTCCAGGATCCTGGAAAAGCCCCACCACATTGGGGTCTGGCCCCCGACCTTGTTGTCAAGAGCTAGTAGTGGCTTGGGAGGGGTGCCCTTGGTGCATGAGGCTGCTGTCAGCTCTACAACACTCTTGGGGAGGGAGCCATGGTCTCTGCTGTGCTCGCCTGGTTTGGGAACGTGGGTATTGGAGGCCACCTTGGTGGGGACCCCAGTGGCGGTGTTCCCATTGTCCCAGCATTTCCTGTCATCCGGGCAGCGCCCCTGGAAACTTAGACTCGCCCACACCCCACACCCTCGGTGTCGTGCTCACTCTCGCAGGGCACATGCGGGCGCTGAGTCCAGGTGTGGTGGCCTTGGCGAGGTGCCGTCTGTGTTGGAGTCGGGCCTGTGACTCAGGGAGGTGGTCGTGGTCCCTGACGGTGACTTCTGGGTCCTGTTCTGCCTGCTGTGTGGGCCCAGCCGGGAAGAGGAGGTGGTGCGAGCTGCTCCTGTCTGCCTGTCAGGGCTCCCTTGGCCTCCGTCCTCATGGGGTCCGTGTGTCCTTCCCACAGGACTTCTCCTGGCGGGGGCACACCGCTGGGGCCCCGGCCTCTGCAGGACGGGGCCTGGCACATGGACGTAGGAGGGCGTGAAACCTCAGGATAAAGTGTGACGCTTAAAGAGAAGAGGGGGCGGCGGCTAGCGGGCGTCATGGCCATGTGTGAGCTGGGTACTGTTTTGAGTGGAGCCGCGTCGCTTTTGGCTGTGCTGCACTCGCGTTGTCACCTTCTGCTTTCTCGTCCTCGTGCCAGTGCAGCTGAGGTGCACAGCTGCGGGGGTGGCGTATCCAGGCCCTCCCGACCTGCAGTGTTTGCACATACATCCCAGGCATTACGGGAGGTGTAGGTACCACTCTCACCTTTTTGCTTGTTGGGAAAGTTGCCGCTGTATTGGGTCACAGGGGAGTGGCGATTTTGGGTCAGTGTTTAGTGTGCGTGAAGGCAGACCTCTCCCACAGAGGCACACGGCTTCCCGGTTGGAGAGCGAGCTGGAGAGCAGGCGGTCCCGCCGTCTTTCCCCTGCGGTGGACAGACGCCTCCCCTCCAGCCTTCGCACTGCACTGGCCCCAGGCCAGCAGACTGTGCGCCCCCAGGGTCTGGTGCCCCCTGCAGCCCCCCCCCATTTGGCCTGCATTGCACCCACTGAGTGCCCAGCCCCCACTCTGCCCGACTGTGGGAAGGATGCCCGTGCCAGGCGGCTCCAAGGGAGCCAGATGTCTGAACCCCTGGGCAGGCCTGGCAGTGAGCTCAGGGGTGTGAGATGAGCTCGGGTGCGGCTGCTCTGTGTCAGGTCTAATTATGTGCAGCCCTGGGCTCGGGGCGCTGCTGGCGGGGAGCTGCACCGGGGCCTCCAGCACGCCCCGAGGGCCAGCCGCGGTGGGTTCTGGGGCACGTGCGCTGAGGCAGCTTGTCGTGGACGTGCTGCGGGGTAGAGTGTGAGCCGAGACGCTGACGTCTGACGTGCGGGTGCCCACTTGCCCGGGCACCGTTCTGAGCTCTCAGCGAGCCGCTGCCGTCTGCTGAAGGCGGGCAAGGAGTACGGGTGGGCGTACGGCAGTGGGCGGGATGCCAGCCAGGAGAGGGACGGCCATTTTTTATTTCGGGGTTCTAGAAGGCTCTTTGAAATGGCATTTGAGCTCAGACCTGGAAAGGTGATGGAACTTGTTGGGGGGGTGGGGGTGGGGGTGACTCGTTGCATTTTAGAAAGAAGACTGTCCCCCCATATCACCAAGGACTCGTGAATTTTTATTCATCCGGTATTTTACCATCGATTATAGTCTTTCCTACTTTCAGTGACTGGATTGTCCCAAATTTAACCAGTGGGAGCTCATTTAAATTGTCTCCTGGTCACTGGGTAAGGTGGGGAGCAGACCCTAGAAGGCAGCAGGAGCAGACGAACCTCAAAAACACTGTGTTGACGGCCACTAAGGAAAAGAACTGTTAGTACAAGCACCTGGGCTCCGCTACAACGCCGTCCGTGTGGGAGCGCACACGCGTGTGCAAATGTTGGGATAGATTCTGAGGACAGAGGACACGTGGCCAGGCAGGGCTGCGTTCCGAGTAGCATTGCCTCGTGGAGTATCGTGTGTTCAAACAAACAGATAATACAGCCGTGTCCTGAGTAACAGGGTTTGATGTTAAAAAGACACACAGTATAAAGTTAAGAAGCCTCTGGAATGTTAGGTTGGAAGTGTTACTGCGCTCATAGCCTTTTCCTAGCTCTGTGTTGGACCCTGTGTGCAGAGCCGTGCTGGAGTGGCCCTGTCAGCCCCGCAGTGTGTGATACACCTGCCTGTTAGCGCAGCTCGCCCAGCCTCACCGAGCGGCCAGCGGGCAGCAGCGTGGGCATCGGCGTGGGCGCGTGGCCGGGGTGCAGGTGTGGGGCCCACATTGTCCCTGGCGGCTCGCGGGCTGGGCCCCACTGAGCCTCATACTTGTGCCTCACCGCCCCTGCTTTGCAATTTGCCCGGTGGGGGCTTGGGGACGTGTCTTTTGCTGCAAAATCAACCCCAGAACTTACAGGCTCCAGACGAGGACCATGGCCTCTCATGGCCGAATTGGAGCCTCAGTTCCCCCACGCAGCCTCTCTCTGCGTGGGCTCACACCAGTCCAGAGCAGGGTCGTCAGCTTGTTGGCCTCAGAACCCCGTTACCTTCTGAAAAACTACATGGTTTGTATGGGTTGTGACTATCGGTATTTACCATTTTAGAAATTATAAAAATTCTTTAATTCACTTAAAAAGGATAATAAAGCCAGCATATGTTGACATAGTATTTTAAAATTAAAAATTGTATTTTGCAGAGTGAAAACAAGGGAGAAGAACGTCATTGTGTTTTGCAGCTCTCATGAGCTGGACCCTGACGTCTGCTCATGCTCCTCCTGCTGTGATTTGGGGGGTCACGTAACTCCTGGAAAGCCCTGTGTACACTGGGGAGCACATGGGCGGGAAAGACCAGTGACGTCTGCATGTTATTATGAGGGGGGTCTTTACTTTGAGGCCCCCAAAAGGTTCTTGGGGAGCCCTGGCGCCCCTGGACCACACTTGGGACACGTGGCTCTAGGCTCCCGACGTGGCCTCGCTCCAGCAGGAGAGCCACAGAGGAAGCTGCCGGACGCTGGGCGTTCCTTCTGCCACTGCCCAGTATCAGACAAGTCTCATAGTTGCGCTGACTGGGGGGTCGGGGGTGCTGGCGGTGGACCGACTGCCTCTCCATGGAGGGGTCTCACCTGGTGGGAGGGGAGGATTGCTGGCAGTTCCACTGGCGGACATGGACACGGGTGGGGACGCCGGGTCTGCTGTGACCGTGAGCCTGTGTCCATGTTAACGCAGCCTTTCAGCAGGTGGCAGGTGAGGTAGCCCAGATGCACTGCCCTTTGTGCACAGAAGGCGCTGCACGGCTTAGGGTTCGAAGACCGACTCCGCAGCCTCGCACGCAGCCTGTCCACCGCCCCGGCCTCGGTTTCCTCCTCTGCTGAGTGAGCTGAGTAGTAACCTTCCCCGCAGGTGACTGTGGGTTCCGTGGGCAGCCTGAGCACTGGGCAGTTGTGGAGGGGGCCCTTGTCCCCTGGCGAGATGGGGCTTGGCACCAGCCCGGGTGTGGGGGGGTGGGGGGAGCTCATTTCCGTTTGTAATTCCCTCTGGGAAACAGCCAGGGGCAGTTGTCCCTCTCCTCCTCCCCTCCCCCCACACGCAGTGTTTGCCAGGTTGCCAGCGTGGCAGTGGCAGGAGGGGCCGGTGGCAGTGGTGAGGCCGGCTGTGGGTCAGGTGCTCTGTGCTCCTCCTCTCCCCGCCCCCAGCCGCCTTCCCTCTCTGTCCTCACTGAGCGCTCACTGTCGGGCTGTCGTCTGCATGTCACTTCACATTGTCACTGTCACCTGTTTCCTGCCCTTAGAGTGCTGCTGGCATGCAGCGTTAGCCCTTGTGTTCTGGGCTGGGGTACACTGGGGAGCCGTGTGTTTCGGGGGCCACCTGGGGGCCGGACCCACAGCCACCAGAGCAGATGCGCATGTGTTTGTTCCTAATGACTGAGTCCTTTGGAGCCAGTGCGGTGTCATCTCTGAGGCCCGGGAGGGGCAGGAGCACAGTTGGTGCCGGGCCAGCGTGCGGGGTAGGCGTGGGGAGGTCGAGGCAGACTGGATGCCCAGAGCCTACTCGGAAGGACTCCGAAATACCGGGTGAAACGCTGAAGGGTTTCCCCGGTGTAGCAGCAGTGACATTCATTCGCTCGCCCACTGCGTGTCGTTTGTGCCAGCAGCTGGCGTGCCGTTAGGGAGCCCACAGAGCCCCTGCTCCCGGGGGACCCGGTCTCACCTGTCCCTGGTAGGAGGCGGACAAGCAGAGGAGGCCCAGCGGCACCGTCACTCTGCACCTGCAGTGAGCTGCCTGGGGCAGGCGGGCGCCGGGGTCAACCACCCCAGGGACTTCCCTGTCATTGGTCCTGAGGCTGTCTCCTGGGGGGGGAGGGCGTTTCCTCAGCGAGGCTGCCACAAGGGGCCTGGGGCTCCGTAGGGGGCCTGCCGGGTCCTTCCTGCGGCCAGAGCGCCTCCTGAGAGGTTCTGCCACTCACATGCCGACGGCTGGCACAGCTCACCTCACACCTCGTTGCCAGCTGCCTGTTGGGCCTTTATGGACGAATCTGCCATGTGCACAGGCCAGGCAGGGCGGCTGCCAGTGTGCAGGGCCCAGGCCTCCTCTGCAGTCATGTGCCTGGGCTCTGTCTATTGTAAGGGTATTGGCCCTGAGGGGGGAGATTTTAGAGCTTTTTCTTAAAGAGACAGACACGGGCGGCAGAACCCGGCTGAGGGGAGGCTGTCTCCGTGGCCCCTGCCTGGCTGTTTCCCGCGGGCATTTGCATTCACGCTGCTGCCCGGCAGAAAGCCGTGTGTGCTCGTGCCGGGGACCGGCCCAGGGAACCCAGAAGGGTCAGGGGCCAGGTGTGCGCCAGGACACCGAGGGAGCCATGGGACAGTGACCGCAGAGGGGGGTTGGGGGGTTTCTGGGCCCATAGAGCCCCACGACCTCAGTTTGGTGGCTCTGTGCCTGCCCTTGTCCTTCCTGGTGGGTGAGGAGTGACCGTTTCATCATCTGTATTTTCTCTTACATCCTTTCCCACCATCAGCACCGCCCCCACCCCCCACACCAATCAGAGCTGTGTGACCATTTAGTCCTTTTGGTCGGGAAGAAATTCCGTTCGCGCTGACACCGGGACCTGCTCAGGAACCCCTGTTGCGGGCGAATGGAGAGCCCAGAGCAGTGTTTCCCAAAGTGCCTCTCAAGGACCACGGGTCCTCTGATGCCCGAGTGAGGTGGGGCAGCCATGGATGAAGTCTGGTCCTCCTGGAGGCCGAGTGGACGGCAGTAGCTTAGGGCTCTGAGCAATCTGAGTAAACTGACGCTGGTAACTATCTGAGCAGCGGCTCACACACCCTGGCCTCTGCCACCTGTTGTGCTCACGGGACACTCACCTTACCCGCCCTCTTCCCACTCTCAGTGCCTTTGTTCTCTTAGCTGTTGGAGGCAATGAATGAACAGAAAAGAAATGAAAGGTCGAGGGTCACCCACAGGCTGTGCGTCCATCTGTTCACCCCCCTTCCCCTCATTGCTGGTGGGGTACAGTGAGGAACCGTCCCCCGAGGGCCTGGATCCTCCTTCCAGAAGTGCGTTTACTTCTTGCCCCCAATGGTGGCATCTGCACCCTCAGTGACATTGCTCCCTTGTCCTGGACGAACAACATGGCCAGGGGTCGGGGGACCTCGGGTGCACAGGGCCTGAGGCCACCGTGCTTTTCCTGAGTCACCGACGTGGGGTGTAGCCAGGGGCCGCTGCCTCAGCGGGAGAGGAGAGCAGGCAACACTGTTTCCTGGGATGGCGCTCCTTGCACAAGAGGGCGTTTTCTGCCGGCTGCCTTCCTGCGCCCTGCTCTCTGTGCCCAAATGGTCACCAGTGCGTTCTTTTCGGGCTGGCTTCGTCTCCTCTCCCCAGACCCACTGGTAGCCGCTGCGTACCTGGTGTGGCCAGGGCAGGAGAAGGCAGGCCTAGGGCACCCGAGCCTGCCTGTGGTCGCCGGCCACGGTGAGTGCTGGCTGTGGGGCATCTGCCCTGTAGGCACTGGTCCCCGGAGGGGCACTGGCAAGGAGGCCTGGGTGCCCGCGGGGCGTGCCATCTGCAAGTCAGGCAGTCTCGGGGTCGTGACTGCTCTCCGAGGCTCGGCACCCAGATCTGGGGAGGGGGCTCACAGCCCCTGCACTGCAGAGTGGTTTTGGCTGGGATGTGGTTTCTGGAAGGTACCTGGTGTGTGGCAGCTGTGCCATCACCGCAGTCGGGTTTACCAGTGCCAGGGACACTGCTGTGTGTAAGCCCCCGGGAATGCGGGAGTGTGTCTTGTGGGTCATGGCTGTGAGCACGCAGGCCGCCCCTGCTGCCTGCCTGCCCGGCCTGGCCTGCGCCACCCCCTGGGGAGCAGGGCACCCGCTGCCGTGACCAGAGGGCACTGGTGTCCGCCTGGGGCTTTGGGTCTTGGCGTGCTGTTTGCCATGCTCTATGTAGCCTGACGCTCCTACGCTGGTAGAGGGGAGGCCCAGGCCGTTCTCTGGACGTGGCCACTGTGGGCAGGGGCTTAGGAAAGCACTGTGATGAAAACCCTTGTTTTTAAGCACATTCTGTGGTTCCTGCAGTGAAGGCCTCCTACCTGTTTGGCTGAAGAAATGCTGGGCTCAGCTGACTTCTGCCGTGAGTTCCTGGCATTTGTAATTTGAGTAAAAATAAATGTGTCATCTTGTTGTGACCTTGCTGGCTTCAGTGTACTTCCTCCAAGGCCAACGGGTGGGTGAGTCCCACCTCATGTTTCACTGTGACCCCCCCCCCGGGGGGAGGGGTCCTGCAGAGCAAGGCGGGCGTGGGGGCAGCTGTACTTCCTGTCGGGTGCCCTGTGCGGTGTGCCGTTTCTTCTCACAAGACGCCTCCTTCTCACCGGCCGTGGTGTAGAGGAGCAGTTGTGGTTTCTGGCCCCTGAGGTCTGAATCGTTGTCAGGATGTCTCCTGAGGTGGCTGTGTGAGGGCACAGCCCTGCCGCCCTGACGGCGGGACCCTTGTGGAGCTCACATCCGTCACACACACTGGATTCCCACCCTGCGCCGTGGGGCCGGGTGGGAGGACTGGGACCTGCGGGGCCCCACAGTGGACGTCCACGGTGGGGGGGGGACTGCACAGTGTGGACTCAGGAGGCTGCCTCGCGGGCACTGGGGCCCGGCCGCCCCCGCCCAGCAGGCCCCTCCCTATGCGCTCCCTGCTCAGGGCCGTTGGCAGTGGCGTTGGCCTCCCAGGCGGAGACCTCGGTGTCCTGCTCCATGGGGACACCGTGCCGGGCTTTCTCTGGGAGGAGCAGCTGGGTGTGCTCACCGTCCTGTTCCAAGCAGATGGGCTGGCTGAGCCCTGAGGGTGGTGTTGGGGCGACCTGCGGGCTGGGGGTCTGCTGTCCACGTCCACCCACTCGCGTCGCCGCCTTTTGTGAGCAGCGTTCTTTGCTCTGGTCAGCGCAGCAAGGACCAAGGGACGGGCTGGCTAGGAGCTGGCATTGGTGGGAGTACATGTGTGGGTCAGAGGCCACAGGGCCGTCGGCAGCAGCTGTGTGACCACAGGCTCCAAGCCTCAGTCTCCACCTGTGTGGGGATGTGGGCCCTCCTGCAGGCAGCCATACCCTGGTGTCAGCCTCTCAGTGGCCACATCACAGGTGCAGGCAGTGTGGTGAAGGGCTTGGTCACTGATGCCTCCAAGGGTCCCGGCCCTGGGCTGACCGGGTGGGGGGGTGCAGCGCACGGCTGTGCTTTGTCATTCGTTGGCCTCTGGGAACTGGCACCTGCACCCATCGGGCCGGCTGCCCCTGGGGAGCGAGGCCAGGTGGACAGACAGTCAGACTAGGGCCGGGGTTGGGCCAGCACCCGGCATGGCCTACGGGCTTTGAGGCGGCTCTGGTGGCTTGTTTTCAGCTTGATGGCTCAGATGTAGGATCGGGACGTGGCTCCAGCAGGTGGCCCCACCCATCCTGTTGGTGCTTTCTGCAGCTTTTTTCCTGGTAACACAGTGGAAGGGAGAGAGTTGGGGCCACTCCTGCTCTCTCAGACCTGGAGAACACGGTGTTCCTGCTGGGAGCTGTTCACAGGCAGCTCTGCAGTTTCCTCTGTCATTTCTCTCCTAGAAGTCTGATTTTTAATGAAAATAACAAACCATCCCCTGAAATGGCATTTGTCAGGGTCTGGGGTGAAGACTCCGCTCTTTGGCTTGTGTGGCCGGGCCTGCAGCACATGCGGGAGGCCGTGTCCTGGCTGCTCGCACACCCCATGGGTCCGGCTGCAGGACCTGGTTCAGAAGCTCATCACAGGCGGCATGAGCACATCAGGGCCCCTGCTTTGCGGGGCTCCTGGGTCCCCAAGCTCTCCAGACGCGGGCACCCGGGGCTAGGGCTGGGGCTGGGGCATTTGTCCTTCTCATTGCCTCAGATCTTCCACAGGAAACCAGAGAGCTGACTGTGTCCTAGTCCTGCAGAAAAGACCCTTCAGACCCCGTGCCTGTGGGATGAACCCCAAGTCCTCCCTCTCCCTCCCACGCCCACCCGTGGTCACCTGTTGCACTGCAGCCTGGTCAGCCCTCCATGTGCCCTTTTGGCCAGGACACCTGACCTGTGCTGTCACGCTGCCTCCCGTCCGCCCAGCTAATGCCTGTGTGGCTTTGCTGATCGTGAACTCGAGAGCGTTTGGGCTCCAGACTCAGGACCCAGACACAGACAGCGTGAGGGCGCAGCTTCCCAGGCGTCTTACAGGTACTCGTTCTGTCTGTCAGGAGGAGAAATGCAGAAAATAACCCATTTATAAGAGCATCAACAAGAACAGAATACTTCGGAATAAATTGAGCCAGGAAAGATCTCTTCACTGAAATGTAGAAGGTACTGATGAAAGACGTCGAAGACAGAGATGAGTGGAAAGAGGTTCTGTGCTCATGGATCAGAAGAGTTAATGTCAGGTCCGTGCCGCCCCAGGAAACCTGCAGGTTCGGTGCAATCCTATCAAAATTGCACTTTTCACAGAACTAGAACAAACATTCCTCAAACTTGTAGGGACCCACAAGAGACCCCCAAAGCTCTCCCGAGACAGAAGAACGGAGCTGGGGGCCTCACACTTCCTGACACAAACTGCTACGAGGCCGTAGTCATCAGAACAGCTTGATACTGGCAGGAAATCACACGCAGGTCATGGATCAGAATCGAGAGCCCAGAAGTAAACCCAGGCGTAAGTGGTCAATTCATTTACGACAGAGCCAAGAATGTATAACGGGGAAAGGACCTTCTCTTCAATAAATGGTGTTGGAAATACTGGACCACTGTCTGACACCACGGAAATGAACTTGAAATGGATGCAGACTTGAACATACAACCTGAAACCCCAAAACTCCTAGAAGAAAACAGAGGCGGGCAGCTCCTGGACAGGGGTCTTGGCAGTTTTGGGGGACGTGACACGAGAAGCACAGGCAACAAGAGCAAAAACAAACAAGTGGGGCTCCCTCAGACTCACGGCTCCTTCACAGCGAAGGAGACCATCACCTACTTGAAAGGCAGCCCGCGGAATGGGAGAAAGTCTTTGCAAACCACACGTCTGATAAGGGGCTAATATCTAAAATAAAAAGGACCTGAAGTGGGCGGAGGACTGGACTAGACGAAGGAGACAAAGTGCCTACAGGTGCGTGAAAGGTGCTCCTCATCACTGTTCGTCAGGGAAACCGGCCCAAACCACAAGTGAGACCCCACCCCACACCTGTCAGGACGGCTGTCATCAAAACGACGAGATAACAAGAGTGGGGAGGCCGTGGAGGAAAGGGGACCACGTGCAGTGTGGGTGGGAGCCGCCTTGGGGAACAGTGTGGAGCTGCCTCAAGAAACCAAAACCAGAGCCACCAGACGACCCAGCAGTCCCACCACGGGGTCTGTATCCACAGGAAATCGCTGAGGAGACGCCTGCACCCCGTGCTCTGCAGCTTATGCCCGGCAGCCAAGGCCTGGTAACAGTCTAAATGTTTGTTGACAGATGACAAAGAAAATGTATGTACACGCGATGGAAGATTTGTCAGCCCTAAAAGAAAGAAATTCTGTCACTTGGGACAACATGGATGGACCTGGAGGGCATTATGCTAATGAACTAAATCTGACAGAGAAAGACAAATACCTCCTGGTCTCATTTACCTGTGGACTCTTAAAACAAAAAGAAAGTCACATGCGTAGTAGCAGAGTAGAGAAGTGGTTGGCAGGGTCGGGAGGTGGGGAAATAGGGAAAGGTTGGTAAAAGGGTATAGACTTTCAGGGGAAAAAAAAGAAAAATGCTCATCCTGGCTCTGCCCCTCCTGTTGGGGTCCCTGGACCACCCTTAGGAGGCTGTGGAGCTGGCCTGGGGCCCAGGAAGGTGTGGGGAGGCTGAGCCCAGCCATCTGCCCTGCCCTCACGCAGGGGGAGGGGTTCCTTGTCACAGCAGCTCAGCTCAGCTGCACCCTGCGCACACGGCAGCCAGCAGAGAGAGCGGAAGACCATAATTCACACATTGGCCTAAGGTACGGCGGCTGCAGAGCGTCTCAGCACGCGTGGGACGGTTACAGGAAGCGACCTGAACCTCAGCAGATTGCAGCAAACTGAACCCTTCCCGAGTGTGTTCTTGGCGAAACAACTCCCTCTGTTTAGAAATTAGGAGACACTCCTGAGTAACCAGTGAGACAAAGAAGGTTCCTAAAGGAAATCAGAAGATTTCGGCCGAAAGGTACCAAGCACCGGCATTGTGGAGTGCAGACAGACCCGAGAGTGAGTCAGAGCCCCGGGTGCTGGGGTCGGAGCAGAGAGTGTGAGTGCCTCCCAGGGCCCCAGCCCCAGAGGCACGGGGAGATGAAGACGGGAGCCGAGCGGATGGATGGGGCCCGTCAGGCTTCCAGAGTCACCGGGGCTGCGGTGAGTTGGATTCTGCGAGAGGAGGAGGAGAGGGAAAGGAAAAAGAGAAGGCGCGGCTGGCCAGTCTTGGGGACAGTCGTGCTGGCTCAGCAGGTCTCCATGCGTTTTTTGAAAACCTTGGCCCATACCGCCCACCACGCAAAGCATAGCGGCGCAGGGAGACTGTAGACCCGAGGTGCTGGCCCCGGTCATGCCGTCCGCGTGGCCGCTGAGTGCTGGAGGTGAGCTGATGCGTAAAATACGCTGGATTTTGAAGGAAGTAACGTCAAATGTTACTAATGTTTTCATGGTGATTCCATGTTGGCATGGCATTTTGGGTTGAACAGAATATGTTATTAAAACCTGATGTGACATCCGTGGCTCGCGTTTACACTCGCCTACCTTTCCCTTGGCCAGCACGGTTGTAGGAATACATGGAACGTGCCGCTGCTGACTGTTGGATGGAGAACGTTTTCTTAGACCGGGAAACCTAATCGTAAAGGAAAAGATAGACAGTTTGGTGACATGAAAATTAAGCATCTCTGTTCATCAGAAGCGACCCTTGGAGAAAGAAGAGGACAGCCACTCGGGGATGTACGCATGTGTGCTGACAGAAGGCGCACAGCCAGACCTCGGCAGGTTTTGGCAGGTGACAGACACTGGTAGCCCATCCCCTAGGAATCGGGCAGACTCGCAGATGCCCCCCGCCAGAGGAAGAAGCGCCCCACCATGTGGCCGCTCGAGGGGCCAGCGGCCACCGCAGGTCGAGGTCCACACCCCACAGGTCCCTCGTGTCTGCTGTCACGTAACCCACAGAAACAGTGTGCCCTCGTAGGCCTGGTACGGTCCGTGTGTCCTGTGGCGGCTGACTTGAGGCTCTGTCCTTCTCTCCTGCTCGTGCTGCCTGGACCCCCCAGTGCTGCCCCCCCATTGGAATGTATTGTTGCTGCTTTCAGTCCTTCGTACCCCCACCGCCCTGGAAGCTTCACGCGCTTTTGGAGGTCACCATAAGCCTGCACCCGAGCCTTCCCTCTTGGGGTCTGAAGGCCACTACGGCTCTCGCCGCCCCCTTAGTGCTGTGCTGTGGAGTTGGGAGGTGCTTTCTAGTTCCGTTTGAACCCCCAGTGTCATTGTTTTATTCATGGGTATTTACTTCAATCCGCACATTTTCTGTACATAAAGTTTCTGTGGATTTAGCGCTGTCTTGGCTCTGTGGTCCTCCAGGAGCCGTGTCCTCCCTCTGACCACTTTACCCGAAGGACGTCCTTGTCGTTTTCTCCCACGGAGGTCCGCTGCTGGGCAGCCTGTGCCGTGACGGTCGGGAAGCCTCCAGTCTGCCTCGTTCTTGACAGATTTATCTGGGTTCTGGCCCCCGTTGCGACCTGGGTGTGTGTGTGTGTCAGGGCATCCCTCACGCCATCAAGCAATTCTCCGGACTCCAGCTGGGTCATCCTGCCCCGTAACTCAGTGCTGACACGGTCCACCCGTGACCGCGTCAGATCCCGCAGGGGAAGGGCTCAGTCCCACAAGCCCCCCACCCACCCCAAGTCCATGTCATCGCCTGGGCTTCAGACCGACTGCTGTAGATCGGAGGTTCCAGGACCCTCCGTGGGTTCGATTCATTTGCTGGAGTGGCTCCCAGAACTCAGGAACCTCACTGGGTCGCTGGTTTATGGGAAGAGGCTGTAACAGGACGACCGTCGGCCGAGATGCCGAGATGCCTGGGGCCAGGTGTGCGGAGGGGCCAGGTGTGCGGAGGGGCCTGGAGCTTTCCTGCCCTCTCCAGGCGCTGCCCTCCCCACACCTCCTGTTCTGCCCACCAGAAGCCCTCGGAACTGCGTCCTTCCGGGCTCTACAGGGCCGCATTGCGCAGGCGGGATTGATTAATTTATTGGAGAAGTTTGGCGCTGGCTCTGGGGTCAGAGGCAGAGTAAGATGCACGGACAGCAGGTCATCTATAATAAATCCACCCATTGAGTGAGCGTCCCAGGCGAGACGTCTCCTGAGAGATCGGGAAAGCAGCCTGTTAACGGAAGGAAGGCAGTAAGACCCTTGCTTTTCATCTCTGCTGATTCAGCAGGACTTCGCTTCAAATTGTCTAAAAGGACATCCAGTCTCTGCCCCATCTGCCTGGTTGCGTTAAACGCCCGTTCACGCCATAGTGAGGTTGCAAATGCTGACACCTGTGCAGTGCGCAGGCTGGACCCAGTTGGTTGGCGGTTTCTGGACACTGTCTCTGCCCCTGGGGGCTTCCCTTTCCACCTCGACCTGGTGAGAACACCTGCTTCGCGGGCACCTTCGTGTACAGACCTGCTCTGTCGTCATGGCCCACGCTAAGCCCCGGGTGTCTCCTCACAGATTTCTAGAACTCTCCCCAGTCCCAGTGGTAGTGTCCCCCTCTGTCCTGTGGCCAGCGTCTCAGTCAGTGTCAGTCTGCTTTCCCACCCTCCACTGGGGTGGCCACAGGCTGCCCAGAACGCCACGTTCCCGCCCCGGTCTCTTGCTCTCGTCTCTCCCGCTCCTGCTGTCCCTTCCTGTCGGCTCCACTTGCTGGCCGTCCTTTTGGAGGCAGGGCAGTTATGTTTACATTCTGTGTCCCAGGGTCTCGGGCTGGCCAGGGACAGGTGCCTAGGGGCGTGTGCCCAGTGGGTGCGGATAACCCGGCGGACGGGCCACCGCAGCCCCCTCTGTGGCCTTTGCACAGCCTCTGGCTGGACACCCAGAGAGGCCAAAAAGCGCTTCCCACACATGCAGCTTGCCTGTGGCCTGGAGTGTCGGGCAGGCCAGGTCTGCCAGGCCCCTTGTGAGGTGAGGAGCTGGGCACCAAGCACAGGGCTCCTGGCGTGGTGGTGTGAGCGGATCCTAGCCCTGAGGCTGGCCTAAGGAGCCTGCCTTCTGGGGGCACGGAGCCCACCCCGCTGTGGACTTGGAGGGCACTGGAGCGGCTGCTTTGTAAGGGGGACCATGCATGGCAGCAGCTCAGGGCACGGCGGCCTTGCCACCTCCAGCTCACCCACCCACCAGTGACAGGGTTCTGCCCGGGGTCAGGACGCTCGGGAGAGAGACACAGACCCTCGGTCCCCTCAAAACAGATGACGGGCAGCTGACCCCCTGCTGCACTCCAGGGAGTGCTGACGGGTGGGCTGTAACCCCGGGGGTCCTTGCACACGGCCTGCTCTCTGTCCACAAGAGGCGACTGCGAGGTGATGCCAGGCTCTGGCCGTGCCATGGGCAGGAAGGGAGCTCGTCGTCTGTCTCTGGACTGGCCAGAAAACGCCTCAGAACCACAGCTCTCCTGTGTTCCCCTCTCCCTCTGAGCTGGGCACACGCTTTCACTTTCATCTCCCCTCTGCGCTCTCATTGGGTGGGAGGGAGGGAGTGGGTGTGAGCCCTCACCTTTTGGTCGTGTAGACAGATGCACTGAAGGCCACTTCCGGTGTCCGGACGCCTGGCGGGCAGGGCTCTGGCCACAGGCTCCTAGGAGAGACTTCCTCTCAGCTCTGTTACCCAGGGTCGTGGAGCTCAGGGTAAGGGCTTGGCTCTTTCGCTTTGACCAGCTCTCGGGACTCAGGAGCTGACTCCTGGCGTCTTCTCGCAGTGACCGAGACGGTTTAAAATCCGTGTCTTTCATAAGTACCCCTGGATCAACAGTCTTGGTCTTAGAGCCCTTTTCAGCTGTCATTCTCATCGATGCTCACCTGTGTCCCATCTTTGTCTCTTGGGAGCTTATTCAGGCTGGTTCCCATCCTGGTGACAGTGACCCTAGTGACCTTGGACAGCCAGTGTCGCTGCTGTCTGCTGTGACAGCGAGGTCCAGGCTGGAGCTCTGGTTTCCTGTCGTGGGAAAAGGTTTTCAGAGGCCGCGTCCCAGGTACCGGGGTGCCGATTGCTCTGGGTTGGCCATTGTTTCCTGGCTTGTCAGTGGACAGATGGCACTCGCAGACGCTGACCTCCCCATGGCAGTGTGGCCCAGGCGTGGCCTCCAGCTAGCCCACCTCACAGCCGTCTCCCACCAGGTGAACTTGAGCTTCTCAGCCACACCACCACCATGTCCTGCGCGGCTTGTCCCATACCCGCACGCAGGACTCCGGAGAAGGTACCCAGCGCAGCACGGCCTGTAGTGCGATGCAGGGCGGGTCCCGTGCCCCTTGCTGTGCCCTCCGAAACCGCTCAGTCACACGAGGTGTCTGCAGACACCTGAGCGCGCTCCCTGCAGGTCCCACTGCTAACTGAGTGCATGACGCCGTCCCTCGCTGCCGGCTCTAATTCTGGGTACAAACACAGCTCCCGTGGCTGCTTTTCCTAACTGCTCACAGTTTGCAAACTGGGGGTTATGTTTTAGCTTCAGGAATAGATCTTTCTGGCATGCTTTCATTGTACAGAGTGCTTCTAATTCTTACTTCGTCATTCTTTCTCTGTAGTCTTTTAATAACTTTGAATCATATTCACCCACCACCCTTTTCTGTTGATCTTTTTTTTTTTTTTTTTAAGATTTTATTGGGGAAGGGGAACGGGACTTTATTGGGGGAACAGTGTGCACTTCCAGGACTTTTTTCCAAGTCAAATTGTTGTCCTTTCAATCTTAGTTGTGGAGGGCACAGCTCAGCTCCAGGTCCAGTTGCCGTTGCTAGTTGCAGGGGGCGCTGCCCACCATCCCTTGCGGGAGTCGAGGAATTGAACTGGCAACCTTGTGGTTGAGAGGACGCGCTCCAACCAACTGAACCATCTGAACCATCCGGGAGCTCAGCGGCAGCTCAGCTCAAGGTGCCGTGTTCAATCTTAGTTGCAGGGGGCGCTCCCCACCATCCCTTGTGGGATTCGAGGAATCGAACCTGCGGCCTGGTGGTTGAGAGCCCACTGGCCCATGTGGGAATCGAACCGGCAGCCTTCAGAGTTAGGAGCACGGAGCTCCAGCGGGGCCGGCCCCCTGTTGATCTCTTTTTAAGTAAAATGAGTTTCCATGTGGGTTTTTGTTTTGGGTGAGGGGCCTCAAGTAGCTTTTCCAGTCCTGCGCTCTAGAAGAGGTCCGTCTGCTGTTGTCTTCAGAAGAGACTGAAATGGGGCTGGAGCAGCCCTTCTCCTGTCCACGCATCTGAGAGCGTGTCCCTTGGCCGCTGTCCAGGCTCCGACCTGGACAGGAGCTGTGGTGGCCAGTGGCCGCCAGCCTGCCCCGCACCCTCAGACCCAGCATGTCAGGGTCGGCCTGGGGCCTGCACGCTCCATCCGGTCTGGGCTCCTTTCCTAGGGTGGCCGCCTCACCGCCCAGGTGGGCCCTGCTGTTCAGAAAGCCCGTTTGCCGTCCCTCGTCCCTCGTCATCTGACGTCTGTGGCTGCCGCGCCGTGTGATCCTCCTAGAGGCTGGCCTGGTGCTGGGCCCGGTAGGCACCGCTCACAGGCCTCTGAGAGCCCAGGCCGCGCAGGCGGGAGGCCGGCAGCGCCCAGCCCGCTTCCTCGGCGCCGTCAGTCGGGCTGCTCTGCCTTCCAGCCTGCACAGGGGTGCATGGCGGTGGGCCACGTCCAGAGGCTCGTGGCCTCCTCACACGCACAGGCCCGGCTTGCCTGTGGTGCACCTGCAAGTGGGGGGCCCCGAGTGCCCACTCGGGGCGCTGCTCTGTGCAGGGCAGCCACTGGCCGCCGCAGCCTGGGCAGTTGTCCGTCAGTTACGCAGAGGTCCGCCCCGCGATGTCCCTCTGCTGTGTCACAGGGGCTCTCAGGACAGGCTGATGAAGCCATTGCCGCGAGCTGGGTTGGGTGGCCCTCACTCCCTGCTGTCGCATTTCTCAGCGTCCTTTCTCCGCAGAGACTGTGGTCTGGTTTCTCATCCTTGTTGGCTCGGGGCAGCTGTTGGTGGCACAGCTCCCTAACCTGATGGCAGGGCCCTGCGTTGGAGGCATCAGGATTTCTGATCATGGGCTGGGGACGTCCTGCAGCATCACCCTGGGGCAGGGATTCAGGTCTGAGGGTCCAGGAGCTGGCGACCAGGCTCAGGCAGGAAGCAGCTGCGTCCAGGAGCCCCGCACAGAGATTGGCGGGTCCAGGCCCAAAGCTGAGCCCAGGCCGCCCGAATGAATGCAGGGTCATGCTTCCTGAATCGCTGTTGAGAGGGAACTGGGACGTGGGAGGAAGGTGCTGGCTCCCGAGCTGGTGCTGGAGCTGCACACGTTCCATCAGTGTCTTCACTCGTCACCACTGAAACCCCCTGGATCTGCAGGCTTTCCAGAGTGGGAAACGCAGCCATGGTGGACGGTGAAGGCTGCAGCGGGAGCAGGAAGTGGCCCAGGGCACCTGGACTGTGGAGAGGCTGGGGCTGTGGGGTGTTGGGGTGTCAGCTCTGTAAGGGGTGTTTTGGAAGGACTGTTCATCAGCAAAGCTGTGACCAACTCACTGTCGGAGCGGGATTGCAAGGCGACCCTCACTGGAAGCTCACGGCTAGCTTGTAACACACATCCATTCAGCACCCTTTGCGCGCCGTGCTTCGGAAGCACTGCCGCTGGCTCTGCTTCTGTTTCTGTGAATCAGCGAGTCTATCTTCCCAGACTGTTGCCGAACCAAGTGCTCACAACTCTTGTCCACTTGGAACATTCTCTCTAGTAGAGACAATGTTTCAGTTGTTTCCAGAACATGATGTTTGTCCATTGGTACATAGCTAGGACCCTCCAGCAGAGTCCTCAGCGGGCGGGCTTGCCCAGGGCCTGTGCCCACCTAGACCGTCCCAAATGAAGGGGCAGAGACAGCGTTTGTTCCAGAACAGTCTCTCAGAAGCTCCAAAACGTTGTGATCGTGACCCATTGTGAGAAATGTATCTTACACTGTGTGTGTGAACGTGTGGTGTGGTGTGTACATTGTGTGTGCCTGTGGGGCCTGCGTGCACGTGCACACGTGTGTGGTGTGTGTAACTGACAGGCTGACCGGTGTGGGGCCTATGCTATGCACTGATCGTTTCTGTTCCATGCTGGTTCATCTAAAAACAAAAGATTGGTCTGACCCACTCAGCCAGCTTTACAACTCACACTACTGGGCCCAGCTTGCAGGTTGGGAAACACTGTTCTATTAATAATACTAGAAATTACATTTTGAATTAATCATGTGCAAGGAGACCTGCTTAACATGTGGCAAATCCAGGTTTACCAACTTAGAAATGTTTCCTAACAAACGGGGAAGTTGTGCTTTAAAGGAGGAGACAGACAGAGGGTGGGAACTGCCCTGGGAATGGGGCGTCCTCACAGGGCCCTTGCTGTGCCACGGGGTGTGCGTGTGCCTGGTGTGTGCACTGTGTGTGTACATGACGTGTGCATGTGCCTGCAGTGTGCATGCAGTACGTGTGCTGTGTGTGTGGTATGTGTGCATGTGTGTGTATGTATGAGGCATGTGTGTATGTGTGTACGTGTGCATGGTGTGTGTGCTGTGATGTGCATGGTGTGTGTGCTGTGCGTGTGCATGGTGTGTGCTGTGCATGTGCATGGTGTGTGTGTGCTGTGATGTGCATGGTGTGTGTGCTGTGCGTATGCATGGTGTGTGCTGTGCGTGTGCATGGTGTGTGTGCTGTGTGTGTGCATGGTGTGTGTGTGCTGTGATGTGCATGGTGTGTGTGCTGTGCGTGTGCATGGTGTGTGCTGTGCATGTGTATGGTGTGTGTGTGCTGTGATGTGCATGGTGTGTGTGCTGTGCGTGTGCATGGTGTGTGCATGCTGTGATGTGCATGGTGTGTGTGTGCTGTGATGTGCATGCTGTGTGTGCTGTGCGTGTGCATGGTGTGTGCTGTGCTGTGATGTGCATGGTGTGTGTGCTGTGCGTGTGCATGGTGAGTGCTGTGCGCGTGCATGGTGTGTGTGTGCTGTGATGTGCATGGTGTGTGTGTGCTGTGATGTGCATGGTATGTGTGCTGTGCGTGTGCATGGTGTGTGCTGTGCGCATGCATGGTGTGTGTGCATGGTGTGTGCTGTGCATGTGTATGGTGTGTGTGTGCTGTGATGTGCATGGTGTGTGTGCTGTGCGTGTGCATGGTGTGTGCATGCTGTGATGTGCATGGTGTGTGTGTGCTGTGATGTGCATGCTGTGTGTGCTGTGCGTGTGCATGGTGTGTGCTGTGCTGTGATGTGCATGGTGTGTGTGCTGTGCGTGTGCATGGTGAGTGCTGTGCGCGTGCATGGTGTGTGTGTGCTGTGATGTGCATGGTGTGTGTGTGCTGTGATGTGCATGGTATGTGTGCTGTGCGTGTTCATGGTGTGTGCTGTGCGCATGCATGGTGTGTGCATGGTGTGTGTGTGCTGTGTGTGTACGTGATTGTGCATGTTGTGTGCACATATGTGTGCGTGGTGTGTGGGTCATGCACCTGCCAAGCAGAGTGGGCACCACTTCTGTCCCATGCAGCTGGTTGGCCCTCACCTGGTCCTGAGCTGGTGCTGTCAGTAGGGGCGTGAACCCAGCACAACCTCAGCCCAGGGTTGGGGTCCCTGGTGCTCAGGGTGCCCAGACTTAGGCTTTTCACCTCATCCCTCGTTCTGCTTTCTGGAGAGCAGAGGGCAGAACTGGGGCTTCCACCCTGCCAGGGCAGCCTTTGTCCTGACTTGAGTGCACGTGTTGGGTCCCCAGGTTCCCAGTTCTTTCTCTCTGCCCTTTCCTGAGGATGGGGTTCCCCCGCGTCCCCCTGCTTCCTCTGTCTGCCCCTTCCTGGGGATGGGGTTCCCCTGTGTCCCTGTGCTTCCTCTGTCAGCCCCTTCCTGGGGATGGGGTTCCCCCATGTCCCGCTGCTCTCTGGGCCCCCCTCCTGGGTCTGGTTGCAGCTCGCATCCCCTCTGCAGACCTCATCATAAAGCCTCGTCCCTGGGCTCGGCAGGCCCAGTGCTTCCTGCCATTCATTTCGTCTGCTCCTGGGAGACCCAGAAGGCTGCGGTGGTGGCAGTGAGTCAGAACTGAGACTCCTTTCTTTGAGGAAATGAGGTCCTCAGATGGCTTGTGCAGGTGTGATCTCTGTCACAAACATCAAGTTTAAATGAGCGAGCAAAGGCCTTTGCAGAACAGGGAAGTCCTGTCTCCTATCCCTCCTCCTGTCAGCCTTTCCCCGGAGCCTCTGGCACCTGCCTAGAAGCTGAGGACTTGGGCTGGTGCTCGGAGTCTCCCTGCCCTGGGGCCCTAGGGCCTGGGTGCCCAGACGTCCAGCCCACAGGTCAGAGCGGTCCCCGCAGCAGCTGCAATGTGGGGGGCCGCGGTGCCAGGGCCACGACCTGTCCTGCAGTGGCAGCGGCAGCTGCTCTTTCTCGGCCCCACTGCGGACACACAGGTCAGGCTGGGAAGCAGAGGCCTGTCCTCTGGGGGTGCTTTGGGGGGAACACGATGGAGGACGGCTGAGCAGCAGGATGGGGTCCTCGTGCCCCTTGGGGTGGCAGGTCTCAGCAGTGAGCTACAGGAAGACCTTGCAGCTGTTCTCAGGGTTGTCAGACGACAGAGAGTCAGAGCTGTTCAGCGTGTCTCCCAGGCACTCAGGAGCAAATCGCTAGGGGACATTTCTAACGTGTCATTTCGGGCCCAGAGAGTGCTCTGAGTACCTTTGCTCGTTCGTGTCTTCCCGCTGTGAGCCTGTGCCCCAGCCGGAACTGCTCCCTTGAGTACAGCTGCCCACGCGTCCAGAGCTCTCTCCCGTCCCCCCATGCACCCCCATCCCGTGCGGCAGGTCTTCAGTGAGCCCCTCGCTTCCTCAGCTCACGTGCCCCGGCAGGTGTCCTTGGTAGTGCTGCCCTCGCCTGGCCACCTGCGCACCTCCTTCAAGCCCAGTGCTGGTCAGCACCACACGTCCGCCGGGTTCTGGCCACGCACTGAGCTTTGGGAGCCTGTGGCACCTGCTTCCGGCCGCTCTGTGGCATCCTGCCTGGTGCCCCACAGCCGAGCAGAGCCGGCTTCTGTAGCGGCAGATGGGCCACAGCGCTCCAGGACGTTTCTCTGCACCAGACTCCCACGCCAGCCTGTGTGCCCGGACTCTCAGGCCCTTGCCACCTCTCTTCTGCCCCGTGGCCCCCACCTGCTCGGCTGCAGTCTTCTGGCCACCTGCTGGTCTGCGGGGCAGGCTCCTCTGTGCCCCAGGGCCTTTGCACAGCCATTCCCTCCATATCTTTGCTTGTCCCTCCACATGGCTCAGGTCTCAGAATGGATGTTCCGTCCCCAGAGAGGTCATCCCTGACCTCCCGTTTCCAGTAAACTCCCTCCCCGCCTGGTCAGGCTGCCCCTTCCTCCAGGGCTCTTTCCTCCATCGCACGAACTCACTTGGAGGGAGATACAGTGGGACCTCGGTTTTCGAACGTCTCCACTGACGAACGTTTCGGTTTACAAACGCTGTAAATTTTACGGATCTATGGTATCATTAGATAGTAAAATTCATGCTAAATTTGCAGTTTTAGGGGTTGATTTTAAGGGTCTGGAATGGATTAATCCATTTTGCATTACTTTCTATGGGGAAACCGTGCCTCGGTTTTTGAACATTTCAGAACTCGAACGGTCTTCCAGAACGGATTACTTTAGAAAACCAAGGTACCACTGTACTGAGTTCTCTGTCCCTGTCCTCAGAGATGCTGCTGTCCTGGAGGCAGGTGTCCGGGCTGTGTGGCCTGGCGTGGCATGAGCTCGCCCTGTGCCTGGCACCGGAGTAGGGCCGGGCACAATGTTGGCGGCGCTCATTACAGTGCAGGTGGCTGAGCCGAGGGGCCCTGGGCGGTGGCCCTCGGCTGTGCCCTCGCCTGCGGTGTGGCCAGGCCGTCACACTCATCTCTTCCCCACCGAGCCCACTGGTCTGCACGCCAGGGCTGGGGCCTCGGCGGTGAGTCAGGGCTCCCGCAAGGCGAGCTTGGGATCAGGGCTTCGTCGCAGCCTGGCCAGGACCGGTTGAGACCTTGCCTGTGAAGGACAAATGAAGGCCATCGAGCAGGGTGAGCCAGAAGGGGCGACCTGACGATGTAGCCCCAGGAGCTCGGGGTGTGGGGGCGGGTGTTCTCAGTGCGCACGGAAAACTCCGGGGCTCAGAGGGACCAGGTGTGCTTTCCTGAGGCCCCTGTGAAGGGGGCGAGTTAGGACACAGTGCCAGCTCGGTGACCGGTGACCAGGGTGCGGACTGGGGTCATGTGGCTGCACACTGAGCTCCCGCTGCCCCGCCTGCCTGCGCGCCACGGAACGCGTTCAGTGTGCCCGTCTCCTGGGGACAGAGACGGGGCAGGGAGTGGCTGCGAGCTGCCTGAGCTCAGTCTGGCCCCACCACACCAGCCCCCCCAGGTCGGATTCGAGAAGTAAGTGAGGGAATTGGCAACGGGCTTCATAGTGGGGAGGACGCAGCGAGATGCTGCCCGGCGTGGACGTGAGTGAGCAGGGACGGCGGCGTGACCCAATGCCCGCCTGGGGTCCCGGAGGGGTTTCGGGCACAGTGAGCGTGGGCTGCTGCGAGGCTCCTGCTGGAGCCGGGGTGCGAGGTGTGCGCTGAGTGGGCCGGCCAGAGCTCCCCGCAGGGAGGGAGGGCCCGGGACCCCGTGCTGACCGGGGAGGCCTGCGTGGCCCACTGGACATAGCCCTGCACTCACCAGGTGACCTTGGCGAGAGCTGTGGTGTGGGGTGGTGGGCTAGGGGGCAGGCGTGCCCAAGGTGACGAGGTGCGGCCAGCGAGTGAAGACAGCGCTTTCCGGAAGCGTGGCTCTAAAGGGCGGGGAGTGGCTCGTGGGGTTCGCCCCCTGCCAGGCTCCCTCAGGCACCTTGTTTTCTTCCAGCGTCTTTTGCATTTTCTCTTGCTGGCCTTGGGGGCCACCCTGAAGAGGAAGCCACCAGAGGCACGGGGTAGGGCGTCCTCACGCTGTAGTTCTGAGCGTTGTTTGTAGGGAGTTCTTGTCATAGTATCAAGAGACAGAAGTAAAGTGATGCCAGCATCACCTCCCCCTTCTCCACCCCCATGTGCTTCCCTCTGGGGGACACATGTGCCCCTAGACCCAGACATGCGTGTTCGCTCTTGTTTTTGTTTCTTTCTTTGAAACAAAAGTGGGTGGTTCTCTATTCTGATCTTGCTGGAACCTACTGCCGGCCTCTCCCCTGCTGGTGGGGGCGGGGGCTCCTTCGCGTCGGGAGGCACCGGTGAGCCTGCCTCGTACTGTGTGGGAGGTTGGCTGGTTGAGTTCATTGTGTGATGCTTGGAAACAGCGTTGCAGGGCCCTCCCCCTCTGTCTTTGCCGCTATTTTTTTTTTTACCAGGGGGATCCCGGTGGCCCTCTGCTTCTTGATACATTTTGTCACTACTTTCCCTTATCTTGTGCCTGCTGCCTGGCCAAGGGCCTGCCCTGGCTGCGGCTGCCCGTTTTCATGGTCCTCCTTTTGACCCGTGTAACACGACCACTGCTGCCGCCTGCGTCTCTCTCTCTCAGGGGGGCTGAGCGTCTGTTACATGTGCGTCCCTTCTCCACCAGGAAGTCCCCTCTGTGGGCTGCCCGTGACCGGCTCAGGGTGCCATGCTCAGACTCACGTGGTCCATGCTGACCAAGGGGTTTTTCTTACTCGTTCCTTCAGCTGCACTCAGCACGCACACACACTTCCATAGGGGTGACAGAAGGGGGACTGTCACAGACACGGCGAGACCTTGAAGGCAGCCAGTGCTTGGCACCTTCTGTTTGTACCGTTGTTGCCACTGCACAGCAGGCAGGTCTGCCCTGCCCGAGGCTGCCCACAGGCGTGCTTTTTGGGGGCGTCTGCTTGTCGTGTGTTCCGGGGCCTGCAGAGTGCACGGCTGCTTCCTCTCTAGCAGCTGACCTTCCTGCGCCGCAGGGGTCCAGGAGCTGGTGCTGGGTCCCCGCACAACTGCTGTGGTCCTCTGCTCCCTTGGACACCCTGGACTAGGACTCAGCATCCCCACTTCACAGACGGGCAACCGAGGCTGAGAGATCAGGTAGCTGGCCAGGGTCCTGAGGCCGGGAGGCTGGTGCCTGCCCTCTGCCCCGAGTCCACTGAGCCCACTCGCAAAGGCCTTGGGGGTGTCTGGTGCCCCCACGCCACCACTCCCCTCAGGACCTCCCCGCACGGCTCGCAGGCAGCCACACCTGCCGCAGTTCCCAGAGCGCCGAGGAGGAGTGCAAGGGTGCAGCACGCGGGTCCGGACCAGGCCTCGCAGGAGGAAAGAGGGACAAACCGAGTGCCCCTGGAGGCTGCAGGGCCAGGCCGGCCCCAGGTGTGCGTGTGCAGTGAGTGCAGAGCGCGGCCTTGGGGGACCCGCCCACGCCTGTGTGTGTTTTACGTTCCACATATGGAAATGCCTGGCTTGCCACGGCGCCCTGGGACCTGGGTCACTGCTGGGCTCAGGGCCCTTGGCTGTGGCCCCTCAGAGGGGATAGGGACCTCGCTGAGCCACACAAGCCTTCTCCAGGTGGTTTCAGAGTTTCACCTGAGGGCAGGCTTGGGTGGTGGTGGTGGGTCCCACAACCGCAGGCGCTGTGTGTGTCACGGGCCTTTTCTGAGCGGCCTGTGTGTGCCTGTGCTCCATCCTTCCTGTGTGGAGAGAAGGCTGTTAGCAGCCGTGGCTGGGCCCCGGGTGGAGAGTCCAGTGCTTTGTCCTTCATCTCTGAGCACGTCCCCATGGAGACAGAAGGTAGGCTGGGACTCAGGTGTCGCCCATGGCCTTGGACACTGACCCTCAGGGTTGGGTCAAGGCCCTGGCTTTCCGACTGTTGGCGTTTGACGCCGTGGAGCCAGGGGTGCAGGGAGGGGCTGTGCTGAGGGGCTGGCCCGGGAGGGGTGCAAGGGCTGGGTCGCATGGCGGAGGCTCAGGACGCCAGCCGGACCCATAGTGCAGTGCAGCTATGCCCAGGCAGGCAGGAGCCTCCGGGAGCCCACCGGAGCTGGGTGGGGGCCCCCTGAGCAGAGCTCCCGACACCACCCCAGGCTGCTGGGAGTCCAGCTCCGCTGTCTCCCCAGTCACTACTCACACGGGGCGGGGGGCATTGGTTGGTAGCCGTGGGTGAGGCCTTAGGAAAGCGAAGGGGGGTTGTGTGCCCACATCTCCGGTTGCCCGTGGTTCTCATGCTTGAATCCATGTGCTGGACGTCTGGCCATTCCTGCTCGCTCCCAGCCTCACTGAAATGAGAGCTGAGGGAATTCTGGGTGGATGGATACCCCCAGGGGCAGAGAGTGGGGCGGGGGAGCAGCAGGCAGGTTTTGGAGGTCAGAAATCCGCTGGTCCAGTGGGATGCAGACTCAGGCAAGGTGCGCCTGGGCCAGCAGGGGGAGCCGGTCTCCCCGAGGCCTGGGAAGGAGCTCGCTGGGGGTCTGCAGGTGTGTTTAAGGAGCCCCTAGACACCCCGCCATCCTGTCTGCCCTGGGGGCACCTCGTGCAAACGCAGCATCCCACATCCGGCACTTGGCGCTATGCTCCGCTCCCCCCCTCAGTCCCCGGGACCCCAAGTGAAGACGGGGAGTCGGAATAGCCCAAGAGGCAAACCTGCACCCTGATGCCTCCCCGCCCCCATGCACATGGAGCTGCCAGGGAGCCCTTCAGTACCTACTTCTAAATGTGAGGGGGCAGCTGGGGCCCGCCAGGTGTTTGAGGGACGCGCAATGAGGAAGACAGAGCAAAGCAGTAGGAAAGGGGGGCGCAGCTCTGGACAAGCGAGCGAAACAGCTGTCGTGTTTCCTCAGCGACGTGAGACTGTGTAGCGCCCCAAAAGAACAGTAGGTTCTCCAAAGGAGGGACATCCAGAGAGTTAAGAGAACGTGGGGAATGAGAAATGGAAGCAAACTGGAAAGCTGAGGAGGGGCCGGAGGTGCGATTGGGCGCGTTTCCCCGCGAGCAGAACAGGAAGCCAGGTGTGGAGGCGGCTGTGGGCCAGGGCAGAGCCTGGGGCGGGCGCTGCCGCCCGGAGAGTCTGCACCGCGCCGGAAGCAGGAGGGGGTGTCGGGCTCAGGCGGGGGTTCAGATCGTGGCTCTCACAAGTGCCCCACCTGCCGAGCGTTCCCACGGGCACCACGGACATGACAGAACAGCGGGCACGGAGCAGGGATTCCAGGAGCTTCCAGAGCCAGGGCCCAAACAGCAGCACAGACTCCAACCCGGAAAGTAAAGCCGTCCTCACGCCGCCACCGGCAGGAAGGTCCCCCGCCCGGGACGTCACATCAGCCCCACCTGGTCCTGTGAGGGTGGAATACATGTGACCCTTGCTCATGCGCAGACTGAAGTGACCCCTCTCCGGAAGTGTCTCCAGGGAATGCGGTGGTGGGGGGAGCGCCATCATGCCCCACTGGGCCACCCCTGTCACTGCGATGCCCCACCACCTGCCGGACTTCCATTCCGGGCGCGCTTGGAAAATCCCTGGGTGGCCGGCCGGTTAGTTGGCGCCGTGTCGGAGGAGGAGGTGAGCACGATCAGCCGGACTCGCCTGCTGCTTCCGGCGCCCGCTTGTCGGAGGCCGCGCTGCACGCGGTCGGTGTGGACGCGTCACGTTGCTGCTCCCGCGTCTTCCGTGCAGCGCTGACTTGGACACCATTTGGGGAAGAGCCCCGAGCAGTGGAGGGACGCTCCCCCACGGTCCTGCATTTCACTGTGAAGGGAGTTGTCACCGCGGACCTCGTCTGGACCGTGGGCAGCTCAGCTGGTGCACCAGGTGCCAGCCGGTGGGCGTCTCCAGGCCGTGTCTTCTCGGCCATTGGGAGCACCGCCCGCTGAGTTTCCGTGTTTGTGACCCGTCTCTAGCAGTAGAACCTCCGACCCAGCACACTGTGCGGTGGTGGCCTGCGGGTGGGCAGTGGCCGTGCCCTCCCGTCAAGGAAGCCAATGGGCGTCTTGTCTTCAGGGGCTGCTCTTGAGGTGGGGAGACCATCTCCCCTTCTGCCACTTGTAGGTTTTTTCTCTCATGGATGGTGTTTTTCTTGCCTTTATTGCTTAGTAAGCGGAGCAGAGTGGTCACCTTTTTCCTCACTGACCTGCGCACATTCTCCTTCCTGCATCAGGAATACGCTCATTCAGAAACGCATCCCACCGCTGGGCCCTGTAGGGGACCCTGAGGCTGACAGGCCCGTTTCCCGCTCCCACTGAACTCACGTCCACGCAGCAGGGCAAGGGGGTGCCAGGGCAGTCTCAGGTGACATTTGGGCAGAGACTTGCAGGAAGGAGGGAAGGGCCGGCTTCTGGGGCCCAGGGACACAGCAGGGTGGGTTCTGAGGGGGCTGTGCCCCCTCCCAAGGCCAGGCTGGGAGGTGGGCAGGGGCATGGATCCCTCGAAGGCCCTGGAGAACCTTCAGAGCATGACAGGGCCTTGGGGCCAAGGAGTGACAGCAAACAGGCCTGGATTTGAGAAAGAGCCGTTTGAGGACCAGGGCTTGTGGCCAGCAGCGCAGCCATCGGGGGCCTGGCGGAACTCAAGTGTCCAGGAGCAGCAGGGTGGGAGGTCCGGCTCGCTGAGCGTTGGGGGGTCAGAAGACAGGCTCCTGCCTGGGCCCTCTGTGTCCCGTCCCCCCCACACGCACCCCCGGCTGGCGAGCGTCCTGTCGCGAGGCCACTCTGGGCCTGAGCACCGAGCCCTCTGCCAGCTGGGCCTCCCCTCCAGGAATCTGAAGTATGAGCCTGGCATCTTGGCCTTCCTCTCCCCTTCGGGCACTCCCACATCTGATGCCTCCCTCTTGTTTCAGAGGAGAAAACAGCATTTCCAATTAGGGGAGAATGTGCCCTCTCACCCTGGCTGGGGGAGGGGTGTCAGCGTCCCTTCTCCCAGCGCGGCCAGGCGGCCGCCGCCTCAGTCTTCTCATGCGTGACCTGCTGTGTCCTCTTCCCCCAGGGACAGGCCCCACCAGATCTGATGCCACAGCAGGAAGCCAGAGGCCAGGCCGACCCAGCAGGGTGGCTGTGGGCAAAGCTCTCGGGGCAGGGCTCTCGGGTGGCCTCTGACCCTCCCGCCCTTGTGGTGCCATAGCCCAGAGGCGCTGGCTTTCTGTGTGTGTGTGTGTGTGTGTGTGTGTGTGTGTGTGTGTACACCTGTCCACGTGCACCGGGCACGGGGACACCCCCAGACCAGATGGTGGCATGTGTGAGGCGACAGTCTGGGGCCCTGTGACCCAGGGAGCATCCTCCCATGGGCCCGCAGAGCAGAGCGGGAAGGGCCGAGGGGTGGGGAGGCCTCCTGCTCCCGTGAGTTCCCAGCCTGTGCCTCTCGGGGTCACCCCCCCCCCCACTGCCTTAATACAGCGTAGTGCACGCTGCCCTTTATTTCTCCCGTGCGTTTTTTTAGTGCAAGGCTGTTTTCTTACTTTGATTTCAGTGTTTTTTTTGGGGGGGAAAAGATTCCCAATGTTTCTTCTAGAGGATTTGCCGGTGGCCAGGTCCATATGGGGAGGTTGCACTGGGCACAGGGGCCGAGGTCTCCCGGCCCCGAGTCTCCACAGGCCCCGTGGGCGGGGTGGGCCCTGTGTCCCGCCAGGCACTGCTCCCTCCCATGTGGGCTCCCAGCCGCCTTCCTGTGTACTGAGCCTGAGCTAAATCTTGCAGCCGAGGACTTTATACCAGCGGGGAGGGCGGGACAGGTTGGCAGGACGCACACTGCCCTTTTCGTAGGCAGCCTGGACAGCCTGCCTGGGTGGAGAGACAGAGCGTCACCCGTCCTCTCCCTGAGCCCATGTGCCTCACGGGGGAGTTATGAGCACCGGTCCTCCCTGTGCTGCATTTGTGACTATGTCTGTCCTCGCCTGGGCCTTGGGGGGGCCAAGGGGCTGGGGCCCCCTCTCTGGGCAGCGTGCGGGCTTTGCTGCATTAAACAGAGGGCTGCTCTTGACCCCCTGGGTCTCGGCCAGCCTTCCACCACTGGGCTGGCTACCTGGCCGGTGCCTGAGCCGGCGGGCACTTGTCTGGCAGATACTGGGGTGGGGGTAGGAGGGAAGACTTGTCAGAGGTGGCTGCCATGTGGCCTGGGTGCCTCGGCCCTGTTGGGTCAGCGGTGGCCGGGGGCCAGGCTGGATGACTAGGCAGGTTCCAGCAGCTGCTTTGGTTGTTGGGAGTCTGGCCTGCCTTGGCCTGGAAGCTGAGCAGTTTCGGCGATGCCTCCTCACGTGTGCGCAGCCCTGGCCCCTGTGGCCCCTGTGCCCCTCTGGCCCCTGTGCAGGTGCAGCCTCCTTCCCCTCCCTGTGTGGGGACTCTCTGCCTGAGTCGCCCTGCTTTCCAGTGTCCTTGCGTTTCCATGGCACCCTGCTGGCTGGACTTCCAGCCCGACCTGCAGCTCCTCTGCTTGCCCCCGCGGGAGTGTTCCGACAGCCTCGGCCTCGTGGCACAGGGGTGTCAGATGAGTGTGCGCAGTGTGCAGGGCCAGGGGTGCAGGGCCAGGGGTGCAGGGCCAGGAAGCCTGAGCCCCGCTCTGCTCCTCCGAGCCCCGGCAGTTCTCACCCCAGCAGACCTGGCCCCGCTCACATGCCAGTGCCAAGGTGAGCCTGCGACGGGGCACGGCCGTCCCCGCTAGTGGCGCATATGACCCTGTCTTCTCTTTGCTGTGAGGTGTGTTGCTGGCCATTGGCACCATGCTGGACTCAGTCTCTCTCCTTTCCTGATCTCCCTCTGCTGGCTGGGGTGGGAGGGAAGCAGGCGATGCTTGCCCGCGGGAGCTGGAGCTGATGTGCCCCCGAGCCAGCTGCACGACAGCTGGGACAGGGCCGCGGAGGGCCCGCTCTTCTCCTGTGGGGACAGCCGAGCCCTGGCCCAGCCTGGGAATAAACTTCCTTCCCTTTGAAATGCTCCTGTCCCCTCCTGGGGGGCAGTGGGGTGGGGTTGATCAGGAGCACAGACTTTGGAGCAGGCCGCCTGTGTGGGACCTGAATTTCCTCTCCATCTGTGCCTCGGGTTCCTCCATAAAATGGGGATGTTTAGGTTCAAGTGAGCGAACACCTGGGAAGGCAGTGGAGCGTGCTGGGGGGTAGTTCTGTGGAGTCACGCAGGTGTCACTGCGAACATGGTGTTACCCCCAGGCTTGGCATCACCCCCCACACGGTGACACCCTGGGCGGCAGAGGCCAGTGGGAACGGGGTGGGGGTGCCAAGGCCCAGGAGTCGGGGGTTCCAGGTGGTCAGTGCCTTTCTGTCACTCCCCCTGGAGCACACAGGGCTGCTGGCCTGGGGGTGCTCAGGAAAGCACACAAAGGCTCTTTGTACCCCACCCAGGACACGCCCAGGGTCCCTGGCCCACACGGAGCCTCGGCACACGTCCCTGCCTTAGTGGACCTGGCCTGCAGGGACGCTGGGGTCCTCTGTCCCACCAGGTGGAACGGGGACCTCCGGCCTCCGGAGGCTGTTTCAGGCCCTGTGCCAGGGGCTCTCGCTGCAGAAAACCTGCCCAGAGCTGGAGTTGCCACAGGCCAGACCCCTCCCTCCCGTCTGTCTCTCCTTTGCTGCTCACTCTGCAAGGGCTTCCTGAGTGCCCTCTCCTTGGTGCCAGCCCTGTTTTATTTGTGTGGCAGCTCTAGGTGTCCCTTCTCTCTGAGCTCGTGAGCTGGCCCCACGTGGTCAGGAGTTCAGCACTTCCGGCTGTCCGCAGTGAGGAAGCACTTCTCCCGTTCACTCCCAGCCACTTCCATTAATGGGGACAGTGACTCTCCCCAAGGCAAGGGTTGGTTTTCCACATTCCAGGGAGGTGCCTGCCTGCCGGCTGCCGCTGGCGGTTTGAATTGCTGGGGTCCCATGTGGGGTGGTCTCGGTGGGGGATGGTGCCCAGTGTGGGGAGCCCTGGGGGCCAGAAGTGGGGAGGGGGCAGGTGCTGTCTGGGCACCCAGGACACTGTACCCGAGAGGATGGCTGCTGTGGGCCCTTCCAGTCTCCCAAACCCTTCCGTCCGTTTTCTCTGAAAACAGGCAAAGCGACTTGTGTGAAGTAGGTCAGTTATACAAAGAAGAGTTGAGGAAACTAACACCTCCCTGACCATCCAGTGTGAAAAGGAGACACCAGACAGTGTCCTCTTGTTCTTGTCCACACTGTTAAACAATTCATTGCAATTCCCAGCGCCCCTGTGTGTGCGTTCCTGACTGACCGCCCCTGCCACCACCCACATCATGGGACCAGAGAGCTGCCACCGCACAGGCCCTGTGGCCCTGGCTGCTCCCGGCCCCTGACTCTGGCTCCGGGAGCGCGGCCTGCAGCTGTCCGCAGGACTCCGTGGCCAGGCCACTGGGTGCCCAGGCGTGAGCCCTGCTTTCTCCGTGTGGGACCTGTGTGTGTGTCTGCCTCCCATTAGCTTTGCGGAGTGTTACTTAGGAGGTGTGACCAAACAACATGGTGAATGCTTCAATGAAAAAATGTATCACAGTAAAAGACACATGGCCATTAATCCCCCTCACAAGGCTCCCCTTTGCTTCGAACACACTTATCCCATCATTCTTGCCACTTTCTGGAGCAGTTCTGAAGTCCTCTTTCCTGAGTGTCCTTAGTTGGCTGTCGTGGCTGCCTCCATGTCCCGGATCGATTCAAAACGTTTACTTACCTTTTGACTTTGGGGAAGAGCCAGCAGTTGCGTGGTGCCAGATCCGATGAATAAGGTGGATGAGGACACACCGTACCGTTTTTATTTGACAGAATTGCCGTACTAGAAGCGATGTGTGACACGGAGCCTTTCCGTTGTGATCACAAAATATAGTGAATGCTGCTGCCGAGTGCCATCCAACGGAAAGGCAGGGAAGTTCAGTGCGGGCAGCGGCACGTCAAACCTTAGTGACAATGGGTGACAAGTTTCAACTTGTTCAGTGCAGTCAGGTGTGAGCTACGGTTGAGAGCAGGTGTGTTTTAAAGTGTGCCATAAATCACCCTCCATCATGACAGCGCTCCATGTCACACGTCACTCTGGGCCGCTTGCCTTTTCACATATGAGACTGGGTTTTTGGTCCTGCTGTTACTGAGCAAAATTTCCAGTTTGACGCACGCCTTTCTGTGTGTTTGGGCTTGGCGCCCTGGGGCCTCGGGGCAGGGTGCCTGACTGGGCATGAGCACCCAAGTCTGTCTCTGTCCGGTCCTGGAACTGGCAGGTGTGAAGGAGGTGAGGCCAGGAGCACGAGGAGGGACGGGCCCTGACTCCAGCCACGTGCCCGGGGTCCTGACCCTCCGTGGCCAGCGGTCTCCCCGGGGTGCCTCTGGGCTCTGTGCACCCACACTCCGAAACTGCGTCTGTGGACTCAGGCACATAGAGATGGAAACATGTAGCCATCCACTGGACACCGTTCCAGCCAGGAGCCTGTGCTTGCCTCTCGTCCCTCCCAGACATTAGAACTCCGTGTTTGGAAACTTGATTTCCTCTTAGCCAGTGTGACAGGTAGGCTTCCCTGTAGGGAGAAGTTCGGGCAGTAGTGACAGGGCGTCGGTGGTGACTTGTCACCTCGGCTGAAGGCGGTCCCTGGCAGAGACAGTTGTGCCGAGAAAGAGCCTGTCACCAAATATGTCTGAAAGTCGAGTTAGGAGCTCCCAGGGAAGACGACAGTGTGACACTAATTCATTGGAGAAGTCAGGAGGGACTTGGTCCCCACCCCATTCCCAGGACGGTTGTGGGTGCAGGGATGCAGCCCGCGACAAAGCGGGTGGGGCCCTAACCTGATGCTGATGGGAAGTCAGGTGTGGTAGCAGGACAGCCAGCACAGCAGTGGGCGTTGGCCGTGCTGGTGGCAGCTGACGTCACAGCAGACCTGGAGGACAGGGGCGTCTGCAGGAAGGGGGCAGGGCCTCGGCCGGGCGGGGGTCTGTGGTGGGGGCCGTCACGGGCTGGGGAGGCCGGCAAGGGGCATAGCAGGAAAGGAGCACACCTGCCCGGCAGATACACACATGCACCTCCGTGTACACACTCACAGCCACTTACACACACACACACACACACACACCTCACACACAGACACACACTCACACTGCAGTGGGTGGCCACAGGAGTCCTCGTGGAGGGGGATGGTCCCGACGCCCGTGTTGAGTGGAGACAAGGGGTAACTGAGGTGGGCCCTGCTGGCAGCTTTGCTCGCGCAGGTGGACGCCCCTTTTTGAGTTTGCACGTGTGTGCGTGCCAGCCGCTCTGTGTCGCTACCTGGGGGCGTGTGCTTTTCATCCTCACTTGTCCTGGGCGTGAGGCGGTGCAACCGTGCGCTCTGCTCCTGCACGCTCAGGAGGGGCCACTGAGCTAGGACCGCAGGACACAGGGCCTTCCGCCGGCGCTGGCCCCTCCCTGGGGCTGCCCTGGGCGTCAGCACGCACTGCACATCTGGTGGCTGCCCGAGGCCAGGCCTCCACGGGTCTGCAGCTCTCCAGCTTCTCTTCAGGGTTAGAGCTTCGCTCCTAACGCGTGCGCACCCACCGTGCCGGCGCCCAGGCTGAACGGGCATCCCGCCCCGCTGTGCCAGGACGAGGTCTGGGAGCCGAGAGGACGTTGTCAGCAGGGCCAGGGGCTGCCTCCCCCTTCAGGCCTGCTCATCCTGCCCCCAGGAGACGCGGGGAGACGCATCCACGTTGTCCCTGCTCCCGGCACCTTTCTGGGCAGCGTGCCTCTAGCCGTTGACGTCGGGGTTGGCCTGCTTCCGGGGCTCTGAGGTCCAAGGCAGTGTGTTTTTGGAAATGCCCACCCCTCTGCCTGGGATGCGCCCCCTTTCCTGCAGGCTCTGCTATCCCGGGAGGAGGGAGCTGCCTTCAGGAAGGGCCAGCCGGCAGGCACTTCCTTCTCAGGAGCCCAGGCCCTCAGCAGTTCCTTCTGGATTCTTCCCAGACCGCTCCCTCAGCACGCGGCTGGGAGTGGCTCCTGCCGCTTGCTGCCTCGGCTCCTTCCTGGCACGGCATGTGCTGCACGGGCTGCACTTCCGGGCCACTGTGTGTCTGCGACAACAGGGCGTCTGGACACAGCTTTGTCACGCTCTGTGCTCTCCAGCCCGGTGGCCCTGGGCCTGGAGCCTGGTCCGGTTGTGCGAACAAGTGCGTGAGGCGCCAGGCTGCCCGTGAAGACACCTCCTCCCACCATCAGAACCGCACAGAGCGCGTGGTGTGTGTGTTCTGCCCTCGGGTCTGGGCACCGTTGGCCAAATGCACTGTCCCAGTGGGGCTGGACAGAGCGTGACAAAGACCATCTCCTGCCTTCCCTTTCAGAAGTGGTGCCGCTTTGCCGAGCTCTCTGATACCTCTTGAGTTTCCTCTTGTTTACAGTGGGAGGTAGGGGTGAGTTGTTTTTCTCAGGGAAACCCCGTTTCCCAGCGCTGTTTCTGAAGACTCTCCTTCCCCCCACAGAACTGCGTTAGCGCCTTTCTTGAAGTCCAGTTACAGTGTGAATCTCCCCCTGAGCTTTCTCTGTTCCATTTGTGTATCTGTGTGTATCGCCAGTAACAGTATCTAAATACTGTCCTTCCAAACACAGTCTTGAAATTGATGACTTCTCCAACTTGGCTTTTCTTTCTAAGAACGATTGAATTTTCCTGAGTCCTTTTGCATTTCCCTATACATGTGAGAACCATCCTGTCAATTTCTGCCAAAAATTCTGCTGGGATTTGGGTAGGATTGTGTTAAATCTGCATTGAACTGAGAAAAGAAACAATATTGCGTCTTCTAATCTATGGCCATGGTGAATTGCTTCATTCCTTTAGGTCTTTAATTTCTCTCAGCGATGCTTTGTACTTTTCAGTGAGAGGTGTCGGACATTTTTAGTTAAATTCATTCCTAAACCTTAAAAATCCTATTGTAAGCAACAGTTTCATAAATTGTGTTTCCTGTTTGTTGCTAGCATATGGGAATAAAATTAATTTTTTTATATCGACTCGTATCCTGTGATGTCGCTAAGTTTAGTTTTTATAGCTCTATAAAGTATTCTCTGTATATACAACTATATTATTTCCCAAACAAGACGACCTTTTCCTTTCCCACAGTAACGCTTTTTATTTGTGTAGATACTGGTGTTAAGTCTTTTCTTCTAACATAAGCATTTATAGTTATAAATTTCTCCCAGGCCCAGTGTTAGCTGCATTCTACAAATTTCATGTTATGTTTCTATTATCTTTTCTTTGCATTGTTTAATTTGCTGATAAGTTTGTCCCGTAGAAGTTAGAAGTTCATCCCAGATATTGTCGTCTTCAGTTTGGTAAACTTGTTTGTATCTTTTGGACTTTCCATATCTTTTCTGGGAGCCCTCATCTTTTCACTCGTTATGTTCACCCTTTCCTCCAAATCCTTGAATCATTGAATACATTGATTTGCTTTCTTTAAAGTCTTTGCTACCTCCAGCGTCTTTGTTGTGTCTGTGTCTGTTTTCCCTGGTTGTGGGTTAGAGTTTTCTGTTTCTTCACATACCCGGTATTTTCTGATGTTGGGTATCGTGGAGGCAGAGCAGTTGAAGGTCCTGGGGTTTGTCCCCCCAAGTGTGTCGCAGTGGTTCCAGCAGGCAGATCGTTTGCTGTTGGTTCAGCAGAAGCCTGTGTGGCTTGGGGAAGCTTTCTTAGGGCCGGAGCAGAGAAACCCTTCCTGTGGGGCTGCGTCAGCCTTGCTGCCCGGCCTGCCTTCTGGAGAGGCCCTCGGTCTCTGCTTGGGCTGTGCGGATGCTGTTTCCTGCCCCTCCATCCTCCGGACGCCCCTTGAGCTCACAGCTCCCTGCAGAAGGGCCACACACACCCTCAGCCGAGTGGGTGGCCAAAGGCTTAGGGGGCTCCGCTGGCCGTATTCCTAGAGCCCCCTCCCGGCAGCCCCGCCCTGTCCTGTGCCGCGAGCCCCAGCTGCGCCCCTTGTCCCCACGGCTGCCGAGACTGCGGGCCTTGCCTTCCTGCCCCGCGTCTGCAGCAGGCAGGTGTGCTCACCATCCCTCCATGTCCTGCCCTCAGCCGGCGTGTGCTTGTTTGTGGTTGGTGGTGGGCGGCAAGTCCAGTGGCAGCTTGTATCACTGTGGTTGTGGGAATGAAACTCCCTCCCTGTCCCCCGGGCTGGTTCTGTTTATTCTACCATGTTTCCCTGAAAATAAGACCTAACTGGAAAATAAGCCCTACCATGATTTTTTTCAGGATGACATCCCCTGAACATAAGCCCTAATACGTCGTTTGGAGCAAAAATTAATATAAGACCCGGTCTTATTTTGGGGGAAACACAGTAGCTCACCTTTCATTTCAGAAGCTCTCATTTCTGATTCTTAGTTTGCATTCCTTTGCCTCCCTTTTCAAATCTTCCTCTGAGGTCTTCTCGTTTGCTGTGTTACAGTTTTCACCTGTTGTGTGTGTGTTCATTTCTGCAGTGTTTTCATTGTCAGTGGGGTGGTTCCTTTCTTCTTCTCTTCCGTTTTCATTGGATTCAACAAGAAGCTTTTTTCGCTTGCTTTGGAGTGGACTGAGTTTTCCTGCGCTGTGACGCGTATGCGATCGCTTCCCTGCCTGAGCTTGCTCCTCTGGTTTGCACGAAGCCGTGAGAAGCTACCAGCTGTCTCGCTGTTGGAGGGCAGGACAGACAAATCGGGAGGAGGCCGCAGTGACCCACGGATGACGGGCTAGAGTGGGAGGCATCAGGCCGATCCGGACGCAGACGCCCACCGGGGTGGGGGCTTCACTGTGTCGGTCGTCCACACCTGTCTGCTGGCGCTGCGAGCGGACGGGGCCTGGAAACCGCCAGCCCAGCCGCGGCGTGTGCACCCAGCACCTGGTCTTGCTGTGTAATTTCCTCCGGTAGAAGGAACAGGGTTCCTCGCGAAGTGGCTGGTTCCAGGACCAGGGCACGGAGCAGAACAAGAGGGGCCGAGACGCCCTTGCAGTGCTCCATTATTCCAGCCGCCTGGGGCTGTGTGGCCGCCCATCCCGCTGGCATCTGTGCCCCGGAGAGGCAGTGGGGTTCATGCCGATGCCGGGGTGGCCGGGAGACGGTGTCCTGCGAGGGCAGAGGTCCTCATGGGCAGCCAGAGCCTTGGTCGCGTCCCCAGGGCAGAGGCAGCCTTTCCTCGCTGCCTGACTTGTCCTCTCAGTGGCTTTGGAGTTGCCACTGTGCAGTGTGTGAACCTGGCAGAGGAGAAGGTCAGCAGGCCTTTTGTGGGGTGTGGCTGAGGCGGGGTGCGGGCATGGGGTTGGCAGACCCATGGCCATGCCCTGTAAGTGGGCCCTCTCAGTGACTCTGAGCCGTCCCTGTCACTGGTCAGATGTTTGAGTTTTCAGGACTTCCTGGGCTCCTGTTTTTAGGCCAGCTCCAAAGAGGGCCTTGGGCACACCGTTCTTGCACCTGCGCAGGAAGGCGCTGTGGACACACCCATCGGGGTCCACTGCCCTTGGTGGCTATGGGAGCAGCCTCCTCCCAGCGCCCGCTCTGCGCCTGCTCTGGCGGCCTGTCTCCCAAGGCCATCTGCGTGCAGGCATACCTGTCCACACGGCAGGTGACAGCAGCCCGCACCCACTGCCCAGCAGGACACAGCCTGCCGCTTTCTTGTCTCAGCCGGGCTGGGGTCAGGCAGGGGTGCCGTCGGCCCAGGAGCTCATGGGCAGAGCTGCTGGGCCCTCCCTCGGGCTGTGCCCTCCCCACAGCAGCGCCCGAGAGGCGCCAGTTTGAAAAGGCGACTGGGACACGCCCTCGTGTAACCAGACTTGGCTGGCCTTGGCCTGTAAAAGGAGCAGCTGTTTGTGTCTGCCGGCCCGAGCCCTCCTTTCCCCTGCGTCCTCATTGGCTGCTGTCAGCTGGCTCAGTCCCGCTGCCCAGGGATGGGGGAGGAGGGAGCGGCGTCCCTGCTGGCCTCCCACTTTCCCTCTCCACCTCTGCGCTGCCCCACGATGCTGGGAGACCACGCCGGCCTTTCCTCAGACCGGGCTCTGCTCAGCCAGGCCCCAAAAACTGGACTCAGCTGCAAAATGGTGCTTCAGGCCGTCGGCAAAGTGCTCAGGTGAACGAGGGGGCGGGGTTGGCGTCTGGCTGTCCCTAGCCCCTGCTCCTGGGGTCAGTCTGAGGAGGAGTGGCTACGTCTGCCACCCTCCCAGGTAGAGCCCTGGTGTGCAGCCCATCTGCCAGCCCAGGGTTTGGTCAGGGACGTGGTCTGCGTGACATGTCCCCTTAGTCTTGTGTGTACTGCTGCTCTGGGAAGGAGTCCTCTCCCCGAAAGGGCTGCCGGCACATTTGCACCTGGCAGGTGACCACAGCAGTCCTGCCCACTGGACAGGCCCTTCACCACCGACAGGGTGCCTAGCCTGCTGTCCCCAGGCGGGGTGACTGGAGCCTGTCCTTGCCCGGCCATTGTCTCGGTGTTGCCAGAGAAGCCCATTCCGACCGTGCCCACCTCTTGTTCTGACCTGCTGCCGGAGAGCCTCCAGTGTCCCCCACACGGGCTTAGGGCGAGCCAGTCCCGTGCCTGCTCGAACCAGAGTGTACGCAGCTGTGCCAGGCATTCAGGACAGCGTGTGTGCATGGGGGCCGGGCAGCACCCTCGCAGGTGGGCACTTCTGTGTTGTGGGGGCCGCCAGTGGGGGGAAGGGCCCTCACGGTGTCCGGAGCTCTGCCGGCACCTCTCAGTGTCACAGTGTAGACTCAGCCAGGTCTCCTTCAGTGTCATAATCTTAGGTCTGCCTGTGGTTTCAGTGGGTCGTGATTTCAAAAAGAAATTAATCTCTTGCTTTTCCGGTTCTGAGCAGACCCTTGTGAGGGTCTGAGGTGAGGGCCATTCCGGTCGGGCTAGTCCTTGTGGAGTGACCCCTGTGTGTGTGTGCCTCCGACTATCTCTGGGCACCTCCGGTTTCCACCTGTCCCTCCACAAGGCTCTTGCCCACAGCAGGTCACCTGCATGGCACGTGCAGAGGGCTCACAATGACTTACGAGCAGAAACCCGAGATGTGCCCCCCAGCTCATGAAAGCTGTGCCTCGTCGTGTTACGTGTGACATTTGGAACCGTGGGCAGGCCGGTGGTACTGCGCTCCGGGCATCGTTCTGATGGGGAACAGTGGCCGTTGTGGACAGTACAGGGGACCACGTGCATGTGTGTTCTGGGTGTGCGCGCTTGTGTGCATGGCGGGGAGGGCGGGGGGCGACAACGCTGACGCGGGACTGACCCTCTGAGCCGTGGTGTGTGGCTGCAGAGATGCCCGCAGGCTCTGGGAGACAGGCCCAGGCCATTCCCGCGGGATCTGCGAAGGCTGCGTGGCCAGGTGTTAGACGCAGAGTGGCCTGTTCACAGGTAGAGAAGTGAGTAGAGCACGGGGGCCGTGCAGTGGCCACAGGTCAGGGTCCATAGCCCCTGACGGGCGCACACACGGGCAGCGGGTCCGCCTGCCACCCTCTACCGCCCAGGAGCTGTGAAAACCCACTGTTTGGGGTGCTGACCGCCTGGCGGTGAGGCCAGGAGAAGCGACCTGGTGTCCCTCTCCGCAGCACCCAGCTGCAGCCCTTGGGGGTTTGATGGGACTTAACAAGGGTCCCATGGGGTCTTTCCAGCCCTCGGTGCTCCCGAGGCTCTGTGATAGGAGGGGCTTGCGGTGGCTCCAGGCCATTTGGGCCCAGGCGGGAGCCTCTTGAGTGTCACAAGGGCCGTTTGCAGCCCCCACCACAGGCCTCTGCATCAGAAGCTTGGGGGACAGGATGTTCACGGCCGGTTGACAGCCCCCTGTGCCAGCCGTGCCCTGTGTGTCTGTGTCCCGGCCATCGGGTGACAGGGCTGGCCCCATAGCTTGGCCCTGTTGGCGAGACATCCTGTGGAGCCTGACGCTGGGCGGTGCTGCCAGCCGGGAGCAGGTGCCCGCACACTGCCCGCCCGCACAGCTCTTCTCTGGCCTTGAGCCCCACGGCCCTCCCCTGAGGTAGCCAAGTGAGGTGTGGCGTCCTGCTGGTACCATCTTGTCAGCCCCGGGCGGCCTTGCCGTGGGGTCCCTTCTCAAATGCCAACAGCGCCCGATTCTGCAGAGCGGCTTCTGGGGGTCCACTGCTCATGGATCTCAGGTTCCTTGGCCCTGTGCCCACCCCAGACCCCTACCTCCTCTGCCCCGAGCCTGTCCCCATGCGCAGCCACCACCCCTGCCTGCTTCCAGGCTCTCCACGCTTTCCTTCCTCCCCCCGGGCTCTATCTCCCAACCTCCTGGCGATGGCCTGAGCTAGCCCAGCATCCGTGGGGGGTTAGGGGGGTCACAGGCTGAGTGGGACCCTAGGCAGAGAGTTGCACCCTCCGCCCTGCCCGTTCCCTGGTCCAGTGCCACCTCACTGGGCACAGCTGGCCCTGCTCTGTGCCGGGAGACGACCAGCCCAGCCCTCACCCGTGTGACTGAGGCTTTGAGACTTCATCCTGTTTTCAAAACCTGGAAGTTACTTGTTGCTCCTGGGAGAGGGACCACGCCAGTCAGGCCATCGGGAAGTGGCCCACAGGGGTGTCCGTGCCTGGGCACCAACCCACTCCTGTGGGCTGAGGGGCTGGGTCAGCGACTGGTACTCAGGGTGTTCCCTCAGCTGCAGCCCAGCCCAGGTGCTCGATGCGGGCAGGTGGGGGATCCCCCGCGGTGTGGCCGAGCTCCTAGGGCCGGACTCCGCCTGCAGCTGATGGAAAGCACGGCAGCCCCCATGACACCTCCAGGGAGTGTGTCCCCCAGGCGTCACGCCTGCTGAAATCATCTCACTCGGCACAGATGGGTCATATCACATGTCTGTGCCTGGGTCACACCGAGCCATTGCTGGGGCCTTCCTGGGGAACTTGGTGGCGTGACATTGGACAGGGTCTCGTAGACAGGGAGTGTGTGATGCCCCACGATGGTGGCAGTTCCTGCTGGTCTGCCCATGGCTGCTCACGTGGCCACTCGTCCGGGCTACAGGTGGCTGTGCATGGTGGCTCGTGGGACAGTCGCCGCAGGCTGATGTTCATGCATGTTCCGTGAGTCCCCAGCTGTCACGGCTTCTAAACGGCAAAGCAGGGAGATGGTTTGGGCAGCCGGCTTCGCAGCCCGGGCCCCCACCTCACCCCATCCCACCCATGTGACATGGGACCCTGCAGCCCCGGAGGCTGAGGCTGTGTGGCTGGCCTGGGAGTGGCCATGGGCCTGTGTGTACTCGCCTCTGGGAGGGAGAGTCAGCCTGGCCCCGTCACGCTGAGAACCTGCCCAGCGGATGACACTCGGTGCGTGGTCAGAGCAGAGGCTGGCGTGGGGTCAGGGAGCCTCCTGCCGGCTGGTGCCTCCTGCCGGGGCCGAGGGCACAGGGACCGCCCAGGCCAGTTGTGGCTTTCTGACAGGATGGCATATCTCTCTCAGCAGCCGAGAGCCAGGGTCAGGAGAAGGGCTGCGGGCAGGAAGTAGCGTGGCCCATCCCCAAGGGCGTCAGCAGAGCCCCTCCTGGGGCTTCTCCCTCTGTGTGGCCCAACCTGGGGAAAGCTGGGAGCCTGTCCCCAGCCGAGGGGCCACAGGGCCCTGAGAAACTCGTGTCCACACTTGTCCCCAGTGAGCAGCCCCACCATTCCCACGGGGACCTCCTGAAGTGCCCCTCTGTGTGGCGTCCGCGCCTGTGCCCCACCACAGCCCACACGGACACACGGACAGCTCACAGATGGGGTCGGGAGCCTGGGGTCAGGGTCTGTTCTGCGCGTTCCCAGGACACTGCCCAGGACACTGCGGCCCTGCCTGGCACTGGCCCCTCCCAGCACTGCAGCCCAGCACACCTCGCCTTTTAAGGGAAAGATCTGCGTGAGAAGCTCAGGCATTCAGGGAGCATTTCCCTTCCTGTTTCTCTTAAATAAACCACCAGGAACTTTTCAAAACAGAACAAAAAAAGGACAAGGTCAGGGAGCTGCCGGGACCTTTCACCCCCCTACCCCCATGTGTGCCTCATCAGGGCTGGGGGGAGGGGCCACAGAGAGCCCTTAGGACGGCCCTGTCCCCTGTCCCATGGGGTAAGCAGGTTTGCGCCTCCTTCTGTGGTCTGAGGACCTCGGAGTGTGAGCCCCCTGGCCCGGCCCTTGGCACGCTGGACCCAGGGCCACGGAGGGTGCCACTGCTGTGTTCCCAGGACACCTACACTGGCGCCTTGTGGGCACATCTGACGCTCCCCTGAGGCAGGCGGGCGGCACGACACCTCCCTGCAAGGCTGCTACTCTGCTGGGGGTCCCTCTGGGGCACTGCCCCCTCAGTCACCCTCCATCCAGGGGAAGGGGCCCCTCCTGGACGACCCATCCCTGAGAGTGTCACCCAGGCGGCCTTTCCTGGCAGGTGTAAGACGTTGTGGCAATGCTGGCCTGCTGTTTGTTTTCAGCCCTGGTGCTTTAACGAAAGCATCCAGATAAGAACCAAGACACCAGTCTGCACTGCGACGAGTTTTCCCTCCTTTTCTCCAAGTGTCTCCCAGAAGCCAAGTCCAAACCTGAAAGGACTGGACCATCCCCAGGTGTGGGAGGCTGGCGGCCTTGCCCCATGCTGGCCCTGAGAGCGACAGGCGGGCATGTGCCTGGGCACGGGGTGGTCACCTCTGGGAAGGCGGCGTGCAGGCCTGCACGGGGGCCTCTGCCAGGTGGGCTCCAGTGTGTGACAGACACATGGACCTGTGTCACACCCAGCCTGGGCCCGCGTTCCCAGCCCTGGCTCTGGGCTGCTGTGGGCAGTTTCCTTCTTGGGGGACATGCCATCTGGTTGGCCTGCCTCGGCCACATGCACCCTGGCCCCAGCTCTGTCCTGGGGCCATGTACCCCACCCCCAGGGGTGAGGCCCCTCAGCACCAGAGCTTTGGCTCCCAGGTTTAGCTCCTCATGTTCGCCGTGTTCAACTGGGAACAAAGACATTGCAAAACCATTGTTTGTGTTCGTCAGTGTAAAAACAGTCACAACAGGCCTGTCCTGCTTTAAATAGCAGCACATTTTTATGGAAACACTGTTTTCCTAAACAAGACAAACTTGTAGTGAGAGGTGGCAGTTTCTGCAAGTCTCTGTCACGTCTGGCTCACACCTGCCTGTCCCTGGACACCTGCAGCGGGCACTTGGGAGGGAGCGCGGGCATGCAGGACGGGTGAGCCTGGAGTCCGGTGATGGCAGGAGGCCTGCATGCTGAGTTCTGGGGTTGCTGGCACACAGCAGGTGCCAGTAGGGGGCCATTGGATCCCGTACACAGGACACATGCCCACCTGCCCGCCCTGTGGGACTCTGCTCAGAGGTCAGGGGCAGTGAAGCCTGGTCCCATGTCCTGCTTGGTGGTCCTGCCTTGGAAGCCCAGGCCAACGGCCGAGTTGTCACACGTTGTGGGGAGATGACTAGTGGGACCACCTCCCCAGCCCTCGTGGGCCGAGTTCCCGGTGTGGCTCCGTGACGCCGGGCTCCTGGCTGGTGTCTGCACCCCACTCTCCCCCTCTCAGTGGCAGGGCAGCTCTGCGCGTCAAGCCACAGGCCCCTGGTGGTGGCAGGGCCAGCCCCGCTGGTCTCCAGGGGCCCGCCGTGGCCGCCACGCCTGCGCTGGCTGTGCGATGACCGTGCCCCTGTCTCGGCAGGAAGTCCAAAGCAAAGCCCAACGGGAAAAAGCCGGCCGCGGAGGAGAAGAAGGTGTACCTGGAGCCCGAGTACGCCAAGTCCCGGATCGCGGACTGCGAGCTCAAGGAGCTGGTGCTGCTGCCCCGCGAGGTCGACCTGAACGAGTGGCTGGCCAGCAACAGTGCGTGGGCGGGCCGGGGCGGGCCCAGGGCCTCGGGGGTCCCCAGAGCACTGCCATCAGCTGGAAGCTAAAGCAGGGGTGGCCGGCCCTGCAGTGGACTCGGGACTCGGTGTGGGTCCTGACTGCACCGGAGGCTGGGACGCCAGTGCCAGGGAGAGCCAGGGATGGGAGCGTGGCTGCAAGGCCATGGCCCGGGGCAGGGGTAGGCGGGGGCTCAGGGCTCACAGAACGCCTGCACAAATGGCGGCTTCCACGGGCAGCTGGTTCTTCTCTGAAGGGCGGTGGGCTGCAGCTGCTTCTGCTCTAATCAGTGCCCAGGCGGCATTTCTGATCCAGCAGGTGTTTGTAAGAACAGGGGTGTGAGTTCAAGGGGCCCTAGCCCCTCGTTGGGGTGGGATGTTTGCCCCACCACATGGGGAGGGGGTCCAGCCGAGACGGTGCCGGCCTTCTGCCCAGCTCAGCGCTGTCCAGGTGTGTGCCCACCTCTATGGTGGGAGCCGGCGGCCAGCTCCCAGGGCCCGAGCTCCGTGCCAGGGCCTTTGTCCCCAGTCTGTGGTGTGTGCCAGCTGCTCCAGGGTCCAAAGACCGCACTGTCCCTGGGCGTTGGAGTCGTCCAGGCTTGTGATGTTCACGCTTCTCTCCTCTTGCAGCCACGACATTTTTCCACCATGTCAACCTGCAGTACAGCACCATCTCGGAGTTCTGCACGGGAGACGCCTGCCAGACCATGGCCGTGTGCAACACGTGAGTTGTGGCTGGCTGTGGCAGGCCCTGGGGACTCGGGTGGGCTGTGGGGCCATGGCCCTGCTGCTGGGCTCCGCACTCATGGTGTCATACCCACTCATAGTGTCTGACGGCATGGGACTCTCCTCAGCAGTATCCCCAGTCCCCATGGGGGCCAGGGCCTGGTAGAGGAACAGAACGGAGCCCAGTGAGGGAAGGGGCACTGGCCGTGTTGCTCCCTCAGGACACAGGGCACTAGGAGTTGGCCAGAGGCTAACAGGCCGTGTTCTAGGGGCAGGGACGTTTCCACAGGACACACCAGTCAGTTTCCTATCCCAGCAAAGCCCCGGGAAGCTGCAGGAGCCTCCCCGCCTTAGCTGTTGTCCACCGAGTAAAGTCTCGTCCTCAGAGCTCCTGCTTTAGCAGCAGAGAGGCAGGGTGGCGAGGGGTGGCAGGTGGAGGCACCTTCTCATTGGCAGGGTGTGTGGGTCTGGGGTCCCAACAGGCCTGCTGCTGGTCACTCTTGTCCGGAAGCTGGTGCACATGTACGTACGTCCTCAGTGATCAGCCGTCCCTGAGGGGCCTGGGTCCTCGCCACCTTGGCAGCTGCTCCTGAGTGCATTGTGGGTAGGAGAGCCACCGTGTGGCACGGGCTTGCCACCAGCCTAAGTAGCAGAAGTGAGGGCTAATGGACACATGCAGGCAGGAGGCCGGATGGCTGAGGGGCAACACAGGAGTTCCTTTTTGATGGTTCCTGTTCGTGGTCGGAGGACTGACACAAGCATGTGACCCGCTAGCCCCTGCTAGCCTGTCCTGAGTGTCTTCTGCCTGCAGACTGCTGGCCAGGCTTCCTGGCACAGACCCAGCTCAGAGCAGAGAAGCTGAGCTCTGCTCTCGCTGGAACCCACCCAAAGCCTCAGCATAGGCAGATGGCAGAGGTGCCCCTTCAGCCCTCAGCCCGCTGGACCCTGCTCTCATGTCCTGAGTGGGTCACAACTCAGGGCTGCGTCACGCAGGAGCAAGTGCAGATGACAGCAGCTCTCTATTGCTTATTCGTTCGTCATGTGTGTCCCCAGCTAGCCACAGAGGAACACAGCCAAGGGTAGGATGGGACAGTGCAGGGCGCATGCTCGAGGTGAGCTTGGGCAGGAGGACGTCGACATGGGATGTAATTGGCCTCTGCAGAGCAGACACAGTGGCAGTGATGGCCCGTGGCAGGCGGTCGAGAGCCAGGCTTCGCCTGCTGCTGCATTTGCAAGTGCCCTTCAGCGTCAGTGTGTGTGAGCAGAGGCTCCTCAAAAGGGCGTCGGGTCTGCTTTGGGCAGCCCTGCACGTAGACTGATCTGCCCTGTGTCACTGGGGGCGCTGGGCCACGTAACGCCTCTGCCCATTCTTGCCGCCTGAGCCCGCTTCCTGCTCGTGCATCAGCTGAATGGACATGCGTGTAGTGCCCCCCTAGAGTCGCGTGACATCAAGGGTTGGAAACTCACACAGTAGTTTAAGAGGAAAAGGGGGCTTGTCCGAGGTCCACAGAGCCACTCGCTGTCCCAGGACCAGCACATCCACCTGAGGCCTGAAGTAGGGCCCAGGCCCGGGCCCAGCCCCCGCCTCCCCCCGCCAGTGTCTGTAGGACAGAAGCCAAAGGCTAATGTTGGAGTCCCAAAGGAGAGGAGAAAGGACCCTGCTGAAAACATACTTGAAGGAATAATGGCTACAAACTTCCCAAGTTTGGCAAAGACAAATCTACAGATTCAAGAAGCCGAAAGAACTGCAAAGAGGAAAAATCCGAAGAATCCCTGCACAGACACGTCACAACCAAACTGCTGAAAACAAGAGACCTTACCGGTGGCAGGGACCACGCAGCACCTGTGGGGACGCTCCCATTAGAAACGTCAGGGCCGGGAAGGGGCTCCACAGCATCTCTCCAGTGCCAGAAGGTGACAGCAGTCACCGAGAGCCCCACCTCCAGGGAGCTGCTCACTGGACGGAGAACCATGAGAGTGCCAGCCAGCAGACCTCTCCAGGAGAACCACAACAGGGAGCCCTCCAGACAGAGGGACGTGACACCAGAGGAGACGTGGGCCATCAGCACGGAGGGAGAGCAGCAGAGACAGGAACTACAGAAGCCATTCCTGTCCTCTTAAGTCCTTTAGACGTGTTTGGTGGACGAGCAAAGATGGTTTCAGTACGTGCAGGTGGAAGACACACAGTGCTAGCACGGGGACACGGGGACCTGTGGGGCGGCCTGCTTTGTGGTGGGCATGGCAGTGCTGGCCCAGAGCAGCCTCTGAAAACACTACGCAAATGACACCGTCGAAATCAGAATAGATACGTGAAAAGGAGGTTTGTTTCCCTGTAAGAAGGCAGGAAAGAAGAAATAAGGATGAAAACAAAGGGAACAAATAGTAAACAGGTCATGGTGAACCTGAAACAGTGGCAGTCAGTGTCAGTGGTAGAAATATGCCGATGACAAAACGGGTGATAAGAACGGGTTTTTAAATTGTTAAGTGAGCCAACTATACAACGTCGACAAGAAACTGACTTTCAATGCAGTGACGTCAGTAGCTTAAAAGTAAAGGGGTGGAAGAAGACGTGCCAACGAAACACTAACCAGAACAAAACTGAAGCGGCCGTCAGTAATACCGGCCAGTGGGCTTCAGAGCGAAGCCAGTACTGAGGCCTGAAGGCGACTGCATGTTTACAAAAGGATCAATTCACTAAGGGGTGTGTACAGCAAGCAGCAGCCTTTACACAAAGCGAGTGGACAGAACCAACCAACAGGAGAAACAGGACTCACGTTATAGCTGAAGGTTTTAGCCCTCTTCCGCTGGAAGCAGTCGGAACTAGTAGAGAGAAAGCCAGCAAGGTAGAGACCCAGATAACACCACCACCAGTGCGACTCGAACTGACCCTTGCAGTGCGCTCCACCCTGAGCAGCAAAATGCCCATGCTTTCAGGGCACCCAGTACACCCTGTCCTGGTTCACAAAACAGCCCTGAACAAACTGAAGATCCGAGTCCTACAAAGCAAGTTATCTGACTAGAATGAAATTAACCCAGAATCCATAACAGAAGGATAATAGGAAACTCCAAACATTTGGAAATGAACACACTTCTAGGTCACCTACGGGTCAGAGAGGAATTCTCAGGGGAAGCAGAGACTGTTCAGCTGAACACAAGTGACAACGCAGCGTGTTTGAATCTGGGGGCTGCAGCTGCAGCCATGCGTGTGGGGAAGTTTGTGGCATGAAATGCTTGTTTTAGAAGAAGAAAGATCTCACGTCAGTCATCTCAGCTCCCAAGTTAGGCAACGAGAAGAAAGTCACATAAACCCACAATGAGCAGAAGAAAAGGCCTGATAAGAGCGCAAGTCACTGAGCGTGGTTTCTGAAAACAGGGAAAAGCGATGAAGGCAAATACTGAGTCCTGAAAATGTCAATGAAATTGATAGACCATTAGCACGACTGACAAAGATAAAAAGAGAAGAGGAACAGATTATATCAATATAAAGAATGAAGCGGGGGGAGGGGTCCACTAGAAACCCAGCAGATACTAAAAGGGTAATGAGAAAACGTTGCGTACATAAATTCGACAGCTTAGAATAAAGGGACCAATTCCTTGGTTAAGTACAAAACGCCAAAATTCATCTAAGATAGGTAATGCTGTTAATAAGGCAAGAGAAAGGACGAAAAGGCATCTAAATTGTACAAGAAGAACTAGAACTGTCTCCATTCACGTATAACAGGGTGGTCTATGTAGAGAACTCAGTTTGATTCTAGCAAAAAAATTGAGTAAATGAATCAGTTCAGTGAGCTCCCCCAGCACACACAAAACCTGTGGTTATGTATCCTAGCGCATGTACAAACGGAACCCCAAATGTTTAACACTGTGCCAGTTACAGCAGCCCGGAAAACCATGGGATACTTGGGTGCATACCTGTGGAGGCAGCATGGGCTGTGCCCGCCCGAGCCCGGGGCACACCGCGCTTGTGGGTCGGGAGCACATTCCCCGTCAGACGCGCTGCTTCTAACACTTACGGGGAAGGGCTGCAACTCTGGGAAAGCCCAGCTGGAAGACACCAAGTGCCCAGTTTACAGACTAAGGCTTCCTGTGAAGGTGCCCTAACACGACAGTGTGATGTTGGTGGAGGAAGACACACCAGTCAGTGGGACAGGGCAGAGTCCAGGAACAGACCTTGTTGTTTTTGACAGACGCAAAAAAACTCAGTGGAGAAAGGGTAGTCTTCTTAACTAGTCTTTTTCTGTTGGGAAAACGGGCCATCTGTGTGCCAAAAGAAGCAGAGCTTGACCCAAAGCTGACACCTTTGCCAGCGTGAACTCCAGATGGGTCCTGTATCAAAATGTGAAACTCAGACATGTGGAAGAAAACGTGGGAGGAGGGACTCGTCAGGACAGCACAAGGTGGGGAGTGAGTTGTGGGTCGTGACACAAGGCCCCGTCCGTTGCCGCAGTCAGTACGTGTGACTTCATGGACATGTAGCGCTTGACCCTGACAGACAGGGAGAAGGGGGAAACCACAGCCGCATGGCACGGCCAAGGAAGGAGTGGCACCCAGAGTTACAAAGATCTCTCCCAGCCCGTGATGGGCAGGCCAGAGGACTTGGACAGACAGGTCCCCCAAGGACAGGAGAAGGGCAGGCGGCTGAGAGAGGGTCCACACCATGGTGTGGGCGGGGAAACAGAGACCCCGCTGTGGGAGCGCCTGTTGGCGGCTGAGTGCTGGCGGGACGTGCAGGGCTGGGGTGCCGACAGACAGCCCCTCTGAGAACGGTGTGGCTGCCCCTTGGGTGAGGCAGTCTCCCTATAGAATGAGGGTCTGTGAGCACAGAAGCCCGTCCAGGAGAGAGGACGACAGCCTGAGCACAGTTGTCCCAGACTGGGGACAGCCAGGTGTCCCTCAGTAGGTGCTTACCTGACAAAGGGGAGCTTCCAGGCAGGAGCGTGGGCGGTAAGGCGGAGGAACCGCACTGCCACCAGCCAGAGGGCGGAGCCCGGCTCAGAGGGACACATGCGCCTGGCCCGGGGCGGGGCAGCCGAGCTGTGCCTGGGGGTGGTGGTGCTGGTGGTGGACGTGTGTGTGGGCTGGAGCGCCTGGGACACGCGTCAGACAGCTCAGCTTTGCGGGGTGAGCTAAGAGTGACCTGAAAACCAAGAGGACGTTGACAGCAGTGCTGGTCTTTGCAGCAGTGGGGCGACCAGTATCCCTTAGGAGCTGTCCCCAGGCCTCACGTCGCTGAGACGTGTGTCCCAGTTTGTGGGCACACGTGTTTTTCTGAGACTCCGGCACCTGTGGCTGGTGCACCCCACAATGAGCACGTGGGAAGTGGTGGCGCAGGTGTCTGACCCTCCCGGGTGGGGTGCTGGGCCCGTCCTGCTGGCGCCCCTGTGGACAGGTGTCGGGTCTCAGCCTGGCCCCCGGAGGCCGGGGCTCCACACTGGGCCGTCCTGGAGGGTGGCGCATTTATCTTCTCTCAGAGCCACGCTGAAAGGGGCTTGTCTCCACTTTCCCACACGGTCTGATATGCCTGTTCCGATGCCCCCTGCCCGTTGCCCAGTGCCCGGGTGGGGGAAGGACGGTCAGGCAGGGCTGCCCGGTGTGTGGGGGTGTCTAGTTGGACTCTTACTTCCCGGGCAAGCAGGGAGTTTTGGCAGCTGCCACAGGCTTTGTCCTGACCAGCCCCTTTGCCTGCTCACATATCCGGGCCTTGGGTACAGGTGCTGGGCTCCCTGTGGGTGCCAGGAGGTGCCTGGCAGCCCCCCGCAGGGTGGGCCATGCCGAGGTGGCACACAGGTGCAGTTGTCTTCCACTGTGCCCCAAACCTTCCACCTCAGGTGGATGGGGACTGGTGCCCGAGTGGCAGTTAGGGCTGTGCCCCCGTCCTAACCAGAGGTCAGCCCATTAGTGTGGGGCTCTGCTTTCCCAGCCTCACGCCCCCCTCAGCTCCGCCCGCGGCCCAGGTGAGCTAATCGATCCTGGGGCACAGAAGAGCGCCTGGCTCCTGTAGGGTGGTGGGCTTCTGGGGCTTTGGGGGCACAGACACAGTGTGTCTCAGGTTGGCCATGAGAAATGGGGACCCCCGCTGTCCTGACGACAGGCCTGACGGGGGCGGGAGTGGGTGAGTCCTCGTGACTGTCCCCCAGGGCTACTTGGTAAGCTCAGGAAATCAGCCTGGAGTGCCAGCCTGGGGCAGGGGGTGGGGCTTCCTAGTGTCAGCCGGTTCTCAGTCCAAGTAGTCAGCGAATGGATGAGGAGGGTGGGGGAAACCCTGAGAAGAGAGAGGAGTCGGTGTGAAGCCCCGTGCACTGGCGGCTGCCTAGCATATGGCTGGGTCAGGAGGCAATGGGTTGGGGTCTGGGCTGCAGAGGGGGTGCTCCCTCATTCACATATGCAGTCCCACCCTGTGACGGTCACTTTGCTGAGCAGACAGGTGCCTGCCCGCCCCCCTCCTCCCTCCATCCCCCTGCGTTCACCCCTCCACCCTCCTCCCTCCACTCTCCACCCATTCCCCCCCACCTCCCTCCTGTGGCTCTCGGTCTGGACCTCCGATGAGCTGCAGCAGGAGCAGGGCCACCTGCTGAGGAGCCTGGAGCACAGGGTGGGGAGGCGAGCCCAGGGAGAGTGGCAGCTGCTGGGGGCGCCTGCAGGTATTTGTGTTTGTTCTCCTGGGGGCGGAGGGCTGTTGGATCTGGAGGATAGCTCACGTCCCCGTGAACAAGGAACAAGGAGCCTTGCTTGGTTTCCCGGCTGGACTTACCAGCGAGAAGGCCACCCAGGGTGTCCATGTCCCCAAATGCTCTGGCCCACTCTCACCTGAGGACTGGCTGCCCTGTGCCCGAGGGCAGGTTGGCGGGCCGGGGTTGGGGGCGCAGGGGCCAGGTTCCTGTTGGCAGAAGCCACTCCCCCCGCTGGGCCCCCAGAGGGGGTCTGGCTTCTAGTACTGGATGGAGGCAGGGGTACTACCGAGGGTGGAGGCCTGGCCGACAGCGTCCAGCAGTCCCTCTCGCAAGAGACGGGAAAACTGCGTTGCAGCTGGTGAGAACATACCGTTGACGCCTTTTAAGTTAGCATAGAACACGTGTTTCTTTAAAAGAAGGAACCTTGAAGAATGTGAGGGAACCCGCCGACTCTCCTTCATGCTTGTCGGAATTGGTACAAGCAGAGCGCTCGTCACACGCAGACGTGGGTCCCACGGTCTTTTCCCCGGGGGCTCTGGGAGCAGAAGCCTGGGCACCTGCCACACGTCTACCACTGGTGGCTGCCCACCTGGTGCCACCTCCTGACTGCTGCAGGCCCCAGACTCGCCAAGCCAGGGAGGCTGTGTACGTGAGGGTGACATGGTGACCAGCTTCTCTGTCCCCACAGACAGTACTACTGGTATGACGAGCGGGGGAAGAAGGTCAAGTGCACTGCCCCCCAGTACGTCGACTTCGTCATGAGCTCCGTACAGAAGCTGGTGACTGACGAGGACGTGTTCCCCACTAAATATGGTACGTCTCTCCCAGTAAGGAGGGGTGGGCAACTCCAGGACTGGGCTGCAGAGCAAGGCCGATGCCCTCTGGCAGGGGTCAGCCCAGCCTGGGTCAAGCCCCCCATGCCCCCAGGCTCTGGGACCTGTGGGCTGGACAGCACCACTGGGGGCTCCAGGCAGCTGACGAGGGTGGAGCCTGGCCGGCAGGAGGTACCCGTGCACCTGCTGTGGCCCAGGACACAGAGCCCGAGAGCAGCTGGCAGAGCAGCACGCGCCATGCCGCGGCCTACTGCAGGTTCGGCAGCATGTGGCAGGTCTCAGGCCCCTGGATAGAAGTGGCCAGTACTGCTCGGCCAGCAGCCACCTCCGGGCAGCCTGGGAGGTGCAGCTCTCGGGGCCTGGACCACGGGGACACGGCACTCGCACGTGTGCCAGTGGGCTGCTCAGGCAGGGCTGCAGGATGGGGTGGGGTGGGCAGGCGGTCCTGCGGAAGGTGCCAGCCTCCGGGCCTGGTGCCCACGACAGAAGGTGACGCCGGCCTCGTGTGCGCAGGCCGGGAATTCCCCAGCTCGTTCGAGTCGCTGGTGAAGAAGATCTGCAGGTACCTGTTCCACGTGCTGGCGCACATCTACTCGTCCCACTTCAAAGAGACCCTGGCACTCGAGCTGCACGGACACTTGAACACGCTCTACGTCCACTTCATCCTGTTCGCCAGGGAGTTCAACCTGCTGGACCCCAAAGAGACCGCCATCATGGACGATCTCACGGAGGTGCTGTGCAGTGGCGGGGGCCCCGGCGGGGGCGGGGCCAGCGGGGGGGGCACGGGGGCACAGAACCATGTGAAGGAGAGGTGAGCCGCGCGGCCGGACAGGCGTGCACGTGTGCGGAGACGGTGGCGCGTGTGCCTGCGTGTGTCTGCCTGTGTGCGCACACGTGCCGGCACGCTCGCGCGGGAGGTCTTGAGGCGACTCTGCCCCAGGCCGGGCTGGGCCGGCCACGCCGAGTGTGGGCCCTGACGCGGCGGCCTGCGGCGCTCTGCCTGGCTCCCGCCGTTTTCCTGTTGGATGGACGAGTGCGCGTGTCAAGAAGCACCTTGGACTCCTTCGTTCGCTCAGCAACATTTACGGGACCGCTGTTCTGTTTCCTTCTGTGGGGTTTTCCTTTCTTTGGCCTTCCGCCGGCCCCCACCCCTGCCTGCTCTGCGGTCTCTGCCGTTTGGAGAGAAGTCACGTGTGAGAGACGGGGCATCTTCCTGGGAGGACCTGGGTTGCAGACCTCCGTTTCCACTGTGTTTGCTTGTGTTTCAGGGGTGGGTTATCTTAGATTCCTCCTGTCTCCCCTTCCTTTCCCGGCAAGGCCGGGATCCTGGCTGTTGGCGGCTGGGCGTGGGGGGCGGTGGTGCCCTGTAGGGCCGCTGAGCCCATGGCCCCTGTCCCCTGCCCGGGGGAGCCCTGGCCAGCAGGGCTCAGCCGAGCTTCCCGGGGCCGGCAGCCTATGCACAGGTGCAGCTGTCAGCAGAAGGCAGAGCAGCTCCCGCTCTGCTCCCCTGTCCGGTTGTAATAAAGAGCATTCTCTCAGGTCACGCCTGTGTGTGTCCTCAGCGACTTGGTGACCCATGCTGAGGGTGCCAGGGCCACGCACCACAGCCTGTGCCCTCCCTTCGCCTCACACTGGTGGTCTTTGCATGCTCCCTGTGGCCTGGGGGGTGTGGGCTTCTCACTGCCATCCCGGACCTGTGCTGGCCACTGACCAGTGACAGCTGCCCCACTGACCGGTGTCTGCAGCAGGGCCGCACGCTGGAAGCTGAGGGCAGGAGGGCACACCTTGGGTCACGAGTCCCCACTCTCCCTATGCTGTGTGCTCCCCAAGCAGGTGGCAGGGACCCTAGAGTGTGGGCAGGAGTTGGCTGGGCGGCTTCCCAGCTGGCCTAACGTGGGGCTTGCACTGCAGGGGCCACCCTTGGACGGGGAGAGCTCCGGAGGGAGGTGAGTGCATATAGCGGGGACAGGGCAGGGCTTGGGGAACAAATGGGTGGCGTAAACTGTACCCTAGAGCTTGGGCAGCCCCCCCCTGGGCAGAGACGATGGGCACTGGCAGGTCCCCCACCCTGTCTGACATCGCCCTTGGTGATGTGGGGACAGGCTTCTCTGGTTGTTCTTTTCTGTCATGCTCTCACCCCCTGCACCCCTAAAGTGGTGAGGGCCCTGGGCCCTGGTCTCTTTCCCCGTCTGGCCATCACCCCCTGGGGTCCTGCATTTCCTGCCCTGCTGACGTCCACCTGGCCCTAGAGCTCAGTTGCTCCAGAAATGCCCTGTGGCCCGCGGAGCCGTGTTGTGTTTTCCGGGCTGGAGACCGGAGCCCACCTTCACTCCTGGCCTTTTCAGCAGCCTCCTCGCTGCCCCTGGTGACGGCGGCCTCTTCTCCTCCTACCCAAGGCCTGCCCCCCCCCCCAGCCCTGGGGCTCCCCAGAAAGCCCCAGTGCACCCTGGGTACCTCATCTGCACAGCCTGGCTCCTGCCTCCCCACAGGGCCCCGCCCCACCAGACCCTCGCCGGCTACATGGTGCCAACTGGGGCAGCTTTAAAACTCCAGGCACTTGAACAGCCCCAACCCCACGGACTCGCTGTGAAGGTGGACGTCAGGGTTATTTTAACGTGACTTCGACGTGCACTGTTCCAGAAGCTTCCGTCATGTCGCCTGCTGAACATACTCATGCTCCGAGCCCCTGGACAAATGCCCATCCTGCGTGAAGGTTCCTGGGAGCCCACTGCCACCTCCCTGGCCCTTGTGCCTCTGTCCCCACTGGGTCAGGAGCTCAGGGGCAGCCATGCCCCTTTCTGTCCCCCAGGTCACTGGGCGCACCTTGCCCCGGTCACGTGAGCCCTGCCCCTCACAGTGAGACCAGGAGATGTTGACTCAGCTTCCACCACCCCATCCCCTGCAGGTGCGCTCCCGGCTACCGGTACGAAGCCCACTGCTTCCCAAACCCTGCAGCCAAGAGCTTTGCGGCCAGCAGAGGCGGGCGGGCACTGCCAGGCCTGGGAGCCACCTTCAGGTCACCCCGTCCCCGTCTGTCCCTCCCTCCTTTCCTCTGCCGCCTGGGCCTCACTGTGGACCCTTGGGCCACCAGGCTGCCATGTGCCCCCTCCCACTGAAGTGCCCCTCCCATGTGTCTCCCCACCTCTCTAGGCATGGCCCCCTAATGAAGGTCTCAGGACTTGACCACGGGGCTGGGTGTGGAGCCGGCAGGACCTCCTGGGGGGAGGCAGAAGGAGCTGGGCCTGGCTGGGCAAAGTCCCAGGAGGGGGTGCAGGGAGCTAGGCCTGGCCGCTGGCTGGAGGTGCCAGCAGGACATGGATTTCCAGTTCACACTGCTGGATGCAACCTGAGATAGAGTGTGTGTTGGGGGGCGGGGGGGGGAGGACATCTCCACGAGGGGCCACAGGACATCAGCAGGGAGGTTTCCAAGACACATGTGGTCATTTTGTCCTGACTAGAGAAAGGGCTGTGCAATCCCCGGGCACGTAGGGCTCATGGGCACAGCACCGGCCATTAGGCCCTGCACCCAGGACGGGCCAGGCGACCAGCACGAGGACCAGTACTGGTCGTGCGGGGCTGCCACCCGCTAGGCCAGCCTGCACACCTCCCAAGGGCGGGGGCAGTGCCCTGTGCTCTCCACCGGCTCCTTGCTGCGAGACCCAGCGCCCTGGCCCCCTGTGGCCTGGGGAAGCCGTGTCTCTGCGTCTCTCCCGGCCTGCACGGCAACACCATGGGCTCAGTGCAGAGGGCTCGGCGTGTGACCAGCAGACTCAGGGCGGAGTCCCGCTGTGCCGACACTGCCACCCACTCCCCACCCCACCCCCCGTCTTGGCTCCCCCAGCCCTGTCTGGAGGCAGAGCGTCGGCCTCCCCAAAGGTGTCCGTGTCCTAAACCCTGGAGCCTGTGAACATGTCACCTGACTTAGCAAAGCGGAACTAAAGCTGCAGAAGGAATTAAGGTTGTAATCAGCCGGACTGTCCCAGAGGACCTCAGGTCATCACGGGGTCCTTGTACGTGGGACGGGTGGTGGCAGAGGCTGTACCAGCAGAGGGAGCTATGAGGACTTGGCCCAGGGTAGATGGAAGGAGGAGCCATGAATCGAGGACTGTGGGCGCCCCGGAAGCCGGCAAAGGGAGGACACGTTTTCTGCCCCAGAGCCCCAAAAGGCACCGGCCCTGCTGACTTGGCTTTAGTACCATGAGACCTCCACAGTGAGACGACACCTGTGTTTTGCTGTTTTGTCGTAAGCCACCACGTTTGTGGTCACTTGTTACAGGTGATGAATGCACTTTGGCTCCAGGAGTGGGTGCTGCTGTAACACCTGTAAATGCAGACGCGGCTTTGGGATTAGCAGTGGCAGAGGCTGGGGGGGTTTCAAAGAAGGGTGGGAGAGGAAAAGCCTGATTTCCTTAGACGGATGCTGCAGGCTCAGCTGTGAATGGCACAGGCCTCCAGGATGCCGGTCATCACCAAGCCTGTTAGCAGCAGTGAGGGTGGTGCAGGGACTGTTGCAAAGGCAGGCCCGTCACCAGACCCCAGAGGACGAGACCCTTGTCGCTGGCGGAGTTGTGTCCTGCAGTCGTGGAAAGCAGCGGCCTGGGTGTCTGGCCAAGGAGATTTGCAAGGAAGGCTTGAAGGCGCAGCCTACCTTCTTCCCGCTGCTCGCAGTGGACTCGAGGTGAAAGGCACCTGGAGGGAAGAATGGCTAAAGAAGGGAACTAACAGTTGATGTGGGAAATTCTCGACCATGCGCAGTGCAGGACGCTGGAATTCGGAGGCACACCCTAGAAAAGTCGGGGTGTCTGCACAGACAGCCTGGCTAATGCCTCAGGAGATGAGCAAGGTCAGGATTCGTCACAGAGGCTCTCTGCATGGGACTAACAAGACACCTCAGTCGTCCACCACCGAAGACCAGGTTGTCGTGGCAGGATCAGGAGGGGCCTCTGGCCTTAGGGAGCGAGTCCCCACGCCGCCTGCAGGGCACCCACATGGTCCTGGAGTGTCAGACCCTCAGCAACCCTGCCGGCCTGGCCTGGAGGGCACAGGGTGGGGGTGAACTGAAAGGCTTGGACACCCCCCCCCCAAAGTTCTGTGGGTGGCAAGCAGACTGGTGAAAGCTCAGCTGCAGACACCTGCTACCTTGTCTCTAAAAAGCAGGGAAGACCTGCGGGCAGGGCTGAGACCCCAGAGGGCAGAGCCTGAGCCACGGGATCTGGCCTAGGCCTTGGGCACCTGGGTAGTTTGCCCGGCTGGATTAGCAAGTAGGCAGTGCCCACCCCCATCCATTCTTTCCCTGTTCGTCCCGTGCCTCTTCTGCCATTGTGTTTTGGAAGCAGGTGGTGTTTGTGCCTTCAGAGGTCCACGTGTGCAGAGGGGTTTTGTGCTGGGATGGCTCGTGCTGAAAGCCTTGTCCCCACCTCTCTCACGCTCAGAAGCGATCTGGGACAAGGCTTCCTGCTGGCAGGGGTTGACTTTGGGACCTTGGGATGAGGTGTGTTTCGTTGTGAGATGGAGTGGCACTTGCTTGAGGGCAGCCTGCGATAGCAGAAGGGTGCCCTGCCGCCAGTGTCCACATCCTCATCCCAGGACCTGTGACTGTCACCTAGCAAAGGGCTGCAGTTGCAGATGGAATCACCATCGCCAGGCAGCTCAGCTTGGCATGGGCAGGTGATGTGGATTCCTTCAAACTGGAAGAGGGAAGCCAAAGAGGGGCCAGAGAGCTGGCAGCGTGACCAGGACATCCTTGGCTTGGAAGGCGGAGGAGGGGCCAGACGCCAAGGCCTGCAGGCGCCCCTGGAAGCTGGGAAAGCCAGGAAGTGGATTCTCCCCAGAGGGCCGCAGCCCTGTGAGAATCACATCACAGACCCAGTATTTGCCCTCCAGGACAGAAGATAAATTTGTGTTGTTTGAAGCCACTAGATTTATGGTGACTTGTTAGAGCAGCAACAGGACATGAATCTATAAGATGGGCCGTGGTCTCGCGGAGCCGTGTGAGGACATGAGCAGGTCTCCCCGGTGACTTCCACGCCCAGCACTGCTGGCCTGGCCTCACACCCAACCTCGGGGACCCTGCATCCTGCCTGAGCCCCACCCAGCAGCCCCAGCTGCCTTGGCCTGCAGCAGACATCACTGCTCTGCAGTCCACCACTGGGTCTCTGCCCTGTCACTGGCCACCCTCTCTGTTCCCTGCGAACCTGCACCCCTGGCTGACCCGCACTGAGAGAGGGGTTGGTGGTAGGGAGTGGGGTGGTCCAGGAGAGGGCAAGTGTGAGGGGGAAGGAGGGGTCCTGGTGGCCTGGGCTGATGGCAAGGGATGCCTGTGGGAGCTGTGGAGTGTGGCTGCTGGGGCGCCCCACCCTGAAGCTGGCCTGTAGGAGGGGGACCCCACCCCCCCTCCACGTCCGGAGGCCTCACCATACCAGCAACCTCTCCACCTCCCTGTTCAGGAGCCTGCGAGGACCTCTGCCTCCACTGTCCATGGAGGACGTGGGCAAAATCCAGGGGCGGCCCTTGACAGAGCAGAGCCTGGGCTGGGCAGCAATTCACACTCCTCCGTGTGCTGCCTCCTGCCGGTGCCACCTGCCGGCGCTCAGCCCCCCAGGGCCGTGTGTCAGGTTGTCTCCTGCACCACCTCCCCCGAGTCCTTTGTGGGCGTACCGCCTGGTCCAGGCGACGGCAGGCAGAGAACGGAACTCGGCCCGAGGGCTCATCCTTGCGCCGTATGCTTTTGCTTTGTTACGTGCCCGTTTTAGTTTCTACGTCACAGAAAGCACGTGAGGACCATTTGGCTCCAAGCTCAGCATCAGGGGCTCAGAAGGCTCTGGCACAGTAAGTCCTCACTTACTGGTTTTTACTTGACGTGTTTCTGATTTTATACGAGTAAATATCGGCACTAACAGCTTGGGGCTTAGCTTGCCTTGGTTTCTGTCACTTGGTGTCAGAGTGGCCCCTTCTGCGGAGGGGGCTGGGGCTGGGCAGGCGGAAAGCTGGCAGGGCTGCTGGGTGTCCAGCCATGTGCCCACCGGGGCTGGCACTGTGGACGGCAAATGTTCAGAGGCCCATGTAGAGGAAGACGAGGTCTGCGTGCGTCAGCTGCGCTGCCAGTAAGGCGGAGGCAGAGCCACAGGTCGGGAAGCTTCTCCTCCGTGGCCCGCCACCTGGGACCCCAAGGGCCACTCAGCCCTGTGCCTTTGCTGAACTGTAGCAGCCAAATTCTTTCCACCCATTTTTAAGCCAAAGTTGACAGGACGCTCTGCCGCCTGGCAGGTGCAGTAGAGCCTGGTCCCCTCAGCTTCTCCAGAGGCCTCCTGGGCACCCACGTCCCCCAAAGGCAGGGTGAGGTTGCAGGGCTGGGCAGAAGGGAGGGCCCGGCTCAGTGTCCGCAGACTCCTTTTCATGTCCTGGGCCTCGAGCAGAGCCCCCGAGCTCCCTACCGAGCCAGAGCGCCAAGCACAGGGCACTCCTGGCCCTCCAGCAGAGGTGGCGCAGAATCGAGGGCAGATTCTGCCCCAGACGATGTGTGGCCCTGTCTGGGAGCAGACGTGATTGTCACGCAGGCGTGGGCGATGGCTCCTGGCATCTAGCGGGTGGGACCAGGGACAATGCACAGGACGCCTCACCACAGCCAGCCACCCAGCATGGTGGCACTCTGGAGACCTGGTGGCCACGCTGCGCCCATCTTCCCGTACGGGGACTGCATGCCAAGTGGCAGGACCACTCCATGGGCACTGTGGTCTCTGCTCGGACCCCTGGTCGATGATTGCTGTTTCCTGTCCTCAGGCTCTGTGGTGGGCTCCCAGGTGCTGCCCTCACGACATGGGTTTGGGTGACCTGGTGGCTCTTGGGACTGGGCCTGTCCTTGGCGTTGTAGCAGCAGAGGAGGCAGCTGGCTGGTGTGTGGGCGAGGTGCCCACACCCCTGGCTGGCGGGTGTGGTGGGCATGGCCGGGATTCTTCCCCCCTCATGAAAGGCCAGCCTGTGGTCTCCGGGGGGGCTCCCTGCCAGCCTTGGCCGATCGCTTTCAGGGCTGGGCCACAGCGACCCATCCACGTCTTCCCAGAAAAGGATTGGAAAAAAGGTTCATCTTCCATGAAAAAGCCCAGGTGTGGGGGTGACCCCATGAGGTCTCGGGTGGCAGCAGAGTGCAGGGGCAGTGCTTCTTTTCCAACTCTGGGGGTGCTTCCCTGTGCCCCCTCCCTGGGCCTCTCCTCCCCCACCCAGCCCAGTCCCACAGGTGATCCTGGCTCATGCTGGGGGCAGCCTGTGGGGTCCCCCCCACCATCCGCACATGGGTCTGTCCTCTTCCGCGGGGGCAGGAGGTGGCGCCATCCACACTGGCGGAGCCCAGAGCAGCGCTCGCCACACATCGGGGCAAGAGCGGGTCCCAGCGTACCCCACATCCCTGCCCTGCCCGCCCGCCTGCATGGAGACTGGCGTCGGTGTCTTTACGGAAGGAATTTATTGTTCCGGAACTAGTTGCTCACAGTTATTTGACAGGGGGTACACTGCGTGGGGCTTGTCCGTTTCCGTGACGTCTGCGTGTGTCCCAAGTACAAAAGAGGAAGGCTAACAAGAGGTATTGCTTTCGGTGTCCTCTGCCTCTGGAGAAGCCCCTCCCGCTTGTACCGCGTGGCTTTTGCTGTTATAGGTGTTTAATTTTTTTCTTATGTATGGAAATCCCAGCCTGTGGGGTGGGGTCAATGTAACAGAAGCGTTAAAATCTATTCGCGACGGGAGGGGCTGCAGGGCGGGTGGGCGGGAGGCGGGAGAGACACCAAAAGCAAAGTGGACTCGTTACAGCAAAGGCATGCAATCAGTGGCCCCGCCCCCAGCCTGCAGGTGCCGGGCGCCCTGGACACTGTGGGCGGGGCCTGTGCCAGCCTGGGCGGGGCCGCACTGGGCCGCACCCACGGAAAGAAACAAGCAGAAGCTGGGGACGGGGACAAAGCGAGGCGACCTCGCTGTACAGAGCACACAGAGGAGGACGCCGCTTTGTCCTTGGTTATGTATTTTTTGTTTACTTTTTGCCATTTTAGTAAAAAAAACCCCGCGGTGCCCCTGCCGTCCTGTGAGTGGGGGTGGGGAGCCAGCTCAGGGCCTTCCTCCTCCCCCTGCTTCGAGACACAAAACAAGACGGTCCCCATCCCGGGCCTGTCGGAGGGGCCCGGCGGTGGCGTCCCGCTGGGAGACAGCGGCCCCCCGGGCGCCCCACAGGCCTGGAGTCGCTTCTCCACGGTGACCGGGCAGAACCCGGGATAGAGCGGACCGCGCCTTTCTTTAAATATATATATGTGTGTGTAGAAAGACCCAAAGCAAGAGCCCAACACGAACCTACCCTGCCCCAGCGGCTCCCCCCACCCCCACACCCTTTTCCAAAAACAACTGAGAAAAAAAAGTTTATAAAAATATCTTGCAGGAATTCTTTAAAGTTTACAGTAGCTTGCCAGCGCTGCACCCACCGGCCTGCCCCCCGCCGCCCCTGGCGCTCCCACGGGCCCGCCTCAGGGCACTTGGGCCCCGGACCCACCCTGCCCAAGACACACAGACAGACGGCAGGAGGGCGCTGCTGCTGCCGCCCCTTCCCTGAACAGAGAAGTAAAGAAACTCAATAAGTTAAAACAGCAAATAAATAATACTGATCTCCTCGGCCAGCCCGGGGCGGGTGGCTGCCTCCGGGTCCAGGGCCGCCTGGGCCAGGGCGGATGCCAGGCCCGCGGCGCACTGCGCCGCCCGAGCTGCGGAGCGGGGTGCGGACAAGCAGCAGATCGGGCCACGCCCACGCTTGGGACGAGGAGGGGCTGCGGGGAGGACACGGCCGAGGAGAAGCTGCTTCGCCCACTACGGGCCCGCCCTGGAGGCCGGCCTGGGCAGGCTGCACCAGCCGAGGGCTCTGGTCACTGCGAGTCCGGTCGGCGGGGCCGGAGGCGGCTTCCCCTCGAAGCCAGGTCCTCCTCCGGGTGGCCATGCGGAGCGGAGACCCGGCAGCGCCGTCTCACGGGTGGGCGGAGCCAGCGGGCGGGTGGGCGGAGCCAGCGGGCAGGTGGGCGGGCCGCAGCAGGAGGGCAGAGGGCAGGTCCACAGCAGCTGCCTTCAGTCTGGCCGGTGTCCGGCGCGGAGCCCAGAGGATGGCCTCGTGGAGGTGACATGTTAACTTTTCGGGATAATTCCTGGTATCAGAGTGGAAACAGTGACGTTGTCAGACACAGGCAGAGAGAGAGACAGCGAGAGAAAGAGAGAGCGGGCACGGGCAGGTCCAGCCGCAGGCAGTGGCCCTAGTGCCCCCTTTCCTTTCCTCCCCGGCTTCGCAACAGTCTAGATGGACAGATGAGCGTGGCCCTGGGTCCACACAGGGCGGGAGGCGGGCGGGTGGCGAGGCGGCCTTGGTGGCCACTGTCAGGGCCGTGCTGGGGGAGGGGCTATGTGTCTAAGGCTGCTCGCGCTGTGCGGCCGGTGGCCCCGTCTTGGCCATGTCCTTGCCCGTTGGGTACTCGGCATCCCCTCCAGGGCCAGGGCCAGCGGCCGAGTCACCGAGTGGGCTGTGGGCACTCCGCTTGGCGGGCGTGCTGGGGGCCTGGGCCGCCTGCCCGTTCTTCTCGTCTGAAAAAAGTTGTTTAATTACGTCAAAGAAGTTACTCAATGGGCTGCCTGGGTACACAGAACAGAAGACAAAAGAAAAAAAGAAAGAAAAGAAAAAAGAAAAAAAAGGGAGAGAAAGAGGAAGGGAGGGAAGGAGAGAGAAAGAGAACAAACAAACAAATGAACCAAAGGGCCTCGACTAGAGAAAGAAAAACCCAAGGAAGTGAGGTCTGAGATGGGCGTGGGGGGGCGGGGACAGGCGACAGCAAGCAGGTTGGGCAGGCGGCCGGCAGGGGGTCCCTGTGTGCCAGGGGCTGGTGCTGTGGGGACCAGAAGCTGGGACCTCTAGGCCTCTGAGCTGTGGGGTGGGAACCCAGGGCAGGAGGGAGACCCCTCCCTCCTCGGCAGGCCTGGCCCTGCAGGCCCAGCCCTCCCCTCCACCTCAGCTGCGCACTGTGCTCAGACACCAGTGACGGCTTCTCCTCTGGCCTCGCTGGCTGGCCCGCCCAACAGTGACCACAGAGGCATAAAGACGGCTGCCACGAGCCCCGGGGCTGAGCAGGACCCTGGGACTGGTGGCTGACTGCACAAGGCCACGGAGCCTGCTCTGGCCTGGGAGGCTGGAGCCAGCGTGCCTGCATACTCCTCCCCTGGCTAGCCCAGAGTGTGGACACAGCGGTCAGCAGCAGACAGACAGATGGACGGATGGGTGGACAGGCATGGAAAGCTTGGATGTGGGAGGGCTGGGGGTAGGCAGCCAGAGTGGGGAATGTCCTGAGGTCAGGAGGAAGGGGGCAGGGATGGTTTGACCACCCCCTCCCGGGGGGCCCAGTGCTCACTGTCCAGATGCATTGCTAGGGGTCGGCTCAGCTGTTCCTAAACCTGACCCCCACCTGAGCTCAGAGCATGTGGGGCCCTTCCTCTCCCTGCCAGGTACAGGGGGGAGGGAGTGCCTGTGTGGTCTCCGCAGGAGCGCCACCCCCCACCCGGACCCCTCCAGTGGACAGAGGGCCTGGTGCTGGCTTCCTGCTAACCCCAGGCCAGAGCTCACACAGGTGACCCTTCCTGGCCGTAGGGCACGGGGACCTTTTCCTGCTCTGAGCACTGAGATCACTCTCGCCAGGCCTGTGCCAGCCCCGGTAGGTGAGTGACAGAGGCTGCTCCTGGCAGAGGCGTGGCTGGACTTGTGGGGAGCCTATGCTGGGTCCCGTGTGTGTGTGTGTGTGTGTGTGTGTGTGTGTGTGTGTGTGTGCCCCAAGCTACACAGGGACCCCAGGACAGCCCCAGGGTCAGCGAGGGCAGCACCCAGCTGGGAGCAAGTCGCGGGGGGGGGGGGGGGGCGTGATAGGCTGGGGCCCAGGTGATCTTGAGGGGTTCTTACCGCATTTGGAAAGCCTCCCCGTCATCATTCCCATACAGTTAGTGGTGTCTGGAGCACAGAACGGAGAGAGGGAGGGAGAGTGTGAAAAAGGCTTCCCGCTAGGACCGCTAGGACCTCAGCTGGCACTGCCACATGGCTAGGCCCTCAAGGAAGGGGCGGAGCCCAGGGTGGGGTGGGGCTCGGGAGGGCGGAGCCTGGAGCAGGGACTGTAGCCTGGAGTGCAGTGGGGTTTAGAAGGGCAAAGCCTGGAGTGGCGGGGAGCTCAATCGAAGGTGGAGCCTGGAGTGGGGTGGGGCTCAGAGCAGGGGCGGAGCCAAGAGTGGGGCGGGGCTCAACAGAGGGTGGAGCCTGGAGTGGGTAGGGCTCAATGCAGGCATCAAGTGGGGGCCATGTCCTGGGCAGTAGACCAGAGCCTGAGGACAGGACATGGCCTTGCCCCCTGGGCGACCTAGGCACATGCTCTGGAGCTGAGAAGCCCAGGGCTCTGGCCATGGTCTATGCTGGCCCCCTCCGTGTCCTCACCATGCCCCTCTGCCACACCCCCTCTGTGACCCTCTCACACCGGTGGCTGGGCCTGGGACTGTTGGTACTGGCGGAGGGCTGGGGTGGGGGAGGCAACAGGGCCGTGGGGTGGGGGCTGCTGCCCCAAGGCTCTCACTAAGGCCCGGGTAAGGGAGGATGTGTCCTCTCCACATCCCCTCCCTGGGCTGGGCTGGGGGCCCTACTGGGATCTTGTCCTGGTGCCTGAGGGCTCCTGCTTCCACCCACCTACTGTGGTGGCACTGGCCCTGAGCTTGCTGGACAAGAGTACCCATCTCTTGGGAGGAAGGGTGCTGGGAAACGCTGGCGCACAGGAGACCCATGTGGGAGGCCTGGTGATAGGGCCAAGGGATGGAATGGGGTCCCAGGTTGCACTCCGCAGGTACAGGGCACTCTGAAGGAGGGCAGGGGAGACGGCTTTGGGGCCCGCAGTGGGCCCCCCAGAGTCTCCAGAGACCTGGGTTGGGGCGCAGGGCTAAACAGGTCAGGGCCAACAAGGGCCCTGCTTTGGGTGGCTGTAGGCACAGGTACCCTCTGGGCAGCACGCCAGGCCCTGGGCTTTGCTTGCCTTCCTGGACAAGCTCTGTTCCCCGGCCTGTTTCCCTGTCACCTTGCCCTGCTCTGAGATGGCGACCTTAGGCTGCAGAGCCAGAGGCACCCGGCTCCCTGGCAGCCTGGCTTCTGGGGCCAGGAGAGTGAGCCCGCTCCTTGGGAGGTGCTGCAGTCCTGACCCACCAGTGGGGCGATGAGGCACACGGTGGACAAAAGGAGGGTGGTGACACACAGATGATGGAATGAGGATGGCAGGGGCAGGGTGGACGGGTGGACCAGTCTGGCCATTAGGACCCCACACAGTAGCACAGAAGGTGGCCCAACAGGCTTGGCAAAGGCCCACCGAGGCCGCAGCCAGCCGCAGGGCGCTCAGAGAGGCAGGACTGGGTTGGAGCCCAAGCCCTACAGCCCGCCTCACGGCAACCCTGTCCCTCACCGCCGTCCAGACACGCACCGCACACCCTCACTAACAGACGGTGACTCACAAGAGCCCGTGCCCGCCGTGGGCTTGCCCACACCCACCCCACTGCAGCCCGCTCCCCACCAGACACCGAGCAGTGTGACCCTCTGGCTCCCGGGCCCCCAGCGTCTCCAGGCATGGGCGGCTCCTTTTCCTGTGTGGCTTCTCTAGGCCCAGCTGGGGTGCCCCTGCTTTGACTGGGGCCTCAGGCCCCTTCTGTCCTGCTCAGGGCCAGATCGTCATAGGCCCGTCTTGGGGAAGGCAGGCGGCAGGCAGCCCTGCCACGTGTCAGCTGGACTGGGCACCAGGGCCACAGCCCTTGCAGGGTGCTACGTGGGAGCCCCACGGGGGCAGGGCTCCAGGCGGGACTTGGGTCACTGCTCTCCCAGAGCCTGCTTTCTCTGGCCCGGGGCCTCAGCCTGGGTTCTGGTCCTGCGTGGCCTGTCCAGGGCCGGGAGCTGGCCACTGGCCATGGGAGTGGGCACATGGTGCCCTTCTCAGGGCCAGCCTGGCCCTTGGCAGAGGACCTGACCGCAGCCCCCTCCCTGCCCCAGCGGCGGGGCCGGACACCTTACCTGCCAGCGTCAGAGGCTACTCTCGTAGCTGGTGGCCACCTTCTGGCCCTTAAGCCCAGCACCCCAGCTTAGTCCTGGCGCTGGCGGGGAGGGTTCTACAGTGGACAAGAGGCGCCTTTTCAGTGTGGTGTGCTGGGCCCTACCTCCCTGGGTGTGCAGAGACAGCCGGCCCGCCACGCTGGGGAGGCCCTGCTCCCTGGGGGCGCGGCGCAGCTGGGGGGGGAGGCAGCAGTAGGAGGGGCCACGCCCTGCGTGCCAGCTTGCGGGGCTGCCCGAGCTGAGCCCCGCCTCACCTGATAAGTGCTGGGCCGATGGCTGGTCGTGTGTGCTGAGCAGCTGGGTCTGAATGGTCTCCACGACCCTCTTGAAGCGGCGGCTCGGGCCTGGGGGAGACGGGGAGTTATGCCCGGGCAGGGGGGCCCAGAGCCCGTGCCCTCGGCCTGGCGGCTCACCTGACAGAAGCGTGAACGTGACGGAGTAGACGCCGTTCTCCTTCTGTGCTGCCCCGCCCTCGGTGTACGTGATGTCCACTTGGAACTTGACCGGCTTCTGGAACACTGCTGGGCCGCCCGTGGCCTTGTACTCAGCCCGGAAGCTGGTCTGGGAGATGACGCTGTGACTGAGGCTGGGGATCTGCAGGGTGGCAGGGGGGCATGAGCATGGACCCAGCCCCCCAGCGCATGCCGTGCGCCAGCCTGGGAAGCTGGCCCTGTGAGCCACCCGTCTGGGCTTCTTCTGTGACATGGATGTGGCCAGAAGGAACCCGCCAACTAGGGAGCTGGCCTCCATCTCGCAGGGCCAGCCAACAGGGGCGCTGAGAGCAGGACAGACCGAGGTCCTGAGGGCAGTGCTTTCTATGGTGGGAGAGGAGCACGGAGGACAGTGAGGGCGGGGCCACCCCAAGAGCAGCCGCAAGGACCAAGGGTGGAGGGGTGAAGCCTTTGCTGCCTCCTGAGTACAGGCCTCCTGAGGACAGGGCCACGTGGCCATTGCTGGGGACAGTGCCCCACTGCCCTGCTGGTTCTGGGAGCCTGCAGCGCTCAGCACCCGGCCGGCCCCCTCAGCATATTTGGGTTACGCAGCAGCATGTGAAATGCTATTCACAGCAAACCCGGGGGCGGTCTTGCCGCAGAGGGTCACCCCAGGACAGGGCTCTGTCTCTCAAGCGCGCATAGCAGGGGCCTCAAGGTTAGAAGGGCCGCCTACATCGGGCAGCTGAAGGGGGCAGTGGCTGAGTCCATGTCACTGGGAGTTCTTGGCGTCCCGGGGGCTTGGGAGGGCAGCAGAGAGGAGCAGGGTGCCTGCGTCCAGCTCGAGGCCGACCCCCTGCCTGATGTCGGGCTCTTCTGGCCCCTGGAAACTTCTGGTGAGAACACTGAGCGGTCCTCACGGCCCTCAGGGAACCTTGGCTGAAGCCGGGGTGGTGGGGGTTCCCTGAGTTGGAGACACCACCAGGCAGGTCCTGCCCACCCCGATGGTGAGCGCACCACAGGCAGGCCCCACACAGGCGGGGCCCCTGGCGGGCTCTCTGCTCCTCACACATGATAACCTCGCAAGGACAAGTGGAAGCCATGGGAGGCCTGAGTGCAGCCACCCTCAGAAAGCCACCAGGCCGCAGGAGGCCAGCAGCATGTGGGGGTGGGCAGAGGCCCAGCTGGTCCCCAGTGCCCTTGGCCACCACAGCCCAACCCCAGTTGGGGCCTGTACACAGTGAGACTTGTTTTGTCAAGGCCCGTCTCCCGCCCTAACCCACCAGCGCCCCGTGCCCCTGCCCGGCCCACACCTAGGGTTGCTCAGAATGACAGCCTGCTCGTCCCCAGGCCAGGGGCCCCTGCCAGCATTGGTGGGAGACAAGTCTGTCTGCCAAGTGAGTGAACGGACACTCTGTGTGGGGCGCCTGAGGCTCACCGACAGGAAGGCGTGAACGATGTCAGCTTTGATGGAGCTCAGAGGCTTGTCCTTGAGGACCACGAAGATCTGCTCCTCCTTCTCCAGGCTAATGAAGTTCCCGAACCAGGACTTCTTGGCCAGCCTGCGGGGGGGTGGGGAGCCAGAGGCTGATTATGTCCCATGCTGAGCCTCTGAGGAAAGACCTGCCCTCCCCTCCCCTCTGGCAGGGAACCAGCTTACTGCCCTGACCCTGACTTCACTCTCCTGACCCCAACCCCGTCATCCTGACACTGACCCCCTCATCCTGACCCTGACCCCTCTCCTGACCCTGATCCCATCATCCTGACCCTGACCCCCTCATCCTGACCCCAACCCCCTCATCCTGACCCTGAATCCTCCATCCTGACCCTGACCCCACTCTCCTGACCCTGATCCCGTTATCCTGACCCCGACTCCCTCATCCTGACCCTGATCCCCCCATCCTGACCCTGACGTCATTATCCTGACCCTGACCCCGCACTCCTGACCCTGACCCCACCATCCTGACCCTGAACTTCACCTCCATCCTGACACTGACCCCACCTTCCTGACCCTGATCCCACTCTCCTGACCCTGACCCCACTCTCCTGACCCTGATCCTGTCATCCTGACCCTGACCCCACCATCCTGACCCTGACCCCTCATCCCGACCCTGATCCCCCCATCCTGACCTTGATGTCATTATCCTGACCCTGACCCCATCATCCTGACCCTGACCCCACCATCCTGACCCTGACCCCACCATCCTGACCCTGAACCCACCATCCTGACCCTGACCCCATCATCCTCACCCTGACCCCTCTTCCTGACCCTGACACTCCTGAACCTAACCCCACCATCCTGACCCTGACCCCCACCTGCCTCATCCCTGAGAGCCCCCCTGGCCCTGACCCCTCCACCTGGCCCTGACACCACCCCCTGCCCTGGCCATGACCCTACTACTTATCTCACAGCCCTGGGCCTGACACCCCACCTTCCCCCACTGCCTGGACCCAGACAGCACCCACTGGAATCCCACCAAAAAGGAAAGGAGAGCCCACCCTGACCCCCAGCCTTACGCTTCTCCGTTAAGGCACGTCTCTGGAAAGTGCCCCCCGCCCTGAGACTGCAAGGGGAGCAGGGTGAGTGCTGGAGGTAGGGGTGGTGGTTGGGGCAGGCCAACGACCTGCATGGGCATGGATGGGGGAGACCAGGGACTCCAGGCCACCCTCCATGCCTTCCATCCCAGGGGCTGGTGGCCGCCCAGCTGCCCACCTCCCTGTTGAACCAGCCCAGGTCACTCTGTGGGTCACAGAGGTGGCTTCAAACCCCAGGGACCCAGCTGCTGTGCCAGGCAGGGCAGAGGCTGCACCTGCAGAGACCCGGGCTGGCAGCACCCCCCTGCCTGGCCCCTCACCTCACCCGTGCCCAGGGCTTCCCTTAATCTGTTTGGTTGGTCACCACACTGGTCTTGTCACTGTCCTGTGTCTGGGGCTGCCCTTCTGAGGTGGAGTCTCCTCCCCCGCCCCCCGTGACAGCGCACACCAGTGTGGGATGGACTCTTCAGCCGCCCCCAACGTCCTGCCTCCTGAATTCACATCCGTGCAGACCTCTCCCTTGGGCATGGGCGAGGCCTGTGACTTGATTCTGACCAAGAAAACCGGAAAAGTGGATGTCACCTCCGAGATCAGTTTCCATAAGGCCATGACATCCATTTTGCTAGCAGATCTTCCCTGCTTTTGGTGAACCACTGACTGGTGGACAGGCCCACACAGACCCGAGTCCTGTCCTGCCAACACCCTGAGCTCCGCCGCAGGTCCAGCTCCTGTCCAGCCTTGCGATGAGCACAGCCCGGTCGGCGCCCCACAGCTGAGGGCTGGCTGGGCACGCCAGGTCCTGGGCACAGACTGAGATGATCAGGACACTTTACGCTGCTGAGTGTTGGGAACCGTCCTCATGCAGTCTTCGCTAGAGAACACCCAGGCCGCCTTCTTGCCGCCTCCCTTGCAGCCACAATGTGGACACGTGACCAGGGCTCCACGCATCAAATGCGCGCCCTCAAACTGGGGGTCAGTGATGCAGAAGCAGGGACCCGGCAGGAGGTGGTCACCCCAGCATGTTCAGGGCCGGAGCCCAGCCTGGTCCCCCATGCAGCGTCTTGCCCCGTGTTGGCAGATCGTTCCCCAGCTGTTCCAACGCACTGCCAGTGGCTTTCATGGCCGTGGGACTTCTTTCTTTGCTCATTTCCATAGCTGCTCTTCAGCCGCCTTGAGAATTCCGGAGACCAACCCACCTGCCAACACAGCCCTTTCCACCCTCGTCTGCTGGAGCCGCCTGTGCCTGGCCCGGGGAGCTCACCAGCCAGACTCCGACGTGAAGAACTGGAGACACGTGTCCTTTCACACCGCGCAGCCTCACTCAGCTTCCCGCCCCGGACAATGTGCTGCGTTGGCAAGTGCGGGCTCCTGCCCTGACGGCTTGCCGCGGTCCCCACACTGCACTGGGGCTTGGAGCCCAGGAGACGCTTGAGGGGGGCAGCTTGGGAACCCACCAGTGGGGGCTCTGCTGTCCCCTCCCTTGATGAAGATGGAAGAGTCACAATGCAACCTGGCTTCTTGTCTGGCTGAGCCAGAAAGGCCAATGGAGGGCATGTGGGGACGGGCCTGTGACAGTTACTTTAGGTGTCAACGTGGCCAGTTTGGTCCAATGTAGAGCATTGTTTCTTCAAAGGTATTTTGTAGACGTGGCAGGTAGCCAGTGACACCCCCGATCGCGTGGGTGGGCCCCATCTAGTCAGTCGACAGCCTTAACGGCAAAGGCTGGGGTTTCCCAGCAAAGGAGTTCTCCTCAGTGGCCACAAAGGCCCTGCCCGTGGCCTGCAGCAGCGCCCCAACCTCAGTTTCCAGCCTGCCAGACGTCGTCTCCAACCGGCCCACCCACACACCCTCCTGGCTGTTTCTCGAGGACCCTGACTGACGCGGAACTCTGGCAGCTGAGGGACAGATGTCTCGGGGCCAGGAGGACGTCCTCTGTGGGGCTGGCTGCACCAAGCCTCCCAGGGCCACCAGGGCCACCGTGTCTGCTCATTCCCATTGGCCCCTCAGGTGGAGGAACGAGCCCTCCACAGGGACTCACTGAGGAGAGGCTGCAGGCCACCTGACAACATCAGGCTATGGTGGTGGCTTTTCAACCTTTCTGAAGAATGTAACGATTCCATTAAGAGTATGTTTGGGAAAGCTTTCGACAACAGCAGAAAATTGCCAGTGAAGGGACACACCCCTGGGATGACCGAGTCCCTAACCCAGCACCTTGGGGCCTGGGTGCCAACGGGAGGCGCCCACTGTGGGGCGGTGTCTCCAGCCTCACCCAGAGCACACAACACAATGACAACAACTTCCCTTCTTCAGACACTGGCCGCCTGCCTCGCTGCCTGTGTGTAGTCACGGCAGCCTCCCGCCGGCCGGCCGCCCACCCCAGCACGTGCAGGGCAGTGTGAGCGAGCCAGGGCTCAGCAGGTGTGGACACTCACTGTGAGGCATGGCCGTGTCCCTCGCCTCCAGCCAGCCCAGGTTCTTCACCATAGGCTGTGGCTTCTGAGCAGAGCTGGATTTCCCCAACGGCCCCCACCCTGCTGCTGGCCTGGTGCCCACAGTGTGGAGACTGGAGGGAGGGGCCAGCGGCAGCCGGGCCACAGGGAGGAGGGGCGAGATGGGAGCCCCCAGTGGGTGAAGCGCATGACAGGGACCACTTACTCTGGGGAGGACTCCGGGGTCAGGTTGGACATCTCCTCTGGCGTCGGGACTGCAAACAGGGACAGGGAGAGCAGGTGTGACCACTCTGCCCTTTCCCCTGCACGTGGGGCGTCCTGTGGAGCCACCCCCATCCCCCCCATCCCCCCTCCCCACCTCCATCCTTGGGCGCCTGCGAGCACAGGCCAGCCCTGACCACAACCTCGGGGCCTTGGGACATGGGGAGCTGTCCTGACCTCTGGTGCTGAAATCAGTCCGTGACTTGTCTGGCCTTCAGCCAGCCCTGCTGTCCCCCAACGGATGGCACTGCCCCCCACAGGCCGCCTATCCCTTGCCGTGTCACTGCGCTCACCTTGCAGTTTCCGGCGGTGGAAGCGGGGTGACCCCAGGAAGCTGTTCTTGATGGAGTTGAGCCGTGTCCTCCAGGGCACCCCTCCGACGCTGGGGCTGGACGGCGGTGTGGGGTTGGGCGTGCCCGCTGGGCTCTCCTTGGGCGTGTGCACGGGCGTCCCCTTGGGGGTGGGGAGGGGACTACCCCTTGGAGAGGGGTGAGGGGTCACCTGTATTGTGGGGACAGATTTGGTGTTTGGTTCAGTTCCAGTGGGTGGGAGCCGGGTGGAGGCCGGCAGGGTGGCCGGCCCGGGGGGCAGGGCCAGCTGGGGGCCGAGGCTGCCGGGCACAGGGGGCCGGGCCTGGGCGCCGGCCGGGAGCGGGTTCGACTTGGTGCCCTGTAGAGGCTTGTCGGTCAGCTTGGCCTTGCTTGGCAAGGTCTGGGTCTTGGGGTTGGGCCGAGGGGCGGCCTGTGGAGGGAGGACGTGTCCGGGCCGAGAGGCGCTGCGACAAGCTGCGGGCTCCACAGAGGTGGCCGGGATGCAGGCCACGAAGGGGAGCCCGGGGGGCGGGGGAGGCAGGACAAACTTCCTAACAGGCTACAGGGCAGGAGGAGAGCGTGGGGGTCGGCCATGCACGCGCCCCCCCCCCCCGCATGCACACAGCACCAGGAGGACCAAAAAGAAGCCAGGGCCGCAAGGCAGGACCAGCGGGCACAGGCAGGTGTGGGGTGGGAGCGTTTGCCACAAAAGAAAACAAATGACACACGAGAAAACAAACAAAACAGAACAAAAAAACGTGCAGTTAGCGAGAGCAGCAGCAACGTGGTGGCCCCAGCGGCAGGCGGGGACCAGGCGGGGGCCTCTTCCCAGGGCTGCTGAGCCTCCCCTCCTTAGTGTGGGGGCCCAGGCAGGCGGAGGGCAGGTCACTCACCCGGGGACTGCTGAGAGGGCTGGTGGACAGGCCTGAGGACGCGCCACTGATGGATCTCGACCTGGAGACACAGGCGCAGGGCAGGCTCAGCCTGCGAAGGGGCCACAGGCTCTCGGCTCCTCTCCCCCCAGGTGACCATCCAAGAGGCCCGGAGACCTGGCCATGTGCAGGCCTGCCCTGCTGTCCCCACTTGCCTCCCACCAGGCCCAGGAGCCCCACAGCCCCTTTGGGCCCCCCACCGCCCAGTCAGAGACCTATGGGTGCAGCCTTGGGGCTGCTCCCCACCATGCAGGAGCTGTCAGGCCTGAGGCCCGGGAGAGCAGAGAAGGCCTCCACAGGGTCTGTGGGGGGCGTGGGTGGATGGAGGTACGAGGGCAGACGGGCTTTCCGGGAACAGAGTCCGGCCCCCATGCCAGGTCCACGCCACACTCCAGCTGCCGAGCCAGGCCTGACCCCCAAGGCTGAGCTGTCACTCAGCCCAGAGCCTCACATCCCAGCGTGTAGGCCACCAGCAGGGCACTAGCCAGCCCTCCATGCCCACGGCCCGCCCGCCCAGCCCATAGCAGGCCAGCCCATGGCCCTCCTCGCAGCAGGAGGGCCTGCCTGGACAAGTCGAGGCTGGGTGGGCACTGGCACGGACTGTGGCTTTGGCCCCCACTGGGCCCTGCCTGGGCTTGGGCCGGAGGGAGACCACTGGCCCAGTGTGCCTGGCTGGGAGGCATGTGGCCACTGCCCCCTTGGGGCAGGAACTGGTTCCCCCCCGGGGCAGGGGCAGGCCTGCTGGGCCTCGCACCACCATACCACGTGGCCTTGAGGGGACGCAAATGTCTGCTCTCCCTTGGGCACCTGCTGTCCTTAGAGGAAGGAAATGGGACTGGGGGCCGAGGCTGCCCCAGGAGAGGACAGGAGAGTGAAGGCTGCTTCTGCTGCCCCCCCGGGCCTGTCCACCCAGCCAGCCCAGCCTCGACCTGGCCCCTGGGCTGGGGGAGGAGCACGGCCTGCACTGGCCAGACCCTGGCACTCGGCTGCTCCACCACACCCATGGGCTGGAGTCTCACGGCCATGGCCCTCCAACTCCCGCACCTGACACAGCCACAGAGCCGGGGGGCATTGCCCCTGACCCAGCCCCGACCGCAGGCCACACAGTCAGGCTGGGAGCGAAAGCCTTCAGATGCTGAGAAGGGAGCTGTGAGGGCTGGTCAGCCCCAGCTGGGGCCCCCACAGCAGCCTCAAATGAGTCCCAGTGCCCGGGGCCTCCTACCGGGCCAGCGTGAACTTGTGCCTGGCACAAGGAAGCAAAAAGCAGCCAGAGGAAGAAGGGGTTGGAAGCCATCGCCACACCCTCCTGTCTAACCAGGGGCCCCTGGAGACTAAGCTGCAGGTGCCGAGACAGAAGGAGAAGGTGTGTGGGAGCAGGTGCCAGGAGACCACAGGCCAATGGGAAGGCCTCACCTCTGTGGCCCTCAGGCAGCAGACCCTGCAGGTGCAGGGCGGGGAGATGGGGAATGGGAAGGTGGGGCCATGCAGACACCTGGGGCCGGCACACTTCCTGCCACCAACTTGGGAGCCTGCAGGTGGTCTTGGGCCGGCCGAGCCGCCTGGGGCTGCCACTTCCACGCGGGCCCTAGCGGGCAGCAGGGTGGATGGAGGGGCCAGGGGTCAGCGCTGGACAGGGGAGAGGTGAAACCAGGCCATGAGGCCCACCGGCTGCAGGGCAAGGGCAGCCCGGAAGGGGCCTCACACCTGCAGCCACTCGGAACCCAGCAGGGAGAGCACAGTGGGCCTCCCAGCCTGTTTCCTGCTGGCCATCGGCCTCGCTCAGCAGCCCCACTCCTCCTGGGCCTCAGCCTGGCCTGACCCAGCCCTGCCCCCGGCTTGCTGGAAGGTTCCCTTGCTAAAGGGGAGAGGGCTGGGTGCAGCTGCGGGATGCCCAACCCTGCCAGCAGGCCCGCGTGGCCTGTGGAGCTGGGGGCGGGGTAGGTGGGCAAGGTGTATACCTGTCTTCTTTGCTGAATTGGGGGTGGGCTTCAGCGATATCCAGGCTTTTACTGAACACTGCTTTACTATAGCAGGAACAAAGCGAGAAAACAGAGTTACTCCCACAGCCCCAGCGGGCGCCCGGGAGCCAGATCTCCACGCGCCTGAGCTGGGCGCAGCTCACCTGGCCCCAGGCCAGGGCACACAGATGCCAGGGGACATTAGGCAGGAGAGCGCAGGGCCATAGCGTAACCCCTAGTGACCTGCTGGGCAGGGTGGCCTGGCCAGGCCTTGGAGGCTGCCCAGCACCGACCACCAGCCCCAGAAGCCCACCAGCCCCAGCAGGCGGCCCATTGTCACTCAGTGCCGAGAGGTAGAAGCAGAGCTCCGAGGAGCAGCAGGTCGGGAGGTACAAGGAGGAAGGGGCACCCGGGGACCATCAGGCCGGTTCACACCGACCCCATCCCAGCACCTGCCCCTGCAGCAGCCAGGTCTGGAAAGCACAGCAGAAGCCACAGCACGATGGGCCCCATGCCCAGCTCCTGCCCCGAGGCCCAGGCCAGTGGGGTGGGAGGGGTGCGGGGTGCTGGTACAGACAGGAGGCCGGGGGCCAGGCTGGGAGAGGTGCGCCCACAGCAAGCAGGACCCAGGCCAGCTCCTCCCCTCGCCCCACCCTAGTGCCAGAGCCCGTGAGCGGGGAGCCATGGTTGTCTGGAGGCCTGGAAGGAGGCTGTGGAGGGCCAGGACCCCAGATCAGAGGCTGAGCCAGCCTGGTTCCCTAGGGACGGTCTGGGGCCACTGGGTGACAGTGGACCAGCAGCTCAGTTCAATCCTCATGGTGACCCAAGCGCCCTGTGGTTCCTGTTTGCTGGCAGATTCCCTCAGGCCTGACCAGCTCAAACATCTAGCCCCCAGCTGAGCGGAGGCAGCCTGGGCTCCCCAAGTCCCCCGCCTTCTGAAGCCCCCGCCTGGGCAGAAGCACTGGGCCCCAGCCCTGAGTCGGCTGTGCTCTGTGGGGCCAGGATGCCTCACCTTCCTCTAGGGGGCTCTGTGGGGACAGCCCAGACCTGCTCATCGCCCCCAGAATTCCATGTCCCTTCCCCCTGCACAGCGACAGGTCCCCAAACAAGGAGCAGTAATAAGTGGGAGCAGGCCTGCTGGGCTGTCAGCTCTGAGCACCGCTTGACCACCGTCCAGCCCCCCACCTCAGCCCAGCCTACCACAGTCCAGTCCACTGCACACCATTCCCATCCAGCCGAGCTTGGCCCAGGCCAACAAAGCAAAGCCAAATTCAGATCAGTCCAGCTTAGCCCAGCCCAGTCCAGTCTAGTTGGGCCCAGTTTAGCCCAGTCTAATCCACTGCAGTCCAGTTCAACCCAGCTCAGCCCAGCCCAGCTCAGCCCAGCTCAGTCCAGTCTAATCTACTCCAGCCCATCTGGGCTCAGTTCACTCCAGTCCAGCCCAGCTCAGCCTAGGCCAGTCCAGTTCTGCCCAACCCAGCCCAGTCCAGTTCAGGCCAGCCCAGCCCAGCTCATTCCAGTCCAGGATGGCCTAACCCAGCCCAGGCCAACAAAGCCAAGCCCCGCCCAGCTCAGCCGGGCCGCCGGGCTGAGGGCAGAGATAAGCTAGGCCAGGCCCAGCACCGCCCGTGAGGGACACCCACACTGAGCAGGCAGGACACCAGGAGCTAGGGCACTGGGTCTTCCCAGGAGGCACGTACCTCTGGCCGTGCTGGGCCATCTCGATGGCCCGCCGAGCAGGCACCGGCGAGCCACCGTCCGTCACGCTCAGCACCTCCATGGACTTGCGCTCGGGCCGCCGCTTGCCGTGCCGGTTCAGCATCGGGGAGTCGACACGCTTCCGGGGAGGGTCTGCGTGCAGACAGGGGTCAGGACCAGGCAGCCCAGGGGCCAGGCGGGTGGCGTGGGCATCCCCGGGGCTCTGTACCTATTTCGTTCCTGGGGGGCAGATCCTCATCCTCGTGGCTCGGGTACCTTTCTTTCCGGTCCAGGAGGAGGAAATAGATCATTTTCTCCTGGTTCTCCCTGCAGGGTGGGAGGGCCCAAGAGGTTGGCACCCCTGATGGCAGCCCTGGGGGCCGCCACGTCCCCGCAACCCCACGCGCACGTACTCCTCGGACAGCAGGTCCTGCAGCAGCTTGTTGCGGTCCCGGAAGCAGCCCAGGGAGTGCATGCTGTCCAGCACGTCAGGATCAATGTCGTCCAGGCTGGGCAGCGAGCGGATCTGCACCTTGCGGGGCACGGGCTGCTCGGGTTCGGGCTCGTTCTTGCCCCCTCTGTGGAAGACAGGGGCCACCAGCGGCCGCTCACCTCGGGCTGGCCTGAGGCCCTCCGGCCCCACCAGCCCTTCCTGGGGACCCTGAGTCCTACTCTCCCTGCACCCAGCCCCTGTACACCTGCATCCTGCCTGTGCCCAGTGCAGGCTAACCCCTGACGAGGTCCCCGAGAGCTGGGCCCAGGCTGGGGGCAGGCCTGCACTGGGCTGGGTCCACCCCCCCGCCCCCCGCCTTCCCTAGCAGGCCCTCTGGGCCACAGCGACAGGCAAAGCAGGCGATGAGTGGGAGGAAAAGCTACTTACATATACCATATGTGTTTCTGAATGTGCTCTAGCTATAAGAAAGAGAAACAGGAAGTTAGTACGGAGGAAGGAGGACAGAGCCCACGTTAGGAGGCCAGAGGGAGCAGGAGCTGGGAGCACGGGGAGGGGAGGATGACTGTGGAGGAAGACAGGAGTGCAGACAGCAGGAGGGCTGGGAGGGGACGGGGAGGATGGAGATGGAGGGAAGGGGGGAGGAGAGGAGATGAAGGAAAATGGGGAGGGACTGCGTACCCAGAGGCTCCAGGCTAGCCTCCTGACCCTGCCTACCCCAAGTGGAAGAGGTAGTGCTGCTATAGAGAAAAGGATGTTGGGGTGCTGGGGCTGCAGGCAGGGAGCAGGAGCCCTCCACCCCCACTGCCTGTGCTGGGGGCCCCTTGGTGGCTCAGGGAAGAAGGCCTGAGAAGCAGAGCAGAGAGCAACCAGGGGCTCAGCCCACCTGTGGGGAGAGGCTGGGGTGCAGGTGTGAGCAGGAGGCTCAGAGGCCCCCATCCACCAGACTCTGGACAGCTGGGTTGGGGAGGGTGGGAGAGGGTAGCCTCTGGTCACCGGGCCACCCCCTTCCTGGATAGGCCAGCCCAGAGGAGTCCTGCTGCCCTTGCTCTGGGGACCTGCCATCCTAGTACCAGCTAACCCCTGACGAGGCTGGCTGGGGGCTTCCTTCAGAAGTGGGGTTTCCTTCAGACCCCCCCAATGCCCCAGTAGTCAGTGGGTCATGAGGAACTAGTCCCACTGACAGAGCTGGCCTGGAGGTAGGGGGAGCAGGAGGTATGGGGGGGCCAGAGTCTCCCAGGCACACCCAACGTTCCGGAACGACACCTGCAGGCAGAGGCCAGCAGGATGCCCCTGTGCCCACACACACACGTATATCTGCACACACTCACACCTGACACATGCACACACACATGCGCACACACCTGCACACGTTCTCACATGTGCACAGACACCTGTGCACACATGTACACACGTTCAGAGCTGTGCACACACATGCACGTGCACGCACACCTGTGCACATGCACACACCTCCGCACCTGTTCACACAGCTGTGTACTCACCTGTGCACACACACCTGTGCATACAATGTGCATACACTCATGCACTCACAGTGTGCACATGTGCACACTTACCCACATACCAGTTCACACAGTTGTGTATGTACTCACACGTACACTCACACCTGTGCGTGTGTACAAACCTATGTATGCACCATGCACACGCACACACACCCATGTACCCGTTCACACACAGCTGTGCATGCACTCATTCATGCCCACACATCCGTGCACACGCAGGGCTTTCTGTACCACACTTGCAGGCACAGTTGAAGTCTCCCTCTCCACGCCAGTCCTTCCCCGGGACGCATGGAGATGGACCTTGTGCCCCTGGGGACCCTGGAAGGGGTGCAGTGTGAGCCCCGTGCCCTCTGACCCTCCTCTGCCAGACGCACCGTCAGGCGCCGCGCCGCGTCCACCTCGATCATGCCGCGTAGCAGGCTCTGGCAGTCGGGCGGGATGAAGTGCGGCATGTGGAACACGCCCCGCTTCACCTTCTCCAGCAGCTGCCGCAGGTTGTCGTCGTCGAAGGGCAGCGCCCCCTGTCGGCCGGGAACGGGGTCACCGCAGGGCGGAGGGGCTGGGTGGGGGAGGGGCGGGGCGAGAGGCAGGGGGCAGAGATGGAGGGGTGAGGGGCGGGGAGAGGAGCAGAGGGGACAGAGCAGGGTGCCGACGGACAGGCGCGGGGGCGGGGGTCTCACCACCAGCAGGGCGAACAGGATCACACCGCAGCTCCACACGTCCGCCTTGCGGCCGTCATACTTCTCCCCCTGCGAAGGGCACTGCGGTTGGCGGAGGCAGGGCCCAGGGTCTTTGCAAACGCAGGGTCAGCGAGGGAGTCGGCCCCTCGGACAGGCAGGGGCTGTGGGAGGGGGCTGTGGGAACGAAGGCTACTTACCCGGATCACCTCGGGGCAGGCATAGTGGGGGGACCTGAAGGCAAAAGCAGCGGTCAAGATAGGCTTGGTATCCCAGTCGCCCAGCCATGACCTCTGGGCTGCCCCCAGGACCACAACGAGCGGAGACTGAAACAGGTGCCTCCGGGTCCCGTCCCCCCCACACACACACACTCCGCCTGGGAAGGATGCCACACTGCGGGACCCTCGGGCCCACCAGGAGCCTAAAGGGTCTCTGGTGTCACAGCCCTCCCGCTGCCCTGCCCCATGCTCAGGGACCTGAGGGCTCAGTCACACTCAAGGCTGCCCAGCCGTCCGGGGCCAAGGGGACAGACAGACATCAGAGGAAGGTCCACGCCGATGGACTGGAGTCCCAACCCAGCACCACCCTGAGCGTGCACAGCACAGGAAACCGGCACACCAGCCCACTCGGGCAGGGCAGGCAGCCACCAGCGTTGGACCCGCCTTCCAGGGCCTGGCAGAACAGCTCAGGGGGGACCTGCCACCCCACCCCCCACTGGACGACACAATGGAGTCACCGCCAGGAACAGAATCAGGGGGCTGTGGGGTGCTGGAGGGAGCCTGGGGGCTGCAGGGCCACCTGCCTTGGCGGCCACAGAGACCACTCATGGCCTCTATAGGGCGGGACTAGGGCCGCAGCACTGAGCCACCTCCGGGCCTGTGCAGAACCGGCCGCGGCCGGGAGGGGGCGCCCACTCACCCGCAGCTGGTCTCCAGCAGGCTGTCCCCCACTTGCAAGGACGCCATGCCGAAGTCCGCGATGCGGATGTTGTTCTTCTCATCCAGCAAAAGGTTTTCTGGTTTCAGATCCCTGTGGCTGGAAGGGATGCGGTGGAGGCTGAACTGGGTCCCGCCCCCAGCCCCACCCACACAGCACTGATCCAATGGCAGCCTAGCACAGTGATGTCACAGGCAGCCAATCGGAAGTTGCCTGCCCGGTTGGCTGCGTGGTCTGCAGGACCGAGAGGCAAGGACTCTCGGGTCTCACCGCGTGCTCCCGCGGGCCCCTTGGTGGGCTCTGCTTTACTCCCTGGGGTTCCATCCCCCCTCGCTGCTTTCCCCACACCTGTTTTGGGGCTCCCAGACGGAGGGCGCCCTGTTCCCCAGAACCCCTGAAAAAGCCGTGGGTGGGCACCTGGCAGGAAGCTTCCTGCTGCCCGCGGGGTCAGCTGGGGGAGGGGTACGTGTGGTGGGGTCACGTGGTGGGGCCAGCACACACCATATAGAGTGGCTGTGGCAGAAGTCCAGCGCTGAGATGATCTGCCTGAAGAACTTCCGGGCCTCTTTGGGGGTGAGCCGCCCCTTCTTGACCAGGTAGTCAAACAGCTCCCCACCAGACACGTGTTCTAGCACCAGGTATCTGCCAGACGGGCAGGCGTCGGGTGGGTGCCCAAGGCGTGCAAGCCCACCTCAGGGCCACCCAGCCAGGGCAGCGCTGGCCAGAGGCGTGAGGGCCCCAACCGCCCACCTCCTGGTCGTGGGCCCTCCAGGGCAGCTACGGCTTAGCCCTGTGGGAGCAGGGCCACACATGGCCCCCTCCTGACTGAGGGACCCTGGGCCCCAAGGAAAGAGGGGCTCTGTGGCTGCTGTTGGGCTCCTCATGGAGCAGGGACGAATCAGACACTCGGACCCTCAGCGAGCCCAGGACAGCAGGGCGGTCCTCAAAACGAGTAGGACACGGCCGGAGCTCCAGGGGCTGGCCCTCAAATGGGGTCTCAGAAGCTGGGGGGAAGAGGAGGTGGGCATGTGTACCGGGGTGGCGGAGTGTCCTCCCAGGTGCCTGTGTACCCTGCCCTGTGCTGCATCACGTCACCAAGCAGGGGTCCAGGGACCAGGACCCTCTGGGCAGCTGTGCAGGGCCATGCGGTGAGGGCAGTGGGGGCAGGGAGGTGTCGGGGTGATGGGGTGAGTGAGGAGCCGGCTGTGTTTGAGCTGAGCCCCATTGGAGCCTGAGGGGGCTGGTTTTGGGGGTACAGGGTGGTCCCATCAACGAGTGTACACTGATGCCCAGGGGTCCTGGGGGAGCCTGGGCGGCACACGGAGCATGCTTCCCTAGGAGGACGGTGGTCCTGGGGGGACTGCAGTGGCTGGGGGAAGGGGAAGGGGACGTGAGGAGAGGCTGGTGCAAGGGGAGACGCACAGGACAAGGGCTGGAGAGGACAGGCTGGGGGACTCGGGGACAGAAGTGGGGGAGCAGCTGCCTTCAGAGCTGGTCTTGGAGGACTCGAGGGGTCACAGGGTGGAGGTGGCTCCTGGGGCGTAAGGAGCCTGTCTGCAGAGAAGAGGGCGGGGCACTGGGTGGCTTCCAGGTAGGAGGGGCGGGTCCTGGGGGGCCAGCCCTGCTCCTGAGCGGGAGGGCCCACGTATAGCACAGGCCAGAGGGTGGGTGCCCTGCTGGTGCCCCGACCTGGGGTCCCTGTTGGCTCCTCCGTGTCCAGGCTCCCTGAGCTGCCTTGACACCCCAGGAGGACATTGGGCCCAGCAGGACCTGAACTGGCCGCCCGTGCACCCTCACCTGGGCGTCCCCATCACCAGGTCTCTGCCCAGGCTGTACCCCCACCAAGCTGACTCCTAGGCCCTGCCCCCTTCCTGTCCCCCTCCAAGGTGGCCCCCTCAGATCCAAGCACTCTGCCTGTCACCCCTGAGTCTGTCCCTGACAGCAGCAAGGAGGTGACTGGCGTCCTGCATTTTGTACCATGTTTCCCTGAAAACAGACCTCGCTGGACAATCAACTCTAATGCGTCTTTTGGAGCTAAAATTAATATAAGAATCAGTCTTATTTTACTATAAGACCAGGTGTTTAACATAACAATATAATATAATAATATAATATAATGTAATACTAGGTCTGATATTAATTTTTGCTCCAAAAGACGCATTAGAGCTGATAGTCTGGCTACGTCTTATTTTTTGGGAAACACGGTATGTGGAGGTGGACCACACCTGCTCTAGCACCTGCCCTCTCCCCAAGCTCCTGAGACGTCACCAAGACACTGCAGGGTGAGCTGCTGTCAGGCAGTGGGTGTGTGTCCCCTTGTCACGGTTCTGATGGGTTCACCAGTGTCCGGGGCCCCAGCACCACCATCCGCCTCCCAGCCCTTCAGGCCCGTGGTGACCAGTCCCTGCTACTCAGGGCTCCCCAACGCGGGGCAGCTCCTATCAGCCCATCCTCAGCTGAACACTGGAACTGGTCCATCTGTGCAGCCTGGGGCTCTTGAGCCCACTCTTCCAGGAAGCCTGACCCCCACCCCATGGTGGCTCAAGCTGGTGGCTCTGTGAGTCTCCACGAGTCTCATCAAGGATCAGTGCTGCCACAGCCTGGGGCCCGTCCTGGGACGGCCCCTGCCCAGGCCTCACGGCCACCCTCTGGCCACCCCGACTCTCCGGCCCCAGCAATACCTACAAATATTTTTTGTTTTCATAAACATCGTGCAGCTTGAGGACGTGTGGGTGTTCGATGAGCTTCAGGATGGCGATCTCCCGCTCCACCTGGGGACGCAGGTCAGGCGCGTCACAGGCGCGTCACAGGGGGTCGCAGCCCCTCGTGCCCCTGCATGCATCCACCACCAGCTCATGCCTAATGCTACATGTGGGGCTGGACGTTAGGGGCACAGACCCCACCCTCACCTTCACCCTGCCTGCCAGGCGCCTCTGGCTGCTGGGGACGCAAGGGTCTCGTGGGCCCAGCCTGAGTGGGCTCGTGGGGGCAACACGGGCTTTGGAGGAGGGCCAGTCTAGCCACAGGATCTCCCCCTGGGGGCCGGCCTGTCCCATGCAGCACCACGCACAGGTGCCAGGGCCACCTCCAGGCCGCTCCCCTGCCAGGCCTTCAGGGTGTTGGGCCCGTTCCACCCCCGCTCCCGTCCCCTGAGCTATCTCTCCACTCAGACATCCCAAGGATCTCGATCTCAGTGTCCCTGCCCGAGCCTAGGCCCCCGCTGGACAGCCAGAGGGGTCCTCTGATGTCACCGGCCCTCACCCACCTAAGCAGAGTGCCCGTCACTGCCCTCTGGTTTTGTGACCCATCTGTCCAGCAGGGCAGGCCTGCCCCCGCAATCCCGCACCCCCAGAGGACAAGGGAAGGATGAGTGAATTCACCGGCGAGAATATCAGAGGACGCTCCTATGGGGGGGGGGCTCAGGGGCACAACTGCTGGGGTGGGAGAGCCCCCACGTTTCCGCCCCACACCCATATGTGAGCAGGCAGACTCGGAACCCGAGACTGGTGTCCCCTCCCCACTGAGCTTCACCCATGTGGCTCTGCTCCAGTCCCACAGGGGCGGGGATGGAGGGGGGCTCCCAGGATTGGGAGGGAGGGGTGTAGGAAGGAGGAGGGGCTGGGTGGCCTCTGGGGGCATGTCACTCCCATTCTCTCCTCAGAGGCAGAGGTCTTGTTCTGATTTTAATCAGGGAAACTGAGGGCCAGCCAACTCTCCCAGCAGCACATGGACGACACTGGGCTGCAGGCTGTCCCCCAGGCCTCTGGCTGAGGCAGGAAGAAAGAAAGGGCATGGCCAGCAGGGACCAGCTCCGGGGTGTGGCGACCACACTAGGGCAGGGAGCCATCTCTGCTCAGCAGCAAGGAGGGCCCACCTGGCTGGCCTCACAGCAGCCCCACCCTCCCTCCGCCCGCCTGCCGACCCGCCGACCCCACCTGCACCACCAGGCCCTGCTCCAGCTCACCTTCATCAACACAGACTCGCTGAGCTTCTCCCGGTTGACGATTTTGATGGCCACCTTCTGGCAGGTGACACAGTGAATACCCAGCTTCACAAGGCCTGTGGGGGAGAGAAGCCCATGAGACTCCATCCAGGGCCTCGAGGACTGGCACTTGTGGGCCCTGACCAGCAAGGACCCCACCAGCTCCTGCCCAGGCCCCTCACTCAGGGTCTGGATCCTGCCCCTGCTCCTCCCTCCCAGTGTGCCTTGAGCCAGACTCTCGTGGTCACTGTCTGCCTTCCCACTCTCCCTGGTCACTGTGCAGTACAGCTCCGTGTCAGAGCGTCACTCTGCCCCCCGCCATATCCCTCCTCCCACGCACAGGCCCTCTGGCTTCCTGGAGCCCAGGGTCTCATGCAGGCACATGATACTCAGATTCCCTCCTTCACGCCTTCAGCTGTCCAGCTGCCCCGCGCAGCTGGGAAGCCAGATGCCCTTGGGTCCAGGAGGGCCACTGCCTGCCCGGCCCCAGGAGGCCCTACCCCCAGCACACTCAGCTTCTACCACCCTGTGATCCCCACCCATCACCCTCCTTTCAGCCTGCAGACCCCCAGACAGAGGTGCCCAGGCATCTATGTGCAGCTCACTGCTCTCCCCAGGTCATTCCTGGGCAGCACCCTCACCCAGCCTGCCCTGCACCATCTGCCCCTGTCCCCCCAACTGAGGGAATGCCCTGCTAACGCACCTCTGCTCTTACAGCCACACTTCCAGGGCCCACAGTCCTGGTCACGGCCCCTTGTCACAGCTGTGCGCCTGCCTCCCCTCCCCTCCCTGGCTGGGATGTGCCACCACCACTACAGCCCAGCCTGCTGCCAGCTGCCTTCTGGATGGATCGCTTTGAGACCTCCAGCCAGAGACACCCTGTGCTCTCCCCAAGCCTGAACCTCGACCCCAGCATTCCCCAAGGTGGCTGGAGTTCCCAGGTGGGCACGTGGAAGTTACACAGTGGTTGGGGGGCCTGGGCGCTGCCACATGAGGGGCGATCTGTTAACCGCGGCACCACAGCCTGGAGGTGATGTCTGCTGTTTTAAGGGACACAGACCACATCAGGGACACCCACACCGTTTCATGCTCACCGAGTCATTTCCGATTTCAGGTCGCCCAGACAGCACCCCCTGCTTGCCCCTTGTCATCGTGACCTTAATGCCTCCTGTTTCCCAACAGCTTGGGCTAGTCTCAGCCCTGTGTGGCCCTGGCCAGCGGGGTTTCTTACCACTTTGCCCTTGTCATATGCACCGAAAATATGTCCCCCAGTCAGTTGTGCATCTCACACAACCTTATCTCGCCTCCTGCATGGATTTACCAGGTGCACCCACGTCTCCTTCCGAGCCCACCTCAGGGAGGGCCCCCCAGCTGCCGCACCTCTGCCACGTCGCAGCCAAGAGATGAGGCTGTGTGGCTTCAGAGGCACAGCAGCCGCAGGCTGGGCATGGAAGGCGGGTGGGGGCCATGCCTGGTGCCATGCCGGGAAGGCTGCAGGCTCCTGGGGCCTCCCACTGGCTGCCTTTGATCCACTCAGGAGCCCTGTGTTTCCAGGCAGGTGGAAGAGCAGAGGCGTGGACGAGTGGGGAGAGCAGCACCGGTATCCATACATCAGAGCAAGGCTGGGGGACTCCACACCCAGGACCGACCAGCGCCGCCTTGGCCAAGACGCGGAACCGGGTGGGAGCCAGTCCGACGCGGAGCTGTCCAACAGCAAGTCCCCCAAACAAGGCAGACAGGCTGAGAGGAAGCAGGGAACAGTGGGGACAGGCGGCAAAGGCTGCTAATCTGAGAGGGACAAGCTCCTCCAAGTCCCCAAGCCCGGGACAGATGCCAGATGAGACAGGTTCAGGAAGCACACCCCAGAAAATCTCCAGAAGTGAGCCTGGCAGACCCCACAGGGCCCAGGATACAATGAGGCAGGAGGGCCAAGCTCTGCACGGCTGTTCATTTAGTGAAAAATGGGGAATGAGGTAACGCCCCCAACAGTGCAGTTACTGAGCTGGCGTGAAAACGGTGACACAACTGAAATGCACAGACCAGGGACATCGCTCGAGGCTGACTGCAGTGGGGACATGCTAGTGGCAGAGTGGCCCGGCCCGTGCAAGGGCAGACTCAGCACACACCTCTGCCCACACAGTGGGGGTCCGGTTGTGCTTCCAGCAAAGGAGGAGCGGGGCCTTCCATCGGCAGATCAACAGCACTGCCGGCTGACCGCCGGCAACGGAGAGTTGGGAGGAGGCGGTCATCACCGATGGTGCCGCCGTGGCCTGCTGAGCGCCTACCCTGTGCCTGGCGCTGTGATCGGGGAACCGTCCCCACCCCATTTTACAGACCGGGACACGTGGCCTCTACGTCACAGTGCATAGCACTCAGAAAGGCCGCAGGACCAAGGTCCCAGCGGACGAGGTGCCCTAGACAAGCCCCACGCCATCAGCACACATGGAGTCACTCTCTGGCCTGTGGGACACGTGGCCAACTGCACCCCGGAACTCTGGCGGCCTCCTTCACCTTTCTCCACTGGCTGCCTCCCTGCCCAAAAAGTCCTCCCCTCACACTCCTCAGAGCCCCGCGTGCAGGGGTCCCTCTTCGGTGAAGCTCTCCTGTCCCGTGTGTTTGGCCCCTGCAGCGCCGGGACCTCCAGTGGGCAGCAGGGACCTGGGGATGGCGAGGCAGCCTTGCTGGCAAGCCCACAGCCTCCCTCTCACCCGCCCCACTGCTCAGACTCATTATCCAATTGTGGTTTTGTCTCTAATTACTGTCTTCACAGCAAACACAGGCGCACACGCAGAGAGGGAAAGTATACCGTGTCACACTGTGGGAGGCCGAGTTGTCCACCCGCAGAGGGGCTGCCGGCCTGCCCCACCCCCACTGCAGGAAGGAGCCCCAGGGCCACTGGGAAAGGAGCTCGAGAGGCCGAGAAGGTCCTGGGCTGGAAGCCTCCAGCAGTGTTGGGGTGCGGGCCTGCACTCATGGCCTGAAAGGGTGCTCACCGTGCTCCCTGCCGACTGCCCTGCCTCGCCCATGGCCCAGCAGTTCCCTCCCCCAGGGCCCTCCCAGCACATCCCGGTGCCCTTTAAGAGCTTGGCGAGGAGTTCACGAGGCCTGGAGGTCCAGCTCAGCAGGCCATGCGCCGGGGGAGGGCTGCATCCCTCCGTGGGGCCGGCCTGGTCCCCGTCTACCCGGGCCCTCTCCACTCAGGCAGTTAGCCGCTCCGTCTCCTCAGGAATGGCTGACCTGTGTCCTGTCCACTGCACAAAAGCCTGAAGGAATAAGGTGACAACACAGCAGAGTGGCCTGTCTGTCTAGGCCTGGAAGGCCCTCCACAGATGGGGACTGGCAGTAGAGGGGCACACGCTGCCCACACCCGCCACACTGCCAGCTGACCCTGCCCCCACGCAGGGTATGCACACAAAGTAAAGGGCGGAATGAGTCTGCCATTTCTTGTTCAAATGACCGAATCTTGGGGCCGGCCCTGTGGCTCAGGTGGTTGGAACGCTGAGGTCCCCGGTTCGATTCCCACATGGGCCAGTGAGCTACGCCCTCTACAGCTAAGATTGTTACCAACAGCTCTCCCTGGAGCTGGGCTGGCATGAGCAGCCAGAGGTCTGCGTGAGCTGCCAGGGGTCAGCGTGAGCTGCCAAGGGTTGGTGTGAGCTGCAGTGGGCTGACATGGGCTGCTGTGTGCTGCCGTGGGCTACCGTGTGCTGCCAGGAGCAGCCGGTGGCCAGCATGAGTGGCCGATGTGAGCAGCCGGCAGCCAGTGTGAGTGGCCGGCAGCCAGCGAGAGTTGCCGTGAGCTGCTATGAGCAGCCGACCAATGACCGGCCACCAAATGCCTCAGCCAGGGAGAGCTAATACCACCAACGTGGGCCAGGGAGCTGTGTCCTACACAACTAGGCTGAGAAACAACAGCTTGAACTGGAGTGGGGGGGCAGCAGAAGAAGGGGGGAAAAATGACCGACTCTAGACCGTGCTGTCCTTATGAGCACCCAGCCCTGGGGTGTGGAGCCACCTGAAGAAAAAGAGTCCCTGAGGGTCTGGGGCTTCCAGGGAGGCAGGGATACCTGAGGCCTCCCCATTCTGACTCAGTTACCCCAAGGCTCGCCACCCCTCCTGCCCCTTGTCTCCGGGCCTGGCCTTCCTGCATAGGTCCCCACGACAACTCAGGCAGAAGTCCCATCACCTACTGGTAGACCCTGCCACAGTCCTTCCCCTGTCCAGCCTCCCTACTCCCTCCCCCACCACAGCCCTGCCCTCCCCACACATGGTGGGGTCAGCTCTGTAAGCCCTGGAGTTTCTGCCCCCAAAACCCTTCTGGCTGGTGAGTGCTCCATCCTTCCCTCAATTTTCCTCCTGCCACGAATGAGCCCCAACCCTCTGGCCCATGGGAGGGGTCCCCACCTCAGGAGTCACTGGCTGCCTGCTATGCAGCAACCTGGGGACCTGAGCTGCATGTCAGTTGGCCCTTGGGTGCAGGTGACTGGACAGCAGCACCCATGGCAGCTCAGAGGGGGTTATGGGGGGACAATACCCCAGAGCCCCAGCTCTGGGTCCACTGCCGGCCCTGCTCCCATCCATCGGGCTCCTGCTGAGCCAGGAGGACCAGCGGGGCTGTGCCTGCCGGGACCTCCCAGGAGCCCCCCACTCTTTGGGGAGACCAGGTCTGGCCACTGACCCCTAGGAAGGCAGACTGACCGTCCACCCCCACTGCTGACCACTGCACCTCTAGGAGCACATGGCCAGTGCCCCAGGGCCGTGAGCACAGCTAACAGTGACCCACTTTCCACTACATCACTGTGGGGCTGTGGGGAGCAGTTTCTGTGGCCCCCGCACAGACGGGACAGAGCGCTCCTCCTGCCTGGGCCGTCCTTGGAGGAGCGGGGCGGCACCACGCTGCTTCCCACAAAATGAATCAGCAAAGCTGGCTGACCTGAGCCAGCACCACCTCCTCCTGCCGGCTGGCAGCCGCAGCGGGCACTGGGAGAAGGCTCAGAGGGCGGCTGTGACAGAGGCCACGGGACAAGGGACAGGGTGCCGTCCCTATGCCCAGCACGGAACACGTTTGAGGCATCAGCGCATGATGGCTTCCTGCTAAGCAGCCTGGATCCAGCTCACAGCCTGCAGTCTGCCCTTGACTATCCTGGGACCTGACCTTCTCAGGGGCGGCAGCCGAGGACACTGTCCCCACACGTTCCACAACCCTCCATGCCCAGGCCAGGACCCATGCGCCAGCCTGGGAACCCCCAGCCGTGCCCTCATGAAGGGCAAGAGAGGATGGGTGGTTCTGGAGGCAGAACTAAGGGGGGCCCAGCGTTCCCCACAGGCCACAGCCCTGAAGGGAGTTCCATGCAGCAGACAGGCCCGGGACCAGCCGGCCAGTGGGCTTCCGAGAAGCTGACATAGGCTCCAGCCTGGGCAGGAGCGGAGGTAGGAGACGGGCCCTGCTCGCTGCAGGACGGCTGTTTGCAGTGTCCCCATCGCACCTGGCCCTTCGGCCTCGGCCCTCCCAGTCCTGGCTCTTTTTGCCACCTCGTCACTTAGGGCAGCAGCCTCCAGGAGGTGCCCGTGAGCCCCGCCTCCTAGAAGCCAGCTCCTGGCAGTGAGGTCCCCTCCCATGCCACACCTCAGCTGGCCTATGTGGCCAAGGGGTCACGGCAGAAAGGATGGACTTGTCCTCCCAAGGTCAGCCAATGACAGCAGCATAGCCTTTCAGGGTCCTGCCCTGGACCTCTGCTCTGAGGAGGCCGCTGCCTGCGCTGAGGCCGTGCTCTGTGGAGACGCCCACGTGGCTGGAGCTGGGACCTCACAGCAACAGCCGTGGGACCCCTGAGCACAGCCACCCAGCGCAGCTGTCCCGGGACCCCTGACCCTCAGGAGCTGTGACAGTGATTGCCATCTCAAGCCACGAGTTTGGGGTCACATGTCACGCAGCAACAGACCAGGAATCGGCTTCGTCCTCTGACTGCCAGGCTGCAGAGGGACACCCAGGCCTGGCATCTGGTATGAGCTGAGCACACGTGGGGGACAACCTCACGGGTGGGACACGTGGCTCAGCAGCAGACTGGCCCTGGAGGGTCTCACACAAGGCTCCCTGCCCCACTGCCCCCAGCCAGCCCCATTCAGACAAAATATTGCTGTCTGCGAAACTCTGGGACCAGAGAGCAGGTCTGTCCTGCCCCTCTCTATATCCCAGTTAGTGGCTCGAGGCCCCAGGCAGCCTACCTGGCAGGAGTGGCAGGGCCACAGCCTCTCCCCTAGTCTGTGTCACCCCCCCCAACTTGCCAGCCAGCTCCCCACAGGTGAGAGTAGTGAGTGAGTCAGCTGCTGGTGGAAAGCAAGGGACTCCTGGCTCCCAGGACTAGCTCCTCCAGGGCTCAGATGAGGGTGGGAGCTGGGAGGGTACTGCCAGTCGCTGGATCGTGAGCTGGTCCTGCAAGGGAGTTCCAGGTGACCGCCAAGAGCTCCTGGTGGCCAGCTCTGGAGCCCCTAGGGACACCATGGGATCCAGCTGGGGCCCCCAACCACAGATGGAGTGTGTATGGTTGAGTGGTGGCCCCCTGAAAGATGTGTCCACGCCCTAATACCTGGGACCATGAAGGTACCTCAGTTGGAAAGCGCCTTGCAAGTTAACTGACTTATAGGGTCTCCATATGAGATCAGCTTGCATTTAGGCTGGACCCTCACTTCAGTGACAAGTGTTCTTATAAGTCAAGGGCAGAGGGAGAACCCCCAGAAGCTGGGGGTGGGGCGTGGACCAAGGAGTCAGCCCTCAGACTCCAGCTTCTAGAATTGATGGAATAAGGTTCTGTTGCTTTAGCGAGCAGGGGGTGGCAGTTTGTTTTGGAACCCAGCGAACCAGTGCTAGCGTCTTCAGCTCACACGAGTATTTACCTTGAGTTTCCTTTCATCACAAACCTTCTAATACGTTGTGTCCATTGCACGAGGACTTTATCTAAGCACTCATCTTCAGGTGGCTTGCCACGATACGACACCCACAGCAGGCGTGTCTGCAGCCCCTCCGAGCTCGTTAGCATCCTCAGGGCTCTCGGCCCAGCGTCAGCCTGTACACATGAAGGCGGGTTCTGCCACCTCTGTAAGAGCCGCGGCATGGGCCCAGCAGGCTCTCACTGGTGCCCTGCCTGCACCAGGCATGGCTCTGGGTGGAGGGGAACCTGTCTGCTGCAGACCACGCAGCCCAGAGCCATGGCTGACCCTGGGGCACGGGGGGCTCCAGCAGTGCTCAGGCCTGGATGTGGCCACATGTCCCAGAAATGCCACTCTGGTCAGAACTAAGGCTCCCAAGTATCTTCCATTTGAACGGTGATACAACCACCCTGCTCTCTTTCTCAGAAAGGGAGCCAGGCTGGGCGATGCCTGCGTGAGCCTAACGCCCATTCTGCCACTGCTCGGGGTCAGGGTGAAACCTGCCCAAGCCCGGCCCTGGTGCTTCTGTAGCAGGTGCAGGTACGAACTCTGCCCCATCACCCCCTCTGTACAGGCTGAGGGAGTCGATGGTGCGACGCGCAAAGAGGTGGGGAGAAAGCGCAAAGAGCTGCTGGACAGAACGTGTTCAGTTTCCCAGGGCCAACGAGGCTCAGGCGAGTCTGCCACAGCAGGCCACCAGAGCTCCTTTCAGCACCATGGACAGGCCCTGCGGCGCGAGGCTGAGCACTGGGTGGTCCCGCCAGGGACAGCAGGTGACTTGCTCCCGGCCAACAGCGGGTGGGACACCAGAGCCAGGGTGCTCTTGGAAGCCGATTGTCAGCGCTCCTGAGTCTCCTCCTCCGGCCACACCCAGGGCCTGGCTCCTAGATGTGCTAGTCCTGGAGGTCATGGCAGAGCCGCCACCTGTAAACCCAGGACGACGGTGGCACACACACCCCTCCGCAGGGTCCCTCGCGAATCAGCAGCGACCTCCGGAGGCGCCTCCTGGAAGCTCAGCGCACGCAGAGCTGTCGGTGCACACCATAGGGTCTCGCACGCCCTGGCTACGAGTCGCCTCGGGCCCACAGCACGGCTCTCGGAGGCCGGCCGGGAGAATACCTCCCTCCGACTGTCCGGTGGGGAGGCGCTGCAGGAGCCCCCAGGCCTCCCGGGCGGGGAGGGTCCCGGGGCAGGAGAGTCCGAGGGAGGGCAGAACCTGCCTGGGGCTCACTGCGCAAGCGCGGGCTCAAAAAAAAAAAAAAAAAAACCCACAGGGCGGGGCCCTGGTAGAGCAGGGCGGCATCACAGGCCGCTCAGCCGGATGTGAATGACCATCGCCACCCGCCAGTAACGCCATTGGGAGTCCATTGCGCCCGTGGTGTCCTAGGTGGCGCCTCTGCCCTTTCGCCCCTCCGCGGCAGGGGTTGTGAGATGAGGGATTTCCGGGTCTTGGCGCAGCGCAGCCTCCTAGGCCAGCGCAGGGAGACCGTGCAGGGAGAGCGTCCACGTTGCTGTGGTGGGCGCGGTGGGAGGTGGGGGTTGTGAGATGTGGGCCTCGCTGAGGCCAACGCCCCACATTCTTCACAGACGCCTGCCCCCCCTCCCCCCACACTCACGACAGCGGCCCAGGTACCTGGCTGTCAGCACACTGTCTTGTGTCTCGCCTGACTGGTTACCACCCTACCGTGCGACCGTGCGTTCCCTGGGGGAGAGGGTCCCCAGGTTTTAGGCTGGGGGAGCTCAGGGGCTGTAGGCCTAACCTTCGGCGGGACCTGGCACGTAGTGGGCATCGCGCCTGACAAATAAATTAGGACTGTCCGCAGGCCCCGCCCTCGGCCCGCAGCTGGCAGCGGGACAGGCTCTACCCGCGCACCCCCACGGCGGGCCGGCCCCAGGAAGCCCCTCCGACTGGAGGAGAGCTGGCCGGGCACCTAGACGGGGAGACGGGCGCAGGCGCTGGAAGGCGGTTTGGGGGCCGCCATCACCCAGCCCAAGCCTCAGCCATCACCACTGGCCTCTCCTCTTCTTTGCCGGGTGCACGCCCAGTACTCACCTGTGGCCTCAAAGTCCTCTCCCGCCTAGACAGAGAGGAGGGCAGGGCCAGCCGTTGGGTTTCCGGGCTTAGAGAGCATCCAACCGCCCCACCTACCCCGGCCTCCCCGCGTCCCAGCACAGGGGGCGCCCAGGCCCGGCAGGCCCACTGCAAGCACTCCGCGCCTCAGGGCTCTGCACACAAACGCGCTGCGAGGCCGCCTCCCCAGCTCTGCGACGCCGCAGGGGACTCCGCGTAATCAGACTGCCTGGCCCACCGAGGGGTTGCCGCAGAGATCAAAGCGCCTCTCCTTCGCCTCGTTAGCCTGCCCCGCTGCATTCTCCCCGCGCCCCTGCCCCACCGACCTCCTTTCCCCACCGCGCGCACCCTGCCCCAGCTCTTAGTGTGCTGAACAGGCGCCCCACTTCTCTCAGCCTCTCCTGGGGCTCTGAACTCCCCAAACACCTCCTCCTCCTCCGTTGGGGGATGCCGGATCCCGCGCCCCGCCCTGCTCTGCATGGGAGCCCCCTCCACTGCACCCTTGCTGGGTGCCCCCACGTTTCCTGTGAAGGCCCTGCTGCCGCAGCTCCCAGTGACACCCCCACACTCCATCACGCTCCGGGCTCCTGGTTCACACCCATGCAAGTTCCTCCAGCGGTTAGGAAGGGGACCCCGATGGGTGGGGGAGGGGCTCCGGAGCAAGGGGAGGGAGGGAGGGAGGCTGGGCAACCCCAGGACGCTCCCTCTTAAAGATTCCGCTGTTTGCTTTGCCCACCAGCGCCAGGCAGGCGGAGGGGCAGGCAGCGCGTGTCTCTTGGGAGACAACTGTTCACGCTCTGAAAAGGAACCTCTCAAATTAAATTAATTAAGCCCTGAAATATTTCACAGTGCCAAGGCTGCTAGGCCGCCTCTGCCCAGCTCCTCCCCTCCCCACCCGCAGTCCCCGAACATGACCTGGCCCCTGACCTGGCCCCTCAGCAGGACTGACTGGAACCCCCTGGGCAGCCCTTGATCCAAGCAAGGAAGGGACATGGGATGGGGGCGGGGGAAGACGCATTCTGGTTCCTTACATAAGCAGGGCTGTTCCGGTCAGTCCCCAAGGCCCTCCCCAAGTACAGCCAGACATGTCTGCAGCTCAGGACTGAATGGACGGCTGCGGTCAGGGCCCAGGCTTTGAAGCCTGGCTCCCCCACTCCTCCTAGAGTGGGGGCTCGGGTGGCCCCTCCAGCCTCAGGGGTGTCCTAACACTGCCTCCTGCCTGTGGTAAAGGTTAGCTGAGAACCCCCATACACACCTGTGCAGTCCTGAATATCCCACTGTGCTCCCCCTATACCCCCCACAGGCAGCCTGGGGTTACACCCACCAAGAGGCCCAGCTGGGGGCCCTAAGGCAGCAGCAGGGGCTTGGAACCAGAGTCCCTGAAAAATCAGAGGATGAGCACGCAGGCCTCTCCCCAAAAGCTCCCTCTCGGTTCTACACCGATTAGGAGGTGCTGACAGAAACCACCAACTGGAGTCCGGGATTAAGAACTCATTTCAGGACCCCGTGGGAGGGTTGGGGGGCTGTGGTCCTCCTGGGGACACAGACCCTCCTCCCCTGTCAGACACTCAGGCCAGGCTCCCAAGATCAAAGCTGCGAAGGGGCGAGATGCTGGGCACCTGCTGGGCACCTGCTGGGCACCAAGGGCCGCCGAGCACCAGGCCTCCGGGCCCAGGGGCAGGGGCAGACCCTACCCCACCCAGAGGCTGCCACGGGCCCTGAAACAGCTAAGAGCAGCAGCAGCATCTGTTGCCGCGAGGTGCCCGGAGACGTTTCCCAAGCAGACCACCAGGAGGCACGGGTCCAGAGAGGAACTGGGAGGACTGGTCCCAAGAGGACTTGCTGCCCAGGTGATACTGGGGAAGCAGAGCTGCGTGGAGTTCTGGGGAAGGAGGGGCCAGAAGATGCTTGGGGGGGACCCTGGGAGGAGTTGGGCTGGGGCCAGTGCCTGCCCCCCACAGACCCAAGTCCCTTGTGTCTGCCTCCTATCGACTCCACCCTCTGGATTAAAAAAGAGGGAGCCTGGCAGTGGAAAGGAGACAATCTCAAAACATTCTGGAAACCTCTGGAAGGAGGAAAGCAGGGGGCAGGTGACAGGGAACAGGACAACGGTCAGGCCTGCCGGTCTCCAGGGGACCCTAGAGAGGCTCAGTTGTCAGTGTCAGGTGTGCGGGTGGGGCTGGAAACAGGGGGAACAGCGTGGGTTGGCGTCCCTCTTTCCATGCCAAGACAGAAGCAACCAGGGGCATAGTCCAGTGCCACGGCGGCGAGGAGGCCGCTCTGAGCCAATCTTCCTCATTCTGAGGGATCGAAATGCCCCCTCTCTGCCCATCAGCACGCCCCCACAAGACACACCATACTCTAAGCTCTGGGAAGGGCTCTCCCCTGGAGAGACCCAGCCAAGACAACATTCCTGTCTCACACAGAAGGGGCCACGCCACCCACCCAGCCTCCTCGTTTAGGTAAAGAGCCAACCACAGGCTCCTAGAGCAAGTCGAGAAAGAAACAGAACTGAACCTGTAAAGATAGCTATCTAAAAACTCTTTTAGTGTTTATTGCATTGACTTACCAAAATTTAGTAAGTTGCTACATCTATAAAACAAGAAATCTACAAAAAGAATGGGAAAATGAGAAAAAGGCCAACAGTCTTAAAGACAATAAATAGTAACTGGCAGGAAAAAGACGGACTAAGACACATGGGGAAATGCCCCAAGAGATAAGAAGACAGAGAGCACAGAACAATGAAATGAGCAACCCAGGAAGCCCAATATTTGACCACAGGGAGTAACTGAGAGTGGACAGGGGACAGGGGACATTATGCAAGAAATGATGTCCCAAGCAGAGCCAAAGAGCCCGTGGACTGCCCATCCCACAATATGATGGTCTCTAGAAAGTGAGATCCCAGGAGCTTACTTCATCCACCCACCCACCCAGCCCTCCTTCCATCCATCCCCCCATCCCTCTATCCACCCACCCACTCAGCAAGTGTTCACTGGGCCCCCACTAGTGCCAGGCATGTGGAACTTCGTAAGCTAAGTGGAGGGAGGAAAACAAGGCAAGACTCAGCTCTGTTAAACGCTGCCAATCAATGGGGTAAGGACTGTGTCGTGATCATGGATTTGGCAGTGTGAAGGTCACCTCAGTAGGGTGGCAGGGTCAAGAGATGCAGGGAAAACGTCAGCTCAACAAGAAAAACACTTCGGAGCAGCTTTGCTGTAACTGGGGGCAAGGAAAAGGGCGGGTTAGTCGGACTGTCTTCCCTCCCATCAGGCCCAGGGGAGGTCTGAGCTACAGAGCAAAGTCTCCAAAGTGCTGGGGGTGGAGGGCTCCCTGAGGCACTGTGAGCGCAGACATTCAGACTCAGAGCACTTCCTCCCATCTGACTCCCTGTAGGAAGTCAGCTGGCAAAACGAGGAGGTTGACCAGAAGGAAGCAGTGGGCCCTGTGAAACCCTGATGGGGGCGTCTGGGGACCATGAAAAAAGGCACTTGAGAGAGTGATGGCCTCTTTACATATGTATTTTTAAGTGAACTGATAGTGAATAGGGCAATGAGAAAAGAAAGGCAGCTGGGAACTCCAGGAAATCCAAAGGGCTCTTGGAGACAGTCCTGGTTATGCAAAAGGTAGGCACGCATGTACACATTTGTGGGATGTCAGAAAAGAGAATCCACTCAACAGACTTTGAAACCCCTGATTTTCCCAAATGCATAGAAACCAGGTCTCAGAGCAGGACGCCGAGTCACGAGGGCCCATCGTCCTTCTAGGTGGTCACATGACCCCGGCGGGCAATCCTGCACACTCCCAGCCCAGCACCGAACGACACTCCCACACGGACACTTACGCAAACCTGCTTCATGGCACCTCACTTTTGAGAGTCAACCAAGAGGCACACCTCAGAGGCCCTGGAAACAGTTCCACGAACAGGCCCCCGGGTGTGGCTGCAGACCAGGACCCACCCCTGTCACCACTCATGATAAGATGGGTACAGCAGTACCCATCAAGGCTGGGCACCCCAACAGGAGATTGGCGGAGCAATCTCTCTGGTGAAGGCGGAAGGCGGTGCATGTGCGGTGCGTGCAGCTATTTCCCCACCTCATGTACTGCGCCACCTTTTACTGTATTTACTGAAGAACCAGATCGGGAATCACAAAAGCTCGTCCCTCACCAAGGTGAGGTGCCCTTTCAGCCCACGTGCGCGTTGCTAAAATAAGTGTCCACCTTGATAAAAGTCAACGGAGCCACGGAGACCACCACCTCCCCTGAGGGTGTCGGCTCGCCTCCCCGGATGTGGTCCAGAGAGCCTCTCGCCCCCTCCCACCTCACGAGGGTGGCCCCGGCCCCTTGGGCGCCACAGTGCCCCTCCCAGGGGAGGAACGCTGTGTGCCAGGGTTGCCACGGAAGTCAGTAAGGACCTCTGCCCATCTTATCATTCTGGGTCCAAGCTGGCACCGGACTTGAAACTCTTGTTGCCTAAATGGGTAAAAACTAAGTCACAGAACTACCTTGAGCAGCGGCTGCACACAGATGGAGAAAAAAACTCTTCTCATTGCCTGTCACATGATTATTACAGAACACGGTGTTGTTGTATTAAAAAGGGCTGTTCAGAAATGGCAGCTCTAGTGTCCAGGATGTGAGGGCACCCAGCCCCCAGGGAGGGGCTGTCCAGTGGGGGTGGCCAGACACAGCTGTCAGGACAGCCCCACTCACACCCCACACCCCAACGATGAGTCTCTGGCTACCAAGGGTGGCCCCAGTCTTCTGCCCTGCAGCACTGGTCACTGGCCGGGGCTGCCCTTGGCCTTGGTCTCCACGGCTCAGCCCAGCCAGGTGGCCATATCCTCTCTCTGCCTGCAGCCACGGCTGGGACCAGCAGCCAGCATGCTGCACAGGACGTCCCTGCGCCTTCCCCGAGGGCCACAGCCACTGCCGAGCTCCCCCGCTCCTCGGCCACAAGGGCCCCCAAAGGTGGTATGAGGGCTGGTGGAGTGTTGGGGGGCAGGTCCCGTGGACCCCGCACTCAGGTCAGGAGCCCTCCTCCTGCTCCCCCCAGCTCTGCCTGGGAAGGCACCCACTTGGACTCCATGGGATCAGGGGACAGCAGATGGTGGGACACAGAGCCCAAGACAGGGCTGAGCCCACAAGCCCTGGATGCCCCAGGCCCAGTCCCCTCCTGACCTGGGGGGTTGTCTATCAGGGAGCTGGGGCCCACACATTGGGTTGGGGGGCAGATATTAGCATGCCTGGGATGGGGGACCCTGAGGGGGACCCTGAGCTGGCGGAGGAGCACGGGCCCTGTCACCAGGCCCCTGGCTTCCCCAGGAAGGTCAGTCTCCCCTCCATCCCCCAAGCCAACCCAAGGCCCTTGATGGGGAAACCCTGTCCTGGGACAGTCCCCCTGGGGGGCTCCCCAAGGGGCTGCAGGAGGCAGAGCAAGGGGGGCTCCCCAAGGTGAGGCAGGGGACATAGCAAGGTTCCCTGGGCTGAGGAGAGTGGGTGGGGGTCAGGGCTTATACTCAGAGGAACAAAGTTGCCCTTGGGGGTCCCAAGGAAACCTCTGGGAGGCATCAGGCTACAGGCTGTGGGGCAAGGGGGCACTGCCAGCATGTCGTGATGGTCGGGACCCCAGGGGAGCTTACAGGCACTGGGGCCAGCACAGCGACTCTGGGGCAGGGCCTGCGGGACCCACCTGCTCCAGCTAGAGCCCTAGAGGCTGTGGGACGCCAGAGAAACCAGCCCCAGAGCCACCCATCCTTCCCAGGAGGCCAAGGTGGCAGGCTCCACCTGGGCACAGGGCTCCCCACACCAGCGGCGCCTCGTGGGCCAGGGCGGGAGGCAGCGCCTGCCCTGGCCCCCCACCAGCCCCGCGCGGGGCTCTGAGTGCAACTACAGGGTCTCCATGTCAGACTGGCTGGTCAGCCTGTCCCCTCAGTGGACAGGCCGGTGGCCAGCAGTCTCCTCGCCCATGGGGTGGGCGGTGCCAGGCCCAAGGACACCGCTCAGGAGCTAGCACTCACCAGGGAACCTTGTAGCTGGGCCTCACCTGGTACAGGTGAGCGTGCACCAGGCCCGGGAAGGGGGCCGTCTCACACACTCACACTCACCCTCGTGCACATACAGGGACTCATGCTCACATACAGGTAACTAAAGCAGAGCCTGGGTGGAGCTTGCAGGGGGAAGTTACTTGTGCAGGAAGAGCCAGCCTGGCCTGGAGCTGGATGAGGTCGGTGCCACAGGAGCCAGGGGTGCAGGGGTGTGGGGGGTAGGTTCAGGCTCCGTGTGACCAGGTGATTCCCCCGACACACACACAGCCTGGCCCCTCTCCTGCCCACCTCCTGGGCCAGGCCTGGACTCTCCCAGGTGCAGAGGGAGGAGGACGTGTGGCCCCAGGGCTGGCTGGGACATGGTCATGGGGCAGAGCCTAGGGGCGGTCCCTCAGCCCTGGGGTGGGCACCCCTGCAGCCAGTGGCCCAACAGGGGTGAGGCTGCTGGGCCCTAGCCAGGCCTTCTCCACAACTCCAGGCCAGGGGGTGGGCCGAGGCACAGCCACACCCACTGCCCAGATGCAGCCTCTATGTAGTGCCAACCCAGGTGCATGGGCTGTCCAGGTGGGGGCACTGGCCTCTTTCCAACTGGCCCTCTGGCCCAGGGGTGAGGAGACAGGGAGGGGTGGGTGAGAGTGGGCCAGCTGGCCATTGTGAGCAGGGGTGAGGCCCCAGAGAAAGGAAGCTCAGATGGGTGTGTGTCTAAAACCCACCCTGAAGTGCAATGGGAGCTGCTCTGGGGGGTGGGGGGGTGAAGCCTGCTCAGCCTGGTGGCCAGACCCCTGACCCCCCACCCTGAAGGCTCCCCAGCTGGTCTGAGCCGCCTTGTACAAAGCCCTCCCCCTCCTCTCCCTGCCAAACTGCCATCTGTTGCCATGGCGACAGGAGCAGAAAAGGCAGGCGGTATTCAGTACCCCCCCTTCTTTCTGGCTCCTTCTGTGCTGGGCGGTGGGCTCAGAGCAGGCCGCTGGCTGCAGCCCCCAGCAAGCAGGCCTCCTGCACAAAAGGCCACGTGAAGCCCCCTGACTCCAGTCTCCAGAGTCCCCTCCTTTGGACCCTGCCCAGGCCCAGGACCCGTCTGCACTGGAGGGTGGCTGGTGGCCGGTGCTGTCCCTCATTCACCTCCTCGGCTGAGCCCCCACCAGGGAGGGCCCAACCCCAGGGGCCAGCCGCCTACCCTGCCATCCCGAGGCAGGCCGGGGGACTCCCGGGCAGAGGGTCAGTCTCGGCCACTGAATGGGCCCCGCCTGCACCTGCTGCCCCAGATATAAAGTCCCGATGGGCTGAGGAGGCGGCACGTTCTGCAGTTGGGGACTGGCCACCGAAGCCCAGAGGTCCTGGGGCAGTCAAGGTGACAAGAACACAGAGCAGCCCCATCACCAGTGCTCTGTCTAAGCATGTCACCGCTGCCACGTCACTGTCCCGGGGCACTGCTCACACCTCCGCGAGGCTCACACCCCCATGAGTGTCCCTTGGCAGGAAGTTCCTGGGCGTAGAGGTGCAGCGACTTGCCTGAGGCAGCCAGTGAGAGCGGCAGACCCAGGTGACTGCAGGTCAGGGCCCGAGCCCAAGGGATCTCTCTTTTCTTTTGTGTTTTGAGCCCTGGTTTGCTCCCTAAAACCTGCTTCACCAGCAGCCCCCTCGCAGCCACTCCTCTCCCCATGCAGGTGTCACCGACACACAATGTCTAAGTGCAGTTGTCAGTTTCTACCTGGATGCACACCTGTGAAACCGGCACCACCCTCAGGACAGCGATGGCCGCCTCATGTGTCCTCGTGCCACTTTGTCAACCTCACATCGTCAGGTCACTGCCAGTATCCACAGTCTGCCTTCTCTGGAATGTCACATGAACGCATCACCCCCAGCACGCAGGCAGCCACAGAAGTGACTCAGAATGCCCTGGTTCCCCCAGAGAGTGACAGGCGGGTAGATAGGACATGACCCTTTGTGTGAAAGGGGCTCTGACCAGCTCCCTAGAAAGCCACCGACGCCCGCCTGTTCTCCCTGGAGCCAAGGAGGAACTAGTTCCTCAAAGAAACTAATGCCCGACACACCAGCCAGGAGCTGGTCGCCTGAGAGGGATGCGAGGGCCGGGCGGCCAGCCGTGAATGGTCCCCAGCCCGGCCACAGCTCTCCAGGTCAGGTGCACGGCCTGGGAGTGGGGGGACAGGTGGTGCTCAAGGCAGAATTGTGGGGGCTGCAGGAGCAGGAGGGTGCCAGCCTGTCCTGTCTTCCTGCCTAGGGACCCCACGTCTAAGGGCCACCACTCCTGGGGCTCCAGGAGGCGGGTTCAGGAGCCTGGGGCTGTGGCACGAAGACCCCACTAAACTGCGTCCACCCAGTTCTAATCGCTGCCCTGGGCCAGCCCACTGGGTTGTGTGGACACTGGACTGCATCCCACAAGGTGGGACTCGGGGCTGCAAAAGCTCCAGGCAGTGGGATCCCCCCTCCTCTCCAGCTGCACCACCCCCAGGCTGGCAGGGGAGGGCACCGACGGAGGGGGAGGGGATTCCCTCTCAGCAGACAGAGTAGGGGCGCCCAGCCTCAGCAGCACCAGGTTGCCATAGCAACCGCACAGGCAGCAGGAGACAGCCTGTGTGTGATGCAACTGGGCCCCCTCCCTAACCCTCCCCAGCCCCAGTGCCAAAGCTCCCAGTACCAGGAGCCCCCAACAGGGCCTACCCACCCTGGAGCCAGGCCGGAGGGTGGAGGCTCTTCCCTCAGCTGCAGTCCTCTGGCTGAAGTCCAGAGCTTGGCCACTTATCCCTACCTCCAGGCCAGGGCTTCCCCAGACCCAGCAGGGCCCACCCGGGCTTCCCTCAGCCATGGGAAGCCCACCCACCCTGCCAGCATTCTGGACGGGGTGCTCGCCTACTGTGCGGTCAGCGTGGCATCCTGAGGGCACAACCCCAGGTACTGGACACCCAACCTAAGGCCATGGGTCGGGGAGAGGAGGGAGGAGAGAGCCAGCACCTGAAGCACCCACCTTTGCCAGCCTGGCCGGACCTCACAACCCTGCCAGTCACACGCGGGCATGGGCGGGTGCCCAAGGGGACCCTGTGTGGGGCACAAGTGCTGTGAAACTGTTCGTTCTGGGGGTGCACTGGGTAGAGCGACCCTTCGGCCCACCCCGCCCAGAACCTCCCCTCCCCCTGGGTGGGGAGATCCCTCCTGAGCCTCCAGAGTCACGGTGGCCTGGTCGCCAGTCCCACGGTGGCAGATGAGCACATTAGATTTTTATTAACTGGTTTTTCAATTCAATACTGTAAAATTAGACCAATGAAACATTTTGATTGAATCCAGTTCTATCCAGTAATTCAATCTGGTAAATTGTTTTTTTTAAGCTGGTGCCCTAGTTTCAGAAGCCTCAGGACTGGGGGCTGAGGCTGGGTTGCAGGCCAAGCTCCACAGGCTGGGGACAGGAAGGTGGGTGGCAGGCCTGAAGGACCCCAGGAAGAGATGGGGTTGGAGGCTTGTGGGGAGCAGGCAGCAGAGGGTGTTGTGAAGGGAGGGTCCAGCACACAAGAGGCCCCGGGTGCCAGGAGGCTGGACTCGGGGAGGGTGTGATCAGGGTCAGAGCTGCAGTGGGAAAGCCACCGTGTGACGTGTGATGTGTGACCGGGAGGCACCGCTAGCGGCAGTGCCCTGGCCAGCCCCAGGGACATGTGTGGACGTGGGGTGGGACAGGCAATGGAGGGACAGAGTAGTGGTGGACAGCAGGAGTGACTGAGCATCAGTGACCCAGTGCCTGGCTGGGAGGGTCGCCAGGAGAGGTGGACAGACAGCCTGCGGTCCAGGCCCCGCCCCCCAGCCCAGCAGAGCACTGAGGCCTTCCCACCCGCCAGGCCCTGTGCTCCAGCTGATGCAGGATGGAGGCGTGGTGATGGGGTTACCATGGTGATGAGGTCAGAAGCCCACCCTGGGAAGCCCAAGGGAGTCTCTGCCCATCACACACACACACCATCACGGGTGACCGACAGCCACCTCTGGGGCAGGTGCAACCCCATCCAACTTCACACACCTGCTGGGCATGGGGCACCCTCAGGCACAGAGCCAGGCTGAGCGGCTCAGGATCTAAGGCAGGTGTGGAAATACTTCCCAGAAGCCTCCAGGCCTCCCACGGCCCCCAAGCTGTGGAGCAGGACCTGGGGGCACCACATCCCAGAGGCCTGACACCCCTGCGTCCTGGCCTGCCTCCAGCTCCCTCCAGCACACTGGCTGGGTCCCCAGCCTGACACGGGACACAGGCTCCCACGTCGGCCCATGGCCTGTCGTCAGGCAGAGGAAGGCACAGCCTACCCACCCCCCTTCGGCCCAGGGACCCCAGCACCCAGCAGCCCTTTCACTGACACCGGGGGGTGGGGGGCTGCCGGGTGGGCCTTGGAAGCCACACAGGCTCCGGAGGCCCAGCAGGGAAAGAAGGAACCAACAGTGACGGCACAGCAGGCCAGCATTTCTGGTCAGTGCCAGCACCTCCTGTCTCCCACGGGGTTTCCATGAGGACATCACAAAAAACTGAGCATCTCGCAGGGGAGCAGGGCCGCCAGGCCACTCTGCCCTCTGTCAAATTTGGACTTAGTTTAAAAAAACACCCATCCACGTTTTAAACACTCTCACTGACTTAGTCTCCCCAACCACTCGGATGACGGCGTGTCCCATCCTCCCAGCCCACTTGTGGGGGGGGCTGGGGGCACGTGAGCCGGGGCCCGTCAGGTGCCTCCCCAGGAGACCAGCCCCCCAGTGCCCCTGGGCAGCTTTCCCAGAGGTCGGGCCGTGGGTGCCGGCTGCAGGCAGGCCCCGGCCTGGTTTCCTCCTCCTGTCCCATAGCCCAGACACCCCCACTGTGGAGCTTCCACAGCTGCACATGGGGAGCCCCTGACCCGGGGAGCAGGCATGAGGCAGGTGCCAGGCTCAGGGAGCCCAGCCGGTGCCACACGAGACGAACACCAAGGCGTGGGGGCCGGACTGGCAGCATGTGGCCATCCCCGCCTGGCCCTCAGCAGGACCGGCTCCCCAGACAGCCAGCCAGACTTAGGCCCTACCTGCACACTGGTGGGAAGCGGGAACACCGCGGCCTAGCCCCCCAGCCAGCTGGGGTCAGGAGCCAGCATGGCCGGCCCATCCCCGGAAGGGCCATGCGGGTGTCATCTCCAGCATGGGGTAATAATAGAATCTGCTTCGCGGGCAGCGGGCAGCTTGCTCGGAAGGACAGAGACAGAGGAGAGAGGCAGCCAGCCGCCTGCCCACACCAGGCATTGCACGTCCTGCCAAACCCGTGTCAGGCCCGAGCGCCACAGACCACCTCCAGGAGGCCCTTCTGCCTGGGGCTCTAGGGACGCAGCCAGATGGGAAGTCACCTCAGCCAGTCTTTTCCTCGAGGGGCTGCGAGGTGGACCCTGCTGTCAAGATGGCGCGAGTGGGCGTGAGTTTCCAGAATGAGCTCAGCCCCAACAGGATGAGGAGCAACCCCTCCCCCGCTGTGTGCCTATGGCCAATGCAGAACCTCAGGCCTGCTGCTCCCGCCCCGTGGGTCCCTGCTCAGTGTCCCCCCGGGGACCACTGCCCTGACCTCCTGACCTCCTGACCTGAGCCCCGAACCCCAAGCCGGCCGTGGAGCCTGTCCCACATCCCTCCTCCCCACCCCCCAGGACCACTGCCACCCACTGACCAACTGGAACAGGCAGGGCACTCAACACATACACGTGCCTCCTTTCCACTGGGCACACGCCTGCTTTACAAAGTCCTGTATGCGAATGCCACCGGGAGGCTACCTGTCCTGAGGCCACACATGCCAGAGGAGCTGACCTCATCCTGCCAGCACAGGTCCCCGGCTCTGGCTCCGCGGGCCACTGACAGGACTGGCTGCCAGCTGTCCTGGGCTCCTGAGCAGGGAGCGGCAGAGGCACAGGGCGCCTCGCTCCCCAAACACCAAACACACAGTCGACACCTGCTCTGTACCTGCCCAGAGTTGATGGCACCACCTTGCACACCCGACCTGTTTCTGGGGGCTGCTGGCCCCTCCAGGGTAGAGGCCACTTGGCATCCAAGAGAAGAGGTGCCCCCACAGGGGTGGCACAGGCCTGCAGCCCCCCAGGTATGACAGGATTTGCCCCAGTGAACCCCTAAGGCCCAGCAAGGAACAAGAGGCCCCGTGAGACAGTGCCTGGGGAGAGTGCCCATGGCCAGCAGCCCCTTACAGGGGCCTGGCTGCCCACTGGACTCCTACAGACCTCGCCAAAGGGCCGGCCACACAGTCGCTGAGGACAGCTGTCAGCAGTCCTGCTGCAGGACAGATGGACTCCCATGGGGCCTCTTTCCTCCCCGAGCCTCGGTGACAGGGTTCCTGCAGACGGCATGGGACGGCAGCGGAGCCCCTCACCCAGCCTGCACTGGCATGGACAGGCCTGGGGCCCGGCCTCTCCCAGGCCAGGTTGCCCCTTCGTCTTTGCCCAGGTAAGGACGGTCCCCAGCCAGCTTCCCAGAGGTGCCCTGAGTGTCCACCTCCCTGAGAAGCAATGACAGAGGGCTGCTGACGAGGTCCGAGTCAGCACAGAACCCTGCGCGAGCCACCTGGGCGCAGCGGGACTGTCACAGAGGCCACATGACTCGGGTCACTGGGATGCTGCAGCCTCTGGCTAGAGGGCCAGGGAGTGGGACTCTGAGCCAGGGGCCCAGGCCCCAGAGCCTCTGCCAGGCCCAGAGCACTGACCGACTCCGAGGTTCTGATGTGGCCTCAGCCCAATTCCCCTGATGGTCATCTGCCCCCAGCCTGGCTCCCAGTGGGGACATCACCAGCATTACCCTGATGGAAGGTTGGTCCCCACAGTGACCTGTGAACCAGGGATGGCATGGGTTGGGTTGGGAGTGGCCACCTCTCTGGTCTCTGGGTGTGGAGACAACCCCTACTGACCCTCAAGTGACCCAACTGGAGTTTGCATCCCCCTCCCGCAGTCCCTGAGGCAGGGCACAGATGCCCTGAGGAGGGTGTGTGCTGCAGAGAGGGTGGCACGACATGGGACCCTGAGGTCAGAGGTCCCAGTGGGGAACATGGGTATGAGCACCCCACAGGTAGAGGGACCGGGAGGGGGCCTGTCCCCGTGTCTGGCGGGTGGCGCCAGGGCAGCAGCAAAGCCAGATGGATCTGCCCTGCAGCCCCCGCCAAGGTCTGATGGCCCCCCTGTACCCAGGCCATCTACCCATGTCCATGTGCGGATGCCCTCCCTCGCCCCCTGGCATCTGCTGGAGGATGGCCCATCTGTGCCACTTTATGATTAGTTATAAATCCTTTGGGATTTAGGGTTTAGTCAGCAAGCCAGTCTGAGGAGCCCTCCGCCTCCGAGATAAGCCGGCACCAACCCTCGCTGTCGGCCAGCCTCCCTCCCAACCAGCAGGAAACACCCCGCCCCACCCCCACAGCCTCGAGCTTCCCAACAGAGAGCCCCACCCCAGAACGAACCGAGGGTGGAGGTTTGGGCTGGGACGGTTGGGTAGAGATGAGGGCCAGGGGCCTGGCAATTCCCTCCAATGCCCCAGGCCCAGGGAGGGGCTGCAGGCACAGACCCCCAGGCCTCAGAGGCCCTCCCTGTGTGGGCAGGAAGCTTCCTGGGAGCTAGAGGTGGGGCCAGCAGGAGGGTACCAGCCAGCGCCTTCAGGCCCACCACGTCTGTCCACACTCAGGCAGGCAGGCCTGTGACACAGAGCTGGGCCCACAGCTGGTCTCCCCCTCGCCACCCCAAGGCCGACCACCGACATCAGAGCACTCTGCAGAAAGGCCAGCATTGCATCCACCCTCAGGCCGCAAGACCCCAAAACAAGGGGACCCAGGTGTGAACCAGGGGACCCAACCCCACAGTGTTCCTGCCTCTCCTTGGGGAGCCCCGGAGTCCCCACGGTGAAGTTATGGGCCAGTGGTCAAGGCCTCCGGGTTGCTCTGTGCCACACGGCACCCACACTCAGTGACAGTCGGTGACAGTCGCTGTCAGTTCTGCACAGCCCTGACCTTCCCGTCCCCACAAGCAAGTCAGCAGCAGACCAGGAGAACTGGCCACCAGCTGCTTCTGCCTGAAACAGGTACTAGGGGCAGGGGTCTCCCCTGGGAGCACACCGGCAGGGCTGGGGGACTTGGGCCGCCCCTGAGCACATTCAGCAACCAGGTAGCTTCTGCCTTCTGCCCTCGTTGGCACAGGACCAAGCCCCACAACGGGAGACGGGTGTGGGACTTGCCAAGACCCCAGCCCTTCCCACAGGCCTGCACAGCTGCTCTGGGGTTCCAGGACACACGGGAGCGGGAGCTGCAGACTTCAGCACATCCGCGCTGGACAGCTCCCCACCCACCAGCAGCGCTGGCCCAGGGCGGTTCTCCCCACCCCTCCTTCTTGAAGGCCTCAGGTCCTGCTGCCCCAGCCTCATCCCCCCATTCCCCCAGGAGAAGGGGGCACCACCTGAAGGCCTGCCACAGCTCTCCCTGGAGTCTAGGGAGGGAGGGCAAGAGGCTCAAGGCTGCCGGCGTGGACCTGCGAGGGGCCGACAGTGCAGAGAGCAGGGGTCCCAGGCTGCTGGGCCCCCATTCCTGCTCCTGACAGCCCCCCGGGTGTCAGCCATGCTCCAGGGTCAGCGCTCCAGGTAGCTGGCCCCTGGACCAGGGACTTCTGGCAGCTCCCACATGCACGGAGGTGGCTGGCACAGTCCTGGTGTGGGCACAGCTGGGGAGGCATCTGCACACCTAGCCTGAGCCCCACCTGGAGGAAAGGGGGGGGTGCCACTGCCTCCAGCAGCCCCAGCACCAGGCAGGAAACCCAAAAACAGACACAGCAGGGGTGGCCAAGTGTTCGCTGCTCCCACGGAGGTCATGTGTTGAAGCCACAGGCCAGGTGTGGGGACAGAGGGGCTCCGTCCGTGAGGAGAGAGCTGGAGGCGGGGCTGGAGGGGGGAGGGCCACGGCCATCCCCTGAGCTCTGACCACCTCACATGCTGTCTGTCCCCCTGCCCTTCGGCAGGCCCCAGGCCCACAGCGAGCACGCAAACTGGCATTTGGTGAAAGGAAGGGCCAATGCGCCCAAGAGGGTGAGGACCAGTGAGATGGAAGGGAGAGCAGGCATCGGGCAGAAGCCTGTCCAAGCGCCCCAGGGGTCAGAGGTCAGGAACGAGGAGTGGATGGGTCACAACCACACCTGGTTTTCTCCAAGTGATGTCCCGCCAGCATCAGTGTCACCCAGGACTCAGAATGCAGACCCTCAGGCCCACCTGACCTGCGGGGGACACTCAGCCCTCGGGTGATGCCAGATCAGGACCCTGGGAGCAGCCCGGCGTGGCGGGCCCAGGGCCCAGGCCCCACCGGCCTTTGGGTGCTGCAGGCAGACGGGCTGGCCCCTGGGGACAGGCTCCAGGAAGCGGCCAGTTAAAGTCGATCCACCATCTGGGTTTCCACGAGTTTTGGAAATTGTGTTAACTTCTCAGGGTGATGATGGTAACATGCTTTTAAAAAGAGTCTCTATCTTTAGACACACACCCCAAAATATTTATAGCTAAACATGCCTGGGATTTGCCTCCAAATAATTGGGTGTGGGGGGGAGTGCCATTGGCTGCATGTCCCTGGGGCTGGGTGGGCTCACAGGGTCTTGGGCACCCCTCTCTGTGTCTGCAAATGCCTGTGTGCGAAGGAAAATGACACTGTACCTCGGACGGACGCCACTGCTGTCCCAGAAACCAACTCCAGGCCCCCACCCTGGGTGGCCCCCAGGACAAAGGAAGCTGCACCCAGATGGCAGCAGGCTGGGCAGGAGACATCAGCCCAGGAGGAACTCAGGCAGAGCAGGTTACATCCCAGAGCGCTGTGGCATTGTGTGGCAGAATGGACAGACAGGACGACCCCCTCACTCGCCCAGCGCCTGCTGGGTGGGGCAAGGGCCAGTCTAAGGCATGGGGACCGTGCGCCCCCCACCCCTCGGCCAGCAAATAGCTGGCATGGCCCGGCTTTGCCCCAACCCCCACCTGCCCTCCCTGCTCACCGCCCTGCAAACAAGAGCTCCAGGAAAATCCCACGGCAGAGGGGTGAACGTACACCCACACTCCACACTTGTCTGTCCTGGTTTGTTCCCTTGGCGCCCGGCCCAGGTGGGGGCCACTGCAGGCACCTTGGCCAGCACGAGGCCCAGGGTGACGCTGACTGCAGCAGCCACGCCAAGCAAGCACGTTCCTTAGTGGAACTACCACCCACCATCACGCCTGAGCTGCAACAGGGAAACTGAGGCATGGAGACACGTGACTATCCGACAGCAGTCTGGGCAGTTCACCAAACTCCAGTGGGCCTGCCTCAGCTCTGCACGCAGGCTGACCCAGAGACCCTGGCGGTCACAGTGCTCTGTACCGTCGGGCTAACTCCTGGGTGTGTCAAGGGATCTGGATGGGACACCAGCCCAGCTCGCTCCTGACTCCGTGGGGCTGGCCAAGGGGCTGTACACAGCTGGGTCCCACACACTCTGAGCTCCTCACATACCCTGAAGAGGAGAGTGGGCTGGAAAGCTCCTGCCATGGCCCTCACCGCAGGCCTGGGGGCCACACTCGTTCCCTTATGGCTCGCCAAACCTCCATGGGCACCCGTCAATTGCCAGCCCCTTACCCTTCAGGGAGGAAACTTACCCAATGAGGCTGCCCAGGCCTTTGGCCACACACGGGGTGACTCTGAGGGAGGAGGCAGCACAGCCTGCTGCTCCTAACCTGGGGAGGGGCTTCGAGTGGCCTCTCACAGACCTGGGCTCCAGTTTGGGGCAGTGTCACCACCCAAGGAAGCTGGACACACGAGCCTGACCTGCTGCCGGAACCCACGTCTCAGAGAGAATGAGGTCCCCAGCATCGGGCTGCCTCCCCGCCCTGCCCCGCCCAGAAGCCACCTCTGGCCAGCACCTTTCCCATCTCAGCCCAGCCCATGGGAGAGGCCCCAGCCCAGGAAAACGGTCAGGGTGCAGGTGAGCCCTGAACCAGGCCAGCCAGGCCAGCATCCCCAGCACCACTCACTCTGCCTGCAGTCCAAGCTGAAGCTGGCCGGGAGAGGGACCCGACAGGCTCCCAGCGGCCAACCCTCAGCAGGCAGGGCCCCCCCAGGCACTGCCTCCCCAGCCCCTCCCATCCGGGCCCTCGGCCCAAGCCAGCGGCTGCCCAGCAGCTCTGGAGTCAGCCCGGGACACCAGCCAAACCACCCTCACAGATGCCACATTCCTGGCCGGGCAGCCTATGCTGCCCCCACAAACCGCCCACAGCACTGGGCCACAGCGGCAGCCTGACGTGTCCTCAGGCCCTGGCTGCGCCATTCAGGCCTCGCAGGCAGGCAGCTATTTAGGCTTCCCGCCCCCGCCCTGGACCCCAGGAGGGCCAGCCTTGCCCTCCAGGACTCTGGGCATCAGTGGTGCAGGTGCTCTGGGTACCTTGGTCAGCACGCAGGCCCCGGGCCCCTACACAGACGAGGACATGGCAGCCACCGTCTGTCCTCACAGGTCGGCACCCCCAGCCAGGGGGAGTATCCCCAGAACGTGCACCAGTGCTCTATACACATTGACCTGTGAAACCCTCGAAATCCCCCCGAAGGCGCTGTCACCCCAGCACACAGGGAGGAAACCGAGGCCCAGCCTCCAAGGGCCGAACGAACAAGCAGGAAGAAAACCAGCCGGAGGAACAAGGGCCTTTCTCTGGAGCGGCTCTGCGGGGGGGCTCCCAGCTGCTGGCTGGGGACACTGGCCCCTCAGAGGCTGCAGAACAAGGCCTGGGCAGGCTCTCAGGGCCCAGCCCACACAATCCCGCTTTGTCCCTGCGGCCTCTGCCCAGCCCAGCCTCCATCTTGTCCAGAGTCCGAGGCAGCCGGCCCAGGGCAGCCCCGCTCGGCCAGCCGGCACCCCTGGAAGAAGGGCTCCGGCAGCTCAGCTTTCCCTGGCCAGGACCCTGGGCTTTGGGCCAGGCTCATGAAGGCCCACCCTGGACACACGAGCCAGCCTGCAGGTGACACGGTGGCCAACCAGGCCTGGCACCAGGGAAGGCCCATTGAGCTGCCCTCAAGAGACACCAGTTCTCCCCACACGCAAAGGCCTTCCTGCAAAGCCAGGCAGCGTGGGACCACCCACCTGGAGGTGCCAGGGGTCCCGCCCCTCCCCCAAGACCCCAGGTGGGCCCGACACTGTCCCCAGCCACCAGAGCCTTGCAGAAGCTGCAGGACACCCTGCTCTATAGAAGGGGGGCCTGAGGCGTGAAGCCACTGGGCTACGGAGCGCCAGTGCCCCTGCGGGCAGCCCTGGACTGCCTACAGGACCAGTGGCACAGAAACTCCCCGTGGGTCGCAAGGTGGCCACCAGGGCCCCGGGCTCTGGCCGAGTGGCTGGACAGGCAAACACACATGGGCAGCACACGGGGCCACGGAGGGCAGCAGGGGCCTCTCCGCCACAGTACCCCACTACACACACTCACTGTGTGGCAACAGGCCCCGGAGAGTGCAGTGTCCCCCCTCCAGGGAGCTGCAGACTGCGGGGACACTGTCCACTTCCTGGGCCGGGCAGCGCCAGGCACAGCCGTACAGGGGGCACTGTGGTCGTTGCCTCCTCTCTCTGGGCTGCCACCCAGCTGAGGTGCCGACTTAGAGCAGCCTGACCCTCCCAGGTCCCCAAAGAAGCCGGTTCTGTGTCCGGCGGCCTCAAAGGCACAGGTGCTCTGCAAACCGGAGCCCCAGGTACTGCGGGGGTGTCCTACCTTCTCCTGGGGAGCGCCAGCCCCGGATCCTCCAACGCTCCAACATGGGAAGCAGGGCGCAGGGAGGCCCGTCTGTCTGCTCCAGGCACAGCCGGCGCCACGCGCAGACAGGGAGGAAAGGACGGTGTGGCCCCCACCCCACACCCCCAGCTCCCCCTCCTCCTACGATTTCATGCCCAGAGGTCACCCCACAGATAAACACTGAGCGTGAAAAACAGAAGAAATCGCCAGAGAAAGGTAAGCACAGAGGGGAGAGCGCTCTCCCAGTGCTGGCCCGATGCTGCTGTGGGTGGTAGGAGACTGCGTCCTGGTCCTGCGTGGGGCCCAGCCCGCAAATGCTCCAGTGGTCCTTGAGGTGGGGGGGGCGGGTACAGGGAGGCAGCCCCGAGGCCCTGGTCCACACACGCCCCCATCAGCCATCAGCGAGGATGGGGTACCCCTGCCACCCCACTCCTGGTAGCCGGGGAGGGGGCGGGACCTGGAGCCCCTCAGGACCTGGGGCCCTGGCCAGTGCTGGCCAAGCTTTGTCTGGAAAAGTGACAGCCAGGTCTGGCCCCGCCTCTGCACGCACAGCCAGGAGCACCGGCTCCTGTGTGGCTCCAGAGACAACTCTGCACCCTGGGCGCAGGGCAGGGCAGAGGCCGAGCCAGACACTGGCGAAGGCCCTGCAGGCACAGCCCTCGTGGTCCCTGCATCAAGCTGGGAGCCCTGGGGGTGGGGGCCGCCAGGCCTCCATGCTTCCTGGGGAAACCCACATCGCAGGCAGATGAACTCCCAGTCCAAGCCACGCGCGGGCACACTGGATCCTGCAAAGAGCATTTCCGGCTGCTGCACCTGTGCTGTGCCATGCCCTCAGTGTGACAGGCCCCTCCTGCTATAAACAGCCCCTGCAGAGCCTGTCACCACTGCCAGTGGTGAGGCAGGTGGAACCCTGAGAGTCGCAGCAGCCACAGTGGGACCCCCAGGACTCTCCCATCCCTACCTGCAGGGAAACTGTCCCCCCTTCAAGGCGTGAGTCCCACTGCCCAGGGAGTGGGCAGGGGGCTTCCCTGGGGGAGGGTCTGTGCTGCTAGAGGAGGGCTGTCTGTCTGCTCAGCCACTGGTGGGGTGCTCGGTGGCACTGCACGGGCCTTTCCCACCACTGCACAGGTTTGGGGAGACAGTGGGGGTCCCCACGAGCCCCTGCCCTCGAGCCTAAACCATCTGCTTCCTGGCACGTCTGCATCAGCCTGTGCACTGCGCACACCGCGTTCCTGCCGCCCTTGACCACAGGGCTACGTCGGCGCCTGTGTCCTCGTTGGGAAGCAGGTTGTACTTTACACGGAGGCAGGCCTGTCACTCACAGGGCAGGCTCTGCCCGCACGGCAAGGCTGCAGGGTGGCCTGCCCGTGGCAGTGAGCACCAGACGCCACAGGCAGTCCACATGGGGCCGGTGTTCGCTGACCACTCCCCTGCTCTGGCCACCTATGCCCACACAGAGAGGCTGGCTCCTTCTCCTGGCCTCAGCCCCTCCTGATACCCCGGGCCAGCTCCTCGGCCAGCCCTCCCAACCCCAGATCCCTCCCCTCCCACTGCTGCCTCTGGCTCTGCCTCCACATCCAACTCCAGGCCTTGGTCACCCCAGGGTCGGCCAGACTGCCCCCCGCCCCGGCTCACCTGTCTCTCCCTCCCTCATCTGTCCCATCTTCACAGGCTCCTCCCACCCCAGCTGAAGAAGACTTTCCCAGATGAAAAGGCCTTGGCAGTGGACCCCTCCCCACGCAGTGACACCTGCCCCCCAGCCCTGAAGCCCCATCTCTCGGCCAGAAACCATGATGTGGTGGAGGAGGTCTCCAGGGGCTGCATGCAGAGGCCACACCAGGCCGCCCAGGACAGCGTGCAGGGGAGACGCAAGAGAAGGGAGGCGGTCCGGCCCCACGAGTGACAGCACCCATTCGCTGAGCTGACCCTGCACACCACCCGCCACTGAAAAGATGGAACAGGAAGTGTAGCCTGGGTCCTGCAGACCACTGGCCACCAGAGGGACGTCCAGTGGACGGAGGTGGCAGCCCTGCCCACACCTTCACTCTACACCTGCAGCGTCTCCCCCCTTCATCTGAAACCCCAAAGGTGGTCTTTTGGGGCCCAGCAGGTGGCCTACCTTCCAACAGGCCCTGTCTTGCGACAGACTGGCTGAGCGGCCGGCTGGCTCTCCCACACGGCTCAGCGCCACCCGGACGGCTCCCTCACGGTCACAGCTTCTGCTTTGCAGAGCAGGGAGGACCGAGGTGACTCGCCCATGAAACAGGGGAGCCGGCTAGACTGAAGGGGCCGACACGCAGCCTCCACCCTGGCCCTCACTGCTGCAGGATGGACCTCAGGGGCACACAGCACCCCGACATCGGCACCTCAGCTGCACTCAGGTGTTCTGGCAGAGAGCCTGGCCCCCAGGTAAGGTCAGACGTTTATCTCTAGAGGAAAAGGACAGGCCTGGGGAATCGCAACCCTCTTGGCATTTTGTGTTGAAGACCAGCCAACAAGCCAAGTGGCCTGGCCAGGCACTTGCACACGTGCAAGACCCACGTCCACCCAACTCCCAATGACCCTTCAGCAGAAGGCACGAGGAGATGGGCTCCAACAGGACAGCCGGCTCCCCAGCCATCCTGGGAAGCAGGTGCCCCAACCACCAAGGGGCCAGAGGGGACACAGAACTAACAGACCCCCCACCCCCCGGGGGTGGCCCGCCAACTGGACCAGTATGGCACCATGCAAGGGGAGAGGCCCAAGACACGCTGCTGGCTTCGTGAACCACTGGGCTGTTTTCTAAGCAGCACATGGCAGCGCGCTGTTGACACACACACACAGCACACCCTTTTGTATTCACTACTGTTAATTACAGGGGAACCTCCTGTAATTAACTGTACGACAGTGTAACTCAATGAAGAGTACGGAGACCAGGCCTACCCACGGAGGCCGGCGCACGGCGCTGCATAAATACATCCCTGTCATCACTTACACCCGATGTTTCCTTATAATAACATTTTATTGGTACAATAATTAGATTATTTCACTGCCTCCCACATTCTGCTGCCCCAGGCACCTCCCCCACTGAGGATTTCACCAACTACACTCGGTCCTCCCAGGAAACATGCCTACTTTGAACTCAGTGGAGCCCCGACTCTCTGCCACCTCCTCCTGCGTGAACCCAAGCCATGCCACCTCCACTCTGAGGGGTGCTGCCCTACCTCCAGGGGCCCTTCGGTGCTTCAGCAGTTGGCACAGGGGTCTGTGTACCCAGGGTGGGCAGAGGGGGCCTGCCCCCAGCCCAGGAACCTTCATGCTCTCTGCTTAGTTACATCACAGCCACAGCCACTGCCCTCCCCCGAGACCTAGGGCCTGGCCCACTTTCCTCCCAAACACCACCTTCCTGCTCTGCCTCCGTGCCACCCTGGCAGCACCCTGCTAGGGCAGCTGCCTCCTAGGCCCCCACCTTACACTGGCAGGGTGGGCCTGGCCTGCTGCACCCTCCTCTCTTTCCTCTGTTCCCCTGCCTGTCTTAGGTCTAAGGGACCTCCCAGAGAGGCTGGCAGATCAGTGCCAATCGGACCTCTGGGCGCCAGGAGAGGCCCATCCTGGGAGAAGAAAGAAAATGGCTGAGCCCAGCTTTCCACAAAGCAACTCTGTGAACACCAGCCGGATGAGGAGATGGGCTGCCTGGCTGGGACCTAACCTGATCACTGGAAGAGCCAGGAAGCCCCCTCCTCCCTCTCGGAGGCGAAGGGTCTGCTCCACCGCGGTCTGGAAGGATCCATGGCCCATATCCGAGCTCCAGCCCAGTACCAGCCTCCCTCTCCTTCCCTGGGGAAGTGCAGTGTCGCAGACATTCCCAGCAGAGGCTGGGAGGAGAGAAAGGCGCTGTCCAGCCCTCCGAGTGGCCTGGGCACTCTCCCTCACCCACCGTGGAGAGAGGTCCTGGCCTGGCCTAGGTGGCCCAGTTGGCCCGCAGACATCACCTGGCGGCCTCCCTGCCCCGCCGGTCGCCCGGAGTTGGGGGTCGCGGCCGGGGGCGCGCGGCCCCGGGGCGCAGCTGCTCGGGCGGCACGCCTATTAGCGCGGCCTCGGCAGACGGCAGATGGGCGCCCGCTCGGCCCCCTCCTCTCGCGGCACAATGGGCCCGGTCGCTCCGGCGCACAATGAGGCCGGGGCCGCGCACCTGCAGCCAGAGCCGAGGGGCGCTGGCCGGGCCCGTGCGCCCCCGTCCGCGCCGCGTGTCCTTGGGACGCGCCCGGCCGACCGCAGACGCGCGGCCTGCGGGGCTCCGCGGCGGGACCCGGCGCCCGGCCGCCCATTGTTCGCGGCCGCCGGCCGGAGCCGGGCTGGGCCTGCAGCACCGCGCTCGGAGCGGCCTCCTTCCTGGGCCCCCGCTTGGAGCGCCGTCAGCAGGGCCTCCCCGGCTGCTGCGGGCCTGTGCGCCCCTGCGCCCTGGTTCTCCCCAGCGCCCCCAGTTCTTCCCGGTCCCCCGGCGCCCCTGTACTCCCGGGCGACCGGGTCCTCCCCAGTCCTCCAGTGCCGCCGGTCCCCCTCGGTGCCCCCGGACCGCTTAAGCTGGCCCCTTCAACCCCTCACCCAAACGCCCTGTCCGCCGGTCCCCGGCCCGGCCCGCACGCACCTGTCTGCCCCTTGCCCAGCGTCTTCTCCAGCCTGTAGGGCCCCACATACTGCGCGTGCTGCGCTCCGCCGCCGTCCTTCCCCGTCGATGTCATCGCTCCCGGGCCCGGCGCCGGCGAGGTGGGCGCCCCGGGCGGGCGGGCGGCGGCGGCAGGGAGGGGCCGCGTCGGTCCGCGTCCGTCAGTCCGTCGGTGAGTCCGCTGGGCCGGGTCGGCGGCGCCCGGCGGGCCGCGCTCGATCCGCGCCCCCGCGCCTCCCTGCGCCGCCGCCCCCGCGCCCCGCTCCGCTGCGGCCCGCGGCGCTGCCTCCGCCTCTGCGAGAGGACCGGGCGGGCGGGGGCACTAGGCTTCCGCCGCCGCCGCCGCCGCCGCCGCCGCCGAGGCCCGCGCCCCGCGTCCCGCGCTCCCAGCGCACGCCCGTCAGTCGGTCCGCGGCCGCGGAGCCGAGGCGAGCCGAGCCGAGCCGAGCACTCGAGCCGCCGAGCCGAGCAGAACCGAGCCGAGCCGAGCCCTAACGAGCGTAGCCCGCTGCAGAGGCGGCGGCTGCGAGTGGCTCCCGAATCTGCCAATCAGAAGATTTATCCAATCATCGGCGCCCGCTCCCGCCGCCCCGCCCTGCCGCCAGCCCGGCCGCCGCGAGCGCTCGGGGGAGCTGGACTCTAGGAGTCGAATCCCCGGCGAGGTCCGGGCGGGATCCGAGCGGGTCCGGGGCGAGGTTGGGGCGGGGCAGGACCTGGGCATCTCCAGCCCGCAGCCCTGTTCTCAAAGCGTCCCCGGGACGGAGCAGGCAGTGGGGCAGTGGAGAGGGCGCGGAGGTGGCGCGCGCGGGTTCTGCCTGGACCCGATGGGGGTGGACAGTCTGCGGCCCCCGGCTCTCCGCGCCGTGCCTGCTGGCCGCGATAACCGGAGTCGGAAGGACTTTCTCACCCTCCCCTTGCTTGGGGCGGCGGCGCTGCAGGAGCGCGTGGCTCAACCGCGACCTTGCGCCTCCCGAGGCCGTGCCAGGATGCTGCCCTCCTCCGCTCGGTTTTCCCCGGTATACAACGTGACCAGCACAGCGAGGTCAAGGAACTCACCTGAGGTCACCCAGCAGCGGCCTTCGTGTGGAGGCGGCTCCTGGGCCTTGGTGCGGACCCTTCTTCCGTCGGATTGGGCGGTGGGGCCTGGGGGTGCACGGACATCGACAGATCCGTAGAGGCGGCCGCAGAGCCAGCCATACCTCTTTCTTGCAGAAAAACACTTGTGCTTCCTTAAGCTAGTGCTGCAGAGGGTGGTGGGAGATGAGAAGTGTGGGCTGGGCTCAAGCAGCCTAAAACCCTGCAGATGTGAGGGGTCGCACAGAGTTTGAGTCTCTGGGTTCCTGGCCATAGTGTGGAATCTGTGGCCAAGTCCTGGATGGGAAACCTCACCTGCACGTTTTCTGCTGCCTGATACTGCTCTTCATGGCTCTTCATGGCCAGCAGCCCTCTCCCCCTTCAGGATAATCCCGTGCCCCAGCACGCCCTGGGGGGAGGGCTGTGTGAATTCAAGAAACTCCCAAATCTTTCCAGCACCCGACCTGGGAGGACCTGCTTGTATCTTTTTCCCCTGTCTTAGCTCAGGAAGGGGAGACAGCCCACAACCCCTCCACTGGGCTGTACTAAGTGCTGGGACCTCAAAAGTTGTGCAAACACCAGTCAGGGCCCTGCCCATGGGGACCTCACAGCGTTAAACAGACCACTGCAGACTGATATTCAGCTCCAGGCTACGGGGTGGGGTGTGGCTGGATTTAAGGAGCAATTGAGACCTGGGGCTACAGAAATTATCTAGCTGTGAGGTCTGGCTGGAGGCAGACCTGGAATCTTCTGGTCAAGGGTGCCCAAGACATGGGGGAGGGCCATCCCCAGGCAGGGGATGGGTGCTGGGCCCAGGTGCCCGCAGGAGAGGCACCTGCCAGGGACGCGCCTCGTGGCCTCCATGTCTCCCTCTACTGGACCGGTGCCCACCTCGGTCACCTGGACCTCCCCAGCCTACAGGACTTGTCTCATGCCCTCAGCAGCATTTGGCCTCGTTGACCATTCTCATCTGGACACCCCTGAGCTAAACTTTTTGGCTTTCAAGACTCCTACTTCCCCGCTCCCACCCAGCCTTGGGCTCCTGGCGTCTCTTCTTCCCTCTCCAGCCACTTCTCAGTCTTCTCTGTGTCCCTGCAGTCCGTACCCATTGACCTTTTCAGGGCTCTGGGGGGACCCCTCAACTTGCCTCTCCACCGTCCTCCAGGCAACTGCATCCACTGTCAGCCAGGTCCTGCATCCCTATTGCCAGCCTGCCCTCACACCAGGGCCGGGGAGCCACCTCCCTCCTGCAGCTTTCCTTGTGTCTGTTGCACAAATTCTCAAACTCAACGAGTTCACAGCAGAATGTTTCATCTCCCTATCTTTGTGGGGGTCAAGAGCATGACCCCTTATTGCCTGGCTTCCATCAGCCTGTCCAGTGCTGGCCTTGGCGCAGAGAAAGTCCAGGTAGGAGGCCTGCCTGGAGGATGACGCCCAACACTTACAGAAGTAACAGCAGCACCACACAGGTGTTTCAGAACACACAGGAGGAGGGAACACTTCCTGACACATGAGACCATCGTAACCCTGGCGCCAAATACAGATAAGGACACGACAAGAAAAGAAAATTAAAGTCTAATATACTTCACGAGTCCAGACACAAAAGTCCTCAGCGGAATATTAGCAGTTCATTTCCAGCAATATATAAAGAGAACAATACATATGGCCAAACCGGGCTTATTCCACGGATGTGAAGTTAAACATTTCAGAATCAGTGAACATAATTCACCATGTTAGCAATCTAAAACAGAAAAATCGCATGATCATTTCAATAAATTCACAAAGAAAAAGCATTTGACAAAATTCAACACCCATTCATGAATAAAAAGAAAACAAAACCTCAGGAAAACTAGGACTAGAATGGAGCTCCTTCAACCTGCTAAAAGGGATCTATAAAAACCCACAGTGACATCATACTTGGTGGTGAAAGACTGATAGGAATGAGGCAAAAACAGCCACAATCAGCACTTGATTTCAACATTGTCCTAGAGGACCTAGCAAGGTGATAAGGCAAGGAAACAAAAGTTATACTTTATACTTTTATGTGATTGGAAAGGAAAGATTCAAACGATCTTGATTTGCAGATGACATAACTGTAGAAAATCCTGTTTTAAAATGCTACTAGAACAAATAAGTGAGCTTAGCAAAGTCACAGGATGCAAGGCCAAAATACATAAATCCTATTTCTGTGTCCTAACAACGGACAATTAGAAATTGAAATTATGATTTTTTCTTATATAATTTTTATTTTATTTTATTGGGGAAGGGGAACAGGACTTTATTGGGGAACAGTGTGTACTTCTAGGACTTTCTTCCAAGTCAAGTTGTTGACCTTTCAATCTTAGTTGTGGAGGGTGCAGCTCAGCTCCAGGTCCAGTTGCCATTGCTAGTTGCAGGGAGCGCAACCCACCATCCCTTGCAGGAGTCGAACCGGCAACCTTGTGGTTGAGAGGACGTGCTCCAACCCACCATCCCTTGCGGGACTCGAGGAATTGAACTGGCAACCTTGTGGTTGAGAGCCCACTGGCCCATGTGGGAATCGAACTGGCAGCCTTTGGAGTTAGAAGCACGGAGCTCCAACTGCCTGAGCCACCGGGCCAGCCCCTAGAAATTGAAATTATAAAAACAAATGTGTTATTCAAAAACAAGATTCAAAAACTGTGAAATACTTGGAGGTAAATTTAACAAAGTACACGTGAAACCTGCACACAGAAAACTATAAAATACCACTGGAGACTTAAAAGGACCTACATGAGTGGAGAGTCATGCCTTGTTCATGGATTCCAAGCCTCAATATTATTTAGGATAACGATTCGTCCCAAATCGATCTATAGACTCAATGCGATTTCAAGCAAAACCACAACCAGAGATTGACAAGCTTACTCTAAAATTTAAAAAGAAGTGCAAGGACCAAGGAAATCTCAAACAATGATAAAGAAGAACAAAGTTGGGACACTCACATGACCTGATTCCATCTCATGAAGTCAAGACAGAAAGCTGTTGGTTTAAAGAGAGATACACGAAACAGAGAGTGACACTAGCGTCTAGAAATCCACGATGACATTTATGGTCACGGGCTTTCAACAGAGGCGCAAAGGTGCAAAGGTCATCTATGGGGAAGGATGGTCCTTCCAACAGAAGGCTCTAGAATTAGACATGTCAGTAAAGAACCCCAGACCTTACCTCATGCTATTTACAAATCCAATGAGAACGAACTAGGTAACATTCACAAAGATGAAGTAGAAATGGTTCGTAGAACTAAATGTAAGAGCTGCAAGTATAAAACTTCTAGTTTGTGTCCACAAAGATTTTTAGACACGCAAAGAAGCACAAACCATAAAATTAGAAAAAAAAAATAAAGTGGACCTACTCAGGAAGAAAACCTTTTGTGCTTCAAAAGACAGTGTAAAGAAAATGAAAAGCCACAGACTGGGGGAAAGTATTAGCAAAACGTATCTCTGATAGAAGATTTGTATTTAGAATATATAAAGAACTCCTAACAACTCAAGAAGAAGAAACGTTGATTTACACACCGTGTTGAGTTGGTTCGGGTAGTTTGTATCTTTCTAGCAATTTGTCCGTCTCCCGTGAGTTATCTCACTTCCTGGTGTACGCGTGTACTCATGCTGACTTCTCCCTTGGCCTCTTCCGGGCTCAGTGCAGCAGGCAAGGGACCTGTCAATCAGGCCCCACCCCTCCTCTGCCCACCCCCTTCCATGAGTCCCATTTTATGCAGGGTATGAGCCAAGGTGGGCACCCCTCACCCGCATCTCTCTGACCTCATCGCCTACCAGCTGGCCACCGGGGCTCCTGCTGGAGGCTGGTGGGTATCAGGCACATCCCCACCTCAGGCCGTTACGCCGCTGTTCCCTCGGCCCAGAGGGTCTTCCCTTAGACATACACTGGGCTCGCTCTCTTGGGGCCCGGCAAGCTTTCCATTAAGAGTCAGGGTACCTGTTTGCAGGGCGGCCATAATAAAGTCCCACAGGCGAGGGCTTAAACAACAGACATTCTGGAGGCTGGACGTCCGAGAGCCAGGCGTGGACAGGCCTGGTTCCTCCCGAGGCCTCTCTCCTGGGCATGTAGACAGTTGTCTTCATGGTGACATGGCACTCTCCCTCAGTGAATGTCTGTGTCCTTACCTTCTAAGGACCCCAGTCACAGTGGATGAGGGCCTACCCCCACTGACCTCATTTTACCTTAATCACCTGTTTGAAGACCCAGCCCCACACACATTCTGAGGTGCTGAGGGTTAAACAGGTGAATCTGGGTGGACTGTGTCAGCCCAGAACAGTCAGCGTCTCAGTGGGGACCACCCTTCCTGACAAGGGCAAACTGCCCCATCCAGACCCCACCCCTCTCACCTGGCCCTTCCTTTTCTTTACTCCGCAGCAGACGTCACCTTCTAACGTCTGCTCTATATTCCCTGCTACGTTTAGCATCTCTAGTCCAACTCCCCTCGGGACTCAGCCCACGAGGCCGGGTCTTTGTTGGGTGTCTGGAGTGAGTCTCAGGGCCAGAGCCCAGCCTGGCACACAGCAGCTGCTGAGTGACCACCTTTCCTTGCCACCCATGTTCTTTCGCAGGATTGTCTTCAGGGACTACGGGAGGTGCAGGCATCCATGACTGTGCATTCTCCAGAACCAGCAGGATGTGTGGAGAAAGAGAAAGACTTGTTATAAGGAATTGGATCACGTGACCACGGGGGCTGACCAGTCCCAAGATGTGCAGTCAGCAGGCTGGAGGCCCAGGAGAGGGACGATGCAGCTCCGGCCTGAAGGCAGGCGAGGACGGACGTCCCAGCTCAGCAGTCAGGCCGGAGGACTTCCCTCTCACTCGCACGGTCAGCCTTTGTTCTATCCAGGCCGTCAGCTGATTGGACGAGGCCCACCCACAGGGGGAGGACGGCCTGCTCCAGTCAGTCCACTGATTCAGACGTTACTCTCATCCAGAAACAGCCTCACAGACACACCCAGAGTCACGTTCGACCAAGTGCCGGGGGCCCCCGGGGCCCGTCAGGTTGACACATAAAACTGACTCTCACACCGTGTAAAACGTAGTAATGCCTCCCACTTATGAGCAAGGATGCATGGTTTTCTCCACTTAAACTTGCACGTTTTGCGGGCCTCTCTGATCATTTTCCTACAGGAAACCTGCCCATGGAGGGCCGTGAGGGCATGGGGCACTGTGTTTCATAAGCTTTCGGACCCGTATCACCACCGTGCCCTCCGGAGCAGTTGTGCCAAATGGACTGCTCGCAGGCCATGATGCTGGTCACACTCCATCATCCTGAATGCTAAGCAACTACCTCTGGGCGCCCTCGTGGAGCTGGATCCTGTTTTGACACTTGGCGATTTTAATTCGCAGCAACAGCTGTCTTTGCTTGTGTGCCTGCTCACTTACTGACGAGGCTGAGCGTTTGGTTTTGGTTTTCTTTACGTTTTTAGTAACCATTTGCATTTTTCTTTTGAGAGTCACTTATTCGTGTCCTTTGCCCATTTTTCTTCTGAGACGTTCAGGTTTTTCATATTGATTTGCAAGAGCCCTTTTTGTACTAAACATATTAGCATTCTCTCAGGCACGCATGTTGCAAATATTTTTCCTGAGCTTGTTATTTGACTTTCAATTTTGGCAATGGTGTTTTGCGGGCTAAATGCATTTTCGATGTTTCTATAGTCAAGCCTTGTAAGCTTCCCTTTTACGATTCCAGCATAATAGAGACCTACAGGATTGTCTCCAGGTCAGCCTCCTCCTGCTCTCAATGCCCGAATCTCTGAGTCATGTTAGTTGCTGTCCCGTGAGACCCAGCCTTGGCTCAGTGGACCAGGGAGCCATCTGCTCATGTGGGGCCAACTGGGTTCTCCCTTTTGATAATTTGGGACTGGGATCCAGAGGTACCCACCAGGCAATGTTGCCCATTTGACCAGAGGACACAGAAGCCTGGAAGCTGTGAGGGTAGGGTTGCCCCCAGAGGTCTTGAGGTGCTGGCAAAGCCAGATTACAGAGAAAGAGGGAAAGGAGAGGGTTGACAGGGCCAGAGTGTGGGCTGCGATGGGCGAGGCACAGAGTGGACGTGGGTGGAGACAGCAGCCCTGTCTCTGAAGGCTCCTTGGGCCTGCCCCCGACCCTGGCCTAGGAGGGCCCCTGTCCTGTGTCCTAAGTCAGTTCCCACTGAACTCTGGTCTTAGGTAGGTCATTTGCCACAAGAAAGTCTTGACCAAGTCCCTCCAGGGGCACAATTGCCGGAGGTGTGTCAGGCAGCCTTTTACCTGTTGTCATCATGGAAATACAAAGGTTTGTGAACAGCCAAGCCCTGCTACCTATTCCCCTCCCGCTCAGCTCACCCTGGGAACAACCCCAAGAGAGAACGCCACTGTCTTCCAGCACAGCTGGCTGCTTGTCACCAGTTCCTGGAGCTGAGGACCAGCTGAAGAGGGAGCAGGAAGCAAGGCCGGCTCAGGAGGTCTATGCCTGCCTCTGACCAGGAGGGTTGTCCTGCGAGAGATGGGACCCCAGGACCCCAAGACTAAGGGGTGCAGGCTCCAGGGACGACCATCTGGCCTTCGGACACAGAAAGACTTTGCAATAATTCAGAGGTGGGGGGCACTGTCCTGGGGCCCCAGGAGGCTCTGAGCCCCCCAGCTTGGTTGGGGTCAGCACACGGGTGGGAGGGGGTGGAGGCCCCCAGAGTATAGGGAGCTCTTACTCTGGGAGGGTTAAAACCCAGGGCCCCATGGCGTTGCTCCGCGCCTACCTGGGGTGGAGGGTGGGAGGCAGAAGCACCTGTGTGCTCCCCCGCTGTGTATCCCACTAGCACCTGAGTAAGAAGTGAGGCGGGGCTGGGGGAGTTTGGCTGCACCGTGTGAATGTGCTGAATACCACTGAACTGCACACTTAAAAATGCTTAACATGGCAAATTTTATGTATGTTTTTACCGCAATTAAAAATTTAAAAATAAAAAACCTGGGAAAGATTGGGGTCATATTCTTAAAAGTGGGGCTTTTGTTCCTTCCTCCCCCTCCCTCACCCCCCCACCGCGGACTTTCCAGGGGCTGCGCCGTGATGCCGGGACTCGGTGCCCATGGATGGGGGACAGCGCAGGGAGCAAGGCCGGGGCAGCCAGGCGCCCCCACCGCTGCCCCCGGCGGCGCGAGGGCGAGGAGGAGGGAGGGCGTTGTTCCCGAGCGGGATCCTCCGCCCTGGCCGGGTGTTTTTGGAGCGTTAATCCGGTTCCTCGAAAGCCGGCGCAGCCCCGCGCCCCCTCGGCCCTGGCGCCGGAGCTGAAGCAGAGCGTCCCGCCGGGACCGCGCGCCCCACGGCGGAGGAGAAAGGGGAAGCGGCCTCGCCTGAAATCACACTTATCATGCGAAGGCAGTAAGTGCGGCGCCGCAATCGCCCGGTGGGGGCGTGTTTTCTTCTCCCTCGGGTCCTTCTTGATGGAGGACTGACGGGGAAAGGAAAGGTGCCCCCAGCCGTGGGCAGAGAACCCTCCGCGTGGAGGGCGCGTCCGAGCACAGCGCGCACATCAACGCCGGCGGACGCCTGTGGGCCGCTGAGCTGTGCCCTGATGTGCCGCGTGTTTCAGTGTGACTGTCTTTGTGCTGACGCGTTTAATGACCTATGGCTTGAGACCCTGGAGAGACCCCAGCCCCCGAAGTGCTGCCGGGACTGCGAGGGCCAGCCCCGCCTCCTGTGCCCTGGGCTCCTGCCTCCTGGTGAGACCATTTATGTATGTTTTCCATTTGGTTTTCATTATTATTATTATTATTTGCTTTTCGGAATTAAGAGTAGTCCATCAAACATCCTCTCTGCCCTAGAACTGGGTCACATGTCTCAGAAGCACAGGCAGAGAGCTTTCCTCAGATGAGGGGGAGAAAAATATCTAATAATGATGTTGAATGTTAGTAATTAACGTTAATATAACTCAACGGATTGAGCCAATTTTCCCTGGAATTTGCCGGTTCCACTAGGTAAGCCTGCACATACTTCTCCACGCTCTGGCAGCTGCTAGATTCGCATGTTTGCAGTGTTAGTGCTTCCCCATGAAATTGGTGTTTAGTAAGGGATTTTGTGTTGGTTTTGTTCCGGAACCCCATGACCTGTCACTTGGCCTGTACCTGACAGACTTGCCGAGTGACGGTGTGAGGCCGTGTGCTCTTGGTGTCTGTTACCTGCTGTGCTCTGGGTTGGCTCCACCCCATCACACACTTGCACACACGCTTGCACACAGGCTCGCCAGGAACACTTGAGTCCTTTCCCATGGTCCCCGTGTCCCAGCCACTTCTGGGGGTGAGCCACACAGCAGGTGCCCCCGCCCATCCCCTCACGCCTGAGCAACCGTGCACTTTCAGGAGGCAACCCAGTAGTGGGAGCCCGTGGCAGGTGGGGATGGGTCTCTGGGAAGGGTTACACTTGGGGATTCTTGCTGGTCACCTGAATGTCACACTGTTTATGGCGGGGTGCAGCTGTTGGAGTCCCATGTCACTTTCTTGAGCACTCGTGTCTTTGTGGAGAGAGACATGGCTGGGCCTCTTGAGAGCACTTGTGGGGCGTGAGTGGAGAGCTGGGCACAGCGCTGGGGGCTGGGCTGCCAGAGGGCTGGTCCAGGGAGGGAGGGGGACCAGTGCATGGAAGATGCCTCACTGGCCCCAGCTACGCTGGGGTTGGCCATCCCCCTCCCCCGCATATTTGCTGCTCAACTCCGCTTGCCACAGTTCAGATGTGGCGGCCAGTGTAGGGTGGGTGACGACCCCTGACCCCAGACAGCTGCTCACAGTGGAGGTTCTCCTGCACCGGCGCCTCTGGGGAGCAGTGACCCCACTCAGCGCTCTCCATGCTCGGAGCTCCCGGCTCCTGGGCCTCTGTGTCCCATCGCCATGTCTCCGTGTCCCCCGCCCTTGCTCTCCCTTTCTCCTAATGAGCCCTTCTCAGTCTCCTTCAGGGCTCTCCTGCCACTTGCCCGCTCCTGTGGGTGCCCTGGGATCTCCTGTACAGCCCCCTCGGTGAAGACTCCAGCCTGACCTTGTCTAGGTCTCCAACCCGATGGGCCCATCTGCTCCCTGTGTCCCAGTCCCCGCCCTACTGACTTGTTTGCCCGCCCCCACTCACTGGCCTTGGTCTGTACCTGCTCGGGGCCCCTGTGGATGAACCCACAGCCGAGTCTGTGGAGACGACCCAGGGTGAGGGCCCCAGAAGGCTCTAGCAGGCCAGTGGGACACGTGGAGACTTGCCCCAGGGGCAGCAGTCCATCTTTGGGTCAGAGCCAGGGCTATGTGCAGTCCCAAGGCCCATGCCCCTCAACGACAGGCCACAGAGCTCCAGGCAGGTGATTCTCTCCCTGAAAGGCCATCCCGCCCAGTGCTCAGTCAGACCCCATGGTCACTGTCAGAGCCCAGCTGCCCCATAGGCCGGTGGGCTGGGAGCCCACAGCTCAGCTCTCAGAGGCGGGACAAAGGCGGCAGCTGGGGCACTGAGCCCATCTCACCAGCCCGTCTCCCTGTCAGGCCAGATGGAGCAGGTGGGGACCTCAGAGACTCCCGGCCTTTGTGCTCTGGGCCCAGGGACAGCCACAAATCATCCATCAAATTGAAGGCCCCTCATTTAAATTCTAATAGAAAGAGACAGGAGGCCTGGCGCTTCCCTGAGCCTGCCCTCCCGCCTCCCCCTGTGGTGGCTGCCCTGCCGGCTGAGAGCTGTCCACACTGGGATCCTCAGGCCCCACTAGGCAGGCGGGGCACACGAGTGAGGGCTTTCCCCAGGAAACTCAACCCCGGCTTCTGGTGGCTCTCCCAGGGACTCACTTGAATTGTGCCACCTGCCACAGGAGGAGTAGCACTCTGCCCCGACCCCCACTGAGCACTCTGTCGCAGGTCCCTGCAGGCATGGCACTTTACACCAAAAGATCACCCAGATATTTCTAGCCGAAATCCTAACTCAGATCATGTCACCCCACTGCTGGGTCCCGTCACTGGCTGGAAATGGGGATGAGGGGGACAGAAAAGTCACAGACAAGTCTCGGCTTTCTTTTGGCCTAAACAGCGGGGTGGGTGGTGCCTCCATTCACAGAGATGGGGTGAGTGTGCCCAGGGGAGAAGTTGCGGCTGGAGACACCTACTTGGAAGTTAGTGACACCCATCAGTGACTGCGATGAGGCTGATGCCACCTCACCTCTGAGCACCAGTTACTCCCCTCAGCATTTAAACATATTTACCCTGGTACCAGTCCTGTGATGGAAGAGCTGTTCCCACCCACAGTGGAGAAAGAAAGACATGGAAACACTGAGCTGCATAGAGGCTGCCGGGATATTTTCACGTCTGCTCCACCCAGATGCCCTCACAGGTTTCCCCTTTTGGTGGGTTCCTGGCTCTAGCAGCATGGTTGCTTCTCTGTAAGAACTTTGTTACCAACTCATTGACTCAGTAAAACAGTGTCTGGTGTCTTGATTGTGGTTACCTCGAATTTATGAATTCATGTAGGAAGAAGTGACTTCTGTCCAAGACGGGGTCACTCTGTCCAGGGCAGGGATGTCTTTCCACCTGTTCAAGCCTACTGTGTACCTCCCCCAATCAGGTCTCTGTGCAGTGGTCCACTGTCATCCAGGGGTTTCTTCTAAGCTGCTGGTGCCAATTCTGCGGGTTCTGACACCGGCACGTATACAACCTTACTGCAAAGTGTCGGCAGGGTTCCAGGCAACGGTCAGGACTCACACTCCCTCCAGATGGCCCTCTGATGGCCTTTTGTGAGCCAGGTGTGCAGGGGCTGCGCTTGTCCAGTCAGACCCATGGGAGGGCCTACCAAGATTTCCATGTGCTAGCAGTGACCACATGGCCACATGTCACAATTGCTGCCAGGGTAACAGTGACCATAAGACAGTATTCACTGTAAGATGCACCCCGACTTCCCACTTACCAGGTGGAAAGGACACTCCTAGGAACTGGCAACACAGAGCACGTCCTGAGCCAATCCCCCTGGATGCCTCCCCGGTGCCCCCGCCTCTGCTAAGAAAGTAAAAGAGAAAACCCGTGATCGTCTCAGCACCGAGCATGGGTCGGGCAAAACCCAACATCCATTCACGATTTAAAAACGACTAACAAACTAGGAGTAGAAAAAGCCTCCCTCACCTGACATTGTGCAGAGGCCGGGAGCCTGCAGACACGCCCGTGCTCAGCACCCGGGGCCTAAAAACCAGAATGACCATTACACATGATGCAATGGGGTGCAGAGAAAGTCCCCCAGGCGGCCAGTTGGCTCAGTGGTTAGAGCGCGGTGCTCATAACCCCAAGGTCGCTGGTTCAATCCCCACATGGGCCAGTGAGCTGCGCCCTGTACAACTAGAGTGAAAACAACAGCTTGACTTGGAGCTGAGCTGCGCCCCCCCCCAACTAGATTGAAAAACAACGACTGACATCCTGGAAAAACACACTGTTCCCCAATATTCCCCAATTTAAAAAAATTTAAAAAGAAAATCTTTAAAAAAAAAAAAAGAAAATCCCCGAGGGCCAGTATAATGGCTGAATTGGGTCTCTCAAATTCCTGTTAGGAATCCTGGCCCCAGCACCTCAGGGCGTGACCTGATTTGGACGGAGGGTTTTTACAGAGGAAAATGAGGCTATTAGGGTGGACCCCACTCAAATAAGACTAGTGCAGGAATGAGAAGAGGAGCTCAGGAGACAGACACACACAGAGGGACAACCGTGTGGGGAGATAGCTGTCTACACACCAGCGAGGGAGGCCTCAGAGAGCCAGCCCTAGTGTCTGTGGTTTAAGCCTCTGCCGTCGCCGGCAGCCCTAGCAAACTAATACACACTTCACTGATAGCAAATCAATACGCAGGGTGGAGTTTCCATTAGGGACGATGGAGAAGGGCTGGAGGTGACGCTGGTGATGGTGGCACAGACAGTGTGAGTGTACTTAGGCCACTGAGCTGTGGGCTCAGAAACGGCTCGGGTGGTGACTTTATGTTATGTCCATTTTGCCCCAGGAAAGAAAATCGATATACAGAAAACAATTGTTTGCACGTCAGCGGCGAACCACTGAACACAGAATTTGGAAACTACATGTAGAAGGGCATCAAAAATGTCAAAGACCTAGAAAGCTAGCAGAAAATGGGTAAGAGCACTACCGTGAAAACTGCGACATTCGGGGGGAATTCAAAGCTCATCGCTAAACATGGAGAAAGGTACCCTATTTGTGGATCAGACCACTCTGTGCTGTTAGGGTGTCAGTTCTCCCCCATTCGCCCTCCGTGTCTGACTCCAGGTTTTCACGGAAGCCTCTGTGTCTAATAAAAAGGGGCGTTGCTGGAGGCTTCCAGCCTCCTGACATGAAGGAGTTCCCTGCATCCCTGACTTACAAAGCATTGTCTTCACCGTGAAGCTCTCAGCACTGAATTGCATTAATAGACTTCCTGGCCCGCACGCTGAGCCAAGTCCTGCTCCCACCGTGACGTGACAGCTCTTCTTTTAATCCCTCGCTCGCTGCAGTCTGTTTGCTGGTGGTTTATTTAGGTGAGCTCAGGAGCGGCACTGCCTACTCCTGCCGGTACATGGACGACACAATTCTAAACAACATAAATGCGGCCGCTGCGGCTGGGGGACAGCAGGCCAGGGCCCCTGGCACATCACGTGCCATTCGTAAAGTTTGTGGAGTGAATGTGCAGGGCACTTGCAGCCGCCTTCTCATGTGCTGCTGTCCTGTGGTCGTCTCTCCACATGCAGTATCTGCCTGTTGCCTTTCTCTTTCCCATCGTTTATTTCATGGGGAGCTTCTGCACATTAAGTTCCACCACAGCCAGGTTCAGGGTTCAACAGTGGCCTGCTGGTGCCTGGGAGCTCAGGCGCAGGTCTGCGAACCCGTGGGAGCCGCCCCAGCCTAGGGGCCCAGTCTGCACTTGCTGGTTTCACGGTCCTCACCCAGGGGACCCACCACAGAGCCACATAGAGAAGAGCATGCTTTTCTGAAGTCTGTGTGAGAGTGAAAAAAAGGAGAGGAAAGAAGGTTCTGGAAGAGATCCAGCAGGAGAGCTCTTCTTGCCTGCGGCAGAGGAGGAGCTGGGATGGGCTAGTGGTGGCCTTGAACTTAGGCGCCTGGCAAGCGTGCAGGGCTGAAACTGGGGGCATCTGGATGGGGAGGGGTGGGGCGGGCTGGGAAGGAGGCTGGCACCTGCAAGACCAGCCTCACCAGGGCAACCTGTTCACTTACAGCCAGACAGGGACACAGGGTGGCCGCGTGTGGTGATGTACCAGGACAAGAAGAAAAACCAACACCCTGCTTGGCTACAAAGCAGCTTTGCTCCCAGAGATCCTGTTGTTTGGAACGTCCCCCCTCCGTCCCCCTCCCAACCTCTCTGAATTAGTTAACACTTCAAAAATTCACACCTGATGCTTTGCAAGAGAGGCTATGTATAGGAAGTCTGGGTTTTAGCAGATTCTCTTGAAAGCGCTAAGGTCACTCTAGAAGGTAGCTGCTTTATCCGTGCACATGCCCTGTATGGGGCGTCTGACTTTTGTATTTCCTTGGGCACACATGTAATACGCTCCTGGGGGCGCGGAGAGAGTACGGGGCTCCAACACACTCCCAACATGCAGAATCCATCTCTCACAGCTCATTCATTCATCTCTGCATCCACTCACTACCTGTGTGAACCTGGGCAAGGGGCTCCTGGAGCCTCAGTTTCCCTGACATGGGGCTGAACGGCTCCTGTGAAGAGTGGAGGGCATTGTAAAATTCCAGTGTGGAGCCTGGGTGCCGAGCATTGCTACTGCACAGGTTGGCTGCGTGATTGTCACTCCTTCAGCAACACCCCCTGGGTACCTGCAGCGAGGGCCTGCGCTCAGCTAAGGCGTGACTCAGAAATGACCAGCCTCTGTGCGGGGGACGGGGGATGAGGGACGAGGGCCACGACAGAGGCACGGTCAGGGACTGGCTGTGAGCCCACATCCCAGGGAGCAGCTAAAGCTGCCCAGGAGTGTAGAGGGAGCCTCAATACAGGGGGCACATGGAGCGGGCCCTGACGGATGAATAGGAGTTTTCCAGGCAGCAGGTGGTAGAGAGGGACTGGTAGACAGAGGAATCAGGAATCGCATTCTTTCTGTGTCCAGAGGTAAGTGCTGGTGGCAGTGATCTGAGACCTCCCTGCCCTCTGATGCAGGCATGGGCTTCCCCTGCGCCCCACGAAACACAATGTGTCGTGTTTTTAGCTTCATTCAGTTCAAAATGCTACCTAATGTTCCTTTTTATCTCTTTTGTGCTACATGTGTTATTTGTTTCCAAACATTTGGCGGGGGGCTGGGGGTAGGGTTCCACATATCTTTTTCTTATTGATTTCGAATTTAATTCCACTTGGTCAGAGAACATAAATTGTATGATATGAATCACTGTAGGTGTTTTCTGGCCCCGCGTGGGGTCTGTCTGGGTCAACGGTCGTGTATACTTACGGTGTCCATTTAGAGGCTGTTGGGCGCAGTTCTCTGTCGATGCCAATCAGACCACATTGTCTTGGTCTTGTTCGAGGTCCTGCCCGCTGCACGACGTCAAGAGAAGGTGCTGAAGCCCCCAGCTGCGCTCTGCACTGGCCTCCTCCGCCCTGCAGCTCTGCTAGGCTTTGCTCCCAGGATTCCGAAGCTCGGCCACTAGCTGTTTGAACTTGCAGCGTCTCCAGGTCCCCTTTAGCATCTTAAAATGCCCCCCTTCCCCTTGGCACTATGAAATCAGACCTTCCCGAGTATGCAAGCCGGTGTCTTGCTCTGACGCTGGGCGTAGGGACTGCTCCTGGCCATGTGCGGGCCACCTATCTTGTTTCTGTGATTCTCTCACACCTCGGGCAGCAGTGTCCCCAGCAGGTACTGATCTGTACCCAGCCAAAGACGCCAGGAGGAGCCTCTGCAGATGGCAGTGCTCTCCCGTGTAGCTCTGTCCACAGTGGTGGCCCCGCTGGCAAGCCTGGCTGAGTGTCCTCTGATCAGGGACACCACTGCTTTCACCTGGGTCATGCCGCCTGGAAACTCACCAGGCAGTAAGCAGGGGCAGTCCTTGGGCCCCTCACTTGTCTCCTGTCTCACGGGGACCACTGGCCTTTATTGGCTGATGTCCAGTGTCTTGGACATGGCGGCTTCATATGCTTTGTGTGGGTTTTAAAAATGTATCCAAGCTGTTCTGCAAACACCTGTTTCACAGCATTCCACAGTGCACACCCATCAGATTGTACTTGTTCACTCACTACAGATGAGTAATCAGGCTACCGACTTCTGCTACACTAACAGCTGTGCAACGAGCAGCCTCCCTGCATCCCCTTGAGGACCCGTGTGAGGCGTCCTGGCTTAGAGCCACAGGGCACAGGCATGTGCTCCATTGAGAGCAGTTGCCTCCGCCCACCATGTGGCAGCTCCCAGCCCCTCGATTCTCACTTCTGCATTTTTACTATTCTGAGGACGTGAGGTGGTGTCTCGTCATCATTTTGTCTTGTTATCAGTGAGTTTGAGTGAGTGCCCCTTCATATACCTGTCAAACTTTGGGCTTCCCTGTTTGAATTGCCAACTTAAACATCTGTTCACTTGTCTGTCTGGTTCCCCTTTTCCTCGTGACTTGTGGGAGGCGTTTATATGTCACGGGTACCGTTTACTTGGTGTTAGACGTGATAAGTGTTTCACCCTTCCCCTGTTACCTCCGTCTCTAACGTAGACAACAGAAGCTCGGCTGCCATTGGATAGTAGTGTGACTTAAATGACACAGTATGTGTAAAGCACTCACAATGACACCCGGCAAGATGAAGCACTCAGACATGTGGCAATCTCAACTATTATTCAAGGACCCCAAGTAACAGGCATACAGAACGCCTGTCCAGGGCTCTGGGTGCATAGGGTGCTCCATGACCACTGGGGCCTGCATGTGCCATTATGAGCTGGAACCCAGACACATGAAGGGTGAGGGGAGTGGGACTCCCATAACAACGTGGAAATGGACTGGACTCCGTGATGACTGCACAAGTGGTGACATCACTCAGCTGACACATAGAGTTGGGTGTCTGAATGTTGGCACCGATCTCAGAGAATATAGGCAATGAATTGGAGGAACCAGTGCTGAAGTTAGGGTTCCCTTTATAGTCGACTCTCAGCAGAAATACATTGGGCTGGAACCCTGGCCTCCAGCATTGTTTCTTCTTTAATTCTCCTGCCAAACGTGTCTTCTCTGCCCAGCTCTGTGGCCATACGGTTGGTTTATCCTCAAAGCTCCGTGGTGTCGGCTCATTGTTACACCTGGCGATGGCCCCAATGACCACTCTAGGTTTGAAACCCCCTTATCTGGTCCACCTAACTCCCATTTTCTCACCAGCTCCCTCTGCCTTTCTCAGGGATATTTGGTCAGTGCCCCGAGTGTCAGGTCGTCCTGGTATGCAGAACACCTTTCTCCCGTGCTTGGCTCACCGAGTGGCTCTCTTGTCATCACACCTGTTACCTCCCAACTCAACCCCTGCTCAGTCCTTCTCGACAGATCAGAGGGTGGTGACAGCTTTTCTTGGCTGTATCCTTTCCAAACATGGCATATTGAATTCATCAAGTATTTATTGGATCAATTCCATCAGAAATTGCTTTTTTGTTTGGTGTTAAGGTAGGGGTCTGATTTAAGTTTTTCCATAAGTGTAGCCAATTGTTTTAGCCCATTGATTGAAAGTAATTCCTTTCCCAACTGCTCGGCAGTGCCAGCACCCTCACAAATCAAGTGTCTGTATTTTGTCTCACTGGTAAATTTGTCTATCCCCATGTCAGTATCACAGTCTCAACTACTGTAGTCTCATAAGACATTTTTATTTCTCCGACAATTCCGTTCCATCTCCTCCTCCTTCTTCTAGAATGTGTCAGTTATTATTTTGTTCTTTCATATTCATTTCAGAATCAGCTTGTTAAATTTCTTTAAAAAACCCTTTTGGAGTTTTAATGAAAATTTCTTCTGTAGGACAATTTGGGGGAGAAGTGACAGATCTGAGCCTTCCTATCCATGAATACGGTATATAGTTCTCATTTTATTCAAGTCTCCTTCAATAACGGTTTATAACGTCAACACTTTTGCTCACTTTTTAAGAAGTTTTGTGTCCCTTCTATTCTTTTGTTGCTCTTTTCAATGGTATTTTACAAAACTGAATCTTTTGGTTATTGCTGATAACTAGATGCATGTGCAGAAGTGTCTCCATTTGCCCTCCCTCCCAGGTCCACTCTCCACTTTTCTCTGCCTCTCTTTGTGCCCCGAGGAGCCTACATCTACAGGCTGCACCACTGGGCTGTGTTCAGGGGAGACACTGTAGGAGGTTAGAGGTGGGAGGAGACAGGTCAGAATGCCTTTTCCTCAGACCCCACCTGCAAGCCTGCAGTTTGGCAGGTGGCCTCCTCCCTCTGTGTGGCCCACACTTCAGCCCAGGACGCCTCTTCCTGGCTACTGCTGCCTCTCTGTCCTTTTAAGACCAGGAGTGGTGGTGGCTTCCTGAAGCTCAAATTTCCTCCATGCTTCACTGTGTTTTGCTTGTTCACTTAACTCTGCCCTTCCTTTATAAACAGTCCATTTATTAAAATTCCTCCAATTATCTTTCTGAGCATGCCATCTGTTTCTTGCTGGGACCCTGACTGATACAGTAATTGCCTCCATAAGTGTCCCCAGAAAACAGACTCTCCTAATAGGATTCTAGAATTGGGTTGCTTATATATTTGATGAGCATGTGGATAAAATCCTTGCCGGAGGGAAGTTGAGCCCTGGGGATCCGTGTCCTGCTGTGGTATCCCAATCCCTCAAATGATCTCCAGCGGTGGCCTGGGATGTGGTGCATGTGGCGGGCGGAGACATGGGAGGTCAAGTGGCTGAGACACTGAGCTGCTTTGGCAAAACGATGATGACACAGATTATGCCGTGGGCTGTTTGCTTCAGACGACTCTGGGAAGTGGACACAGAGGAAAAGGACAATTCAAGCCTTGGGTGTGTCAATGCTGTCTTGTCAGACCACCAGAAACACACCGTTAACTCAACAGGGTGGGACTGTCACTCATTGCAGCAAAGGACAGCACACACTGCAGGGAAGCGCAGGGTGACGTGTCAGAGGGCATTAGAAGGGATCTGGGCTTCTGTCAGTGATTATGGGGGAGCTTTGAGGAAGCGGGGTTCTGCTCTGGATCAGATGCTGTCAGAAGCAGGGGTAGCCTTCTTCATTCTTATCTAGGAGGGAAGACTAGGGGAAGGCTCCAGCTGGAATTGGTAAGCAGCAGCAGCCATACCAGCCAGGAAGGGAGATGTTGGTCTCTTGGCGTGGAGGGTGTCATGTCGTCTGTGTTCACACGTGACCAAGGAGCCATCACGGCTTTGTACTGATGCACTGTGGTCACAGTGGCCTTGTCTGCTCTGGCGTTTTGTGAAACTGCTTACATTCAACAAAGCAGAAGGACCAGCAGAAGGCAGGCCTTTGGCACTTCCTTCTCTGATGGAAAATAAGTCTCTACGGAGGGGAATGTGAAATGAGTGGTGGAAGGAGGCAGCTACGATCATCAACCTGGGCCTCATCACAGGTGCAGAACATGGAGAAGCTGCAGACATAGCTTCTGTTTGCGGGTAATTTCCCCTGACAAAGGGCATCGGTAGGTAACGCTTCAGTCCTTGCTTCACTAAAGGCTGAGACGACATCACCCATGAAGATACGGTAGTGGACGGTGCCTTGTTTCTCCTGCCCTGAACACCCATCTTCCCGAGCCTGTGAAGCACCGCAGCCCACATTCGCCTCTCCTTTAGCTTGACTCCCATTTTTAAAACGTATACATGTAAGTGCTCCTCCCCCAGAGGATTTTGGGTAAATCAGGGCTTTTGTTGTCTGGCCCCTCAATCCACAACCCCCTCCCCCGGGAGGCTTGCCCGTTTGCAGGAGGCTGCCCATCTGTGGCCGGTATCGGGACGCTCCTTCTCTACTCGTTGATACCAAGGTGCAGAATTTCCTCCAAGACCCTGGCCCCGCTCAGTGGTCTGTCAGCGTGACCAGGGGCCCTCGGCGGGGCCCTGACTCCCCAGTGCGGAGCGTGTGGGCCACTGGCCCCCGAGGCCACCCCTCCCAGCCAGCGGCCCCCCTTCCTGATGACTTCCGGCTAAGGCCACCCTGTTGTCACGTCACGGGTTTGCTGCCCGACTCCCACAGAGGCCAACGCCCGGGCACCGGCTTCTGAGCAGAGAAAGAGCAGCTACTTAGCGCCGAGTCGCTCACAGGACACCGAGGCACCACTCCAATCTGTCGGGGGGCAGCCGGAGGTCAAAGTCCTCTCCTCTGCCCACGCCTGGGCTGCGTGTCTTGCGGTTTGGTCTCTTGTCCCTGAAAAGCAACTCAGTATCTTGTTAGAACCAGGACAGGCTCACTTTGGGCTGGTTGCGTTTACTGTCCCTGCCCCCGGGTCCAGCCGAAGGCCCAGGGAGGGGAGGGCCGCTGAGGCTTCCCGCAGCTCCCGGCGCCGGCCAGGAGACCCGCTCGGGCAGACCCCACAGTCCGTGCGGTCGCCTGGCAGCTCTGCACGCGCACCTGCCGCTAGACCGCCCAGTACGCCCACCGCGGGCTGCGGAGCCATTTCGGGCGCCCGCCCGCGGCGGGGAGCAACTGCGCAGGCGTCCGCCGGCACCGCGCGTGCGTGCGCGGCGCCGGAAGGGGCGGGGCTGCGCGGCGCCTGCGCAGTGCGCGGCGCGGGCGGGGTGGCCGTCAGCTGACTGTGGCGGCGGCTGCGGCCTCGAGGGGGACAACCGTCGGCGTCGCAAGCTCCGGCGGAGGGTCGCCGGCACGTCAGCTCTCGTTGGGCGAGGCGCGGGCCGGCGCAGCACCATGGCGACCACCGTCAGCACGCAGCGCGGGCCGGTGAGACTCCGGGCGGACGGCGGGCGGGCTTTCCCCTCAGGGCGCGGGCGGCGGTGCGGGTCCGTGGCCTCCGGGGCTCTCGGGGAGGCCCGACGACGGGCTCCGGGCGAGCCAGGGGGCGGGGGCGGGGTGCGGTCCCCCAGTGGAGGAGGCCCTCACCGGGGTGGGTCCCCCGGACGGAGGAGCCCCCATGCCCGGGAGTTCCCTCGGGTAGAGGAGGCCCCGCCAGGGTCGGTCCGCCGCACGGGAGGCGTCTCCTGTGCCCTGTGGCCTCCCCGATAGAGGAGTGTCCCGAACTCCTAGTCGGTACCCCGGATGGAAGGGGCCCCCGCACCCTGGGCGGGCCCCGGATGAAAGGTTCCTGCGCCATGGGTGTTGGGTGGGTCCCCGGATGGAGACGGACCCTCACCGGGCCGGTTCCCCAAATGGAGGAGGCCCCCCCCCCCCCGGGCCTAGACCGTCCCCACGGAGGAGGCCCGGGAGCCCGCGACTCCGCCCCCTTCCCTCCCTCTCGGGAGCGGCGTGAGGCCCGCAGGCCCCGCTGTTTCCCTAAGTGGCCGCTGATCGCGCCCTCAGTTCCTTCGTTTGCCGGTGCGAGGACGGGCGCTCAGAACCCCGGCGGGCCCTTCCCACCCCCGCTGTGTCTCGGGGCCCCTGTCGGTCTCCACGGCCGCCTGCTGCTCCGGAGCGCGCGTGTAGACCCGCCCTGGGGACCGGGCCGCGCGGCCGCTCCTGCAGGCGGTGGGGGCGGGTTGTCACGAGCCGGGAAGTTTCTATGGGCAGCGGATCAAAATTTGCAGCAGACAAACATTCCCTTTAAGTGGGGAAAGTTCTCAGTGATGCCACCACTGCCCTCACTCAGTCGCTCTGCCTGTGAAGCCCGTCACCCGCCCCTGCCCCCCGGCCCTGACGGGGTGTTGACAAGTGCTGCTGGTGTTTTCCTGACTAGAGCAGAATTTTTCCCACAGCATGTCTTTTCTGAGTGAAGAAGACCCAGGTGTTGTTAGAAGTCCCGAGGGCTTTGCAGTGGACGTGACGGCCCCCCCCCCAGATTTCTCTGTGGAATCGGTCCACAGTCAGCAGAGAGGTTTCTGGATTCCCTCGGCCTTGGAGCGTTCCCCTCTCTCCGTCCTCACTCCACAGTGAATTACAGCGGCTGACAGCCAGCCGTTTCTCATTTCTGCTCAACTGGCTGGTCAGAGAGGCAAGGGAACCAAGTGAGCCGCTCCCTTGTTCGCGTCCCCCAGGGAGCAGTGGGCGCAGTGGGCCTGACCTGTCCCATGTCCTCACCCGCCTGGTGCGGACCTCACTGGTGTGAGTGTGAACGTGCGGTGCTGGGCGCAGTGGCCAGAAGTGCGCTCTCAGTAAGGGTCAGCTCCCCTGTGCGGAGCAGCGGTCAGCGCTGGGACTGCACAGAGCTGGGGCAGCTGGCGCCGCAGCAGAGCAGCTGCGGGGTCGGCCATTCCCGTCCCGCACGTGGGGCCTGGGCCGGCAAAGATTCTGTCCAGCTTGCCATGTGTACCGTGCTCCCCGGCCTGTTCTCTGTAGCACAGGCGAGTGGCCGTCTGTCTGTGTGTTGGTGTGCAGCACACATAGACCTGCACATGTTTTGGGGGTGCTCTCCATGGCCCGTAAACACAGTAACGTTAGGTCTGGGCCGGGCTGCTGGGGGCCTCCAGGAAGGTGTCCTCAGGGACAAGGGTCTTGAGTGCCCCTGGAGTACCTGTGAGTTACTCAGCCAGTGTTGTTGATCATGACATTGGGACGAGCAGGTGTAGTGCCTGCAGGGGAGGGGGTGGGGGCCTTACAGTGTGGCATGGGAAACCGCTGCCACGCGTAACCTGGCAGATAAGCCCAGCGGGGATGGTTGCCATCAGCTCTGTGGGTTTTAACTTAGGTATAAACAGTGGCCTCCTGGGCCGGGAGTTGGGTGGGGGGGTAAGGTTCTTGGAGGAACCTGAGACAGGGATGAGCAGGAGTTGTTAGATGAGGTGGGGTGGGGCAGGCTGCGGAAAGCCAGGAAGGGTCCTGAGGGCAGGGCCTGTGCCACTGTGAGAGAGTGACAGGCGTGGCTGGGTGCTGTTCCAGATGGGAGGGCCTGCGGCTGGCAGATGGGTTTGCCCTTGAGTTTTATCTGGTCGCTACAATGTAACATTTTTTAAAAAACATCTTTGCCTGGCACCATCCTCTCAGAGACCTCCCTGGTAGCCAGGGTGCATGGACTCCATCCTGTCTGGGCCCTGCCTCCCTGTGTGCTGGGTGCCATGCAGGTAGACGGGTCAAGAAGCTGCAGTACCAGCTGGTGCTGGTAAAGGTGGCATTTGGCTCTGCTCACTGCCCTGGGTCCTGTCTGGGCAGCAGTCCTGAGGGACCCCTGTGCCCTAGGGACATCCGTGTCCCTGCCCGAACAGGGTGGGGGTCAGCCCTGGCACAGGGAGCCCAGAGCCTTGACTCTCACTGGGGCTGGCTCGGAAGGCTGACCTTGCCTCCCACTCCTGCTCCCGTGATAAACGAGTGACAGGCAGAGTCTTTGGGACTGTGAGTGAGAAAGGGGAGTCACCACGGAGGGAGGCTGAGGTGGCCCTTGTCCGTGCTTGCTGCCCGTGGGGCGCCTGAGGGGTGGGCGAGATGGTATGTGAGAAAAAGTGCAGCCCGCGCTGAGCCGGCCTCACACCTTCTGTCCTGCTTTCTCCCTGCAGCAGCTGATGGGCTTCTCTGCTTAAGGTTCAGGAGACGTACTGTTTGTATCTCCAGGGTCAGGTTTTCCCTGAATAGTCTGAGGATGGCCCAGCCCTGTGCTGTTTGCCCCACTTTTTAACAATGCTCGTAGTTTTCTAATGACAACCCTTTTTCTACCCAGTGTTTCTGTTCAGTCCACAACTCTCAGTAAGCACCCAACGGGCACCTAGGAGGAGTAACTGGGGGTGGGCTCCCGCCCTCCATGCTAGAACTCGGTGGGTGGCATGCTGCTTTAAACTACAGCGGTGTCCATCAGCTTGAGGGGACGGACAGCTGTCAGGCTTAATTGGAGGCAGCTTCAACTTTTTTTTGGCAAGACTCCTTCATAGATGTGTGGGTAGGTCCCAGTGAGCCCAGGCTGAGGGGTTCCCAGGCTGAGGGGGGCCCAGGCTGAGGGGTTCCCAGGCTGAGGGGGGGGCCCAGGCTGATTGGGGGGTCCAGGCTGATGGGTGGTGCAGAGTAAACTATATTATAGTGTTATACGTACACACACATTTTTTTTTTTCCAGATTTTATTGGGGAAGGGGAACAGGACATTATTGGGGAACAGTGTGTACTTCCAGGACTTTTTTCCAAGTCAAGTTGTTGTCCTTTCAATCTTAGTTGTGGAGGGTGCTGTTCAGCTTCAAGTTGTTGTCCTTTCAGTCTTAGTTGTGGAGGGTGCAGCTCACAGGTCCAGTTGCCGTTTTTTCTAGTTGCAGGGGGCGCAGCCCACCATCCCTTGCAGGGGTCGAACCGGCAACTTTGTGGTTGAGAGGACGCGCTCCAACCAACTGAGCCATCCGGGAGCTCAGCGGCAGCTCAGCTCAAGGTGCCGTGTTCAATTTTAGTTGCAGGGGGCGGAGCCCACCATCCCTTGTGGGACTCCAGGAGTTGAACCAACAACCTTGTGGTTGAGAGCCCACTGGCCCATGTGGGAATCGAACCGGCAGCCTTCGGAGTTAGGAGCATGGAGCTCCAACCGCCTGAGCCACCGGGCCAGCCCCATACACACACATTTTTTAAAAAGTGTTTTGTACTTTCATTTGTCCTGTTTTTTGTTTCTTTTTCTTCCTTGCCTCTTTTTGGATTGCCCAAATACAGTTTTTTAAACTCAGTCTTTCGTTCTCCACTGGTTTGGAGAACACACACAGTGCTGCACGCGTGTTGGTTTTGCGGTTATCCTAGAGTTGGCACCATGGAGCCGTGTCAGGACCTGCGCTAACCCGATATGCCGCCCTCCTGATGAGTGTGCCACCTCACGTGACCGCTTCCCAACCGCAGGGCTGTCTGGTCCATAGGTGGGTCCTGTCTGACCTGGGGGCGCGTGTTCACTGCTCCTTCTCATCCTCTGTCTCAGGCCTTCCGCCTGGGCTCACCTGCTCGTGCTTCCTGCTCGGCCTTCCTGCTCATCCTTCCTTTGGGGGTACTCGGGTTTGCTTGTAAGTTGCCGTACAGACCCCTGAAAGGCGTTTCTGGATGGATGGATGGTCACCCTCTCGCAGCCCTTGCACTTCCTCTGCTGCCTTCCGTGGGGCGCCCCGCACCGTGGAGCAGTAGGGCCCATGCGCCTGTCTCTGCTGCATTCTGAACTCTCTCCAGTCGCCGCTGCTCTGCTCTGTTAGCAGCCGTTAAACTGCCCTGGAGTTCTTGGTGTAAACAGTTTGAGTGACAGTCAGCTCTAACTTTGGGCTTGTTGCTTAGCGTCTGGTGTCCTCATGTGTCAACCTTTGTCACGCTCGTGGACTGGCCATGTAGGTCAAATGCTTGCCCCAGGCCTGGCCTGTGGGGGCACCTGGACCTGTGAGCTGCTGGGTCCCTAAGAACTGTTTCTCTTTCTCAACTTGGCTGCTCCTCGTGCCACCCCCACCTCCAGCTTTGTGCACCCCATTTCCCCTTCTGCATGCCTCCTGCCACTTCTTTCTCCTTTGACACCAGCTGAGGGCGGTTGGCTGTGTAGGACAGTGGAGCCTGGGAGGGACAGCCGCATCGGCTGGGGGGCCACGAGGCCCTGGAGGCTGGGAAGCATCTGTGCTCCGAGGGAGGTGACTGCAGGTGGCAGGAGGGTGCTCCTGCAGGGGACTTGGCTGCAGCTCGTTCTAGGTGTTTGGAAACTCCCCCAGGTGACTTCCAGGTCCCTGAGAACGCTGTTGCCCGTGGGCACAGGGGCCAGCAGCCTCCTGCTCCCAGTCACTGACTGCGCTTGGGCTCCTGCCACCGCTCCTCCTCTCTGCCCTCGCTCCGTCCCTCCCCCACCCAGGACAGTGGCTCCCGTGTCCTCCCAGACCTTCCTCAACTCCAGATCCATGTGTTCTGCTCCTTGCCTTCTCCCTAGAATGTTCCAGACAGACAGCCTCTTATTCCCTGAGGCCCCTGCACTGTGTGTGTGCTCCCCACCCCGTTTGGTGGCAGCTCCATCCTTGACGTTGCTCAGGCAGAACCTGGGGACGACCTTGCCTGTCCTAGATCCCTCAGAAGTCCTGCGGGCTCTGCCTCCAGAGCAGTCAGCCTCTGCACCGCCCACAAGCTGCTGCCACACTTGCTCCAGGGGTCCACCTGCTGTGATACCCTGCAGCCAGACATGTGGCCCAGCATGTCCAGCCCCTCCCCTGCCCGGGCCCTCAAATGCCCCGCCCCTCACCTTCCCGGCCCTTCCCCTGCCCCTCACCTGCCCCGCCCCTCACCTGCCCCGCCCCTCACCTGCCCAGCCCCTCCTCTCTGTGACTCAAAGCTGAGTCCTTCAGCGGCCCTGGAGGCCCACACAGCCTCTGCCTCCGACCTCCCTGATCACTCCCAGAGTGGTGTCCTTCACTCTGTCCCAGCCACCTCCTGCTGTCCCTTCATGTGCCAGAGAAGTTCTGGTTAGGCCATGTACACAGGTGTTTCCTCTAGCTGGATTGTGTGCCCCGTCGTCGTCCCCCCCCCTCCCCCCGCCTGACTGACACCTTCACACCATTCAGATGCTCTCTTTCCATTGCAGCCCCCCCACCTTGCTGTGACTGTTTACAACGCTTACGCCCCTCAGCACACAATGACTTGACTGGTATTATTTGTCTTCTTTCATTAACTGCAAAGAGAGCAGTGACTCCCCCAACATTGCCTTATGGAAAGTTCATACACACCCTGAGGCTGGAAGGCGCTGGCAGCATGTGCCCGTGTGCCCACCACCCAGGCGGTGCCACCTGCCTGTGCTGTGGTCCTGGCGCACCACTCTGCCCGCTGGTTGGCTGGTTTTGTTTGGTTTGAGGACGGGGGTTCCAGCTCAGGCTTGCTCTTGGCCCCAGCACCTGCGACGGGAGGCCAGGTGCCATGGAATTCTGGTAGAGACCGCATTTCAAGTCACTCATTCTCTGTCAGCTTTTGTAGTTTGGGGAATGACGGTTATCCTCGCTCGCTCTCGTTTGTCTCCTCTTCTCCTTTCTTCAGCCTCTGCATTCATTTGGACCGCAGCCTCTCAGTGCCTCGCAGAACTCGAGTGGACGCTGTGGGCTCTGGCGGACGTGGGACATTCCAGCATTTTGGCCTTGCAGTCGTGGGCTGACTCCTCCAGGGGCCCCGCCAGTGCTGGCTGCGTAACCACTAGTGTACTTCATATGGACCGAAGTGCCCTTCCTGTCTTGGGGAACTGAAAATGGGGGTGGGGGGCTGGGGCTGACTGGCTGTCACTCACAGGCCTGCTGTGCTGCTCTCAGGGGCACCTGCGACTAAGAAGTGAAAGTACTGTTTTTGAAATACATTGAAAATAGACTAATATTTATAAAAGGAGCTTTTAGTTTTAGGGGAAGTTCAAATCCCGAGAGTTCATGGAATGAGAGTTTGTGCTGCTTTTAAATAAAAGTAACTCATGTTCCCTCTCTGTCTGCGGAGCACAATAAAGCTGCACACGGTTAGACGAGATTTTTTAAAATTATTTTTGCACTCTACACACTGACAGAGAGATAAAAGAAAATGAAACTTAAATATAAAAATTATTTACAATTAAATCCACAGTTTTATACATTTACCTTACATGTCAGTGAAAAGTTGCTAACCATCATGAAATAGGACAAATTATATCAAAAAGAACCAAAATCCCATAAAAAAATATATCCCAGTATGAAAAGTATTGTGCTCTGGGTATCTTCACAGCCTTCTCTTCTGTGTGCTTACGTACAACACATTGTTCCCGTGGATAAATGTGTCCTGTATTTATTCTTCAGTCGTCCATTTACGTGTTCTTCTGTCTGCTCCAAGGCCATATTCTTGGAGCCATCCAGGCAAGTCAGGACCCCTCGATAATCCACTCCAGAATTTAATTTTACCACAACTGGCCATCCTGTGATTTGCTTTAAGAAGTCACTGGGGGTTTGCTTCTGCAGACTCATTGTAACACTCCTGATCAGAAATCTGCTGGCTGGGATCTTGGACCCCCACTGTACGAGCCCCACAAGTCCAGCCTCCTCAAGATTGTTTTTAAAAGTAACCAGCAGGGTGGAAAAGTATAAGTAAGTGAAACCCACATCTCCCTGTCTCCTCCCCTCCCCCCCATTCTTGACCAGTAATTTCTTAAAACAGTGCTTTGAAACATAAAGCCCACTTTGTGGTTTTGCCAGTGTCACGCTGCTCCCCCTCCTCCAGCTGCCCGTGAGGTGGGAGGCACCGGGACATCTCCGTCGTGTGGCTGTACCTGGCCTGATGGGCCTGGGTGCCCATGGTGGATGTCGCCTTTTCCTGGTGCTGTGACAGTCCAGCAAGGAGCCAGCCACGTGCTGTGGGAGCGTTTCCATAGGTGTCACGTGGACTTGTTAGGTCTGGACACGAGTTTCAAGTGGCTTATTAGTACTGAGCTCAGTGTACTCATGTTGTAAACGTAAGCAGGTTATTTTTAAAAGTATGGCCCATCATTCATCTGTAATCAAGATGAATTGTCCTCTTGTCTTCCCAAGTCTTGGAGCCCGGAAAGCATATATTTTGATGTGGCCGTTCAAAGATTTCCTTCATCATAACATGGCAAAAATAAACTTTAGGATTAGTGCTGAATTTTTTTTTTTAATTAAAGTTTATTGCGGTGGCAATGTTAGTAAAGTTACAAAAATTTCAGGTGTACAATTCTGTAATCCATCATCTGTATCTCACATTGTGTGTTCACCACCCAGAGTCAGTTCTCCTTCCATCACCACATATTGGATCTGAATTTTCAGTATACACGAGGAGTCCATGTTTATTGATGCCATTTTTCAGTCTGGTCTCTGAGACGAAGGACTCACGTGGGCACTGGGCTCACCTGTGACGTGTGACATGCTAACCGGTTTCTTAGCAGGGGAGGCATCCTCTGCGGTGTTGGACTCTCCCCTCATTTGGACGCCTTGGATCTGAATTGAGAAATCTCCAGGGGCCCAGCAGTGCTGGTTACATAACCACTAGTTTACTTCAGAAGGACTGAAACACTGTTTCCTTTTCTTTCCTTTGTTTGGAGGTTACAATTTTTTCTAAGGAACTTTAAATTTTGGAATCGTGGCCAACATAGTACAAAGAGCTGCTGGGCTCCCTCACCTGCTTTCCCATTGTTGACGTTTTGTCACCGTGTGCGGGTCACGACTAAGAACCTGACTCTGGTGCGTGATTGCTAACTGCAGGAGTTATTCAGGTGTCCCACTTTTCCTGGGACTGCCCCTTATTGTCCTGCGATGCCACCCAGGGCCCACGTGGCCATCCTGTCTCCGTAGTCACCTGCGCTCTGGGACCGTCTCTGACTTTCCTTGTGTTTTGGGGCCTTGACAAGTTCGGGACTACCTGCCAGCATCTTGTAGAGCACCCCTGAGCTGGGAGTGGGACCATGGCTGGTGGCCTCCCCAGGCTGTCACCTGGAGAACCCGTGTCTGCCTGGCCTGTCTCTGCAGCTGTTGGCCAGGACCACCGGCTGGGGGTGCTGGCCACCTTTCTCCTCTTCTAATGTTCTGTTTGAGCAGTTTATGGTAAATCCTCATTTCATGTTTATAATTCTGTAGTTAAACTGCTGTTGAAAAATAACACGAGATCGTTTCACTTTTCAATATAGCTTTGTTTCCCCCCATTAAAAAGCAGTTGTATTCTCTTTGAGGAAAACCTAGAAGAGTACATTGAAAAGAGAACGTAACACCTGGAAGTCCCATTCTGATGGTGGGAACAGACAGGAAGCGGAAATAATGAAGGAAAAGAGGCCTCTCCTGCCCCCACATCTGTGCAGCCCCTCGTTACTGTCACACTGTCACTGCATACACACGTTGGCTGTCCCTGGTGTATCCCGTTCCCTGCTGGGTCCACAGAGCTGCAGTATGTGGCATGTGGTGACATTTATTTCTCTGAGTAAGTGCAAATTTGGTCTGTATACACTAATGCTTTGAACTTGGTTAGCGTGAGTGTTCCTGCAGACTAATTCGTTCGTGGCGAGCCATGGCGACTACAGGAACTATGTGTGGTCCGTGGATGGTTGGCAGGGCACCCCTGTCCCCTGTCAGCTGGGACGAACTCTGGAAGGGAGGCCGGTGAAGGGACTCGGGCTTCTCCACTGCAGTCGTGCTGTGCTCCCGCAGGGCCTGGCGCTGGGGTCGGTCTCGTTTGAAGCTGTGATGCCCCTGGCCATCTCAGTCCTCCTGCAGGGGTCGTCGTGTGGGCCTTCTTTTCAGAGCACGCCCCGGGACCTGCTGGGAACAAGCCACACACCTGGGGAGATGTGGCTGCCAGGCCTCTTGGGACACTGCACGCTTCTCCTGGCAACCCCTGGCCTCCCGGCGCCTGCGGCTCCTCCGGCCTGATGGATGCTGGAGCCCGGGCGGCCGGGGCGGGGGCATCGGGCACAGAGAAGGTGACAGTGTCTCACCGCCGCTCCCCTAACGCGTGTCCCCACCCGAGAGGGCCCGTGTGCACTTGCTCTATGAAGAGTGGCAGGAGCCCAGGCCCACAGATTGGGCGCACGGGTGGGAGGCTCCTGTTCTCAACACTGGCCCCTCTGCCCGTTCCGGAGCCAGCGAGCCCCCTCGGGTAACACGCCCCTGTGACGTGCAGGGCCAGCAGGCTTCTGGCCATCTCAGGGGCCCTGGTGGCTGTGGGCAGCAGACGCAGTTGCCAGAGCTCACGCTGTGACACTGGGGTTTCCCCTTGGTGTGATTTCCTCAGCAGCCAGCCCTTCAGGGCCCTGGGCTGGAGGCCCTGGGTGACGTCCCCTCGGGACGGCTGAGGAGGACCGGGGCCTGGGACCTCTGCAGGCAGCTCTGGGCTCTGTGGCTCCAGCTTGTTCAGCAGCGGCCAGGCCTCCTGTCGTGTGGCCCCACGGCTCCTCCCTTCCAGGGGGTTTGTTGGCCTAGTGGTCTTCACCAGTCGTTGGTCTTTCTGGGCATTTCTTACTCTGAGCCCTCCAGACCCTGCACCCCTGCCGGGGAAGGGCAGCGTCGCCGTTGTCCTTCCTCGGCCCTCCCGTGCTGGCCGGCCTTGCTTGGCTGTGGAGCCCTCGTTCCCTGGTTCGGGGACACAGTTGTCAGTCCTTTGCTCCTTTCCACCCTGGTGCCTTTTCTGGGGTGGCCGCCACGAGCCTCCACTGGCTGTCGCTTCGTTCTCCCCCAGTGTTTCTCGGCAGACTGTTGTCTGTGAGCCGTTTGGGTTTCTCCCGGGATTCGCCCTCCTGGCGCGTCCCTTTTGTGTCGTCCAGCCCGGGAGCCTGGTGACAGAGGCTTCTGCGAGCAGCAAAGGCCGAGGTCTTTGTGGCTTATTATTAACCTGACTTCTTTCTGTCTTGTGAGTTTGTTTGAATTTGAACTGTTTGAAATGGGCGTATTTGGTGTATCAGTACAGAGGGTTTTCCCAGTCTCAGCTCCCGGCTCAGTTCCCGTCTCATTCATTCATTTGAACCAATGTCTTGCGATTGACAGGCCTCGCTTGTAGTCATAGTGGCCCAGCGCGAACGGGTTGTGGACACGTAGCACAGCGCATGACACCCGAAAACAATCCGGGAAACCATCCAGCAAGCCCGGTCTGAGCGTGAACCCGCCTTTTGTGGCAGCGATGTCGTGACCTTCACTGACGGGTGTGCATTGAGTGCCTGCCGAGTGGCAGAGTGCGGGCTGGTGATGAGAGGCCCCCAGGCTGGAGCCCTGACCCTGGCGGCCCCTCACTTTCTAGGTGAAGAAAGTGAGAGCCAGTGTAGCTGCCCTCCTGCCCTCCTGCTGACGTGCTGTGCCCCCCCCCCCCTGCAGGTGTACATCGGCGAGCTCCCGCACGACTTCCTGCGCATTGCGCCCACGCAGCAGCAGCAGCAGATCCAGCTGGACGCGCAGGCAGCCCAGCAGCTGCAGTACGGAGGGGCGGTGGGCACGGTGGGCCGGCTGAATGTCACGGTGGTGCAGGTGGGTGTTGCCTCCACTACCCGGGGCCGCTGCAGGTGGCTGTGGGCTTTCGTGCCGCATTTTCTGTGTGGAACTTTCTCTGATTCTGCTTTTTCCTAAAACATACATCTGATGAAAAACGATGGTAAGTTACCCGGGGTGCTCCCCAAGTCCTCAAAGCGTTAGTGGTGAGCCTCCGTTGGTGCCTGCTCCGTGCTGGGCACTGCTCCTTCATGCACACGGTCTCCCTGCCCTGGGGGCAGCCGGGGGGGGGGGCGGGTAGACGCACCGCCACTGTCTAGACGAGGGCACGGGTGGGGACGGCCAGGGCGGGCGGCTGTGCCATCGGGCTCTGGAGCCCACACACCACTCACAGCCCAGACTAAGTACACTGTCAGGAGGCAAAATGGTTTTGGTCACCAGAACTTCCTATAAAACTGTGATGGGGGCAGTGACTGTGTCATACGGCTTCACACCAGCGCACAGTGCAGTAGACGCAGGGACCCCTGTTGGGCCTCGTGAGGAAAGCGGGGCTTTCACAGGTGTGCACTGCGGCAGCCGCTCGGCCACGCTCTTGGTGCTACGGGGTTCGCAGCCGAGCCCCCTGTTCTCACAGTGCACCTTACACCCTCGCTCATGCTCATATTTCTAGGATAGCGCGATACCCCCTCTCTGCGTGCCCTCTGGTATCAGTGAATTCATGCGCTGCTGTCACAAGGGCTGTTTCCTGCCAGCACCACAGGACCATAAGGCACCCCACCCCCCCTCAGCCCACACGGCGCAGCCCGGCCCTCCAGGGGCCCGGCCCATGGTCAGAAGCACTCCGGTTCACCTGTTTGGCCTTTTGGTAGCATTACTCATGGTCTTCCACTTCCTTTGTGATGAACAGTCTTGCCTTGGCTCACAGAGGGTGCTCACTGGCCCTTGGCCTGCCACCCCTGGCCGTGTCCCCTGGTGGACTGATAGGGGGTTCAGTCCCAGCCAGCCCCTCTCCTCCCTGCCCACGCCCCAGAGCGAGCAGCCCCTGGCCCCAGCCAGCCGCTCAGCTCAGCTGCAGACTCATGCGCGCACACCCATCCTTGGGGCCTCTGCCTGCATGTCCTTAGGGGTTTCAGATGTGATGTGCCCCAAATGGAGCTCAGCCCTCCAGCCCCCCACACCTGCTTCTCCCCAGCAGTAGGCAGCAGTTCCGTCCTTCTAGGAGCTCAGCCCTCCAGCCGTGGGCTTCCTCTGACTTCTCTGTCACACTCAAAAGCTCTCGGCTCCGCCCTCTGCGGGCCAGGCTGCAGCACTCTGCCCGCCCCACTGCCAACCCCCGGGGTGGCCCGAGCGTGGCCAGGCAGGTCTCTCTGCTTGGTCCCTTCCCCACTGTGCACCTGCCTGATCCTTTTCTCCCCTAGGAATGTCCCCAGGGGTCCCCGCTTGCTCCCTCACCTCCTCAGGAGCACCCCATGTTCCCATGTGCCCCATTCCTCTCACCTGGTCACTCCCCACAAGCGGCAGGGTTGTCACACGTTCCGTGTGTGATGTGTGTTTGCTGCACACGGCTGTGGGAGACACAGACGTCTGTCTGGCTAGGCCCAGCATGTAGTCACGCCCAGTAAGGATCAGAATGAGCAGGATGGCGTTTCCTTAAGCATTGGGTATGTGGCATTGCAGGAAAGCCTCTTAGAAGTGTCCGGGACAGGCCTGCGTAGTCCGTCCCCAGAGCAGAGGGAGGAGGAGCGTGTGCTGCCATAGCAGAGGGCAGGCGGGGCCTCTGCAGAGTGAGGAGAGTGACAGCCACGGGATCCCGTCGGTATTCCTCGCTTACGCAAAATCATCGGCACGTCCTGACGTTCTTTAAGGTGTTAAGACCAAAGGGCCTTAGCAGCCAGGCAGAAGCACCATGAAAACAGGTGCCAGGAGGCTACGGGCGGTCAGCCGGCCTCACGTTCCTACTGTTGTTTCACAGAAAACGCCAGGGCGATTTCTAAGGCATTTTCCGGGGAAGTTTGCAGTCTTGGGAGCTGCTGTAGCAAACTGGTGCAGAGGACAGGAGAGGAATATTTGCAGCTGTCTGAGGGCTGATGCGTACACCAGCAGCTTTCCGGAGAACATTGTATCTCTCTGAGCATTCCAGGGGGTGCTCCAGCCCCCACGAAAGGGAGCAGAATGAAGGACCCAAGAATGGAGAAGGCCTTGCATAGAAGGATAGTCACAGCTGTGGTTAAAAGTGAACAACATGTAGCTCCAAACAGGCAAAGACAGAAAGAGTAGACACAGTCAGTCGGAAACCAGAGGGCGGAATGGAGGGCAGGGTTCGGGGACCCTTGTGTGCTAGGAGCGCCCCTCCGGGTGTGGGCCTCGCTGTGGGCCGGGCAGAGGCAGCACGCAAAGTGAGGCAGACCCTGCAGCAGCCAGGGGACGACACCTCACGGAGGCTCAGATGGCAGCACTTTTAGCAATGAAGAATTTTTAATTCAGGCAACCCGTTTTATTAGCCATGCCGGTAGGATGCACAGGGTTCTGTGGGATGGCCTGGCTCGTGCCTGGGAGTGAGTCCCTCCCGGTCACAGGTGGCTGTGGTTCACTTCCTGTACTGTTGGCTTCCTGCCAGTCTCCCAGGGCTGGCCAGCGGGCCCACTCTGGCCAGTGGGGCGGGTTGAGCCTTCCCAGGAGGTTCCAGGGTCCCCCGGGGGCGAGTCTGCATCGCTGGGCCTGATGGTGGGGACCACCTGTCCACATGCTGATTATGTGCCATCAGGACCCTTTTGCAGGCCTTCTGCCCTTTTGTTCTCTGGGCTTTGTTCTTGTTCCTAAGATTTGCTAGTTGCTTATACATTCGGGATCCAGGTCCTTACCAGACATGGGTGTTTGCAGATACTCCCTTCTCAGCATCTTTTAGGGAGCAGGCCTCCTTAATGTCACTGCGTCCAGTACCCCATGTTTTCTTCCAGAGCTTGGGCCAAGGTCACAAAGATGTCCTCCTGTTTCTTTTGTAGGACTTTTATAGTTTTAGGTTTCACATTTAGGTCTGTAATCCTCCTGGAGTAAATACTTCCCCACCAGTGACCTAATGTGCAGAGCCTTCCATCTTTCTTACTCATCAAGACTCGTTTTTCCTCCCTGCGAAAGCAGCCCTCCTGTGCCAAGAGCCTGTCTGGCTCGGGGCTGGGCTCCTGACCTACGTGAGACACTCCCGTCCCAGGGAGCCAGTGCGGCTGGTCCAAGGCGTGTTTGGCCCCACCCTGGGCACGGGGAAGGCCCTTGTGGACTCACCCGTCCCGGACCTCGTGTCCCTTGCTCTCTGGCTCCTGGCTCTGTCCCAGGGTGGCCTGCGTGTCAGCCCATTCCGCGGACTGCTCTGAGGAGGGTTGGAGGAACCCCTCTGGCCCGCTGTGCCTGCAGCAGCATCGTCATACCTGCCGGCTCGGCACCAGACTTACGGTGGGTGACGTTCTCCCACCTGGTGCCAGGTCCGCAGCCACATTCCATCAGACGGCCAGACAGACCTGGAAATAGGTGGGAGGGGTGCACGACAGGTAAGCCTGGGACGGTGGCTGCCTTGTGTTCTGATGCCGGCTTTATTTCAGGCCAAGCTGGCGAAGAATTACGGTGTGACCCGCATGGATCCGTACTGCCGGCTGCGGCTGGGCTACGCCGTGTATGAGACACCCACGGCCCACAACGGCGCCAAGAACCCACGCTGGAACAAAGTCATCCACTGCACGGTGCCCCCGGGCGTGGACTCCTTCTACCTGGAGATCTTCGACGAGGTGAGAGGGCGGCCTCTGTCTGGGCTCCGCACTCGGGACCAGGCTGAGCAGGGGACACCTGTCGTTCTGGCGGTGGGGGCATCTCCAGGAATTCAGGCATGCCTGACAGTGTATGGTGTCCCCAGTAGTGGGAAGTGTGTGTCCTGTGTGGGTTCTTTCATAGCTGCATTCAGAAACGTCATCACCAGTGACAGCAGACCCCGAGCACTCTGAATGGAGTGTTGGCACGTCCCCCCCAAACCAGGCACACGCATCATGACCAGTGACACCAGACCCCAGTGCTCTGAGTGTTGGCACGTCCCCCCCAAACCAGGCACACGCGTCATCTCAGTGACACCAGACCCCGAGTGCTCTGAGTGGAGTGTTTACACGCTCCCCTCCCCTGAACCAGGTACATCGAGGCAGCTGTTTGTGAATAGGTTGGATATAAAGTGGGTCACCCCATGGCTGAGTGGGACTCGGGTTCTTGGTGGTACGCCTCGCAGAGTGTCCTTGGGGAGTGTTGGATGGACGCAGCGGGGCTCTTCCTCAGCCCGGTCCTCTGGGCACCAATCCGGGAGCACCTGGTCCCTCCTGAGGCCAGGCAGGTGCCCCAGCAGGTGACAGCTGGGAGGCGTGAGGGTGGACAGCAAGGCTGGGAGGGGCCCTCGGTCCCCGAGCTGCCTGCCCTGTACCTGCCCTTCCCGTTTCCTCCTCCGCACCCTCTGCTCCGTCGGGGCAGCTGTGGTCAGCAGGAGAGCGCCTCCTTTCCCCCGTGTGTGCTCACTGGCCTTCGGGGCTGGGTGGGGGACCTGGGGTGGGGGAGGGGTGGCTTGTGTGTCCAGGCAGCCCCATCTGGTCTTGGAGGGGCCCCTGAAGGGGGGGGCTCCTGGGGGCGGGGCCAGCTCTCCAAGTCCTCAGTGCCCTGTTGTTCCCGCAGCGAGCCTTCTCCATGGACGACCGCATCGCCTGGACACACATCACGATCTCCGAGGCGCTGAAGCAGGGCGAGGTGGAGGACAAGTGGCACTGCCTGAGCGGACGGCAGGGAGATGACAAGGAGGGCATGATCAACCTGGTCATGTCCTACTCGGTGAGGGCGCCGGGCGGGGGTCTGCTGAGGGCGGCCTCACCTCCTCGTTCGGGGACCCTTTGACCCTGAGGAGCTAGGCCTCAACCCGAACTCACAGGGCGTGGTCCCAAGAAGAGCCAGCCGCTCACTGTCCTGGGAGGAGCAGCGTTGTGTGGTGGCCGTGTCGGGTCAGGGCCATCTGCGGTATGGCCCCCTGTGGCCTTGAGGGGCTGGGCCTGCCCGGAGGGGACTGGGGACGAAGGTGCTGGAGAGCAAGGCCTTAGAGCCGGGGCTCTTGCCCAGTTCTGTCTCCAGCCCCCGGCCACTCTTGTGAGTTCCTGCTCTCTCCTGTGTGTCAGTGAGGTGGTGTCATTATTAATGGTTTGTGTAGAAAGTTTCCAGCCCGGGAGCCAGTAGAGAGATGAGTACAGACCCTTGGGGATTGGTCACCCAGCTCAGCAGTCATCCCATTTGCTGCTCTTGTCACATCCCTCCCTCCTTTTAGTGCTGGACTATTTTAAAGCAAGTCTCGGCGTCAGTTTGATTTTGCTCATAAGTGTTTCATCATGCGTCTTTAGCAGACACTTTTACATGAACACAAAACCATTGTTATGCTTAATGAAGTAATATAGCTGGAGTCAGTCCCCTCTGAACTTCTAGCACAACAGGATTGGGGTGTCGGTGTGGCAGGTTGTTTAAGGAGGATGGGCGCCCTGCACTCTGGCGTTCCCTGTCTGGGCTGCACCCTGCGCTGTCCCTCCCAGGACGCTTTCGGTGAGACAGGTGTGCAGAGGTTTTGTGTGGTGTGTGCTTCTCTGACCCCAGGATCATCTTTGTGTCTTCCAGCCACTGCCAGCAGCGATGGTGATGCAGCCCCAGCCCGTGGTACTGATGCCAACCGTGTACCAGCAGGGTGTCGGCTACGTGCCCATCACAGGTGCGTGCAGCTCCTCCCTTGCTGGGTGGTGGGTGTGGGGGCTGGGAGCGTGGCGTGGAGGCCTGCCCTGGTCTTCAGGTGAGGCATGAGGGCCTTCCCACAGCAAGGGCAGGTGTGTCACCTGTGAGTTGTGTGTGTAGGGAGGAAATAGAAGCTGGTTTTTCCCTAACTTGGCACTAATAAGGTGAATTGAAATTGATGGCGACATAGAAATGTAGTTTGTAAACACTTTAGTATGTGAAAGACCGTGTTCCTGTGGGTGAGATGAACTGTGTGCCCTAAAGTGTTTGCTTAGGGCAGAGTAGGTTCTTTATAAGCGGAGACGCGAGCTTTTCCTTGCTGTGTACCTCTGTACATTTTGAATAATCAGGTACTAACAGAAACGTTACAAAGGGAGGAAAGACTCTTGGCCTGAACCCTTTGAGACCCACTCACCCACCGGGGGCCCCCTCTGCAGTCGCATGTCCTACAAACGAGGGCATTGTCCTGCTGCCGGGCAGCGTCAGTCGGGAAGAGCGTGAGCACTGGTGCCCTCTGCGTGTCTTCGGCTGTCCCTCGGGCAGCAGCGCCAGGCCTCAGTCCCATACCCCCTCCAGGCCCTTCCCCCTTGGCCTGGATCCCCAACCTTGGCCACCTCTGCCGGTTTGGAGCGCCAGGCTGGTGGCCCCTCGGGCCCGTCTTTGGTCTGACCAGAGGTGGCGGTGCTGGCGCTTCTCGACAGTACAGAGCAAAGTAGCTTTGTGTCCCCTTCCTGCTCTGCAGTGCCAGGCGAGTGGCACTGGCCCCAGCCCTGACTGCCCTGAGAGTCTGGGGAAGGGCCGTTTGGTGACAACTGCAGCAGAAACCGCCCGCGTTAGCACCACACCTGAATTTAAGATACGGTAAGTCCAGTCGGTGCCCCCATCGCGTTTTCTCCGTAACTGGAAGTCACAGCAGACGTAGGAACACTGAAGCTCAATGCCACTCGGTAAAATGCGGAAATGGTTTGACGTGAAGTGAGAATCGGGTTTTGTTTTCAACTGTTGCTTAGCGCTCTCTCCCTCTGCTGCGAGGCGCTCACTGCTCACACTGACCAGAGAGTGAAATGGGCCCTGCGGCCACGCAGGTTCCTCTTCTTGATGCCCCGTCGTGAGGGGCTTTAAGCCCTTCGTCTCCCCTCAGTCGTGTCACTGCCTGTCTTCCTGCCCAGAGGCAGCTCCCAGGCCAGGCTGCACTGGAACGGGCAGGAAGGACCCTGTGGGTCGCCTGCCTGCACCGCGCAGCAGCCTCCTTGGGCCACAGTGACGTGACTGTGTGTGGCCTCCTGGTGGCTGCGTGGTCTGGAGTGTGTGGAAGAACGTGCGGCTTGGCTGCGAGTCGGGAGCCTCAGTGCACAGTGTGCTGTTCTCGCCGGTGCCTCGGAAGTGCCCTCGCCCCTGCTTTATTGATGGGAGTCTTCTGCGTGTATGCGCGCTCCAGGAGCTGAGAGCACAGCCCTCAGCACGTCCACTCTCACGGTTCACGGGAGGACTTGATTGTCGCGTCCACACTTGGTGACATTGACGTTTGGGCACATGGACCTGGCTGGCCGGGCGTTGGATGGGCTGTGACTGTCTCACACCTGTCCACTCTGACCTGGGCCTTCTTCCCTGGTCAGTAGCAGGCCGGTGTCTTAAAGCGTGTGTCACACAGGGTGTCAGGCGGGGTCTCTGGTCCCGCTCCCCACATAAGAACGCAGGACATGGTGAGGCCAAAAAGGAACACCCACGGAGCCATAGGTAGGGGAGTCAGACCACTGTAGTCTTGCTGGCGGCTGGGTTGGAGAAACAGGAAACGGGCCACAGGATCCACAACTTTCTGTCCACTTCTCTCTGCCAAACAACCCCACTTGCTAGCTGCAATTCACCGTCCTAACTGCAATCCGCGCTTGCTAGCTCAGCCACCATCTTCCTGCTAGCCCCCATTTTCTGCTAGCGTAGCCACGGCAGTTATATTAGTGGCCAGTGGCTCACTGGTTACAGCTGACGGCCAACTAGCCACAGCTGATGGCCATCCAATCACAGTTGATGGCCATTTACTCCCTGAGCCAGCACCTTTCCACGTGAGGCCGAGAGCCTGGACACTGCCCTCCTGGCTCTGTCCCAACAAGTGGCACTCACGTTGCAGTCGCCCTCATAGTCTTCTCGAAATGCTCCCTCTTCTCTCCCCGTTCCCGCGCTGGCCAGTCCATATAGGCAGGAGCGGATCTGCGGGGCGTGCACACGGTCGCCAGGGCCATAGCACGTGCCCTGTTGGTGAGCAGCATGAGGAGCAAGGCCTAGGTGACGCAGACCTAATGTCCCGTGCTCTGTGGCCTCTGCTGGCAGCCCTGGGGGTCATGTGCATGGGTTGTGCTGACGGCAGGGTGTGGGGTCGTAAGAGCTCACTCCAGCCGGGATACTTGCCTCAGACAAGACAGGCTGTCGCCCGTCCCGAGAGCACCTGCGATGGCAGGTGAGGTCACCGTGCTCCCGCAGTGTCCTGAGCATGGCCCGCCATCCCCACAATGACCGCCTGCGTGATGCCGTCTCAACAGGCCCCATCGCCTCACCTGTGAGGAGGGTCCACCTCGCAGCACGTCAGGCTTGGCAACGCTGGGTCAGGTGTGGAGGCAGGTGCTTGGCCAGGCCTGGCCGAGGGGTCCGGAAGGGGGACTGGTCTGCGCCCTTCTCGCTGCTAGTGCCTCAGGAGGTGTCCCGTCCGTTCCTGGTGTGGTGGCCACCATCATGCCCTGCAGCCACCTCCCAGCCCTCAACACTCCCACGTCCTGTAGCTTTGACTCAGGCTGGTGTGGAGGCAGCGTGTGGCTGCCCCAGGGTCTTGGGGATTTGGGAGCGGAGAGAAGTCACAGCCTGAGATCACTTCTGAGTGCCTGTAGGCCTGGTTGGGAGGTTTGTGATTTTGAGGTGTAAAGCACTGGTGCGCCAAGTTCCGCTTTACTCTGGGGAGGTATTACCCACAGTCCTGTGTTGCTAGCTGTCTGTGTGGTCACTTCCCACCTGGACATGTGTCTGTTCTCATGGGACGCGTCGCCTGGACTTGGGGCCGGGCTGCCCCAGGCCTCAGGGATTGGAGACCCGGCCCCAGGCCAGCTCTGCGGTTCCTCCCAGGGGCATCTGGGCCCTTCGCATCGTCCGCCGTGTCCCCCACTTCCCACACAAAGGGGTGATGCGGGCAGGGGTTAGTAGGGCCCCACCTTGGTCAACAGGCTGAGCACTGGGAGGCCCTGTGCCACCTGTCCCCTCGCCCGCATGCCAGCCAACATTCCTAGTCATCGGAGCGTCTCTGCCTGTGGTTCCCACGTGTCGTGCGTCCTGAGCCGGCGTGCAGCCCCATTCAGTGCCTGCCATCCTTTCCTCCCTCCGTCCCTTCTGATTGTGCTGGGTGCCAAGCTGGGAAAGTGGATTCCAGGGTGCATGGCAGGGGAAGGCTGCAGACACTAGATGTCTGGGTCAGCGAGCGTCCGTTCTGTTTGCGCTTGCGTCCTCAGAGGAGGGGCCTGTGTTGTGGCCTTTGGTCAGGGGTGTTGGTCCATGCATCTCAAAGGGACCAAGACCTATGAGCGCCTTGCCCCCACCCCACTGTGAACCGGGCTCATGAGGTCCGAGGTCCAGCCCCCACTCTGCTGGGGGGTGAGTGGGCGAAGCAGGGCTTGCTCTTGGTGCTGCTCGCCTCCGTTTCTCTCCCGTGAGCCCAGGCTGCTTCTGCGGTCGTGTTTCTTGGGTGCCCTTGCCCGTCGGTGGTTGAGAGGCCGGTGGGGTGCCACGTTGCTCCCTCCAGCTGGAAGCAGCCTCGTGTATTGTGGACACACCCACGTCCTAAACTCATCTTGTGCTTGCAGGAGTGCCCGCCGTGTGCAGCCCGGGCATGGTGCCCGTGGCCTTGCCCCCAGCAGCCGTGAGTGCCCCGGCCCGCTGCAACGAGGAAGACCTGAAAGCCATCCAGGACATGTTCCCCAACGTGGAGCACGAGGTGATCCGCTCCGTGCTGGAAGCCCAGAGAGGGAACAAGGGTGCGGCCATCAACTCTCTGCTCCAGATGGCAGAGGAGTCCTAGGCCACGCCCCCCGCTGCCACGTTGCCTCTGGCCCTTCGGACTTGCCAACCCAGGGTTCCCAGGGAGCACTGTCCCAACGCGATTCCTGTGAGAGAGCCCCGTGTAGCCCCTTCCTCTGCCCTCCGTCCGTGTAGCCCTGTCCACACCGTTTGGGATGCATGTGGGTCCTTGGCTCCTGGCAGCCGCTGTGGGGCAGGTGTGGTGTGGGTGGCTTCCCCTCGCTCAGACACGTGAGCCGTGTCCTGTGTGCACACTCACCCTCCCCGGCTTGGGGACGTGCATCTTCCAGCGCCGCTCACTTCTGCCCCTCGCGCTGTCCCCGAGGTGCTCTGGTGGGAGCGGCCTGCCTCGGCCAGGGCCTCAGGAAGGACCGCGCGTCCTGTGCTTTATAACAGTCTGCAGTCATTCGACTTCATAGGGACAGTCCTCTGTTAATTTAGGGCACACACAGTCCATTAACAACTGGTGTGGGGGGGTTGTTAGAACTTGCAAACTGAAGGAAAACTCACGTGCCTCCCTTGACGTGTGGACCTGGGCTGCTCCCCACTGTCCCCCTGGCGGCGGTGCTGGGCCCCAGCCACAGGTTTCCGCCTCAGTGCCAACAGGCAGCCAGCCCCGGGCCAGCAGGGCTGTCCTGGGCGCAGAGGGTCCCTTACGTCTTTTCCTGCTGTGTTCCATGCCAGCTCTGTGGAATGTAATTCTGAGCGGTCGCTTCTCTCCTTGACCGACTCTTGCTCCAGAACCTAAAATTGGGGGTAAAAAGTGAGAAGATACAGTACTTTGCTTATTAAAGGTGTTTGGGGCCTGGTGGCTCACTGCTGACATTAATCTCAGCTTCGTGCCCGAGGACCTGGATTGGGCGACACACACGGTCCCCTGGTGAGTCCACGTTTAAGGCTCCCGAGAGGCTGCAGGCGCATGTGCACCTGTGGGCTACACGCAGGCCCGGCCCTGGCCGCAGGTGCAGGGTGGGGACAGGCTGGGTGTCACCTGGTGACAGTGCGAAGTCTGAGCAGTTTCTCAGGAGCGATGCACTTGAAGCCGTGCGCACGCACTGACCACTCACGTGTGTCGGCTCGGGGCGTGTTAGGCCGCCCTCACTGTCCCTCCTGCAGCTGTTGCCCCAGCCTTTGGACTCGGGGGTCTTCCAGGAGGGACATCAGACAGGCCCCTGACAACGCGGCAGCCGTGGCGGGCAGCACAAGGCTGTCAGTTTCAGTCGTCTGCCCCTGTCAGCTAGAGAAGGCTGCTTCCTGCCGTGGTCAGGGTGGCTGCATGTCCCGGGGGCTTCCTGTCAGCCTGGGGACGTGGGCAGTGGGGTGGGGCCGGCGACAGGCGGGAGCCTCCGCTGACACGGACTGTCTGAGCTCGGGCGGCTCACCCTCACGGTTCAGGCGCTGGTCTCGGTCTCGAGCCTGTAGCAGACTTCTCCCGGGCGGGAAGGTGGGGCCAGGCGGCCACGCTGCCCTGGGACTGGTGATCTGAGCAAGTGGCACAGGACAGATGGGCGCAGGTCCCCAGCCCCAGGCGCGGCCTTAGTGTGTGGGAGCCAGACAGGGTTAGGGTGAGCACGCTGGCACGTCTCTGCTTCTCCACGAACACTGTCCCCGTCTTCATAGGTCGCAGCCACCCCCCACCCCCCATAGGGCCTTTATCAGTCAGCGCCGACTGCTCGCCTCCACGGGGCGCTGTTTTCACATCAAAGCTCATGCCTGCTCCTCGTAGGGACTGCGGTCCCTCTGGGGGGCTTGTCACCCAGCTGCAAAGAGGAGGCCACCGGGACGGGGCGGGTGGCTGCGGTTGTTGGGCCCCCGTGCAGGTGGGCGGAGGCTCGGGCGCTGATGTTTCCTGCTGCCTCAGCACCGGCCCGAGCACAGAGCGTCCGGCGGTCACATCCTCCCCCACCTTCTCGGCGGCGGCTCCTGGGGGCCCTTGTCCCTTTACAAGCACCTGCTGCTGTCGGCAGAAGTGACTCTCAGACGTCGTGTTTCTGGTTCTTCTCCTGGGGTCCAGTGTCCAGAGTTTTCTTTGATTGTAAAATATATTTTTACTTTTCAGCCTTCTAATTTAATAAATGATCTATATAAAAATAGAGAATTAAAGTCCTTTGAGGAAAGTTCACCATTTTTGTTCCTATTTTTTCACACAGCTCGTGATAGGCAGGATTGATGAAGCAATCAGAATAAATTCACTGTAGTAAACTGGCTACAGGACTGGGAATGAAAGCAGAACCCAGTGGCCAGCTTAGAACCTTAACTTAAAGGTTTAGCTCATGTGTGAGTTTTCGTTTTCCAGTGAAAGTTGGCAGGAGTCCCAGGCGCTGTGCTCGACCTCATTGCTTTGTTTCTGTGTGTGTGACACCCGCCATTTCACCCTGGGGGTCACAATGGACTTGAGCCACGAGGCGTGGCTCGCTCTAAGGGAGCCATGCTTAGACTCAGGGCTCCCGCGTTAGGTCACCTCGTCTCTCAGCCGCCTGTTAGTGTGTTAGCGCCACCAGGACACTGGGACCCAACTCAGGTCCCGAGTGTGTGTCCACACAACGCGACCTGAGGACAGGGGGAGTGTGCACAGCCCCCTGAGGCCTTCGTGCCATCTGTAGGGCCAGGCGGAGGACAGGGGCTGCGATGGGGACGCTTTCACCTCTCGTGTCCTTGGGTGGCCCTGCTCCGTGCTGTCCCATCTCAGGTGTGGGGTGGTTTTGGTGGCTTGTTTGGCTTGGGGTTCTAGGGTTTCCACCTGGCCATTCCTGCCATAGGTGAAGGCGTCATGGGCTGGGCCATCCCAATTAGGGCTCCAGGGCCTGGGGAGCAACCAGTGGGCAGACGAGTGGCCCTGTGCACCCAGCTGTCATGGAGCCTGGACAGTGCTCGGGGTCCCCAGTGTCCGTGGGCCCATCTGTGTGCTGGGCCGTCTCCTTTCTCTGGAGCACATAGGGGCCCCTCTGGGAAGGGCAGGGGATTACCGCCCTGGACACTTGGCCGTGGTGTTGCCGGCCGGCCTCAGGGAGCCCAGCCTCCTCCCGCTGAAGGATCTGGTCTGAGAACCCCTTCAGGCCTGGCCGCTGCGGGAGGAGGCTGAGCTCTGCCTTCTGCCCGTTGGGCTCGTCCCTGGGGCCCCAGGCCTGATGGCCGTCACCACAAGAGGCTGCTGCTCAGGACTCTGCCTCCGGACCTCGGGCCCTGCCCCTCCCTGCTGTTTGGGTCCCCAACTAATGGCACAGAGGACAGCCACACTGTGATTCCCAGGACGCAGGTGCCATGGAGCCAGGCTCAGCCTCAGCACCCCTTCCTCGGCTGTCACAAGGGTCGTCCGGGCTCCACTCACGGGGACCACTGCTGGTGCCCAGGCAGCCCAGCAGGCACACCGGCTCCAAGGCTCCAAGGCCGCTCGCTCCCGGCCACAAGCTCCCATAGCCAGCCCGGTGCCCAGCCCCAGCCGGGTGCAGAACTCGTCAGGCCCCGTGATGCAGCCACGGTCCTGCCATCCTCCCTACGGGGTCTGCCTGTCCTCAGCCTGCCCTGGAGGCCCTGACTTCCCACTGTGACATCCGGGGACTGCCATCGACAGGCCGGAGCGCCGGCAGCAGCCGGTTCCACTCCCTGTCACTGAGTCCCATGCCCCCTGAATGCCGGGGAGAGCGCACCAGCCCTGGCCACCACCTCCCACCGCACCCCAGTAACCACTGTGGAGAGCGTTCTCTGCGTGCATTTTGGGCATTTACTGTTACAGTCATGCCTGGGCTTGTTTTGCTATTTTAATTGGGCTCCTGTCGCGGTCTGGTTGGGTGAGGCTACTGGCTTGGTTTTGTGACCTGCCACCGTCTGCCACCTGTTTTCAGTTGTCTTCCTGTTTGTAGTGGTTTTTCCATCAATTCTGTGGGTTTTCCATACACTGATCCTGTCATCTGAAAATAGAGATGGAGTCAGTCCTTTTGTGCGGCTGCACCAGAGTGCCCCCGACGCCTCGAAGGACGGACTGACTCCGCTCCGCTCCAGACGCTGGAAGCCCAACATCACGCTGCTGGCACTCAGTCTGGGGGCCACTTCCTGGTCGCAGATGGCCTGCTGCTCCCTGCGACCTGCATGGAGAAAGGGCTGGGGGCACTGACCCCATCACGGGGGCCCCACCTCATGACCAGTCGCCTCCCAAAGGCCCTGCCTCCTGATGCCGTCCACTAGGGATCAGGTTGCAGCAGGAAATTTGGGGAGCAAACACGCAGTCCCACAGACCTCATGGCTTCACAGATGGACATCATGGCCAATTTACTTCAAGCCCAAGGCCTCTGAGGACCAGGAGAGGGACACACACAGCCCTCCCACGTGGGAAGCGGGGACAGGAGGCCAGCAAGTTCTCACGTGTCCCCGTGGGTCTCAGGCCCGACTGGCTGGATCTGTGTGCTCTCGGGGCCGAGGCAGAGACACAGGAGAACAGGGCGACGTGTGCAAGGAGGCCTCCCGAGGGGCAGGGCTGGTTGCGCGGTGACGCATGGCCCAGAGTTCCAAGGGGGCAGACTGCCACGGGAGCGCTAACAACCGCAGGGCGATGAGGGGGTGTGGACGCAGGGAGGGCGTGATTGTGACCCACAGAGAGTGTCTGTGTCAGGTGCGGCCCTGAGGTCCTCAGCACAGGGACAGACGCGCTCAGGCAGGAAGAATAAAAACCCAACTCAGAATTCACGTGAGAGCAAAGGAACAGGGACACTTCCAGGAGACTGTGTGGGTGACAGTGAAGGGGCAGCTGCAGGGAGGGACTGCCAGGAGGGGCTGTTTCTGAGACGAGTAGGGATGCTGGAGTGGGGGTGGGGGCAGTGCGGCCTCCTGCTCTCCGGTGCCCTGTCCTGCATCCGACCTCACACTGCCTGTCTGGACCATATCCGTCTCTTGGGGTGAAGGCCAGAGCCCTGCCAGGGGCCCCAGGCTCTCTGCTGCCTCTGCCACCCACTGCCCCATTCGGCTCCAGCCGCACTGGCGTGCCCGCCCCAGGGCCCTTGCACGGCTGCTTGCCCCCTCAAGTCTTTCCTCAAACATCCCCCCTCTGGGCAGTTTATTATCATTGCTTTTACTTTTGAAAATGATTTCAAAGCATCCCTAAAAACTGTTCATTTCTGCAAAGCAATCTTCGTGGAAGCAGCAAACTGCAGCCAAATTTAATCTGAAAGTTGAACTTCCCAGGGAAACCAGAGCACTGGCTTTCCCAGACTTGGCAAAGCCCCTCATTTTCTTCATTTTAAGTCCCCGAAATACAGTGCTGGCCCCACATTTCTATCAGTGGGAGGACGGAGCGGGTTCTCAGTGGACAGGAAGGAATCAGCAAACGAAGCAAAGTGCGCGGCACTCCTCGCGATGAGGCTTCGATGGGGTTCTGTGCGAACATTTTCTTTGATGACACAAGGCAGCGCGAGAAGCAGCACGTGCTTGGAGCTTTGCTCGCTTCCTCGGCTCCCGCTGGCAGGCCTTGCAGTAAACACTAAACCTCACACAACACAAGACATCTTCTTTCTACCAATTTGTGACTTTGTCACTAAGAGAATGACCTTCAGCACCTGTTAACTGTAAGGTGTTGCCAACATTAAAGCAATAAATCCCACGTAGGAGAAGATGGAAAAGTGAAAAATTACAAACATTGCGATGCAGGTGTTATTAACTCAGCATGGAAGCCCCGTCACTTTCCTTCCCTGATGTGTGGCACTGGTGTGCAATTGTCCCTGTATACGGCTGGGTGAGTGTGGGCTGAGTGGATGGCACGACGCAGGCGGACCGCGCAGTGTGGGGTGACGCGGGTGCAGGCGGGCACGGGGCTCCGGGCTGGTGGGAGCTCTGCCCTCCAAGCTGCCCACCACGGGCCTCTGTGCCTCCTGCTTACGTCCACTGTTTCTGATCTTGGGCCCCAGACAGGCTGGAAGAGTCGTGGAACCCACGTGGCACGTGGCTTCTGTGCACAGAGGGAGCAGATTGCAGGAGAATGTGACCCTGGCTAGCCTGGACTCCGAGGGGAGTCACTGCCACAAGGCGGTCAGCTCCAGGGGGCACCGTCCAGCACCCCTCGTGGGAGCACTAGAGCAGGCGACACCTGCCCGGCCCCCACACCCCTCTGCCCTTCATGAATCACACGGGAAGACTCCAGATGTCTCTTGGCTCTTGGCCTCAGATGAGCTTGGCAGGTGATCTGGGGTCACCCAAGGGTCCTATCCAGGCTTCCGCTGGGCTGTGGAAACCCACACAAGATCCAGGTGGACCCGCAAGGCCAGGCGACGGGGTCGGGGGTCCACCTGATGGATGAGGGGCCCCCAAGGCTTAGGAGGGAGGCACCACAGCCCCACATTTAGGGCTGCACCGGGCTGACGGCGGGGGGACTGGCCTGGAGCAAGACGAGAGCACAGAGCAGTCTGGGGACCAAGACACGGCCCCCTCTGGCCTCAGGGCCCAGTGGGCAGGGTCTGGGGCAGGTGGGGACCCCGCAGCCGACGCTTCATCTCAGCCCTCCCTCAGTGACTCTGGGGCTATGGTGACATTCCACTTCTTGACCTCCAGAGTGAGGCGGAGCGCAGCTTGTCCAGGCAAACGCGCCTGAAGAGTGCATCTGGGCGCTGCCTCGAGACCGTGAGGGGGAAGCGTCCTGCCTGGCGGAGCCGTCAGTCCTCTCAGTGGGGACCCGCTGTGCTGCTGGCAGACCTGACACCTCTCCTAGGAGAGCCTATCAAGAAGTCAGCTGTGAGCCAGGGGTGTCCCATGTGGCACAGACCTTGATCTCCAGGGCAGAGTCCCCAGTGGCTCGTGCACGGGCTCGTAAACAAGGCTCAGAGCACTTGGTCCCTGGGAAGAGAACAGACTGATAGGTTGGGACTGTACCCCCGAGGCCCACTGCCCTGCTTGACAGGGACATCTCTTTCCAGGAGTGCAGTGTGTTAGGCTTATTGGGAACTTCTCATGGAAAATAGCCCAAAATGTTAGGTGACCTGCTGAAAAATTCTTCCTGAAAAATTTTAAAAGATGACAAGAGAAAGGGGGAACCCAGAGAGATGCTTCCAGCAAACTTGACATTCAGTTCAGGCAGCACTGTGGGGTGTAAGGTGGGGGTGTCACAATGAATGGAGCGGTGTACTCTGTTCACTGTTGGTGGGAATACAAGATGGTGCAGCTGCTGTGGAAAACTGTATGACAGTTCCTCAAAAAATTCAACTGAATTGTCATGTGGCCCAGCAAGTCCACTTCCCCAAAATAATTGAAAGCAGGGACTTGATGAGATATGTACATACTTCGTTCATGGCAGCATGAGTCACAGTAGATAAAATGTGGATGCAACCCAGGTGTCCAAATACACAGAATGTGGTCCATCCACACAGTGGAATTTCATTCAGCCTTAAAAAGGACACTCTGACACCTGCTTCAACACGGACGAACCTTGAGGACATTGAGCTGAGTGAAATGAGTCAGACACAGGACAAATCCTGTGTGATTCCACTTACAGGATATATTAAGTAGAGTCAGATTCACAGAGACAGAAAGTAGAAGGGTGGGTGCCAGGGCTGGGGGAGGGGGTGAGGAGTGAGTGTTTCATGGGGACAGAGTTTCAGTTTGGGAAGATGGAAAGAATTATGGAGATGGATGGTGATGATGGCCACACAACAGTGTGACTATATTTAATACCTCTTAACTGTACACGTAAAAAAAATGGTTAAGATGGCAAATTTTATGTTATGTGGATTGTACCACAATAAAAAAATTTTTTTTTAAACAGAAGGTGAAACTGGAGAACTCTAAAATACAAGGCAGAGGACCATGTTTCTGATCTAAGAGCAAGGGAATAAGACCAAGAAGCACTAACAGTGAAGAAAAAACTTGATAAATCCTATTCATTAAAGTTATGAAGGCCTGTTTTTGATCTGTTGGTTTCTGAGAGGTGTGTTTCTTGTTTGGCTGTGGGTTACCGATTTCTTTGCTGACCACTGTTTGCCTTTAGTACGTTCAACCAGCGTTTACCTTTTCTTCTTGTTAGAGTTCACCCTCCTTTAGTAGCTCTTCCACACAGGGTCTGTGGGAGGTCAACTTTCTGTTGAAAATGTCTTTTTTTTAAATGTCACTCTTAAATGATAGTTTAGTTGGGTATAGAATTCAGGGTTTCAGAGGTATTTTCCCTCGGCACTGTGGAAATGTTGTGCCACAGTCTCCTTGCATCCAGCATTAATGATTCTTATCCCTTGTCAGCAAACGGTCTCGTGTTCTGGTCGCTTTGAGGTTTGTCCTCTTCTTTGATATTCCAAAATCTCACTATCAGGCACTAGGGGTGGGTGGATGTCTTCTTTGGCTCTCACTGAGTGCTTTCAGTCTAAGAGCTCATGTCTTCAGTTCTGAAAGATTGCTGTTGTTATTATTATTATTATTATTATTATTATTATTATTATTTCAAATATTGCCCTGTGGCCCCCTTTCACCACTGGGGCCTCCCCACAATCTCCTTCTTTGAAGGATATCTGTCAGTTTTACAGATAATTCATTTCCTTGTTTTCAGGTGCTGGTATTTTAAAGTTTCTTTCTATCTTTGTCATGGTTTTTGTGTCTGTGGGAAAAACATGTGCACATTTCTATCTGGAAACCAGAAATTCCTTTTGGAAAATATTTCAAGTTCAGGTGACACTGTCTTGTTTATTCATTGTGTTGATTTTTATAGTTATCTCCTCTTTGGCCACAGTAGTCTTGTGACCGCTGTGTGGGCTCTGGAGTCAGACTCCCTGGACTTGAGCCCAGCCTTACCCCTTACTGAAGCAAGTCTTCTCATGGCTTTGTGCCTCAGTTTCCCCATGTGTAAGATGGGAGAAACAATGGCGTGCGTTGCATAGGGCAGTTGTCAGGGTTAAATGGGAACGTATGCTGGCACACGGGAAACACTTCACATATGTGAACTCCGGTCCAAGAAAGGACACTCTTCTTCCAGGTGCCTTACAAATATGTTTAAGTTGCATAGAGGTGCATGGGTTTAAGGAAACAATTGTGCCACAAGAATGACTGAGGTTTATGGATCGCTGCTGTTTTGCATATGAGTTAATGAAGTCTTGGGTGGGAGCATGACCTGGACACAGAACCCCCAAGAATTCAGTCTGTGGGACACAGGTTAAGCTTATAGAAGTTGACCCCAGTGGTGACCAAGGGGGTGCCAGCCTCACCTACAGTTTCGTCAACCCATGGACCCATCTCCCCAGTGGCCTGCCCTGACCAGGCCCACTTTGGTGGGTAGGAAAGCCCAGAGTGCTGGTAGCGACCACTGAAAGGAATCCAGGATCCCCAGGCTGAGCCCCCAGATCCACCTTCCCCAGGAGCTGGGGACCCCAGCCTGTGGGGAGGGGCAGGAACTCTGTAAATGTGAGTTACTGTCATGGCATGTGCGGTGGGAGAACCACACTGAGCATGGATGCACGTCATGTGATGTGGGGAAGGTACAGGAAGACCCGCCCACTCGCCCCCTCCAGCACTGCTTTTGCCTCCCCAGGTGGCCGCCCCGCTCATAACCATCCTGCCCACTTAGAGGTCATTTCTTATCCTTCCTGCGTGGTTAAACCCAAAGCCAGGGCGCCCCCACATCCCAAGGTGCACATGTGGGCCTGGTAAGCGCAGTTCACTGCTGCGGCCGGCCACACCCTGCCTGCTCCCCCCACCCATGCAGGCAGTGTTCTCTGCTCTGGGCAGGGCGACAGGAACCGCAGGCAGAAAGCCTGTCTTCAGGAAACAGGAAGGAACAAATGTACAAGTTGCTGAGTGACAAGTGCCCTGCAGAAAACACCGTGGGAGGGAGGTACGGACAGGCTGGGGAGGGGCGCAGCAGCAGCAGCAGGGGCTCCCCTCAGGGTCTGAGCAGCACCATGTGCCCCACCCCACCATGCAGCCCTGGCTGGTGGGGCAGCTGCTTCCTGCACTGACGCATGTCTGGGGCGCCTCTTCCTGTTGGCTGGTCCAATCTTTACATCTGTGAACCAGTTTCCTAATGAACCCCATGTGTTTGAAATAATGGTGAGGCTGTTTCTGAGCCCTTGGCGGACTCCTGGCTCCTGCAAGTGCCCTCGCAGCCAGAGACTGACCTGGGCCTCCGTGCCCCCTGCCCTGCCTTTCCCTCCCAGCACAAGCCCCCGGGTGGGGGTGCATAAAGCCTGTGGGCCCTGCACAGCTGGGTCCATGGACGGACAGGAGAGCCAGGCGGACACGGTGGGAAGACACTCAGACCTGGAAGTGTACATGATGCTCGGTGTTTATTTGCAAGGTTGGGGCAGGGTGAGCAGAGGAGCTTCGGGGCACTGACCCCTCCCTGACCCACACCTCAGCCATCACAGCCTCAGCCCCAGGTCCAGGCACGGGCATGCAGCCACCTTGCCAAACTCCACTCCCTGGTGGCAGCCGGCCTGGTGTGGGTGGGTCTCAGTCTGCCGTCTGCTGCCCGAGGGGAGCCATGCTCCGCGGGGCTTGGGGGTGTGGCAGGGGCCCCCGGTGAGGAGCAGCACGGCGCCTGCCGATGTGCAGTTTTGCTCTTGGCACCAGGAAGGGGTGAGTTTGGGTGGAGCCAACGCTTCTCTCAGATGAAGGCTGGCCCTGATGGCAGGGCAAGTGGCCAAGGGGCTCTGTCTGGCACTCTCCTCAAGCTGCACTGTCCCCTGCCAGGGTGTGGGTTTCACCCAGGGCAGTGGGACAGGGGCAGAATGGCATCAAACAGTGGTGGCCCCCTAGGATTGAGAGACAGAATTGCCGTCCTTAGGAGCCGCAGGTGAGGGTATGCAGGCTGGGGTGCAGCTGCAGTCATCCACGTGGATGTAGGTGTGCTGGATGGCCGTCCCGTCGGGACACTGCATGGTCACCACCTCCTTGTGGGTCCTGGTCTCCTGGCAGCAGGTACACTTCCGCTGCATGGCCTGGGCCTCCATGGAGTACCTGCAGACACGTGGCACCCTCAGCACCCGCCCCGGCCGGCCCCAGCCCCCGGTCCTGGTTTCTCTGGGGTCTGGAGTCAGCAGCTCACCGCCTTCGAGCAGCCCTGTGCTTGCTGCCTGAGCACGTGGGGCATCGCCGTCCTGGCCTGGCCAGCTCTGGGGCACTAAGGACCGCTTTGAACACTGACCTTTCTTGGCCAGGCACCCTCTCTTCCCAGAACCACCCCCTCAATCTCATGGAGTCCGCAGACCCCTCCTCCAGGGACCTTCCCGACCCTTCTTCCTCTTCTGGCTGAGGGCACACAGCTGGCCGCAGCCGGGCTGACTCTGGCCAGGACACTCTGCCAGCAGCTCTGCCCAAGAGTCTGGTCCACGGAACGCCCTGATTCTGCCCACCCCCCAAGCAGACACTGCCCCAGGCCCCTGGACTCAGGTCCAGGACCGCAGTCCCCCGCTTTGTGCCTCAGCTTCCCCCATCCTGGCTCTAAGGGTCAGGGGAGGCCGCAGGCTTTCTGCAGATGGACATGGAGAGAGGGGAGCTCTTCTGTGGTCACCCCAAGCTGGGCCAAGGAGAGGGACACGTGGGGCCTGGGCGCTGACCCCGTGTGGCTGGCAGCTTGCGCCTGAGGAGGCCCCCAGCGGGTGGGCGGGGCTCTGCGGAGGGGGCGGGGCCCACTCACTTGGACACTCCTGGACAGGAGCCCTCGCAGAAAGTGACGTTGACGGGGGCCTCGCAGTCCCGGTGCCGCAGGACCGTCCTGTTGACTCGGACCTGGCAGGTGTCTAGGCAGAGGAGAGGGGGATCTCTGAGGACCCCGACCTGGGGCTCTTCCTCCCTAGTTCCCTGCGGATCTGCCGCTCAGGGCAGGTTCTTGGGGTTCGGGCAGGAGCCAATGGGCGGAGACTGGGCGGAGCTGGAGGGCGGGGACGGGAAGGTGGTCTCTACTTACCCACTTCCTCACAGGAGTAGCAGCAGCCGGTTTTCCGGAGGGTGCCCTGCAGCGGGGGACAAAGAGCGGGCTGGGGGCGGGTCGCGGCCCCAGGGATGGGCCCTCCTGCCGGGCTTGGCTTGTGGGAGCGTGGGCGGGGTTTCTAAGGTTGGACAGGGGCGTGGCCTACTGGAAGGGGGCGGGGTCTCCTGGGAGATGTGTGGGCGGGGTCTCTAGGGCGGGCCAGGGTGTGGCCTCCAGGGCGTGGTGTGGGCGGGCCCTCTCCGGCAAGGCTGGAAGACAGCCAGGCTGGTGGGATCCCTGGGGCACGCACTCTGCAGCTGGGCACGTCAGGGCAGGGCGCGGGCCTCGGGGTCAGCACAGGAACTCCGTTCTCAGCCTGGCAGTGGTACGCCGTGCAGTTGTCCACGAGGCTGTTGACCCACGTCTCGTTGGGCTGAAATGCACCGGGGAGAGTGAGGCCAGGGTGGGGATTATCTTGTGGGCTGTTGAGAGTTGGAGGGTAGGGTCTTCTGGGTGGAGAGCTGAGTCTGAGCACCCCCTTACCTGGACCAGCCCGCCGTGGGGCGTGAGGCAGGCCGTCTGCACGCACTCCCCGCAGCACTGCCCAGCCACTCTGGAGTACTCCGAACCCTGAGGGCCAGAGGGGTGGTCATGTCTGCACCCCAACCCGGCTCCCCAGCCCTCTTGCCCCCCCCCCAAGAGTCTGGCAGCCTCCTTAGCAGCCCCCACCCTCTGAAGCCGTGTCCCTGTCCATGGCCACCAGGGCAGAAGCTGCCCCGCCCCATTGTCCTGACAGCCTCACCCCTGCTCCCAGCCCCCTCTCCACCTGCCCCTGCAGCCTGCTGGTCCTGCCCCCCAACCCTTCCCCCCATCCTCCTGCTTCATGACCTCCCTTTGGGAAAAAACAAGATCCTGGCAAAGGTTGAGCTAGAGAACCCTCCCTGGGGGCCTGGGTACCAGTGACTCAGGGCTGCCGCCGTGTGGCATGCCAGGGGTCTGGGTATGCCTAGGTGGGTGGGCTCACCTGGGGACAGGTGGTGTTGCAGGCATTCTCCTCACACTGCACGGTCGTGTCCTGGGTGTTCACAGACAGGCAGGTGCACGTGTGGCAGGGAATGGTCGCTGGGAAGGTCGCACCGACCTGCAGTGGATGGGAGGGTGGGGGCAGGGGAGTGACATTGAGGGCACTGGGTTGGGCATCAGGGCCAGGACCCCTCCCTGAGGCTGGGAGAAGCTGAGGCCCACAGAAGGAGGCTTTTTTCTTCTTCACATGGAATTATGGCTATGCCCCCTGGCTGGGCACAGACCTGGAGAGAGGCAGGACCCTGAGTGAGTAGGGACCCCAGGCAGGCAGGAGGGGGCTGGGAGGGCGTTGTCCTGCCCCAGTGGTCCTGCTGGGAGGAAGCTGTAGGCGACCCTGAAGCTCAAGTCCCAGGGGCAGCAGGCATGGGGCTCACAGCCCTACCAGGCTCTGCCAGAGGCACCACCCCCCTCTCCCGTGTCCCCACCCAGCTCTAGAGGGCTCAGAGCCTCTCTGTTCATCTGCTGTCATGGTGGGAGGGGGCAGACAGGGCTGGGCATGTGGAGAGCAGGAGAGGAGGTCCAGAGGGTTCCAGGCCGTCCCACAGTGGATGCGCGAGCTGGGGCCCCAACCCCCGGCCACCCTGCCATCCTGCGCTGAGCCCTTACCCCGTAGATGGTGCCGTTGTAGATGCATAGCTTAGGCCCTGGAAGGAAAGGGAGGACTGAGAGCCTTCCTGGGCGGTGGGAGCAGGTGCTCAGACACCCCCCTGCCCCTAACATTAGCCCCCACCCCACTCACGGCAGCCAAAGGTGGGGCAACAGCTGCCCTCCTCCTGTGTGCGGGTCAGCTCCTCTCCCGGCCCACATTCTGGCAGGCTCTGGGGGCAGGTGGTTGTGTTGCAGACTGCAGGAGAGTTGGGGTGCTGTTGGGGGGGGTGCCCCTGCCCTCTGGCTCTGCTAGTTCCCGGTGTAACAGGGTTTCCCCACAGGGTTTCCCATGGTGGCTGACCTCTCTGTGGCCCTTCTGGATCCCCTCTAGGTCCTCAACTGTCCCCTCCCTCGCCCTCCCCAAGCCCCTGGGCAGACCAGAGGTCGGCAGCCTCGTGTTTAGGTGGAAAAAGGAAGGATCAGGAGCCCCCTCCCCCAGCCAGTGGTCCGGCGGTGTCCAGCCGGGACGCTGTGGCCCTGCTGTGCCCTGCAGGCATTGCCGGCCTGTAGTCTCCACCCTCCTCCGCTCGCTGCCCACCCGCCTGGCCTGCGAGGGCGCAGGGCTCACCGCACAGCGTCTCTGGGCAGCAGGGGTTGTGGGCCAGGGGCCTGGTCACGGTCAGGAAGCCAGGCCGGCTGCACTCCAGGGGCCGATCCTGGGGCTCGCACTGCACCGGGACGCACTGCACCGACACGGAGTCCTCGTCACACACGCAGGCCTGGCAGTCGCTGACCCACCGCTCTCCAGGCTGCAACAGACCAAGTCGGGGTTCCTGAGGGCTCCGGGACCGGGCCTCGGTCTCTCAGGCTGCATCCAGCAGCGGGTCAGGCCCAGCTCAGCTTGGCCAGGGTGGTCCTCAGCCTCCCCCTGTAGCCACCAGCTCTGGAGCAGCCTGAGTGACCGGGGCATGATGCACCCCTGGGTGCCCCACACCAGCCCCATCATGGGGCCACCCCAAAGTGGGGGTCCTCCCTCCCTCCTTCTGCTTGAGCAAGGGGGGCCAGCTGGGGGCAGAGCCACTCACGAATTTGGGAAACCCATCTGGTCCCACGCAGGCTGGAAGGGAAGGAGAAAGGGGGTCACCAGGGAGGGGTTGTGGGGTTCACGGCCTGGTAGCAGAGGCCATAGGGACATGTCTTCTCAGCCTTGGCCACCCCTCACCCCCAGTCAAAGCCTCTGTCTTCCCACTGGGAGCAGAAGCCCCTGGAGAATTCGACGGGTGTCACAGAGCAGGGGACTTGACGGCTCCAGACCACACTGCCACTGGCAGAACGGAGTTGGAGCTGGACCCGTTTGGCACATGGTCTGACATTGAAGCAAGCCAGGCCAGGCCAGGATGTCCCACCCGCTGGCTCTGCAGGGCGGGGTCAGGGGCCCAGGTCACAGGTGGTGCTTACGGCACTTGGGGACACAGACGTCCGTGTATGAGTTGAAGAGAGTGTGGCCATCGGGACAGAAGCAGCCCTCCACCAGCCCCTTGTCCTCTGGGCTCTGGTTCCTGTAAGGCGAGGGGCGGAGGGAGACGGGCGTGGATGGAGTGCAGGGGTTGGTCGGCTGCCGTGGATGCCCATGTGGTCAGGACCAGAGGTCGGTCCGGTGGGGAAAGGGCACTGCAGAGATCTGGGGCTGGCGGCCCTTCCTCCTTCTGTCTCCTCCTGGCCGCCCCCAGACTCTTCATTCGCCGCCCCCACCATTCCCACTGTGACTGGTACTCACCTGGAGTCACAGGTCATGGGCTGCTTAGGGCCGCATGGCTGGTACACCTTTGCAGGCGGGCAGGTGAGGTCTGGGGGCACAGAGATGGGCATCAGGTAGGCCAAGGAGGCCAGAGGCCAGAGCCCGTGGTGGCCTCCCGTGACTCACCGCATAGCCCGGCAGTGGCATTACGCCAGTCACTGCACACGCCCCGGGCACGGCAGAGCGCTGCATAGGCCTCCAGGCTCTGGCAGGGCACCTCGGGGCGGCCGGCCTGGCAACTGTCACTGACGCAGGTGCTAAAGAACGCGCCGGGCGGGATGAGGTCATGGCACTCAGTGAAGACCCTGCGGCAGGAGCAGTCAGAGGTTGGAGCACAGCTGGGTCCTGGGCCCGGGCAGGGCTCGCTGCCCCAGGACGGACAAACCCACAGGGAGGGACTCACTGGCTCAGCATCAGCTCACAGAGGGGCGCTGGGGGGCACAGGGTGGAAAAGGGTGTGGTGGGCATCGGGGCCGGGGAGCTGGTGGTCGGGGGCGGGCCAGTCGGTGCCCAGCAGCCCTCCTTGCTGCTTTCAGGGACCAGCCAGGTGTTGCCCATGTCCTGGCAGGTGGGGGCCATGGTGCCGTCCGGCCGGCGGCAGTCGTCCATCTTGTTATTGGTGCAGGTGCCTGGCGAGTGTGGAAGCCGGGAGGGTCACCACAGGGGCCAGGCGGGCACCCAGCCTTGCCATTCTCCAGCCTTTCCCCTCCTCACCCCTCCCTGGTGGTCACTCAGTTATGAAACACCGATTACTGAGGCGGAGTGGTAGCTCTGCCTGGGGCAGGAGGCAGGGGGAGCGGGTCCTGATCTGGGCGGTGGGGATGTGGCAGGCAGCTGGCACCACAGGGCTGCCAGAGGTGGGCGGTGGGGGCACAGGCAGGGCTTGGAGGGAGGAGCAGGCCTGTGAGCCACAGCAGTCGCTCGTGCTCCCGTGGACTTCCTATCACATCCCCACTCACCACACTGGCCCTCGGTGTTGTGGCTGAAGTGGCTGTAGGACAGCCGGACCTGGAAGACCTCCCCGTGGAAGGTGACGCTGACGCCGATGGCCGGGATGTCGATGTGCATGGCGGCGTCCACCGTCACAGACACACGCACGCCATTCTTGCTGAAGCCCTGGCTCACCTGCACGTGGTCGAACAAGACCTGGGGACACAGCCAGGGACATGTAACCGGGGGTGGTGGGTGCTCCCCTCAGGCCCTGGGGCCCAGTCTGTGGTGGTTGGGTTCCGGGAGCACTCTTGGCTGTGGGCAGCCCTCCCCCCACGGCCTTCTGCCCCCAGTGTGCCGATGGCCCTGCGTGGCGGTGTGCCCTGCCCCCTCTCTGAGGCCCCTTTGGAGCTGGCCTCCAGGCAGGGGAAACGCGTGCAGGAAACCTCCCTGCGTGGAGGCCCATGCGCCCCCTGCACCCGCACTCACCAGGCTCTCTTCCTGCCCGTCGGCGTTGGTGATGGTGGTGAGGACAATCTCCATGGACTCATAGTGGACACTGAGGGCGCGGGGGCAGCGGGCGGAGGCTGTGGTGGCCCCACAGAAGTAGTTGTTCAGGAGGATGGTGAGGTTCCCGTGGCGTGGGCGGATCTCCCTCATGACGACGTGGGTGCAGTTGTCCCGGAAAGAGTAGGAGGTGCCGTCGAAGGTGATGTAGTTGGAGCCCCCCCAGCTACTGCAGGAGCCTGTGGACACAGACAGTCCCCTCACACGGCGCCCCCCAGACCTGCCACCTCCGGGGAGTGGCTCAAGCCCCCACAGCGTCAGTTGCCTCATTTTTAAAATGGGTGAGTGGGTTGGTTGGTGGCCCCAAGGACACGCCCACTCAGCCTGTGGATATGACCTCATTTGGGAAAGGGTCTTCACAGCTGGCATTAACTTAAGGGTCTGGAGATGAGAGTATCCTGGCTTGCCAGGTGGGCCCCAAATCCAGTGACGAGTGTCCTCAGAAGAGACACAGAAAGAAGAGGCCACGTGAAGACGGAGGCAGAGACAGGTGACACAGTGACATGGCCACAGCCCAGCGATGCCTGGAGCCCCAGAGGCTGGCCGAGGCAGGAGGACCCTCCCCTGGAGCTGGTGGGAGGAGTGGCCCTGTGACACCTGGCTCTCGGGCTCTGGCCCCCAGGCCTGTGAGAGACTTGTCCCTGCTGTTTTGAACCACCTGGTTTGTGGTCCTTGTTGCGGTGGCTCCACAAAAGGTCACCCAGGACCCCAGGAACTGCGCCCTGTGTGCCCCCATTCCCACCCCTCCTATCCCTGGTCTCAGGCGCCCTGGCATCCCCATGGGCGTCTGGTCAGCGCAGCGCCTGTGCTATGTGTGTGCCCAGCTGTGCGTGGCTGCTGCTCTCACACTCGCACTCATAGTGGTACTGGCAGGGGTCCTGCTGGCTCTGCACTCTGACAGGCAGGTGCCCGTTCACGCAGCTGATCTTGGCCACGGGCTCCGGCTCCAGCAGGACGATGCGGTTGTCGCCCTCGCACCGAGCCAGCGTGCAGTCCTCCAGTGTCCAGGACTCATTCACCTGGTGACAGCAGGCACAGGGTCACTGGGTCGGACAGCGAGACCCACCTCCACCACCCTTGAGTCTCGCATGGCCTGGGGCAGGGCTGTCCACTTGTGCTGTGTGGCCCCAGCTGCTGACCCGGCCCCACACCCCCGTGCCTCACTCCACCCAGAGCTCCCCGTGGAAGGTCACTGAGGGCCTCAAAGTTGGCCCCACTGGAGCCCTCAGCAGCCCCTGACCCCATGCACACAAGCATAGGGAAGGCAGGGAGGCGGCGTGCACACCTGTCGGGGAGGGACGGTGAGGTCGCAGCCCCCAGGCGGGGAGGTCGGGGAGGTCGGGGACACGGAGGATGGGGGCTCTGGGGGTGAGGAGGTAGAGCAGGCACCCTGGAAGCGTTCGAGTTCACAGTGTGGGCTGCAGACAGCATAGAAATGGCAGCCGGCTCCGTCGCTTCTGTTGTAGACGACGTCCCCTGTGGAGGAGAAAATCAGAGCAACAGGGCACCTGGGTCAGCAGGAGGATTGGCAGTCACAGGGAGGGGCTTCGGGGACACGAGGAAAAAGTATCCTGGTGGATGGTCCATGAGGAGAGGACAGGCACTTCCACTCACCTGGTGAAAAAAGCTGTCCAAATGCCAGGCACAGGCAGGGTGTGGTGGGGACAGGTGGGCTTGCAGAGGCGGTGGGCCCGAGTGTGGTGAGGACGGAGGGGGACATGGTGGCTGGCGTCGAGCTGGAGGAGGTCTCTGGGAGCCGGGGAGTGCCCACCGTGGTGCCCGGCATGGAGGTGCAGTGGCGGTGGTCACAGCACAGCAGGCGCACGTGGAAGTTGTGGCAATATGGCACGCGCCCTGGCTGGTCACGGTTGCGGCACACCAGCCCGAAGCTCACATTGCACTGGACCACCTGCCCCACGTCCGTCAGGCTCACATCTGGCGCCTTCTCTGAGCGGCACTCGATGTCCTGGGGGCGCTCGCAGAAGACGTAGCCGGCCAAGCGGAGCGCGTCGAAGGTCTCAAAGTCCCCGCCATTGGGGCCGGGCTTGGGGTAGTCCGCATCAAACCAGTCTGTCCACGTGCACTGCGGGGTGCAGGCCCCAGAGATCGGGGTGGTCATGGTGGTCGAGGAGGGGCTAGGCGTCAGGGGGCTGGACGGCAGGGTGGTCCCAAAGGAGGGACCAGTGGGCAGGGACCCTTGGGTGGTCTGTATGGGCGTGGTCACCAGGGGGACCTTGTTGGGGGTACTGGGCCAGGCTGGCTTGGTGTTTATGGGCGGGGTCCCTGTGGAGGCAGAGAGACTGGAGACAGAGGCCCTCTCGGTGGTCCTGAAGGAGGTGAGAGGTGTCTGGGTGGTGTGGCTGGTGACCCTCTGTGTGGTCCCGGGAGAGGAGGGACCTGTCTCAGTGGTGGCAGTGGTGACCCTCTGGCTGGTCCCGGGAGAGGAGGGACCTGTCTCAGTGGTGGGGATGGTGACCCTCTGTGTGGTCCCGGGAGAGGAGGGACCTGTCTCAGTGGTGGCAGTGGTGACCCTCTGGCTGGTCCCGGGAGAGGAGGGACCTGTCTCAGTGGTGGCAGTGGTGACCCTCTGGCTGGTCCCGGGAGAGGAGGGACCTGTCTCAGTGGTGGGGATGGTGACCCTCTGGCTGGTCCCGGGAGAGGAGGGACCTGTCTCAGTGGTGGCAGTGGTGACCCTTTGGGTGGTCCCTGGGGAAGAGGGGAGTGGCGGTGTGGTGGCCGTGGTCCAGAGTGCTGTGGTCCCCAATAACTCCTTGCCCGTACTGGTGCTGGTGGCTGGGGCCATGCTGGCACAGTGGCTGTAGTCGTCGCAGCAGCGCACACGTATGTGGTAGTTGAAGCAGGTCTGGCCCCACCCCTGCCGGTTGTTCCTGCAGATAAGCCCGTAGTCCAGGTCACACAGCACCACCTGGCCCAGCTGCTCCAAGGGGACTCCCGGGAAGAGGACGGCCTCGCACTCGATGGCGTCTGGCTCTGCGCAGAGCTGGCTGCCCAGACCTTCTATTTGAATGTAGGTCTCAACATCACCCCCGTAGGGGCCCGGCCTGGGGCGGTCACTGTCCTGCCAGTCGGTCCAGCGGCAGGCGGGCTGGCACCAGGGGGTTGCAGTGGTGCTGGCTGAGTTGACGACGGGAGGGCTGGGGGTTGTTAGGGATGTCGGCCTCAGGCTGGTCCCCAGGGAGGTCACTGCTATGGTGGCTGGGGTTGTGGGGCAGTGGCTGTTGTCGCAGCAGAGCACGCGGATATGGTAATTGAGGCACATCTTGAACCGGCCGCGCTGGTCTCGGTTACGACATACCAGGCCCTCCTCCAGCCTGCAGAGCACCACTTGGCCCACCTGTTGCAGGGGGACGTCGGGAAGTGTCTCGGCCCGGCACTCCAGGGCCTGGGGCTTCTCACAGATGGGCTCGCCGGCTGCCCGGAGGTTGGCGAAGGTCTCAAAGTCCCCACCAGAAGACCCTGGCACCGGGTAGCTCTGGTCCAGCCAGTCTGTCCAGGCACAGCGAGGCTGACAGGAAGTGGACTTGGTCACGGAGGTCGTTGGGCTGGGGATCAGGATGGCCGAGGTCTGAGTGTTACCCTGGGGCACTGTTGTTGTGGAGGCAGCCGTGGAGGGGTGCAGAGTAGTGCCCAGCTCAGGCGTGCTGGGCGATACGGTGGCCCTAGTGCTGGGCTCTTGGACCGGGGAGGTGCCTATGGAGGCTGTGGAGGGCCCAGCAGAGGGCAAGGAGCTGGTGTGGGTGGTGGCGATAGTGGTGGGTGTCAGTGGGGTGTGAGAGGTCTCTGGGGACCGGGAGGTACCAGCCGTTGTGCCCGGCGTGGAGGTGCAGTGGCGGTGGTCACAGCACAGCAGGCGCACGTGGAAGTTGTGGCAATATGGCACGCGCCCTGGCTGGTCGCGGTTGCGGCACACCAGCCCGAAGCTCACATTGCACTGGACCACCTGCCCCACGTCCGTCAGGCTCACATCTGGCGCCTTCTCTGAGCGGCACTCGATGTCCTGGGGGCGCTCGCAGAAGACGTAGCCGGCCAAGCGGAGCGCGTCGAAGGTCTCAAAGTCCCCGCCATTGGGGCCGGGCTTGGGGTAGTCCGCATCAAACCAGTCTGTCCACGTGCACTGCGGGGTGCAGGCCCCAGAGATCGGGGTGGTCATGGTGGTCGAGGAGGGGCTAGGCTTCAGGGGGCTGGACGGCAGGGTGGTCCCAAAGGAGGGACCAGTGGGCAGGGACCCTTGGGTGGTCTGTATGGGCGTGGTCACCAGGGGGACCTTGTTGGGGGTACTGGGCCAGGCTGGCTTGGTGTTTATGGGCGGGGTCCCTGTGGAGGCAGAGAGACTGGAGACAGAGGCCCTCTCGGTGGTCCTGAAGGAGGTGAGAGGTGTCTGGGTGGTGTGGCTGGTGACCCTCTGTGTGGTCCCGGGAGAGGAGGGACCTGTCTCAGTGGTGGCAGTGGTGACCCTCTGGCTGGTCCCGGGAGAGGAGGGACCTGTCTCAGTGGTGGGGATGGTGACCCTCTGTGTGGTCCCGGGAGAGGAGGGACCTGTCTCAGTGGTGGCAGTGGTGACCCTCTGTGTGGTCCCGGGAGAGGAGGGACCTGTCTCAGTGGTGGCAGTGGTGACCCTCTGTGTGGTCCCGGGAGAGGAGGGACCTGTCTCAGTGGTGACCCTCTGGCTGGTCCCGGGAGAGGAGGGACCTGTCTCAGTGGTGGGGATGGTGACCCTCTGGCTGGTCCCGGGAGAGGAGGGACCTGTCTCAGTGGTGGCAGTGGTGACCCTTTGGGTGGTCCCTGGGGAAGAGGGGAGTGGCGGTGTGGTGGCCGTGGTCCAGAGTGCTGTGGTCCCCAATAACTCCTTGCCCGTACTGGTGCTGGTGGCTGGGGCCATGCTGGCACAGTGGCTGTAGTCGTCGCAGCAGCGCACACGTATGTGGTAGTTGAAGCAGGTCTGGCCCCACCCCTGCCGGTTGTTCCTGCAGATAAGCCCGTAGTCCAGGTCACACAGCACCACCTGGCCCAGCTGCTCCAAGGGGACTCCCGGGAAGAGGACGGCCTCGCACTCGATGGCGTCTGGCTCTGCGCAGAGCTGGCTGCCCAGACCTTCTATTTGAATGTAGGTCTCAACATCACCCCCGTAGGGGCCCGGCCTGGGGCGGTCACTGTCCTGCCAGTCGGTCCAGCGGCAGGCGGGCTGGCACCAGGGGGTTGCAGTGGTGCTGGCTGAGTTGACGACGGGAGGGCTGGGGGTTGTTAGGGATGTCGGCCTCAGGCTGGTCCCCGGGGAGGTCACTGCTGTGGTGGCTGGGGTTGTGGGGCAGTGGCTGTTGTCGCAGCAGAGCACGCGGATATGGTAATTGAGGCACATCTTGAACCGGCCGCGCTGGTCTCGGTTACGACACACCAGGCCCTCCTCCAGCCTGCAGAGCACCACTTGGCCCACCTGTTGCAGGGGGACGTCGGGAAGTGTCTCGGCCCGGCACTCCAGGGCCTGGGGCTTCTCACAGATGGGCTCGCCGGCTGCCCGGAGGTTGGCGTAGGTCTCAAAGTCCCCGCCATTGGGTATGGGCTTGGGGTAGTCTGCATCGAACCAGTCTGTCCACGCGCACCGTGGCGTGCAGTGCCCGGAGGTCGGGGATGTCGTGGTGGTGGAGGAGCCCAGCGTCAGGGTGCTGGAGGGCACGGTGGTCCCAAAGGTCGGACTGGTAGGCGGGGATGTTGCGATGGTCTGTATGGGCGTGGTCACCAGGTGTGCTGTGCGGGGGGCACTGGGCGAGGCAGGTGTGGGGGTCGTGGGCAGCGTGCTGGCGGTGGGGCAGTGGTTCACGTGGTCACAGCAGAGCACGCGGACATTGTAGTTGAAGCACATGTTGAACGGGCCCCTCTGGTCCTGGTTGCGGCACACCAGCCCGGCCCGCAGGCTGCAGCTGACCACCTGTCCGATCTGGTCGAGGCTTACCTCGGGGTAGCTCTCCGCCCGACACTCGATCTTCTGCGGCTCCCGACACATCCTGCCGCCAGCAGCCCTGATGTTGTCGTACGTCTCCATGTCTCCACCCGTGACCCCCGAGGTAGGAAAGTCCACGTCGAACCATTCTGTCCACTCACACTTGGGTTGGCAGCCGGTTGTGCCCTGGCTGGTCGTGGCCTCAGTGATGGTCCCCGGCCCCCCGGTTCTCTGTGTGCTCATTCCAGTGTGTGTGGGGGATGGAGGGCTCGTGGTGACCGTGCCAGCTGTGCCCCCTGATGTTCTCAGAGTTGAGTGAGCCGTGGTGGTTCGTATCGTCTCCACCCCCGTGGTGGGTCCCTGTGGGGTGCCCCTTGTGGTCCCCTGAGGGGTTGTGCGAGTCAGGAGTGATGTGGCCCTACCCGGGGTGCTGGGCTTTGTGGAGCTTGGAGGAGACGTGGGACTCCTTGTGGCGGATGTCACGAGTGTGTCTGCGTGGCTAGGGTTTGGAGATGCTGCTGAAGACATTGGTTCTGTTGAGAGGAAGGGCACTGCTGTGGTGCTGCCCAGGGGGGCCTCCGTGGCTGATGGTTTGGTGGAGGTGGTAGTGGTGATGGAGGAGGTGACAACGGTGGCAGTGGTGACAGTGGTGGTGGTTATGGCGGTGGCAGTGGTGGCAGTTATGGGGGCAGTGGTGGCTGTGGTGAGCTCCCCGCAGTGGTCGTGGCTGCAGCACAGCACACGGATCCTGTAGTTGAGGCACATCTTAAACAGGCCCACCTGCTCATCATTCCTGCAGACCAGGCCGAAGCTGGGGTCGCAGTGTACGCGCTGGCCCAGCTCCTCGGGTGTCCTGTTGGGGAAGTTCTCCGCCCGGCACTCTATGTCCTGGGGCTGCGGGCACACGGCACCCCCCGCACTCCTGATCCTGTCGAATGACTCGATGTCCCCTCCGGCCTCCTCAGATTTGGGGTAATCCTTATCAAACCATTCCGTCCACTGACATCGGGGCTGACAGGTGGTGCCCTGAGCCACGGAGCTGCTGGCCGTCCTGGTCGTGATCGTGGTGGGAGTAGCGGGTTGGGTCTGTGAGGTGAAGGCCACCGTTGTCTGGAGGGCAGGGGTGGGCAGGGACTCACTGGTCAGCCCCTGGCTTGTGCTCGGGCCCGGGGGGGTGCTGCAGGGCACGAGGTCACAGCATAGGACCCGCAGCTCGTAGTTGTGGCAGACTGAGGGGCTCTGCTCGCTGTTGAGACACGTGAGGCCCCGCTCCAGGCTGCACTCCACCTTCTGGCCCAGCTGCTCCAGGGGCATGTCAGGCAGCTGCCGCGCCCGGCACTCGACACTGGCTGGGGCCAGGCAGACCTGGTGACCCCTCTGCCTCAGGTTCACAAACGTCTCAAAGTCCCCACTTCCCATGCTGGGCTCTGGATGGTAACTGTCGTACCAGGCAGACCAGCGGCAGAATTGGTGCACACACACGGTGGGGAAGGTGGGGACCGGGCCTGTGGGGGTGAGGGAAGGAGATGCCATAAGCCTCCTCTGCCCAGAAGGTGGGGTGACCCGTGTCCCCTTGCCCCAGGGTTGGTCCCTGGGCCTCTGCAGGGTCCCTGTCCATCTCTCATGCCCAGGACACCTGTGCCGAGTTCCTGCTGGGTCTTCCCTCCTCATCCAGAGCCCCAGGCTTCCCCCAGGTCAGCTTACCTGTCGTGGGGGGCAGGGCAGCGGTGGAGGTGAAGGTGAAGGGCGTGGTGGGCAAGGTTGTGGGACATTCGGTGGCGCTTCGGGTGATAGTTGCATTGTTTCCACAAGTGGCAGTCAAGCAGGCGCCAAGCCCGTCGGTCGTGTTGTAGATGGTGTCCCCATAGCTGTAGGTCCTGCCCTCATAGGTGCACTTGCAGGCTGGGGGACATGGCAGGCACAGGGCTCAGTGGGGCCCCAGTTCCCAGCCCCCTAACCAACCTGGCTCCTTCTTACCTGCGAGGCTGTGTGTGCACTGTAGGCCGCTGGGGGTGCAGTCACTGGGTGGAGAGAGAAGAGCTGAGGACATGCAGCACACAGGCCAACAGCCCCAGCCCAGCCCCTGCCCTGCCTGCCCCCACTGCTCCCCTCACCAGCTCTGGCAGTTCTCTGCTGTGGGGACACTGGTGCCCACATCGTAGTAGTTCCCATCCTGGTCGTAGCAGCCACACTGGGCCACACACTTCATTTGGTCCTCGCTGAAGAATGGCTTGCTGGGAGGACACTTTGGGTAGCAGCCTGAGGCGGGCACAGGGTGGGGAGAAGACTCACCTTCTCAGACCAGCTGGTCAGTGCTGCCTGGGGCGGCCACCCACCCGTGCCTCCTTGTCCCGGGCTGTGGTGTGCAGGTGGCAGGAGCCCAACTGCCCTCTGGCACCGCCCCCCATGCCTGTGTGATGTCCTAGGATAAAGAGGTGTGGGTCCCCAGGAACAGCTTGCCCCTCACCTTCCAGGCCTGGGAGGTCCATCAGGCAATGTCCACTGGGGTTCCGGCAGGTTTTCAGACAGGGGGCCCCGCAGGGCTGGTAGTGCCACTCGCACTCCCCTTGAGGGTTGTAGTAGTCGCAGAACAGGGCTGAGCATGGAGGACAGAGGCTAAGGGAGCCCGCCAGGCCCCTCGTCCCCTGGGCATGCTAGGGAAGTGCCAGGCTGCATCTGGGCCGGCCTTGTCTCAGGAGTGGAGAGGTTTCAGGGTCCCACCCCTAGCATTCCAGTTTTACTTCTTAGCCCTGGACTCGGAATGACTGTCTCTCACTGAGTCACCTCATTTTGGGATGACCTGAGTATCTGGATTTTATGGACATGTACGTGCACACGTGTGTGGTGTGTGTGTGTGTTGGGTATCCTTCATACACACGTGTGCGGGTCAAGCCCCAGGGCTGCTCTGCCTCCTCCCACACTCGCCCTTCAGCACCAGGGACAGAGCCCAACTCACGGCAGACGTCCGGGGTGCGCCAGGACACACACACGCCCACCTCGTGGCAGGCCTGGGCGTAGGCGGCCACGGCGGTGCAGAAACACTCGCAGTCACCCCCCGAGTCACACGCACACGCGTCGCTCACGCAGGCCTCGTAGTACTTGGTGGAGTCAACCTGGGGACAGAGGGCCGAGGGGCCACTCAGCAAGAAGAGCTGACATCCCACCCGGGTCGGGGACAGCAACACACCTGCCACCTGAGACCTGTGACTTCTGTGGCCAGAAGGCTCCTGCCCACCTGGTATTTTCGCTCGTGCCCCCGCTCCCCTCTCTGACTGTACCCCTGCCCTTTGTCCCTTGCCTCTGCTCAGCATCTCACTCAAGTACAGACCAGCCTGCCCTGCAACCGTCTGGGGACCCTGTCCGACAAAAGGGGTGCTGTTGTGTCCTTGGGATGAGGGGGCTGCCCTCCCCAGCCACACTTCTTCCTCCCAGGCGGCAGAGCCCAGCGGACCCGTCTCATGGGCAGCACCACCCGAGGCAGGGGTCGCAGGTCAGGTTCATAGAGGACACAGAAGACAGGCTCAAGGGCAGGACCCTGACGCTGTGGCCAGGAGTCGGCGCGGCACGCTCGTGCTGCTCTAAGAGACCGTGTGCGTGAGCTGCCACTGCGTCCTCGCCCGCAGGAAGGACCCCTGGGGAGTCTACGGCTGATCCCTGCTTCTCTGCACCCTGTGTCCCAGCGGGGGGGGGGGGCAGGTCAGGGACTGTGGGAGGACAGGGTGGGAGCAGGGGCTGACACGAGGCTCTGGATGGCTCACAGCCCTGTTTCTGGGGGAGGAGGCTGAGTGGTTGGGGGAAGCAGTGAGGTAGCTCTGTGCTAAGATTGGGGACATGGGCACCTGCCTGGTGGGAGGTCCAGACGGTGTGCCTTGTGGAACAGCCAGTGTGAAGACCGTCCTCCGAGGCCCAGCCCAGGCCAGATTCAGCCCCACCCCACCAGCCCAGAGACCCTGCCCTTGAAGCCCAGAGCCGCTGCCCCTCGGCCCACCTGAGAATGACAGGCGGTGAAGGTGGCGCTGGTGATGATGCTGCACTGCTTCTGGGCCCAGGACTTGCGGGACGGGTTGGCGGTGCAGGGGTCCCTGGGGGCCGGGGCATCCGGGCAGGATGGGGAGAACTTCCAGCTGTTGCCAAACTCCAGCACGTCACCCACCACAGACCGGCTCCGTGTGGTGAAGTCGTTGACGGCGTTGTCGTCAAAGTTCCCGCAGAGCCCGCAGACCCTCCCCTGCAGACACAGCGACATAGGGGCACATGGGGCTGGGGCTGCAGGGGGCATCCTGGCCTGGGAGGGGTGACTGCAGGGCACTCGATTTCCCCAGGCAGTGCCCAGTGAACTTGCAGGAGGATGGGGTGCACAGGGGATCCTGCAGTGGACAGGTGGGCAGGCAGGGAGGCGGGCAGGTGGGCGGGTGGGCAGGCAGGGAGGCGGGCAGGTGGGCAGGTGGGCAGGCAGGGAGGCGGGCAGGTGGGCGGGTGGGCAGGCAGGGAGGCGGGCAGGTGGGCGGGTGGGCAGGCAGTTGGGCAGGCAAGTTCGCACTCCCCGTAGAACCTCAGCCCAGGGGCATGGAACCCTTGAGCTGAGAGACCAGGGAGCAGAGCGGCTTTCCAACAGGACTTGGACATACCCGCTAGTCGGTTTGGTCTCAACACATCCCTTTTTGGAACCCGACATTGTGCATGGCTCACGCCACAGCCCTCAGCAGACTGTCGGCTGCCAGAGGGTCAGGTCGAGGAGTAGGGGCTCTGTCCCAGCCTGAGAGGTCCTGCAGCCCTCCTGCCTTCACCTTGTAATCCTGGTGCAGCCGGATGAACACGCTGGTCTTCCGGTCCCAGGACACGAGCAGGCCGCTGCGAGTCTCGACAGCCAGGTGGGTGCCCATGTACCGGATCCTGTAGGGCAGGTCTCCCCCAGGCCCCCTCTGCACCACCTTGTGGGCGCCACTGTGGAGGATGAGCTCGTAGTTCTGCAGGGGGTGCATGGGAGCTGAGGGAGGGGCCAGCCTGGGGCCAGAGCCCACCCTGTGGCCTTAAGGAAGACCCGGCCTCCTGACACTGTCGGTGAACTTGAGGTGGGAGGCTGGGCAGAGTGAGCTGGGAGCCGGGGCCACAGGCAAGCAGAGCACACGGGCTGCCCCCCGCCGCCCCCTAGCACTGCTGCCTTCCTTGTGCCCCTCTCCACCCTTCAGGTGAGATGTCCCCAGCCCGCAGCTCTGCTCTCTGCCCTGCAAACTCTGACTTCCCTCTACACTTCCCGAGGTGCTGTTCCCCCACGGGACGTGCGCACGTCCTAACGCCCAGAACCTATTGGGGAAAGGGTGTTTGCGGATTGATTAAGTGTGGCATCCCTAGACATCATCCTGGACTTAGGCTGGGCCTGAACCCAATGACCGGGTCTCTATGAGAGAAGAGAGGGGGAAAGGACACACACAGGAGAAGCCACGGGGTGACAGAGGCAGAGACTGGAGGGCTGTGGCCACAAGTCCAGGAAGGGCCGCCTGGAGCCCCCAGCAGCTGGATGGGGCAGGAAGGACCCTCCCTTGGAGCCTTAAGTGGGAGCTCAGCCCTGGGACACGTGGATGTCCGAGTCCTGGCCTCCAGGCCTGGGAGAGGATGGATTTCTCTGGTTTTAAATCCCTGGGCTCTGGGCACTTGTTTTAATCATCCCAGGACACAATACAGCTGGGGGGGCACTGGGGGATCGGACAGAGTGGGGCAGGTCAGTTGCAAAGGGGGGAGATCATTCCAGCCCCCCCTCACCTCCAGGAAGATCTTGATGGCCTTTGAGCAGGTGACACCCGTGGTTCCACAGGGGACATTCTCGGTGACAATGCGGAAGGTCCCATTGGTGGTGCTGTTGCCCCCACAGTGGTCCTGGAATGGGGAGAGGTGAGACGCGGGTCAGGCCCCGAGCCTGCCAGCCTGTGGGGCAGGCGAGGGGGCTGCATACCTGGGCCAGCGTGTACTGGCAGCTCCCGTCGAAGCTGTACCGCTCGCCGTCGAACGTGATGAAGTGGCCGTCCCCGTAGGCCACACAGGTGCCCAGGCAGGGCTGGTGGCTGCACTCCCACCTGCGGTTCCTGCACGTGCTACAGGTGAAGGGAGGGGGTGCCCTGTTCACGGGCGCTCCGGCCTTGACCAGGACGGGGACCCAGCCCCTGCCCCTCCCTTGATCGTGAGGGGTCAAATGAAGCAGCTTCTGCAGCTCTAGCATCTGTGGCCCTGGTGGCAGCTTTGTCTGGCCCCTGCCCCTGGGGTATGTTCCAGAGAATGAATTGGACTCAATGGGGCCTCCCAAGGGTGGGGGCAGAGCCGGGCCTCAGCTCCTCTCCTGCCTCCTGGCCAGGGTCTGCTCAGGCCGCTGTCCCTGTGGTCTCTCTCCCCTCCACCCCCACCCCGCTGCAGAGCTCTGCCTTGGAGGGACCCTGGACCCACCAGGTGTTGCAGTCGACCCTGATGGTGTCTCCGGGCCTGTAGGCGGCCTCGTTGTGCAGACAGGGGCAGTCCTCCTCGGCCACGCAGCCCCCACTTCCATCCGACACGAGCCCCGGGGGGCAGACACAGCCAGACACGCAATGAGTGCTGAACTGTGGACATGCAGGCGCCGGTCAGCAGCTCGTCCCCTGCTATGGCCCGGGAATACCCAGGGAGGGGACACTGGCCATTGCGTATCGCCCAGGCTGGAGTGGGCACACCCTTAGGGCAGCAGTGTGGCTGAGCCCTCCCCGCCAACTCACACAGTCCACATCCAGCGTGTGGCAACTCCTGAGGCACTCGGCCCCAGGCGTGCCAGCTGAGGCGTTGCTGCAGTCCAGGTACACCATGGGGGCTACACACCCTGCGGAGGGAGGGGACGCTGGGAGGGCCCACCATGTAGCCAGGAGCCTCCCAGGCCAGCAAAAGCCCTTTCCACACCCCCACAAGTGGGGGCCCCCGGGCCGTCCAGCTGGGCAGGACAGGACTCGGTACCTGTGTTCGTCTTCTGTACTGCTCCCAGGCAGCTCAGTTTCCCGCTCACACATGAGCTACGAGAGACAGAGAACTGGCCTGGGACCCGCTGCCTCACACACCCACCTCGAGCTCGGCTGGGCAGGTGCATGGGCCCCAGGCCTGGTCATGAGGTAGGATGGCGCCTACTCCCAGGGTCGCAGCAAAGACCCCAAATCCCACAGTTGCTTGAGGACACGTGCAAAGGTGCAGGGAGGCAGCAGGTCAGATGCAGAGGACACGGATCCGCTGGTGAAGGAGCCCCCTTGGGGGCGGGGCAGGGGGACCCGGGGCTGGCTTGACAGTGAGCACCCCCACCATGGCACCCTCTGTGGGCACGGGACCTTCAGAACACTCCCGGGCCCAGGGAGGGGTCTCTCTTTACAGAAGGGCTAAGGGGTGGGGAGACTCCCCTGCCCTGGGAGCCCCTCTGTGTTTCAGAATCCTCTGGGAGACAGAGGGAGGCAGTACCCCTGCCTGGTGGGGGGAGATGGTGACGGCGGGGAGTGCTGCCCCCAGGGGCCCCTTACCACATCACGCCGTTGTCGTGTACCACCTCCCCAGGCGCCACCATGGAGCCACGGAAGTAGCAGGGACAGGCCTCCGCAGACACGCAGGTGCCAGCATCGTCCAGGAAGGTGCCACGGGGGCAGGTGCAGCCATCCACGGGCACGAAGCTGACACCGCAGGTGACGTCTGCCTGGCTCAGGGCGCGGCAGGTGGGCTGGCAGCCATCCACCACGTAGGCGTATTTCTGGGACTTGGGGCAGCTGCTCATGTACTTGGCTGGGGTGGGGTGACACTCGGGTCAGAGCTGGGGTCCAGCCTCGCTTTATTACGTCTGAGCTGGGCTTTAAGGAGCCTGACTCAGTTTCCCCCCTGGGCCCCGGGGATCATAAGAACACGAGGCTGTTGGTCCCACCGGAAGAGGAAGCACCAAGCTCTCTCTGAGACCTGTGGGTGGGCTTGCTGCCCCTGGGGTCCCCAGCACCCCGCCCCGCCATCGTGGTGAAGCTGGAGCCGGCCCTGCACACTCACTGCAGACGCCGTCCCTCCAGCCGCTGAGCAGCACGCCCTTGGCCGCACAGGCCCGCACGTAGGACGACAGCGCCGCACACAGACAGTCCTCGCTCTTCTCACAGTTGCACGTGTCGAACAGGCAGTTCTGGGGATGGGGGGCCGGTTACCGTCAGGGACCCCAGCCCACCTGAGTCCCTCCTCTCTCTGTCCATCCTTCCCGGGACCCCTGCCTTTGTGTAAGGCCACCAGGAGTGACGTGCTGCACATTCAGTGATGTGACAGGCTAGGCTGGGGACCCAGCGGGAATGCGTGAAGCCGGGCTGAGGTTGGGCGGGGTCTGTGGGAGGGGTCTTTGCAAGACACGCCCTTGGTTGTGCTGCATGTGGGGGGCCTGGACGGGAGGGAGGGGCAGGGTGGACTCCACGAGGGGCAGAGGTGGGCCCGCCTCCCATGTGCACACCCATGTGCATTGTAGGGCTTTGAGTTTCCCCCAGGTCTAGGGGCCTGGTTGTGGGTTGAGTTGTGTAGCCCTGAAAGATAAACCCTAGGGAGTGTCACTGGGACCCTGCTGTCACTGGGTCTCTGCTGATGTGACTGGCTGATGATGAGGTCACTAGGGTGGGCTCTGATCCGACAAAGCTGGTGTCCATGTAAGAGGAGACTTGCATCCAGACACGGAAAAGGAAAGGCCGTATGACAGAAGCAGAGACGGAATAGGTGGCCATAAATCCAGGGCTGCCTGGAGCCCCCGAAGCAGGGAGGGGCAGGAAGGAGCCTCTTCTACAACCTCGGGAGGGAGCGCGGCCCTTGAGAGAGGAGCCCCCAAAAAGGGAGGCTTGGGGGGACAGCTCTAGGCAGGGCAGGTCACGCTCCAGCACCCACTGTACCCTGGGACCTGGGGGTCCCCGGCTGGTCAGGAGGCTCACCGAGTGGAAAGGCGCTGGGCTGACGACAGAGTGACAAGGTGAGAAGGCGCTGGCAGGCTTGGTCAGCAGAGAGCACCAGTGCTGGGCGTAGTTCTCTGGGAGAGCGGACGGGAGGGGCTGATTGCCACCGGGTGCGGCTCACCACCCCCACACCTGCCCCCAGCCTCCTGCTCATGCCCTGTGGGGGCCCATTAGCCCGGGGAAACTGACTGGATTTGGGGCTCTCCCACCTGCCGCCTGGGCAGTGCTCACAGGGCAGCAAGATGCTCTCCCTGAAGACGGGGTCCCAGCACCCCACTGCTCACCCCAGACCCTGCCGCATACACGCACGCCTAGATATTGGGGCCCCCCAATGGGGTCCCTCCCACCCCAGACCCCAGGTGAGACACCAGTCTTCCTGTGTGGACGGGCAGTAACACAAGGGCCGCCCAGTGTCGGGTTACCGTTCTCCACGCTGAGGGAGCAGGGGTCCTCGAAGCTGTTCTTGACGTTGGGGCAGGTGGCCTGGGTCTTCCAGGTGTTGGCGAAGGCCGCGGCCGTGCCCTCCACCACGCCACTGAGGGTCCGGAAGTCGTCAGCCTGGTTCTGGTTGAAGTTCCCGCAGAGACCTGGGCAGGTGGGGGAGGGTGTCAGCAGGCCATCCAGCCTGTATTTGGGTTCCAGAACCATCTGCAGATAAGCTCTGGTGGCGGTCAGCATCTGTGCAAAGCCTCCTACCCCCGAGGGAGGGCCATGTGGCCACCTCCCCCAGCAGGGGTCAGACAGCCGGTGCCTTGGGAGAGCTGCCTTCCTAGGCCCTGCCTCCTGTATACTCTGCCCGTCCCCCTCCCCCGCCTCAGCAGGGCCCTGAGTCCTGCCCCCCCTGCCCCCACCCCTCCTCTCCAAGCCCACGAGCCTCACCACACATCTGGCCGCGGTGGGTGGGGTCCAGCCTGAGAAACACCTGCATGGTGGGTACCAGCTGTACCTCCAGCTGCAGCCCCAGGCCCGTCTGCACCAGGACGAAGAAGGTCGAGGGTCTGAATATGGTGACGTTGCCTGTGGTGGGGGGCCGGGTCAGAGGTCAGAGGCTGCGCGGAGGTCAGGCCTGGACGTGCTGACCAGCGGTCAGCAGTGGCTGAGCCCCCGTGCTCCCAGGAAAGTCCGGGAGGCGGGCTGGGCTCAGACAGGCATCTAGGGGACCCCAGCCATGCCACGGGGATCTGAGAGCCAGGCAGCAGCTCACATGCCTGCTTGGGTCGTGACCACTAACCGTGAGAGGCCAGGCATCGAGTGTGCCCGACAGCGGGTCCCCCCAGCAGGCACAGGCAGGACTACTGACACCCACTTTGCACGTGCCCACAGAGAACTGGCGAGGGCCCCGCTGGCTCTGCGAGTTCTCTGGGAGCGGTCCCAGGGGCCACGTACCTGCTGACACGGGCAGCTGGGTGTAGATGGAGTTCACAAACACCCCACCGCTGGCCTGGATCTGGATGGTCTACAGAGGAGGTGGGCTGGGTCAGTTGCGGAGGAGCACAGGGAAGCGCACAGGCTTGGAGGCTGGGAGTGGTTCTGGACACCCGTGGGGGAGGGGCTGCCCTGGGGCGTGAGGTGCAGGGCTGGGTGGAGCCTGTGTCCGCCCCATCTCGGCCCTCATCCATCTGCTTTCTCGTCTGGGCCCCTCTCCCAGGCCGTGGAGGCAGGGCCCTCACCATGTCCATGGCCACGCTCAGCGTCACCGCTTTGAGGCAGTTCTCATTGTCTGTGAGGCCGCATTTCCGGAGCTCGGCCAGCACGGTGAAGCCGCTGTCTGCACATTTCTGACAGGCAAAGGATGCAGGGCTGAGTGTGTGTGGTGCCCCAAGCCTGGGATGCTCAGGCAGGGTGCAGGCGGACAGCCGGCTCCAGGCAGCTTGTCTCAGGGCCCAGGAGCCCCTCGGCCCCCTGGGAGTGTGACCTGGGGGTTCCCCTTTGGATGGGACCCAGGAGGGGGCTGTGGGGGCTTCACCCACCCTGGTGGCCGTTGCGGGACACTTTCTGGGGGCAGAGGAGGGAGGAGGGTCGGGGCCCTGGGCCGCACCTTGGACAGGACGTAGCTGCAGTCCCCATGTACGTCGTAGAGTTTCTCGTCGTACGTAGAGATGTGGGACCCGCCCTGGACGGAGCAGGTGCCCGGGCACGGGAGGTCCTGGCACTGCCACAGCCCCCCTGAGCAGGTGCTGGGGGAGGGTCCGTGAACAGAGGGACTTGGTGAGGGAGGAGGTGGACCGCACCCCACCCCCCCAGCCGGTGGTACAGGGCGAGGGAGGGCCTACCAGGACATGCAGCTGGTGGTGAAGGAGGTCCCTGGGGCGTAGGTGTGGCCGCCGTGGGTGCAGGGACACTGCTCCAGGGGCAGGCAGCCCATGTTTGTGACGTCATCCAGCACCGTGCCTGGGGGTTGTGAGCAGGGCAGCTGAGGCTGGCGTTGGGTGTTGGGAGCAGAGTGCCCGCAGGCTGCCACGGGGATGGGGGTGGGGGACAGTCCCCAAGGGCCAGGAGGACCTACCTGGGGGACAGAAGCAGCCATCGACGCAATGGTCCTCGCAGAACTGGGAGCGCTCGGGGTTGGAGCAGGTGTCGGCGCAGGGCGAGCCACACTCCTGGTGCTGCATGTTGAGGGGGCATGTCCGAGCTACAGGGACGGGACAGTGCTTGGCCCCCAGAAAGTCACCCAGGCACCCAGATAGGCCACCTCCACTCCTGCCTTCCATGTGCCACCAAGGGTCCTTGGAAGCCACAGCTGAGCCCGGGAGCTGCTGGCTACCAGCCGTCTTCTGGTTGAGGCAGGAGGTGAGGGGAGTGCAGGCCCAGCACCCCCTGGGTTCTGGGCCCCCAGAACCCTAGGCCTTACAAATTCCCCTCTGCTCTCCGCCCACCTTCTCAATATGTGCCCCAGAGTGGCTCCACCTGCCCTCTGCCCCCAGCCAGATGCTAGGTGTCCTCCCAGGGGTCTCACCCTCAGCCCCTCCCCAGGGACTCAGGGTATGAGGCTGGGCCCAGTGTGGCCCCTGGCGCAGGCCCTGGTGGGGCACTCACGGCAGAGGTCAGGGCCCCTCCAGTTCTGCGGCTGGCCCCCTGCATGGGCACACTGGCGGGAGTACTCGGCAAAGGTGGCACATGGACAGGTGGGGCAGCGGCACAGGTCCTGGGCGCAGGCGGCCACGTACACACCGGGGTCCACCAGCCAGTTGCACCGGGTGAAGGCCGGGCCCAGCAGTGTGCGGTAGCAGACGCCCTCCTGGGGAGAACAGAGGCTGGGCACACTCTGCCCTCCACGTCGAGTCGGGTGGGGACCCTGGCACTGCACCTGTACCCAGGCCAGGCAGCCCCTTCTTCCCTTGTGGCTGCTTCCACCCCTCTGTGTGCCTCCCTCCCTCCCTCCCCCCTTCCTGCCTGACCTCTGTGAGCTTGCCACCGCTGGGGGCACAGCTCTGCTTGGCTCTGGGGAGTAACCCACGACTCTGGACTCCCCCACCCACCCAGGCCTCCAGGACACACCATGGGGCCCCCAGGAAAGGTGCAGACCCTGTCCCTGGGGGCAGCTTGGACAAGGGGGAGGGGCAGGGGTGCCTGAGCAGCTGGAGGTGGGCTGTGCCTCTGTGCCCTGATCTAAGGCTCCGGTTTCTGCTGGTTTTGAGGGCCCCAGAGCGTCCAGGCTATTTCCAAAGGTGGGATCCTCCCAGTTCATTGGAAGGGATTCCTGCCCTGGGCTCCGTGAGTGTCCCACTCTTAGCAGGGTTGGGGGGGGATGTGTTTGCACACACAGACGGGCACATGCGCAGCCCAAGGCACGCGCGCCCTCACACGTGTGTCGTCCGCATGCTTAGATGTGTGCAGTGGGGGGGGGGAGTGTGGGTGCAGAGGGCCACCTGGAGAGCGGAGGCCGTGTCCTGGGCTGCCTGGGTCTAGGAGATCATTTCTCATCTGACACCCAAGGTCCTGCCCTCCACCTGTCCCCATACCCTGGAGAGCAGAGGCTGCAGGGGTGCTGGTCCCCTGGAGAGGCACTCACCCCATCTGTGCAGTTGTTGGCTTCAGAGGGTGAGGGGTCCTGGCACTGCTCCATGGGCCCGTCCAGCTTTTGCAGGTTCCCGAACTGTAGAGGGGTCAGCTTTGCGTCTGGGGAGAGGACACACTCCGTGTGGGGGTCACAGAGGCTCTGGGGGCAATGCAGGGGATGCTGCCAGGGGACCCCTACCCATGCCCAGGACCTACCGGTGCCCCTTGCCCAGTGCCTGGCTGAGCCCCTCCTCGCAGCCTCCCTGGGACTGTGCAGCCCTCGGCTGGCCGCCTGCCCTCCCTGACCCTGGGGGACACTCACTGTGGGCATAGAACTCATTGACAGCTGGCAGCCCATTGAAGTCCCCACAGAGGCCACACGTCTGGTTGGCATACTTGGGGTCCAGCTCCAGCTAGAGGGAGGGGAGGAGCAGCTCCAGCCTCTTCGAGACTGGCAGGCCCACCCCACCAATCGCCAGCCCATCTGCGGGGCTCCCTCAGCTGGGGCAGGAGGGCAGGGCAGGCATCTCACCAGAGCGCTGTCCTCTCCGTTCCACGTGAAGGTCAGCACCAGCCGGACGTTCACCTTGATGTAGTCGCTGCTCTGCTCCACCAGGAGGCCGGCCTGGCTATAGGGCAGCTCCTCCCTGGGGTGGAGAGTTCTGGTCCTCCCAAGGCCCTGGCTTCAGGCGGAATCCCCAACCTCCCCACAGCTCTGACTTCTGGGCCCCCGGAGTCCCTGGCCTCCCACCCATGCGGGACTCACCGCCGCCCATCAACAAGGACAGAGCCATTGGAGAACTCCAGCACCAGCCCCTGCGTCTTGAGAATGACGTGGGTGATGGTGGGCCTGGAGCCGGCCAGGCCACGGCGGAGCTGGATGTTGAAGTCCTCGTATGTGGAGCCACAGTGCGCAGAGAAGACGTAGTTGCAGCGTCCCGGGAAGCGGAAGACGTCCCCGTCGAAGGTCTTGTAGTGGAAGTCGCCCCACGTGCTGCACACCCGCCCATTGTGTGCCGGGTTCAGGGCTGTGGGGAGAGCCTGGTGGGGCCCCTGCTGGAAGCCACCGCCCGCCGGCACCCAGCCCCCACGGGCCGCGCTCCCCAGGAGGAGGGACTCAGTGTGGGAGTGGGAGCCAGGAAGAAGCACTCTAGCCACTGCACCTGCCCCACTCCCCTCGGCATCTCTGATTCTCCCTGAGACCCCTGACGCCCTGCCCAGCATCTTGGGGCAGCCCCAGGAGAGCTGTCCACAGGGAAAGCATCCAGCTGTACCCAAGGCCGTCCAGCTGCCCCTCACTGTCCCAGCTCTACCCCACACCTGTGACCCCCCCCAGGGCTGGCAAACACCCCCGTCCCCATCGGCAGCGGGCAGCGTCCACTTACTGCTCATAGTGGGGAAGACCTCGATGGGTTGGATGAAGGTCAACTGCTGGGCTGCAGAGTGAGGGCAGGTCACGCGGGGAGTGTGGGACTGCCCCTTCCCCCGCCACCCTGGGGTAGGACTGGCCGCCAGCCAAGCCACCCAGCCCAGGACTAATGCCGGCCACTTGTGAGGTACCCCTTGTCTGCACGTGACACGCTCCTGCCCTGGGCTATTCTGTGTGCACATTACCCTGAGTGTGTGAGTCTGTGTGTGCACACTGTGTATGTATGTGCAAGCGTGTGCATGCATGTAAGAGTGTGTGTGCATGTGTGTGAGTGTTTGAGCCTCTGCTCTGTACCGTCATTCCTTGGCTCCAGCTGTCCCTCCATTATCTCCTCCCCTGGGCAGATGGGATCTGGGAAGGGTCTCTGTGGGACACGTAGCTAATGTGGAAAGGGGTCTGTCCCCACTGCTCCCCAGCCCCTTCCACCTGCTGGGGAGCCCCGTCACCAGGGGCCTGGGACACATACCAGTGTCCACCATCTGGCTCTCCATGACACCCTCTGCGCTCGGCCAGCTCGGCTCAGCTATGCCCTGGGTCTCTGCAGGAACAGGGGTGGGAGTCAGCGAGAAGCTGGACATGTTTGGGGCCCCAGTGGCGGGTCTCCGCGGGCTGCAGTGTGGTGGCCGCATGAACAGGCTCTGGCTTCCCCCATGGTCCGTTTCACAGACAGCAAGGCCTCCACCGAGACAGGGTTCTGACGGGGCTGCACCTCTTCAGTGGCCTTGCTCTGACCCCCACCCTCCCTGGCTAGGAATTGGGGGTGGCCCCTCACCCCTCGTCTCACAGTGACGGGGCAAAATAATGGAATCAGGAAAAGGTGTTGGCCCCGCTGACCCCAGCCTCCTCAGGGAGAGGGCTCAGCCCCATCCCACGTCCCTCGGAGAAGGACAAAGGCCAGCTTTGTTGGGGAGGCTTCCGGGCGTGACTTAGCAGAAACCCAAGACTAAAGCCAGCTCCACGCTGGAGCCGTCAGTCATGGCAGGTGGGGGGCGTGGGAGCCCTAAGGACACCAGACAAGGTCGCTGCCCTTGTGTCGATTGCCTCCAGGCTGCGCTTCCTCTGTAGCCTGACCAGGCAGAGGGCTGAGCCCTCAGGCCTTTCTCTGCTGAGCTCGGGCACCCCACTCACATGGCCCAGGGTTCCTTCCTCAGGCCTGCTGGGAGCCCCACACTCCCCAGCCTGCGCTCTGTGGGGAGTACAAGGTGGGGCCCTCGATGTCCCTGGTGGGGCTGCTGGGGGGGTGGGGGGGGCGGGCGCTGTGCTGAGCTGCTCGGCAAGCTGCTTCCTGTTGGACTTTCCCACCGGACCCCACACACTTGGAAACCACAGGCACTGGGTCTATATTCACTTTTCCTCTGGAGGCCCCGGTTCCCAGGAGCACAGCCGCTCCCTCCTTCCACCCCTGACCCTGGAGCCGCAGCCCCTCCCACCGTGCCTGGCCCCTGCCAGCCGCTGGCCCTACCCCAGGTACAGAGGATGCAGGTCAAATGGCACCCCCTCCTCTGGGTCCCAGGCCAGGTTTCCCTGAGAATCGGCTTATTGCAGGGCCCTTGTCGGGCGAGGGCCCAGCCCAGCAAGCCTGGGTCCCTATCACTTGGCAGAGAAATGCCCACTGCCAGCATCCCATCCCACAGCAGTGTGGCTGCACACCTCCTGGGGTGAAGGCCTTCTATGGGACTGGTCCCCACCCACCCCTAATGAGGCTTCAGCCCCGGGGGACCCCACCCGCCACGGTGCACCCCCCACCCAAGGGACTTGCCCCCAAGAAGAGGGAATGCGTGGAGGACGAGGTGGGGCCCCCACAGGCCCACAGCTCAGGTGCATGAGCCTGAGGCCGGCCGGCCCGGAGGAGCCCGGAGGAGCCTGCTGAGCGGAGACGTGGCTGGGCAGACGGCGCCCCAAGCCAGGCAGCAGGCCTGGGGGACACTGCAACTGGCTGTGACCCAGGACCCCCACCAGGAGGTGCCATAGAAAAGACCCCCTTACCTCACAGCCCTTCTCACCCCCAAGAGAGGGAGACGACTGCCTCCCTTTCACTGGGCCCATGCCCACCTGCCCAGACCCCCGAGCTGAGGGGCGGGAGCACGGCCAGGACCAGTGGGGCAGGATTGCCCAGACCCCCTGGGGCCTCATCCTTTTTGTTGACAGTTAATGTTAGGGCTTGTGGCACTTGCTGAGATGCTGAGGGCCACGGGCTGCACCGGGTGATGCGAGGTGCAGACCGGGTTTCAGCTGTGGCTCCCTGTCCTCCCGGGTGCACCCTGATGGCAAAGCCAGTGTGGGCTGGCCCGGCCGCTGTTACCCCACCTGGCCATGGAGGGCCAGTGGAGTGGTGCTGGGGGCTGTCCCACCCGCTTTGACGGGAGAGAACCCCAGCCTCAGCCCCTCACCAGTGCCCCTGTCTCATCCTGGAGGCCGAGACCCTTTTGCTGGTTTCCCCAGAGGGACCAAGCTTCTCCTGGACGCAGGGCTGGGGGTCCCACCTGCCCGTTCTCAGCAGGAGAACCCCCAGGCCAGCAGCCCATCCTGCTGGGAGGCAGCCCTGACTGAACATGGAGTGAGAGGCTTCAGCCTTACCTGCTTCCTGCAAGACCAGGGCCATGAGGGCCCACGCCAGTGCCCGGCACCCACTCAGGGTGCCCATCCTGGGGACTGGCACGGGCAGGCGGGTGGCAGGCAAGGAGAGAGTGGGGCAAGGTGCTCGCTGCCCTGGGGGCCTGGGGCTTATATAGCAGGAAGCCTTGGCCTGGCGCCAAGCTCCTGGGCCAGGAGGGACACTGTCCTGTCCCCCCCCCACCAGCCACGTGTGTTTGCTCTCGGGGAGGGGCCGCAGCAGGAAAGTGACGGAAGGAAGAGGAAGGATTTTCAGCTCTGGGCTTCAGAGACGCAGGACCCCAGCCCCCAGCAGCTTCTGAGAATCAGAAGGGAGAGGGGACGCCAATCCACCTGGCGACAGGACGGTGGTATTGGCGGGCCTTCTAGCCAGCAAAGCCCTTGGAGGCAGGGCCAGTAGGTGGGTCCTGTCTCTCTGCAGCCCCCCACTCAGTAGGGAGGGTGGTCAGCAAGCAGCCCTGGGGGAGCTGACCAGAGGTGCTCACTACTGTCCGAGGAATGGGGAGGGGCTGTGAGGCTGTGAAGCCATTGCTCGGCCTGGCAAGGGGGGCCTTGGGCTGTGGTCCCCGTGCCCTTCCGGGACCCCAGGGCGTGTGCTCTGGCCACCCACAGCTCCTGCACCCATCCTGTCGTTTCCAAGGTTGAAGGCTCAGGGCTAAGGTGTTTGGAGTCTCCACAGATCTTTCATATCCATCCCAGTTGTCCCCACTGCAGAAGGGCCTCCAAGGGAGGGCTGGGTGGGGGCCTCACAGGACAGGCCTGGGGGCTGGGGGCTTGGCCCTCCTGTGCCCGGGCCCCGGCAGAGCCTGCCTGCCTCGCTCCATGAAAACAGCCAGTGCTCAGCCATGCCATGGCATTTGTCCCTAAGCAGGTGGGGTGTGCACTCTCTGGGCCGCTGGCTGTAGAGGCGCTCGCCTTCACCAGAAGGAAGGAAGCTGAGGGTCTTTGGACCCTGCTGAGGCCTCAGGGAGGAGGGCTCCCTTGGCCTGAAGCCTCATTGCCAGGCCTCGCCCCTCATCCCCGCCCTGAGGGCTCCAGCTCTCAATCTGTACCCACCTGGCGGCTGGGTGAGCCTGATGCAGCCAGCACCCCACAGCCCACAGACGCCCACCAGCCCCACTCAGGGCAGCCCCTCGCCCCTAGCACGCAGCCTGGGCACCTTGGTCTGGGGCCTCGAACGTATGTTTCTCTTCATGGTTTCGTGTTTATGTCCGTCCCTGCCCACCCCCGGCCCATAAGGCGAGCTCTATGCAGGCAGGGGCCATGCCCATCTGTTCACTGCCCGCACACAGTAGGCACTCAGCAATGCACTGAATGAGAGCTCTGTCCTGGGCAGGCGGTCGGGGCACAGGGTCGCGGCTGCTGAGACATCCCGGATGCTTCTCGGGCCCAGCCTGTTTGCTCAGTGAGTTTACCCCTTCACAGTTGAGGGAGCCGAGAACAGAAGATAAAGGAAGGGCAGGGGAGCGGGCTGCCAGGAAGGGGGGCCTGGGCCAGCGGCCTCCTGCAGCTCGGGGAGGGCCCCGCCAGAGACCGTGCCAGGAACCTGTCTGCTTCGGGCTTGCACTGTGCAGGGAACCCCCCTGGGCCACACAGAGTCAGAGGCAGAAACGATCCCGGGGATGAATAAAGAGCCCACCCCTCAGCCCTGGTGGACAGGGTTCCCTTCACAGCTCCCCGCGTCCCCACCTCCCACCATGGCAGTGCAGACCAGGACAAGGGTCGCTGGAAGCCTCAAGCCTCAGGCATTTATTGAATGCTGGCTGTTTGCCCAGCTCCCCCTTGGCCACTGGACCCTTTGAGGGTCCAGGAGCGTCAGGCATAGCTGGGGAGTGACGGGCGTGTGGCTCGAGGTCAGCTCGGAGCCTGCCTGGGGCTGTCCTGGGGAGGGAGCGTTTACACATGTTGCCTCCTGCTCCCCAGAGGGCTGCGTAGACTCAGAGGGTGGGAAGCATGGGGGTCCCAGCAGCCCTGGTCTACATCCCAAGGGGCCCGGGAGCTGAGGCACACAGTGATGACCAGTGGCTGTGAGCCAGGCAGGTCCAGGGCTGGGTGGCCCAGACCCGGGCTTTGGGTTGGCTGAGCCCCGCCCCCGCCCCAAACACACTCAGGGTGTTTCCAGAAGAAACAGGTGGAGGACACGTTGGGCCATGGCAGCCCCCCAGGCCCTGGCTTGTCCATTGACACACATTACTGAGCACCTCTACCCCATGCCGAGTTGTGGGGTGCAGAGAGGTGGCTGTGACAGCCCTGCTGGGGGGGTGAGGCTGTGGGGGATAGGCAGGTCACACTGCATCTGGGCACCCTAGTCCCCAGAGCTGCTCCACTGTGAGAAGGGCCTGGCCCATCGCCCTGACCCTGCCCAGGCTGCAAGAGTGTGGAGCCCTTCCTGCCTCCTGCCGTGGGCCCCAGCCCATGCAAAGGCCGTGACCCCAGCCCACAATGTCTTCTCCTGCTTCTTCCTGGTCTTCACACAGATCCCTTCCCTTGCCTGTTTCCTCTCCCTCTCTCTCCCTCCTACCTTTCTTCCTTCCAGCAAATTCTGATGATCCCAGCCTGGCACTGCCCTGGGCACTGAGGGATCCACGGGACAAGCAGAACAAAGTCCCCGCCCCTCAGAGCTCACAAAACTGTGACTGTTTAGGGTGAGACCCTTGCAGGAGCCAAGAGAGCATGATAGCTGTGTGGGCCTGAAGGGATAGCATGTGAGCTAAAGGGAGGGGAGGAGGCGTCTCCTGCAACTCAGGGGGCAACTCTACTGAGAGGCCCAGCAGGTGCAAAGGTCCGGGGGCAGGGGTGAGTGTGGCCTGTTGGAGGGTCTGAAGGCACCTGGTGTGGCTAAGACTGGGGCATGGGGAGCAGGGAAGCTGGAGCTGGGTGGGCAAGGTCTGGTGAGGGGAGGACTTTGGGAGGATTAGAGCATTCAAAGAACGAAACCACAGGGAATGGTGTTCCGTAGTAAAATGAACATATAGAAATGACCATTTAAGTGTACATTAAGTGGTATTAAGTACATTCACGTTGTACAACCATCACCACCATCCATCTCTAGAACTTTCCCATCTTCCCAGAGACTCTGTCCCCCTCCCCCAGCCCCTGACCCCACTATCTACGTTCTCCCTCCATAAATCTGACGGCTCTAGGGACCTCACAGAAGTGGACTCACATAGGATTTACCCTCCGTGTCTGGCTTATTCACTGAGCTTCGTGTCCTCCAGGTCCATCCACATTGCAGCAGGTGTCGGACTGTCCTCCTTCTTAAGCCTAGGTGACACTCCAGTGTGGAGGGATGTTTTGTGCATGCGTCCCTCTGTCCACGGACACTCGGGTCTACATTTTGCCTATGGTGAATGGTGCTGCTATGAACGTGGTGTACAAGTATTTGTGTGAGTCCCCACTTTCAATTCCTTCGCGTATATGCCTAGGAGTGCAATTGCTGTCTCATGTCACAAGTCTGTTTCACTTTTTGAGGACTCACCAAACTATTTTCTACAACGACAGCATTTTACATTCCCACCAACAATGCACAAAGCTTCCAGTTTTCCCTCATCCTCAGCAACACTGATTCTTTTCCGTTTTTTTAACGAATAGCCTTCCTAATGGGTGTGAAGAGGTGCCCCATTGTGGACTTGATTTTCATTTCCTTAATGATCAGTGATGTTGAGAACCATTTCTTGTGTTTATTGGCTGTTTGCATATCTTCTCAGGAGAAATGTCTGTTCAGGTTCTTTGCCCATTTTTGAGTTGGGTTGTTTGCTTTTTTTTTTCTTGTTAAGTTTTAGTTCTTGCTATTGTGAATATTAATTTGTTATCAGATATCTGTTTTCAAATATTTTCTCCATTCTGTGGCTGCCTTGCAACTCTTTGATAGCGTCCTTTGCTGCACAAAGGATTTTAATTTTTACACAGTCCAATTTATCTATTTTTTCTTTTGTTGCCTGGGCTTTGGGCATCATATCCAAGAAATCATTGTCACATACAACACCAATAAGATTTCCCCCTATTTTTAAAAGAGTTTTCTAGTTTTAGTTATTATATTTAGGTCTCTGATCTATTTTGAATTAATTTTCATATATGATGTGAGGTAAGGGTCCAACCTCACTCTTCAGCATGTAGATATCTGGTTTTCCGAGAACCATTTGTTGAAAAGACTGTCCTTTCCCCATTGGTTCGTCTTGGCACCCTTGTCAAAAGCCCATTGGCCACGTACACCTCCGCTTATTTCTGCAGCTTCTAGCCTATGCCCTTGGTCTCTGCATCTGTCCTTATGCCCGTCCACAGTGTTTTAATTACTGTAGCTTTGTACTAAGTTTTGAAATCAAGACGTGTGAATCCTCCAACTTTGTTCTTCTTCATCAAGAATATTTGGGCTGTTCAACGTCCCTTGAGATTTTGTATGAATTTTAGAATGGATTTTTCTATTTCTGCAAAAACAAACAAAACACCATTGGAATTTTGATAGAGATTATATTAAATCTATAGATCTCACTTTGGATAATATTGTTTTCTTATCAATATTCACTCCTCAAATCCATGAATATGGGATCTCTTTCTACTTATTTATGTGTTCTTTAATTTCTTCCAGCAATATTTTGTTGTCTTCACTGTACAAGTTTTTTTGCCTCTTTGGTTCAATTTATTCCTAACTATTTGTTATTGTTGATGCTACTGTAAATAGGATTGTTTTCTTAATTTCCTTTTCAGGTTGTTCATTGCTAGTGTATGACAACTTGACGAATTCACTTATTAGCTCAGTCTTAGTCTGTCCGGGCTGCTATATCAAAATACCTCAGACTCAGTAGCTTATAAACAACAGAAATTTCTTTCTCATAGTTCTGAGGCTGGAAATCCAAAGTCAGGGTGCTGGCCTGGTTGAGCTTTAGTGAATGCCCTCTTCTGGGTTGACTTCTTGCAAAGTCCGCAGGGGCTGGGAATCTCTCTGGAGCCTCTTGCATGAGGCATTAATCCTACTCACAGCAGCTACACTTGCATGATTTAAGCACCTCCCAAAGACGCCTCCTTATATCATTACCTTTGGGATGAGGATTTTGGGGGCACACATTCTGACCATTGGAAGCTTGGATAGTTCTTCGGTGGAACTTCTAGAGTTTTCTATATACGAGATCACGACACCTGTGACTAGGGAAAGTTTTACTTTTTCATTCCCAACCTGCTTGCCTTTTATTTCCCTTTCTTGCCTGATTCCTGTGGCTAGAACTTCCAGGACTATGTTGAATAGAAGTGGTGAGTGGGCAACCTGGCCTTGTTCCTGATCTTAGAGGAAAAGCTTTCAACATTCACCATTGAGTATTATGTTTGCTGTGGGTTTTTCTTATATGGCATTTATTATGTGGAAGTAGTTGCTTTCTATTCTCATTTTGTTGAGTGTTTTTATGATGAAAGGGTGTTGAATTTTGGCAAATTCTTTTTCTGAGTTGATTAAAATAATCACGTGGATTGTTTCCTCCCTTCATCTATGAATGTGGTGATTGGTTGATTTTTGTATGTTGAACCATCCTTGCATCCCAGCAATGAAACACACTTGGTCATGGGGTATAATCCCTTTAATAAGCATCTTAATTGGTGTGCTACTATTCCATTGAGGATTTTTTCATCAATATTCATAAGGGATATTAGTCTCTAGTTTTCTTTTCAGTCTCTGTCTCACTTTGGTCTCAGGGTAATGATGCCCTCATAGAATGAGTTAGAAACTGTTCTCTCTTCTACAGTTTCTTGGCAGAGTTTGACAAATATTTGTATTATAATAATTATTCTTTAAGTGTTTGATAGATTTCACCAGTGAAGCCCTCTTCTTGGGCTTTTCTTTGTTGGGAGGATTTTGATTCCTGATTCAATCCCCTTACTAGTTACTCGTTACTTGTCTATTCAATTTGTCTGTTTCTTCATGAGTCAGTTTTGTTTGATTGTGTTTTATGAATTTGTCCATTTATTCTAGGTTATCAAATTTGTTGGCATAAAATTATTCATAATGTTCTTTTATAGTTATAGGTATTTCTGTAAAATCAATAGTAATGTCCTTTTCATTTCTGATTTTAGAAACTTGAGTCTTCTCTCTTTTTTTCTTAGTTCATCTAGCTAAAGTTTTGTCAGTTTTGTTGACCTTTCAAAGAACCAACTTTTGGTTTTGTTGGTCTTCTCTACTGCTTTTATATTCTTTATTTTATTTATCTCTGCTCTAAACATATTATTTCCCTTCTTCTGCTGGTTTTAGGTTTAGTTTTCTCTTATTTTTATAGTTCCTTAGGTATGCAGTTATGTTATTTATTGAAGATCTTTCTTTTTTAATGTAGGTATTTAGTTATAAAATTTCTCCTTAGCACTTCCTTTGGTGAATCTCATAAGTTTTGGTATGTTGTGTTTTGTTTTCATTTAACTCTAAGTATTTCCTAATTTCTTCTTTGACCTATTGGTTGTTTAAGAGTATGCTGTTTAATTTCCACATGTTTGTAAATTTTACAGTTTTCCCGTTATTATTGACTTGTAGCTTCGTTCCTCGGTGGTTGGTAGATACTTTGCATGATTCTAATCTTTTAAAATGTATTAAAACTTATTTTGGAGCATAACATACAGTTTATCATGAAGAATGTTCCATGTGCCCTTGAGAAAAACACGTGTATTCTGCTGTCGTTAGGTGGAGTGTTCTTTATATGTATGTTAGATATAATTGGTTTATAGTGTTGTTCAAATCCTCTGTTTCTTTATTGATCTTCTGTCTGGTCATTCTATTCATTATTGAAAATGTGGTATTGAAGTCTCCAACTATCACTGTAGAACAATCCATCTCTCCCTTCAATTCTGTCAATGTTTTCTTCATATATTTTGGGGCTATATGTTTAAAATTGTTATATTTTCCTGTTGAATTGACTCTTTTATCAATAAATAACATCCCTTTTGTTTCTCTTGTAACCTTTTTAAATTTAAAGTCTATTTCTCTGGTATTAATGCAGCCATGCCAGCCCTCTTTTGGTTACTATTTGTATGGAAGTTCTTTTTCCAACATTTCACTTTCAACTTATATGTGTCTTTAGTTCTAAAGTGAATCTGTTGTAGACAGCATACAGTTGGATTATGGTTTTTTTTAATCAGTTCTGCCAATCTCTGCCTTTTGAGTGGAGAGTTTAGATTCAATTACATTTAAAATCGTTAGTGGTAAGGACAGACTTACCGCTACCATTTTTCTATTTGGTTATGTATATTATCGAGCTTTTTTTGTTGCTCATTTCCTCCATTACTGCTTTCTTTTGTGTTTAATTGATTTCTTGTAGTGACAATATTTTGATTTTCTCCTCATTTCTTTATGTGTGTATTCTACAGATATTCTCCTTGTGGTTACCATGCGATTACATATAACACCTAATTTGTCATAACAGTCTAATTTGAACTGATACCCACTTACCTTCAAATGCAAACAAAACTCTATTTCTACACAGCTCCATTTCCTCCTTATGTTATTATGACAAATTACATCTTAGATTTATAATTTAACATAGATTTATAATATTTTTGTGCATTAGTTTTTAAATCACATAGAAAATAAAAAGTGGAGCCACAACCAAAAATTACAATCATAGTGGCTTTAACATTTGCCTACATATTTAGCTTTACTGGAAATCTTTATTTCTTCATACAGATTTTATTTACTGTCTAATGTTCTTTAATTTCAACCTGAAAGGCTTCTTTTAGCATTTCTGGTAGAGTAGGTCTAGTTGTAATGAACTCCTTCAGCTTTTGTTTACCTGGAAATTGATTTCTCTCTCCTTTTTGAAGGAAAGTTTTGCCAGATATAGAATTCTCTGTTGACTGTTGTTTTCTTTCAGTACTTCAAATATGTCACCCACTGCCTTTCTGGCTTCCAAGGTTTCTGATGAAAAATTGGCTAACAATCTTATTGAGGATGTCTTGTGTGTGACAATTTGCTTCTCTCTTGGTGCTTTTAAGATTTTCTCTTTGTCTTTCAACAGCTTGGTTATAATGTATTCAGGAAGGATCTCTTTGGGTTTATCCTATTTGGAGTTTGTTAAGCTTCTTGGGGGTTTTCAGCTATTATTTCTTCAAATAATATTTCTGCCCCATTTCTCTTCTCTGCTAGAACTCTCAGCATGCATATGTTGACACCCTTGATGGTTTCCCACAAGTTTCTTAGGCTCTGCTCTAACCACTTTCCTCTTTTTGTTTTTCTGCTTCTCAAACTTGATTACTTCAATTGTCCTGTCTTCAAGTTTGTGGAGTTTTTCTTCTGTCTGCTCAAGTCTGTTGTTGAACCCCTCTGGTGAATTTTCCATTTCAGTTATTTTCAGCTCCAGAATGTCTGTTGGTGTTTTTGGGTTGTGTTTTATTTTGTTGTTGTTGTTTTTTAAATTTCCATCTCTTTCTTAATATCTCATTTTGTACATGCATAACTTTCTTAATTTCCTTTTTTTTGTTGTTCATGTTTTTCTTAGCTCTCGGAGAATAGTTTAGACACTTGTTTTAAAGTCTTTGTCTAGTAAGACTGATATCTGGACTTCCTCAGGGATGATTTTTGTACATTTATTTTGCTCTTTTGAATGAGCCATATTTTCTTGTTTCATTGTAAGTCTTGTGATTTTTTTGTTGAAAACTGGAGCATTAACTATTATAATATGGTAACTCTGGAAATCATATTCTCCCCCTTCTCCAGTGTTTGCTGTTCCTTTTCTTTCCTTTCTTCCTTTGTTCCTTCCTTCCTCCATCCCTCTTTCCTTTCTTTCTTTCTTTCTTTCTTTCTTTCTTTCTTTCTTTCTTTCTTTCTTTCTTTCTTTCTTTCTTTCTTTCTTTCTTTCTTTCTTTCTTTCTTTCTTTCTTTCTTTCTTTCTTTCTTTCTTTCTTTCTTTCTTTCTCTCTCGTTGCTGTTGTTATTGTTGAAGGCTACAGTGGTCCATTTGTTTTGAGACTTTTCCAAACAAATTTTACAAAGACTATTCCATGTTGTGTGTGATCACTGAAATCTCCATTCCTTAGCTCATGCTCAACTAATGTTTCAACAATTTCCTTGAATATCAGGAGCTTTCCCTGTTTTTACAGCCTGGCCCTGTGCTGAGGTAGTCCCTCAACACTTGGTATACTCGCTCTGAGCCTGGGGATCAGCTCAGGGTGGATGGGCATGAGTGTGGCTTTCTAAATTCACATGTATACATGGCTGCTTGCGAGTGTCTTAATTTTCCAAAGAGTCTGACTTCAACTTCTCCAGCCTTTAGACGGTCTTTGAAGATGGCTTTTTCTTGACTGTAAGTTGGCTTGGTTGCTATAAACCTTTGTCTTTTGTAGCTCTGGCAACTTTGGTTCAGACAGTTTCTCATTGTTTTCAATGTTTCTATGGAAAATGAGAGCTTAGAGCTTCGCAGGCCAGCATGTTGCTGATTGATTTATATTTTTAAAAAGATTTATTCTGAAAATAGAAGTTCATGAGACTACCAGTATAAATGAATAAATAAAAAATAAATAAATGGGAGAGAAGAGAAAGCTCTTCCTACAACAGGATGCCAACCAAGAGGAGTAGGAGTGATTAGAAAAGCCTCAACAGATCCTGACACTAGTGGTGACAGGCTGAGGGGCAGTGGAACACTGACATGGTCCCCAAGCATGTCCCCCAAGACCCTTTTTAATTTTGAGGGGAAAATGGTTACCTCCCAGTAGACACTCCCTGAGCTAAGTGATGGGTTCAGTTGACATCACGTGACCCCAGCTATGATGCACTGAGAAGGACACAGCTGCAGTGTTGTTCCTGCTAAAGCACTTGCACCAACCTGAGCCTGAGGAAACTGTGGACAGACCCAGGTTGGGGGTTCTGTACAACATAACTGGCCTGCTCTCCTCAAAAAGGTCATGGTCAAGAAACACAAAGAAAGGCTGAGGACAGATTCTAGATCAAAAGAAACTAAAGAGACCGTGCTCATGTGACATGTGGTTCTGGCTCAAATCCTGGACTGGGAGAAATGGACACGGTCAGGACAACAGGGACTAGCTAACTAAGGACTGTGGTTTAAAGGGCGATGTATCATTCTTGACTCAACTGAGTGTGACCCCTGCCCTGTTTCTAGGACACACACACACACACACACACACACACACACACACACACACCTATTTAAGGGTGAAGGGGCATGTTTCTTAAACGTAAGTGGTTCTGGGGCTGGTGCGGTGGCTCAGGTGGTTGGAATGCCGCGCACCTAACGCCGAGGTTGCTGGTTCGATTCCCACATGGGCCAGTAAGCTGCGCCCTCTACAGTTAATATTGTGAACAACGGCTCTCTCTCAAGCTGGGCTGCTGTGGACTGCTGTGGGCTACTGTGTGCTGCCCTGAGTGGCCAACAGTCAGTGTGAACTGCCGTGGGCTGCTGTGTGCTGCCATGGGCTATCATGTGCTGCCATGTGCCAGCATGAGTGGCCGGCAGCCATTGTGAGCTGCCGGGAGCCGGCGAGAGGTGCCATGAGCTGCTGGGAGCAGCCGACCAGTGACTGGCAACCGACTGCCTCAGCCGGGATGGGAGGGGGAATGCAAGGCTCATAACACCAGCGTGGGCCAGGGAGCTGTGTCCTACACAACTAGACTGAGAAACAATGGCTTAAAATGGAGTGGGGGGGGGGAGGAGGCGGAAGAAGGGGGAGAATTAAAAAAAAAAAAACTTAAGTGGTTCTGAAAAAATACGTAGATACAGAGAGAGAGAGGGAGGGAGGGAGGGAGGGAGGGAGGGAGGGAGGGAGGGAGGGAGGGAGGGAGGGAGGGGATGCACCTGAGCGTGAACAAGCGCAAAGCAGAGGGAGCAGAATACAACCCGCAGGAATCTGGTAAAGGGCAGACAGGGCCTCTTTTTACTATTTCTGCAACTTTTCCATAACCTTGAACTCATAGCAACTCAAAAAGTTCTTCCTAAAGTTCTATCCTGGCTGTGATTTGCAGAATAGACTAGAGGGAGGCCAGGGGGGACCTCAGCTGGACGTGGATGTGGACACCATGGGGGAGGGGAAAGGGAGAGAAGTGGGAAAGGGAGGTGGGGAAGGGAGAGCAGGGTAGGGGCAGCCACTCTGTCTGCTGGGCAGAGTCAGCCTGAATGGTCGGTAGCTATAGAGGTGTGATGTGGTTCCAGGGACTCCGTGATGTGGCAGGTCCTAAGGCAGGTGCAAGAGGTGCCTCCCGCTCCCCCTCTCCCCTCCTCCTCTTCCCTCATCCCTGGTGAATCTCCTGGAGAAGCAGCACCCCCATACAGGGCCAGGTTTGTGAAGTCTTCTGGAGCTCTCCCCCACAGGGGGCGGAGCCAGGTCGGTGGGGACAGGCATAGCCCAGTGTGACCCAGAATGGCCCCAGCATGGGCAGGGCGGGTGTGGACAGAGGAGAAGGTCAGGGGCAGGCCCCTAAGCCCACATTTGCTCAGGATTAAATCAGCACATGGCAGAGCAAACAGCGGCAGGGGCCTCAGTGTCCTGGGTCAATGGGAAAGATTAACCAAGTGTCAGTGGGCAAACAGGCCCTCCCTTCCCTCCAGGAACCCCAGTGTTGACTCAGTACCCACAAAGTTGGCAGAGGGGCCCAGACGTGGCCCCTCACGGCCCAGGGCCACCTCCCTCCCCACCAGTATTGAGAGGTACCTGGTACCGAGACCTGGGTGGCTGGGCATCCACACCCAGGCCCCACCCCCTGCTTTGGCGTCAGGGCCCCAGCAGTGACCAGTGACTGGGAGAGGGAGGCCAGGGACACCCCACCACTCTGGGCCATGCCATCCTGGTCCTGGCTGTGTCCCAGGTGTGGGGGGGTGTAAAGTAGCAGGTATCCCCATGCACCCGCCTGTCATGGGGGCACAGGCCCAGGTGTCATCTCCAGCACCATTTCATCATGTTGCATTTCCTTGAGGAGACTGATGGGTTCCCTTGTACCCTCGGAAAGTGTGTGGAGCAAACAGCCTGAGGAGACAGTGTTAACACCCTAGAGCTTGGGCCATGAGCCCATAGGCTTAGTTAGAGCTGCCATCGGGTCAGCCATTGGTGAGCCTGAACTCTGACCTATGACCCTGCTCACAGGAGGGTCAGCATATAGTGGGGGACAGGATGGTCACCCAAGGCCCAAGGGGCACACACAGTGAGCCAGACTTTGTGTGGAGGGGAGTGGGGGAGAGGTCAGAGCAAAGCCACTGTGCCTGGTGGAGGGGTCACCAGCTGGGCCTCTGGAGGAGGGGCTTCTGCCGGGCTGAGCAGCCCTGTCCCCTGTCCCCAGGGTGCCCCCATCCTTTGTGCACACCAAGCCAGGACTGTGCGGTGACACACACACCCACATGCCATTGGTGCACCCTGCACTCGCTTCTCCAGAAACAAGCTGGAAACCAGCTGAGCGGGTGCTGGAGGGACTCGGTTCCCTGAGGCCCAGCTGGAGACGTGGACACTGCCTCAGTGACAGCTGTCTGCGGCGTCCCTGGAAGCAGAGGTGGGGGTTTCGTGCGCAGGGCACAGGCCTGCGTTCCTGCCTTGGTGGGCTCAGGACCCAGGGCAGGTCCTGCCTCCTGCGCGTGCTGTCGGTGTCAGCTGGGGACAGGGTGTGGCCGCTGGATGAGAGACCTGTCCAGGGTAGGGCCAGCGGGAAATCCAGGCCCCACCCCAGAGAGGGAGCCCCAGCCCCAGCTTCCTGCTGAGACCCGTTGGGCAGGAGCTGCCCCCAGGCTGGGGTGGGGGTTCAGGAAGTGGTCTGAATCTGGACACAGGGCAGGAAGTCCCCCACTGGGGGCTCCACCTGGGGCACACAAGCCTGCCTCTGAGGATGGGAGACCTGGGGCCACTGCTGTCACCTGGGCCACCTGGCTCTACACCTGGGGCCACCTGGCTCTGCACCTGGGGCCATCTGCAGATGCCCAGCTACCGTGGGGCCACGTGGCTCTGCAGCTGGGCTGACTCCCCTGGTGGGCTGTGTCCTGCTCAAATGCGGCCCCTGAAGGTGGACCACATCTGCTGACAGGCTGGGGCCCCCAAGGGTGTTCCTTCTGCCCCTTCATTCCTTGGGGACTGCGATGTCCACAGAACAGGGTGGCCCAGAGCTTGGCACCGGGGAGAGGGAGAGGGAGACCGCTCGTGGCCTGTGGATGGGGGTAAGATCTTGGTCACCCACTCTCTACGAGTGGCACCAAGTTCCCTGAGCCCTGGTGGGCTGCTTGCCCTGGGGTGGGGTGGGTTTGCATACAGCTGTGATCTGTTTTGAGATCCTTCCTGCCATCCCTGCCCAGTCAGCCCCCTACTGGGCCTCTGAGGCCCCAGGGGGATGGGCAGCAGGTGAGGTGGGGGTCCTGGGTCTTGGGGGCTGGTCCTCATAGCCTAATTCTGTCCGTTGTCTACGTGTCAGGTCAGTGTGGATTGCAGCCCTGGGCAACACTCCGGGTCACATCCAGCTCCTTGGAACTTTGCTCATAAATACGGTTTCCACTGGGACCCAGGACGTGTGGGCTCTGTAATGGCAACACTTTACATGTTACTTTTATTCCATTTGGCAAAGAAGTAAAACCTGGTGTGGTCCTCTAGGTGGATTTCATGAGCGGTGAGAAGCCACCGTTGCAGAGAGGGTCCGCACGTCGGTCGTAGGCGCTGCAAATACCTCTTCCTGGCCTGTCCCCTCCCGGTCACCCTGTCCAAGCACCCAGTGGACAGAAACTGGTTTATGTCACTAACGCCTTTGGGGCTGCATACAGGGCGTAAGCCCCATGGCTTCCAGTCCTCACCTCCCAGGTCCGGAGTTGTCTAGAGTCCAGAGCAGGACGAGGCCCACACAGAAGCCCCTCCTATTCTGCGTCCAGCCTGCCCGCCCCTCAGGCTGAGCACGCGCCCTCCCCTGCCCGCTCTCCAGTCTGCACTGACTCCCTCGGTCGTCTCCCCAACTGAAGAGCTGTGAGCTGCATCCAACCCACACGTCCACCTCCCCGCTGGACATCACCTGCGTCTAGTGTTCAAACAGCCGGCGGGACCCAATCACGCTCCCACGGTCCCCGAACCCTCCCGCAGCTGCCCCACTGCAGGTCAGGGTGCCTCTCCTTCCCCCGATGGAGGGGCCCTGTCCATTCACCTCCCGGTCCATCAAGACTTGGTCACTTTAGCTCCCACACCTCCTCACCCTCCTGCCTCCCCAGCCCAGCCCCCACACTGGTCTCCTGCTTCTTCTGTCACCCCTTCCCCCCAGCAGCAGGTCTGAAGGACAAGGCCGAGCCCCACCACCTCACTCAGAGGTAAAGCCTGGTCCTTGCTGGGCGCGGCCTGGCCACCTGTCCATCTCCCCTCGAGGCCACCTCGGGCCACTGAAGGTTCCGACCTCCGACCCTGCGCCCTGCCTGGACATCCTCTCCCAGACTCCTGCTGCTGACCGCAGACCTCCACCCTCAGCCAGCTTTTCTTGCCCCCTTGTCTGCTTCATTCCCCAGCATCTCCTTCCCAATAATCTGTCCTGTCGGATCGTGCTTTGGGAGCCCCGGGCTGTAAACCAGACACAGCCAGGCCCTGAGCACTGGCTCACACACAGCACAGTGGCTCCTGGGGTGCCCCAGGCTCCGGCCCCAAGATGGCTGCTGTCCTTCCTGGTTTGGTGGGAAACCTGTGCTGCCTGGGCAGCTCCCTCCATGCCCTCCGTCCTAGTCACAATTGACCTGGTATGTGAGGGCCTTTGACGCCCGTGTAATGACGTTGTCAGCTTCCTGGAAGAGCTCACCCCAGCAGCAGGGTTGGAGCTGAGCTGCCTCCCAGACATGCATCTCCCCTCCGTCCATCAGGGTCCGGCTCCGTGTCCTGACCCCCAGCCCCTCCCAGAATGTGGCCATTCCCGCTGGGTCACAGCACGGCCCTGACACTGCTGGAAAAGTGACTGCATTCGGAGACATTTCCAGTGGTGTCGAGGGTGTGCGGTACCCTGATAGTTTTGGGGCTGCCCTTGGGTCTGGCCACCCTGCTGGGCTGTCGCTGGTCCTGGTGGTGCCCTGGGCTTTGTCTGTAGGTGGCCTCGGCAGCTTCCTGCCACAGGTGAGTCACTGGGCTGAGGTGTGTCCAGGTCTCGCGCAGGGACCAGCACAATGTGCCTCACATTCTTGCCCACCTGCAAGGCCGTCCTGACCACTGGACACACCCCGAGAGCAGGGGCTGTGCGTCCAGCATCCAGCAGGCGCTGTGCCCAGGGTGAGTGGCTGGTACTTGCCAGCTGCCCTCCTGCCTTTTCCCCAAGTGCAGAAGTCCTCACTCTGTCCCCAAAAATCATTCTTCTTCGGTCTCTGCTCCCAGAGTTTAGCTGGCCACCCCTGAGGTCACTGTGCCCAGTGCTCTGCCCCTGGGCCAGGCAGGGACCCAAGACCCCTGTCTGTCTGAGAAGTCACGCTACCCAGGGCCTAGGTCTGTGGCTGAGGAGGCCAGAGCTGTGTCCTGTGTGCCCACAGCCAGGCCACCCACGGGGACCCCAGCTCTGGCCTCAGACCAAGCAGCCTTTCCCGGTGAGTGGGGGCCAGGGTGGGAGTCTGCAGTTCTGTGTGTCCCTGGGTGGGGTAGGCATGCCAGGAGCAAAGGTCAGGAGGCGGGGACTCAACCTGCCTGCCCTGGTCACAGGCTCCCCAGTGTTCTGTGTCCCCCTCCTTCGCCATCTCCAGCAGCCCCCGGTGTCTGCACCCCAACCTGGGCCCCCAAGCCTGAGGGTGGGATACCCCTTCCCTGTCAGACTGGGGCAGCACCCAGAACCACGAGCGTCTTGCCCAGTCTCCTAATGGCCGTTCTCCCCTCCTACACCCCCGCCAGACTCCAGGGGCCACAGCAGGCGGGGCGGTGAGCTGCCAGGCCAGTCCTGGTTTTTTGGGGTCTCTTCTGGCCAAATGCCCCCACCCCAGTGGTGACAAGTTGGCCCCCACCCCTCCGGTATCCCATGGCGGGGGGCTCTCAGTCTGGAGGAGCCACCCCAGCCAGCAAAGCAGTGTGGTGACCTCAGTGGGCCACGCCCAGCTTTGTAGCTCTTTCCGGAAAGGACAACTTGCATAACCTGGCCTGTGGTTGCGGTGGCCATGGTGGGCGGGCAGGGACCCGCTATCCGGTTACTTCCTGCCCCTGGGCTGGGGTTCCAGGCAGGGAAGTTGTGTGCTCCCCGGGGGGTGTGGATTAGTCACCCATGGCCTCCATTTCACACAAGAGGAAGCAGTGGCTCTCTCAGTCACCCGATCCGCTCGTGGGGGCAGTGACGTCCGTGAGGTCCCGCCCGAGAGGCTGCGGGGTCAGCCCGGCCCTGGGGCAGCGGCTTCCAGAAGCCGAGGTCCCAGCACTTCCTGCTGCCTTGTGGCCCTCTCTTGTCACAGCTGCCCCACCAGCTGCCAGCCTGTTCCTGCCTGGCCACCCAGGGTCCCAGGAGCCCCTCAGCTCCCCTCCTGTCCACTGACAGGAGGGCTGAGGCTCTGAGGTCGCTCAGCTGCCCACATGGCCAGGGCACATAGCCACATGAGATGCATGGCCCCCACACATCCAGCTCAGGCCGGGGCTCAGAAGGCGGGGTGCACAGGTTGGGAGGAACAGTGCTGGCCCGGTGGACACACTGTATACGGTCAGCCTCCAGGGCCCTGTGGCCCTGGGCAGGCCCTTCCCCGCCGGGCACAGCCCTGCCATGCCAGGAGTGGGCTGGCTAGAGGGGCCCTTGACCCGGCATCCTGAGCCCCAGGCCTGAGCCGGAGGTGTGGCGGCCGAACCCTGGAGATGGAAATTTGGTGCCTGGCGCCAGTCCCGCCTCGACCCCAGACCAACCCCAGGCCAGGCCTGGTTCCTGTAACTGAGGTGGCCCCAGGTGCAGGCTCTGGGTGTCGAATTCCAGGAGCCCGGATGGGAAAACTGCCCACCAGACAAAAGGACATGGGACCAGCTTCCTGTGCCCTGGCTGCTGACCTCCACCAATCTGTGCTGCCAGGCCTCGGTTTCCTTTTGTGAGACAAGGGGAGGGACCCCGCTTGCTGTCACAGAGGACACAGTGTGGGAACAGAACCCCAGAAAGCAGTTTCCAGGCTCTCGGCCTTACGTGGAAAGGTGCTGGCTCAGGGAGTAGATGGTCAACAGCTGTGACTAGTTGGCCATCGGCTGTTACCAGTTAGCCATGAGCCACTGATATCACTGCCACGGCTAAGCTAGCAAACGGTGGTGTAGTGGCATGTTGGAGTGTGGATTACGATTGCAGAGAGGCAGATTGCAGCTAGCAAGTGAGGCTGGTTGGCAGAGAAGTGGACGGCGGGTTGCGGATCGTGTGGCTCCTGCTTCCTGTGTCTCCAACCCAGCCGCCAGCAAGACTATAGTGGTCTGACTCCCCTATCTATGGCTCCATGAGTGTTCCTTTTTGGCCTCACCATATCCTGCGTTCTTATGTGGGGAGCGGGACCAGAGACCCCGCCTGACACCCTGTGTGACACACGCCCTCTGCCCTGAATCTACGCCTGGCCACTCCGCCCCCACCCGGTGTCCATAGGACCCTGATCCCCAGGATACCCCAGGAGGGCAGCACTGTCCAGCCTGCCAGCCTCCTGCTCAGCCTGAGTGCCAGCAATGGCTGCGGGGGTCAGCTGGCTGCCGGTGCCTGGCCCTGTTGGCTGGTTCGCTCTGGGTGCCCTCCCCCGCCAACTCGGACTCCCAGCATTCCTGCTGAGGACCTGCCTGTGTCCAGGCTCGGGCTTCCCTGCCCCCACCCTTCACTTGCCCTTCACTGGCCCTGTGTAGGCGGTGGGCCCCCTCCACACCCCACCCTGCCTGCTCAGCCTCCGGACCTTGGAGCTCAGGGCCAACCCTGCCCACCCCCCAGTGCTACTGTGGGGCTGGGACCAGCCTGAGGCCAGCACGTCGCTGGGGGTGTCTGGGGGCCTCCCCTGGGGCCTCCAAGGAAGCAGGGATAAGCTTTAGGAATGTGGACATTCGCAGAACGAGGTTGGGGGTTGCAGGTCAAATGAGGAGAGTGACAGGACCCTGGGGCCACGTCCACCCCTCTGCAGTGGACTGGTCTCAGAGTGCTTGTATGTGCACACACAAGCACGCTACACACTCGCACATGCACACCCAGCTCGGCTCCGTGTGTGGGAAAGTCTGGATGCTGTGGGGGGAAGACGGAGCCTCCCCTGGAAGGGTGAGACCCTCTGGTGCCTGATGTGGTCAGCGGGCAGATAAACGTGTCCCGAAGTCCTGGGCAGCCACGTGGGCCTCCCTCCCTCCCTCTGTCCCCAGAATGGGCGGCTGCACTGCCACCGACAGAGGAGCCCGTGAGGCACACAGCCTGGCCTGAGAGCCCTCGTGGCCCAGGCTGCCCGCCCCACTCCTGCATTTCATGCACAGGCTTAAAAATCACACAGAGTCGGGAGTTGCAAAATGCTCCAAGTGTATTTATGGCTCCGCTGGCCCTTTCCTGAGGCCCAGGGTGGAGGTAGGGTGAGGCTGTGCCTCCTGGCGGCCGGCCGAGTAGCCCACTGCACGTCCAGGTGACGGTCATTGATAAGACCCCACCCAATGCTTAAGTCTGGGAGGAGCGCCCACCTGCCCGCCCTCCCAGGCTGGACACTGGAGAGGGAAGGGGTGGGTGACCATGCATCCTGGACTTGGGCCACCGGGACCAGGGCTCAGGGTCCTGGCCTGGGAAGCTGGGCTGCAGGGAATTCAGGCTGTCTGTCTGGGAGGGAGGCTGTGTCTCAGGCGAGTGGCAGGGCGCGGGTCCCCCTGCTCCAGTGGCTGCGCTCGGGGTCCTGGCCCTGCAGCCGGCCGCGGTCACCTTGGGGGTCGCACTGCAGGCCCACGCAGCCGCACTCCTCCACCTGGGTGTAGCTGAAGGTGCGGCGGGAGCCGTCGGCACAGCTCAGGGTCACATTGTGCAGCGAGGCCCGCAGCTCCTGGCAGCAGCTGCACCTGTGCTGAACCGCGTTGGCTTCCAGCGAGTACCTGCAAGGAAGGCTGCTCAGCGCCAGGGCTCACGCCGCCCGAGCCCACCACAGACCCCCAGCAAAGCCCGCGGCCAGCCAGGGGCCAATGAGCAGTGGACGGACAACATCATCACGACCACAAGCTCTCAGAGGCGGCCTGGCTCACGTGCCAATTGGTTGGTATAAATACCCCCGCGGCTGGGGAAGGGCACACATGGGCCCTCATGAGCCCCAGTAAGTCACCAAGGGCTCAGTGAGCCCGGGGTCTCAGTAGACAGAAGAGCATGATTGCAAACAGGACAAGGCCCTGGGTCTCCGCCCACCTGAGGACCCCTGCTGGCCCCGCCTCCCTGTGCCACCCTCGACTGCCCACACCAGGCCAAGTGCACCCGGCACAGCATCCGGGCTGGCCAGCCCTGGGGCTCACGTACATGGAGGAGGTGTCCCCACAGTTGCCCTGGCAGAATGCGAGGCGCACGGGCCCCACGGAGCTGCAGCCCTGTAGCTGGATGACTTGCTGCTGGTAGTAGACAGCACACGTGGACTCTGGGGGGCGTGAGGCAGTGCAGAGGTCAGCATCAGCCAGGCACTCCCAGGGCCCCCCACCGCCCCCACGGCCACGGCCACTCACGGTTCTGGGGCTGGGGCTGGGGACAGAGGAGGCAGCAACCGTCCTTGCTCAGCCGAGCCTGGTCCTGTGCCAAAAAAGGGGGACTGTCACTAGTGTGGGAGCAGCCACCACAAATGGGGAACCGAGGACGCCAGACCAAGCGCACACAGGAGTGGACAGTGCCCCACGCAGGAGGGTAGCACCCTGCCGGCATTTCGTGGGGCTGACCGCAGCTCCCTAGCCCTGTCCACCCTGGGCACTGCTGGACAGGTGGGCTCCTGGAACTCACCGCAGGACAGCTGAGCGGGGGGCATGCCTGCTTCGTGGTCACCACCACAAGCCCGTCCTGGTGCTTCTCACACTCGTGTGACACACAGGGGTTTCCAGGATCTGGCCAGGACTCCCCGGGCTGCAAGGAGGCCCAGGCCAGCAGGGTGAGTGCACCTCCCCAGGCACCTCCCTCCAGCAGAGGACAGCACTGCCTGTGTCCCCAGCCTGCAGCTTCCACAGGGTCCCCCAGGGCCTCTGCCAGGAGCATGCCTTGCAATGACAGCTGCCCACGAGCCCTGGTGCACCAGGGTCCTGCCCGCTCAGTCCCCGCTGTCACTCTGCCCACAGGGCAGCCCACAGGCAGGGATGGGCCTGAGCCTGAGCCTGGGCAACCCTGGGTTCCTGGGAGGCTGGCTTCGTCCTCAGCCTGTCGGGCGCCTGTGGCCCACCCCACCCAGAACCTGCCCCAAGGCCCTGCTACGAGAACTCACATAGAAGAGGTGGGCGGCGCTGTCACTGGTGTTCATGACACAGGCCACCTGCACGCACAGCCCACAGCACTGCCCGCTCTGCGCCTGGTACTCGAAGCCCTGTGGGGGAGAGGTGGGTGTGTGGCCTGAGCCTCGCTGGCCGGCACTGCCTGGAGGCTCGGGGCAGTGGGGGCGGCGGGCACTCACCACGGGGCAGTGAGTGTTGCAGGTCTGGGTCTCACAGCTGATCATGAACCTGTCCGACTGGGGACCGCTGAGCACCTCGCATCTGCACGTCTCACACGGGCTGGAGGAGACCACAGCCCCAGGCTGGGCAGAGCAGGGCAGCAGCGTCAGTGGCTGGGGCCAGGCCTGGTGCCCCTGCCTTCCCGACATTTTCTCCAAGCCCGACCGACCTGTCCCCCACCAGGGTGACCCTCGATGGCAGAGCCCCAAGGCTGCGCCTCCGTGGAGGTCCCATGTTCTCAAGGGCCCAGCTGGGAGAAACCAAGGCTGGGGCAGCTCTCATCGTGTTCAGAACAGAGGGCGGGTAGTCTGAGCTCAGCCCAGCCTCAGGCCTCAGCCACACCGGCAGCTGCAGTGTCCACCTGAGCCACGGGGCCCTGGCACAGCCCGGAGACACAGTCTCGGGAACAAGCCAGCAGGGGTGGGGCATGCTGAATCTCCTGTGCCCTGGGGACCTGACCTGTCCCGACCTCTGGCGGGTCCTTACCTGGTACAAGGTGTCATTCACACTGCAGACGGTCCAGCCTGTTCAGGAGACAAGCAGGTCTGCACACCCACTCCTCCCGCCCTGCCCACCTCCTTCCATTCTCACTACTGCCAGCCTCCGGGGCCCACAGGTGCCCACCCCCATCACTAGAGTGTCCCGTCCACAGGGCCACAAGCCCTAGCTTTCCCCCTAGCGAGGCTGGCGAGGGGGTCGGGAAGTAGCTGGCTGCCTCAGGGCCACTGGGCTGGCACACTTACTGCACTTTTGGCTGGGGCAGCAGGCCCCCTCTTTGTAGGTCAGGACCTGGTGGGAACCCTCAGGACAGTCTGCAGGTGGCGGGCAGTAGCTGGCATTGCAGGCTGCGGAGGGCAGGAAGGAGGCACTCAGGGGCCTGTGTCGTCCCCGGGGGTCTCCCGGTGTGCTGACTGCCCAGGGGGTGGGTGGCAGGCTCTCCAGGGGGCACCAGTCACCCAATGGGTGAGGCTTCTAGTCAGCCTGGGCGCAGGAAAGCTCCTGCTCTCCCGGCACTTCTGCTGGAGTCACCAGACGAGACTGCAGCAGGGGAAGGTGCTGGCCCGGTCTCCTGGGCTATGCCCCCCTGGTGCCAGCACCACATGCCCCTCACAGGCAAAGCAGTTCAGCCGTGAGCCAATGCAGTGCATGTGGGACCCTCAGCACACATGGGGACAGCAGCTGGAGTCCCGCCCCCACCCTCCCAGCACGGGGCTCACCGCAGTGGTACTGGGGACAGCACTGGCCTGCCTGTGGGGCCACAGGCACAGGCACGAATCCGGGCTCGAGGCAGGTGGGGGGCAGGGGGCAGGGCTGACGCCGGCAGCTCAGGCTCCGAGTGCTGCCATCACAGGTGCACTCCTGGCAGTCGATGTTGACAGTGTGGCCCGGCTGCAAGGGAGGGCACACGTGAGCCTGGGACTGGACGCAGCCTCTGCCAGCAGAGGGCGCAGGGGAACCCAAGGAAAAGGGCTTCCAAAGTGCGGGTGCTGCCTGAGGCCCTGGGGGCCTGGGGCAGATGGGAGACAGCTGTGCTGGTGGCTGGCCTCTGCCTTCACGGTGTCTTAGCAGAGAAGGAGGACGTCCCGGTGGAGGACGGGCGTGGCCAGCCTTGGGGCCAGCACCCACACACTGCTCCAGGGCACCCGCTCTGCCGGGGAAGCCTTGCCCCCCCCCGACCTGCCAGAGTCACACTCACCTCCATAGGCTCCCCGTGGGGCCCCATGCACCCTGGAGGGAGGGAGAACAAGGTCACAGTTGGGCAGCCACACCCCCGGCCTTCAGGGCAGGACCCGTGGACCCCACAACTGAACGCTCCGGGGTCCAGCTGAGAAGGCGTTCGGGTGGAAGGAACAGCCCACCAGCCCCAAGCCCAGCTGGCCATGGGACATACTGGGACAGCCTGTGGGCACGCAGATGTCCATGCTCGTGCTGAAAAGTGTCATGTCCTCTGGACAGAAGCAACCCTCTGTGACAGGGCCGGCATCCTCAAGGGCCCTGTGGGGAGCAGACGGTTGGCCTGGCCCCTGTGCCCTCCAGGGTGGGGGAGGCCATCTGAGGGGCTCTGGGGTCTGAGAGGGAGGGCAGCACTTACACAAGGCTGGTGCTGTCGCTGCTGTAGCAGGTGGGGGGGTTGGAGGGGCCACAGGGCCGATACACCTTGTCAGCCGGGCAGGTGAAGGCTGTGTGGAGGGAGAAGCCAACCTGAGGCCACGTGCGCCAACCAGGAGCCACTCCAAGGCTGTGCTCCAGGCCCCAGGTAACTGCTGAGCACCAGACATCTGCCGGGGGGTCCTGCAGCCTGCAAGACACCCCTTAAGCCCCACCCCTGCATGCCCTGCCCAGCCCAGCCTGTCAGAGCCCACCCACCCTGCGCCCCGGCCCAGGGGCCCTCCTTCCTCTCCAGGAACCAAGTGCGTTCTGCCTTGGGGTCAGCCTTCTCCCCCAGGAAGCCCACCCCCAGCGGGCACTCACGGCACGTGTGGTTGGTCTGGCCCCTCCAGTCAATGCACACGCCATTGGATGCACAGAGCGAGGCATATAGCTCCACGCTGGAGCACACCACGTCCGAGCTGGTGGTCATGTGGCACTGGTCAAAGACACAGCCTTGGTAGTATGGCCCCGGGGGGATCACGGCATGGCACGTCTCGAAGACCCTGCAGCACAGGGACACACGGGTCGTGGGGCAGCCCTGCACCCGGCAGCCAGGCTCAGGCCTTCCCTGGAGAAGGGCCGGGAGAAGGGTCGCCGGGCCCACCTGAGCGCCGAGCACCCTGGGCTCCAGGCCACCTGACCGCAGTGGTCATTCCTCCTGCAAACTCTCCCCTGGGCTCCCCCATCCTCTGCCTGCAAACCCAGGGACAACGTCTGCCTGGCCCCGCATATGCCCGAGGCGCATGTGCCCGCCAGCCACATCAAGCTCTGTGCCTGGCAGGTCAGCAGCATTGGCTCTGCTTGGAGCCCATGATGGCCACTGGTGACCAACACAGGGGCTGGTCAGTCCCATGGGCGCTCTCCTGCCCACTGGTCTCCTCCCTCAGGAACCCCCTGCAGGCCCACTTCTTCCCAGCATCCCCTCCCCAACTGCTCCCAGAATCTTACTCGCTCAGAATCAGCTGGCAGATTGGCGCGGGTGGGCATGGGGCAGGCGGGGTTGTGGGCCCGACTGCAGTGGGTGTCAGGGGAGGCCCGTGGCAGGATGGCTGGTCGGGATTGGTCACCTTCCAGTGGCCGGACATGTCAGAGCAGGAGGTCACCACTGCTCCCCCAGGGAGGCGACACTCGTCCTTTTGGTCATTGGTGCAGGTACCTGGGGCAGGGTGGCGAGAGTCAGACAGCTGGGGACAACACAGCCATGCCCACCCTGCCGTGGGTCAGTGTCCCCAGGCTGTACTTGATGGGTCAGCTGAGGGACCTGGCCAGGCCCCTGACCTCCCTGTGTTTCCCTTTCCCCCAGGAGCACGGACCGGTGTGGGTCTCAAGGGTGGGGCACTGGCTCATTTTTGGTGCAGCCAGAAAGCCGAAGACCCTGGAGGCCCCAAGCCGCGCAGGCGGCCTCACCACACAGAGTGCCGCCCGTGAGCTCGTCCAAGGCTGGCCCTCCTCACAGTGGACCCGCAGGGACCATGGCCGGGCGGCGGCCGGGGCTGGGGCTCACCGCACTGCCCCTCCGTGTTGTTGGCGAACTTGCTGAAGGGCACCTGCACCGAGAAGATGAGGCCGCTGAACATGACCTGGACGCCAATCTCGGGGATGGTCACGTACATCTTGATGCCGATTTGGGAGATGACGATGCCGCGTTTCTGGAAGCCGGGGCTCACCACTTTGCTGTTGAAGATGATCTAGACAGGGGACACAGCGAGGGGGCCGGGAGGACGTGCCGTAGCCCCGCCTGCACCCCCTCGCCCTGCCCTCCTGCAGCTGCCCGCCGGCGTGCCGCACCTCATTAGTCATCAGCCCTCGCACTGGCTTGCGGGTGAGCGTGACACGGTCCTGCTGGTACTCGACAATGATGGACTGCGGGCAGGACAGCCCGTCCTCAGCGTCGCAGAAGTAGTTGTCAATGAGCACGCGCAAGTGGCCGTACACGGGCACCACCTGCTGCACCAGCACGTACGTGCAGTTGTCCAGGAACGTGTAGTAGGTGCCGTCAAAGGTGATGTAGTGGGGGTCGCCCCAGCCGCTGCACACGCCTGCGGTGCGAGCACAGGCCTCAGTGGGGGACCCAGAGGACCCAGGACTCTGACCAGACCCGTCACTGGGACCCGCACGCCCAGCACCCGCCAGAACCAATGGGGCCTCAGAGTGGGGGCCAGAGCCCCCGCCTCCTCCAGCTGCTCCCAGGGCTCTGGGGCTCAGGCAGCAGTGCCCTGAGCACCCCTGTTGGAGCCTGGTACCACCCATCCACTGCCGCCCTGTGCGAAGTACTTCCTGGCATCTAACCCAATTCCCACCGCCTTTGCGCAGCCCGGCCCGCCCAGCCTGGCGCCCCGGCTCACACTGGCACTGGTAATGCATGCAACAGCCATCCTCGTCTGCCACCTTCAGGGCGGGGTAGCCGTTGGCACAGGTTGGTTCCTGCAATTGCGGGCATGGGCGCGGCTGCAGGGTGATGATGTTGTTGCCCTCACAGGTGGCCTGAGAGCAGTTGGCCATGGCCCAGGTCTCTCCTTTCTGTGGAAGAAAACACAGCTGCAGGCCCCGCCCCCATCCAGCCTGCCCACAGGCCACCCGTGGGTGCTCAGGACTCATACTGCTGTGGCCAGTCGTCAGTTGTCAGTCTCCCAAGAGAGAGGCCAGCAGGGAAACGGGGGTGGGGATGGTGCCTTTGGGACCAGCATTCGTGCCAGGCCTCCCTACCCACCAAGTGCCAGCTGGCTAGGAGGGTCTCTGGGGGTATGAAGGTGCCCTCCCCTCTCTGCCAATTTCCATACTGTTCCCCACATGTGGTTCCCCGGACTCTGCACCAGGGCCTCTGCCCTGACCCCACACACCCTCCCATGGCTGTCCAGCCGTGCCCACAGCACTGACCACCCGCTCTGGCCCCCTGCCACCCACAACCAGCAGAGTCAACTTCGGGCCCACACTCCCGGCTACTGCCGAGCAGGCACCCCCTTCGGGCCACTTCCCAATGTGCAGCCTGCACAGGCCCAGGAGTCGCCCACATGAAGCCATGGCCTAATTGAAGGAGGCTGGGGTGGCCGCACTAGCCACTGAGCCCTCAAGAAGGGCAGGAAGGGGGAGGTTACCGTTCTTGGCGGGACGGCATTTGGGCATCCCTCCTGAGTGACGGGCACGGGGGCTGACGGGGAGGACCCAGGCGGGGAGGTAGCTGTGGTGGGAGGCGGTGCGCTGCTGAGGCAGGCCTGGTCAGTCTGCCTGACCACATGGCAGTCCAGGCTGCACACGGCGTAATAGCAGTGGCCAGCAAGGTCTGTCTGTTGGTATATGATGGAGCCTGCGAGACAGAGGGACAAGAGCCATTAGTGGAGCCATGCTGGGAAGGCCCACAGTGGGGAGCAGCCCTGGGCAGGCCTGTGGTCCACTCGGGCTGAAGTGGTAGGTGGCCTTCCTACCAGATGTCAGTGGAATAAATCCTCGAAGATGGCTGTGGCGCTCCTGTGAGCACAGCTAGCCCTGTCACAGAGACAAGGCACCCTGCCCTTCACACCATGGCTTTCTGTGGATGGGATATCAGTGACAGGCAGCACACACCCCACCAGGAAGACTTCACGTACCTGCAGGGTAGAGCTCATCAGCCACGCTGCAGTAGCATATGGGGGTGGACGGTGCTGCCCACGTCACGGTAGGAATCTTGGAGGCAGACTCTGTTGTGGGCCAGTACTTGGTAGCTGAGGTTATGTAGGGGGTCACAGAGGTCAGAGGGCAACCTTCTCGGGGCTCGCAGCACAGCACACGGATCTCATAGTTGAGGCACATCTGGAACTTGCCCGTCTGGTCCCGGTTGTGGCACACCAGGCCCACGTCGGGGTTGCACTCCACCACCTGGCCCAGCCTCTCGATGCTGATGTCGGGGTGGTTCTCGGCTCGGCACTCCAGGTGAGTGATGTACTCAGGCCGGCGGCAGATTCTCTCTCCGCTTCTGACGATGTTGCTGTATGTTTCCAGGTCGCCTCCGTGGGGCCCAGGAGACGGGAAGTCCACGTCGAACCAGTTGGTCCACGTGCACTGTGGCTGGCAGGTGGTGGTCCCAGGTGTGGGGTGGGTTGTCTCAGCTGCAGAAACAGGGGCTGTGGTGGTTGTGGCTGCCGAGGTGGTGCTGGTTGTAGGAGTTGAGGCTGGACTGGTTTTTGGCACAGAGGTTGCACTGGTTTTCGGCACAGAGGTTGCACTGGTTTTCGGCACAGAGGTTGCACTGGTTTTTGGCACAGAGGTTGTCCTGGATGTGCCCGTGTGGAAAGTGGTCTCAGTAGGGCTGGTGATCCTCACACTTGGGGTGCTGGGTACCGTGACAGGTTGGAAGGTAGGGCAGCCTTCTCGGGGCTCGCAGCACAGCACACGGACCTCGTAGTTGAGGCACATCTGGAACTTGCCCGTCTGGTCCCGGTTGTGGCACACCAGGCCCACGTCGGGGTTGCACTCCACCACCTGGCCCAGCCTCTCGATGCTGACGTCGGGGTGGTTCTCGGCTCGGCACTCCAGGTGAGTGATGTACTCAGGCCGGCGGCAGATTCTCTCTCCGCTTCTGACGATGTTGCTGTATGTTTCCAGGTCGCCTCCGTGGGGCCCAGGAGATGGGAAGTCCACGTCGAACCAGTTGGTCCACGTGCACTGTGGCTGGCAGGTGGTGGTGCTGGTTGCAGGAGCTGAGGTTGCACTGGTTTTCTGCACGGAGGTTGCGCTGGTTTTCGGCACAGAGGTTGCACTGGTTTTCGGCACGGAGGTTGCGCTGGTTTTCGGCACAGAGGTTGCACTGGTTTTCGGCACAGAGGTTGCACTGGTTTTCGGCACAGAGGTTGCACTGGTTTTTGGCACAGAGGTTGCACTGGTTTTCGGCACAGAGGTTGTCCTGGTTTTTGGCACAGAGGTTGTCCTGGATGTGCCTGTGTGGAAGGTGGTCTCAGTAGGGCTGGTGATCCTCACACTTGGGGTGCTGGGTACCGTGACAGGTTGGAAGGTAGGGCAGCCTTCTCGGGGCTCGCAGCACAGCACACGGACCTCGTAGTTGAGGCACATCTGGAACTTGCCCGTCTGGTCCCGGTTGTGGCACACCAGGCCCACGTCGGGGTTGCACTCCACCACCTGGCCCAGCCTCTCGATGCTGACGTCGGGGTGGTTCTCGGCTCGGCACTCCAGGTGAGTGATGTACTCAGGCCGGCGGCAGATTCTCTCTCCGCTTCTGACGATGTTGCTGTATGTTTCCAGGTCGCCTCCGTGGGGCCCGGGAGACGGGAAGTCCACGTCGAACCAGTTGGTCCACGTGCACTGTGGCTGGCAGGTGGTGGTCCTGGGTGGGGTGACAACATGTGTGCTGGGTTTGATCCTGGTAGATGGGAACACATGTGCTGAGCTGGCACTGCTGTGTCGTGTGGAGGTCCAGGGGATTGCAGTGGTCCTGGTGGTGCTTGTTTGGGTTCTGGTTTCATGTGAGGTCGAGTGTGTGGCCCCAGATGTTGTGGGCAGGGTGGTCCTACCTCTGCACACGTCCACCCACTCACAGCACTGGATCCGGATTTGGTAGTTGTAGCAGATGGGGGGCAGCTGGTTCCTGTTCAGGCATATGAGACCCACCGTGTCACTGCAGACCACATCCTGCTCCAGCTCTGCCAGTGGCGTGTTGGGGAAGCGCTCCGCCCTGCACTCTACCTTGCTGGGCCTGTCACAGAATTTATACCCTTTGGATCTCAAATTCTGAAAAGTGTCGAAATCTCCGCTGTTTATGTCAGGCCCAGGATAGCTACTCTCAATCCAGTCAGTCCAGCTGCATAACTTTTTAAAACAGATCTCGCTGGGCTCAGATGAGGGTGGCTCCGGGGTGGTGGTAGACACAGAGGTTATGGTTGAAGCTGTTGTTGAAACTGGTGTTGGGCTGGGGGTCGAGGGAGTTGTTTTCACGGTTGTAGAGGTAACTGGGGCAGGCATGGTGGTAGCTGGGATGGGCGTCGTGGTAGCTGGGGCAGGTGTGGTGGTGCCTGGGGTGGGCGTCGTGGTGGTTGGGGCAGGTGTGGTGGTGCCTGGGGTGGGCGTCGTGGTGGTTGGGGCAGGTGTGGTGGTGCCTGGGGTGGGCGTCGTGGTGGTTGGGGCAGGTGTGGTGGTGCCTGGGGTGGGCGTCGTGGTGGTTGGGGCAGGTGTGGTGTTGCCTGGGGTGGGCGTCGTGGTGGTTGGGGCAGGTGTGGTGTTGCCTGGGGTGGGCGTCGTGGTGGTTGGGGCAGGTGTGGTGTTGCCTGGGGTGGGCGTCGTGGTGGTTGGGGCAGGTGTGGTGTTGCCTGGGGTGGGCGTTGTGGTGGTTGGGGCAGGTGTGGTGTTGCCTGGGGTGGGCGTCGTGGTGGTTGGGGCAGGTGTGGTGTTGCCTGGGGTGGGTGTCGTGGTGGTTGGGGCAGGTGTAGTGTTGCCTGGGGTGGGTGTCGTGGTGGTTGGGGCAGGTGTGGTGTTGCCTGGGGTGGGTGTCGTGGTAGCTGTGGCAGGTGTGGTGTTGCCTGGGGTGGGTGTCGTGGTAACTGGGGCAGGTGTGGTGGTGCCTGGGGTGGGTGTCGTGGTAACTGTGGCAGGTGTATTGGTGCCTGGGGTGGGTGTCGTGGTAGCTGGGGCAGGTGTATTGGTGCCTGGGGTGGGTGTCGTGGTAGCTGGGGCAGGTGTATTGGTGCCTGGGGCAGGGGTAGGGGTGCCTGGGGCAGGGGTAGTGACATGCAGGACTGGTGTTTTGTGACTTGTAGAGAGGGTGGTTGGGCCAGTTGTGGTGATAGGGCCTAGGGAGTCTGTGCGTCCTCTCAGCACAGATGGGGTCCCGGGTGTGGGCCCAGTTTTGGTTGTCCTGTAAGTTGTTGGAGGGGTGGTCTGGGCTGGACTACTGGAGGTGGGGCAGGCACGGGGGGAGCAGCACAGGACCTTAATCTGGTAGTTGTCACAGAGCCCCGAAACCTGGTCTCTGTTGTAACAGGTCAGCCCCACCGTGGGGCTGCACTCAACGCGTTGCCCTAGGGCTTGGATTGGCACGTCGGGGGCATCCTCGGCTCGGCACTCCACCGCCCTCGGTGCTTGGCAAACTTGGTACCCGTGGGCACGGAGGTTGTCCAGTGTGTCAAAGTCACCACTGTCAATGCCCCGTCCTGGATGGCTTATGTCCAGCCATAGTGACCACTGGCATTCCTCCCCACAGCCCGGGTGGGGAGAGACGGAGGTGGTCGAAGGCGTCGGCCAGGGCCATGTGCCCGTGGCAGTGGAAGGGGCTCTGCTCAGAATGTCGGTGTGCGGTCGTCTCGTGGTGGGGCTGGGGTGCGTGCCAGGCGGACCCGTTGAGCTCATGACTGAGGGCAGAGAAGGCAGAGAGGCCAAGCGTCAGGGGCTAGTGCTGACTTGGGGGTCCTCAAGGTGCCCACCCGCCATTGTCCCTGTCCGTCAGCTGCCTGTGGGTGTCACCATGTCAGTCTGCATGTGTGTCTCGGTCTATGACGGGAGCTTGGGGAGAGCCAGCAACCAGTCCCCAGACGTGCCCCATACATGGCAGTTGAATCAATAGGCAAATTGATCTCAGTGGAGGAAAGTGTGCCCCTGGGCATTTCCTGAGCAGATCGTGAACACATAACCCTAAAAGCCAAAGCTCTGGGAACTCTTCACTCCTGGGGGGTCCTCTGCTAAGGCTCTGATGCCCCCAGGACGGTGTGAGGACTAGGGGTGCCTGGCGCAGTGAGTCGGGGCCGGCCTGGGCACCTCTGCTCGCAGCCCCTGCCTTGTGCTGGGGGTCTCAGCCCTGAAAGCAAGACTGGGAACCTCAGTGCTTCCAGGACGCTCCACGAGACTGACCCTCCCGGGCTGAGGGGCAGCCTTCACGGTCCCCAGCGTGTCTGCCTTACCAATTGGGGGTGTAGAGAAGGAGAAGGTGGTGTGGGGGACGGACGTGGTAGGACTGCAGGTGTGGACCCTCCTCTCGATGGTGCCATTGGCCCCACAGTGGGCGGAGATGCAGCCCCCTGTTCCGTCCGTCGTGTGGTAGATGATGTCCCCCGGACGGAAACGCTGCCCATTGTAGGTGCAGACACAGGCTGTGGAGAACAGAGAAGCCGGAAACGTCATGGGAGTGGGGTGTGGGTGGGGATCCCCAGACCCCAGACCCAAGGAAGGCCATCTGCTGCTCACCCTCGGTGTCGTAGGTACACTGCACGCCACTCTCGGTGCAAACACTGGTGACAGAAGGAAGAAGGTAAGTGGGAGTGTAGGGCATGCAACTATGCCCGGGGAGGGTGGGCAAGAGCACCCCCACAGGGGTGCCCTGGGGAGACTGAGGTCACACCCTCTCAGGGAGCCCCTTCCAATCAATGACCAGTGAGCCCCCCTGACATTCTGATGGCCACTGCCTCTCCAGGGCATCTGTCCTGGGATCCTTGGGTAGAAACAGGCTCAACCTCCCCCCACCCTGGCCCCATCCTGCAACCCCCTTCCCTTTACCCCCCAGCATCCCCATCCTGCAACAGGGAGGCTCTGGTCAGACCCTTCAGGAAACCCAGGCCACGGGGACCCCTCTGGGCCCTGGCAGGGAGAAACCCCGAGGGTGGTGGGCCGGGCAAATCCCCGATGAGCTCCATCCAGGCTCCTTGCAGGCGAAGTTACTCACCAGGAGTGGCAGTTCTCATCTGAGGGCACCACCGCCCCTGGCAGGTAGGTCTTGCCCCGGACTTGGCAGGGTGGTGGCAGGGTCGGGAGTGGGCATGTGGCCACACACTGCATCTGGTCTTCGTCGAAGATGGGGGCCTCTGGCGGGCACTTGGGGTAGCAGCCTGTGTGCCAGAGAGGCCTGAGTCCCAGACAGACAGACTGCCCAGCCCCCTGACACCCATGGCCTTGGCACCATCCCCACCCCTGGACCTCGCCCACAATGCCATGGGGAGCATGAGGTTGTGCCCACAAAGGCGCCTGAAGAGGTCAGGAAGAGTCTAGCCTGGCCGAGGGTCCCAGGATCCCCAGGACAGCCCCTCCCAGGCCAGCAGGACAGCAGCCCACCTTCCAGGCCTCGCGTGTCGTGCAGGCACTGGCCGCGGGGGTTCCGGCAGGTCCTCAGGCAGGGCGCCCCACAGGGCTGGTAGTGCCACTCACACTGGCCCTCGGGGTTGTAGTAGTCGCAGAACAGGGCTGCAGGGGCAGGGACGGGCTCAGCGGGCCAAGCTCTCAGCCTGGAGCCAGCCTCCCAGTAGCCCCAGGGAGCAGAGGCTTTGGAGGGACAGCCCAAGACCAGGTGGCCCCGCAGGCTCCCCTGCACCCCCATCTTTGACCAAGTCCTGTGGGCTGTTCTGATGCCTTTCCTTCCCCTGTGCCTCCTGGATGTGGCCTCCAAGGGCATGAGCCTGGAATTCCCATGGGCGAGACGGGCAGTGGGAAGGTGGCCAGCGTGGGGCCCCCGTGGCTTCTCAGCAGTACCGCCTGTCGGGGGTAGGGAATGCGGCCAGCGTGGCTCTCCAGCTACCACTCTCTGGCCAGGATCTATCTGGGCTAGGCTGGGGAGGGGGATGATCTCTGCTGACCCTTTGGTTCCAGAAGGTTCTATCATGCCTGCCATCTCTCCATCAGCAACATGTCCCCCCATTTCATTTTTCCTTCAAACCCTCCCATGGGTGAGCGAGGGCACTCACGGCAGACGTCCGGGGTGCGCCAGGACACACACACGCCCACCTCGTGGCAGGCCTGGGCATAGGCGGCCACGGCGGTGCAGAAACACTCGCAGTCACCCCCCGAGTCACAGGCGCATGCGTCAGTCACGCAGGCTTCGTAGTACTTGGCTGGCTCCACCTGTGGGGGAGAGGCCTCAGATTCTGGGGACTCCACCCCCTCAGGCTCTTGGGGGCATCAGGCCTGCGTTGTGGTGCTGGCCTGGGCCTGTTCCCTCTGAAGCTCAGGGACAGCTAATGCATGGCCCCGTGTGGTTGGCCAGACCAATCCTAACATGCACAGGCTGGTCCTAAAGGGTGGCCCCACCCCAGCAAAGTGACGCTGGTCCCCCGACTTCCATCCCTTCCTCCCAGGCACCCAGAGGAGCATCCCACGTACATGGGCATGACAGGCAGTGAAGGTGGCACTGGTGATGATGCTGCACTGCTTCTGGGCCCAGGACTTGCGGGACGGGTTGGCGGTGCAGGGGTCCCTGGGGGCCGGGGCGTCCGGGCAGGACGGGGAGAACTTCCAGCTGTTGCCAAACTCCAGCACGTCACCCACCACAGACCGGCTCCGTGTGGTGAAGTCGTTGACGGCGTTGTCGTCAAAGTTCCCGCACAGCCCGCAGACCCTCCCCTGCAGACACAGCGAGTGGTGGGGCTCAGGGAAAGTGCAGGAAGGGCCAGAGCCCCCTTCCCTGACCCCTACTCTCTGACCCCATCCATCTCCCAAGAGGAGGAGGAGGAAGCCTGAGTCCGAGGCCACCCGTGCACAGCCCCACTCCACGCAGAGGCTCGTGTGGCATGCGGAAGGCTCCCACAGCAAAGGGTCTCCTGCTGCTCACCTTCCAGGAAGCGAGCCTGGGCCCAATCCTTCCTCTCTCTCTCTGCCTCTGTCTCTCTCTGTCTCTCTGTCTTTCTCCCCCACCCCACACCCCAACCCCCTTGGTCAGGAGCGAGGCTGGCCAGCGGTGTGGGTCCCACCTTGAACTCGGGACCGAGTCTCAGGAAGATGCTGGTCTTCTTGTCCCACAGCAGCGTCAGGCCGGCGTTGGTGTTCACCACCAGGTAGATGCCCACCTGGCGGATGGAGTAGGGCACCTCCTGCCCTGCACCCTTCTCGATCACTTCCACGTTCCCATCACTCAGCTTCAGCTCATAGCTCTGCCCAGGGAGAGGTCACTCAGAGCCTGGTGAGGACTCCAGGTCACCTGCCGGGAGGGTCTACCAGCCCTATGGTGCCCATTACGGCTCAGCCACGGGAACGCGGCCTTCCTAGGGACTCCCCAGAGCCTCCCAAGGGGGTGCCCCAGCCCCCTCCTGGTCCCCCACTCACCCCCAGGAAGATCTTGATGGCCTTGGAGCAGGTGGTCCCCGTGGTGCCACAGGGGACGTTCTCAGTGACGACACGGAAGGAGTCCTGGGCACTGCCATTCCCACCACAGTGATCCTGCGGGGACCAGGGGACCCGGCTCACCTTCCCGAAAGGAGGCTGGGATGGGGCAGCGACGCAGGGCGGCAGGAGGACTGGGGAGGCCGAGGGCGCGTACCTGCACCAGTGTGTACTCGCAGTCCCCATTGAAGCTGTAGCGCTGCCCGTCGAAGGTGAGGTAGTGGCCGTCCCCATACACGGCGCAGGTGGCCAGGCAGGGTTCATCCGTGCACTGCCACATCCTGCTCTTACAGGTGCTAGGAGGGGGCGTTGCTGGTCAGGGCAGGGCAGGGACAGGGCGCCCCTCCTAGAGGCCATGGTGGCCTTTCAGGTGCCTGACTGCGGGTGGTCTCCAGGCTCACGGGCCTCGACGGCTGGAGTGGCAGCCTCCCCCCAGGACGGGACCCCGAGCCCCCGTACCAGGTGTTGCAGCCCACGCGGATGGTCTGGCCGGCCTGGTAGCTGCCCTCGTTGTGCACACAGGGGCAGTCAGCCGAAGCAATGCAGCCACCTTCACCATCGGCCACCAGCCCATCGGGACACACGCAGCCGGGCACACACTGGGGGCTGTACTGTGGGCGGGCGGACATGACTCAGTGGACAGGGATGGTTAGAGCCCCCGCATGAGGGTGGAGGGTCCCCTGGGGCAGATAGCAGGGCCTGTGCCCAGCCGGGTGGGCTGTGTGGGGGCCACAGGGGCAGCGGGCCCAACACACTCGGTCAGGGTTCCTCCGGGGACCAGCCTGGGTGGACATCTCCACAGGTACCCATGGGGGTCGAGCAGGTGTGGGGGCACTGGGGGGTCACCAGGGGCATCAGGGGTTATGGGGGCCATGGGGCACTCACACAGTCCATGTCCAGGGTGTGGCAGCTCTTCTGGCAGCCAGCTCCGGCGTCCCCAGGCGTAGCATTGCGGCAGTCGAAGTAAACCATGGGCGGGGTGCAGACTGGGGATGGAGAGGCCATTCAGGGGTCCCCACCACAACCCACCAGGCCTGCTCTGAGGGACATGACTGCTGCATACTCAACACATGTGTTTCTTTCCGACCGAGTCCATGGCTGCCCTGGGACAGGGCGAGTGTGTGTGCATGTGCATGCATACGGACATGTGTGTGCATATGTGGGCATGTTTGTGGTGTGTGGCACATGTGTATGTGCGCGCGTGTCTGCACGTGTGTGCGTGTTCAGCACATGTGTGTGCATGGCATGCCCACATCCCCGTGCCTCTCTGTTGAGCCCAGAGGGCTGATCGACACCCGGCAGCCACATTGATTTGCCGGCCTTTAGTCCTGAAGCTTCGGGAGCATAACCGGGGGCGCCCTTGCTTCTCCCAACTCACCTGGGGCGGGGGCGTGGCCTCCGATGCAGGTCAGTGTGCCCTGAGTGCAGGTGCTGTGAAGGAAGGGTGGTCAGAAAGTCTGCCCCACCTGCCCCACCCCCTGCCCGCCCTGCAGGGGCTCTTACCAGACAGCCCCACTCTCATGCAGAGACTCTCCGTTGGGGATCACGGTGTCCCCGTGGTAGCAGGGACAGCTGATGGCTGGCACACACTTGCCCGTGTCGTCTAGGAAAGTGCCCTGAGGGCAGGTGCAGCCATCCACAGGCACGAAGCTGACGCCACAGGTGACGTCCTGGTCGCTCCGGGACCGGCAGGTGGGTTGGCAGGAGCTGATGTGGTATTGGTAGGTCATCGACTTGGGACAGGTGTCCATGGGCTTTGCTGTGGGATGCCAGGAAGGGGACAGTACTCAGGACACACTGGGCGTCCCCGGCCCCTGGCTCCATGTTCTGCCAGGCCCGCCCTCCTCAGCAGAATCTGGGGACCATGCTGGCCTGGGTGCTCCCTGGTTTCTGAGCCCGGTGCAGCGAAGGGCCCGTGGAGCATGTACTCCAGCTGCTGGGGACACCCGGCCCTGCACACTCACTGCAGACGCCGTCCCTCCAGCCGCTGAGCAGCACGCCCTTGGCCGCACAGGCCCGCACGTAGGACGACAGCGCCGCACACAGACAGTCCTCGCTCTTCTCACAGTTGCACGTGTCGAACAGGCAATTCTGGGGACAGGGCGGCCGGTTACCATCAGGGACCCCAGCCCACACATGGCGAGAGTCCCCCACACGGCTGGTCCCCTACCTCCTGCGGGACCTCCACCCCCCAACCCTTGCCCGGGGCCCCACTCCCTCAGCAGAGTGTGTGCAGACACTTGGGCCACGCTCCCTGGCTTGGCTGGGATAGGCTGGGAGCTGGGGGACCTCGGCCCTTGTCTCTGTGACCTTAAGGGTACAGCCCTGCCCACTCAGCCTGACTCCACAGCATCCTGGTGTCTCATTTGGGCCCTGGGGCCCACAAGGCTATGAAGTCTCTGCTTTGGCCCCCAGGCCTATTATAAGGCTGGAGCCGGGAGACCGGCCCCAGACCCCTCTGCCATGACCCTCGGGACCACCCAGGCCTTCTGGACCCCTGAGGGCTGCCGTGGACCAGAGGAGAGAGGCAGGGGGGCGGCATTACCGAGTAGTAGGTGCCAGGGCTCACGGCGGCGTGGCACTGGCTGAAGGGGCCTTGCGGGTCCGTCAGCCGTGAGCACCAGTGCTGAGCAAACTTCTCTGAGGATGGGAGGAGGGGGTCAGCGGGGCAGACAGTGGGCATCAGAGGGGAGCTACGCACCTCCTGTTACCCCAATTCCTGACACACACCCCTGCCTGGGTCAGCAGCACACAAAGGGCCCTCCCTGCAGTACCCTGTCCCTTTTCTTCCGGAACTCACCACGGCCGTCCAGAAGGACAACGTGTTGGCAATTTGCCTGATTCCCACCTGATGTCCGCCCCCAGGCTTGGAGTGGACACTGGAGCCACTGCTGGACCTCCGCAGCCTGGGGAGCAGGCGGATGGACACGTACCGTTCTCCACGCTGAGGGAGCAGGGGTCCTCGAAGCTGTTCTTGACATTGGGGCAGGCGGCCTGGGTCTTCCAGGTGTTGGCAAAGGCCGCGGCTGTGCCCTCCACCACGCCGCTGAGGGTCCGGAAGTCGTCAGCCTGGTTCTGGTTGAAGTTCCCACAGAGACCTGGGCAAGCGGGGGAGGGCGCATGAAGTCCGTGAACCCCCACTGGCCGCCGAGGGGGCTCGGGCACCCAGGGTAGGCAGTGCCTCTTACCACACATCAGGCCCCGGAACTCAGGTGCCAGCCTCACAAACACCTGCATGATGGGTGCCAGCTGGACGTCCACCTGCAGACCCAGGTGGGTCTGGGCGATGATGAAGAAGGTTGAGGGTCTGAAGAGTGTGACGTTGGCTGTGGACACAGGGGACGAGGGTCTCAGTAGGATTCTAGGGGTGGGGCCCTCACAATGGGGGGTGCTGGGCCGGTGCCCTCACCTGCCGAGACGGGAAGCTGTGTGTAGATCTGGTTCACAAACACCTCCCCACTGGCCTTGACCACGACGACCTGGGAGCAGGAGGAGGCGCATGTGTGTCACAGGCTGGGGGCCAGGGCTCCGTCAGTGCCCCCAGAGGCCCCAGGGGGTATGTAAGTGCCTGCAAGAACTTGCCAGCTGGGCGCGGGCTCCCACAGGGAGCGGCTGACGACCTGTGTCTCCCCGGGACCCTGTGGTCGTCCCATTTTCTACAGGGACTGAGGATTGTGCATTTTTTTAATCATGTAAAAACCTAAGTGCTTTTATAACAGAGAGGCCTCCCCCTTCTTGGGCCGGTTGGGGCAGGTGCAGAGGCCCTGGTGCCCCTGAGTTTTCCCTTTGGGGACGATCACACAGAGACCCGCAGTAGTGGACACAGCCAGTGGGGTGGATGGAGCCTTGGGCCAAGACCAGCCCTCGCTGCTCACGTCAGCATCAAGGCTTGGGCAGTGGTCACTTGCTGTGAGGGACATGCCCCCTCCCCCAGGCCCCCGGGGTCTGCACTCACCGTCTGGCCCCCACCCAGACTTAGCGTCAGGCTCCTTAGGCAGGTCTCGCTGTCCGTCAGGCCACACCTGCGCAGCTCAGCCAGCACGGTGAAGGCACTGCTGTCACAGGGCTGCAGACACAGGTCCTCACGCTCCGACCAACACACCCCATGCCCCCCGCCCCCATGGGCACCCCAGAAACCCCGTGGCAACTGGGGCCACTTCCTGGAGGACTAGGCATCGGGGACCCCGGGGTGACCCCAGATACATGTAGCCCGGGGGGCAGTGGGGACTGGATGTGGTCCTGACAGCTGCTCTGTCCGGTGAGGACCCCGGCCACACCTTGGCCAGCACGTAGCTGCAATCCCCATGCGCTGTGTACGGCTTCTCATCGAACGTGGAGAAGTGGGAGCCTCCCAGCACCGAGCAGGTGCCCGGGCATGGAACCTCCTGGCAGCTCCACTGGCCTCCGGAGCAGGTGCTGAGAGAAGGGAGACACTATGTGCTTGCCGGCCCACAAGCATCCAGCCCCCGGCCTCTATGTCGGCACACGGACTGGTCTGCCAGACCTGCCTGCACCAGCACACAGACTGGGGCCTGTCAGCATCTGGAGAGTGCTGACCTACGCCCAGGCCCCCAGTGGGAGGGGATGACCAGTGCCTGGGCCACAGCACCCAGAGGGGCTGTCCCAGGGCACATCTGGGGGACAGGAGGGCAGGCTTGGGGTCCTACCAGTTGGTGCAGTCTGTGGAGTAGACGGCCCCTGGAGCGTAGGTGACCCCGTTGTACACACAGGGGCACTGAGACACAGGGACGCAGCCAGTCTGGTTAATGTCATCAAACACCATCCCTGAAGAAGTATGCAGGCTGTGTGGCAGGTGCTGGGCTGTGTCCACTGCTTGTGTGGAGGGGACGGCCCTCTGCCCCTGGTGGCCCTGCCCTCAGGGGTTTCTCAGACCCAGGGAATCAGGGACGCCATGAGCCAGGTCAGAGGGGCCTCCCTTCCAAGAGTCCGGGGTGGCAGTGCCAGCCGCCTGGGGCCTCAGAAGCATCCCTGTGATTCTCGTGGGGCTGGTGGGGGTGGGGCGCAGTCTCACCCTCGGGACAGAAGCAGCCGGCCACACAGTGGTCCTCGCAGAGCTGGGAGTGCTCCAGGTTGGAGCAGGTGTCGGCGCAGGGGGAGCCACACTCGCGGTATCGCATGTTGAAGGGACACGTCTGGGCTGCAAGGAGGTGGTGGGGCCCACGTCACATCCTGCCCTTGCCTCTGGGCCCACACAGGACAGTGTGACGGGGAGGGGCAGTTGGGGCACTTACGGCACAGGTCAGGGCCCCGCCAGTCCAGGGGCAGCCCCCCAGCGTGGGCACACTGGCGGGAGTACTCGGCCAGGGTGTGGCAGATGCAGCTGGTTAGGTCCGTGTGCTCGCAGAGGCAGAGGTCTTGCTGGCAGGCGTCCACATAGCTGCTGGCGTCCACCCGGTGGTTACAGTCCAGGAACAGCTCCCCGCTGAGGATCTCCTCGCAGATGCCCTGAGGCAAAGCCAGGAGCCCACGCTGAGTCCAGGCTCTGGAGGGCTCTGGGGTCACAGCCCCCCCACCTCCGCCCCACCCCACCCCATTGGCTGTTCACCCTGGGACTTACAAAGCCGGTGGAGCAGTTCATCGGGGGTGCAGGGAGCACGGGGTCCTGACACTGCTCCGTGGGGCCATCCATCTTCTGCAGGTTCCCAAACTCGATGGGGGTCAGCTTGACGTCTGCAGGAAGCACGACACTGAGTTGTTTGCACGCTCCTGGTGCCTCATCACCGTCCCCAGTGCCTGAGGAGTCCCAGCTATGCCCACCTTCCCCATCCACACTGCCGGGGTAAGCAGCGGCTACACGGGATATGCAGGGGTCTGGAGATGAAGTGAGGACCCACTGGGATGGGGCTGCTGGGTGGCAGACTGAGGCCCATAACTGAGGCTCCACAGGCCCGGGGCTGGCATGTGGCCCCGAAGGCTGGAGAGTGACCCTGAGCTCTGCTGGCCCTCGGAGCCCAGCGAGCCTGCACTGGGCCGCCCTGGCCATGGCTGCTGGATGCATCAGCCGGCTCAGTCCCCCATGACTGGCAGCCCCTTACGGGGTGGCTCCTTGTGGGGCTTCATGGGCCTGGCAGAAGGGACCTGGGGATCGAGCAGGTCACACAAAAGGCGACTGTGGCAAAGACTTGAGGGCTAAGGGCAGTGACAGGGTCTGATTGGGGGTGGGTCTGTAATTTCAGGTGAGGCTGTGTGGTCAGGGGGTGCCCAGGGCCCAGAGCAACCTCACTGAGAACAAGAGGGCCCCGCGGCTGCACTGCCAAGATGGTACAGTGTGCCAGGATTGTGCAGGTGTGCACACGTGTGCACATAGGATCTGAGTGTGCATGTGTGTGCATGTGTGCACGAGGGATCGTGTGGGTGGGTGCAAATGTATCTGTGCATGTGCGTGTGCGTGTGGTTGGGTGGCATGTGGCTGCACGGGCACGTGAGTTGGAGACGTCTGACTGGGAGCCTGGAGGACAGCCTTGCAGGCAGTGCTGCGGAAGGGGCAGGTGGCCGGGGGCTCACCATGGGAGAGGAACTCGTTGAAGACAGGAACACCGTTGAAGTCTCCGCAGAGCCCACAGGTCTGGTTGGCGTATTTGGTGTCCAGCTCGAGCTGGAATGAAAGAAGACGTCAGATGCCTGGCCCGCCAGGGATGCCCAGGATGGAAAGGATAGACAAGGTGTGGGAGCCTGGCATCCCCAAGGAGGGGCTGGGGGGCTCCTCAGAGGAGGCCTGGGCCGTGGGTCCTCCCCACGCGCTCCACGAAGCCGAGAGCCCAAGCAGACTACAGCCTGGAGGAGCCGCCCGTGGGCCCCCATCCTCACCTGCCGTGTGGGCGGGGTCTGACCCTCCCACCTCCCTTGCCCAGAGCACGTTCTTCCCTCTGTAGGGACACTATCGAGCTGCAGGTGCCCCCGCCCCCCAAGACTCACCAGGAAGCTGTCGTCTTGGTTCCACATGAAGACCAGGCCCAGCCTGGCCACCACCTTCAAGTAGCTGCTGCTGTGCTCGACGAGGATCCCGGACCGGCTGAAAGGCAGCTGGATTCTGTGGAGACAGGGCTCAGCTGAGGCACCAGGGACATGCGAGGGCACGCGAGGAGGTCTGGACCTCGGGCAGGAAGGGTCCCTGCGTTCAGTGTGCCACAGATGGTGCCAGCCGGCGTGACAAGGACAGGGGCCCTGGAGCGCTAGGAAGGGGATGCTTCCAAGGGAAGCACGGGCACCCTGGGCCCAGAGGGGCAAGTGGTTGAGCGCAGCATCTGGGGAGATCCCGGCCTGGCTCCGCTGTTGGCGAGGACCCCACGTTTCTCCCATGGCTGCCCAGAAACGCCCTCAGCTGCCCAGGGGCCCAGACTCACGGGTGCCCATTGACCAGGACCAAGTCCTCGGTCAGCTCAACGACCATGCCTCTGAGCTTCATGGTGACTCGGCTCAGCACGGTGGCGTTGGACCCCAGGCCACGGCGGACCTGGATGTTGAAGTCCTCGTAGGTGGCGCCACAGTGCGCAGAGAAGACATAGTTGCAGCGTCCCGGGAAGCGGAAGACGTCCCCGTCGAAGGTCTTGTAGTGGAAGTTGCCCCACGTGCTGCACACCCGCCCATTGTGTGCCGGGTTCAGGGCTGTGGGGAGAGCAGCCGCCTTGCTGAGGGCACCCCCACCTGGTGCCCCCACACACCTGAGTCTGGGAGGTGCTGCTGCCCAAGGGCGGGCATCTGGGGTGGTCCTGCCTGGACCCAGGATGTCCTGGGAAGGTGGCCCTTTCCCAACACTTCATCAATGGCTCCCAGAAAGGTGTCCACCCCCAGGTCTGAGGGAGGAGGACCCACCAATGCTGGCACCCCAGTCCAGCCCTGTGGGGTCACACTCACCTCGCACCACAGGGGTGGTCCTCAGAGGCGGGAGGATGGTCACTCCAAGGACAGGGTGGCCTGTAGGAGCGGGGCATGTTGAGGCACAGCCCCCCGCCCCTAATGCCCGTGCACACAGTGTTGTGGGGTGGGCAGTGTCTGCACCCAGCAAGGCTGCAGGCTCCCCAGCCAGCTGGACTCTGCCGGCCCGGCTTCCTTGCCTGCCATACACACTCAGGGCAGAGGCGGTTTCCCTCTACCCTTCACTTCCTCTCGGTGATGCCCCAAGGCACTCAGGGCTCTCAGCTCTCACAGCCATGTGGCCCAGGGGTCTGTTGCACGTGGGGACTCTTTGCACCCAGAATCTTAAAAGTACCCAAATTGTCACCAGTGCTGAAAACAGTCCCTCAGGCTCTGAAATCAGGGCAAGCAAGCTCCCTGAGGGCCGCTTGGGGGAAATGCAAGCTGAGGTTGGCAAGGTTTCCCCCGAAGCCTCCCAGACACGCAGCGTCTGGCCGTGCCAGGGCGCCCCTCGCCCACCCGCCTCTCCCAGAGCTGCGAGGACTGCACATGGGCATCCTGGGCACAGAAATACCCAGAGAGGCCGCCACCAGCCCTGCTTCCAGGCCCAGAGGACACATGTGCAACCGGCATATCAGGAGTTAAATAGGGAGAAAAGAAGATGTCACTGTGAGCTCAGCTGGCCCTCCAGCCATCGATCACTCCCTCTCTGAAGCACAATGGGGAGATAGCAAGCAGCCTACTGGGGGTCTTTCAAGTGAGCAGCTGAGGCCGTGTTTGCAGGGGTGTCCCCCGCCCCCAGTGGGGCCAGCTGGGAGGGACCCAAGGCCAGTGGGCCCTCAGGGTCTGCCAGCTGGGGGGGCGGGGCAGCTCTGACAAGTGGGGGATACTCACCGTCGGGCCCCTGGGGGTTGAGGGGGAGGTCTGGGTGCTCATAGGCTGACTCCACAGAGACATCCTGGGCTCCACCTGCAGGAAGAGGAGAGGGTGCTGGCCTGAGTGGGTGCAGGGGAGACAGGGCGTGCATGGAGGGGGAGGGGGCTTCTCTCTGCACTGGGCGGGGAGCTGGGAGGGTCTCCTAGGCCCACGGCTGAGCCTCGACCCTCCTTGAGCATCCCCATGACTTGGCCCATGAGCATGTGGGGGTCCCTGGGCCCTGCTGGGTGTCTCCAGAGACCATTCACTCATTCATTTACACAGTGTCCACCACAGGCCAGGCACTGGTGTCCTTGCTCAGACATGGGGGCAGCTGCCCTGGGCAGTGGCCTACTGAAAGGTCACTTGGTAAAACACAGGGGTCCTGACAGCATGTCAGGAGGCCACCAAGGCTCTGCAGGAAAATTCGGAGCAGGTTGTAGGACCTGGGGGCCAAGAGGGGATGGGGTGCTCTGGCCACTGAGCAAGTGGGGCTCAGTGCGGGGGGGTCGGGGTAGGGGTCCGAGGGAAGGTGGTGTTGGCCCCAGCAGACCCTGTGAGGCTTATTTCTAGGATCCTCAGAGGCCCCTGCCACCAGTGGGAACACCATCCCAGCCCCACAAGCTGGAAATTGTAGGTCGACTGGAATGAGGGTCAGAGGCTGAGCTGCTGGAGCTGCTCACGGACGCACTCAGCTTGTCCGGAGCCCAGGACTGCCTCTGGGCTGCCTACTGCCCGCAGGGGACCAGGGCCAACCCAGGACATGGGGGAATGGCAGGGGCATCGGGTCGTGGCCAGGGCCAGCCTGGGAAAGCCAGCCAGAGTGAGTCTCACCTGTGTGCTGGGCGCAGGCCAGGCCAAGAGCCAGGGCCCAGAGCGGGGCCAGCGTCCTCCAGCCGACACCCATCGTGTGGAGGGAGGGGACAAGTCCCCAGGGGCAGCCTCTGAGGACGGACCTGAGTCGGCAGGAGCCTTTTGTAGCTCCAGAGCTGGCTCCAGCCCCAGTGGCTTTACGTGGGTGGGCGGGGCAGGGCCTGTGGTTCCCCTCACCCAAGTAAACAGTGGGCACTCGCTTAGCGCTGGCTGGCGGCCGGAGACAGGCAGAGATGGGTGTGTGTGCCAGGTGGGGCCTGGTTTCCTGAGGGCTTCCTGGCCTCAGGTGTGCTCCTACTGGACCCCACACCCCAAACTTTTCTAGGCACACTTCTGTGCAGCCGGACCCCTGAGTTCTTGGTACTTAGAAAGGCCACCAGTGTCTTCCCTGCTGATGGGGCTGCCAGGGCTGGGCTCACCGTCTCTGGAGAGGGGCTCAGGGGCGGCATCTCCCAGTGACACGACCTTTCCCCACCGTGCAGCCCCCAGTGTTGCCTGGGATCCTGGCTATGCTTCTGGCTCCTGGCCCCACGCAGACCGTAGGCAGCTACAAGCTCAAGTCCCAAGTGGGCCTGGCCTTGAGGGAGGGGCAGGACTGTCTATGCCCCCCGGGCTGGGGTGATGTCAATCGGCCCCAGTCTAGAAGCCATCTTTGCCCTGGTGGGCTCCAGCACAGAAGCCACCAGAGTGGAATGGACACTCGGCCCAGACCACAGGGTGTGAACGAGGGGCCCTGGGTGCCTGCACTGAGGCTGCACTCAGCCTCTCCCCTGGCGGCCACACTGCCCCCCCCCACATCCCCACCGAAGCTGGTCCTGACCAGGAGGCCCCACCTGGGAGGGGTGGCAGCAAGGGGAGTGGGAGCCGCTGGGCTGGGCCCCCCTCCTGCTGAGGAGGGGTCTGGGATCTGAGGGGCCTCAAAGCTGTTCTGAGAATGTGCCCCCCACTCTCTTACGGCCTGTCCCAAGCTCCTCTAGTCACCGTGCTTTCTGTCTCTGAGCCATCCCTTCCCCAAGCCCTGACCTGGCCCTGGAACCTGGAAGAGAGAGAGAGCACCTCACATAGTGTGGGGGACTGTCGGGCGATGAGTGAGTGAGAGAGTGAGAGAGTGAGTGAGGGCATGAGTGAGGGTGAGGGAGTCTGCGAGTGAGTGAGGAGTGAGTGAGGGCATGAGTGAGGGTGAGGGAGTCTGCGAGTGAGTGAGGAGTGAGTGAGGGCATGAGTGAGGGTGAGGGAGTCTGCGAGTGAGTGAGGAGTGAGCGAGGGCATGAGTGAGGGTGAGGGAGTCTGCGAGTGAGTGAGGAGTGAGTGAGTGAGGGCATGAGTGAGGGTGAGGGAGTCTGCGCGTGAGTGAGGAGTGAGTGAGGGCATGAGTGAGGGTGAGGGAGTCTGCGAGTGAGTGAGGAGTGAGTGAGGGCATGAGTGAGGGTGAGGGAGTCTGCGAGTGAGTGAGGAGTGAGTGAGGGCAGTGAGGGCATGAGTGAGGGTGAGGGAGTCTGCGAGTGAGTGAGGAGTGAGTGAGGGCATGAGTGAGGGTGAGGGAGTCTGCGAGTGAGTGAGGAGTGAGTGAGGGCATGAGTGAGGGTGAGGGAGTCTGCGAGTGAGTGAGGAGTGAGTGAGGGCATGAGTGAGGGTGAGGGAGTCTGCGCGTGAGTGAGGAGTGAGTGAGGGCATGAGTAGGTGAATGAACGAGTGATCGTGCAGGAAAAGGATACGGCGAGTGAGTGGGCCCCCCAACACACTGCTGCCTCAGACGTCCTGACCCTCACGGGCAGAGCTGGGGCTCCCGCCTGGCCTTAGAGCTAGGCACCAGGTCAGCTGGTGATGAGCAGGGCAGAGGACGGTCCCCAGAGGTAGGCAGTGAGGACAGTCTGGGTTGTCCAGCAGATGGTGGGAACCGGTGGCCTGGGAGGAAGCTTGAAGTGGGGGCCAGGACCCAGGCCAAGGGGCGTGTGAGTGACACGGGCCTGCCCCCTCACGGCCCCGAAAGGCAGGGTAGTGATAGTTCCACCAGGGTCCACGCTGCCGGCACGGGGCACAGGTCTGAGTCCACACCACAACCCCTGACCGTTCTGAGTCACCAGCCTGGCCTTCAGAGGTGTCACGTCCTACCCATCCAAGGCTGGGCTAACCCACCCAGGCAGCGAGCGTGGTTGGCTGCCCAGAGCTGGCAGTCCGGCAGCGCCAGGCCCTGGCTGTCACGTCCCTACACAGGCACATCCCCCACAAGGAAGCTGCCCAGGCCACTGCTGGGGTCCAGGATGGCTGTCACTGCCCAGGCAGGCCTGGCACTGCCATGGTTGTGCTGGACTTCCTCCTGGGGCCCCACCTGAGCCACCTGACACAGGCCACCAGGCTGCCCTCCCGAGTCCTGAAAGTCCAACCCAGGCTGGACGCCCCGGGAGACCCTGGCCTGGCACCTGCTCATGGCTCCTGGCTCTGGAGGGGCCCATGGGAGGGGGTCCAGAGTCAGGACAGGTGTGGGGCCTGTGACCTGACCTCAAAAGTTAGGGTCCTTCCCCATGACCTCCCCAAGCCCAGTGGAGATGCTGAATAGGGTGCAAAAGTATCCCTTAAAGCTCTGGGGGGCTTCACTCTCAGGGACGCATGGTCCAGGGGAAGGGTGAGGCTCTAAGCCTCAGTTTTCTCATCTAGAAAGGGGGTCCGTGAAAATCCTTACAGGGAGATGGTCACACAGGCAGGGGACTCACAGTAGGGGGGCTGTGTACAGGGAGCAGGGGGCACATGTGGGGACCTGCTTGGCCCAGGGTGGCGGCCCAAGAGGCGTTGCTCCCCTGGGTCCCCGGTGGCTGCCCAGCCCCCCACCTGGACCCAATAAGCTCATGGGTTGGCTGCAGTCCAGTGAGAGGGCTGGGGTCCGCCCTACAGGATCTGCCAGGTGTTGCCATGGAGACGGGAGGACAGTGGAGGGATGGGGGGAACGGGGTGGAGACCTTGGCTGCATCCCAGAGTGTCACTCTTGCTGTCACGCTATCACTGGCCTCTGACTCACTTCGGCCGCTCTGATTGGGGACAGGAAGCGGGCATCTGATAGTTCTGTTTGTCGTGGGTGACCGGCCCAACACTGAACCAGGCGAGGATGAAACACCCGCCAGCCCAGGATCCAGCCTCCTTGGGGGGTAAGGACCTCGCAGGTGGGGTCTGGCCTGGGCGCTGGAGTGGGGGGACACGACTTGTCCCCGCATGGTGGCTGCTCCTCCAGTCCAGTGGCCCCCTCTCGGGGGTGGGAGAAGACATGGCCAGGGCCCTGGGGTCCTCACAGCTCTCTCTTCAGACGTGTGATGACAAAGCAGCCCCCAGCTCCCTTGGGGGTCTCCTGTCCTCAGGCAAAGCCATGGGGCTGCCACCCACTCAATGCTACCAAGGTGTCCCACCCACTCCTGCTCCCCCAACACCGGCCAGGAACACAGGGCTGGCTCGGCCCGGCCCCAGCCTGAGCCCAGCCTCACCCTGGCCTGACCCCACCATGACCCTGGCCTGAGCCTGGCCTGATCCCAGCCGGACCCCGGCATGACCCCGGCATGGCTGTTTCTGGCTGAGGTGCCAGGGTCTCACACTGGTAGCACCACCTCTCCTGCTCCAGGGCAGAGTCTCTCCCAGCTTTTGACTTCCAGTCCAGTTTCTGGGCACAACTGCAATCTTGACGCTGGGGACCTATAGGGTTGTTGGGTCACTCGGTTCTGGCCGGCAGGCGCGGGCGGTGGGGGGGTGTTGAGCCCTCTCTGCAGCGGCTCTCAGGCCAGCCAGCCACTTCCCCAGCCTTTCTTTCCCCCACGAGGCTGAGGCTGAGGGTGGGGCTCTGTCCTGGCGGGCCCCTTGTGGCTTTGGGGCAGGACAAGGGGGCAGCTTGGTGGCCCTTGCCCCTGGGCTCTGTGGGGCTGGCATTCTTCCTCCAGGGTAAGGAGGTGGGCACAGCAAGTTCCAGCCACCTGCCCAGCTCACCCTACTGGGGTGGCCAGGCCTCCCGCTCAAAGGGGCTGGAGGGGTGGTGGAGAGAGTCTTGAATTCCACCCCTACTCAGGGTACTTTTAACCCAGAGGTCAACACCTGCCACCTGCCCAGACCTGGCAAGGCCTGGACCAGCCACACACCTGAAGCGGACCATCAGACGTGGCTTCCATCCTTCACAAATACAGTGGGGTGGACGGCTGTCCCCAGGCCCCACCGGCCCCTGATTGCCACCCGTCTCGGCGGCCTTGTGTATGGGGCCAGCTGCTTGGATGCTTTACCACAACCAGCCCTGGTGGGAGCATCTGGCAGGCCAGGCACACTTCCTGGGGAGGCTTTCATTGTCTGATTAATTCTGTCCTTAAAACACCAAAACCCCGTGTGTGGAAGGAACTATTATCCTCACTTTGCCGATGACACAGGCAGGAGGCTCCTGGCCAGGGCGGGGGCAGCGGGATTCGAACCCAGGCCCGGGGCCCCAGACTCTGGGAGATGGTGGTGTCCTGGCCCCAGCACCCACAAGCTGTGTGTTCAGTGGCCAGTGCATCATTCTCTGTGCCTCAGGCTCCGCTGGAAAAGTGATCATGGGACTGCTTGATGCAGGGACAAAGTGATGAATCAGCCAAGCATCCTCCGAGCTGTGTCTGGTCCTGGGAAGTGCCCCCACCTCTCTTGCGGGTCTGCACCCCTCACCCCAGACACTGGGCCTGGGCAAGCTGAGGCTCCTGCTTCCTTATCTGAGAGAAGGGGTAGTCACTTAACATTGCTTCTTGCACATTTTAACGTGTCTGGAATTGCGGTGCCTCCCACGTCTCTCTTGACAGTTAAATGGGCAGCACCTGTCTGTCCTGGTGGCACCTTTCTGCCCTGGCACAGCTGCCCATCCGCAGTGCCTCAGTGTCGCTGACCATGTGTGGGTCGGGACCACCCACCCAACAAGCAGCAGCTCTGACTGCTGACGTCACAGATGAGGACCCAGCAGTTTGGGGAGGCATCACCATGTCTTCCTGTGCTGATTTCATTACGAAGAGGGGCCGGGCCCCCCACACCTGTGAAGAGGAAGTGTGCCTGAGACAGGAATGACCTCCGTGTTGACAGAGGGCTGAGTGGGCTGCCACTCTCTCGAAGCCGGGAACTTCCCTGAGAAGGAGGAAGGCGCCTTAGTCCCTTCTGCTTTGCTTTGGGACCAAGAGAGAGCCATTGGGTGCCTACGGGAGGGTCAGTCCCGGGGCCTGAGGGGCCAAAACCCCCATGGGCCGGGGGGGTGCCCTCCCAGCAGCGGATAAAGGGAGGGGAGGTAAATTTGGTTTCCTGGCAGGGCGTGCTGATGGGAACGCTCGTGTGCATGTTTATTCTCTGAATCACTGGGCAAACAGAATTCCTCCAAGGTCGCCTGGCTGCTGAGGCCCTAAGACCTATGGTTCTGCCCACCCCACCAGCTCCTGTCCCCAGGGAGGGCCGGCCTGCTGCCACAGCGGCTCCCTCCGGGGCAGCACTGGGCTGAGGTCCCTTCCCCTACAGGGCTCAGGCTCCTGGAACCTCTGCACCCCCTCCTCCACTCCTTGAACCTCAGGAAACACAAAGGCCCCTCAGCCCCCTCTCCCCACCTTCTTCAGTCACCCTCCCAGCTCCCGGCCCCACACACCTTCAGAGAGCCTGATGGAGGCCACAGTGCCCCCCAAATGCTCTAAATCTGCTATTAATTTTGCAGTGGCAGGTGTTCACAGACTTGGGGGCACATCTGCAGACCCAGATCCCCCTCCAAGGCCGATGGCCCCCAGTTTCCTCTCACCCCCGACCCTCAAAGTCCTAAGGGTCTGTGACAGTCGGGGGTGGGGCCTAAAGCTGAGCACATTTTTGTCCCTTGCGGCACCAAGGGGTCAGGGAGTAGCTCTCGTGCCACTCAAAATCCCCCCTCCTCTGCCCCTTAAGGGGACATTGTCACAGGGGCCAGTCCCCAAGCACAGCCGTAAGTGAGTTGTTTACTGCCCCAGGCTGTGGGGGACGGCTGTCCTTAGCCTGCATTAGGAAGAGAAAGTCGCCAATCACTGCCCAGTCAGCCTGGGGGGCAGAGGAGGGGTGAGGCACGTCCCTCATGGTGGCTCCCCACGGCACACAGACCTGGCAGGGCATGAGGGCACAAGTTGTCCCTCTGACCCCAGGACAAAAGGAACATCAGTGGGGATGGACGGGGAACTATCTAATACAATCAGCTCCTTTAAAGGTATTTTTCTCAGTATGAAATCATACTGGTAAAAATTAAAGCACTAATTCTGGGCACATCCCCAAAAGAACTAAAAGCAAGGTTTTTTGGTTTTTGGGTTTTTTTTAAGATTTAACTTTTTCTTTTTTTTTTTTTTTAAAGATGTTATTGGGGAAGGGGTACAGGACTTTATTGGGAAACAGTGTGTACTTCCAGGACTTTTTTCCAAGTCAAACTGTTGTCTTTTCAGCCTTAGTTGTGGAGGGTGCAGCTCAGCGCCAGGTCCAGTTGCCATTACTAGTTGCAGGGGGCACAGCCCACCATCCTTTGCGGGAGTCGAACCGGCCACCTTGTGGTTGAGAGGATGTGCCCCAACCAACTGAGCCATCCGGGAGCTCAGTGTCAGCTCAGCTCAAGGTGCCGTGTTCAGTCTTAGTTGCAGGGGGCGCTGCCCACCATCTCATGCAGGACTCGAGGAATTGAACTGGCAACCTTGTGGTTGAGAGCCCACTGGCCCATGTGGGAATCGAACCGGCAGCCTTCGGAGTTAGGAGCATAGAGCTCCAACCGCCTGAGCCTCCGGGCCGGCCCTAAAACAAGGTTTTGAAGAGATATTTGCACACCCACGTCCATGGCAGCAGCATTCACTGCAGCCAGAAGGTGGACACAACCTGGGGGTCTGTGGATGGGGGAACAGATACAGAAGCTATGGTCCCTCCACACACTGGAGTGTCACCCAGCCTTAAAAGGAGGACATCCTGACACCTGCTACAGCGTGGACGGACCTGGAGGACACTGTGCTGAGTGAAAAGAGCCAGACACCGAAGGACAATCCTGTGTGTGTGATCTCACTTCCATGAGGGTCTATAATAGTCAAATTGTAGAGACAGGAAGTGGAGGGTGGTGCGTGGGGCTGGGGGAGGGAGATGAGTGTTTCATGGGGACAGACAGCTTCAGTTTGAGACCATGAAGTTCTGGAGGTGACGGTGGTGATGGTGGCACAACCATGTAAATATGCTTAGGGCCACTGAGCTGTGGGCTTAAAAACTGTTAAGATGGTAACATTTTGTTACTTGTATTTTGCCACAATTTTTTAAATTGGAAAAAGAATTAAAGCAAATGATTTCACCCCTATCTTGAGAGAATACCCGTAAACCGCGTGATGTGGTCCTGGCAGACCTGAGGGGGCGTCGGCAGCTCTCTCTCCTGTGTCCCGTTCAGGGTCCTTCCCATTCCACAGTGGGCTCACCCAGACTCGCCCCAAGGCCCCTTCCATCCAAGCTCCTGGTTCATATAAAATACAGACCAGCCTCATTTCTGGGGATGCTCACAAAAGTGATGGCTTAGAAGGGATCTGAGCCTGGGGGGCCAGTGCTCCTGGGCGGGGTGGGGGCCAGCTCTAAGAGCATGGGAGCTGGGACCCACTGTGGAGCTAGAAACCCAAGTGCTGGGAACCACCCTGCCTGGGGCTCCCACTTGGCAAACACAGGGGCGTGTTGTGTGCTCACTTTCACACCTGGAACCTCTGAGGAATGTGCAGGTGAGCAGCCCCGGGTGCCCCGTGCACACCTGAATCAGGCCCCCAGTGCCACGGGTGCCTGGACTCTGGCCTCCCATCTCCCCCGGCCACCCAGGACCAGCAGGACAAGGCTGCAATGTGTTCGGGGCCGAGTGGGGCAGGGCAATGCCATGTCCTCCCAGAGGGACCGGGGACGTAAAAGCCAGGGACCCCGACAGTCAGGCCATGACCCTGGTAGAGAAGTCTCACCAGACAATGACTGGTGCCACTGCAGAGTGTGCGCCTGGCCCGTGGCCCCTGCATTGGGGTCCCCACCTCTGCCCACTCTTCCACTGAGTGGCTCTCTCTCCCTAGCCATCTAGGTCCTCACCTGCTCAGTAGAGTTGGGGTGCGCAGACGGGTGCTGGGGGCCCATGCCATCCTCCCCAGACAGACCCTGGGTCTCTGGCCAGAGGTTGAGCAGGGAGTTTTCAGGAACCCTGGGGGCACCTGAGGCCCCCAGCATATGGGCCCCACTCCCGAGGACAGACACCCTCTCTGAGCCTTGGGCTAGAGACAGAGCAGCACAGATGGAGGGATGGCAGGGACCCAAGACCACACGCCCTCGAGCTGAGGAGGTTCAGGGAGCAAAGATAGGGCCACTGAGACCCGCTGCGCCCTTCCTACCCAGGAGCTCATCCCGAAACCCGGTCTCCACTGGCCACTGTTGTGATCCACTCCACTCCCTGCTCAGCCCTAGGGCTGGGCCCCTCTCCTCGCTCATGTCCTCTGCTCTGCCCCCAGTGGGTTGGCATTAGGGTTAGAAATGTGTTTCTGAGCATTTGGACATTTTCTATTAACTTCTGTTATCGGTTTCTAATTTGATTCCCTTGTTGTCAGAGAACAAGCTATGTGATTTCAGTTGTATTGAACTTGTTGAGCATTCCCTGGCCTGGGGTGTGGTCCATGTGGGCACATGTCCTGTGGGTACTGAGGAGTATGTGTCCTGCGAATGTCGGTCACACCCTGTGGACGGTATCAAGTTCTCCCAAGTCCGTGTTGATTTTCTCTCCAGTTTTCTATCAGTTATCAACAGAGGGACATTGACGTTACAATTTCATCTATAATTATAAATCTGTATATTTCTCCTCTCAGATTTCTGTTTCCAGCTCACATACTCTGCTTCTTGAATCTGTAGGTCTTTTGCTGAATTTGGGAAGTTGTCAACCCTTATTTCTTTCGGTACTTTTCAGACCATTCTCTTCTACTTCTTTTCCAGAACCCTAGTGACGAGCATATTAGATCTTTTGTTATAACCCCTCAGGTCTCTGAGGCTCTGTTCATTTTTTTCAGTCCACTTTCTCTCCATTTATCAGTTTGGACAATTTCTATCGTCTTATCGTCAGTGCACTGACCCTTTCCCTCCATTTGCTGGTGAGCACATCCATTGAGGGTTATAGTTGTTTTTATTTCAGTTACTGTAATTTTCAGTTCTAACATTACTGCTGGTTCTCCTTTATATCTTTTATTTCTTTGCTGGGACTTTCTATTTTCCCACTTGTCTCAATGTGTTCATAATTGAATCCTTCTCTCTCTCTCTCTCTCTCTGACTGCTTCAAAATCCTTTCTGGAGGGACGGCTGGTTCGCTTAGTTGGTTAGAACGTGGTGCTGTGCCCTCCACAACTAGATTGAAACAACTAACTACTTGATTTGAAGCTGATAGGTCCTGGAAAAACACACTTAAAAAAAATATTTTCTTGGATAATTCTAACATCTCTGTCATCAGTGTAATGGTTGTTTCTTTCTTCAGTTTGAAATCTTCCTTGTTCTTGGCATGATGAACGATTTTTTATTGAAACCTGAGCTTTTGGGTCTTGTCATGAGACTCTGGGTGTTATTTAAACCTGTTCAGTTGGCTTTCTCTAGCACAATTCACCAAGGCAATGGGCTCATATGGAGATCCAGCCCTCTGCTGACCCAAGGGTCCCCTCGCTCTTGCGGCAGGAGTCTGGCTCCCCATGCGTCTTTCCCTGACATTCTGGGGGAAGGTAGCCTTGTTACCACTAGCAGAGATGAAATCCCAGCTCCCTGCCTGCCTCTCTGACACCACCCCATGAGAACACCTTGGGACTTTGGCAGCTGGGGGCATGGGCTGGGGGCTAGGGGCTGGGGGGCTGGGGGCTGGGGACTGGTGGCTGAAGGCTTGGGGCTGGGGGTTGGGGGCTGAGGGCTGGGGCAGAGTTTGCTGTGGTGTTTGGCTGGAGGAGGGCAGTTATTAAGTTATCAGCTACAAGTTTCCTATTTTGCAAGGCTTCCCCTTTCTTGATCAGTTTGGCTCTGAGTCTAGGATATATGAGATGAAAATAAAATCCAGGGAAGTCACCACCAAACAGTGTCTTGGGTCCCAATGCTCCAACCAACCTGCCTTCTTCCTTCCATCTTTCAGAGTCTTGTGTTTGTTTTATAAGTAAAGCTCAGAATTTTCAGTTGTACTAAATGACACCCTTTGTCCCATTTGATTTCTTGTTTTAATTCTACTCTTTTCTTTACTGATACCTTTGCCACTGCTCACATCTGCTCGTTTTTCTCCAGTATCGTGTCGTCTCTCACTTCTAACTTTCCTGTGGCACAATTTTTAGATCCATCTCTTGTAAATACCTGGGGTTTTGTTTTTCTCATTAGCCCAAACTCCAGCTTCCTTTTTATAGGGAAGTCCAATGTGCATTTATTCTCACAACTGAGGGAGGGGTCTCCAGTTACTCTGACGTGTCGTTACATTTTCCTTTGGCCTTCTATTTTTTTGCGGTTGGTTCGTGTTTGCTTTGCCTTTTTCCTCTTGTGGATGTTCACTCTGTTTTAAATTATCATAGAGAGGGTGGCCGGATGGCTCAGTTGGTTAGAGCATGAGCTCTGAACAACAGGGCTGCCGGTTCGATTCCCACATGGGCCAGTGAGCTGCGCCTTCCACAACTAGATTGAAGACAGAGCTGCCGCTGAGCTGCCCAAGGGGCGGCCGGATGGCTCAGCTGGTTAGAGCACGAGCTCTCAACAACAAGGTTGCCATTTCAATTCCCGCATGGGATGGTGGGCTGCGCCCCCTGCAACTAAAGATTGAAAATGGCAACTGAACTTGGAGCTGAGCTGTACCCTCCACAACTAGATTGAAGGACAACGACTTGGAATGGATGGACCCTGGAAAAACACATTGTTCCCCAATATTCCCCAATAAATTTTTTTAAAAAAAGAATAATTTAAAGATTATCTTTTTTTAGCACTGACTCTGCAGTTCTATTAGCACTATTGATCGACCTCTGAGTATGGCTTTGTTCTGGAACGCTCACTCTGAATGGAAACAACAAATTCACCCCTTGTGCTGTCTTTCTAGAATGATTTGTGCTGTTTGTGTCTATGTTGTTGCCATAAGGCACAATGATCTGAAATGACTTCTGCACTCGATCATTCCAGGCTTCCATCACAGCTTCCCATTCCTGAATTTTCTACTGAGATTTTATCTCGATTTGCTGAAGTGCGTCTTCTTGTCCCTTCCGTCTCCAGAAAAGGTATATGGGAAGCAGTCTTTCTAATCCTTTGATTTAGTCATCTTCAGAGGGCCGTCCCTTCCCACTTCAGGCTTCACATGCAGCCTCCTGAGTCCGAACACACACCCCCATCCGCCCCCACTGACCGCACACCACCTGCTGAGCCCCACCTTTTGGGTTGGCTCACCTCCTCGTGAATATTCCCACAGAATAATGTTCCTATTGCAATTACACTGATTCATGAGATTATATGGCCAAAAAACAATGATCCCACTAAACTCTAATCCCCATGACAGCAAGGATTCTGTCTGTTTTTGTGCACTTTGGTCCATGAAACGGGGGAGATTCTCAAGTAGCTAAATGAATAAGCAAGCCTGAAGTCTTGCTTCAACTCATAAGTGTTGTATTGTCTTGTATCTTCAATCCTCTTATGGAAGTGGTACAGCTGGGTTTCCACCTACCGTCTTGCAATTTGTTTTATGTTTCACCCATCGGTTCTTTGTTCATCTTTCCTGATTTCTTTTCAGTTAATCAATATTTTCATTTTCTTTTAAAAGAGTTTCATTTTCTTTTCTTTTACATACAGTAAAAACAATTCATTTCATGTTAATAGTCAATGAGTTTGGGCAAATGTGTATACCCACAGAACCACCAGCACAATCAACACACATTTGCATCAACCCAGAAAAGCTCCTGTGTGTCCCTTTCCAGCCAACTCCATCCTTGTTCCTGACTCAGGCAGCTGCTAGTCTGAGTTCTGTCACTACACCTTACTTTTGTCCGTTCTGGAGCTTCATACAGATGGAGTCATAAAGTATTAACTCTTTTGTGTCTGGCCTTTTTCATGCAACATGGTTTGAGATTTATCTCTGCTGTGGAGTGCATCCATCACGTTTTTCTTTTTATTCTTGAACGATATTCCAGTGTACGGATACACTACAGTTTGTTTATTTCACCCACTTCTGGATGAATATTTGAGTCATTTCCAGTCTTTTGTAATTATTGATGGCTGCTGCTATGAATGTTTTTGTACAAGCCTTTTTGTAAACACGCTTTTTAAAAAGCTTTTTATTAAAATATAGCTAGGATACAATATTATATCAGTTTCAGGTGGACACCATAGTTGTTCAACATTTATATACCTAAACAACTGATCACCATGAGAAGTCCCGCAACCTCGGACACTGTCCCGCGCTGTCACAATATTACTGACTATATTCCCTATGCTACATTACATCCCCATGACTCACTTGTTTTATACCTGGATACTTGGACCTCTTATTCCCCTTCACCTCTTCTCCCCCTTTTTAATTTTTCAAACACAGTTAACATTCAATATTATTTCATATTAATTTCAGGTGAACGGCATAGTGGATAGGCATTTATATAATTTAAGAAGTGACCCCCCTGACTAGTCTAGCACTCACTGGGCACTATGCATAGTTATTACCATATCATTGACTATATTCCATGTTTTACTTTACGTCCCCGTGACTATCTTGTAACTGCCAATTTGTACTTCTTAATCCTTTCACTTTTTTCACTCTGTCCCCCAAACCCCCTCCCATCTATCACCCCAGTGAGTCTAGTACCCACCTAACACCATACATAGTTGCCCCAGCAGGCTCTGGTGCTTGTTGAGACTACCCTTTGTGTGTGCCACTTGTGGGGCTAATTAGGCAGTGCTCTGCTATAGTCTGAAAACAACCTCCAAGTATGTTGGTTCTGGGGCCTCTTGGGAGGGGCTCCGGTGCAGACTCAGGTCACCCCCTGCCTGTGACTGGCTGGAGGCTACCTGGTAGGAGCAACAAAGTGAACCGCATTTGGCCCCTGCCCAGAGGTGTGTGGGAGAAGACACACTGTGAACTGAGGACGTCTGCCACTGGAACTGGGTGTGGGGTAGCTCCACAAAAAGCCAGGACACCGCGAGGCCTGCTGCCACCTGCCTGCTCCCATAAGGTTCAGCCACTGATAAAGCTTGTGTGGTTTGATGTTGGTGGGGTGGGGTCTCAGAGCGTCAGCAGGGCAAAGCAGTGTAGGCATTGGAGGCGGGCTCAACAGAGGAAAGATGGCGCCCGCCTGCCGGCTGCACGGAAGGAAGACCTCTCACAGGGAAAATGCCAACTGTCCTCCAGCCCACACCCTGAAGCCACACTTCAGTCTGCCCCCCGCATGCCTCTGATGTTCCCCGAGTCATCGTCCCTCAGTCGGAGCCCAAGGTCAGTGCCTATGAGCAAGTGAGTCTGTGTGCGGGCCGTTTAAGAGGACAGCTGGGTTTCCCACCTTCTGTCCCACCCAGTCCCACTGTTTTTCACAGCCAGACGTTGCGGGGGCTTCTCTTCCTGGCACCAGTACTCTGGGCTGGGGAGCCTGGTGGGGGGCTGGGGTCCCTCACTCCTCTGGAAGGAAGCTCCATGGCCGAGATATTCCTCCCAATTTTCATCCGCCACAAAGAGGTTTGGAGCCTGTTCTGTCTCCATGTCTCCTACCAGTCTCAAGGTGGCTTCTTCTTTATATCTTTAGTTGTAAAACTTCTGTTCTTCAGACTTCAGATGGTTCTCCAGGTTGATTGTTCTATAATTTAGTTGTAATTTTAATGTGTTCATGGAATGATGCAGGCAGTGTTTATCTACTCTGCCATCTTTGATCTCTCATGTAAACACACTTGTCACGCAGGGCGTCACGTGGGGTCTCTGGTCCCGCTCCCCACACAAGAACACAGGATATGCTGAGGCCAAAAAGGAACACCCACAGAGCCATAGATAGGGGAGTCATACTGCTATAGTCTCACTAGCGGCTGGGTTGGAGACACAGGAAGCAGGAGCCACACTATCCGCAACCTGCCGTCCGCTTCTCTGCCAACCAACCCCACTTGCTAGCTGCAATCTGCTGTGCTAACTGCAGTCCACTCCTGCCAGCTCAGACACCATCTTCTTGCTAGCCCCCATTTTCTGCTGGCGTAGCCACAGCAGTTATATTAGTGGCCAATGGCTCACTGGTTACAGCTGACGGCCAACTAGCCACAGCTGATGGCCATCCAATCACAGTTGATGGCCATTTACTACCTGAGCCAGCACCTTTCCACGTGAGGCCGAGAGTCTGGAAACTGCACTCCTGGCTCTGTCCCCACAACACTTTTAAATTTATTTTGAGTATATGTCTAGGAGTAGAATTGCTGGGTCTTATGTTAAGCGTATGTTTAATTTTATAAGAAACTTCCAGGCAATTTTCCAAAGTTATTGCCCGTTTGAACACTCACGTGCAGTGTTTTGAGAGTTCTAGAAGTTCCCCATCTTTGCCCACAGTAGTCAGTTAACCTAGGTGAAGTAGTTCCTAATATTTCATACCTCAACTGGCTTTCATCTATATATATATTTTTAGTGGTTTCTCTATAGATTATCGTATTCACCCTTAACATATCACAGTCTATCTTGAATTAATATCATACCACTTAATGTGAAATGTAAGAACTCCAGAACAGTCTAATTTCATTTACCCCCATCATTGGTGTTATTGTGGTATGTATTTAACTACCACATGTGTCACAAACTCCCACAATTAATTTTTTTGGGGCTTTAAACAGTTCATAGTCCTTTAAAGAGGTGAAAAGAATTTTAAAAGTTTTCATTTATATTTACCCCCATATTTACCATTTCTAATACTCTTCATTCTTTCCTGTAGATCTACAGTTCAGTGCTGGTTGGCAGGTTTTTTCTTCCCACACTAGAAAGATGCCTTTTTATCATCTTTAGGATACCATTGTTTCTAATGAGAAGTTAGCTGCCGTTCTGCTTGTGACATCTTTGAATACAAGTAATTTAGAACTCACTATGCTGCTTGATTTTCAAATGTTTCAGGATCTTCTTGCTATCTTACTGTTATTTGTTTTTAGTTAATTTCTATTTTAGTGAGAGAATATACTTTGATGACTTCAGTGCTTAGAAGATTACTGAGACTTGTTACAGCTGGCATTGTTCCATCTTGGTGAGCAGTCCAGGTGGGCTTGTAAATGGTGTGTACTCTGGAGTTCTTTTGCAGTGTTTAAAACACCAGTTAGGTCTGTTGGTAGTGTTTTTCAGATTTTCTACAGCCTTACTGAATTTCTGTTCATTTGCTTTATCAATAACTGAGAAAAGATGTCAAACTCACCAAGTCTTGTGGATGTGTCTGTTTCTCTCTTAAGTTTTATCAATTTTTGCTTTGTATATTTTGCTTTCTTATTAGCTACATACACATTTAACATTGTTTAACTTTCTTGATGAATTGACCCTTTTATCATTTTAAAGTTTCCCTTTCTATCTCTGGTAATACTCCTGTCTTGAACTTTACTTTGTCAGGTATTAATATAGACACTCTAACTTCATAATGACTGCTGGTCACATGGCATTCATTTTTCTATCCTTTTACTTTTAACTTGTCTGTGTCTTTATATTTACAATGTGTCCTTTGTAAGCAGCATAGAATTGGGTTGTGCTTTTTTGTTATCCAAGCTGAAAATCTCTGCCTTTAATTGGAGTGTTTAGTCTGTTTACATTTAATATAAATTTTACATGATTACATTTATCCATTTTATTATTTGTTTCATATATATATATATATATATATACACTTTTTTTTTTTCTTTTCTTTTCCTGGCTGCCTTAAAGATTTTCTTTTACTTTTTCTTTTTGGCAGTTTGTGTGTATAGGTGTGATTTTCTTTATATTTATTCTCCTTGGGCTTTGTTTCTTGGAACTCAGAGTTGACGTTTTTGGTCAAATTTGAAAACACTTGGCCATTCTTTTCTTCAGATATTTTTTCTACCCTCTTTTTCCTTTCTTCTCCTCAGACAACTTAATACTATCTCACAGGGCACTGTAACTTTTTTAAACAACTCTTTTATTTTTGTTCTTCAGTGTGGATAATTTCTATTGACTTATCTTCCAGTCCATCAATCCCTCCCTCTGCGGTAATGACTATTCATTAATAATCATTCATTAGTCATTTAATGGTTATTTTATTTCAGATGTTGTTTTATTATTTTCAGTTTCAGGATTGCCACTTGGCTGTTTCTCAGAGTTTCCACAGCTCTCCTAAAGTTCCCCCACCTCTTTTCCATTATATTCATTTCCCCCCATAAGTTGTTTAACATGTTTAGACTGGTTACTTTACAATGTTTTGTACTAATTCCAACACATGGACCTGTGGGTGTGTGTCATCTTCTCCCTCTGGGTTGTAGGTCACAGTATCACGTCAGTGACTTATTGTACCCTGGACCTTGTGCATGATACACAGCAAAGACTTTAGATTCTGTTATCACCCTCAGGAGTGTGTTTATTTTGTTAAATTACTTGTAGATCGACGTGATCCCGAGAAGGATTATTTTTAGACTTTGTTTTCTGGGTCTCTTTCAGTTTTGCCCCAGGCTTCAGTTATTCCCAGGCATTGCTCTTAGTCCTGGGACATGGTCCCTCCTCTTGAAGCACTTATAGAGTTTTGATGGAAAGCCCAAGGTGGTTATCAGGTGGCTCTAACGTGGCCAACTTGAACTCCAGGCTCTGTGCCCCACACTTATGTCTTTCAGCCTTCCACTGTTTCTTTCCACTGCAAAGCTAGAGTCTCATACCTACTATGTCCATTCTTAAGATGTCAGCCAATAACTGTGGCTCCATCCTTTCTGTAACTTCCTTCCTAATGTCCAGTGTCTCGGGTAACCTGGAGTTTCGACCTCCGACTCCTGAGCCTGGCGAATGTGCTGTGCTCTGCCTGAGCTCTATCCCACAAGCTCGCAAACTGAGAGGGTCTTCAGGCAGAAGCCCACTGAATGTGGACCACGTCTTATTTGCGTCTTTCTCAAGTGCTGCACCCATGTGACTGCTCTCTAGTCGTTGAAACAGTTGTCCTGAGTTTATGATCCTTACTGGCAGATGTGCTGCTCTGTTAGGAGCCACTCATGCCAGCGTGATCTCTGTCCTTTTCCTCTTTATTCTCAGAGAATGTTCCATCTCTTGCACAACTTATTCAATGTTATGTTGTGCTGTCCTGTTGTTTGTGCTCTTAGTGCAGATGTTACCTGTCCCCTTGCTTCCCTTGTCACGTCTGCCCAATGTTGGTCCACGCCTCTGTCATCTCAGTCTGTTACCTTTTTCATCCATCTTTCACTTCCTGTTTTCACTTGAATTAACAGACACTTTCTAAAATATATTTCATTTCCCTGCAACAGTTGTTTTATTTTTGTTGTTTTTGTTTGTTTGTCTGTTTGTTTTTTACAAAACTGTGTCCCCTCTGACTCTCAAGGGAAATGTTTCTTTTCTAATAGCTCATGAATCTTTCTGTCTGCCCTGATCCAGTTGGTTTTCTTTGTTGTTGGCTGGCTCTGAAATGGCTCTTCTAGGTCTCTCTGTTGACAGGGGCCATGAATTCTGGGCTCACCAGATGATTCGTGTGTCAGTCACTTACTTAAATGTCTGAGGCTTCACCTGGCAAAGGCCTGCACATGTCTGTCATGGGCTGGCTGTGGGCTGGTGTCCATCATCCTCACTCTGGGAAGCAGGCTGATGGCGCATGTCCATGTGCTGAGCCAGAGGGCAAAGGTAAATGATATCCTGGGATTTATCCAAAAGTATTGTTGAAGACATTCATTTTTTTCTGCATCTTTATTCGCCAGACAAGCAAAGGAATCCTAAGTTGAGAGCTGGGTGCATGAGTGAGAAGCTGGAATGCCGGGGAGGAAATGGTCCTCACAGGGTTAAATTCTGGCAGGACTGAGGTGGGAACGGAGGAAGTAAGAGTGTCAGTGATAGTGGCATGGGGCAGAGTGGCTGCAGATACACCGGCAGCACAGTTGAGACAGAAGGTGGACCTGGCTTGGAGGGCCATAGGTGTGTGCACACCTGCACACGGACAGTGGAGAACATGGAGGGTGTCGTGAGGACAGGAGGCTGGTGACAATCTGCCGGGGGGGTTGGAATGTCGAGAGGAAACACGTGGCATGTGTGGCACAGAGGCTCAGTAGCTGGTGTGACACACACTGTGGTTTCTGGGGCCCAGGGCGTCTGCACTGCATTTGGCAGACACTGGGTAACACTGGGCTTCATGGCTGGAGAATGACAGCCAGACAGCTGGGGTGGCCACAGCCTCAGCTCTGGCCCCACAGAGGGACCCCCATCACGGGCCCCACTTGAGGCACTCTGAGGCTAGTCGGGGGACAGGCCAATGCAGAGCTGTGAGTCAAGGTGGGTGTGACAGGAGTGGGTCCCACAGGTCCCTCAGGGGGCAGGCCACGTCCAGCTGGCTTTGAGGAGGAGGTGATAGTGAAGTGCCGAGGTGTCTGCTGTGACTCGGCCCCACTGTGCCAGGGGTTCTAGAGCCTCACAGAGGCAGGAGGGGTGGCAGGGTGGACCCTATCTCGGCCCAGGACCATGGCCTCAGTTGTCCCCCCTCTGGCCCATCTGGCTCCTGGTGGTCTCTGGGATACTGGGCACTTGCTCTGACAGCCTGTACACCTCCTCCCAGGTGCTCAGCCCCACTGCCCGTGGGTGCGGGCTGTCTAGACTGCAGGCCCTTTGGCCACCAGCTTTTGTCTCCTGTGCCCCTCGAGCAGAAGCTGAGGCTGCAGGTAAAGAGGTGTTTGCTTTCCCCTCCTAGTGGCGACTCCATGCTGGCTCCATGCCAGCCTCGGCCTAGGTCCCCTGCCCAAAGGGACAGACGGTGGGAGGAAGCTCCCAGGATGCATGGGCAGTGCTGGGGCTTGGCTGGGGGCCCGACCCTGAGCTTAGCCTTGGGAGCCCATTGCCCATCTGTGGACACAGCTTCCAGGGACAGGGGCTTCACCACCCGTGGGGGACACAGTGGGGCATCATGGAGGCTGCATCTGGCATGGGCTAGGAGTAGGCAGGGTATCCTGGGGCAGATTCAGAGCAGGAATGTTCAGAGGGCAGGATCACCGAGGGAAAGAGCTGAGAACCGGGCACAGGCAGGCCTTGGGGCAGACAGAAAAGGAGAGACCCTCCCGGGCCCCAAGACTCCCACTTCTCCAGCCCCTGTCCCCAGCCATCCAGCCCCCCAGGCCCTCCGAGCCCTAGCCCCCTCCTCCTTCTCCATGGTCTCCCCTCCCCCCAAACAGACAGAATACTGGGTCCCACCCCTGTGCACATGGCCAGCAGGCCAGCAGAGCAGATGCTGGTCCAGCCTGCCCGACCCTCCCCCAGCTGTGGGTTGGGGGCTGGGCTGTGCTGCTGTTTGTGGCCTGGGAACGCCCGCCTCACCTGGGCCTGCCCAGCTCCACCTGAGACAACATCCTGGCCTCGATAACACTGCTGTCACACACTGAGGGCACACAGTGCTAATCTGCTTATCTTCAGGGTCAGCCAGGCCACACCCGACAGGAGCAGCGATAGGGGGCGGGGAGGGGCTCCACTGCCCCACCTGTCCACCGAGACCAGAGCTGAGGGCCCAGCAGGCTCTCCTGCCCCTCCCCTGCTCTCCGTACCTGCAGGGGTCATCTTGCGGCCGTGCCCACCTGCAGGCCAACTGGGCAAGGAAGTGGCCTCTGTCCACAGTGGTATCCAGGCCCTAGTTCAGGGAAGTGCCCATCTGTAGGAGGGAAGGCTTGGGACATCATAACGCCTCTCACAGGTGTCGAGACAATGTCGGGACACCCCAGGCTTGCGCCCTCGGCACAGCCCCTCGGCCCCTTCCAATCAGGCATTTCTGGGCAGAGTGGCAAGGCAGTGCTTGCTGGGTGACGCTGGGACTCAGTTCCCCGGCTGCATATTGGGAGCATTGGGGCTGGTACAGCTGCCCTGAGCGCCTCCCAGCAGCTGGGGCCAGGCCCCAGAGGGAGAAAAATGAGACCCCTGGCCACAAGGCCACCACCAGCCTGAGGGAGCTGAGAGAGAGGGACCACTGCCCTTCGCCATGGGTGCAGGGAAAGGTGGGGCAGAGAGTGGTTCCAAAGGTGGCAGCTGGGGTAGGGCAGGATTCTGGGCAGCCATGGTAGGTGGACCAGCAGGGCCGCTGCCCTCAGGCCACATGTGAGTGGACAGACAGGGAGACGGCAGGGTGAACTGTGGCTGCCAGGAGGCCTATGTGGTGGGGACCGTGGGTGCCACCCAGGCTCCTCCAGGACCACGGCACTGTCCTCCAGCCCCCAACCCGGGCAGCCTGCTTTCTGTGTGACTTCAAGTCAGGCATACTCACTGGTTACAGAAAGCCAGCCCTTTGCACCACGTGTTCACAGCGGCCAAAGGTGTAGGCAACCTGTGTGTCCATTGACAGACAAATGGATCAATAAAGTGTAGTCCATCCACCCAGTGGAGTGTCATTCAGCCTTAAAAGGACATCCTGACACCTGCTGCAACATGGATGGACCTGGAGGACACTGTGCTGAGTGAAACGAGGCAGACACAGAGGGATACATCCTGTGTGACCCCATCACACGAGGTCCCTAGGGGAGTCAGATTCACAGAGACAGGAAGTAGATGGTGGTGCAGGGGCTGGGGGAGGGGAGTGACCGACCTAGGGGCTGCCCAGAGACAGGCCCAGGTGTGCGCTTTGGGCAGAAGGGGCCTGCCGCAGGGAGACTGGGCACAAGCTGCTGAGCCTTTGTTGTCATGTCAGGGGTGGATTAGTGGAGCGCTGTTTCCCCAAAGTGGAATTTGAAGACAGCCCCACGATGACAAAGGCCACTGTGCCTGCCATCCCCGGCTAATCCAGGATCCCTTCCCGCCAAGGTTCAGGCAGTTCCGGGTTCCCTGGGTGGGGTGGGGTGGAGGGGGCCTGAGTCATGGGCGTAGCCCTGAGGGGTTTGAGGAGCCTATGAGCTGGGAACTTGGCACCGGGGGCAGCAAAAGGCACGTTGTCTCCCATCCCCTCCTCCCTGGGAAAACAAAGGCCTGGTTTATCGGTGCTTTTGGCCTTGGGAATGTGCCCTAGGTCAGGGAGGTCCGGCTTTGGGGGCAGGAGGGGCCATGATCTTGAACCACAACCAGGCCAGCCACGCTCACACCCCAGACAACAGGGGCTGGGGGCAGTAGCCAGGTCAGGGCTCACAGATGTCCCATCCCAGAAGATCCCCTGGCCCCTCTGGGCAGCAGCCTCCCATCCAGAGCAGGGAGGCCAGGCCTCCAGGACAGCAGGGGGCGCTCCTCAGGCACACCCTAGGTGCTGGCTGCCCGGGCTGCACGGTCATTGGAATTTAAGGCCACTTCTGGGCCCTATTAATCAGCAATGCTAGCTGAGGCTCAGGACGACTGGGTGATGGGACCAACCTCAAGCTGTCCTGAGTACCTCCACTGCCGACGGCCTTGGGACCCTGTGCTGGCCGGCGGCCCGATGGAATCTCCCATGCAGACACCTTCCTCCTTGCCCCACAGACATGCCTGGTGGGGTGCACGGGTGCAGGAGATAGACACGGCCCTGCCCTCCTGGGCCTCTCAGCTCAGGTGACAAAATGACAAACAGGTGGTGACCAGGGTGGTCAGCACAGAGACTCACATTATGTCCACCCTGGGCAGTACCTGTGCTGGCAGCTGGTTGGTGGGACACTGAGCCCAGGGCAGTTGTCCTGCAGCCCCCAAGTGGCCACATGGGCTGGTCCACCAGGAAAGGGCATCTGTGGAGTGGGGATCGGCTTCCTGTGTCAGGTGCACTCTCTCTGTGTTGGGCATCTGTGGGGCAGGAGGGCAGCCGTCGGCCCCCCTGCAGGTCTCACACCTCCGCTTCTGGGGTCTCCCATGACAGGGCCCGAGGATGGGCCTCAGAGGGCCTCATTGGCCTCTCCATTGTCCTCAAGGACAGGGCTTGGCATTGGTGGGACAGTGCGAGGTGGGGAAGCCAGTGGCTGCATGAGCAGCGGGGGGCGGTTGGGTCTGCCCAGCCTGTGGTCACTCTCCAGGGCCTTGGGTGGGAGTCTGAGCAGCCCTGCCTCCAGCCAGGCCAACTGAAGCCAGTGGGTCCTCTCAGAGAGGTGGCCCTCCTGTCTGTGCCCCTCCCCACCTGGCAGCCATGCGGAGAGGCATGGAGGAGACAGACCCACGCCCTCCCTGACCTGTCCCCAGCAGGCATTCAGCAGAGTGGCAGACAGGGTGACATTCCACCGTAACCCTCTTCCCTGTGCCCCAGCCTTTCCTGGCAGACCAGGAAGCCCCCAGCACCAGTGAGGGGTGATGTGTGGCTCCAGGTTCTCATTCCTGCCCACGGCACAGGCAGGGCAGGGTTGACAGAGATGGACAGGTGGACAGGCCAATGGGTGGCCTGCCCAGTTGTCAGTGGGCAGCTCACAGTGACTGAAAATCTGGAGGCTTCCTTGCTCTGAGATGTGTTTGTGCTTTTTTAAAAAAGCATCGTAAAACCGCAAGGACACCCCCCCTGGGGGTCAACATGGGCCATGAGCCCGCAGTCTCCCTACAGGAGGCCTCCCCACATCTCCATGTTCTGTCACACCTGGGTGCAGGACCAGGCCAGTGGGGACATTCTGGGCATGGAAGCCTCCAACTGCCAGCCCCCCACACGCATAGACCCTGGCTCCCAGTCCCACTGGCCGACATGGAGTTCAGCATAGACACTGTGGGTGGTGATTTCCGTGGCTCAGACCCTCATCGTCTCGGCTTCTGTAACGTACGTGGTTGCCACACAAGGATTTGGCTAAAGTGACAGCAGCGTCCAGAGCAGGCACTTCTCATCCCCACAGCCCCAGGAAGCAATCGGCAGGGTAGGTGTTCAAGAATGGCTCAGAATTCCAGGATGGGACAGCACAGGCCACGCTGAGCATGGGTCAGCCCTCAAGCCACTGGCCATGCTCTGCCCTCAGCGTGTAACCCCAAGCAACTCCCCAAGGCTCGCTTTCCCTTTGGGCTCCCCAAGACCCTAAATTCTGCCCCTTCCCATGGCCCTGCTCTCCCTCCTTGTGACTCACCCTTGGGCTGGGCCTGGACAGGGCTGCAGGGCCCCGGGCCCTGAGCCCCCCACCCTGCCCCAGAGAGCAGCGTCAGAGCCCTGCAAGGCCACTGCTGCTGTCCCCTTCTGCTTGAAAAGGACTCTGAGTGAGGAGGTGTCATCAAGGTTTGGAGGGAAAGTACCCAAATGCTGGAGGACTGTCAGGCCCCACCGCCTGGTCCCCGAATTCCCCAAACAGAGGGTGGAGGCCACACGGATGCTTCTTATTTGCACACAGGGCTGGCCCAGCTGCCTTATTTAGTTATGAGGTTTATAGGGTTTTAATTAATCCCTATCTAATGACACAGCCGCTGGTCAGCACCCAGAGTAGGGGGTGGTCTGGGAGAAAGAGAGAGACAGAGAGAGGGGGACAGATTGGTGCTGGGACAGCTCCTGAGGCCGCCTCACTGCTGGGTGGTCAGGTGATCAGAGCACTGGCTGTAACTGGGCAGAGAAGGGTAGGAAGCCAGAAAAGGCAGGCTGGACGAGGGTCTTGCAGCCTCTCTCTGGTCTCACCCCACTTCAAGCTCCTAGTTCAGAGACCAAAAGTCAGTGGTCAGTGGTCAGCATCGCTGAGGGTAAACATGCATATAATGGCAGCGACCAGGCAGCACTCCCAGAGTTCCCCCTCCCACCCCTGGCTGGTGGGTCAAACCTGCAGACGTTCCTCCCCCACTCCCTGGGTCTAGGAGACAACCTGACCAGCAGGGGATGCGTCATGGTGGTTCTGGGGCCTGGCTCACCCTCCTTTCTCTGTAAGAAGATGCTGGAGTACCCCCAAGACAACAGAGACAGGGGCTCCAACAGATGTATGCACCCACGTCCACAGCAGCATACTAACAATAGCCAAAACGTGGGCGCAATCCATCAGAGGACAAACGGTACACAAAACGTGGTCCCTCCACACACTGGAGTGTCACTCAGCCTTAAAAGGAGGACAGCCTGACACCTGCTGCAAAGTGGATGGACCTGGAAGACACTGTGCTGAGTGAAACAAGCCAGACACAGAAGGACACATCCTGTGTGACCCCATCACACAAGGTCCCTAGAGGAGTCAGATTCACAGAGACAGGAAGTAGATGGTGGTGCCAGGGCTGGGGGAGGGGAGGGGAGTGAGTGCTCAGTGGGGACAGAATGTCAGTTTGGGACGATGGAAAGTTCTGGAGATGGCGGTGGTGATGGCGCCACAACAGTGTGACTGTGTCTAACGCCACTGAACCGTACACTTAAAATGGTTAAGGTGGCAAATTTTGTTATGTGTTTCTCACCACAATTTATATTTTTTTAAATTTTAATACAGAAGAAAAATATTAATGTAATAATAGAGATGATTTCCCCACAGTAAAAGGCCTCAGAAGGAAGGGACTCGGAGAGTCACACAGAGAGAAATGGGGAACTCAGCCCTTGGACACGTCAGACATCCTGCCAGGACAGCTGACACTGAGGGTGACAACCCCAGAGCTGACGCTGTGGAGCACATACAGCTCCTAGGTGGCCACGGCGCTTTGAAAACTGTTGCGCCCCCTGTAGGGCCCAGCATTTCCACTCCCAGAGAAATGATGTGCATGTATGTCTGTAGCGATTTTATTCATAACAGTCAAGAACTGGGTATATTGTTGGCCTTGGGAGTCATGACAAATCACCACAAACCAGTAGCTTGCTGCCCCGACCCTGAGGCCGGAGCCCATGAGGCAAGCGTCAGCAGGCCGCTTCCTTCTGAAGCCCTGGACACCTGAAAGCATCACCTGGGTCTCTGCCTTCACCTTCACGTGGCATCCTGTGTGTGTCTGTCTTCAAATGCACTTGTCACATTGTATCTGGGCCCACACTGATGGCCTCATTCTAATTTGATCACCTCTGTAAAGACCCCACCTCCAAACAGTGACATTCTGAGGTACTGGGGTCAGGACTACCAACCTAGGAGTCTAGGGGGATGCAATTTAGCCCCTAACAGTGGTAACAACCCAAATCTCCATCAACAGCAGAACGAATAAATCACCGCAGCAAACCCACATGACACACACTGCTCGGAAATAAAAGGATGGATTTCTGATGCTCACAAGAAACCCCACAGACGAGGGCTCCTATGTGAAGCTAAGAACAGGGAAAAGAACCAGTGGTGACAGAATTCGGAAAGGACCTCTCACTGTGGGGTGCTGTGGGCCCTGACTCAGATGTCTACACGGTGTCCACCTGTGTGAAACCTCCCCTGGCCACGTGTTTCCAAAGGTAATTACACCTCAGTTATGGTGGAGGGAGCAGGGAGAGGTCGGCACGAGTTGAGAGATGGGCACGACCTCTTCACACACTGGCTGTAGGGCCTGGGGTGATTGGTGTCTTCAAAGGACTGAAAGCAAAGAACTTTGAATTTTATTTTATACCCAGCCAAGCTATCACTCAACACGAGAGCAGATAACTGTCCTCTGGCTCTCTAGGCAGCAGAGACCAGTGAGGATGCCACGTCTGGAGGAACTCAGATGCTGGGACGAGGCCTGAGCTGCTACAGAATGTGCAGTGGGAAGTTTGCCCCATTGTCCTAAAGTATATCTGCCAAATGGGAGCACAGACGCGCAATGAGTGGAGCCAGGGCTCCACACACATCACGTGGTGGCCTCTCATGCCCATCGCCTGCCACATCTGTGCAGGGGACGTGGCCCTCCATGTGTCAGTAGGCACCCCACGGCTCCCAGGGTGGTGACTTGAGCAGCCCCTGGCTTGGCCACCTAGGGGTAAGAGACAGAAGAGATGACAGTGCCCCCCCAGCCCCCACACAGCAGTCAGAGAGCTGCCAGCTCAAAGGTGGGACCGGCACCCTGGGCTCTGCTAGCAAGGCTACCAGCTTGTCACTAAGCTATGCTGACACTCCCCACAGGAAGGGAGGACAGCAGGACCGACTAACCCTGTGACCTGGAGTGTGGCCCACCTCCCAGCCACCAGGCCCAAGGCTCTGCAATGCCTATGGTTTAACCGAGTTCAGCTGTTTTGGGTCTTGTCTTGTTTGAGCCCTGACTTCACACACAGGAAGCCACCGTGAACACGTGCTTCCCAAGAGACCCCTGGGAAGGTCTAGAGGACCGGCACTAAGCTGGGGACATGCTGGGGCCCACGCTGCAGGGGCTGCCCAGCATGGGTCCACTGTCCACTCGGGCCTCCGTCTTCACGCAAAGGAGGGGGCTTGGCTCTGCAAACTGTAGAAGGGCAGTTTGGGCAGTGGGGAAGCAGGCAGTTGGTGGCCGGGCTGCAGGGGACAGCATCCAGGCTTCCCTGGGGAGGGTTCTGGCCAGAGCTCAGTGGCCTTGGAGGGGCATGGTGGTCTCCTGGCCCGCTGCCCACCCTGCAGGGCTGCAGCCAAGCCCATCCATGTCCCCCTCACCTGTGCAGGAAACGGGAAGAAAGCTGGATGGCTCACTGACCCTCGACACTCTAACTGGCAGTGAGCAGCCGTTTCCTGGCCCTCGGGACAACCCAGTGACACCCAAGATGGAAGGACACCGCTGGCCCCAGGCCACTGGGTGGGGCCCCTCCCATGCCGGCCAGTGACGTCCCGCATTCGCTCTGGGGCTTGTTAAATAAGCCTGCTGACGTGCGAGGAGATTGGGATGAAAAATGCCCAAATTATCACTGATAATGCAGGCAGCTTGGCTGCCCGAGCCATGTGCCCATTTCAGCCACGTGGCACAAAGAAGCCATCGTGAGGCAGGCTGCTCTAAGTCTGAGGGAAGAGCAGGAATTCAGGGCCCAGGAGCACTTTCAGCCAGGACAGAGTGGGCACTTTGAGGGACAGCCCCTGGCCTTGACCCCATGGCCCCAGCTCAGGACCTGCATCTCCTGGGGGGAGCGTGGTGAGCGATGCTGCTGGCCCAGGTGTGTAACCCCACATCTGTGGCCCGTGCAGTCAGTTTTGCCATCTGTTAAATGAAGGTGATGGTCAGCCCTGCTCAAGATTGTCATTTGTGAGTGTCCTGGGGCCACATAACAAATCCCCACAGCAGAGTGGCTTAAACTGCAGCCATTTACTGTCCTCAGTCCTGGAGTCTAAGAGCCAAGTGTCACAGGGCTGGTTCTGAGGCCTCTCTCCTTGGTGTGTAGATGGCCGTCTCCTCCCTGTGTCCCCACATGGTCGTCCCTCTGTGTGTGTCTGTGTCCTGATCCCCTCTTCTTACAAGGTCCCCAGTCACTGGATTAGGGCCCACCCTGGTGATGGTGTGGGCCTTGCCCAGGTGCCTAATCAGCCCTCGCCCACCCTGCTGTGTCGGTGGTAGACGTTCTTTAGACCCCTGGACACTAGTCCTTCCCAGTCACACGGTGGGCATCGCCTTCTTCCACTCTTTGGCTTGTGTTGTTACTTTGTTACATGTCTTTTTTCAAACACAGTTGTTAAAGTGTCACCAGTCAAGTGTATCCACCTTGAGTTTTGTTAACGCTAGTGGTTTAGCTACTTGGTAAGAAATCCTTCCCTACCCTGAGGTCATATATAGTATGCCTTTATTTTCTCCTGAAAGTTTAGAAGTTTTGCTTGTCACATCTAGTTATTTAATCCACTCAGTACCTTATTTCAGTCTGGGCTGTGAAGCAGAGACCGAGTTTCGATTTCTCCACAGAGAGAACCACTGTCCAAGCGGTATTTCCTGCGATGGGGGCCATCTTCCCACAGCAGTCTTATCAAAGCGTGTGGTCTGTTCCATCTGTCCATCGCTTCACCCTACACCAAGTCCACACTGCCTCAGGAGTCGTGCAGGCTGATGACACCACCTGCCCCACCAGACACTTCTTTGAAACCCTCTTAGTTCTTCTTGGCTTGTTGCCTCCACCCGGGCCATTGGAGCTGCCTGCCAAGTCCCACAGAAACCTCAACTGGGCTGTGAAAGGCACTTCATTGGGTTTCTGCAGCTGTGGGCAGAGAGCTGACCTTATTTTTCAAAATTGAACCTCACCATTAGTGCACATGGCTACCTTGGTCTCCATTTAATATGATCTCCAAATATGCCCTTTAGGGGTATACTGTAATTTTCTTTTAATGGCCTGGGATGTATTCTGTTTGATTCATTCTTACGAATTTGCATTGGTTTTATGGCTGCTTTAGTGGGACAGTTCCCCGTTATATTTTTTATTTGCTTTTTACCAGTGGGAATGAGTGCTGTTGGTTTTGTGTATTTCTCTTCCTGCATCTTATATCCACAGCAGTGCACTAATTGCTCCAAATACCAGCTGCAGATTCTCTTGGCTTTTCCATCTTCGCAATCATAACATCTTCAAGTCAGGTCTGCTTTCTCTTTCCAATCCTGGTTATCATTTCTTTTTTGTGTGTTGCGTTGCTTTGGTGAGGACCACCAGAACCCCATGGCTGGAAGCAGTGTGGACAGCCCCACTCTCCCTGACCGCCCTGGAGCCATCTACAGACCCCGGGCTAAATCTGACGTTTGCTGCAACTTTTTGACAGACACCCCTTACTTCCCATGTTAAGAACGGTTCCTTCTTGTGTTCATTTGCTTTTTAAAAAAAGTAATCAAGGAAAGCTGTTTACTTTTATCAGATGCTTTCTCTGCATCTGTTGTTAATGGTTTTCTCCTTAAATCTGTCCACGTGGAGATCACAGAGAGGGTCACCAAGCATTGTGGCTCCCCCTCCTGTTCATATGTGGTATTGCATCCCCACCATCTTGGCTGCCAGGAGGACCCCGCAGGAGCCTCCACGTGACCTATGGTGATCTCTGAGCCGATAGCTGCCCCATCACCCTACGTCCTGCAGTGAGAATATGTGGAGCAGGGCACTGGCCACACGGGAACAAACACGAAGCATGAATGAGCTAGAAGCCTTTGTCGTAAGCCACCGAGATATGGGGCTGTGTCGCTGTGTCGCTGCACCTGGGCAGGACCACCCTGCCTGATGCATTTCCACTATAGAACCATCCTGAGGTTCCTGGATACATCTACCTGCTTATGATTGTTGGGATTTTGGTGGGGGTCGCTTCCTACACAGCCCACCCTCCCCACCCGAGTGCGTGAACCAGTTGAAAAGCAAGCAAAGGAGTTGGCTCCGGTGAGACCAAGCCTCGTTTCATAAATGACTAGTTCTAGGCCGGAGGCCGTGGCTATGTCTGTGGGTCCGTGTACTTCCTACCTCTGACCCCAAGAGCTGAACAGACAACCCTCCCCGGGACAAGCCGGCTCCTTGGAGAAGCTGAGGAGAATGGGTCACCCCAGAGGAAGGGAGAGAGGAGACCTGGGGACACGTGCCCTGTTTCTTCTTTCAACGCTGGCTGATCCTGCAGGTCCGTGCACACTCCCCGGAAGGAATGGGGGCAGGGGAAGGCGGAAGGGGCAGGAGCTATGGGGTCCAGCCCCACATGGGAGCGTGTCAGCAGCAGAGAGCACGCGCCCCTCAGAGGCTTCTTATTTCTGTTTCTGAATTGGCAACAAGTGACATTTGTGTACAGTTCTCTTTCCTACATTCACTTTTCTTGAGTGACCCTGGTGTCATGGTTATTGTAGTTTCAGAAATGGCACGGTCATGCTTTCCCACTCCTCCTGCCATCCGGGACGGTCTGTGTGGCGTCATGGAGTCCAGCCCCAAGCGTCACACCCACGTTCTGTCCTCACTGACTAGCGCTTGGTCATGCACGAGGCTTGTTATGGCTACTGGAACAGCAGCAAATGTGGCACAAGTGGAGGCATGAAACAGGCTTGTGCCTGTCCCCTTGCCTCTCGTGCGAACAATGTGACCACGGCGTGAAAAGCTGCCTTCTCCTGGGGAAGGAGGGGCCCTGAGGAGATGCATGCATGCTCCAAGCTCGTCCAGCCAAGGCTAGCCCTGTAGACCCGCCAGCGGACAGCACGCACAGGACAAGCCAGCCCAGGCTGCAAACTGACTCACGAGCGAAGTGAATGATGGTCGTTTTAAGCAGCCATCATCAGGTTCATTTCCTTGGAGCATGATTTACATGCAATAAAATACATCACCTTAAGTGTACACTCTGATAAATGTCTGTAATTGTACGTGGTCACATACTCATGACCACAATCAGGAGACAGAAACCCAAAAGTTGTTTGTGCCATTTTGCTGTTGGCTCCTGGCGCAGTCCCTGCCCCAGGAAACCTCTGCTTTGTGCCCTTGTTTTGTCACTTTTAGAACTCCCCGGTGTGGAGCACACGGCGCCCTGTGTTTGCCTGTCAGCTGGCACAATGCCTCTGGGGGCCACCTGCAGCTCACACAGTGTGGTCACTCTGTCACGGCTCACTGATGGGTCTGTTCCCACTTGCAGTGGACTGACAACGAGACCGCTTCTAGTTTTCAGGAATTTTGAGCAAGCTGCTTTGAACATTCGCGTTCATGTCTTTCTTTACGTGGCACACGTTTTCCTGTCTCGCCTAAATGTTGAGGCGTGGAGCTGTGGTCACAGGGCACGTTTGTGTCTCACTTTGTAAGACCTTGTTTTCCAAAGTGGCTGTGCGAGGTCACCTCCCCTCCAGCAGCCTGGGAGAGTCCCAGCTGCCCATGTTCTTGCCAACACATGTATTGTGTGGGCACTGGGGTAGCTTTGCTGTGTGTGTAGTGAGTGTGCACCTCTCAGGTGGTGCCCATCCTTTCATGGGTTTAGTGGCCAGTCGTCTATGATACGCTGTGAGGGGCCCATCAGTTTGAACTGAGTTGATTCATGTATTATTACTGAGTTGTAGGGGTTCTGTATATACTCTGGCTATAAGCTCCTATCAGATGTATATTGTGCAAAAATTTCTCCCAGCCTGAGGCTTACCATTTTGGTGACTGTCTGTCGAGGAGTGGAAGTTTTTAATCTTAATGAGGTTTAATTTATTGTGCGTGTTCACACGTAAGTCACATATGCGAGCACATGTGCTCACACTCACATGCGTACAGGTGCTCACACACTCACACGTGCACAATCTCATGCATACACAAACCCAGGCGCTCACGCACACACACTCCTGCCCACAGCTATGAGTCCCCCTGAGAACAGGAGGAAAGCCTCACCATGTAGACAGGCCTGGGAATGGCTGTGAGAGGGACCTGAGAGTCTGTCTCACAGTTCAGGGTCAGAGTGCTTCCTACAAGGGGAGCCGCCTGCACCTTGGGAGTCCAGCAAGGGCATTGCACGCACTAGAGCAGGACAGAGTGAGACAGGGCTTTCTGGGGGGAGCCCTGGAGAAGGGGTCCCTGGGGCTCCCATTTTGTACACAAAGTTTGCCAAAGCCAGACCAGGTATATGGACATATGTCCTGTGTAGAGCTTGGTGTCCAGGCCCCGTGGGGAATGAGGGGCTCCCTCTGGGCTATCTGGATGCACGCGCCCCCAGGAAGCAGGCGGACCTCGGCCGTGCTCAGCAGCCCACCCAGGCCCTCAACAGCAGCGGAGGCACACCCACACTGCGTCTCTGCCTGAGTTTATTTGGAAAAGCAAAGAATTGAACAAAGGCTCAGAAAATAAATATCTTCAGAGAGAAAGTTTAGGAGGCGAAGAAACTCAGAGGGTCAGCAGGTGAAAGGATGCAGGAGGGACGCCCTGCTCAGGCCATCCCTGGACGCAGGGCCTGGGAGCCGGAGCGCCGACTACGGCTGGGGGCCCTGCGCTGGGCCAGCGGGATCTCGCACACCGTGTCTTGGCACAGGCAGCTCTCGATGTGGGTGTAGGTGTGGCTCCGGGAGCTGCCGTCCGGGCAGCTCAGCACCACCTGCCGACGGCTGGTACGCTGCTCCTTACAGCAGGAACACTTGTGGTCCAGGGCTTGAGCTTCCGCCGAGTACCTGGGGGCAGGCCAGAGTGAGGGGTGCCCGCCAGACGCAAGAGCAGCCAGAGTGAGGGCCGCCCGCCCGCCCCCACCCACAGGACAAGCAGCCCCCCTCCCCTGCCCCCACCAGGGCTGCTCTCGGCCTGAAACTCACATGGCAAAGGTCCCGCAGGACCCAGAGCAGTAATTCATGGTGACTTTCCCTGTGCAGCCAGCGTCTGTGATTATCTTGGTCATGGGGATGGTGGAGCAGGGGATCCTGGTCTCATTGCGAGGGATGCCTGAGAGACAGGGAGGCAGAGGCTCTGGGACGGCCCCACACCTTCCCGGGCCCCCAGCGCCCCCCACTGCTTCCTCTCCCCTCCCCACGCACACCCTCTGCCGCCCTGTGGCAAACTCATCGTCCAGCTGACAGTGGCTCTTGGGGCTCTGCCCCTTGCGCCCTCACCCCTGCGGGGCCCAGGCAGCCCTCCCGTCAGGCGCGTACTCACATTTCTTGCAGCAGCCGTTGGGCATGAGGGTGATGGAGCCCTAGGGGGTGGGGAGAGAATGAGCCTGGGACCCCAGACCTCCCCCAACACTGAGTGGCCCCAGGGCCACGGGGCGGGGAGGGGCAGTTCTTGCAAAAGGGATCCAGGGCAGAGGCCACCGCCCCAGCACTGGGGCCCAGCCCCCAGATCCTTGGAGACCCCGAGTCCCGGCAGAGCACACATAGCCAGTGCCCTGGCCAGGCCACTCACCGGAAGGCAGGCAGTGGGGTCAAAGTCGGGGCAGGTGATGTTGGAGACGGATGAGATGAGCTGGTTGTGAATTTTCACGCAGCTGAAGAAGGTGCAGTTGTTTTTGGGGTCACTCTTCATGTCACCGGGCTGTGGGGCAGAGGACAGTCCAGTGAGCGCTGGCAGGAGGCCCATCCAGAAAGACAAGACTAGGGACACTTGGCAGCCCCGCCTCCCAGGCAGGGCAGCTTCTGGGACAGGGGGCCCAGCCAGCAGGCCCAGAGCCACAGGCAGGTGACACCCAGGAGGGCCAGGGGACAGCCACCAGCTTGTGGTCCGTAGACGTGTCCACTTCCCAACCCCCAGAACCTGCAGGTGTGACCTTATTTGGGACTAGAGCCTTTGCAGGTGTCCTTAAGTCAAGAGGAGGTCATCCTGCAGAAGCAGGTGAGCCTAGATTCAATGACAACGGTCCTTATAGAGACAGAGAGAAAGAAGAGGCCACGTGAGAACTGAGGCAGACGGGTGACACGGTGACATGGGTGACATGGTGACACGGCCACAGCCCAGGGATGCCTGGTGCCCCAGAGGCTGGCGGAGGCAGGAGGACCCTCCCCTGGAGCTGGTGGGAGGAGTGGCCCTGTGACACCTGGCTCTCGGGCTCTGGCCCCCAGGCCTGCGAGAGACTTGTCCCTGCCGTTTTTCGCCCCTGGTCTGTGGTCACTTGTTATGGGTGCCCCAGGACACTCGTACAGCGTGCTGGCACTGGGAGACTGAGCCGGGGCGGCAGGTGCCCCCACCCCGTGTCAGGAGCGCCCCTGGCACCTTCAGGATGAAGTGCTGGTTGTCAGGCCTGTTGATGATGCAGTGGGTCTGCTCGCACTTCCGGCAGCACTCGCCAGGGGCGTCCACCAGCTCAAAGCCCTAGGAGACAGGAAGGCGTTGGCGAGAGGAGAGGGGAGTGGGTGTGGGTGGGCCCGTGCCCCCCTCCCTGGGAGAGGCCTCACAGTGTCGCAGGTGGTGTTGCAGGGCACATGGCTACAGGACACGAGGTTGAGCTGTGTGGCGCTGTCCGTGGTGTTGGTGCAGACGCACTGCTGGCACTTGGAGGAGTAAACTGGAGAGCCGGGCTTGGGGCGCAGGGAGGGGCGAATGAGGCCGGCACCCCCACGGCACCCAGGCCAGCCCCGGAGCCCGCCCACGACCTCACCTTAGGCCCTCCTCCCTCCTCCCACCACACCCCCAGCACAACCCCTGGTCACCTGGTACTCAGCGTTCTCAAGAACACACACGCCCTTGGGCACTTGGGAGAAAGAAAAGAGGAATGTGGGTCAGATACACGTGGACGTTGGGGGCACTGGGCCCAGGGCGCATGCAAGCGCGGAATGCAGGCCCCAGGAGGGAGCCTCTTCACCCCACCTGCGCCTCACGCCACAGCCCGGGCTTGTTACCCGCCCCCGGTTGGTCGTCCTCAGGCAGCCCTGGGTGCGGGACCTTCTTCCTGCCCCTCACCCCCGGGCCCACTTACCACACGAGTACACGGGGCAGCACCTTCCAGGTACCATCTCGCTCTTCACATCAAATCCCAGAGCACACAGGGGAGGCTTCTCCTTGCACAGGCTGGTGTTGCACTCTGAAGAGAGAGGGAGGAGGCCCGGGAATAGTGACGATGACACTCCCCACAGGCAGGGCCCCAACAGCCTCCCACACACAGGGTCAGGTCCTGAGGGTGTCGGCCCCTCCAACACCTGCTCTCGGCTGGACCTGCCCCGGCCTCCAGCAGCCCCACCACTCTCTAGCTCACGGGGAAGGTGGAAACATGCATGGGGGCTTGCTCAGTGACCTGGGGGCCACAGGAGGGGCCCAGGCATGGCTATGGCGCTCCTGCCCCCGGGCGGCCTTACTGCAGGTGGTGATGTTGCAGCAGGTGTCAGCAGGGTCGACCTCCGTGACTGGGTAGGTGCCATCCTCCGTGCACTTGGGGGAATTCTGACTGCACTTCTTGGGCTGGCAGACGATGCCGCTTCCACCCTCCAGGCAGACGCAGTCCTTGCAGTCGAACTCAAAGTGCTCCCCAAACTGCAGGAGGAAGGAGGTGAGCGGGGAGAAGAGCCCCCCATCACACACCAGTGCTGTACCGCAGTGTGTCTGTGCTCAGTGGTGACAAGGCACAGCGTGGGGCACCCACTGAGGGTGCTGTGGGGAAACATGTGCCCTCCCGGGGAGGTTCTGGTCCAGGACAGCAGCCCGCATTCAGGCCCAGGCCACTACCATCATGACAGTGACCTGCTCAGCAGCATTGGCCTACACGGGCCAGGCACATGGCAGACACACCACAGGGTCTATGGACTAAAGAATCAACCACACGTGAGACATGGACCACAGTGCAGCGGCTAAGACATCACTCGGGGTTAGACAGAGCATCACATGATGGGCTGGTGGTGTGGAGGGTGGATGGACAGATAGAAGGATGGATGGATGGATGGACAGATGGATGGATGTGTGGATGGATGGATGGATGGATGGATGGATGGATGGATGGATGGGTGGATGGGTGAGTGAAAGGAGGAAGGCACGAATGGGTGGGAGGGTGAGTGAACATCCCTGTTAGCTCAGAGTTCCAGGACTTAAATGACTCATTACTTAGTCTTTGAGCTCCCAGGTTCCACATCCAACCCATCCCACCCCCAAAACTCAGGGTTTGTAGGAGAATCCACCCCAGCACCAAGGGGGAGGGCCTACCTCTCTGGGCACATTGTCCGGTCCCACACAGCCTAGGAGAGAAGAGACAAGTCCAGTTAACAGCGTCCGGGGGCAGCAGGACCAAGCTCGGCCTCACAGAGGCAGGAGAGAAGACCGTGAGTGGGTGGCATACCGCATGACTTCACGCAGACATCAAAGCCAGGGGCATAGTTCATGGTGCCCTCGGGGCAGAAGCAGCCTTCCACCAGGAGGGTGTTGTTCTGCGAGGGGCTGGAGGGATGAGAAGGCATCATGAGGTGGGTGTGCAAAGAGCTGAGGAGCGGGCAAGCTGGGGCAGCGGGCACAAACAGTGCTGCCCAGGTGCCCGGCCAGGAGGGACCCAGGTGCCCCAGTGCATCCTCCCAAGACTGACCTGGACTTGCAGGTGGGCTCCTCTGCAGGACCACAGGCCCGGTACTCCCTGTGAGACGGGCAACTCACAGCTGTAGGAGGGAGGCAGCCGTCAGAGGGGCCAGAGTCAGGAGGGAGGAGCTTGTGCTCCCCAAAATGGCAGTCCTCCCCAGACACCCACACTGCCTGGCACTGCCCGCCTCAGCCCCCCATGCTCTCCCAAGCTGGGCAGCGGGTACCAGTTGTGCTGGCAAGGCCAGAAGCACCCCAGCCCTCCCAGACCCTCCAGCCGGCCCTCCTTCCCCACCACAATGCCCAGCCTGGTCTCCACATGTGCCTGGCCACCCATCCCGGCCTGGCTTCAAGCTGGGCACAGCGCCCGGCAGAACCCTAGGAGACACAGCCCAGGGCAGGGGCATGCAGGCACTTACGGCAGGCCCCGTGGGTGTGGTTCCTCCAGTCAATGCAGACGCCCTCCTGGGCACAGAGGGCCGCATAGGTCTGCAGACTGGCGCATTCCATGCCCGAGTTGGGTACAAAGCAGCTGTCGAACCGGCAGGCCTCGTAGTAGTGCTCGGGGGGTGCCAGGGAGTGGCACTGGGCAAACAGGCTGTCAGAGAGGGCACGGATCAGGCTCTGGCCGGTGGCACTCCCTGCCTCAACCCACCTCCCACCACCTCCACCTGCACTGCCTGGAGGCACCCAGGCCGGGCTCGGGGAAGGAGGGCCAGCATTGTGGCCCAAGGATGAGGTGCCGTGGGGCCGGGCTCCCAGAGCAGGAGGCTCCAAGTCTAAATGGTGTGTGCCAGCATCCTCCCTCTGGCAACCCTGGCAGAAGGTCACCCAGCCCCAACTTGCAGAACTCCAGGGGTGAGGCACGCGCTCCCCACCAGCTTTGGGAGTGCCCCCCTCTGTCTAAGCCCATCTCTGCCTCTGATATCAGGTCTGGATATGGGTTCTGCACGGGGTCAATTGCTCTACCCTAAGACTCGAGCTCAGCCCACACTGTCACATCTGGGGGCAGGAGAGGTCTGGGAGGTCAGAAAAGGCACAGGGATGTCTGGCGGCACTTGCCCAGAGCCTCACACTCGGCCCCTTGCCTCCACTCCTCTTTGCACACAAGGTGGGGGGCACAGAGAAGTGAGCCTTCTCCTCAAGACCCTGCAGCTCGCTAGTGACTGAGGCAGCAGCCGGACGCAGGGGCAGGTCACCTGTCTTTGATGAGTTCGCACAGAGGAGACGCACAGTCCTTGTTTGGGGTGTGGCTGCTGCCCCCTGAGGGCGTGGTGGCTGGGCGCCTGGTGGTGAAGGTGGTGTGGGGACAGTGCGGCTTGGAGGGGTCATTGACCACCCACTGGTCAGCTGCGACCTCGCAGTCGGACACCACCTCCCCGCTGGGCAGCACACAATCGTCGTCCGTGTTGTTGGTGCACGTGCCTGTGTGGCGAGGAGGCCCACGCTGAACCGGCAGCAGGGCGAGCTCTAGGACCCCTCCCCTTCTCCAGCCCCAGTTCCCTGGTGACCAGCTGGCCAGGGCCAAGGGCACAAGTGACACCAGACTCCTACTGGCCTCCCACAGGGGCCAAACCCAGGATGATGGCCACGGGGCCCCGAGCAGAGGGGCAGGAGAACCACACTGGGCTGGCGGGCGCTCAGACCCAGCCTCTGCCCCCTCCCCGCCCTCCCCAGGGCCAGCAGGGGCCGGGGCTCACCACACTGGCCCTTGGTGTTGTTGCCGAACAGGCGGTAGGGCAGCCTGACGGAGAAGGACAGGCCGTTGTAGGAGATGACGGCGCCCAGCTCAGGGATGTCCACCACGTAGTTGATGCCCGACTCGTACACCTGCAGCCCGTACTTCTTGTAGGGCAGAGCCACGGCCTGCTTGTTCACCTGCACCTGGACCAACACCCCGGGTCAGGGCAGGCCGCTGGCACAGAAGCCAGTGGCTTCCCAGCTAGAGGCCAACCCTGCCTGGTCACCCCTGAAAAGGGAGCCTTGTGTGTCCGACCAGGGCAGGGCCGGGCGAACTGCACTTTCAGGGGTCACTAGGGTTGCCCCGCCCATTCTCACACTGTGTGCGCAGCAGGGGGAGTCTCTGCCCGTCCCTCCCCCTTTCCTTTCCATGTGCAGGACCAGAGCCTTGCCCCGACTGGTCCCAGGAGTACAGCAGCAAGGTGCTGCCCTCGGAGCCCCCCAGAGACTCTGGGGCCCCAGGCCATGGGAACCAACAATTCCATGTGGCTGTGTGCACGGCCCCTGCCCACCCGCCCCTGTACTTGGGGACAGGGCTTCTGCCACAGAGACCTGTGTCCAGTGTAGATAGTAGGGACTTGAGTGGGGGAGCCCAAGGGGTCTCCGCACGCCCCTGGAGGGCCTGTGAGAAGAGCTGGATGTGTCTGCCAAGCAGCAGCCCTGACTCCTGGGGCCTCAGCCCAGTGCCCCACCCCGTGAGGGGACCAGCACCGGTACCCCGCTGTGCACACCCTCGCCCGCCGGCATACCTGCACCTTCATGGGCGCCATGTGCACCGTCTTGATCAGCACCTCCTGGGTCTCGTGGCGCACGATGAGTGTGCGGGGGCAGGACACCTGGTCGTTGACGTCGCAGTGGTAGTTGTCGATGTAGACCCCAAAGTTGTCCACCTTGGGATCGATCTGCTCCACCAGCACGTACGTGCAGTTGCCCTGGTAGCTGTAGTACAGCCCGTCGAAGGTGACGTAGTGGGGGTCCCCCCAGCCTGTGCAGTAACCTGAGGAGGAAGCTGGGATAAGCCCGTGCACAGCCCCGAGCCGGGGTCTAGGATGGGACAGGGTGTGGTCAGGAGCCGACGGGCAGGGGGGAGGGGCCAGCAGGAATGAAGGGGCCAGAAGAGTCAGAGTCCTGGAGCACATGGGGCATCCATACCAGGGATCTAGTTCAGCTTCCGGCCCCCAACAGTGCCTCTGCCCACTCAGCCCACAGTGGCCCGTTCCTTGTGCAGGACGGGGCCTGGCTTTGGAGCCGGGAGGTCTGGGTTCAAATTCCAGCTCTGCCCCTGTAGCCCTGGCAGCAGCCTTATTCTACCAGGCAAGCCCCCGCCCCTGCCTGGCCCCCTGCCTGAGACGGGGACTGAGCAGGGGCCTGAAGAGTCCCTAGGGACCTGTGTCTGGCCCTCAGCAGTGCTCAGCAATCGGGCCATCATGTCCAACCTGGGGTCTGCACCCAACAACCTCAGGCCCTGAAGCCCCCCCCCACAGAAGGGAGACGGTGGGGAGGGTCCCTGTGGCATCGGTGGGCTTACAGTCGCACTCCCAGTGCCAGCAGCAGCCATCGGGGTCCATGACTCGCACCGGCGTGAGGTTGTTGGAACAGGTGGGCATGGGCGGGGGGTTGCACTCCACCTCCACGAGCTCCACAGTGTTGTTATGCTTACAGACGGCCATGGTGCAGTTACACAGCCACCACGTCTCGTTCTCCTGCAGGCAGAGAGGGTACAGGTCAGCCGGGCCAGCCGGCCGCCCAGCCCACGCGGCAGAGGGTGGGTTGTGCTTGGGAGGCCCTGGGGTGAGTGCTAAGATCCCTCCCTGGGAGGCTGGAGACCAAGGGTGGCCCATCCAGGGGGCAGCTTCCTCAGCCTCACAGCAGCTCTCACTAGGGCTCAGCCCTCCTGGGAATGGGTCAGGACATAGGGGACAGGCCCATCTCAGGTGGCCAGCAGAAAGGCACTGCCTGGGGCTCTAGATGCTGAGGGGACAAAAGCCACCTGCAGCCCACCTACCTGTCTGGGAGGATCAAAGTCCGGGCACCCAGGGGGCTTGGTGGAGGTCGGCGTGCTCGATGCTGTGGACGGCCGTGTGGTCGGCGTGGATGGACTTGGTGTGGAAGAGGGTGTCGGCTTGGAGGGTGTGGTTGTCGGGGAAGGTGTGGACGGGCAGGACCAGTTGAAGAACTCCAAGTGGCAGCTCAGCGAGCAGTTCACATAATAGCATGTTTCTCCATGGGTGCCATTGTACACCAGCTCGCCTGCAAGGGAGAGACCCAGTCCTTAGACCCTCCAGACAGGGCTGGCCACCTGACTACACGTGCAGGTCCCCACAGAGGGAAGCCCACCCCACCCCCACCCCCACTTGTCCCTGACTCGTGGCCTCACAGTGGAGCCGGCCACAGCGACAGCAGCCCGCACTCAGCAAACCGCTTCCTGAGCAAGCACCCATGTTAGACCTGAGACCTGACTCCTAACCACTGGTCAAAGCCACCAAATTCCCGCCAGCCTCCATTGCCTGAGAATCAGAAGTGAAAAGCTTGGGTACCTGGGGCGTAGTGTGTGTCATTCACAACACAGCATGTGATAATGGAGGAGGTGATCGTGTTCACGCTGGTGCTGGCGGTAGCGATCGGGCTCGTCGTGGGCATGGGCACGCTGGTTGAGGAGGTGGTGGTCTGTGGTGTGGATGGTAGAGGTGGCGTGGCGGAGGGGCTTCCTGTTGGGGTGGGGGTTCCTGTGGTGGTGGTGGACGCAGTCATGGGAGTGGGTGTGGGTGTGGAAGGGGGTCTTGTTGTGGGCAAAGGGGGCCCAGTCGTGGTCCCACTGGTGGGAGTGGTCTTCAAAGATGTAGGGCCTGAGGTCGGTGTTCCTGTAAGAATGGAGGTTACGAGTTAGGGCTGACAGCATCCCCTCATCTTAGATGCCGCAGGGGCCTGGCAGTATCTGCAGACAGCTCGCTCAGGGTGTAGTACGTGGCCCAGAAAGGCCTCATGTCCATTGTCCCAGCTCTCAGTCTCCAGGAAGGGCAGAGTGAGCAGGGCCTGTGGGGAGGCCCATGGGTTAAGCACCTGCCCTGGGGCAGGCAGGAGACGGGGCACGGAAGGACGGTCTCAAGGGTACCTGACTAGCAGCTTCTGTTCCCGCCCGGTCCTGGACCCACATGCCTCTCTGGGCTCCCCTTGGGACGGTTTTGCCCACATTGCCCATCACACCGCCATGAGCTGAGGGCCAAGAGCCAAAGGCAGCTGTGACTGAGGGAAGACATCTTGTGGGGGCAAATGGGGGGGTCTTTGGCTCTGCTGCCCACATACAGGCCAGTGGTCAGCGGCTCCCTGAAGACTCACTGGCTGAGCTTGGCAGGCAAGCACCTGAGCCTGCCTGGAACCTTCCTGGAAACCGTTCTCAGTGGGCAGAGCAGGGGCACCTGGCTTGGGTCTGAGGAGCTGCAAAGCTCCCCTGGCAGGAGAGTGAGCTCTCATGAGGTAAGGAGGAACCATAAGTGGAACCAGCTGCCATGCAGGCTCCTGGTGTCTGTGTACCTGGAGTGGATGGAGGAGAGGGCGTGGTGCCTCCTGTGGTAGTGACTGTTGGTTTCGTTCCCGTGGTCGGTGAAGGCGTGCTGGATGTCTCCACAATTGTTGGAGGGGTGGTCAGAAGCGTGGTCGATTCCGTGGAAGAGGGGACAGTGGACTGAGAGGTTGCCGGGGTGGAGGACTCAGGCGTGGTTGTCTCATGCACGGGTGTTGTGCTTGTAGGGATCGGGGTCTCCGTGCTAATAGTGGTGGTGGGTGTCGGGGGTGGGGTCACTGAGGTGGTGGGGGTCGGGGTTGGGGTCTCTGTGGTGGTGGCGGTGGTAGTGTTGGTGACAGGAGTTGGGGTTGAAGTCTCTGTTATGATGGTGGGTGTGGAAGTCGGGGTCACTGTGGTGGTAGGTGTAGGGGTTGGGGTCTCTGTGGTGGTGGTGGTGGTGATGGGGGTCGGGGTTGGTGTCTCTGTTATGATGGTGGGTGTTGGGGGTGGAGTCTCTGTGGTGGTGGTGATGGGGGTTGGGGTTGGTGTCTCTGTAGTGGTGGTGGTGGTGGTGGTGATGGGGGTCGGGGTTGGTGTCTCTGTTATGATGGTGGGTGTTGGGGTTGGAGTCTCTGTGGTGGTGGTGATGGGGGTTGGGGTTGGTGTCTCTGTAGTGGTGGTGGTGGTGGTGGTGATGGGGGTCGGGGTTGGGGTCTCTGTAGTGGTGGTGGTGGTGGTGGTGGAGATGGGTGTTGGAGTTGGTGTCTCTGTTATGATGGTGGGTGTTGGGGTTGGGGTCTCTGTGGTGGTGGTGGTGGTGGTGGTGGTGATGGGGGTCGGGGTTGGTGTCTCTGTTATGATGGTGGGTGTTGGGGTTGGAGTCTCTGTGGTGGTGGTGATGGGGGTCGGGGTTGGTGTCTCTATAGTGGTGGTGGTGGTGGTGGTGATGGGGGTTGGAGTTGGTGTCTCTGTTATGATGGTGGGTGTTGGGGTTGGGGTCTCTGTGGTGGTGGTGGTGGTAGTGGTGATGGGGGTCGGGGTTGGTGTCTCTGTTATGATGGTGGGTGTTGGGGTTGGTGTCTCTGTGGTGGTGGTGGTGGTGGTGGTGGGGGGTGGGGTTGGTGTCTCTGTAGTGGTGGTGGTGGTGGTTGTGGTGATGGGGGTCGGGGTTGGTGTCTCTGTTATGATGGTGGGTGTTGGGGTTGGGGTCTCTGTGGTGGTGGTGGTGGTGGTGGTGGGGGTTGGGGTTGGTGTCTCTGTAGTGGTGGTGGTGGTGGTGGTTGTGGTGATGGGGGTCGGAGTTGGTGTCTCTGTTATGATGGTGGGTGTTGGGGTTGGGGTCTCTGTGGTGGTCGTGGTAGTGGTGCTGATGGGAGTTGAGGTTGGGGTCTCTGTTACAATGGTGGGTGTTGGGGTTGGGGTCTCTGTGGTGGTCGTGGTAGTGGTGGTGATGGTGGTTGGTGTCTCTGTTACGATGGTGGGTGTTGGTGTTGGGGTCTCTGTGGTGGTCGTGGTAGTGGTGGTGATGGGGGTCGGGGTTGGTGTCTCTGTTATGATGGTGGGTGTTGGGGTTGGGGTCTCTGTGGTGGTGGTGGTGGTGGGGGTTGGGGTTGATGTCTCTGTAGTGGTTGTGGTGGTGGTGGTTGTGGTGATGGGGGTCGGAGTTGGTGTCTCTGTTATGATGGTGGGTGTTGGGGTTGGGGTCGCTGTGGTGGTCGTGGTGGTGGTGGTTGTGGTGATGGGGGTCGGAGTTGGTGTCTCTGTTATGATGGTGGGTGTTGGGGTTGGTGTCTCTGTGGTGGAGGTGGTTGTGGGGGCGGTTGTGGAGACACAGTCCCTACTACTACAGCAGTAGACGTTGATCTCATAGTTGAGGCAGTAGGGCTGGGGTATGACTCCTCCTGGCTTCTGGTCTTGGTTTTTGCACACTAGTCCAACTGAGAGGTCGCACACCACAGTTTGTCCAAGATTTTCGATGGGAACATTGGGAAACTGAGAAGCTCTACAGGAGATGTTGGCTGCCCAGCCTGGCTCACAGACATTCTTGATGGATTCAAAGTCTCCACCTGGTTTGGTAAAGCTGGGTTTGCCAGAATCCAGCCAGCCTGTCCATCTGCAGTCATCCACACACTGAGTGGTTGTCGGCTTGGTGGTCACAGTTGTAGGGGTCACTGGCGTAACAGTAGATGTCGTTGTAGTAGTCGTCACTGTGGTCGTTGGTTCTGGGGTGGATGTTGGCGAGGTGGTAGATGTGGTAGTCACTGTGGTGGTGGTTGGTGGGGTCGGGGTTGAGGTCTCTATTATGATGGTGGGTGTGGTGGTCGGGGTCACTGTGGTGGTGGTGGTGATGATGGGGGTTGGGGTTGGTGTCTCTGTGGTGGTCGTGGTAGTGGTGGTGATGGGGGTCGGGGTTGGGGTCTCTGTTATGATGGTGGGTGTTGGGGTTGGGGTCTCTGTGGTAGTCGTGGTAGTGGTGGTGATGGGGGTCGGGGTTGGGGTCTCTGTTATGATGGTGGGTGTTGGGGTTGGGGTCTCTGTGGTGGTCGTGGTAGTGGTGGTGATGGGGGTCGGGGTTGGGGTCTCTGTTATGATGGTGGGTGTTGGGGTTGGAGTCTCTGTGGTGGTCGTGGTAGTAGTGGTGATGGGGGTCGGGGTTGGGGTCTCTGTTATGATGGTGGGTGTTGGGGTTGGGGTCTCTGTGGTGGTCGTGGTAGTGGTGGTGATGGGGGTCGGGGTTGGGGTCTCTGTTATGATGGTGGGTGTTAGGGTTGGGGTCTCTGTGGTGGTCGTGGTAGTGGTGGTAATGGTGGTTGGTGTCTCTGTTATGATGGTGGGTGTTGGTGTTGGGGTCTCTGTGGTGGTCGTGGTAGTGGTGGTAATGGTGGTTGGTGTCTCTGTTACGATGGTGGGTGTTGGTGTTGGGGTCTCTGTGGTGGTCGTGGTAGTGGTGCTGATGGGAGTCGAGGTTGGGGTCTCTGTTACAATGGTGGGTGTTGGGGTTGGGGTCTCTGTGGTGGTCGTGGTAGTGGTGCTGATGGGAGTCGAGGTTGGGGTCTCTGTTACAATGGTGGGTGTTGGGGTTGGGGTCTCTGTGGTGGTTGTGGTAGTGGTGGTGATGGTGGTTGGTGTCTCTGTTGCGATGGTGGGTGTTGGTGTTGGGGTCTCTGTGGTGGTCGTGGTAGTGGTGCTGATGGGAGTCGAGGTTGGGGTCTCTGTTACAATGGTGGGTGTTGGGGTTGGGGTCTCTGTGGTGGTTGTGGTAGTGGTGGTGATGGTGGTTGGTGTCTCTGTTGCGATGGTGGGTGTTGGTGTTGGGGTCTCTGTGGTGGTCGTGGTAGTGGTGGTGATGGGGGTCGGGGTTGGTGTCTCTGTTATGATGGTGGGTGTTGGGGTTGGGGTCTCTGTGGTGGTGGTGGTGGTGGTGATGGTGGTTGGTGTCTCTGTTATGATGGTGGGTGTTGGGGTTGGGGTCTCTGTGGTGGTGGTGGTGGTGGTGGTGATGGGGGTCGGGGTTGGTGTCTCTGTTATGATGGTGGGTGTTGGGGTTGGGGTCTCTGTGGTGGTGGTGGTGGTGGTGGTGGGGGTTGGGGTTGGTGTCTCTGTAGTGGTGGTGGTGGTGGTGGTTGTGGTGATGGGGGTCGGGGTTGGTGTCTCTGTTATGATGGTGGGTGTTGGGGTTGGGGTCGCTGTGGTGGAGGTGGTTGTGGGGGCGGTTGTGGAGACACAGTCCCTACTACTACAGCAGTAGACGTTGATCTCATAGTTGAGGCAGTAGGGCTGGGGTATGACTCCTCCTGGCTTCTGGTCTTGGTTTTTGCACACTAGTCCAACTGAGAGGTCGCACACCACAGTTTGTCCAAGATTTTCGATGGGAACATTGGGAAACTGAGAAGCTCTACAGGAGATGTTGGCTGCCCAGCCTGGATCACAGACATTCTTGATGGATTCAAAGTCTCCACCTGGTTTGGTAAAGCTGGGTTTGCCAGAATCCAGCCAGCCCGTCCATCTGCAGTCATCCACACACTGAGTGGTTGTCGGCTTGGTGGTCACAGTTGTAGGGGTCACTGGTGTAGCAGTAGATGTCGTTGTAGTGGTCGTCACTGTGGTTGTCACTATTGTAGTTGGTTCTGGGGTGGTTCTCACCGTGGTGGGGGTTGAGGCTGGGCTCGAAGGACATTGATCCATTGGCAGGCAACAGTACACACGTATCTCATAGTCATAGCAGGCCTCAAATGGTCCAATTCCAAACTGGTCTTCATTTTTGCAACTGAACCCAAACGAGACGTTGCACTGGACCTTCTGACCCAGCTCCTCCAAGCTGAGCTCGGGCTTTCTGGCCGACCTGCACTGGATGTCCTCGGGGGCCTTGCAGACACTGTCGAACGTCTCTTCGTCGCCATTATTACCGCCTGTTTCCGGGTGATCGTTGTTGATCCAGTCGGACCAGAAGCAACACAGCTCTAGGGAAGTAAGACCCAGAATTGGTCATTTACACCTGGGCACAGCACCTACCTGGGAGGTCACTGGGACTCAGAGCGCTCAGAGACCCCACGACCAGCTGGCCCCCTCATTGCCAAAGGACCAGACTGTAGGCTGAGAGTTAAGGGCTGGACACCACGTGCACCACCCGTGTTTTGAAGCCTAGAGAGGCTAGAGCACCCCTGGTGTTATACCAAATGACAGACCCAGGCCACAGAGCTCCAGCCTAGTGCCCCTTTCTAAGCTATTGGTAAATCCTTGTGCCAAAATAATAATAATAATAATAATAATAATAATAAAAAGGTCACCCATTCTGGTGGGGAAGCACACACTGGAAGGGGCTCTGTCTGACTCTTGGACAACAATGTTGTCACCCAGAGCCTGTCAAGTCCCGCTGCATGAGTCTCTGGACTCAGCAAGTTAGGAATCCGTCACCAAATGCACCATGTGTGGTCCCTAAGCAGATGGCCAGGCAGCTGGCCCTTTTGTGGGACTTTCTCAGGCCCATCCATCACCAGGGAGTGCCGTCAGCACACTTACTCGGAGTTGTTGAAGGAAGAGACGAAACTGCAGGGAAGTGAGAAAGAGAGTGTGTCATTATGTAGTTTGAGATTTATAAATGTTTTTCATTTCTCCAAGTTTCCTTTTTCTGCACTGTCATGCCCTGCTGGCTTGTTCAGTGGTGGCTGTGAGGGATGTAATGGCATTTCTCTGCATTTTCTAACCCATAGAGGCATTTCTTGCTGATTTGGGGAAATGTCCCCAAGTCACCGTCACTGTGGTCTGGGCTCAGGGATGTGGTTATGATGCTGGCATCTCAATTCACAAGGCTGGGGACCCAAGGGACATTTATTTGCTGAGTTGAGAGGCATATCAGCATCATCTCTACCCATAAGCAGAGATGAGACCCTGCCACACTGGCCACGCTCCTGCCCTAGAAGGGCCTTTTCCACTGAGCTCAGGGTGCGGGGGGAAGGCGGGGGCCCTAGGAGCTACGGGGTGCATGGCTCTGGGCCTCACCTGTGCTGGGGGTCGGTGTGGTGGTGGTGGCCGTGGTGGTGGAGGTGACAGGGGTCGTGGTGGCAGGTGTCGGGGAGGAGAAGGGTGGTAAGGTGGACATGCAGATGTTGAAGTGCTTCTCCACCGTTGCGTTGGGGCCACAGATCTCCCAGTAGCAGAAGGAGCCGTCCTGGGTGTAATTGAGAATCTTCCCTGGGGGATGGGAGGGAGACGGACATCAACACATCTGGAACAAGAGCCCCTGGGCCTGTCCCAGTAAGGGAGAGGTGGGGCGTCCCCAGCTCCTACAAGCCAATGCCCCGTCAGAACCCCATCCCCAGAACCCTAAGGGCCTTGTCGGAACACAAAAGCTGGGTCACAGGAGGGGCGGCAGGAGTTCACCATGGGGCCACCGGCTCCCATCAGGAGAAACAAAGCCATGTGATGGGAGCTGCACAGGGGCTGCTGCAGAGCAGAGCCAGGTCTGGGCTGGGAAGGGCCCCAGCAGACCAGCCACCCCAGCTAGGCGAGCCCAGGAGCCCAGGGACAGGCAGCTGGTGGGGTCTCTTGGGTGGGACCCCCGCTGGCCATCTCGAGGGCAGCCGCAGAGGGCAGCTTACCTTCCTCTGGCTGGCAGACTTGCGAGGAGTTAGTGCACACGCTGGAAAGCAAGTTCAATGGCTCAGGTCCCAAGGAAACACCGGCGCCCCCAAGCCCAGAGCCCCAGGACATAGCCCCAAAGGAGCCCACCCACTGGTTCTAACTGTGGGCAGAGCGAGGAGGGGCGAGGAGGGCAGCAGCCAGATGGAGAGCGGAGGATGAGAACGGATGTCCTGTGCTCCGGCTCCCATGTGCGTGTGTGCGCGTGTGTGTGCCTGGGCGCCCACACACATGTGCACTCATATGCACGTCTGCCTTTCTGTGCGCTGACCTCCCCCAGCCCCCCTGTGATGTGAGCTTAGGTACCAAGACAGGCATTCATTCTTGGGAGGAACAGGTGCTCCAGGTGGGTAGTAGGTGTCCTCCACATAGCAGCCGCATTTGTCTTTCGCGACACATTTCTTCTGGTCCTCGTCGTAGATGGGCCTGTCCGCAGGGCAGCGGGGGTAGCAGCCTAGTGAGCACAGTGCACTGGGCTGAGACCACGATGAAGGGTCACATGTCCACCAGACCCCGCCCACTGTCTCCGCCAAGGCAGGATTCTCTCTCCAGGATGTTCCTCTAGGAAGGTCAGATGGAAAGGCAGGAGCCTGATCCCCCAGCTGGGCCCAGCACACTGTCGTGTGGCCAAAGGGACAGCCAGGCCCCGCCCATCAGCTGCACCCTTCTGACCCCTGACCTGGTGTTCCTCTCACTCCTTCATGCTGTTAGTTCTCCTCTCCAAGGCCCCCCCAACCCATCCTCTGAAACGTGTCCCCATCCTGCTCTGCCTGTTCCTTGCAGCACTTCCTGCTCCTGACCTTATGCATTGGATGTTAACCTATTTGCTGCTTCTCCCCTCAAGGGCAGGGCTCTAGCTCGGGCTCCAAACCCCTGTTGAACAAACGCTGAAGCAAGGTGAGCTTGGCCCACCCTGGAACTCAGGGTCCCCAGCCACACAGAGTGAGCCAAGGCCCTTCATGCTCACCCTCCAGGTAGGACACAGAGATGTTAGAGTGGATGCCATTGATGGTCCTGCAGGTCTCAAAGCTGCGGTTCCCGCAAGGCTCATAGTGCCACTCACATTCGTCTGGAGGGTTGTAGTAGTCGCAGAATATGGCTGGGGGGTGCAGGGATGAGGTCAGATGGGAGGGCTGGGGCCACAGTGGCCCCGAGAAATGACGCTTGGATACTCAGGCAGGGGAAGGCAGGGCAGGGGACCATGCACACCCTGTCCCTCGGACGGTGAAGTGCCGCCCCGCCCACAGGGTGGTGGCCCCAGCCTGCCCCGTGGGCACCCAGGTCCAGACAGGCAGGCACTCACGGCACAGGTCGGGCGTCCTCCAGAACACGCAGGCGCCCTCCTTGGTACACTCCTGGGCATAGGCGGCCACGGCAGAGCAGAAGCACTCACAGTCCCCACCGGTGTCGCAGGAGCAGGAGTCGTGGACGCAGGCCTCGTAGAAGGGCTTGGGGTCCACCTGAGGGAGAAGCCGCCAGTGCCTGGGTCAGCGCTGGCTGCCCTCATGGGGCCGGCCTTCCCACAGGCCCGAGGAACTCAGGACCCCGAGCTCTCGCCACCCAGGGTTCCGTGGGGCTGATGGGGGCGGTTTAGAGGCGGTTGGCCACCCCTGGCTGTGCAGACCTGTCACCCAGACCCTCAGGGCCCTGGGGCCTTCAGCTAGAAGACAGCAGTCCGAGACCGGCTTCCCTACCCCTGCCACTGCCTGGACTGAGGGCCGTCTGGGTATTAGGGGGCTATCTGTCCTTTCTCCAGCCCTGGAAGGTACAGCGAGGCTGGGGCCCAGCCAGGGATCTCAGACGTCTGGTAACATGTCCAAAGGACACAGAGGATGGAGCTGAAGCTGGAGGACAGGTGCATCATGGTGATGCAGCAAGATGACTGCCCAGTGTGCACACAGAGCCTGTGGAGTCGCTGCCCAGCCACGCCCACGGCCACGCCTCCTCCCATTGGCCACGCCCACACCCTGCCCACCTTGCTGTGGCAGGTGCCAAAGACAGGGCCCTTGATGATGCTGCACTGCTTCTCGGCCCAGGCCTGGCGGTGGGGGTTCTTGATGCAGGGCTCGGGGGTGGTGGTCACATCTGGGCAGGTGGGGGCCTCCTTCCAGCTGTTCCCGAAGTCCAGTTCACTCTCTACCACCATGTGGTCCCGTGTGGTGAAGTCGTTGTTGGAGCGCTCGTCGAAGTTCCCGCACAGGCCGCACACGGTGCCCTGCGGAGACGGGTGTGCAAGGGCTTCCAGAAGGGGCTCGCGGGCAGGGTGCTCATCCCCTCATGCTCCCAGGATGCTCAGCTGGGCGTGCGGGCGGCCGCGTACCTTGTAGGAGGGGGCCAGCTTGATGAAGATGGTGGTCCGCTTGTCCCAGATGACGATGATGCCGGTGCTGGTCTCCACCACCAGGTACTGGCCCACGTCCCGCGTGGTGTAGCCCACGTGATGGCCCACGTCACGCTGGATCACCATGCGGTGCTTGTCCTCCAGCTTCAGCTCCGTCCTCTGTTCCAGGGGAAACACCCAGTCACTGGCCGGATCCAAGGTCTCTGAGCACCCACACGTCCCGGGGGCGGGCAGCACTTACCCCCATGAAGATCTTGATGGCCTTGGAGCAGGTGACACCCGTAGTGCCGCAAGGGACATTCTCGGTGATGATGCTGAAGGAACCCAGCGAGGAGTTCTGGCCACAGTAGTCCTGGGGGCCACAGGGAACGTGAGTCGAGCCAGCTGGGCACCGGTGTCCCACCCCCACCAAGCCTCAGCCCCCTCTGCGGAGAGCGGGTAGCCAGGCCGCACGAGGGAGGGACCCTAACCACCCCACACACGCCCCTTGTTCCGCATGCACCAAGGGAGGGTCACAGAATGGGAGGGTGGAAGAAGGCGGGTCCCTCCCATCCCCAAGCCCCTTGCTGGGCTGAGAGCAGCCCTGGGCCACAGAGTGGGGCCCACGGGACAGAGGCCGGCCCTGGTGGTGCCCTCGGCATCACCTGAGTGGCCACATAGGAGCAGTGTCCATCGAAGTCGTACTGCTTCCCATCAAAGGTGATGTAGTGGCCGCTCCCATAGATGGTACAGGTGCCGTGGCACCTGGTCTGGGTGCAGGCCCAGCGCCCTTTCTGGCAGGTGCTGAGAAGAGCAAGAATGGGGCTGAAGGGGCTGCAGGAGCCCAGGGGACCCCCCTGCTCAGAGCCCTGGGTACTATGTGGACAGCTCCCCAGGCACGACGCCTACAAGACTTTGCCAGCCCAAAAGTGCCATCCAGCACCCCCAGTCGGGCTAGAGCCTTGCCAGCCGGGTGGGGACACAGGGCCCTGCAGACCCCTGACCTGTTGTCCAGGACACACTGCCCTCTGAGTGCTTGGGACCAGGGTCAGCCAGGCCCGGCCACTCACCACGTGTTACAGTCCACGTTGATCTTGTCCCCGGGGGAGTACAGCTGCTTGTTGTGCATACAGGTGCACTTCTCCTCCGTGACGCAGCCCCCACGGCCGTCATCCATCTGCCCCTCGGGGCACACGCAGCCGCTAATGCATTCTGTGTGGTACTGGGGGCAGCCAGACAATGGGGTTCAGGGATTCGATGCCAGGCCAGCGCTGCCCTTGACTGCTCATCTGACACTGCAGACACCCCTCACGCCCCCACCCACCCCTGACCTGTCTCCCTGGCCCAAGCCCTGAAGTCTCTCTCCTTGGGCCCAGCACTGGGCAGCAGACAGGTGAGGGCTGCCTGCCAGGGGAGCCTACACTGGCCCCAGTGCTCCAGGAGGCTGGGCAGGGGCCCACCGGCCACCACTTCCCTCTAGGGACAGGGAAGGCCAATGCAGGCCCTGTGTGTGTCCACAGGCAGGGCGCCCAGAGCCTGCCTGCCCGTCCCCTCCCCAACACTCACGTAGCCGGCAGCAAGCGTCTGGCAGCTGACGGGGCGGGGGTTCCGGATGGCCAGTGCGGTCAGGTTGTTGCAGTCAACATGAATCTTTGGGGCCGCGCAGCCTGTGGGACGGAGGGGCCCCCTTAGCTAAGCTGAAGTTGGGGGTTGGGGACAGCAGACCACGGGAGGAAGCCGCGTCAGTGCTGCATCACTTACTCTGGCCGAGCAGCTTGACCTGGATGCAGTGAAGCCTCCCGTTCCGGCAGACGCTGCAGGAGAGGCGGGAGGTGAAGGAGCCTCTGGGAGCAGGCCCAGTGGCTCTGTGGGTCAGGTGGGGCTGTGGGCTCCCCCAGGGGGATCCGCCCCTGCCCCCACCCCCAGCCCCGTGCCCTCCCGCCCCTGCCCCAGGACACCCACCATCGCTCCTCCTGTTTCAGGACCACCTCCCCTGCCTCCAGGTAGAGGCCCCGGTGGTAACAGGAGCACTTGGCCAGCGGCACACAGTGGCCCTTCTCGTCCAGGAAGGTGTGGTCGGGGCAGCCACAGCCGTCCACGGGCGCAAAGCCCTTGAGGCAGTGACTGTCAGCCTCGGAGAGCGAGCGGCAGGTCTGCTGGCAGGTGGTCAGGTTGTACAGGAACACCTGTGACTTGGGGCACGATCCCACGTCCTTGTCTGCAGGGGAAGGGGCCTTGTGAGGGGCAACAGGGACGGCCTGGCCCCCAGACCCCTGCTGACTGTCCCTGAGCCACACCTGCCAGCCAAGGGGACAGTGAGGGCCGTCCCCCTGGCACCCCCGCCCCACATGCCTCCCCATGTGGGCCATCGGGCTGTGGCCACAGTTCCAGGACCCTCCCCGCTGGCAGAGAGCAGTGGAGGGCTGGCTTCCTCTGCTTCTTGGCAGAGGAAACTGGGAGTGCAGTCACCAGCTGCAGTGGGCCGACCGCTCCCTGGACCCCCGTGCTCAGGAGGAGCTGCCACAGGGAATGGTGGGTGCAGTGTAGGCCTCCCCCAGACCCATCCCACAGAGACACCAGGACCCCTGAGCCCCAAGACGCCCGCAAGGGACGGCACTCACTGCAGACGAGCTCCCGCCAGCCCCACAGCATGACGCCCTTGGTGGCACAGGCGCGGGCGTAGGAGGACAGGGCCGCACACATGCAATCCTCGTTGTTCTGGCAGTTACACGTGTCGTATCTGCACCTCTGGGCAACAAAACAGGACGGTGACAGAGGAAGGTGGTAAGAGGACATGCATTGCACGCAGCAGCACTCACAGACACGCACGTGTCTACATGCGCCCACGCACACACAAACACACCCACTCGCACACTCAGCAACTTCCAGCAGGGGCCTTGCTCGCAGCCAGAAGGCAGAGTCAGCTGGGGACACAGAGCACACCTCACTGGCCCGGGTCAGGCGTGTGGGGACTGCGTGCATGGATCCCACCCACCTTGTAATACTCGGCTGGGTCCACGGCGGAGTGGCACCTGCCAAAGGGGCTCTCCGTCTTCTTCAGCAGGGAGCACCAGTGCTCGGCGTAGTTGGCTAGAGAGGAGTGTCAGAACCTCAGCGGGGGTGGACCCTCTAGTAGGTCCCTGAGTCTGGCTGTCCTGTTCCCCAGGCTGGAGTGGACACCGTCCCCCCTGTGGACCAGCCCAGGCCCCTGCCTCCAGGGCAGGTCAGCCCAGAATGCTGCCCCCTTGCAAGGCAGGGGTGCCCACCACCTTCCCTCTCTCAACCTCCCAGGCATGGCAGGGTCTCATGGAGGGTGGGAGGGACATACTGTCATGGCACCAGGCCAGTCCCTGGATAAGGGCTGCCACCCATCAGTGAGTGGGCCTGGCCTTTCTGCTGTGTGACTTGGTGGGCTGCCAACATAGGCCACCATAAACCAGCCACACAGCAGAACGCAGCAGGCGGACGGCTGGCCCTGAGTAGGGCAGGCCTTTTCTCCTCCACCCACCCCCACCCACACACCATGTCCCACCGGGAAGCCCGTCTGCCCGGCGAGGGCGCCATGGCCCAGAGCCAGCTGTCCCAGGTGGGGCCGAGCCTCACCACTCTCGATGTTGAGGGAGCAGGGGTCGTCCAGCCAGTCCAGTTTGTCTTGGCAGCTGGACTGGGCCTTCCAAGTGTTGGCAAAGCCGGCCCCCGTGGCCTCCACCAGCCCGCCCGCTGTCTTGAAGTCGTCGCCTTCCTGGCCGTTGAAGTTCCCGCAGAGGCCTGAGGGGCCAGGACACAGTTAGGAGGGGGCAGGGCAGGCGGGGGCAGGGCAGGCCTCTGTGGGGGAGCCCGGGGGCCACTCACCCTGCACGCGCCCCTGGGAGGCCTGGTCCAGTGTCAGGAAGAGCTGCATGATCGGCACCAACTGAACCTGCATCCTGAGGCCGAAGGTGGTGCTCACCACCAGGTGGTGGGAGGACGCTCGGAAGATGGAGAAGCTGGCTGCAAGGCAGGGATGTGAGCAGTGCTCGGCCGGCCCACCCCGCCCGCCCCCAGCCGGGGTTCCTGAAGCAGGACTCACCTGTCACGTGAGGAAGATTCACCTGCAGCTCATTCAGCAGCACGCTGCCATCAGACTTGAAGGTCACCGCCTGTGGGGAAAGCCGAGGGGAGAGAGGGGCTGAGAAAAGCCTGGGGGGCCCTGGGGGTACAGGGAAGGGAAGGGGCGGGGACACCCACATTCTTCTTCTTGTCGGCCAGCAGCACCACTGTCTTCAGGCAGGTCTGCTTGTCCGTGGAGCCGCAGGGGGCCAGCTCGCCCAGGAGGGCATAGGAGTCATTGTGTTCGCCCTGCGGGGAGGGCAGAGGGCTCAGTGAGGACACAGCCGACCCAGGCCGGGGCCCAGCTCCGCCCTCAGGCCCTCCCGGCGGCCAGCCTACCTTGGTCAGCACGTAGTAACAGTCCCCGTGGAAGGTATACTTCTTCCCGTCGAAGGTGGTGATGTGGGACCCGCCCTCCAGGGCACAGGTGCCGGGACACGGCAGGTCTTTGCACACCCAGCGGCCGGCATTGCAGACGCTGTCAGGCAGCAGGGCACATGTTAGGCTCAGCTGCCATCCCCACGCGCCCGGCCCCCAGCCCTCGGCCCCGGACCCACCAGTGCTCGCAGTTGTTGGTGACCTTCTGGCCAGGTGCGTATAGGTGTCCGTGCAGCTTGCAGTGGCACTGGCTCACAGAGATGCAGCCCTTGCCCGCGATGTCATCGTACACAGTGCCTGGGACAGCACGGGACGTGACGTCACACTCAGCCGGCCTCAGAAGGGGCCGGGATCCCCAACGTGGGGCTGCCAGCCAGGCTTCCCACCCACAGGCACCTCTGGTCCTTTGGGTGACACTGTGGTCCCCACACAGTGTCTGGGCCCAACAGTCCAGCCTCTTCCCGGGAACCTCCAGGTTCCATGGGCCGGGCAGGAGAAGGTGGTGACCGGAAAGGTGTTCCCCAGGGCCCCTGGAAGCCACCACTGTGTATGTTTGGGAGGGGTCTTCGGCATCTGTGTCCTCTCAGCCTGAACCTTGTCCCCTGAGTTCCAGAGGGAAGTGCACCATGCCGTTCCTCCTGTGCCATCTCTGCCCACACTGTCCCTTTGGGGCAGCGAGAACCCAAGCCCAAAGCAGCGCAATGAGGCCACTCGTCCCAGGGCTCACAGGCCAGGTGGGCCCCATCGGGGCTGTGTCCCTGCCCGCCCCACTGGCCCGCCCCACCTGCTGCTGCAGCACGCACCTTCTGGGCAGAAACAACCATCCATGCGGTGCTCCTCACACAGGCTGCTGACCTCCAGGTGTGAGCAGGTGTCCATGCAGGGTGAGCCACTCTCCAGGTAGACCATGTTCCCGGGGCAGCTCTTGGCTGAAACGGCAAAGCCAGACCCCTGAGCCGGTGGGGTGCAGTGGGCAGGGGCAGAGCGGCTGCACCGCCAAGGGCTCTGGGCTTGCCCAGCTTTGTGTCTGCCTCACACCCAAGGCTGAGGCCGCTTGTGTGGTCAGCAGTGTGGCTCCTGACCAGGACACCAGGCCACCCTGCCCTGGGCTGGCCAAAGTGGCTGCACTCCCTGTGGATCACCCCGGAGTGCCCGGGGGTCCCATCCTCCTGACCCTGCCCAGTCGGCACTCACGGCAGAGCGTGGCAGTCCTCCAGTTCCCTGGCCGGCCGCCAGCGTGGGAACACTGGCGGGAGAACTCAGCGATGGTGCTGCACATGCAGGAGGCCCCCGGCGGGCACTGGCAGAGGTCTTGCATGCAGGCCTGCACGTACGGCTCCAGCGGGACCAGGCCCAGGCACTCCTCGAAGGCCACGGCCGTCAGCAGCTTCTCACACTCAGCACGCTGGCGGGCACATGGGTCAGTGGGCAGTGGGCGGGGGCTGCTCACACCCTCCTCCTGGCTACGCTGCCCAGGGGGCGGGGGGCTCTCAGGGAAGATAAGCAGCACTGTGAGCATGGGGCCCCCACCCCGGGAACGGCTCCTGCCCAGGCCGGGCCGGCCAGTGACTCACGTGCTCAGAGCAGGACTTGGGGGCTGGCACGTCCTCGGGGTCGTCGCACACCTCCTCAGGCTTGCTGATCTTCTGCATGTTCCCAAACTCGATGGGGCTGAAGAGCACGCCTGGGGGTGGGCACAGCTCATCAGGGTGGGGTTGGCACCGGGAGCCTATACACAGCCCGTCAGGGGGGCTCCAGGAACCTATAACAACTCTGCCCGCCAAGCCCCTGGAAAACTCACCGTCAGAGAGGAACTCAGAGTAGGTTTGCAGGCCATTGTAGTCACCACAGAGGCCGCAAGTGTGGTTCCGGAACTTACTGTCCAGCTCCAGCTGTCAAGGCAAGAGGAGGCAGCTGAGTGGCCGCAGGCCAGAAGGACCACAGGCCAGACAGCAGGAGGAAGCCCCCATGGCCAGGCCTCCTCAGAACCTTGTTTGAATGGAAATCGTCTTCTGCGGGAGGGCTGGGGTCAGCCAGGGGGTATCCTGGCGTCACTGGGGCCTAGGAAGGGTGGAGGGGGGAGGCCAGCCCACCACCCCGGCCCTGAGGGTCCTGCCTTGGTGGACTTGTGGTCTCGCCTCTGCCGACCACTAACCTGCCAGTCTTCTCCACCAGCCTGGATGGAGGCCGCAGGGAACTCCCAGCCCCCCCTAGACCCCGTGCTCCCCTGTGGTCCTGGCACCCACCATGAGCGAGTCCTCACGGTTCCACATGAGGCTGAGGCCAGCCCGGGAGAAGACCTTCGTGTAAGCGTCATTCTTCTCGATGAGCAACCCAGAGCTGTAGTGCGGGGTGGTGACACTGGGGGCACAGGAGAGAGTCACGTGCCAGCCACACAGCCAGCCACACAGCCACCCACAGCCACCCACACACAGCCACCCACTGCTCCTGGCCCTCCCCAGTCCTGCTGCTCGGAGGGGACTGAGACGTGTACACAGAGTGGCGGGACGGCCCTGCCTTGGCCTCTCAGCCAGCCCTGGGGCCACAGGCAGCTGGGCCATCCGAGGCTGCAGTGGCTGGAGAGCCCCGTCCACCTGGGCTGGACTGGATCCTTCAGGCAGAGCCACACCCTGCCTGCCCATCTCCCTCTCAGCAGCCCCTCCTCTGTCCTGGGCAGGGCCCCCCCTGCCCCCAGGGCCCCAGGTGGAGGGAGGGCAGGCTCTACCCAGGTGGAGGCTTCCCCAACCCCTGCACAGCTGTCGCCACTGTGCTCACCCCAACTTTTGCCTCTGTATGGTCTGTACCCACCCCGGCCTGAGCCAGACCCTGCAGGTGGGGAACCCTGCTGGGCAGGATGCACTTAGAGCCTCATTGTTCCATAGACAATGCGGGGACAACAGCTGGGGCAGGGGGAGGGGGCTCCCACGGGCCCCTCCCTCGCTTCTGTAACTCTAACCACCACAGGCACAGGGCCTTTTTACCAGACGGCTGCCAGGCCGCCCTGGGCCAGGACATCTGTTGTCCCGCCACTGCCCATAGCCTGGGGGGCCCAAGCAGAGAGGCTGTGGCAGACTTGCAGGATAAGTAAAGCCCCTGAGCCTCCCGAGTCCCTGGCCCATGGGGACTCCCAGTGGGGACTCATCTGTGTTTGCTGAATGAATCAACGACCTGAACTCAAAGCTAGCACTATCCTTCTGAGCTGTGTCTTAGAACGGGGGCTCGGGGGCGCTCACAGGGCGCACTGGGCCCCCACTTGCAGGACGAGGGAGGGGAGGCCACCCGACCGCACGTACATGGCGCCGTTCACCACGACCAGCTGGTGGGTGAGGTAGATGGTGTCGTCTTTGATCATCAGCAGAATGTGCTGGAGCTGGGGGTGGCCCCCGCCGCGGCCCGGGCTGCGTTTCACGTGCACGGCGAACTCCTTGTAGGAGCTGCGACAGTCAGAGGCCAGGTTGTAGTCGCAGAGGCCGGGGAAGCGGAAGACGTCCCCGTCGAAGGTCTTGTAGTGGAAGTCGCCCCAGGTGCTGCAGACATTGTGGCCGTGGTTTCGGGTTCTGCCCTCTGGGGTGAAGGGGACACAGGGTGAGCAGCCCAGGCGACACCCAGCACCGGCCGGCAGCAGCCCTCTGAGGACCGCGCACAGGCACCCGGCAGCGGCTTGGAGCCCTGGGGCCCCCGCACAGGCCTAGGGCGGGTATCCTGCAGGAGGGGCCTCTGCTGGACCTTGTCACCCAGGCTGAAGTGACCCCTTGTGCAAAGGGGCCGTCTTGGCCTGGCCCCTCCGAGGTCCCTGATACCTGAGCCTATGGGCCCCCTGCCCACCGCCCTGGCCAACGCTGCCTCCCACACTCACAGACCATGGCTCAGCTTGGGTGTTGCCACCTGGTGCAGCCCCTAGACACACACTCTGGCTGGGTGACCACTTCAAAGGGATGGTGGGAACCCAAGAGCACCTGTCCCCCTTCCCTCTTTCCCTTCACAATCGGCAGGGATGGGGTCTGCAGGACACCCCATAGGCTGGGCAGAGGATGACCAGCTCCTCCTGCCAGGCAATGCGTCTGCCCAGCTGCCCGCACCTCCCAGACACACTGCCCACCACCACCTCACCTCTCCGCAGCTCCACACTCCTGGCCGGGGTCAGGGCCAGGCAGAGGGCCACTAGGCAGGCCAGTGGCAGCCCCATGGTGGCTCGGCAGGGCAGGGTGGGAGAGCAACCAGGGCAGAGGTCCCAGCCTTATATGGCCCCACAGGGTCATCAGAGGGCGGGAGGGAAAGGGAGGGGCGAGGGTGGGTGGGGCGTTGGCCAGATTATCAAGAAAACAGCTGTGGGGGCTCCTGTGGGCCACTGTGGGGAAATATTGATTCAGGTTATCTAAGGTTTGTCTCTTTATTTACTCATCTCCCTGCGTAAAGCTCACCCTTGTCAGGATGTAGCCCAATTACCCCATTCCAACACACGCCCGCAGGCTCCCCACGGCCCCCACCCCACCGTCCAGCGCCTGCCAGAGCTCAGTGGGTCAAATGAGGCCTTCCCGAGGGGCTCCTGGACCCTTCCCTGGCTGGGCAGCGGGGCGGTTCGGGCCCCAGCTTCCCCCGCAGGGCCTGAGCTCCGCCCTGCCCTCCCTGCCCCCAGCCCCCCGAGGCAGGGAGCATGAGCTGCTGCCCATAGATGGGGTGCTCTTTTCCCCCCACCAGTCAGCTGGAGCTCATGGAGCTCTTGGGTCCACACCGGCCCCACCTCTAATCCCCTCCTCTTCCCACACTGAGCCCGTCCCTGGAGTCACATGTAATCAAAACTAGGGGAGTCCTGCCAGGCACCCTTCAAGGCACCATGTCTGCTGGGGCACAGGGGACCTGGCCATGAGTGGCCAACCCCAACGGGAGTGGGGCTGGGATCCCAGACAGGGCTCCAGGCAGCCATCAGAACTGCTGCTGGTGGGGAGGCACCCCCACCGCCAGCAAAGGCCCTGCCCTCCCCCCAGCATCACCCAAAAGTGAGCGTGCCAGGAGTCCCCTAGGCCACAGCTCTCACTCTCAGGAGAAGGTCCAGCCCCAAAGAGATGAGCTATGGCCTCTGATGTATCTCAGACCCTCCGAGCTGAGCTGAGACCTCACCCAGAAGTACCTCAGGGATCGTGGCTTGGCATTTGAACTTGTACCAGCCCCAAACCTTGGGGAACCTCAAGGCATGCCAGCGCTCACGCCAGGAGGGGGCAGGTGGCACCCACCGTGCAGCTGGTGGGTGAACTGAGGTCAGGGGCCCTCTCCTCCCCACACATTCTTCCTCCTGAAACAGACTTGGGTCTCGAATTTGGCTTCTGTCGGGCCAGCAAGAGTGGACAGCAAACTCAGGTTGTGGGGGGAGCCACGAGTTCCAATCCAGTGGTCCCTGAATTCCAGGAAAAAGGGGGGAATGGATCAATTTCAACAGCTATTGAGACACTGGGCAGGGGGCAGTCCAGTGGATGGGGGGGTGGGACGCAAGCTTCCCTTACCCAGGCCCCCGTCAAAGGTGATGACCTGGAGTCACAGCCCCAGCCTGGCACCTCCCGGGGCCTCCTATGCAGACGGGACCTTCTGCCACAGCGACAGCACCCAGGGCCAAGAGGTGCTCACACCACCTGCTGATTCCTGGGGGACCCCACAGCGCGGCAAAAACATCAAGGGGAAGGTTCCCCAGGACTGAGAGGGCGACCGGAGCTGAGGGCCTGGACCTGCCACTCCCGGGGCCCTGGGATGAAGCACCTCATCCTGTCCCACTGTGCCACCAGCTCTAGGCTCAGGAACTGTCCTCCAGGCAGGGAGTGAGGGACCTGGGGGACACAGAGTATGTGGCCTGAGCCAGAAGGAGCAGGGATTAGAAACCAGAGTCAGTGGGGCTGGTAGGCCCATTGTGTCACTTCCCTGTGGGGCCTGCCAGGCTGGCTTCAAGCCCTGGAAACCCAAGGACGGGGGCCCCTCTGTGGCCCCCACAGCAGTCATTTTCCATGCCAGGCTTCCCGTGCCCTGGTGGGGATCGGGGAAATCCTGGCTGGAAATAGGACACTGGCACAGCCCTTGTCCCAAGAGTAGAGGCAAGACTGAGGAAGTGGGGGTCTTTGCTGAGGTCTCAGAAGGCCAGCCGTGTGACCCTTCTGGGTGGGGCAGCGGCGGCGGCCTGAGGCCCAGGGGTCTGACCTGACACCCCTTCCAGCCCAGTCGCAGGGTCTCAAGTGGGACCCCAGTGCACAGTGACAGCAGGCCACCGGCAGGGGGAGGGAAGGCGGGGGTGAGGGCTGTCAGGTCCGGGGACCGGAGCCCACCCCACCGCACCAGCAGACAGTCTGGTCCTGGTTCTGGGGGTCAACTCCACCCTCAGATCCCTGGTCAGTCTTCATGGCTGCTGGGCTGTGGCCGTCCAGGGTGGTTGTGGTGCTCCTTGCAGGTGAGCCAGAGGACGTGGGCTCTGACACGCGGGGCAGGAATCAAGGGCACTGTCCGGACAGGGCGCTGGAGCCAGACACACTTACACATCTGTCACTGTTAGTACTGGGCGGCCTGCAAAGGCCCCTACAGCTGCAGCTCCCACTGTCCCCGGCCCCCCATGGGGACCCCGACCTTGATAGACAAAGTCAGTTGAGGAAACTGCCAGGTGGGGCCTCTCTCTGGACAAGATGTGAAACCCGACCGGCCACAGCCCGGACCTGCCGGGGGCTGCCCAGAGCCAGCATAGCAAGGCCCCCACGTGCACTGGCCGGCACTGGCCTTCCCCCTGGGCCCACACCCAGCAGTATTTGCCCTGACAAGACACTGTTCCCGAGGACTGTAGGAATTTACAATCGTGATCACAGGGAGGAGGACATGAAGACGTCACGAAAAGCAGCTTAAAATGACTGTCCCCTGCTGTCTGTCCACAAATCCTGACTCATCGGGTAGGGGGGTGTGGTGGGCGGAGCCACCACTGAAGCATCTGGGCCTGGAATTTTCTTTGTGGGAAGGTTTTCTTCCCCCAATTTCTTGAATATATTGGGCTATTCAACTTATTTCTTCTTCTGGAGTGAGCTTTGGTAAATTCCGTCTTTCAGTGAATTTGTCCACTTCGACTAGGTTGGTAAATGTATCAGCAGAAAGCTGTTCATTATATTCCCTTGGGGTCTTTTCAGTATCTGTAGACTCTGTAATGAGGTCACCTCGTTCATTCTCCATGTTGGTGATTTGTGTCTTCTCTCTTTCGGGTCAGTCTGGCTGGAGGTTTATCAATGTTACTGATCTCCTCAAAGGACCAGCTCCTGGGTTCATTGGTTTTTCTCTGGTGCTTTGTTTTATATTCTACTTCATCTCATCAACGATATCCCTTCCTTCTGCTTACTTGGGGTTTAATTTTTCTCTTTTTCTTCTGTAATTTCTTAGGTGAAAGCTGGGGTCATTGATATGAGACCTTTCTTCTTTTCGATTGTAGCTGTTTGGCGCTAGATGTTTCCCCCCAAACACTACTTTTGTGGCACTCCAGGACTGTGGACAACTCCTCCCTGACGTTCTGTCCCTCAGGATCCTAAGGAAAAGCTCGCTCTCTCACTCCTGCTCCCTGGTCTCCTTTCAGCGTTTGGACCCTGGACTGTATTGATTACCATCCAGTGAGAAATAGGTGTTTCGAACAGAGTGGACTCAGTACACAGAACTGGGGGCTCAGGTGCTGGAGGCTGGACAAGCACAGGGCTCCCTGAGGACCTGACGTTAGGAGCAGCTCCCACTCCCACTCGTGGGGCTGCCAGACCCGGGAGCGGAGACGAGGGGCCTCTGAGAGGGCTTGGGAGAGCCCACAGGGGCCGCGGCTGGAGGAGGCGGCACTCTGCGACTGCGGGGGCTCTGAAAGAAGCTGGAAAAGGAAAGGAATCCCTCTGTCCCCTTCACATCTCCCAACAGTGCCTTCCAGGGAGCCAGCCACACGAACAATCAGCTCTTGTTTCGTAACAAAGTACCCCAACCTGGTGGCTTAAAACAATCAGCATTTGGTAGGTGATTGATCAATAGAAATAGATGATAGATATAGATGATAGATAGATAGATAGATAGATAGATAGATAGATAGATAGATAGATAGATAGATAGATAGATAGAGATGCTAGACACAGAGAGACAGCAGATGTGCACGCCTCAGCGCACGTACATGTACTTTTCTAGTGCCGTCCACTGAGGGGCCCAGGAGTGATGAGCTCGCCTGTGCCCAGGTTTTGTTTTCTAAATCCCAATAAACGGAACCAGGGCTTGTTGGAGAAGCCACTCCTTCTGGGCACAGAAATTATAGGGTAAACCTGTAACACTTTGTGATCAAATAAACCTGGAGTGTTTTGTGGGGCCAGGAGTGCTCAGAAGAAGATCGAGGGCCGGCCCGGTGGCTCAGGCGGTTAGAGCTCCGTGCTCCTAACTCCAAAGGCTGCCGGTTCGATTCCCACATGGGCCAGTGGGCTCTCAACCACAAGGTTGCCAGTTCTACTCCTCGAGTCCCGCAAGGGATGGTGGGCTCCACCCCCTGCAACTAAGATTGAACACGGCACCTGGAGCTGAGCTGCCACTGAGTTCCCGGATGGCTCAGTTGGTTGGAGCACGTCCTCTCGACCAAGAGTTTCGACTCCCGCAAGGGCTGGTGGGCTGAGCCCCCTGCAACTAACAATGGCAACTCGACCTGGAGCTGAGCTGCGCCCTCCATGACTGGGATTGAAAGGACAACAACTTGACTTGGAAAAATCCTGGAAGTACACACTGTTCCCCAATAAAGTTCTGTTCCCTTCCCCAATAAAATGTTGGGGGGGGAGAAGATGGAGGTGTGAGAGCAGGATGGGAGCTGGAGCAATTTGGGACAGCTGGGGCCTTCAGGGGCTGCTCCCACAGACTGTCTCCCTGCCTCACTCCATGGTGCCCTGCGGCCAGCCTGCGGTGCGGTGGGCAGAGGGCCCAGTCACGATGGCAGCTCAGCTCCCACAGCCACCTGCTGTCCCGGGCCAGGCAGCCCCCCAGGGCCCAGGAGCAGGGCAGACCTGCTTTCCAGAAACAGAACAGTGGTCCGCAGAAGGCCTGTGGCTTCCCTTCCAGTGCCCAGGGCCTGAGCTGTGACCCTCCTACGGCGTCAGAAGAATGTCCTGACTGCCGCAGACAGTCCACCAAGTTGGAGGAAGCTCCACGGTGCAAGGTGCCTCAGGTGGAGGGGACTCAGAATGGGGGTTGTTGTGCTGGAGGCAGCAGGCACCCCAGAGGGATGGGGACTAACCCACACAGAGACTGCCGGATGGACTGAGCAGGGACACCAGAGCACAGGGCTCAGAGGGACCCTTGCCGCTGGCACTCAGACTCCGGACGATGGCCAGTGTGGCCGGGGTGGGACCCAGAGGGACGGGCGGCCCCTGGGCACCCCACCAACGCCTCCCAGCCCACCAGGAGGGGCCCCAGCACAGAGCACAGAGGGGCGGGCTCGGGCAGACGTGAGAAGAAGGGGGTCAGCACACAAAGCTCCCGCTGGGGACAGGGAGGGTCTCAGTGCAGGTCTGTCCAACTCCCTGCAACACGGAAGCGGGCAGGGACCCAGCGGGAAGCAGAGCGTCCAGTCCTTAGGCCAAATGTGCCCCCTCCCTAAACTCAAGAAATACAAACAGAAGATGTGAATGTGTACGGTTTCCGATCACATTTCTCTTAGAAATCGAGACAGGCAGTTGGCAGATAAGAAACCGCACAGCAAATGCCGGAGGCTGGTCCCTACTGCCACCATGATGCCACCTCAGGCTGTTGGGGAGCCTCGGGCCACACTGACCGCCACCATCACTGTTGCTGTCATGACCCAGGTGCTTGCTGCAGAGGCCCTCACGCCAGGCGGATGGGGACACAACTGCCTTCCTCCATCCTCTGTGGCCTTTGAGTGTGCCACTAACTTCTGTTGTCACAGCCGGTGGGCAGCACGCCTTCCGACTGAGCGGGTGGGAGGCACTTTCAGGCTCTCTGCTCGTCCCTTTCCAGCTCAGCAAACCACACTGTCACCCTCTTCGTATATTTGTCCCATTAGTTACTGATGAAATTGTATCAGAGTCCAAAGATTTCTGGGTGCCTCTCCAGCCTGGTGGGGACGGACTTTGGGGATGGCTACTGAGCCCGTGACAGAGAGGGAAGGCCAACGCCCCCGTTAGGCATGGCTGTGGCCCCAAAGACACGTCCACCCGGAAGCGGCACATGCGACCTTAGTCGGGAAAAGGCTGTGTGTGGAGCGACTGAGTGAAAAACCTGGACACGAGGTCTTCCTGCCTCTGGGAGGGCTAATCCAGGGACTGTGGACACAGAGAGGGACAAGGGGCGAGGCCACATGGAGAGATGGACGTGATGTGGCCACCAGCCCAGGGACGCTTGGGTCCCCAGAAGCTGGGAGGCAGGAGACCCCTCCCCTGGTACCCACACCTTGAGCTCAGAGTCCCGGCCTCCAGAACTGGAAGACAACCATTTCTATTGCTTCCAACCCCCGTGTGTGGTCCTCTGCCGTGGTCCCCACGAGGCAGAAGCCCCTGTGTGTGCAGAATGTCTCTGGGGGTGCAGGGCCACCTCGGCAGGGGACCATGGGGCCAGACGGTGTGGATACTGTACCTTTTGTCTATTCAAAAACAAATGAAATCATTTTCAATTTTAAATAATGTTTAAATAGAATCTTTGATAACCTGAGAAATGCTTAGAGGATAAAAACAAGGAAAAAGAACAGGAACGTAAAACAGTGAGAAGGTGCTACAGTGAAGTGTTTATCTGACGGCTCTGTGAGCGTAAAGGAAGATACCAGAATGGGGACATGCGATGCATTCGCCACCTCCTTAAAAACATGACACTTCACATGCGGGCGTGACAATGCGCCCCTCATTGGTTCCCGTCCTGCCTGGGCTCAAGTCAGACAAGGCACCAAGTGACAGGAGGAGGCACATGGCACGCCCCCCAGCACAGCATGGCATGACTTTCCCGGCTGCCAGAGACAGGGCAGAGAGGGGAAGAGAGGAGGGAACATGACATGGGTCGGGCCCATTGACTGGCATCCAGCAGTTTGTGTTGCCTGGGTTGTCGGCGCTGCCCCAGCTGGCTGGGGGATTGGCTGGCACATGGACCCAGAGGCAGCCACACGGTATCAGGTCCACGTGCCAGAAGCGCCTTGACTTCTGTAGGAGTCCGGAGGCTCGGGGTGAGGGGGGAGGGGAGGGTCGGTGCCAGCCCAGGGTTGTCACGTAAGACCTGCCTGCCCATCCGGCACCATGCACCTCGACTGGGGAGGACAAGTGTGTGGGGGAGCCCCGGCCCCCGGACCTCACGGTGGGGAAATAACTGGCCTGGGAACAAGTGGCGCTGGGCGGCAGGGCCAGTGGGACCAGCCGCAGCCAAGGACAGGGTGGTATTGTCAGCAGCACAGGCAGCAGCTCCTGTGGTGTCGGCCTGTCGGTCATGGCCCTCCTAGAAGTGACGGGCGGCGGGAGCCTGTGGAATCCCACGCGGCCTGTGTGAGCAGAGAAGCTCGAGGCCCAGTGAGCGAAGGTCTGAGCTGAATCAGAAACAGGGGTTACGGCTGCCAGTCATGCTCCAGCGGCAGCCAGTTCACAGACCCAGGCCCCTTGAACGAGAGAGAGGCCGGTCCCTCACGGCCCCTGGTCCACAACCGGAAACCAGTGCCCATAGTCTGTCCTCGCCTCCCCGGAGGACCCACGGCCCTCAGCCCCCTGCTTCACACGCTTCCCTCTGGCTTTATGCTCAGAGCCACTCATGTTATTTAATAAAGACAGTCAGGTACCAGTTGTCCCCAAAATGTGCACCGATGGAGACACCGTCCAGAGCGGCTCAGAAGAGATGGGGAGGGGACACGGGAGGCTGAGGGGACCGGCTGCCTCGCCAGCCTCCGTGAGGGTGGCCCCGGGCTGCCCGGGACAAGATTGCCCTGTTTGGCGTCTGTCCAAGTTCCTGCCCGTGAGCCAGCGGCTCCCTGAGCGTCATGCCTGGAGGCAGAGCGTATGTGGGCACCGCTGACAAGGTGAAGACGGCTCAGCCCAAGGCCATAAAGTCCCGTTTCCTGCTCCTCGGCTCCATCTCACTACAATTAAACAGCACAATAAACTCCAACACCATAGAGACGGCAAATGTCAGGCCAGGACCCACATCTGGTGTCCAGCCTGCCGGCGTGGCACCCAGGGGGCCCTCAGATTCTGGCAGAACAAAGACACCCGGGCCTGCATCCCAGCCGGGTCTTTCCACGGACACCCCAGGCGCCTTCTCTGGACAGGAGACCATGGGCCATGCCGATCCTGGCAGGGCCCCAAGGCCAGGTGCCCTCAGCCTCCAACCAAGACCTGGGCTCCCTAGGGAACATCATGAAGGCAGTGCAGGGGGTGTCGGACAAAGGAACCTGCGGCTGATGGGGTGGCAGGGGCCTCAGGCTCTGTGGCATCCGGGACAACCCTTGCCCTCCAGGAACGACTCCAGCCAGAAGGCCAGGGCCTCACATCCCCCAGGCTGGCCGTTGTCAACAGCACGTTTGGCGGGAATGTGGCAAAAATGGAGCCCTGGGCGCTGCTCCCGGGAGCATGACACGGTGCCACCACTGTGGGGACACGGGCGGTCCCTCCAGCACTTAAACAGAATCACATGTGACCCAGCCACCCCACTTCCGGGTACATCCCCAAAAGCGGTGAGAGCAGGGCCTCCAGGAGCCATCTGCACCCCACATTCACAGCAGCATTTTCAGCAACGGACCATGGAAGCAGCCCAGTGTCCACGGACGGAGGATTCAGGAAACGTGGTCCCTCCACACACGGGAGTGTCACCCAGCCTTAAAAGGAGGACAGCCTGACACCTGCTGCAACATGGATGGACCTGGAGGACACTGTGCTGAGTGAAACAAGCCAGACACAGAGGGACACATCCTGTGTGACCCCATCACACGAGGTCCCTAGAGGAGTCAGACTCACAGAGACAGGAAGTAGATGGTGGTGCGGGGCTGGGGGAGGGGAGGGGAGTGAGTGCTCAGTGGGGTCAGAGTGTCAGTTTAGGACAATGGAAAGTTCTGGAGATGGTGGTGGTGACGGTGCCACAACAGTGTGAATGTGTTTAGGGCTATTGAGCTGTGCACTTAAACCTGGTTAAAGTGGCAAGTTTTATGTGCTGCGAACTTTACCACAAAAAGTAAATTTTTTTAAAGAGACAGAGAGAAAACTCATTTTAAGTAATGAATAAATAAATGCAGGTCAGGGCAGCCAGCCCCAGCTGTGGCTCAGTGAGTGGGGGGCGCTGTGTGGGGCCACCTCACCACTCCCCAACATTGGAGTTCCCCCAAGAAGGTGTTGGGGAAACCCCTTGGCAAGAGGAGCGCCCCAGCGGGACAAGGAAGATTAGGCCTCCGTCCCTCAGTGATGGGACAGCCCTCCTGTCTCAGGACCCTGCACCCCGTGACACGTGTCCAGAGTCCCGGCAGCTATGACGCACGTGGGTGATATCTATCAATATTCCCATGTTAGCCATTAAAACTGAGAAAGTTTTCAAATGTGTGTTATTCCAGTTAACAATAACGATAAACACACCACATGCCAACCTAAATAACATTTTTACAAAAAATAACTGTATTTTCCAAAACAAACAAACTCCATAAGCTGAGTGGCATCCCCACCAGCCTGTGACACCTCCTTGGCGTCCGGTGGCCTGTCTGCGGGCGGCACCGTCTTGGTTGATGAGGAAAAGCCTGCTTCACGCAGGTTCATAGCTGGAACAAGCAGGATCCTCGCCCTTTTGGGTAATTGCAGACTTTCTCCTTTGATAGGACACCAAATCCTGACAAGTGGCAGTTCCCTGAGAACAAGGGGCTTTCTGGGAGGGGGACGCACCAGTGTACTTGTCACCACGGTCCCCTAAAGATCCCGGTCCCTCTTGCTGTGTGGAGGGTCTCTGGCCCAAAGTGACTTTGAAGCAGCCTGCACTGGTCCTTTCCCGAGTCACAGACCTCCCACGTGCAGACACATCTGTCCCCAATAAGGACGTCTCGCCACAATCATTCATGTCACCATGCACCCGTCACAACTGTCTGGCAGTCGGGAAGCTGTTCCGCTTGGGTGGCAGGTTCCAAAATTCTAATTTCCACTCGAAAGCTCGAGTTTACCAAGGCAACTAAGACTGACCATTGTTGTCCCTGAAGTGACAGCGTTCCCAGTCCATTGTGGAGAACCCAGGTGTGAGTGACCAGCGTGTCCCACCTCGGCCATCACACCAGGGTGCCTCTTGGGGCGGCAACTCCCCTTCCAGGGCCAGGACGGGGTGACGGTAAGTGGGGAGCGTCGCTGATCCACCTGGACGCCCCACGGGCTCTGGGGCTTCTTCCCCCGGGAGCCTGTGGTGGGGAGGAGGGGCCCACAGCATCCCCCACGGGGCTCGGCACCCTCTGTGCAGGCATGAGCCCAGTGGGAAAGGCAAGTCACTTTTTAGTCTTGTTATACAAGGCCCCCCCAAAGGGTCTCAGGGACCCCAACGGACTTGTGGACCACGCCGGGGAGTGGCTAAGATAATTTATCACCTGAGAATATTAGAGTCACCAGGTGAACATGAACGTGGGGCTGGGACTTGGCCTGGGAGCTGCCAGCTGGGAGCTGGAAGGGACACCGGAACCACCCCTACACAGTCCCTTTCAGAACGAAAATAAATGAAAATGGTCACTTCTGCTTCAGCTGACCATCCTGCTCCTCGGTCCAAGATGAGGCCAAAGCCTGGGAGCGGTGGGACCCCGGGCCGTGGTCCCAGCGAGGGGCCCGCTGATGGCTGAGTGGGCTTCATGTGGGCCCTGCTCTTTCTGGGGCTCCACTTCCCTGACTGGTCACTGGTGGCCTCTGCCGGCCTGGGCCCCACTGGTGGGTGGGGTGGGTGCTGCGCCTGCAGCCTCCCCCCAGGGCCCGGCCTCCCACCTGCCCATCTCCTCAGGCCCTCAGAGGAGCCTGCCAGGGCCCCGGGCGGGCGATGCCACCAGCTCCTTCAAGGAACAAACAAAGGTGCCAGTTCCTGGGAAGGGCTGACAGCTGGGGGCCAGGCTGGGAGGAAAGTCCGCCAGGGAGGGTCAGCTGTCCACACCGCATCGCCTACCTCCACCCCGGTTTATGACCAGGTCCTGTTTCGGGCACAGGTCCAGTGTCACCGCCCTTCCTCCCCCAGCACCTTCCAGGAACCAGCCAGGGCTGCAGGAACCCAGGATCTGAGGCCAAGAGGCCCGGTGGGAGCAATGTTTGCTTCTCCCCCCTGGAGATGCCAGAATGGGCAGCTCTCGTCTTACCCAGCCCACAGGGTGGGGGCAGCAGGACAGGGAGTCCCAGAGGAAGGTGAAGGTCCCCCAGCCCCTCCCCCAGCGCAGCACTCCCAGGGTCCAGGCTGCCCTCTGGCCCAGCCTGGACGTACCCAGTGGACATCCTGGATGTGGCCAGAGAGGGCTGGGGTCCAGTGCTTGCATGTCCAATGGTCACACACTCGGCTGCAGCTTCCGTGGAGACCCACATGCCCCCTCTGAGCTCCATGTGCTAAACCAGCTGGGGTGGGGGAGGGGCAGGTAGGAGAGGATGGGGAACTGGGCAGTCAGCCCAGACGGGTCTGGAGGTTTTTTTGGGGGGGCTAGGGGTTAGGAGTTAGGGTTTGGGGCACAGGGCTTTGAGCAGGGCCTTGGGATGGGGAGCTAAGGAGGGGCAGGCTGGGATGAGGGTGGGGAGTCAGGGTCAGGAGCCCCGGCCATACTCAGCAGCATGGTGTCAGCCACCAAACGGGACAGGACGTGCTGCCTTGGGCCCTGGGAGGCAGCTTTTGGCAGGGCCCCCCTGTCCCTGTCCGCTTCCCCAGGCGGGGAACGCTGGCCACACCCAGGTGACAATGCCCTTCAGTCAGGGCCCAGGCAGCCACCAGGGGGACCAGCTGCCCTCAGGCCCAGAGCCATGGGGTGGGGGTCACCAGGTATCTCAACAGGTGGGCAGGTCCTCGGTGCCCCCAGAGGGGTCTGTGACAGAGAGGCTTGGAGAGCCGCCAGCTACCCGCCCTCTATGGGATCCCACGTCTCCAGCCACAGGAAAGGTCACCTGGGAAGTCATTTCCTCTAGGCCCAGCTAACCTGGGGTGGGGAAGCGCGGTGCCCAGGCTCACCCACGCCCAAGCCCTGCCGCAGGCACCCTGGGGCACCAAACAGCTGGGATAAGTGGAGAGGCAAGGGAGGAGCTCAGCCCAGGAACCCCTAGTGGGGGGGCCTGGAGCCACAGGTCCTCACTGGCCCTTCAGAGCTGGCCTACTGTGTGCTCAGGTTCCCTTCTCAGCAAGCTATACATACAGCTGGTGCTCAATGAAAGCTCCTGGCTGTTGAGGGGGGCAACTCCGCGGCTCACTCTGTATCCCTGTGTGGGTCACCACTTCCTGCCCCACCTATGCCTTCTGGCGGGGGGGGGGGGGGGGGGGCAGGGACTTCCAGGGAGGCCTAGGAGGAAACTGGCAGCCCCAGCCCCCGAGGCACCTGGGAGGCGGGTGCATAGCCAGCTGGAGGTTTGGGGGCCTCGGGCCAAGCACCATCCCTCAGCAACCCCAACAGCAGCACCAACTGCGGTGACACCAAGATGACCCTGGGCCTGCGAGCCCGCATGGGCCAGGCACTCCGAGAACGTCACCTCATGTCACCCCCTCCCCTGGTGTGGCTCGTCCTCACCTTCAGTGACCTGGACTGGCCAGGTGGGGAGTGTCCAGTCCAGCCCTGGCCTGAGGGGCCTTGCTGGGAGGGTCTTCTCCCTGGGGGTGGGGAGGAGGTGAGAGCGGGTGCAGAGGGTGAGGCTGGCGGGCCCCCACCCATCTTGTCTGCTGCAGGCCCCACAGAGACCACTGACCTCACCCTGAGCTCTGCCAGCACAGGGACTGCTCACAGGGGCACGTCTGGGGGTGGCAGCACCCCAGACTTCGAGGCCTGTGCTGAGTGACCTGGAGACCTTTGAGAAGCCTGGAGGCTGACAGGGCTGAGTGGGCGGGCAGGACCAGCCTCCACCCCCAGGAGCACCCGCCGCCCTGCTGTTCCTGCCCCTCAGACACCCCCAGACTTGCCAGGCGGGGGGGCCAGCAGGGCACCACAGCCCCGTGCTCTCTCTCACAGGGGCACAGGATGCTTGTGTGTGTACATGGGTCGTGATCAGGTCTGGAGATGGGGTTAGGGCCCCAAGAGAACCAGGGTGCGGGCAGGGGCTTCGAGATGGAGAGAAACAGATTTGGGGTAGGGTGGTGATGGGAAGGAGTGGTGAGGGGGCAGGATACCTCCAGACTTCCCAGACACAGTGGGGAAGCCCCCACCCCAAGTCCTTGGTTAGCGGGACCCCCAAGGAGCTAAAGGCAGGGGGCCTTCCCCCTGACTTCGGGCAGCTGCTCCAAGCCTCCTGGCCAGGCATGAGGCACAGAGGTCATGGGGGTGGGGACCTGGCCTCCTGTGTTTGGGCTCTGGGGCCACAACTGCTCCTTTGAACATTCACAGGAAAGGAGGGCTTGGTACAGCCACAGAGAACTTGGGGACCCATAGGGTCCTTTGGGTCGGGTCTGCCCCAAAGCCACCTGTCCCCGGAGCCCCACACAGGCCCTGCCAGGCCCCCAGTGCCACCCTGCTGTCTGCCCACCATGGTATTTCCTCTGGGCTCTGGGGTTCCTGCAGCCAGATATGCAGGGACCTCACCAACCCCCGCCTGGGTGTGTGGGGAGGGTCTCTGTGTCCTGCTCCTGCAGACCTGGCTTAGGCCAGACCCCAGGCCCCGCCAGCGCGACCAGCCCATGGAAGGTTCCAGAGGGAGTGGCAGGCCAGTGCTGACGCCCACCAGCAGGGGGAGCCGGGAGCCCGCTCTCAGTCTTGGAGGGTGCTGTGTGCATGGCCTATGCCCTGCATTTGAGCCCGTGTGAGTGTGTGAGCAAGTGTGGGAGTCCAGACGTGTGTGGGTGTGGCTGTGTGTGCCCACGCCCACCTGGAGGGCCTCTGAAGAGGGGACCCCGCCCCTCAGGGTGGGCGTGCTGTCCCCGTTTTGTGTCCAGCCTCCTGCCCGGCCCACTGTGTGGGCAGCCTTGGCCTCCCAAGGCCGGATATGCAGGCTCACACCCTTGAACCGCACCGTGGTGGCCAAAGGACCCCTTGGTTACCTGACCCTCCTTATCTTCCCACAGCGGGGCCTGTGGTCAGCGCCCATCTGTGCCTGTGGGCCAGCCCAGCCACCTACCGGCTCAGCTGTCCCATGGAGCCCCACACACTCACCCCCCCAAGACACACAGGTCTGCAGCCGGCATGTGGGGGCTCCCAACATGTGGGGGAGGAAGCCTGATGCTCTGCTTCCTCCATGCATGGCCCTGCGTGGGTCACTTGCCTCAGTTTCCTCACCTGGGCATGTGGTCAGTATCCGTCTCGCCCTGTGGTGAACGCAGGCAGGGAAGTGTCTGGACCCTACAGTCGCATCCACCGGCTGGAGGACATGCCGCCCCCACCAACGTCCCTGTTTTCCTGCAGGAGATGCCAGGGCCCAGAACTGGACCTGGTGTCAGGGCTAGTGACACAGCACGGCTGGAGCTGGGACAGCCATCTGCCTGTGGCCTTGGGGAAGCGGCTGTGGCCTTTGCACTAGCAGATTACAGAGCTAGCTGAGGGGGAGAGGCAACAGAACCCTCACAGACCAGCAGGTGGGGACCGGCCCTGCCCGCAGCCCAGCCCAGGGGTCAGTGACATGGGGGAGGGCTGGGGGGTTGGCCGACTGCAGCCACAGACAAGTGAGGGGGTGGGCCGTAAGCATAGACTGCCATGTGGTCACTGCTGTTTTCCTTACCATTACCAGGGAGCCCAGCCCACCCATGTTCCACAGGCTGAGCACCCAGTGAGGCCAGGGGGCTGGAGGCCAAGTCGGGCCACAAAGGGGAAAACTCGTCCACTTCAGTGTCCAGACCCAGGCGGCCGGAAGAGTCGGGGAGGGGAGGCTGCTGCCCTGGGGCTGGTCCCACGGGAGGGCTGCCTATGGGCCTCCGAGTCAGGGGTCCTGAGGGACGGAGGTCTGGCTCGGAGGGTGTCCTCATGGCCGGGATGTCTCTTTGGCGCAGTGGGAGCCTAGAGGCCCCAGCAACGTTCCAGCAGGATCTCCTGAGACGGGTGCGCCCTTCGGTGACAGTGCACAGGGTGGTCACATGATGGAGGACTCAGGCCAAAGCCTTGGGAAGATCAGCCCCCCCCACTCCCCCTAGGGATGACAAACATGCAGGATGTAGCCCCAAAACACTGTCCCGTGAGCAGAGCTACCCCTGCTCCGTGGCTGCGTGTGAACACGCTGAACACCCAAGTGTACGAGTGCTGTGGAACTGTCCCCCCGTGTCCACATGCTGATGTCCCAACTCTAGCATCTCAGTGACCTGTTTAGAAATAGGGTCCTTGCAGATGTGACAGTTGAGATGAGGTCACTAGGGAGGGCCCTGATCCATGTGACTGTGTCCTATGAGTGGGGAACTGTGGACCCGGACTCGCACACAGGGGGAACGCCACGTGAACACGAAGGCAGAGACAGGCTGATGCGTCTACAAGGCCAGGAGCCCCGGATCGCCGGGAACCCCCAGGAGCTGGGGACGGGCCCAGACCAGATGCCCCCTCCAGCCTCAGAAGGAGCCCCGCCAAGACTGGGAGAGAATACATTCCTGTTGTTTAAGGCTCCCCCCGCCCCCGCTCCTGCCCAGGCTGTGGTGTTTGTCGTCACCACCCTAGAAAAGGAACACAGGTATCATGACACCTCCCACGGAAGGCAGAGTCAGGAGACGCGCCAAAGTGCTGACGGTAATGGCCTGTGAGTTTGGGCAGGGGTCTCCTGGGAGAGTGTTTATCTCCTTTTCTGCTTTTCCCCACCTATTACTTAGTGACTATGGACCACGTTATAAATTTTTTTAAATGAAGAGTCCATCTCACTGAGGATTTCCATTTCTAGCAAAGAGAATGACAACTGATTCACCCTCCTGCCTGAAACAACTAAAAGATGGGACAAAATATGTGAAACAACCATTGTCCAGACACTGACCACGGGCAGTGAGGAAGTAACCCACAAGAGACAGGAACACAGGTCGTAGCCTTGAGACACTCCAGGCCGAGGAGCAAGGAGGGACCAGGAGGATCTCAGCTGAGAGTCTGGAAGACCAAGGTGGCTGGCCAGGCAGGGCTGCACGGACAGGCCCGGGACATGGCAGGAGGCCCCTCAAGTCCCACTGGGCAGGGCACACCAGGGGGGAAGTGCCCGAGCTGCAGAGAAGCCACCCCGGAGGGAGCAGCAACGGGGCTCCCAGGAGGCGGGACCAGCACCTGTTTGTTGTCCTCCAAACAAACAACACGGGAAACCTCACAATCAGGGTGTGGCCCCGCCCAGGCCGAGCACGCCCCCAATCCCATCTAACAACTCAAGTAGGTTCCAAAAGGACCAAACTGCTTCCAAGGGCCTTAACTGTCTGAGCACAAAACTCAAGAAGATTCACAGGACAAGCATTTCCAGTTCCCCACAAGGTAAAATTTACATGTCTGGCACCCAATCAAAGAGCAGCAGGCAGGCAAAGAAAAAGGACAGTTTGTCCTCAAATCTGAAGAAAAACCAGGGCCAGCCCGGTGGCTCAGGCGGTTAGAGCTCCTAACTCCGAAGGCTGCCGGTTCGATTCCCATATGGCCCAGTGGGCTCTCAACCACAAGGTTGCCGGTTCGACTCCCGCAAGGGATGGTGGGCTGTGCCCCCTGCAAATAGAAAACGGCAACTGGACCTGGAGCTGAGCTGCGCCCTCCACGACTGGGATTGAAAGGACAACAACTTGACTTGGAAAAAATTCTGGAAGTACACACTGTTCCCCAATAAAGTCCTATTCCCCTTCCCCAATAAAATCTTAAAAAAAAAAAAAGAAAAGAAAAGAAAAGAAGAAGAAAAACCATTCAAAACCAGCATGAAATCGACATAGATGTTAGAATTCGCAAACAAAGACATTAAAACAGTTATAACTGTATTCCATGCAATCAAAGCGCAAGACTGAACATGCGAGGTAGAAACAGGAAGATATGTGTGAAAGACCAACATTACAATCCTAGGGATGAAAACAACTGTCCATGAGATGGGAAATGCACTGAAGGGATTAACATCGGGTCAGATCCTATGGAAGGAAAGCTTAGTGAATCTGAAGATACAGCAATAGAAACTACCGTGTTTCCCCGAAAATAAGACCTAATGGAAATAAGCCCTAGCATAATTTTTCAGGATGACATCTCCTGAACATAAGCCCTAGTGCATCTTTTGGAGCAAGAATTAATATATGACCCAGTCTTATTTTTGGGGAAACACGGTACCCCCAACGAAACAGAACGACAAAAGAGTCCAAAGTTAACTACCTCACGAGTGAGGCAACCTCATGCAGCCTAGTGTGTGTGTGGCTGGTTCTACAAAGGAGACAGGAAACAACTTGAAGAAATAATTCATTCAAATTTAATGAAAATCAGAAGCCAACAGATGTGCGAAGCTCGAGAGCACCACGTACAAGAAACACGGAAAAAACTACACCCAGAAAAGTCATCAAATTTCTCAAAACCAGTGACAAAAACAAACAAAAACTTGAAATAAACCAGAGCGGGGAATGTGTCACGTAAAGAAATCACAGGAGATGATGACAAACTTTCTTGGCAGAAACCACCTGAGTGGGAAGACACCACAGCAGCACCTTTAAAGTAGTAAGCAAAACAATCTCCTGTGTTTACCATTCCAGAAGCTTTCATTTCTGTGTGGACGCACATTACCCCTGGTGTCATGGTCCTTCTGCCCGAGGGACTATTGGAACATCTGCTACCATGTGGTCGCTGTCCTGAGGGTGGTGACAGCTTACTGGTGTGTGTTTGGATTGAAAACCAATCAAACTGAACTCTTCAAATATGTGTGGTTTTTGTGTGTGTGTCAATTACGCCCCAGTAGAGCTGTTAAAAACAAAACAAAAATAAAAATAACCAAAAGAAAAGTATGCTTTGCCATGGGAAGGAGGGGAACGGGGAGGAGGAGCAGAGAGACTCCGTCCTGTGCCCTGGCTGCTGCTCCTGTCATTTCAGAACCGTTCCTAACTCAGGATCATGGGCTCTTGGGGACCCAGCTCCCCGCCGGGAAGTGACAGAGCAGCAATGGGGGACAGAGTGCCGTGCCTCTGCCAGGGGCCGGGTGGCACACATGCAGCATCTCATCCTCTGGCCAGTGTCTGGCCACCACCAGCTCGGACCCTCACCCACCTGGTCTTCCATCTGAAACTGGAGCGAGGACACGAGGCCACTGCCGCACATAGCAGGTGTCAGTGCCCTGAGCCAGGTTCCAAGGTTGAGTTGGCAGCCCTGTCCTCTGTCACCTCCGCTTGTACTCCAGCCAGGGGGAGGGTTAGGGTCAGAGGGGCCTCTGTGTGCCCAGGCCCTTGGGGGCAGCTTCAGCCAGAGGGACGATGGGCACTGGCTGCCCCGAGGCCATCTCAGCCCCAACCTGACACTGGGCGAGCCGGGGCCTCCAGGGCTGGGATGTGAGCAGACTGTCTGTCACCTGGTCTTCTGCGGGACTTGGTCCTCCAGTCCTGTGTGGTCTGGGGTCCCTGGCAGCTGTCTCTGTGCAGGCACACGGTGGCCACTAGCTGTCCCAGGCACTGAGGACATTGTGCAGAGCACTTCCCACAGGTGGCCAGCGTGACACTATGGCCGCTGGACAGCAGATCTGGGCCCCCAAGCTCCCCTGGGCCAGCACCTAGTGTGAGTAACCCCAGAAATCCACCTGGTCCCCGGTAGCACGTTCTGTGTTCTCATTGACCAGCCACAAACACCTGGCCACTGTGAGTGTGGGCGGCCTGTCTCCTCAAACATCTGCTGCCACATCTGGTCAGTGCCAGCACCCTCTGGGACCCTTCAGACCCAGCCTTGCCCACCCTCAACTGCTGCTCTCTCTCCTTTGTACAGGGCCCTTCCCCTGCCCCCATTCTTTGTCCTCAGTTTACCCATTTCTAGGTCCAAGACACACTCTGGCCTCCCCAACCCCATCCCACTCTCTGTCCAGTGTCCCTACAGCTGTTCAGGCACTTCCATGCATAGCAGGGCCTCTCCCTACCTGGTTCCCGGCTCCTGACCTTGAGAGTCTGGCTGCCCCTCCTCTAGCCCACCTCCTCCAAGAAGCCTTCCCAGGCTGCTCAGGGCCCTCCCGACTCTGAGCTTTGTCTGCCTTCTGAGACCACTTGACTTGTGCTTCTGGGGGTCTTGTCAGAACCTGGATGCCCCCACAATGTTACCTGTTATGCACTGCATGTTTGTGTCCCCCCATCACCTTGAAACCCTTATCCCAAGGTGATGGAATTAGAAATGATGAGAGCGTGAGGGTGGGGCCCCCTTGTGGGATTAGTGCCCTTAGAAGATGAGGAGACCCAAGAGCTCCCTTCCTGTCCCTCTGTCCCCATATAAAGACACAGCAACAGGCACCATTGGCAACCAGGAAGAGGCCTCAGCAACCCGACCATCCAGAAGCCTAATCTTGCACCCCAGACTCCGGGGGAGGGGCCCGGTGCACCCCAGCCCTACCCCGATGGCACCACCACACGGCTGCCACTTCCAGGGTCACAGATGGAGCCAGTGTCCCCCCACCATCCCCAAAGCCCTCCTTGTGGGCCACCGACAGAGAGCAAACACTTGCTAAGCTGCCACTTACGCCGCTTGGAAGGCAAAGCGGCCCAGATAACCCATCTGGGCCTCTGACGTGCCCGTCCTTCCGCCAGCCAAACCCAACATTCCACCTAACCAGCCTTATCTGTTTGCTTTTCACTTAACATCCGCTGGCTATTGGCATGGACCCGGCGGGGGGCCCGCGGATGGTCTGCTAGGAGCTGGGGGCCACTCCTGGGATCATGGCAGCTGCTACCCGCTGGCCCCTGGCTGTGGCCGTGGGGTGAGCGGATTCAGGCCCAGAAACTGAAATGTGACACAGCTTCCCCAGGATCCTGGACCTGGAGCCTCCGGACCCTCCACTCGGGGTTGGGGGGACAGGCTGGGCTCTGCAGTCCCACAAGACACAGGACACAGAGCCAGTGAGGATTGTGGGGGCATCCGGGGTCCCCCCGACAGGGTGGGGGGAGGAGGCAGCGTTTGGGGGTGCTGACTGGGAGGTGCCAACTCTGGCCACGGTGGGGTCAGAGGTGCCCTGATGTGGGAGTGGAATCAAGGGGTCGGGGTGGGCGGCCCTCGGCACTGCCCATAGCTCCCTGCCAAGACTTCCCTCCTGGAAAGTCTCTCCCCGCCCCCAGCTGAGTGCCCCCATGGGAGGGGCAGGTTGGCCAAGACACCTCCTGCGGGGCCTGCCTGGGCATCCAGCCCCAGCCTGGCTCTCCCAGCCCATCCTGGCTCAGACTGCCCCCGAGCCACCCACTGCCTGGCTGGACGGCACCAGCTCCCCTGGGGACCCAGACCTCGCCCCTGTTGGGTGTCTTCTCCTCATTCCCCAGCACAGGTCCTGGCCCGGAGTCTGGGACAGTGAGCATCCAACCTGTCCCTGAACAAAGCTCATCAGCCTGTGACACCCAGACACGGGGCCAGCGGCCACCAGGACCTCCTCCTACAGCAGTAGATGTGACATCCTGTTACCTGACAGCCACATAATGGGGCTATGGGCAGTAGTCAGAACTGGGGTTGCCCCGTGGGGGACCCGAGTCCAGAAGGAAGTGCCGGGGTCCAAGGTAGGGGCAATGCCTGCCCCAAATCCAAGCCTGGGGCAGAGGTTGAAAGTATAGATGGCAGGGGTTGGGCTCTGGGGGCCGGTAGGGAGCCCCCCGGAGCACAGGCCCCTGAGAAGTTGCAGTAGGGACTCTCTGAGGAGGAAGAGGGTCTGCCGGGATCAGCGGCCTGCCCAGCCCCTTGCAGCGCCCTCCCTGGGGTCCGTGACCCCCTCTTGGCCCAGGGGTACCTCGCCTTTGACACTGGTTTGCTGGCTCTGTGGGTGTCCCCGGCAGGGCCCACCCTAGCTGCTTGGGATGGGGGTCTGGAAGGGAAAATCCGTGGCACAACGGGACTTGGCTCCAGAGTGGGGGTCTCAAGGGAGAGGGGCTGCAGGTCACTGGGTGGAGGACAGAACCTACGCAGGACATGCTCGGGAGGCAAAAAGTCCTGGTCCTCACTCTCCCCAAGCGGCTGGGCCACCTCCAGACGGTGCCTGGGGAGGGGCTGTGCAGCCTGAGGGGCCCCGGCAGCGGGCAGTGGCTGTGAGGGGCCCCGAGCTCCTGACCTGGCAAAGCGTCAGCCCAGCTGACCCCTCAGCTCCATCTTCAATGCCAGAGGTCCAGGGCGGTCCCAGCTTTGCACCCCAAGTCAGCAGGACGTCCCTGGACACTAGGCTTGAGGCTGGGGGCGGTGCAGAGCAGGCCGGGCTAGGCCTCAGGGCTGGCTATGTGGACGGAAGGCAAGGCAGGGGTCTGAGCTGGGGCGTGAGAGTGGACAATCGCCCACTTGTCCAGTCCTCAGGCCTCGCTTTCCAAGGCTGGCCAGCGGCACCCGCTCTTATCACCGAGACTGTTGGGAACAATGGTTACACACATTCCTATCTCCCTGCTGTTTGCTCAGTGGTTTGAGCACCTAGGTCAGCCACAAAAACACCATTCTCCGTGTTTTCCTGTGATGCCGATGCCCCCCGCCCAGCCCCAGGAGCCCCCACCCCCTGCTGGGCCTGTCCAGCAAATGTGCATGAGGCTGAACAAACCCAGTCGTAGATCCTGGAACACACAGTGCGATTTTTCCAGGAAACTGAAACGGCGTCTCACATACATATATGGGCTTCTTGGGGACAGGCCCTGTGGGCAGCAGCCACGTTGCAGTCTGGGTGACGTCCAAATCCCTGCCAGCGTCACACTTGTGCTCCTCAAGCTGCTGAGGGTGACCCTGAGAACCCAACATAGGGACCCCCCGCCTGCCACATGCCCCAGCCCTTGCCAGGTCTACAGGTTGGTGGCCACAGCCCATTCAGTCCAACTCCATCCTTCACTTGTCCCCTGATGTGTCCTGAGGTGTGGGCGCCCTCCAGGTGCTGGGGCCACCACAGCACCCCACATGCAGGGCACTGAGTGAGAAGGGAACAGACGGGTGGTCTGCAGGGAGGGAGGAGCCGAGACAGCTGGGGGACTGTGTGAGGGACCCAAGGAGCAGCCGTGCCAGGGACCTGTGGGCGGGTGCCTGCTGGGGGCAACACGTCCCTGCAGGCAGGTAAAGCTGCTGGCCCTGCACCATGGGCTGCCAGAGAACAAGGCCCAGGGCTCAATCCCACTGCCAGCCCCGCACAGGGGCCCCCAGGGGGACGGCCGGACCGTTCACACCTTGTAGCCGCGCCAGCACCAGGCTTCACCCAGGCCTTAGTGGCTTTATCAGGTGGGAGATGACCCCTGATGGCCCCTCAGAGAGCAGGTCAGGTGCCCGAGCGCTTTCCCACCGGGGTCCTGAGGCCTGACATGTCACCTCTCCACAGCTCTATATTGGGGCGCTCTCACCCCCTGTACCTGGGCCGGATGGAGGCCTGAGGGAAGGCCCACCCACTGTCCGTGGGGAATATGGCCTGGCCCCTGCATTTGCAGCTTCTGGAGACCCCATGGGCCTATGGGCTATCGGAGGGCAGGAGAGCCCTCAGGGTGGTTGGTAACTGAGCGTAGCCTGGACGGACGGTCAGACAGACCCCAGGCCACAGGCCCCTCGCAGCGGTGTCCCCAGCAGGACAGGTTCCGGAACCGCCGGGACCCCCTTCATGGCTCTATGACCCCTCCAGCCTGTCGGCCACATGGGTGGGGCGCATACCTGGGCCTCGGGTTCTCCCCCGAGAGCGGTTTCTGTTAGAACAATTTTCTATTCAAACTAAAGTAAACATGCGGCACCTCCCACATTCGTGTGGCTGGGTGTCCAACGTGAGGAGGGCCGCCGTGCGCCAGGCCACGCAGGGTTCAGGGGTCTGTGACATGGGGAGCAGCCCCACGTGGGGAGAAGGGGTCCAGACGCAGGTCTTCAGTGGAAGGAGCCCAGGGCTCCCACACCCCAAGTCTCCATGGAGCCAGAACCACGCTTGGGAAAGGGGAAGCCCCCTGAGCCAGGCCCCTGGGCTCCCATCTGGTCGGAGCTGAGCTGCCCAGGAGAGCAGTCAGACCCACACCTGGTCCCCAACTCTCCGGGGGTCTAAAACACCCGGCCCCGACCCTCACCTCACCCTGACCATGACGCTGACCCCAGCCTCACCCTGACCCCTCATAGTGCTGGCATGTGCCCTGCCCACGGACAAGGGCCCACCAGCCCTGACACCCCTGCTCCCTGAGCTGCTGCCCCAGGAGCCACGTCCTCCTCCCAGGGGGCCATGGGTGCAGCCCCTGCTCCTCTGCCTCTGGGGTCTGTACCCTGAGGCTGGCACAGTTCCCATGGAGATGCTCCCAGATGGGCAGCCCCCCAAGGCCACCCCACCCCTGCTCCTGTGCCAAAGTTGAGCGTCTTGGAGCCATTGGGGGGCCAGAAGATAGTGACTAGGGGCCCAGGGGTTGGCCACTCTACTCCTGCCCCCTGACAGACCCAACGTCCCAGGAGGCCAGCGTAGGAGGGGTCTCCAGGAACGACCCCTGCACACCAGCATTTCACCCCAAAAGCTCCTCAGGCCTCCAGGTAGCTGTCTCTTCTGAGCCCCAAAGCTGTCTGCCCCTCTGTGACAGCCAGGCACCCGGAACCCCCAAAAGGGTGGTGTGGACTGTCTTTACCACTGGGGGGGTCCTTCCACTAGATGGTCTTTCTTCCAGGGTGGGGGGGGGCCCAGTGTGCTTGTTGTGCCTTTTAGGGGCTCTGGAATCCGGGTGAGGGTGGCGCTCACCCCAAGAGCTGTCCTGGACGTTGGGTTCCCCACAGGGGCAGAGGGGTGCCCCCACGTCTCCCCTCATGCCTCGAACAAGCCCCTCTCAGCTCCCAGGATGTGTCTGACTGCCAGAACTGCCCCTGGAAGCGCCCCCAGGATGGCCCCTAGCAATCTCAGCCTGCAGCAAACAGGGAGGTGTTTGAAGGACCCTGCGGGTGTGTGCCAGCCCCCCGCTCAGAGGCGAGCGATAACGGTGCCGCTGCCCGCCTAAGAATTTTCCCAGAAGTGCAAGTTCTGATAAAGCAGCGCCCGAGATCCTGTTTGGCCACCACTGCTCCAGCCGGCTGGAGCGTGGGGTGCGGGTGGGCGCGGCAGGGGCAGGGCCTGTGGCTCCTTTATAAGGTGTCCGGGCTGGTCACCCAGGTGCACAGGTGCAGCAATCCTGCCTGGTGTCCAGCGGTGGGAGAGCTAGGTCCTGCGGTGACCTCTTCTCTCCACGCATCATGCTGGGGCCCCTGCTGCTGCTCGTCTCCTGTTGGGGGGCCATGCTCAGCGCCACCGGTGAGTGGGTCCAGGTGCCCTCTTAAGGCCCCATTGCGTGGGTGTCCCGGGCCTTGCCTCTCCAACTCAGCTGAGGCGGATTGGCCACAGGACGGTGGTAGCTGGGAGGCATCCCCTTGCTCTCGCTGTCCTGCACTTGCCACAGCCCAGCTGGCCCGGCCAGTGAGGGTGGGAAGGCGCAGGGGCCCTGAGCTGGCGAGGAAGGACTCGGGGCTGCAGGGGGCAAGGGTCTCACGGGGACACGCAGACACCTCCACAAGGGCGGGAGCGTCAGAGCCACACTGGGCGCACAGCACTGGGGCTCAGCTCTGAGCCAAGCGCCCCGACTCTCCCACTGGATCCTGAGAGGTCCCCGGGGTCCCCAGAAGTGGCCAGAGGGTATGTAGGGCCGTGCGGGCACTGAGGCCAGAACAGCCGGAGGCAGATCCGGCTCCATGGGTCCTGGTGAGAACAATGACCACACAGTGGGCTCCAGCTTGGGCTCCTTGTCTATGAAAATGAGTTGACAGCTTCCCCTCGTGTGGCTGCCGGGGGGATTAAAGGAGTGGGGGACCACTCCAGAGCCGACCCAGTCTCGCCCACTGGGCCCCCGAGGCAGGGTCCCCTTCCTCCCCTCCGCCCCACCCCATCCCTTCTGCCAAACACCCAGCACCACCTATGCCGCACGCTGAGGGTGGCTTTCATACCTGCCCCAACCCTGGAAGGGTTGCTGAGGGGCAGGAGTCCCTCGGTGGCACAGCGGGAGCCCTTCTCACTGACTGCAGGCCCCAGGCCCTGCACCTTCTCCACACGCCTGAGAGCCCAGGCCGCTGAGCCCAGAGGGATGCACCCCTCCTCTCTCCTTAGTCCTTGGCTTGCTGGCCCTGCTTGGTGGCCCTGGGTCCTCACCAGCCTCATGGGAGATGGGCAGCAGCCTCACTCCCAGTGGGTACCACCAGCCTCAGTGCTGCCCATTGGGAGTGGCTCTGAGCACCCAGGACCCCTGCCCAGCAGAGGCCACATCCCTGGCCCTAGGGACTCCCAGACTTGGACCCAGACCCACGGGGGAGAGAGGTGTCCAGGGGCCAGTTGTGTGAGGTGTGGCCTGCAGGCACGGCACGGGGCTGCCATCTTGGGGGTCTGTGGGCGGCCAGGGTGACTGCCACACAGGGTGGGGTGGGCCTGTCTCTGAGCATCAACTCTGCACTGGCCATGCCCTCCCGGACCAGAGGCGCCAGGTCTGACGCCACAGTGTTGGGACTGGGAAGGAGGCCCCTGAGCCAGCCGGGTTGAGCCGGAAGAGGCAGGGGCCGCCAAGCGTGCAGACGGAATGGCGAGTGCTCAGGGCACCGCATGGCCGGTCCGGGGCTGAGGGGTGGCAGACCAGCCTGCCCTGCAGGCTCTGTGCCAGCCAGGGGTCAGCGCCTGTGCTGAGTGGGGAAGCACAGATGGTCCCAGGGCAGAGGCAGTGGCAGCAGCCCAGCGTCCTGAGTGTCTCCAAAGGAGCCCCCTGCTGAGGGGGGTCATTGTTCAGACAGAGTCGGAGGCCACTGGCCGGGGTGGGATCGAGCAGAGTAAAGGAGACAGGACAGGGCGTGGTGAGACTGACATCAGGTGACAAGGAGCCAGTGGAGAGACCCCTTCGAGTGGGGACTGGGGAGTGATACTCTCGGGGACAGAGGACAAGATTCGAGGTATCCTGTGGGGAGGGGTTCATGAGCTCAGAGGAGGGGCTGAGGTGGGGTCCTGCATGCTCAGGAGGGAGGATGCCCAGGGCCAAGTGTCACTCCCCATCGGAAAGGCAGATCCACACGACCTGTGTGCCACCTGCCCCAGCTGGGGACCTCGCCCAGAGACACACGGCTGAGGGCGCCCAGTGCCGTGGTGGGGAGGCCAGCACCACACCTGGGTGGAGTGGTGGGCCCAGGCGCGAGCTGCATCCAGTGGATGAGCCGGCGGGAGTCATGGCAGGACAGGGGTCCCGGGAGGGCCTGGAAGATGGAGCCAGGGGCCGGAGAGGTCACGGCCCCGTCACCTGCCCGCCAGCACCAGGACCTCCTCCCAGATCCACAGAAGCCTCTGGAAGGACTGCAGCAGGGAACAGGGGCAGGGGAGGGCTACCGGGAGGCCATAGAAAGGAGGCAGGCCGCCAGGTGGGGCCCCCAGTCCAGCTTCCCCAAGCAGGGTCACCTGTCTGCCGAGCGTGGCCTGGAGTGGCCAGCGGGGACCAGTGCTTCCTGCCCCATGTCCCCTGTGCGTTTCTCTAGCATGGTCACCACAGCCCTAGGACTGTCTGGGAGGCTGACAGGTGTGGAGGAAGGGAGCATGAAATCAGCCACTTTTGAGGCCCCTGGAAAGGGAGAAGCCGTGTGAGGCGTCCGCCTTCACTCAGCCTCTCTGACCGCACTCCAGAGCCAGTGGGTGTCAGACGGAGAGTGGGTGGGCCGACCTGGGAACACAGGGGGTGCAGCAAGACAGGAGGCTGTCACCCCACAGATGCCCCGGCCCTGAGCCCTCCCTAACTCTCCCCTGCTCCCCACATGCCCACAGACCACCGAGCCCCCCTGAGCTTAGGGCTCCCCCTCCCCCGCATAACAACCACTCAGTGAGGTCCACACAGGAGCCCAGCTGCCCGGCTGCCGCCAAACCTATGTGAGCCGCCATGGAGGCAGCAGGCCTGGTGGCAGCTGCCTCTTTGTCCTGTCAAACCCCAGAAGGGCCTGGCACCTCTGGGAAGCGAGTGAGTGATGGGAGCCTGGCAGATCGCCAGCAGATGTCCCTGGGCCAGAGGGCACCAGAGAGCTGGTGTCCACCGTCAGGGACCTGCCCTGCCCTGAGGCCGGCATGTGGCCATGCACACCATCCAGCGCAAGCTGCCCCTAAACGCTCAGGCCCTGCTCACTGCCTGTGCGTGTGCATGCATGTGCATGTGTACATGTGTGTGCGTGTACACGTGTGCACACATGGGTAGGTGTGTGTCTGTGTGCACCGTGCCCTCCTCGGGGGAGCTTGTCTTCACTGTATCTCCTGCACCCAGCAGGTGTGACAGGCACATGACAGGAGTTCCCTCTGTGCAGATGTGCGGGACTAGTGAATGAGTGAATGAACAAATGAACAAATGAGCGAATGAGCGAACGACAAATGACGAATGAGAGAAGTCAGGGTGTGGAGAGTGCGCAGGGGCTGGGCTCCGGCCAGGTGCCATGCAGTGGGCCCTGCTCACGGCTAAGTGCTCCACGCCAGGGGCGGGGTGGCCACGCCCTGGACAGAAGCGGGAGGCCCCAGCACTGACCATGGCCCTGTCCACGCAGGTCTGGACGACACCTCCTTTGCACAGCCTGGCCTCCAGAGGCTAACGGACGCCCCACAGACAGGTGAGGGCCACGTGGTCTGGGGCTTCCACAAAGGGCATCCAGCTACCGAGGAGCCCCAGCCAGCCGCTCCCCTTGGGGGAGGGGTGTTGTGGGGTGGGGTCTGGGCTGGCTTCTTGACCCACAGACCCCAGGGCTGACGACACCACAGACTCCACCACAGCAGCGACTCATGCTCGTGGAAAGCTAGTGCAGGAGGCAGACCCAGCTCTGGACATGGGGTGGGGCCTCACTCACACCCACCCCAGGATGGGCTAGAACTTGTGAGGCCACTAGTTTCTGAGCGTGGGATCCCGGGGCGGCCGGCTCATGGGGCCAGGCCACCCCAGACCTGCCCCACCAGGCGGAGGGACAGAACCCTGAGACCCCTCCTGCTCTCTCCACAGCTCCAGGCAGGGGCCGGTGCTCCACATGGGGGGCTGGCCACTTCTCCACCTTCGACGGCCACGTGTACAACTTTAAGGGAACCTGCAACTACGTCTTTGCGGCCATCTGCGAGGACGCAGCGCCCACCTTCAGCATCCAGCTGCGGCGAGGACCCAGTGGCGACCTCTCCCGGGTCATCGTGGAGCTGGGGGCCTCTGTGGTCACCGTGCAGAAAGGGGTCATCTCCGTCAAAGACATGGGGTGAGCCGTGTGGCTGAGAGGACAAGGGAGTGACCATGGGGCCAGGGGTGGCCGCTGACCACTCTCACTCCACAGGGTGGTCAGCCTGCCCTACACCAGCAATGGGCTCCAGATCACACCCTTTGGCCAGAGTGTGCGGCTCGTGGCCAAGCAGCTGGAGATGGAGCTGGTGGTCCTGTGGGGCCCGGGAGCCCACCTCACGGTGAGGACGCCTGCGGGAGGCGGGGGGAGGGGAGGGTGTGTGTGGCTGCACCTGCAGGCACACGGGTTGGCGGGTGGGGCTGGGGGCTGTCCTCCTTGGGGTTGGGGTCCTGAACAGCTACCCAGCTCCCACAGCTTGGTGCTGAACCCAGCCAGGAGCCTGGATGGGCCTGGGCTTCCCCACTTGTAAACGAGGACAATCCAGCAAGACCAGGAGGGCTCCTGGGAGGAGTAGGGAGGGGCCCCCAGAGCAGAAGCTCTGCATCTGCGCGCGCGGCATCCGGGGCCCCGCCCACACGCATGCCACGGCCCCTCCCTCAGGTCCTAGTAGAGGAGAAGCACATGGGCAGGATGTGCGGGCTCTGCGGGAACTTCGACGGCAAGAAGACCAACGAGTTTCTGAGCGAGGATGGTAGGTGGGGGTGGGGGCCTGGCCCCAGCGGCCAGCCCCGTGGTGCTGACCTTGCCCCTCCCGTGCCCCCAGGCAAACTCTTGGAACCCCACAAGTACGCGGCTCTCCAGAAGCTGGATGACCCCAATGAGATCTGCGCCTACGAAGCCATCCCCAGCCCCCAGGTCCTGCAGGCAGAGCATGTACGTGAGGCGGGCGTGCCATCAGGGTCATGGGAAGCCTCCGGCCATAGGGGTCAGCCATGGGCTCTGACAGGGTCCCCAAGGCCGACACCCCCAGCCCTCCCAGCCAAACAGCACTGGATGTGGGACAGGGCCTTCACGCCTGTGACCCTGAGTGGCCCTCTGCCCAGGCCCAGACCTGCACCCGGCTGCTGACCCTGGTGTCCCCCAAGTGCACCGTGCCCAAGGAGCTGTTCCTGCTGAGCTGCCAGGCGGACATGGCCGCGTGCGCCCAGCCGGGCCCGAACTGCAGTTGTGCCACGCTGTCTGAGTACTCGCGCCAGTGCAGCATGGCTGGCCAGCCCGTCAGGCGCTGGCGGGGCCCCGGCCTCTGCTGTGAGTCCCGGGGAGGGCAGCAGGGAGGGCCAGGGCCCCGAATTCCGCCTCGTCCAAGACAGGACAGTGAGGTGGAGGGGAGCCGGGCAGGCAGTGGGGGCCCTGTGGTGCCCCTCCCCACTCACCAGGCCGCTGTGTGCCTGCAGCCCTGGGCCAGTGCCCAGCCAACCAGGTGTACCAAGAGTGTGGCGAGGCCTGTGTCAAGACCTGCTCGAACCCACAGCACAGCTGCTCCAGCTTCTGCACCTTCGGCTGCTTCTGCCCGGAAGGTGAGCCTGCCGCGCCCCACAGGAGCCTGCAGATGAGCCCAGACGCAGGGCCTCAGCCCCCGCCCCACCCAGCACATTGCCCCACCGGCTGTGTTGGGGCCAGGACCCCTCACCGCCCCCACAGTGTTCCATGGTCGTGCCTGCAAATCCACAGGGTTGTGAGGGATCTGAGAGGCCGCTGGGGAAGGGTGGGGTTGGAGCTAGACCTGGGCAGGGCCCGCCGCTCACCAGGAGCAGCCCCTGGCCTGGGCCTGGGCCTGGACCAGCTGTCACCAGGGGAAGAGGCGCTGCAGTGTGGGGCTGGAGGGGGAGGGTCACAGCCCAAGCCTCCACTGGGACGTGGCCCAGAGCCAGGCGCGAGGACCTCCTGGGGACAGGCCCAGGAGTGGCTGCCCAGCAGGAGGGTGGGAGGTCTCTCCTTGCCGCAGCCCCAGGAAGTCCCCTCCTGCAGGTACGGTTCTTGACGACATCTCCAAAAACCTCACCTGCGTGCCTGTCGCCCAGTGTCCCTGCACGCTTGGCGGGCTGGCCTATGCCCCCGGGGAGGTCACAGCAGATGCCTGCCGCACCTGGTGAGTGTGGGGCAGCCTGTGAAGACACAGACAGGATGGGGACACGAGGGACACGGGAACCTGGAGGCACAGCAGCCTCAATCCTGGGGGCAGCCAGCTTGCCAGCCCAGAGCAGCCTGGGGTGCCGTCTGGACCCAGCAGCCCTGCCCACCGCTCTGGCTCACCCTCCCCACACACAGCCAGTGCACCATGGGACGCTGGAAATGTGAGGAGCGTCCCTGTCCACGGCGCTGCGCCCTGGAAGGCGGCTCCTTTGTCACCACGTTCGATGCCAGGCCCTACCGTTTCCATGGCACCTGCACCTACATCCTCGTCCAGGTGGGACATGCCAGCCATGGGGGCCTCCCAGGGGATTGCCAGGAGGGGTCACCAAGGGAACATCACAAGGGGTCCCGCCAGGAGGGGTGCTGCCATGAGGGGTCACCATAAGCACCAGTCCTCTGTACTGACCACCCCACTACAGAGCCCCCAGCTCCCCGACGGGGGCTCCGTCATGGCCGTATATGACAAGTCTGGGTACTCGCACTCGGAGACCTCCCTGGTCGCCGTCATCTACATGTCCAGCCAGGTAAGGCTGCTCTGTCAGGTAAGGAGCAGAAACGTCCCCACCGTGTCCCAGTTCCTGCTGCTCCCTTCCTGGCCCGCAGGAGGGGGACACCTCCCTCCCTTTCAGCCACCGTGACTCAGGCCCCCCTCCCTCTAGGACAAAATCGTGATTTCTCAGGACGAGGTGGTCACCAACAATGGAGACGTCAAGTGGCTGCCATACAAGACCAGTAGGTCCACAGCCCCTGCCTAGCCCTCGGTGCCTCTGGGCCAGGGTCCCAAAGCAGGCTGCCTGCTGAGCCCGTTTCCCCCCAGGCAACATCACGGTCTTCAGACAGACATCCACCCACCTCCAGATGGCCACCAGCTTCGGACTGGAGCTCGCGATCCAGCTACAGCCCGTGTTCCAGGTGTACGTCACCGTCGGGCCCCAATTCAGAGGCCAGACCAGAGGTGAGTCGCTCCCTGCCCGCCAGGGTCAGCCCGGCTGCCCTGTCCCCATCTGGCTTGGCCACGTCAGAAGTGAAGGGCCCACCACAGCCCTGCACTGGCCCAGCGGGTCCGGCGGCCATGGGCTCAGGCCAGCCTCTCCTGAAGGCCAGCCCTCCCAGGGGTGCGTGCCTCGTGCCCGTGGCACGGTTGGGGGTGCGGGCAGGACAGGGACGCAGGCCAGCTGTGCTCATGGCCCGGTTGGCTCAGGGCTCTGCGGCAACTTCAATGGGGACACAACAGACGACTTCACGACCAGCATGGGCATGGCCGAGGGCACCGCCTCACTCTTTGTGGACTCCTGGCGGGCGGGGAACTGCCCGGCTGCACTGGAGCGTGAGACCGATCCCTGCTCCATGAGCCAGCTCAACAGTGAGTCCTGGGCCCCGGGGGCTGTGGAGTCAGCAGGAAACCCACGCGGGCGAGCGCGAGACCCACTGGCCTATCCCTGCAGAGGTGTGTGCGGAGACCCACTGCTCAGTGCTGGTGAAGAAGGCCACTGTGTTCGAGAAGTGCCATGCCGTGGTGAACCCCAAGCCTTTCTACAAGGTGGGCAGGGCCTGCTGGCCGGCGACACCCGGGGGAGCCTGGGCGGCGGGAGGGCAGGCACTCATGCAGCTGTCTCCCTGCAGAGGTGTGTGTACCAAGCCTGCAACTATGAGGAGACCTTCCCGTATATCTGCGCTGCCCTGGGGGACTACGCCCACATGTGCGCCTCGCGGGGCATCCTGCTCTGGGGCTGGAGAAACAGTGTGGAAAACTGCAGTACGTGCCGGGGCAGGAGAGGGTCCCAGGGTCATGGGAGGGCAGGGGCCACGACGGGGCTCCAGGGCCCAGAGCCCTGACCCTGCCCGGCCATCCCTGAGGGTCTGACTCCTGTTCCCCCACAGCCATCCCCTGCACTGGCAACCGGACATTCAGCGACAACAGCCAGGCCTGCAACCGCACATGCTTCTCACTGTCTGACCACACAGCTGAGTGCCACCCCAGCGCTGTCCCTGTGGATGGCTGCAACTGCCCTGAGGGCACCTACCTGAACCACAAGACGGAGTGTGTGCACAAGGCCCAGTGCCCCTGCCTCCTGGACAACCACAGGTTCATCCTGGCCAACCAGTCCGCCCTGGTCAATGGCGTCATCTGGTATGTGATGGGGTCCCGGGTGGGCCCCCCCCACTCTGGCCTGCAGCCCCTGCCCCAGGGCCAGCCCACTTACACGGTCTCTCTTGCAGCTACTGCATCAACGGGCGGCTAAGCTGCCGGGGGCAGCCACAGATGCTCCTGGGTACGTAATGCGGCCAAGACGGTGGGCCTGGGTGGCGGTGTGCTGCCCCCCACCCACCTCACCCGTGCCCCTTTCCTGCAGCAACCTGCTCAGCACCCAAGACATTCCAGTCCTGCAGCCAGTCCTCGGAGAACAAGTTTGGGGCAGCCTGTGCCCCCACGTGCCAGATGCTGGCCACCGGCACCCCCTGCGTAAGGCTGGGGCGAGTGCTCCCTAGAGGGCTTCCCCACCGGGCAACTTGTGGTGGATGTTCCTGTAGTGGACACCTGGAGCCTCCCACGGGGCCGTGAGATGATGTGCACAAAAGCCCCCAGGGAAGGCAGGCCAAGCTCTGCGTCTCCGGGGCTGTTCCCCGGGAAGGGTGTGGCCAGTCGGGCTGGGTGGGGCCCCTCAGCTTGGGGAGAGTGAGGAGGGGACACAACAGCCCAGTAGTGACACAGAAGGCCCTCTGGAACCTTCCCTAAGGGAGGGGCGGGTTTGCTAAGAGAAAGGCCCAGAGCAGGGTGGATGCAGGGAGGGGGTCTGGGAGGAGAGCTGGGGGCCCCTCCTAGGCGCTGCTGACCCTCCCCCCTGCAGGTGCCCACCAAGTGCGAGCCAGGCTGCGTCTGTGCTGAGGGGCTCTATGAGAACGCCAGTGGGCAGTGCGTGCCCCCTGAGGAGTGCCCGTGCGAGTTTGCAGGGGTGTCCTACCCCCGGGGCGCCGAGCTCCACACAGACTGTCAGACTTGGTAAGCCGCAGCCCCGCCCTGGAGACCCAGGTGGCCAGGGGATGTCCTCAGGCTCTCTGGGGGTGGTAGGGGGTCCCCCACCAACTCCATGCAGGTCAGCCTCATGCGGGGGTGCATGTGTGCCGGGTCTCCCCGAAACCCCAGAATGGCCTGCTCCTCCCCCAGCACCTGCTCGAGGGGCAAGTGGACATGTCAGCAGAGTGTCCACTGCTCGTCCACCTGCACCCTCTATGGGGAAGGACACATGGTCACCTTCGACGGGCAGCGGTTTGTGTTCGATGGCAACTGCGAATACATCCTGGCCACGGTGAGGCCTTAAGGGGGGACACGGTGAGGCCCTGGTGGGGACACGGTGAGGCCCTGGGGGCATCCACTTCAGCACCCCCTCCCCACAGGACGGCTGCGGTGCCAATGACTCGCAGCCCACTTTCAAGATCCTGACGGAGAACGTTGTGTGCGGGAAGTCGGGCGTCACCTGCTCCCGAGCCATCAGGCTTTCCCTGGGGGTGAGTGGGGCAGGCGGGTGTCCCCCCACCTCAGCCACCAAGCCCAGGTCCCCACCCCTCTGTGCCACCTGCTGCTCACTGTCCCCTGCTCTGGTCTCCTGACCCACACGACGGGCAGCAGTGTCTCCCGGAGTTGGACAGCCCGGGGAGACGGGGTCCTTCCAGAAGCCTGACTCAGCCCTCGGCAGTGTCCATGATGTTCTGGAACGTTCCGCCTACGGTGGCTCCAGAGGGCAGGCCGCCAGCAGGCACTGGCCACACACACTCTTCAGGGACTCGGTCCACCCTGCTGGGAGAGCGTGGGCGGGGAGGTAGCTGGGTGCGCACAGCCCCGTGACGGGCCTGCCCCACAGGGCCTATCCATCGTGCTGGCCGATAGGAACTACACAGTCAGCGGGGCGAACCCCCACGTGCGCTTCCGGGTGAAGGCCGGCTCCTTGCACCTGGTGCTGGACGTGACCATCGGCAGCAGCTACAACCTGACCCTCGTCTGGAACAAGCACATGACCGTCTTCATCAAGATGGCTCGTGCCTCCCAGGTAACGTGCCGCTCCTGCCTGGCCGCCTGGGGTGTGGGGCAGCGCTACCCACCTGACACTGCCCCCCGCAGGACGCCCTGTGCGGCTTGTGTGGCAACTACAACGGCAACATGAAGGACGACTTTGAGACACGCAGCAAGTACGTGGCGTCCAGTGAGCTGGAGTTCGTGAACTCATGGAAGGAGAGTCCGCTGTGCGGGGATGTGGGCTTTGCACTGGACCCCTGCAGCCGCAACGCCTTCCGCCGGGCCTGGGCTGAGCGCAAGTGCGGTATCATCAACAGTCAGACCTTCGCAGCCTGCCACAGCCAGGTGGGTTCCCGCCACGGCCAGGTGATTTTTACCCCAGCCAGGTGGGTTCCTGCCACAGCCAGGTGGGTTCCCGCCACGGCCAGGTGATTTTTACCCCAGCCAGGTGGGTTCCTGCCACAGCCAGGTGGGTTCCCGCCATAGGCACTTGGGTTCCTGCCACAGCCAGGTGGGTTCCTGCCACGACCAGGTGGGTTCCTGCCATAGCCAGGTGGGTTCCCGCCACGACCAGGTGGGTTCCTGCCACAGCCAGGTGGGTTCCCGCCATAGGCACTTGGGTTCCTGCCACAGCCAGGTGGGTTCCTGCCACGACCAGGTGGGTTCCTGCCATAGCCAGGTGGGTTCCCGCCACGACCAGGTGATTTTTACCCCAGCCAGGTGGGTTCCCGCCATAGGCACTTGGGTTCCTGCCACAGCCAGGTGGGTTCCTGCCACAGCCAGGTGGGTTCCCGCCATAGGCACTTGGGTTCCTGCCACAGCCAGGTGGGTTCCCGCCACAGCCAGGTGGGTTCCCGCCATAGGCACTTGGGTTCCTGCCACAGCCAGGTGGGTTCCTGCCACGACCAGGTGGGTTCCTGCCACAGCCAGGTGGGTTCCTGCCACAGCCAGGTGGGTTCCTGCCACAGCCAGGTGGGTTCCCGCCACAGCCAGGTGGGTTCCTGCCACGGCCAGGTGGGTTCCTGCCACAGCCAGGTGGGTTCCCGCCACGACCAGGTGATTTTTACCCCAGCCAGGTGGGTTCCCGCCATAGGCACTTGGGTTCCTGCCACGGCCAGGTGGGTTGCACAGCGGTGGGGCCCTGGCCTCCAGCTGTGAGAACAGCTCCTGGCCCGCGGACAGTGGGCCGGGCAGGGGCACTGAGGGCCGCCTCCACAGGTGTACCGCATGCCTTACTACGAGGCCTGTGTGCGCGACACGTGCGGGTGCGACACCGGTGGGGACTGCGAGTGCCTGTGCGACACCGTGGCTGCCTACGCCAAGGCCTGCCTGGACAAGGGCATCTGTGTGGACTGGAGGGCTCCCGACTTTTGCCGTGAGTGCCCTCCTCCTACCCACTGGGGGCCGAGGGGTCACGTGGGCTGCTCTGGCTGCAGCACTCCTCCCGGGGCGGGCAGTGGGCTGTGTCCCGCAGGGAGATCCTGCAGAGGGACCGTTGCAGGCCCACCCTCAGGCTCCCTGGTACACTGCCGAGGGGCTCTGTGGCGGGCTCAGAGCCACCTGACAGGTGCCCATCCTCCCAGCCATCTACTGCGGCTTCTACAACACCCACACGCAGGCTGGTGACGGCCAGTTCCAGTACACCCAGGAGGCCAACTGCACGTGGCACTACCAGCCGTGCCTCTGCCCGCAGCAGCTGCAGAGCCTCCCAGTCACCAACATCGAAGGTACAGCTGTGGAGCGGGGACGGGTCTGCCCAGGGAACTGATGGCTTCCGAGGCTGGTGGAGAGGGGCCTGAGGGCCAAGGGCGGGAAAGGTGTGTGGGGGGTGCAGCCCAGAGGGTACAGACCACAACTGGAGCAAGGGGTGGGGAGGCAATGCAGGGAGTCTGGGGTTCAGAGGAGAGGTCAGCATTGGCTGTAGACAGAGAGGGGAGGCCTCCAGCTCGAGGCACTGACGTCTGGCCGCTTTCTGCATGCCCCTGCCCCAGGCTGCTACAACTGCACCCAGGATGAGTACTTCGACCAGAACAAGGGGACATGCGTGCCCTGCCGTAAGCTCAGTCCTCGGGCCCCACACCCACCAAGGTCCCACACAAACCGAGGGCCAGCTCCGCACTCCCCAGGCTGCGCCCGTGGGGTGCTGAAATGCCCCCAGCCCCCAGACAGCAGAGACACAGGGAAAAGACCAGGCCTCCCCTGCCCCAGACGCTGACTCAAAAGCCCCCATCCCTGCTGGGTGTGTGGCAGCACAGGGACCACTTGGGGATGCAGTAATGGGGGACTGGGGAGCTGCACTAAGGTGGTCAGTGTCCTGCCTGCCAGGCCACCCACATGGCTGGGGAGTGCTGGGAGGGATGACATGGCAGGTAGGACAGAGGAGCAGGGCCCCGCCTCCGTGATTGCTCCACGCCCTGGCCCTGTCTCCAGCAAGCACCTGACTCAGGCCCTGGGGACACACCTGAAGGCTTCAGAAGGACTTGGGGGGTAGGGGGTGCGGCCCTGACCACCCCTCCTGTTGCAGGTCTGCTGCCCACGCCGCCCACGCCCACCACAGGTGATTGCACGCACACTAGGTGCCAAGGTGAAGCAATGCTCCCCTGGGCCGTCCCCCGGGCCCTCCCCTGGATGCCCATCAGCCCAGCCATGTCTGTGACCGCGGGTTGAAGCAGGGAAGGGAGGGCACCGCAGCTTCCCTGGGGCTGCCCTGCACTGTGGGGGCAGCGTGTGCTGCCCAGGGAGGCACCGGGGTGCTGCGTGAAAGCTCACCTCCTGGCTGACCAACAGCTGGCCCTGTGGTGTCCCCACCAGATGGCCACTGTCACAGCAGGGCTGACGGAGCTCACGTGGCCCTAGGAAGGCCACAGTCCAGCCCCTGTGCTTCCCATTCAGCCCACCTGGGGTGGGGGTGCTGCATGGCTTGGGGGCCCAGCAAGCAAGAGAAAGGGCTCCTCCCAAGGGAGTGCCCCACAGTAATGGCATATCTGTCCACTCAGGCTTGCCTTCCACATCGACCAGGCCCACCACGGCTACTACCCCCAAGGCCACTGGGATCAGCTCCACTGCACCCTCACCAGGCTCCCTGCCCACACCTGCAACCCCAACCATCGGCTTTACACCCACGGCCACACCCACTGCCACAGCCACACCCACTGCACCCTCCTCCACGCAGACAGGTGCCACCCAGGCAGATGCGACAGTCTCCTCAGGAGGTAAGGCCCACACTGCAGTGTCAGGCACACACGCATGACCCCAGGGGCTCCATGGCTTATGGGGCAGGGGGCCTCACTTCTCTGCTGAGTAGATTCTTAGGCACAGAACTCCCTGTGCCAGGGAGCAGAGCTAGGTTTCTCTGAAAGGGTTTTTAAGGATCAGCTGGTCACAGGATGTGGCCATCCTTGCTATCCGATAGCTGTGTTACTGGAAAGTATGTAGGACCAGCCGGGTGAAAGCCCCCTGGCAGCACAGGCCAGTCCTCCATGCAGCCTACCCCCTCACCAGCCCACCCACCCCCACACACCACAGGACCCCCTTCCACGGCCCAGGGACCATGAGGAGATAGGACATGTGTTCTACTACCAATAGCAGCTGGAGGGACAATGAGGTCACTGGAAATGCCACTGAGGCTCCGCGAGTCAAGGCTGGTTGACACAGGACATGAGTGTCAGCTGGGAAAGACACATGCCCCTCTCAGAGGGTCCACTGTGCCGAGCCAGCCAGGCTCCCGGGACGTGTGGGGGCAGGGCCGGGGACTCAATGGAGCTCATGGAGAAGGCAGATGGGCTGGAGGGCATGCTCTGGGCCATTCTCTGCAGGGCCACCCAGAACCACCAACGCCGTCACCACGCAGGCCACATCGGCACTGGGCCCCACAGCCACCCCCAGGTCAACGGTCACAGGACCCACAGTGACGCAGGCTACGACACTGCCCACAGCACCTGCTCATGGCACAGCCACACAATCCACAGCTCGGTCCACAGCACACACCACAGCATCACGGTCACCTTCAGCAACCGCAGAAACCTCCACAGGACCCCCCAAAAGTAAGCATGCCCCACCACATGTTCCCACAGAGGCGCCACAGCACGCAGGCTCAATGCCCAGCCCAACAACCCCAATGGCAGGCAGGGACGGCTCCCCCCAAAAGGGGGCAACCTGCCGCAATGCCTGCCCTGAGCCACCTAACTAACTGTGCCCTTCTCTGAACTTCCTGGCCACAGCTCCTGAGCTCCCACCTACCATAGCAGCCCACAGCCCAGGTAGGCCCAGGCGCCAGGATACAGCAGAAACCCCAAGGCACTTGATGCAAAGTACCACGCCCAGCTCTGCAAGCTACACCACAACATCCAAATCCCCTGATGGAACCCACACCAAAGACCCAAAAGGGTGGACAGGCAGCAAACATGGCCACTCTGGGAGTACAGTGGGGTGCCACGTAGGACAGAAGGGAGGAAAAGACCAAATGCACAGAAAGCTGCACTGAGAGAGGCCACCAACAGGGAGAAGAGAGGGACAACGAGGAGAGTAACTGGGGCACAGGGGACTCGTAATCAGGTGCATGTGACGCTGGAGCGAAAGGGACAAAAGGTCACAGTGGGTGACAAACTGGTCACCCACCTGGCAGGGTGAGCAACAGAGGGTTTGACTCATGCACCATTTCCCACAGCATCATCTACCCACCCCTGGACACCAGTGACACCGCTTGGAAAGGAGACAACACACCAGGAGCAACCGGGATCCCCAGGACACACGTCAGGTCGCAGCACTCTGCTGAGCAGCCCACAGACGACTCCTGCCACCGCCAACCCCGGACCCCACACTCCCTTCACCACTCACTCCGGCCCCACGGCTTCTCTGTCCACCACGTCCCACACCGCACGTCCGCCCACGGGAACATCCTCCCGGACCACCAACAATGCCCCAACCCCGTCACGACCCCACAGCACTCTTTCCACTCATGGCGCACACTCTGCCACCTCCTCTGTCACTCCAACGTCTCACCGTGTTATCACCCCGACCGGCCCAGACGCCCACACTTCCACGTCCACGGCGAGGCCAACAGGCACTCTTCCCCCATCGACACACGTCCCTGTCACAGGCACGGTGCCCTCCCACACTTCCACGCCATGGACCAAGACCACTCAAGCCCACGGCTCCGCCAGCACCGCCAAAACCTCCAGCTCCTTCGTGCCACCCCCATCAGCACCAGCCCACTCGGGGACCACATGGGCTCCACGCACCACCATCTCCCCAAGCCCACCAGTAGAGGGACAGGCACCCCGTGACACACAGCGCCACGGCCACCGCCACCCCGGACCCCACACTCCCTTCACCACTCACTCCGCCCCACGGCTTCTCTGTCCACCACGTCCCACACCACACGTCCGCCCACGGGAACATCCTCCCGGACCACCAACAATGCCCCAACCCCGTCACGACCCCACAGCACTCTTTCCACTCATGGCGCACACTCTGCCACCTCCTCTGTCACTCCAACGTCTCACCGTGTTATCACCCCGACCGGCCCAGACGCCCACACTTCCACGTCCACGGCGAGGCCAACAGGCACTCTTCCCCCATCGACACACGTCCCTGTCACAGGCACGGTGCCCTCCCACACTTCCACGCCATGGACCAAGACCACTCAAGCCCACGGCTCCGCCAGCACCGCCAAAACCTCCAGCTCCTTCGTGCCACCCCCATCAGCACCAGCCCACTCGGGGACCACATGGGCTCCACGCACCACCATCTCCCCCAAGCCCACCAGTAGAGGGACAGGCACCCCCGTGACACACAGCGCCACAGCCACCGCCATCCCCGGACCCCAAACGCCCTTCACCACTCACTCCGTCCCCACGGCTTCTCTGTCCACCACGTCCCACACCACACGTCCGCCCACGGGAACATCCTCCCGGACCACCAACAATGCCCCAACCCCGTCACGACCCCACAGCACTCTTTCCACTCATGGCGCACACTCTGCCACCTCCTCTGTCACTCCAACGTCTCACCGTGTTATCACCCGACCGCCCAGACGCCCACACTTCCACGACCACGGCGAGGCCAACAGGCACTCTTACCCCATCGACACACGCCCCTGTCACAGGCACGGTGCCCTCCCACACTTCCACGCCATGGACCAAGACCACTCAAGCCCACGGCTCCGCCAGCACCGCCAAAACCTCCAGCTCCTTCGTGCCACCCCCATCAGCACCAGCCCACTGGGACCACATGGGCTCCACGCACCACCATCTCCCCAAGCCCACCAGTAGAGGGACAGGCACCCCTGTGACACACAGCGCCACAGCCACCGCCACCCCGGACCCCACACTCCCTTCACCACTCACTCCGTCCCCACGGCTTCTCTGTCCACCACGTCCCACACCACACGTCCGCCCACGGGAACATCCTCCCGGACCACCAACAATGCCCCAACCCCGTCACGACCCCACAGCACTCTTTCCACTCATGGCGCACACTCTGCCACCTCCTCTGTCACTCCAACGTCTCACCGTGTTATCACCCCCACCCGCCCAGACGCCCACACTTCCACGCCCACGGCGAGGCCAACAGGCACTCTTCCCCCATCGACACACGCCCCTGTCACAGGCACGGTGCCCTCCCACACTTCCACGCCATGGACCAAGACCACTCAAGCCCACGGCTCCGCCAGCACCGCCAAAACCTCCAGCTCCTTCGTGCCACCCCCATCAGCACCAGCCCACTCGGGGACCACATGGGCTCCACGCACCACCATCTCCCCCAAGCCCACCAGTAGAGGGACAGGCACCCCCGTGACACACAGCGCCACAGCCACCGCCATCCCCGGACCCCACACTCCCTTCACCACTCACTCCGTCCCCACGGCTTCTCTGTCCACCACGCCCCACACCACACGTCCGCCCACGGGAACATCCTCCCGGACCACCAACAATGCCCCAACCCCGTCACGACCCCACAGCACTCTTTCCACTCATGGCGCACACTCTGCCACCTCCTCTGTCACTCCAACGTCTCACCGTGTTATCACCCGACCGCCCAGACGCCCACACTTCCACGCCCACGGCGAGGCCAACAGGCACTCTTCCCCATCGACACACGCCCCTGTCACAGGCACGGTGCCCTCCCACACTTCCACGCCATGGACCAAGACCACTCAAGCCCACGGCTCCGCCAGCACCGCCAAAACCTCCAGCTCCTTCGTGCCACCCCATCAGCACCAGCCCACTCGGGGACCACATGGGCTCCACGCACCACCATCTCCCCCAAGCCCACCAGTAGAGGGACAGGCACCCCCGTGACACACAGCGCCACGGCCACCGCCACCCCCGGACCCCACACTCCCTTCACCACTCACTCCGGTCCCACGGCTTCTCTGTCTACCACGTCCCACACCACACGTCCGCCCACGGGAACATCCTCCCGGACCACCAACAATGCCCCAACCCCGTCACGACCCCACAGCACTCTTTCCACTCATGGCGCACACTCTGCCACCTCCTCTGTCACTCCAACGTCTCACCGTGTTATCACCCCGACCGGCCCAGACGCCCACACTTCCACGTCCACGGCGAGGCCAACAGGCACTCTTCCCCCATCGACACACGTCCCTGTCACAGGCACGGTGCCCTCCCAGACTTCCACGCCATGGACCAAGACCACTCAAGCCCACGGCTCCGCCAGCACCGCCAAAACCTCCAGCTCCTTCGTGCCACCCCCATCAGCACCAGCCCACTCGGGGACCACATGGGCTCCACGCACCACCATCTCCCCCAAGCCCACCAGTAGAGGGACAGGCACCCCCGTGACACACAGCGCCACGGCCACCGCCACCCCCGGACCCCACACTCCCTTCACCACTCACTCCGGCCCCACGGCTTCTCTGTCCACCACGTCCCACACCACACGTCCGCCCACGGGAACATCCTCCCGGACCACCAACAATGCCCCAACCCCGTCACGACCCCACAGCACTCTTTCCACTCATGGCGCACACTCTGCCACCTCCTCTGTCACTCCAACGTCTCACCGTGTTATCACCCCGACCGGCCCAGACGCCCACACTTCCACGTCCACGGCGAGGCCAACAGGCACTCTTCCCCCATCGACACACGTCCCTGTCACAGGCACGGTGCCCTCCCACACTTCCACGCCATGGACCAAGACCACTCAAGCCCACGGCTCCGCCAGCACCGCCAAAACCTCCAGCTCCTTCGTGCCACCCCCATCAGCACCAGCCCACTCGGGGACCACATGGGCTCCACGCACCACCATCTCCCCCAAGCCCACCAGTAGAGGGACAGGCACCCCCGTGACACACAGCGCCACGGCCACCGCCACCCCCGGACCCCACACTCCCTTCACCACTCACTCCGGTCCCACGGCTTCTCTGTCCACCACGTCCCACACCACACGTCCGCCCACGGGAACATCCTCCCGGACCACCAACAATGCCCCAACCCCGTCACGACCCCACAGCACTCTTTCCACTCATGGCGCACACTCTGCCACCTCCTCTGTCACTCCAACGTCTCACCGTGTTATCACCCGACCGCCCAGACGCCCACACTTCCACGTCCACGGCGAGGCCAACAGGCACTCTTCCCCCATCGACACACGTCCCTGTCACAGGCACGGTGCCCTCCCACACTTCCACGCCATGGACCAAGACCACTCAAGCCCACGGCTCCGCCAGCACCGCCAAAACCTCCAGCTCCTTCGTGCCACCCCCATCAGCACCAGCCCACTCGGGGACCACATGGGCTCCACGCACCACCATCTCCCCCAAGCCCACCAGTAGAGGGACAGGCACCCCCGTGACACACAGCGCCACGGCCACCGCCACCCCCGGACCCCACACTCCCTTCACCACTCACTCCGGTCCCACGGCTTCTCTGTCCACCACGTCCCACACCACACGTCCGCCCACGGGAACATCCTCCCGGACCACCAACAATGCCCCAACCCCGTCACGACCCCACAGCACTCTTTCCACTCATGGCGCACACTCTGCCACCTCCTCTGTCACTCCAACGTCTCACCGTGTTATCACCCCGACCGGCCCAGACGCCCACACTTCCACGTCCACGGCGAGGCCAACAGGCACTCTTCCCCCATCGACACACGTCCCTGTCACAGGCACGGTGCCCTCCCACACTTCCACGCCATGGACCAAGACCACTCAAGCCCACGGCTCCGCCAGCACCGCCAAAACCTCCAGCTCCTTCGTGCCACCCCCATCAGCACCAGCCCACTCGGGGACCACATGGGCTCCACGCACCACCATCTCCCCCAAGCCCACCAGTAGAGGGACAGGCACCCCCGTGACACACAGCGCCACAGCCACCGCCATCCCCGGACCCCAAACGCCCTTCACCACTCACTCCGTCCCCACGGCTTCTCTGTCCACCACGTCCCACACCACACGTCCGCCCACGGGAACATCCTCCCGGACCACCAACAATGCCCCAACCCCGTCACGACCCCACAGCACTCTTTCCACTCATGGCGCACACTCTGCCACCTCCTCTGTCACTCCAACGTCTCACCGTGTTATCACCCCGACCGGCCCAGACGCCCACACTTCCACGTCCACGGCGAGGCCAACAGGCACTCTTCCCCCATCGACACACGTCCCTGTCACAGGCACGGTGCCCTCCCACACTTCCACGCCATGGACCAAGACCACTCAAGCCCACGGCTCCGCCAGCACCGCCAAAACCTCCAGCTCCTTCGTGCCACCCCCATCAGCACCAGCCCACTCGGGGACCACATGGGCTCCACGCACCACCATCTCCCCCAAGCCCACCAGTAGAGGGACAGGCACCCCCGTGACACACAGCGCCACGGCCACCGCCACCCCCGGACCCCACACTCCCTTCACCACTCACTCCGGCCCCACGGCTTCTCTGTCCACCACGTCCCACACCGCACGTCCGCCCACGGGAACATCCTCCCGGACCACCAACAATGCCCCAACCCCGTCACGACCCCACAGCACTCTTTCCACTCATGGCGCACACTCTGCCACCTCCTCTGTCACTCCAACGTCTCACCGTGTTATCACCCCGACCGGCCCAGACGCCCACACTTCCACGTCCACGGCGAGGCCAACAGGCACTCTTCCCCCATCGACACACGTCCCTGTCACAGGCACGGTGCCCTCCCACACTTCCACGCCATGGACCAAGACCACTCAAGCCCACGGCTCCGCCAGCACCGCCAAAACCTCCAGCTCCTTCGTGCCCACCCCATCAGCACCAGCCCACTCGGGGACCACATGGGCTCCACGCACCACCATCTCCCCCAAGCCCACCAGTAGAGGGACAGGCACCCCCGTGACACACAGCGCCACGGCCACCGCCACCCCCGGACCCCACACTCCCTTCACCACTCACTCCGGCCCCACGGCTTCTCTGTCCACCACGTCCCACACCGCACGTCCGCCCACGGGAACATCCTCCCGGACCACCAACAATGCCCCAACCCCGTCACGACCCCACAGCACTCTTTCCACTCATGGCGCACACTCTGCCACCTCCTCTGTCACTCCAACGTCTCACCGTGTTATCACCCCGACCGGCCCAGACGCCCACACTTCCACGTCCACGGCGAGGCCAACAGGCACTCTTCCCCCATCGACACACGTCCCTGTCACAGGCACGGTGCCCTCCCACACTTCCACGCCATGGACCAAGACCACTCAAGCCCACGGCTCCGCCAGCACCGCCAAAACCTCCAGCTCCTTCGTGCCACCCCCATCAGCACCAGCCCACTCGGGGACCACATGGGCTCCACGCACCACCATCTCCCCAAGCCCACCAGTAGAGGGACAGGCACCCCGTGACACACAGCGCCACGGCCACCGCCACCCCGGACCCCACACTCCCTTCACCACTCACTCCGGCCCCACGGCTTCTCTGTCCACCACCTCCCACACCCCACGTCCGCCCACGGGCACATCCTCCCGGACCACCAACAATGCCCCAACCCCCACACGACCCCACAGCACTCTTTCCACTCATGGCGCACACTCTGCCACCTCCTCTGTCACTCCAACGTCTCACCGTGTTATCACCCCGACCGGCCCAGACGCCCACACTTCCACGTCCACGGCGAGGCCAACAGGCACTCTTCCCCCATCGACACACGTCCCTGTCACAGGCACGGTGCCCTCCCACACTTCCACGCCATGGACCAAGACCACTCAAGCCCACGGCTCCGCCAGCACCGCCAAAACCTCCAGCTCCTTCGTGCCACCCCCATCAGCACCAGCCCACTCGGGGACCACATGGGCTCCACGCACCACCATCTCCCCCAAGCCCACCAGTAGAGGGACAGGCACCCCCGTGACACACAGCGCCACGGCCACCGCCACCCCCGGACCCCACACTCCCTTCACCACTCACTCCGGCCCCACGGCTTCTCTGTCCACCACGTCCCACACCACACGCCCCCACGGAACATCCTCCCGGACCACCAACAATGCCCCAACCCCGCCACGACCCCACAGCACTCTTTCCACTCATGGCGCACACTCTGCCACCTCCTCTGTCACTCCAACGTCTCACCGTGTTATCACCCCGACCGGCCCAGACGCCCACACTTCCACGCCCACGGCGAGGCCAACAGGCACTCTTCCCCATCGACACACGCCCCTGTCACAGGCACGGTGCCCTCCCACACTTCCACGCCATGGACCAAGACCACTCAAGCCCACGGCTCCGCCAGCACCGCCAAAACCTCCAGCTCCTTCGTGCCACCCCCATCAGCACCAGCCCACTCGGGGACCACATGGGCTCCACGCACCACCATCTCCCCCAAGCCCACCAGTAGAGGGACAGGCACCCCCGTGACACACAGCGCCACGGCCACCGCCACCCCCGGACCCCACACTCCCTTCACCACTCACTCCGGCCCCACGGCTTCTCTGTCCACCACGTCCCACACCGCACGTCCGCCCACGGGAACATCCTCCCGGACCACCAACAATGCCCCAACCCCGTCACGACCCCACAGCACTCTTTCCACTCATGGCGCACACTCTGCCACCTCCTCTGTCACTCCAACGTCTCACCGTGTTATCACCCGACCGCCCAGACGCCCACACTTCCACGCCCACGGCGAGGCCAACAGGCACTCTTCCCCATCGACACACGCCCCTGTCACAGGCACGGTGCCCTCCCACACTTCCACGCCATGGACCAAGACCACTCAAGCCCACGGCTCCGCCAGCACCGCCAAAACCTCCAGCTCCTTCGTGCCACCCCATCAGCACCAGCCCACTGGGACCACATGGGCTCCACGCACCACCATCTCCCCAAGCCCACCAGTAGAGGGACAGGCACCCCGTGACACACAGCGCCACGGCCACCGCCACCCCGGACCCCACACTCCCTTCACCACTCACTCCGGTCCCACGGCTTCTCTGTCTACCACGTCCCACACCACACGTCCGCCCACGGGAACATCCTCCCGGACCACCAACAATGCCCCAACCCCGTCACGACCCCACAGCACTCTTTCCACTCATGGCGCACACTCTGCCACCTCCTCTGTCACTCCAACGTCTCACCGTGTTATCACCCCGACCGGCCCAGACGCCCACACTTCCACGTCCACGGCGAGGCCAACAGGCACTCTTCCCCCATCGACACACGTCCCTGTCACAGGCACGGTGCCCTCGCACACTTCCACGCCATGGACCAAGACCACCCAAGCCCACGGCTCTCTCTGGCCCTCCCAGTCACCTTCATTCTCCCCTACTGCCCCCCCTTCTGCTCTGCCCACCACCTCCCCTGTCCTTGTGTCTCCCCTTCCCTCTCATGGCCCCACCCCAAGCCCCACTGCCTTCCTGTCCACGCCGAGGACCTCGGCCAGCACCCCTGCACCCACCACTCTCTTTTCCCAGTCCTCCACCATACAATTCACCCCTCTCACCACTCGCGTTCCTGGGCCTAGTCTCATGTCATCCACGCTGGGTACGACCACCATCCCGAGTTCTCCAGCCACCAACCTCACCACCAGGCATCCTAGCACCGCAGGGCTGCTGAGCACTGTTTTTCTGACCAGCTCCATCACGGCGCAGGGGAGCTCCTCATCCCCCACTGGGGGCACTGCTGTCTCCACTCTCATCACATCTGTGCCCAGACCCCCCGGTAAGTGACATCTCTACAGCCCACCCTAGTGACCCTCAGCGCACAGGTTCCTCCTGGCCCTGCCTCTCCATTGCGGGCTGCGCTCTGGGTCACACCACGGAGTCCCTGCTTTTTATTGTCCGCTTGCACTGCCTGGTGACATCTGGGCTCTGCCGTTGCCTCCTGCCTATCCCCACTCTGCTGTGCTCCCTTCACGCACTCCCCAAAAGCCTTCTCCTGTGGACCGCTGGGCAGCTGTGCACAGACTTCAGGTGACACACGCCCTGGTCGGAGCCCCAGTTTTGCCTCTGACCATTTGTATGCTTAGGGCATGAGTGTAGGTCTCAGCTCCGTTGTCCCCAGCTGTGCCCTGGGGGTGTCTGAGTCACAGCTCCCCCACCATACCTCCCCACACCTCCGCGCTCTCTAACCTGTTCTCTGCCACAAACTCCTCCATGTCCTTGGGAGCTTTCTCAGCTTCCACGATGGGGCTCCAGCTCCTTGCTGCCCTCCTCCCCAGGCACCTCTCCAGTGTGGTGGAAATGGGCGTCTGGCCTCCCCCACGTGGCCCCCTTTCCCACCTCTCATCCTGTACCTGGCTCTCTGGTACCCCCCTCCTCTCCCTCATTCCCTGTTGCAGTCAGAGGTTAGGGCTGGTGAAGACCCGGGGTTCAACTATTCCCCCCTCCTCCAGGATGCAGAAAGGGAACAAAAGCTAACAGGCCATGCCTCAGCCCAGGTGACAGCTGGGGGCTAAGCTGGGCCGAGTGGCAGGGCTCCCGCCTCCCACTGTCAGTGTGGCCCAGGCCTCAGCCCTGCAGCCCCCTCCGGGCTGGTCCTGTGCCCTCCTATGCCCCGGCCTGCCTGAGCCCAGCCCTGTCCATCAGGGATGCCCCTCCCCTCCCTCCTGGATGTTCCCTCCATGGCATGTGTCAGCTGCACCAGGCTCCCCCTCACATAGGCCCTGGCCTCCCCCAGACAGGAATGTCTGCAATAATCCATTTTCTCCTATGGGACAAGGGCTGGGTACAGACTGTCCACGGGGAGGGGACCAGGAAGCAGCGTGAGGGAACCAGAGGGGTAGATCTGGCCGGGACAGCTGGGGGCAATGGGGACTGAGGGACACACCCAGAGTCCTGTCCCCACCAGGCTTCTCATCCCCACCTCTGGTGAAGCAGGCTAGGTGGGGGCTCGAGGGCCCAGGAAGGTCTTAGACGTGGGCAGGGCGGGAAACACGGTAGACTGTCCAGTCTTGGCTCAGGAAACCCCTTTCACTTTTTAATTCAACTTCCACACTGGCAGGTCCTAATGGTAACGCTGCTCTGCCAGCTGCCAGGGGGCCCTAGGGGGCTTGCCCACATGTCTGTCCACGGGGACGGATGCAGGTTGGGGCACACGGCAGGGTCCATATGGGGAGCACAGACCCCTGCAGCGGGATCTCCTGTGGCGACACTGACATCCTGCCCTCACCCCTCCCGTGACCACAGATTGGTGTTGGCTGGGAGGGGAGGTGGCTGGGGAGGCTGGGGGCCAACGGGGGATAGGCCTCATACTCTGAGAAAGCCCCTGATCTGGGCGGGGGGGGGGGGGGGGAGGTGGAGAACAGCAGGCTTTGTTCTGGCAAAGCTGTGAGGTCTGAGATCAGAGGGGCTTGAACAAGGGGAGACAGCCTGGGGTGGGGCCCAGGGAAAGTGCCAGTGGGGACCCCCTTGCGGGATCCAGTCCCACCCAAGTAATCATGTGCGGCTAGCTCACGGGGCCGCCGTTGCCCCCACCTTGCACAAAGGGCTGTCAGAGCCAGGTGCACCCATCCCGCCATCTCGAGGGTCAGGCAGAGCCCACAGAGGCTGCAGCCGCCCTCTCGACATGCCCTGGGGCTGGCGTCCGACCACCTGCCTCTCACCCCCAGAAGCCTGCAGCGTGAGGCAGCTAGAGGAGGAGGTGACCTACCAGGGATGCACAGCCAACGTGACAGTGACCCGCTGCCAAGGCGTCTGCACCTCCTCGGTCAGGTGAGCTGTGCGATCTGGCGGGTGGCTTCCGTCCAGGGCCGGGCCCCGAGCTTGGAACCGGCCTCGTCCAACTGGCAGGGCCACCCATGAGCTCCCGTCCTGCTGACTCGGGCCCACAGCTGACCATCTGAGGGCTGGGAAGTCAGCAAGAGGCAGCCATGGCCTGAGGGCCCCGCCTGGAAACTCAGGCCTGGCCCCTCGCGGCAGCGGCCGGGAGGGGTGTGCGCCCTGAGGCTGTAGCCCTGACTGCGCACCCTGCCCTGCCCTGGGCTCTTCACAGCTTCAACACGGACACCAACCAAGTGGACGCCCAGTGCAGCTGCTGCTACCCCACTGGCTCCTATGAGAAGCAGCTGGAGCTGCCCTGCCCAGACCCGGCGGCACAGGGCGGCTGGGTGGTACTCACACTGCGCGTGTTCACTGGCTGTGCCTGCAGTGCCCGGCGCTGTGGGGACTAGGAGGCAGCCCCTGAGAGGACGAGGTGGCGCCCGACCCCCAGCAGCCCCTCTGGCATGGCCCCAGGCAGCTCCCGCAGGCACATGCGGGGTGACCCTGACCCAGCCCGACAGGCTGCCGTGAACTGCTGGCCTCCTAGCCTTCGAGGGCAACTGCCCAGCCCCACCAGTATGGGACCCTGGGGATGGCCTGAGAAGTGGACACCGGGGCGGGAAGGCCTGGGGAGAGGGGCTCCCAGGCAATGACAGGCAGGGAAGAGGCTCAGGGCAGCAGCGATGGCAGCAGCGATGGCAGCAAGGACGGGCAGGGGCCGTACAGTCAGGGGCCGGGGCAGCGCGAGGGCAGATGCAGGTGCCGTCAGCACCGACACCGGTCCCTGGCAGAGCTCACCCTGGGGGGGTGGGGGGGCATCCCAGCTGCCCTGCATGACGAGCCACCTGTAAGCAGACGAGAAATAAACAGGCACTGTCAAGGCAAGAGGCTGTGAGCTCTGCTGCTGTTGTCGCCCGCGTCCCCTGGGCATTTGTGAGCCTTGACCCACACCTCGCCACAGGGCTGGGCTGGACATCAGCCTGGGCAGGAAGGGACGACGCCACAGGCCAGGGCCACCCACAGAGGGTCCTCTCGCACTCTTCGGCCACCTCCAGGGTCCCTGCCTCGCTCAGGACTGTCCTGAGAAGCCCTCCACCCTGAAGCCCCATGTGTGGTTGGGGTCACCCCCTTGTGAGCTATGTGCCTTGTTCCCCAGGAAGAAATCCCTGGTCACACTTGTCCCTTAGACCCGAAGCCTCCAGAAGGCAGGACAGGCCAACACGACTGGACTGGGGAGGACTGAGCCGGGTGCAAAGGCGAGATGACCCCACAGGCTCGACTGCACACCCTGAGCCCCCACGGAGCACAAAAGGCATGTCATCTCCCACACCTAGGTTTCTGCCTGTCACCTAGGCAACCACGTCCTGGAGGACAGCCCCACCCAGGGCAAGCACCTGGCTGGGTCCTTGGGGAGACAGCCAGTGAGGCCCAAGGATGGGCCTTGAACTGCCTGCAGGGTCCTTTCCCCCCAAACCCCCCACACGTCCCCGTCACTGTCCTTTCCCCCCAAACCCCCCACACGTCCCCATCACTGTCCTTTCCCCCCAAACCCCCCACACGTCCCCGTCACTGTCCTTTCCCTCCAAACCCCCCACACGTCCCCGTCACTGTCCTTTCCCCCCAAACCCCCCACACGTCCCCGTCACTGTCCTTTCCCTCCAAACCCCCCACACGTCCCGTCACTGTCCTTTCCCCCAAACCCCCACACGTCCCCATCACTGTCCTTTCTCCCCAAACCCCCACATGTCCCATCACTGTCCTTTCTCCCCAAACCCCCCACATGTCCCATCACTGTCCTTTCCCTCCAAGCCCCCTGCACGTCCCCGTCACTGTTCTTTCTCCCCAAACTCCCCACACGCCCCTGTCACTGTCCTAGCTGCCCCCTCTGGAAGGAACAGACTGCACGATGGTCTGCCCCCTGCACGGTGCTGGCACAAAGCCCCAGCGGGTGTCCTTGCCCGTGCGCCAGGGAGGCGCTCACAGGAGAGCACCGCAAAGCAAGCGGCCCACAGGGCAGAGCCGGAACCCCGTGCACTGTCCAGCAGCTAGTGAAAGCCCAGCAGTGTCACTTTGATGGCTCCCGGCCACGCCAGCGGTGTGCACCGTAGGCCAGGTGCTGCCGGCTGTTTGTGTCCAGCTAAGGACGCTGCTAACACAGACGGCACATGGAGGAGGTGTAGGTCTCCTAGGACCACGCGGACCGCGGGCCACACACTGAGTGGAGGTGTCTGCAGGCTGTGCTCCCCTGCAGTGGCTGCAGCACGGGCCCCACGGGTCCGTGGCCTCTCTCCAAGGAGCCATGAAAGCAAGGGGCCTTCAGTGCCAACAACAGACGCAGCTGCCAGCCTACACCTGCAGCCCTCCCAGTGGCGGCCCACTAGCAAGACGTGGGCCCCGCTCACTCCTAAGTCGGTACCTAGGGCTGTAGGCGTGCGGGGTGACAGCCCTGAGAGCCAGGTGATGGGGACGGCATGCAGAGGGCGAGCTGCAGCCTGCTGACCACACACAGGCCGAGGTCTGCAGCACTGGCTGCCATCGGGAGCCCGTGAAAAGTGCGGCCGACAGCATACGGCCACCGACAGGGAAGAGCAGCTCGCCTTCCGCTCCTCTGCGCTGGTCACGTTTACCCTCCCAACACAAACGGGAACCAGTCCTCAGGCACTATGGTGACCGTGTGCTTATCTGAAACCCAAGATGAGTGACGTCAGCTGCACACCCTCTGGAGCCACCAGGAACCCGTCCCTGCGCCGCGGGCAATCCGATGGTGTTACAAACACCCTTAAGAACACAGAGCAGTGAAGGGGAACAGTGAAATCTAGCCAGGATACATGGTTCTACGGATAGGCGTGACATCATGACAACACAAGTGTTTCTAAGCCCTGGACTGAGAACCCCGCCCCGGAGCAGCCGTGTCAGTCCTGCAGCCCACGTGCGCTGAGCTCACGCACCAGAGCCTGGCCAGAGCACTAGGCCACTCGAGGACTGGGTCGTGCGGCTCCTGAACCCGGCACCACTCACTGAAACAGCCCGACGGCCCGGTGAAGAGCCAGCTCACTACCCACAGTGCTGGGCCTCCTCCCCCAGAATCAAGAGATGAACCGGCAGCACCAGGGCAGTGGCATTCCAATCACATTGCCAAAACATGGCCATTTACATTCAAACTTCTAATTTCCCTTTAATTTGTAGACTTAACCACAGAACTGTCTTGATTTCTATAAAAACTGATCCGAGGAGACACGCGTCCTCCTCACTTGGCAGGCCGGCTGCAGTCCGGGCAAGCCTTTTCTTCGTAACTGCTCACTTGTACCCCCATCCACGCCCAGAGGGGCGGCCTGCACTGTGTCCAAGGACGATGGGGGATTCACGTGCAGCACGGCTGTGAGGACATGTGACGAGCGAGGCAGGCACATGGGCCTGGGCCTCTGTCCGCGTCAGTTAGAACTGATCCGACAGCAATTCACACAGTCTCTGGGAGACGGTCTCCTTGCTTGTCCGCAGTGTGAGCCGGTACATCTGAAACAGAGCACAGCGGGTCAGTGGCTGCACCGGGGCCGGACCAGACGGCCCTCAGCACAACCCTGGGGGCAGCAGACAGCCTCGTGGCCAGGCCCCACCTGGGGCCACTTGCACTCCACCTGTTTGGCCCTTCTCTGCAGGCCCCACCGTTTTACAAAGACTCGAGCATGCAACACGCGTCCAGAAGCTAAAATAAGGCCTGACAGTGGCGAGTTCCAGTGGCAGGAGGAGCCGCTGGGAGTGGTTAATTCCAGCCACTCTGGAAAGTAATCTGGCAGCTTCCTGCAAAGCTAATGGTGCATGTGCCTGTGATCCAGCAATTCCACGTTGGTGTCCCCCCACGTGGTGTCTCTGTTTTCAGAAATGAAAACACGTGTCCGCACAAAGGCCATGCAGCCAATTCAGCATGGCCCGGACTGAATGGCCCACAGGTCCGTCCACAGGGGGCAGAGGGCTGCCCCACGACCACTAGCCACACTAGGACCGACCGTGGCACACACAGCAGCACGTGGCGGGCGCCAAGGCAGCTGCTCCCAGGGCGGCCAGAGCTGATGGAAAGGAGCTTCTGGGGCGATGCAAGTGTCACGTGTGTCACAGGCGCACATGTCTGTCAACTCATCAAACTACCAGACTTAGGACCTACACATCTCACTGTGTATAAATTATACCACAGTAAAAGCAACGGAAGTGTATTTAGTAGTTTCCTCAAGAGGCCTGACCTGGGCTTGCAGGTTGGGCTCCAGACGCAGTAAACAACCAATCTGGGTGCTCTTTGTGTGGATGATGCCGGCGCCCACAAAATTCGCAGGATTAGGGTCGACTTCCTCAAGGAGCGCAGCACCAAATCCAATGATCTGTGCGAAAGAAACGGGGGAGTTGGGACACTGGTGGCGGCTGAGGGTGAGAAGGCAGTCGGCTCCCTCAAGAGCACAGCAGTGGCCCGACCTGGGGACGCCGGGGACAAGGCAGTCACCTTGGCTTTGGTGATTTCTGTGTCCATTGGATGCTTTGCCTTGAAAATGTTCTGGACTTCTTGTTGGGGACTGCGGGGAACAAAGACAAGTGTCCCCTCAGCGGAGTCACAGACAAAAGGCCCCCCCTGCACCCCCACAGGAGGGTGGGCTTACTTGCTCAGCTGCTTCCAACGCTGAAAGAAATCCTGAGAAGCCATCTCGGTGGGCTGGAAAAACTTGTTGAGTGTGATGGGCAGCTTCACGGACACGTTCTGAAAGGTGCCCCCATACCTGCAATCAATAGAGACGTGCTGAGAAGACACACAGATAGCAGAGGACCGGGAACCCTGCGGCAGAGCCAGCCCCCATCCCGTGTGCAAACCTCCAGGGCACAGGGAGGGTCCAGGTAAAAGAGGCAGGGCTCTAGCCCCCTGCCAGAAGGGACTGTCCTGTCAACAGGGCGGGCAGGCTGTCCCAGAGGTGGCACTGAGCCACCGAGAGGCTCGCTCCATCTGGCTCAATGTGCAACATCACTTACAGACAAGGACCGATGCCAGGCCTGGGACTGCTCCTATGAGTCGGGGGACGTGCCTCCCACCGAGCGCTGCAGGGCTGCCCAAACCCCCAGCGGGCCCCGGGCAGGATGCCCGACTCAGGACTTCCTCCACCACCTCACTTCTCCCCTCAGTCCATTGCCTACAACTCCAAGTTAGTTTAAATTGCATCGGGTTTCTACCTTTTTCCATGGAACTATTAACAAAAAAAGTCTGTCTACAAAATGCAACAAAAATGTTTAAGGTTTGAAAACGTGCTTTGCAAACACTCCACAGGGACTGGCCAACTATATGCACTCCTGTCGCTACTGAAAGTAACGGGAATGAGCCAGCGGCAACACAAAACATCATCGTTCTCAGAAACATAAGCACAGTGCTATGTATCCTCAGAGTACAACTGTGCAAAAAGACACACGCAAATGAGAACGTGTGGGGGCCCCTCCCCTGCAGCTGCCTTCCAGAATAGCAGGCCAGGCAGCGGCCCCCAGCCCACGTGGCAGGCCCCCCCATGTGTCAGCTCGAAAGCACCGGGCCTTGGGAAGATGACACGACCACCAGAAGCGCAGTGCTGGCCCATCCCCATCACCTGCACACACTCTGTAGCCGGTGCTGTCACGTACATGGCAGTGCTGGCACCCACCTGGGCCCCGCGGCGCTCGGCACAGCCGCCGAGGCTCAGCGAGGACACAGCACCCGGGGACCACCCACCTGAACTGGATGTTGAGGACGGGCGCCTCCGTGAAGTCCGACACGCACTCTATGTTCACCGCCTGCCGCACCTGGGCGCCACCGTCCACCGTCGGGTCCACGGGCTTGGTCTGCAGGCTCAGAGGTGTCCAGGTCAAGGCCATCACAACATGGGAAGTGGGCGCGAGGTGAGAAAGCGCTGCGGCCCCCAGGCCCAGAGCTTTCTAGAAGGGAGCCGGGTAAGAGCAGAGCTCACACGCCTCACCTTGGACAGAACCTTCACTACGGCTTGTCCTACATACATTCTTCTTAACTCTATTCAGAAACACTTAGCTTTCACAGGCTTTGCTTAAAACATGCTTTTCTCAGGATAAACACCGGTTGGCCTGAGCACAGTAAGGTTTCTCAGGGAAGCAGCGCCCTCCTCTGGTGGAGCGGGAGCCCCACTCACCACTTCACTGGTCCACCCAGCCTGGGAGGGAGAGACATTTGGACGCCAAAGCTCACGTTAGATAGCAGAGTTCTAGTTCCATTGCTGACATTTACTGGGGACAACGTCAGTCTGTCCCCAGTGTGTGGCATGTGGTCCCAGCACTCCCCACCCACCACCCCGTGCACTCCAGCTGCCTCTGGTCTGGGAGACCCCAGAAAAGGAAGCCAGAGCTAGAGGGGCTTCAGGGAAAGAGAGTGACTGACACACCAGGAGCAGATGGCTGCACATTATTTCTACCAATCAACCACTCTCTGAGGTGCGGTCCCCTGAGGTTCCTGCAGCACCTGGAAATGTGTTCCTATTCTGATTTTAAAAAGAAAACCTTCCTCAGCACCCTCCTCTAAATCCCAGACGGCTGGCTGCCTGTCAGGGGCGTGGGGGAAACGGGACCAAGGATATTAGCCTGAAGGTCGTCCGAACAGATTAGTGTTGGAGTGAAATTTAAGAACTGCGTGGAGGTCTTATTACCGTAAAATATAAACATCCGACCTAGAAGGAAACAAAAACCGTTTGTTTGACACATGGTCTCACATATTGATAGGAAAAACAGAGCAGACACGTGCGCACACACTCCACTGAATCTGACCGAATGCTGTGCCCGCCACCACAGTGGGACCCAACCCCACGCCCCCACCCAGGTGGCTCCTGCTCTCCAGCACCCTGGGTGTGTGGCTGCCCGTTGCACAGCCCTGTGGGAACAAGAAGCACACAGGAGCCCCTGTGCCTTCTCCATGACACCAGAGCCCATGGTGGCCCCACCCTGCATGGACACGGGGTACTGGCTCCAAGGTGGTGCCCAGGGACTCCATATGGGCAAATATTTAGGACGCAGCACCATCTCCTGTTATTAGGTAGGTGCAAAAGTAATTGCGGTTTTTGCAATGACTTTTAATCTTTTAAACTGCAATTACTTTTGCACCAACCTAATACTTAGCTCACAGCAGGGATCTTTAAACAAATGTCTGTGAACATTTTTACACCGTTTGAACTCAGAATGGGAAGTGACCTTCAGGTATCCTGAAGGGACAGCAGTTCAGCATCACATCCCACTATTTAAATCACCATCACCAAACTTGAGTGGACACCCCCCCCCCACGGCCCAGAGCTTCACACCTTAATCAAAGCAGGAAGAAAATGTCAGATCCCTTTTCAAAGCAGGATTTCCCACGTAAGTGACCTCCCCGTGAATCCTCACAACACCCCTAAAAGATCCCCAGAAGGCAGATGTACAGTTTTTCTCCTTTTTTTTCACACTTTCCCTTGTTCTTACTGCCGAGAAAGCACTGAGTCCTCACAAGACTCAGCCATGGCGCCCGAGAGGGAGGTGGGGCCGCTGTTGGCCAGGGGGGCCCTTCGGCGGCAGCCTCACGGCCCAGGGGGCATAACCCTGAACAGCGGAACTCCAAAGCTGCTTTTTTAAATTGTGGTAAAGTTCGCAGCGCGTAAAACTTGCCACCTTAACCAGGTTTAAGCGCACAGCTCAGGCATCAGGCACATTCACACTGTTGTGGCACCGTCACCACTGTCATCTCCAGAACTTTCCATTGTCCTAAACTGACACTCTGACCCCATTGAGAACTCACTCCCCTCCCCTCCCCCAGCCCCGCACCACCATCTACTTCCTGTCTCTGAATCTGACTCCTCTAGGGACCTCGTGTGATGGGGCACACAGGATGTGTCCCTCTGTGTCTGGCTTGTTTCACTCAGCACAGTGTCCTCCAGGTCCATCCACGTTGTAGCAGGTGTCAGGCTGTCCTCCTTTTAAGGCTGGGTGACACTCCAGTGTGTGGAGGGACCACGTTTCCTAAATCCTCCGTCCGTGGACACCGGGCTGCTTCCATGGTCCGTTGCTGAAAATGCTGCTGTGAATGTGGGGTGCAGATGGCTCCTGGAGGCCCTGCTCTCACCGCTTTTGGGGATGTACCCGGAAGTGGGGTGGCTGGGTCACATGTGATTCTGTTTAAGTGCTGGAGGGACCGCCCGTGTCCCCACAGGAGCGGCTCCGTGTCACACTCCCGGCAGCAGCGCCTCATCTCCGCCAACACCTGTTACTTTGCTCTTCAGACGCAGCCGTTCTGACCGGCTGAGGCGGCCTCACTGTGGTTTCAGCTGCAGCCCCCGATGGCCGGTGGTGCTGCTCATCCTTCCGTGTGTTGCTGGCCATCTGCACGTCTTCCTTAGACGAGGGTGAGTTCACGTCTTTGGCCCATATTCTAACTAGGCTGCTTGTTTTTCTGTTGTTGCCTTGGAGTACTCTATGTATGTTGGAAACTAAACCCTCCTCAGATATGTGACTTGCAAATATTTTCTCCCCATAATTTCTAAGAGAAGTTTCCATTAAGTAATTAAAACACATACCTAAATTCTGCCGAAATTCAGACTTAAGTCCAATCTGAAGCAACTGGTTTTCAAATAACACACCATTATTTTTACAGACAAACCTAGGAGAAAAGGGACAGTTATGTGAGTCACTCAAAGCCACCCACTGAAAATACAAAGGTTTGCTCTGAAAAAGGGTTTAGTGAACACGAAGGCCAAAACAACCTCTCAGGGACACGAGGCAAGGGAAAAGTAGAGAAATGGCCCAGATACCACTAGAGCGGCCACAAGATGGAACATGAGCAGAGAGCAGTGACCAAGCAGCCTGAGAGTGAGCGTGGGACAGGTCAGACCTCTGCTGTTCAGGGAAGCCCCAGGCAGCAGCTGGCAGCTGGACCAGGCACAGGCACGCCCCCTTCAGGTGGGACCAGGGCTCTCCCATCTGACACCCATCGCTGAGCTCAATCCTGGGGACAGTCACCAGCATCCTATCCGGGCTATCCAGACACTCAAGCCACCCCACTCGGCAGTATGGCCTGCCCCTCCCCCGCAATACGGGGTGACTTTGTACTGCACAGGGAGTCCAGGCCTTTGCTCACTACATGGTGTCTACACCACACAGAATTAGGGGGAAATAAAATAACGTGTGTGTTAGTTTTTACTTGTATTAGGAGTTTGCAGTGTTCTGGTCTCCCCCAACACAAATCACAACTCTACAGGGAACTGGCACAAAAACAAGGGACACGGGAGAGGTACGGGTCCCGCAGCAGGAGCCCGCCATGCCCTACTCCTCAGTGGGCAGGGGAAGGGAAAGGCAGTTCAGACGGGTGGCCACTGTCCATACAGGGCCTTCCACGGCGCCCAGGAGCCTGAGACCGACGGTCTGTGGCAGCAGCCCCCACACCACCATCCCCAACCGCATGCTGTGGGAGCATGAAGCCAGTGACACCTGTGTGTGTCCTGTTGGGTATAAGCTTTACCGTGGCACCCACCCTCGAGGGCGAGGGTCGCTCGTCAGTATCCTGTCGTATCCACTGGGCCACCAGTGGAAGCCGGGCCAGGGTCTGATGGCAGGCAGAGACAGCGAGACAGGTGAGCCTGGCTCCACCCTCTGCGTCCACTCACCGCGACACCAAGGGCCACAGCTGCCCCCCACCTGCTCCAGTCCTCCAGATGACATGACAGGCTCTCTACCCAGCTTGAGATATATACAAAGTACCCAGGTAAAATGCATCCATTTGGTGCACACAACCTTCAAAACACATCTGAGAACGTGCGACCAAGGCCCAGGAATCGACCACAGGGACCCAGGTGCTCCTGGACTCCCACAGACCGAGAAGCCACCGAGGCTGTGGAGCCCCTGGACACACAGCCCAACTTGCACCTGATCCGCCTACGAAGGGCCAGCCCACTGCGCCCGTCCAGAGGCAGGGCTGTGTGCACAGAGCACAGTGGAAACTGACAGGGCCGTGTGCACAGAGCACAGTGGAAACTGACAGGGCCGTGTGCACAGAGCACAGTGGAAACTGACAGGGCCGTGTGCACAGAGCACAGTGGAAACTGACAGGGCCGTGTGCACAGAGCACAGTGGAAACTGACAGGGCCGTGTGCACAGAGCACAGTGGAAACTGACAGGGCCGTGTGCACAGAGCACAGTGGAAACTGACAGGGCCGTGTGCACAGAGCACAGTGGAAACTGACAGGGCCGTGTGCACAGAGCACAGTGAAAACTGACAGGGCCGTGTGCACAGAGCACAGTGGAACCTGACATCTGTCGTGGAAATGGAAGGGCATCCACTGAGTGACTGACAGCAGCCACCTAATAGTCAACGTCTGGTTGCTTGGTTGGCTTTTTTAAAGGGTCATCTCAACCAAAAGGTGACCCTGTGGAATTCTGGGTTAATGAGACCACTCTGGAAGGCCCAAGGGAGTGTGGCTGTGGGAGGCGAGAGGAGTGCGTGCCCGAAGCACTCAGCACCCCCCAAATCCACACCAGACCCCAATCAGCCTTTGCTGCAGCCACATCAAGGCCCCGATCGCCCAACCCTTGCGCACCCACTGAAGCGTCTGGGCCGGCCTGCAACACAGCACAAGGCTGCAGGCTACAACAGGCTGCCGCCCACTGGCACCTTCCGCCATCTGACAGGAACCCCGTGGGTCACCTGAGGCACTTCGGCCATAGCCCCGCTGAGCCAGCGAACGCAAGCTCCCAGGAGCCTGCAGTCACACCCCCAGACTGGGATGGCCAGTGGGGAGCCGGCACTCTCCCTACACACACGCTGCTCCAGCACAGAAAGGCCTGGCGCCCTGGGGTCTACAGTGCTTTTCAGTCTAAACTCAGCTGCTCTGAAAGCAGTTAAGGGCCTGTTCCGGCCGAGACAGGCACCCTGTTCAACTGCAAACCTGCACTTGTCAGTCACCTCTCACAAGCAACCGCAAGTATAACTGCATGTGGGAGGCATGAGGAGACTGGACAGACTGTAAACCAAAGAACGCCGCTATCGTCACAGCAACCGAGGACAAGGGGCCGCTGCTGGAAGATTCACTTTCATAGGGGACAGAACCCGCACCTGCTCTCCAAGGACGGAAAGTGTACAAAATCCACACAACAACAACAAAATCAGAAAGAACGTGCTGGGAAGGGCCGGCAGAGGGACAGGCAAAGACTTCCGGGAAAGCCGGGATCGGCTCAGGTCGGCATGCAGACACCTCCGGGAAGGGGAAAAGGCTCGGAGGGAGGAGCTGGTTCCAGGAGGAAGCAGCCTCGGACACAGGCTGTGGGATAAAGCAGCTCTCGTGCAACTGAAGACTGTTTCTGAAGAAAAGAGAAAGCTGGGTACGCGGAAGGTGGACAGAGGGGACCAACGCAGAGCAGAAAGCAGTCTGAGGAGAGGACGGGGTGCAGAGGAAAGAACACGCAGCTACAGAGGACAGTGGGCATTCTAGAAAGAACAGAGCTGGAACACGGTTAAATGTTGGCACACAAATGAACACAACTGCTACCCAGCCCGTGGGGCTTCTCGACCTGATTTCCTTCTGTTCGCGAACGTTAGCTATCTTTAGTGGAAACGGCAGTCCGTGAAGGATGGGGTACAGGGGTGGTTACAGAGCAAACCCGCCCAAGCACAGCAGATCCCTCACCTCTGCCAGTGAGGGACCTGGGAAGTACAGACGGCTGACCGGGACTGCGGGGAGGGGGTCAGGGACAGACAGGGCCCCTGTCTTCAGGAAACGGGAGATCTACTACCTGGCAAAGTTGTCCTCAGAGCCGGGAGCGAGAGGTGCGACTGCGGAGGGTGAGTCTGAGAACACATCCACCAGCAGCCCGCCGGAGGAGGCTGGGGGGCCCACGGGAGCTGGTGGCGCAGCCCCCAGTCCCAGGAGGTCTGCCGACGGAGAAGGAGTGGACTGGAAAACAGGGAAGGAGAGTCAGTGCGGAATCTTCTGGGCAGAGGCCGGCCAAGGGCAAGTGCCCACCACCCTCCCACCGCCAGGGTGCCCGCTGGGTGGGGCTGTGCGAGGTCCAGGAAGAGAGAGCGGCGGCGCCCAGAGTCAAGCCTGAGAGTCATCACACTGGGAAGGTTAGTCGCAATCTCACATGGCTGGAAAAATGACCCACATTTTTTTACAAATGTTATTTGAATTAAAAAACAAAATCTGAAAAAATGCTGCTACTAGAGAGATCAAAGAGAATGTCTGCTTTAAGCAATAAACCCATGCACGCCACCATTAACCGGAGAGCTGAAAAAGCCAGCTGTCATTCAGCGCGTTACGGTGCACTGTCTCACAGGGGAGACGGAGACCGAGGGCCTACAGAACAGACTTCCTACAAACACAATTGCTCCTGGAACCTTGGCAAAGACAAGCAAGCCGCTCCGAGACCACCGCCACACTGACCTTGGGGCTCAGATGGCAGGCGTGTCCCCAGCGGGAGCTCTGGACCACAGGCAGAAGCTCAGCCTGGGCCCTGGGCCTCGGCTGTCCACTGGCCAGGTGAATGTGTGCGGTTCTAAGGGTCACTAGGACGGTGTCTTGGGGACAACCAGGGGTGTGAGCTGTTCTGCCCTGAATCCCACTGGGCACTCAGGTGAAAATCAGCTGACACCGACCTGAGACTACCTGCTACTGCCACTTCCCTGCACTGCTATTAACGTCCCACTCGGTTTTTGCAGACACTCATCCTTCCAGGAAGGTGACAAAGCACGTTCGTCCTGCAGCCCGTGGACGCTACCCACCACCCAGCGCAACCACACTGGGAGAGCGACGTCAGCATAGATAACGGCTCGTTCCTTTTCGTCAGTGAGAGCCTGACACCAAATTTCCCAAGGGAGTCCCTGTGCGGGCAGGAGGTACCACGCATGAGTTCGATTTCGAGATCAAGAAAGTATCCGAGTCCGTGCTCTGCAGGGGTGGGGCTGAGCGGGCCAAGCGCCCTGCCAGCGCGGCAGCCCCGCCCCCTCCCGGCCAAGTGGACCCGCGGGGCACTGCTCAGTACGCGGGAGGCCCCAAGGAGCCGTGGAGAGAAGGATCACTGCAACAGGCGCGCTGCAGGAGCGTCCGGAAGAGGCCGTCTGATGGTGGCTCGCAGCCCATTCTGCGCCTCTGACAGCCCCTGCGAACACAGCGGCTCCCGACTTCTCTGTGCTAACACTGCTACGGGCAGCATGTGACCCAAGGAGGAAGAGCTGACCTCAGGGGCCTCCAGCCGTGCCTGCAGCCTGAACGGGGGTCATCCCTGCTCTGCACCTGCTGCTGTGAGGTTTGTATCACGTTCCTCAGTCACAGTTCAAATGCTTTTTCAAGTAGGAAAACCCCTGTGTCCAATGAAATCTAATATCCACCCCAAAAGTCACTGCGGACAAAAGGAAGGCTGTTCTGTTGGAGGGCCCACCAGAGGCCCCACGGCCTTTCACTGCCGCCTCCTCTCAGAGGAGTGGCCCAGGCTCCAGGGCGCCCGTCTGCACAAGTCAGCCCTCCTCATGACGGCAGAGACAGCAATTAGGACAGCAAGACGTGCCCCAGAACATGCGCGCGCGACAATCCCAGGCCCCTCCGTGCCCCAGGGGCCCTGCGCCACCATATGCTCAGACACGCGGCCACAAACACAGGCGGGACCAAGTGTGGGGAGGGCCTGGCAGGGGCCGACTGCCCAGCACGCACCACAGTGAGGCCCTGCTGGTGCCCACATGAAACCCACACAGCTGTGTGCCATTCTGAGGCAGGGCCTCCCCTCGTGAGGGTTCCAGCTGGGAGTAACCCTCCTGCTGTCCTGCTTCTCCTGCCTCAACTCCCCCTCAGCCCTGTCAGGTCTCCCCCTTCAGACGAGGTCTCTGAGCATGGGGACAAGTTAGGAGTCACATGAGTACACAGCTGCCCACAGCACTGCAGGTTCTCAACTCAGAAGGGCAGCGTCCGGTCCCAACCACGAACACTCCCCTACTAAGCACACACCTGCCAGGCACCATGTAAAGCCAAGAAGCGGGTTCATGCCTGACGTGAGAAAATGTGCTGAGCTGCCCGGGAAGGAGGCCTTCCTCCCCACACCCCACACCCAGGGCTCCCACGGGGATGTCAAACCTCACTGAGGTTTGTTTTCCAAAGTGAAGCTCACTGCTCACACCAGGGTTCAAGGAGGTTCCACCGTATTTCCACTGAGCTGCTCGGCCAAGCACCAGAGCCTGGATCCCAGGCCCTGCTACAACCCAAGGGAGGAACTGGGTACAGTGCAGCCTACAGGCCTGGCGCACGCACGTGCGTGTCTCAAGAGAAACAAGACCCATGACAGCTGTCAGAGTAGACGCTAAAGCCCTTTTCCTGCACTGGAGACCATGTGCTCTACTCACAGTCAGAGCTGCTGGACAGGAAGAAGCACCTGACCTGCCCCCGGTGCAAACCGGCCATCAGTTCTCCTGGAAGGCAGCAGTGGGGAAGCCTGCAGCCCCGCCCCAGGCCCCGCCCAGGCCCCGCCCCCGGGCCCCGCCCCCACAGGCCCCGCCCCACAGGCCACAGGGTGGTCTTCCTTCCCACACCACTGCCTCTGCAGGGCAGAGCTGCTGCTGTCTGTCCCTGGAATGGGAAGGCCCCACACCTGGTGTAACACAGATATCAGCTCACAAACCTGCACTATGTCCAGAAAGCACGTCACCTCACTAATCCAGCCTATAACCATCTCTGGCACTAGGAGGACCCTCATGAGCTCTCACAAGCAGTGTGAGCACAGGGGAGTGGGGCAGTCGCTGCCTTCAGGCTCAGGTCCACTCTGTGCCCAGGGGACAAGTTCAAAGGAACCCCATTAAGTTACTCAGGCACAAAGGGACGATGACCACTTGGAGAAAGCATGCATTTACCATTCACTCCAAATTCAATTCATCACGAAATTCAAACTGCCCAAAGCCGCAGAGCAGGCCTCAGAAGGAGACACGCTGGAGGGCCAGCCTCTGGAGAGAAGGCGTCAGGCCCTGGTGAAGGCGCCTGACCGCCAGGGGACCCCAAGTCAGGGGCCAGATGAGGTCTGAACAGAGGGCTTAGGGCATCATCGGCCTCAGGCAGGGGTGTACGAGCAAGGCGGGGAGAGGCCGGGGCCGAGCCAAGGAGCAGCAAGAGCACACTGGCACCGGCAAACCACACGTCACCTCTGAAGCTGATGTCCGTAAGTGGCATTCTTCACGTCCCTGGACCAGCTCTCCGGGCTTCCTTTCCTAGGGGCCAGGGCAGGGCTGGGGTGCCTGCTCTCCCGGAGCTCCCAGCACCCCTGGGAGAGGAAGGGCAGACAGCTCTCTGGTACCCCTGGGCCCGACAAGCACCCAGAGGGCACGCTGTCTCTCTCACCACGTCACTAATCCATAAAGGGAGATGTGCTCTGGTCCACATTTTCTAACATGGAAGTCAAGATGGGGAGGGGCTAAGAGCTGAACGGGGACCCCAGACAACAGGGTGAAAGAGCCTAAACAGAACAGTGTCTGGATGAGAACAGTTTCTGGGGTTCCAGGGAGGCACAGGTGAAGGCCTCAGGCTTGATGCCACTGCCAGGCTCATGGCACACACTTTCGTGTTCCACAAACACTCTCCCCAGTGGACAAATGCTCTGCTGGTCCCGATTCATGAGGACCGGGCATCCCGGGAGCTCATGAGGGGCCCTGACGTCAGGGAAGGACCCACCGCGGCACTGGCTGGCGTGGGCTCGGGGCCCCCATTGATGTCGGCGCCCCGCTCCCGCTTGCTGTCCTCCAGGCCCGTCACCGTGCTCGGGCCCTTCTTCTTCTTGAGCTTGGCCAGGATGGACGACTCGCGCTCGGGGAACGGGGGCATCTCCTCCAGGACAGTGGCCTGGTGGGGAGGAAGCCCAGTCAGCGTGGCCGACAGCGGCGCCCTCGGGGCAGGGACAGGCCAGCCGGCGGGCCTACCAGGATGTCGGTGCTGGCCACCGTGCTGAGCCGCAGGTACTCCACGGCCCGCTGCTGCAGCTCCACGTCCGCGTTCCTCAGCTGGCTGTCGCTACGCAGCACGTCCTGGATGGTGGCCTTCACCTCCGGAAACAGGTTCACGAACTTGATGTAGGTGGACAGGAGCAGCGCCCTGGTGGGCACGCTGCACAGGTGGAACTTGGAGTGCAGCAGGCTGAACTGGATCAGGGGGCTGCGGTGGGCACGGGGGCAGACGGGGGGCCGACGTCACCTCCTCACCTCCTTACCCAACACCACGTCTGAGCCTGAGCCCCCGAGGGTTGCACAGGGAAGGTGAGCAAGGAGGCACCCAGGGAACCCCCACCCAACCAGGCCACTCCTGTCCAGTGAGTGCGCACGTCTCCTCTGGAACGACATTCCCACACAGTAGCCAGCCCTGTATTTTGACTAGCACCCCAGCTTCTGTGCAGCTTGAAGGGACACAGCTGTCAGGCCGGTGGAAGGGGTCTTGCTCTGAGCTGCCCCGGTGAGCGCGTCAGACCGTCCACGCGAGAACCACAAGGTGCAGCCCAGCATCAGAACGCAAGGCTCACCTCACTCCCAAAGGGCATCTTACCTGGATCTTGGGTCCCCTGCTATCAGGTTCCCGAACTCCCCCAGGATGTAGCCGCCCACTTTGACCAGGTTCTCGTGGCACGCAGGGGCCTGTAGCGCCTGTGGGACGGCGAGGAGCGTGAGCCCAGCGCCTGCTCCTGGGAGGTCTTCCCTGGAGGCCCTCCTGTCAGCCCCGCCCCCTCTTGCCCCCCTCCACCCTGCAGCAGCACAGGAGACCAGATGTGGCCTCCGAAAGCTGCCATTCAGGCCCCGGGGGGGGGTGGGTGCCCTTCAGCACCCTTAGGGCTCTGCGCACAGGCAGAGCTGCCGGCCGTGGGCGCTGTGCTCAGGCGACGTCTCAGAGCCAAGAGTGTTTCACCAGTGTTAGTGACAGGCGCTCAGCCAGGCAGAGGTGGCAGCACAACTAGAGCTGGACCCTCCAGGCACAGTGCCAGGAGGAAGCAGGGAGGTCAGCCACGCCACCAGAACCACACCTGAGCCAGGGACAAGCGGGCTGTACCTCGAACACCGTCTTGGCAGCGTAGCCCTGCACGTCGTCCCGGTTGATGACTATCTGAATGACACGGTACCACACCTCTTCGCTCACATAGTCGCCGGCAATGCGGATCAGGTTGAGGATGGTGTCCACGTACCACGTGTAGTCCACGGCGTACTTCTCCGCCAAGATGGCCACCTTCAGCACCTGCAGACGACAGCCACTCAGGAAGGTGCCGCTGCCCGCAGGCCCCGCCACGGCTTCTGACTGAACCCCTGCGCCCACGCCGGTAGTGGGACACTCCCTCCAGGTTCTCAAAAGAGCCCAGAAAGTTTAAGATTCGTCAATGTAACTGAGGAAAGCCAAACCGCCCTCCAAGAATGGACACGAAAGGCCATGAGCAGAAACACACAGGAGAGACGGGACACATCTGCAGGAGGGCACGAGGCTGCCCTGACCACAGCCGCACCCGCCCTGATCCTCCCCTCTCCTGGCCACGCTGTCTGGTCTCCTCCTGCCCTGGCCACCTGTCTCCCCAGTCTCCCCTCTACTCTCCACGGAAGACCCCACTGGCTCATCTACCCCCCACGCACCCCGCAGGGCTCTGTGGGCCACATCCACTGCCCCAGGGGCTTCTGCCCAGACTGGTCCGAACCACGGCCCTCGCCTCCCAAGTCACCCTCTTCTTATAGGGAGCCCGCCCTGAGCAGCATCAGCGGCCCAGACCAGACCCTCTCCCTGGTGAGCTGCCCGCCCTCACGTGGGCACCCCCACCCTCACACCACTCCTAGCCCTCCTTTGCCCTCCCACTGTGCCCCTGACCCTGCTGCAGCCCGGACCACGCGCCTCTGCTCTACCCCCATCCCGGCCTCCAAACCGACTCTCCATAGGACCCCAAACCACCATTCCAGAACACACGCCTCCACCACCCTCAGCTCAAAACACTTCCAGACCAGAGCACACCCTGCAGCCGGGCACTTGGGGCCTCAGATGCTGGCCAGCACCCACTGCCTCCACCCGCCGTGCTGAGGCCACTCCTGCCCCAGCAGCCTCTGTGCCTGCATTGTCACCTGACAAGCCCCCCAGCTCCCCTTCGTGAGAGGCCCCCAGGCCCTGGGCTGGCCTCCATCCAACCTCACCCACACCACAGCAGGTCTGCGTCCTGCCCACCACATCCCGTCCCCGCCCACCCGCCGTGGACAGAAAGGCGCCCTGTGGGCAGAGCGTGCATATGTGTGTCCAGCAGTTGGCACAACCTCTGACACGCCCGGCCAGGTGGACGGACAGGGCACGTAGCGGGCACTTAGTGTCTGCATCACTCCATGGTTAGGACTGAGGGCGGCCGCTCATCTCCAAGGGAGCAGCAGCCAATGTGGAGCTGCCTGCCTCGCCGCCTTGAGAACCTGCGCGTCACCCCCCAGAACACACCCACCTCTGCCCACAACCCCGGACGGCGATGAGGAAGGAAGGACGCCCCAGCGACTGCAGTCCTGAGCCCGCCCACCCAGACCCCCACTGAACACCCTCTCCCCACGTGCCCTTTTCGGGGCTTCCTGCTTGGAGCCAGCTGGCCCGGCCCTGCCCGCCCCACTCCTCCCGTCTCCCCCACATGCCTCACCCTTTGTGCCTCCCCAGCCCTTTCCCAGCTGCTCGCTCCTTCCGAGAAGCCCACCAGGCTGGCTGCAGGGCAGCCCGAGCCCCTCCTCGTGAAGCCTGGACACAGGGGAATTAGGCACAGGCCGCTCAGCACTGAAGGGCCAGCACCTGGCCCTCAGCCCGGCCATGGCGATCGCCCTGAGAGTCTGACCTTACACAGCCACCCTCGGGAGCTCCTGGCCTTTCGTTCTCAAACCAGACACTGGCCCAGGAGCAACCCAGACTCACAGCTGCCTCTGACATGGGCACTCGCTCCACAGAGTTCCCATGGGGGCCTCCGTGGCACTCTGCTCCCCAGAACGACAAAGAAATGCTTTTCATAGGATGGAGAGGCTGCGGGTGGCTGGCCTTGGCGGCTTCTCCCACACACGTCCACTCACGCTGAGCCTGAGGCCCTGGGGAGAGCAGCTGGCCTGGTAGACTCATGAGCACAGCCCCTCTGCCACCATGGGACCCCAGGGCCCTCGTGCCCCAGCTGCTCTCTGACCACCAGTCTTCACACAGCAGGTGTTGGCCAAGCTAGGATGGTTTGGTGGGTGTGTGTACCCTCTTTGCAGGTGACGAAATAAAACTGGAAACTCCGAGTGCCGTGGGGTAAACGGGTACGAGTCTTTCCTTCCCCGATACACACGAGACATAGGGCAGAGGTGCCAACAGAGATGTACCATCCAAGGCCACACCACAGGCTGTGCCCACAGGAATTGGGGTTCGGGCTGAGCTCAGCCGCAGACCCCTGAAACCTCCTTTGGACCCTGACCTGCAAACCCATTCCACTGAGAGAGTGAGGGGACGGTGCCAGGAAAGCTTTCCAGCAGCAGACTGTTTACAGTGACGTTGACAGACCGAGAGGCTCTCCGGACAGTGTTGCTTACGAAGCTAACACCCAGGCCTTTTCACCCCGAATCGAGTCGACTGGCAGTGAAGTCCGCGGGCAGAATCAGAAACCACTGAGTAGACACCACACGTCAGAACTCACAATCTCTTCTCGGATGGAGTAGTCTGCTGTCTCCAAGTAGCTGAGCATCTCGGCCACGATCTGCTGGGCATTGCTGCGGTCACACATGGCGTACAGGAGGTCCACGGCCCGCTGACGCACACTCACGTCTCTCTCCGTCTGAGGACGAGGCACGGAGTAAAGAGGTGCCCGAGCAAACCGGGCTGGGGACACAGGGGCCGTCCACTGCAGTACACTCGCCCTCACCCCACACTACTCTGAGCTCTCCGCACTCACCACCCGAATCCAGGGGCCCCAGAGACTCTGGCGAGGCAGAGCCCCTCACATGCCAACTCACTGCCCCCCTCGGCCCTGCACTGCCCACAATCCAGCTGCATCCCCTAGAGGGCGAATTCCAGGCTTCTCTGCTGTGTGGTCACAGAGCAGCCCTTCCGTGTCGCCTAGGAGCTTGCTACCCACAGTGCTGGCTCTCGGGCCCCACCCACACTGCGCATCAGCTGCAGCTCGGCACAGGCTGGCCCGAGAGGCACTGCTGAGGGTTGACCAACCCGCAAAAGGGCAAGTCCCAGTCCACCTGACCGGCAGTGGCTGTGAGCGGGCCTGAGGGACCCAGGGCAACTCATGGCTGACTCCAAAGCCCGTTGGCCTCCCACTGAAAACACGCACCACACACGTGTTCAGTTTGTGCAGACACGAAGGGACAGTGTGGGACATTCTCTCATTCTGAGCCTGGCACACAGCGCACTAACACTGGGAACGCTGGGGGGGGGGGCACACAGCGCTCTAACACTGGGAACGCGGGGGGGGGGGCACCACTGTGCCCCCAACGGGACAGACAACTTCAACTCGGCTCTTCCAAGTCTGGAGTTTTAACTCCTTGAAAAAGTGAATTTTCTTTTGTAAAAGGTGAGTTTTCTTGGAGACAAGGAGCAAATATTTTATGTTTCTATCAAAAGAATTGTTTCTATTGATTTAAATATTTATTCCGACTCTGGTCTGTGCAAGAGCGTGTTAGATGTGACACGTTGCAACAGCCGCCTCGCAGGCAGGGAACACAGCACCCAGCTGGAGTCGCACCTGCAGCCGTGTCCCGCTGCTGCGCCCCCAGGAGTGACAGGTGCCCGTGCCCACGCCCATGGCCCCACACAAACTCGCCTTCAGAGCATTGATGACCGTCTCGATGTGTGTCTTCACGGCCTCGTGGGAGAACTCGGAGCTGGCCAGTGTGCACATGCTCTCCAGGGCCAGGTAGCGCAGGTTGGTCTCCCGGTGCTGCAGGAACTGGCCCAGCTGGTTACAGGCGCGGACAAGCAGGTTTGGCTCACTGCAGGGACGGGAAGGGTGGGCTGGGTGGGGACACAGCAACCACATGCTGAAGCAAAGACTTCAGGGCCTCCAGGAGCCGTAGCCTCGAGGTCAGTGACTGCAGTGAACCCACGGAGCTGCAGGGGCTTTTCCGACATGTCTGGAGGTGCCACCAACTCCAAAGGGCTACCGATGCCAGAGGCGCCTTTCTCTGGCCTGAGCTCACGCTGTAAGGCTCAGGCCCCCATCAGGTGGTGGCCAGGAATGTGGGCTCAGCCAGAGTCCATCAGCCCGGGAAACGGCTGAAGCAGAGCCCCGGCCATGACGACTCAGCAGGAATACGTGTGAAGACACAGGTGTAAAAGAGGTGAGTGAATAGCTAAGTACCAATTACCATGAAATCTCGTGAATCTCTACTCGCTGATTACTCTGTCCTCCTGACTGCGCTGCTCTTTAAATACGTTTAATAAAGACACAACGGTGGCCTCTCATACTGAAAATTGTTTGCAGTCTTCCTCAGACTGAGTTTTGTCACAGGAAAGCACATCTGTGACACAGCTGAGGGGACGCCTGGCTGAGCGCGTCTGCCGGAGCCCACGCTCCCTCGCACGGCCCTCGGTGAGGCCCCAGGCAGGCTGCACAGATGGCAGGAAAGCAGACTGTCCTGCCGTCCAGGGGCCTGTCAGTCTCTCTGCTGTACTGACACACACGGCCGTCTCCACCGCCTCCGGAACGACCTGGGGCCGACCTGGAGGCCGCTTGGTGCCACAGGAAAGCTAATGGAGACACATGCGCAGACAGGCACACAGCCGTCCTTCCTGTACGGTCAGCAGGGGGCTGCTCAGGAGAACAGGAGAGGCCCCCTGGGGGAGGTGACACCGCACACAGCAAAGGAAACACTGGTGGTTCTTAGGCCAGACCACCAGCGTGCAGTGTCAGAGGAGGGCCAAGGAAAGGGGCCAGGCAGGCAGCACAGGCTGCGCGGCGGGGCCTGCAGGTGGGGGGACACCAGCTCAGCGCCAGGCCAGTGCCAGCGAGGAAGCACGTGGGCCTATGTTCTGAGGATCCCGTGTTCAGATGAGCTTTGGGGAAGAACGTCAGTGGGGGCGCCGCCTGCCTCGCCGCTCACCTGTCGTGGTGAATGATGAGGCTGATTGCCTCAAAGAGCACAGCGTTCTTGGCGTTGGAATGCTGCACCTTCTTGGACTTCGGGGGCTCCTGGGCCTTGTTCAGAATCGTCTCCAGGCACTCGGTCAGGCGGCCTCGCACGGCAGGGTCTTCTGGGCAGGACAGAAAGCCATCGGGCCGGCTCCCAGCCCACCTTGCCCTCCCAGCTGCACGCCTGGGGCCTGAGCATCAAGTCACGTCACACTGGGAGAAGGCGGCGGCTACGTACCGCCGTGCAAATCGTCCAGCCATTTAAAACAAGAGGATATAACAGCCAGAGTAACTACACACACATTTTAAGGAAATAGCACACACAATACTTTAGTGAGATAGAGACTATGAATATCAAGAGAAAACAAAGGCTCAGACACGCGGACAAAACATATGACACAAAAAAAGTCAAGGAAAAAGGGGCAAAATAGTTTTCTCCCCTGCTATTACCAGCAGAAGTAAAGAAAATGTTATAAGAAGCAATAAATAGAGAAGAAAATTTTTAAGTTCTACTCAAACCAGAAAACAATGGACAAAAAAGAGTAAGAAAAACACCAGAACGTCAGAAACAACTTGTACAACATATCTACCAAAATCACCACCACACGCAGGGGTCTGTAAAACTAGCCGTGCCAGAGAGATGGCGTCCCTCAAGCCCCGAGAAGGGACGGAGAGCAGAGCCCCAGAGAAGCCCCGAGAGACCTGAGCCCAGAGGCACGAGGGTGAGAGGGATGCAGGTGCTCAAACTCCACCACATCAGAAACAGCCGAGAAAGTTCACAACAAAAGGAGGTCAAGGACGATGAAATTCACACCATGGGCAAGAGGGGAGGGTCTGAGTCCAAGCCCGTCCCCGGATCGCAGAAGGAAAGTGACGGCAGCAGCCAGTGCCATGGGAAGAACTACCGCCAGGAAGTGGGCCAGGTGCTCTCACCTCCCCACAGAGGGTGTGTCAATCATACTTTAACATAAAAGGTACTTAGTATGGAGTTACTTAAAGTTAACAAAGAAATACCCTGTACCAAAACAAGTTAGATTTAAATGTAAAGATTGCAACAACAAAGCAATCTTTGTAGAAGGCCCTGGAAATTATCTAACGATTTTCCTGTATAGTCTTCAACCAAGAAATTCTATTTCTAGATACCTACAGTACTAATCAAATCAATGACAGTTTAGACGAAAGATGAACACAGTAACACCCTTGATGGCATATGAAGGTTTCACGGGTTAACAATTAGGATACACAATTTCTAATGGTTTCAAGTTTTACTTCAGAAGACTGTTTCAAAAACCTCACAAATCTGATACTGTGTAAAAGCAGAGGGAATCCTAAATCGTAACAAAATCGTGAGTTCACTAGCTGCGCTGGGAAAGCCAAGATACCTGGCAGCGTCCCAGAAGGATCCACAGAACAAGAGCAAGCGCTAGTGGGGACTCTGAATGGTAACAAACGAAAGACGGAACCGGCCCCACGAGGCGGAGGTGAGCCCCCTCCCAGGGGTCCGTGCTGCGTGGCTGTTACCTGGGGGTGGGTAGCACTGTAGCAACCGCAGAAGTTTGACTGACAGCCAGGGAGCAGGAACAAAATAGTAAGTGTAATCCTGCAGGTCTGTGGACGCAGATGTCACAATCTGGAAAACAACACAGGTGATGAGACGCTGCAAGCAGGCGTCCCCAAGTGAGGCCCCACACTGGCTCTGGTCCCGCAGGTCACGGACTAACTGGAAACCTGGTTTCACTCAATATCCTAAGAGTACTGACTCCGCTTGTCCGTACATCAGCGGTAAAGGGGCACAGCTGCGCCAGCCTCACAGTCAGCACAGCCCACCAGCCGGTGTGCGATGGCAATCCTGCTCTGCAGGACACACCTGCCGACACCACCGACTCTCGCTCCAGAACCCTACGGCACCTACGGAACGCAGTCTTTCCTGTGTGGATCGGAGAGCAAGAGCAACACAAACGGGAGACCTCTGGACCCGCGGAAGGGAGAAGCTAGAGTTCTGACCCCAGGCCCGCACCCCCAAGGTCCCGGAGCACAGACGCTGCCATGAGCTCCCCGAGGCCAGAGGGCACGCTTCCTTCACTCACAGTTCCAAAGAGGCGCCTGGCAGAGCAGACACTCCACCAACCTTTTGAACACAGGACAGTCCCCAAGACATGACATTCCCACTAACACACAGCCCCGGTGCCTTCCGCCATCTACTGCGTCAGGGAGTCAAAGTAGCTTCTACCTACGAAGCTCCCAGGTGACACTTTAAGTCATAAGTGAGTGCATTCAGGAAGGTGACTGGTATATTCATACCAATTCTACACAGCCTCAAAAAGGAATGAAAAGCAACACATACGATAATTTCACAATGTGAAGCAAACCACGTCAAACACAAAAGAATATATGCGGTTTGATCCATTTATAGAAAATTCAAAACACACTCAAAGCGGAAGGACGGTTCAGGATGCGTGCTCGGCAGTGACGGGAAGGACAGTGAGGAGCGAGGTCACAACAGTGAGGACGAGGGCCCCTGCTGTGGGGAGGGTCCCAGGCTGCCACACAGGCATGTGCGCCCCTCTGGGGACCTGTGCACCCCACGGGGCACCGCACACCCCACCCTGCCAGGTGGGTGAAAGCCGCGAGCTCTGCACCTTCCCACACTAACGGGACATATCTCTACTGACAAGGTTGAAAACAAAGGCCAACTGGTTACTGACCAAGTTTTCACTCTAGAATTTACAAACTGGGCCAAATAGCTGCATTCCAAAACTTAAACTAACATGTTAATTACATACAATAACTAAGACCAAAACCCACGCTGAGTCCCGTTCCCACCAACAGACTTACTCTGCTTAATCTGGAGACGGCCAGAGAGACGGAGGTTTTAAACTCTTCTGGGTTCTTCTGTGCCAAGGTGGTGATGAGACTGGTGGCAGCAGTCACCACACCCTGGAAGAAAGATGCCATACCTTTCCATTGCAGCCAAAATACCTGAAGCTGACCTCTCATTTTAAGCCCATCTTCCAAAATCAACTTTAAACTGAGAGGACCAAATGGGCAGCCCACAGGCTACCTCAGGTCCACTGTGATGGGCCCACGACGCTTTTGGAGGTCTGACCTCATCTGAGCGCCGCTGTGCTGGTCCCTCAGCTTCCTAGTGGAGTGTGAAAGCCGTACGCGAGGCCGGTTCTAACCGCCTTACTATCAGTGCCAACAGATTCCCCACACCAAACAGAGGGCTTTAACACACTCAGTCCTTGTAACACACTGACCCTGCCAGGGTCCTAGTGTGTGGGGCCTGGCCGGGTTCGCCAACAAGGCTCCACGGGATTGCATGAGCACTCTGTCGACAGGAGTTAGTCGGGCTCATCAGCTACCAAGAGCAGGTTTCTCCCTGTCCCCATGGCCCTGCAGGAGCCTCCAAGAAGGGCAGCGTAAGGAGAAGGCTAGGACCACCACACGCTCACTCCGTCCTAGCCCACGCCAGCCCACTGGCTGCATTGCAGCGATCTGCTCTGACTGACGCAGGACTCGGACGGTGCCAGCCTGCCCACAGGCCCCCAGGGTCCGCCACCGCTGGGCGAGGGTGTGCACGGCCGAAGGCCTAGGCATCTGTCAGCTGTGGGGCTGTAGGAGCTTCCCCACAGGCAGCAGTGATGACAACATGGGCCAGAAATCCCCAAACTTGCACAAATGGTGTCCGGATACAGCACTGTGTACAGAAGAAGCCAGACGCCGCCCTCTCCAGGCCCCGCCTCCCCTCTGCCTCGTTCACGCAGCACCTGGGTTCTGGAACAGCAGCTGGCCGCAGGCACCAGCCCTGCCACCTTGGTCAACTCCTGGTTCAAGCCTGGGTCTCTGTGAAGCTATTTAATCTCTCTGAGCCTCAGTTTCCTCATTTTCAAAACTGGGCAAAGCCCCACTGCTCATGGGGTCCACTCAATGGGCAGCTTGTGACCTGAAGCCACCTGGCCTCTAGCAGCGCTTCCCAACTCCACGGGGGAGTCTGACCCTGAACAGACTGAGTGTGACCCGGCGTGACCCGGCGTGCATGACCGGCATGTGGCAGCAGCATTCTCCACCCTCCAGCCTACAACGCGGCCTGCGGACGCCCAGCTCCACTCTGAGGAAGGACTGCCCCAATGCAGACAAAGCCTTCCCAGTAAGCATGGGGACTGAGGAGGGACAGCTCAGGGGCTGTCACGCCACGGCCAGCACGCCAACACAACCTCTCACCTGTGCATTTCTACATGACTATCATTTATTTTTAATACAGTTTTTAAGGTAATTTCTCTTCTGGGAAAAATGTATTATAGTAAGCAGCTAACACACTCACACCTCTCTCTACCCAGCAGGAAAATTTGTTTGTGTTGAAGTCTGATTCTCTCATTTAAACAACAGAATTCAGGCTGGACAAGGCCTCTGTCCAGCCCCTGCTCCGACGCGACCCAGTGTCACGACCCCGTGTGCCCCTTCCCTTGTGGACACTCTACACCTCCCTATCTTCGTCCACAACACGGCGAGGACAGTCGGGCCTGGCTCACAAATGGCTGTGCAGACCAGAGCATAGGTGGGACCACAGGATGCCCTCATCCCAGCCCTGCACGAGGCACAGACAGGCCCACCACGTGGGGGGCCCTCCCTGGACGCCCTCCACTCGGTCTTGGTCTGTGTGGCTGGTCTGCAGGAGGCCCGCCAACACTGACGCCTGACTGGCTGCAGGGGGAGCCAGAGACCGTGTCTGACTCCCCCCAGGAAGGGTGCACAGACTCCAAGGACATAAGAAACCACACTGAGCGGCTGTCCCAGTGGCTGTTCCTACAGAGGCTACTCGGTGGGCGAGGGTGGACTCTCGTCCAGAAGCATTTACCAAGTGCTGGTCGTTGAGGAGGTGCACTACACGGGACGTCCAGTCGCCCATGGGGACGAGATCGGGAGACGTCCGGTACAGACGCAGCAGACACAGGGCGGCACTCTGCTTCACGCTGTCCATGGTGTCTCTGAAAAACAGACGCCAGCGGTCACTCGACAGCACGGCCAGCACCCCTCAGGGCCCAACAAGCCCAGCACGGCCTGGAGCCACCCCAGAGAAACTGGGAGACCAGAATAACACACAGAGTAAGAGGCTCTGACAGCTCAGCGTGAGCAAGCGCACGCTGCCATCTCCTGCGAGGGGTCTCCGTGTGGACTGCGTCCCACAGTGACTGACGATGTCTGCTCTGAAGAGCTACCTCAGGGACTTCACATCAAACACAACCACAGGAAAGGGTCCCACGGCAAAAGCCTCTCACCGCTCACCTCCGCGCCTCCAAAAGCGCCTGTTCTAGGACCTCCCTGATTGCTGGCTACGACCTGGGCTGTGCGGTATAATCAACTAGCGTTCTTCCTTCATTGTTTGAATTAGTCTTTTTTGTTTGTTTGTTAACAACAACAACAAAAAAGAGATTTCCTCCCCGCCTCCAAAACCATCAGGCACCCACCCTGCGTGCCCCCAACATGGAGAAGCAGGGCCGCGGCTCCCTTGGCGTCACCTCTCCAAGGGACTGGCTGTGACAAGCCGCACTTCTGGGCTGGGGAGCCTGGGGGGCTTTCTATTGTGGAGGTCGTGTTGGCTGAGTGCAGTGTGTTCCCATAGCTGTGTACCCCCTCCTCCCACAACACAGGACACTCGAACGCAGGCTGTCACAACATGTCTGAAAAAGGACTCGTCACGACTGCAAACCAATGGGGGCTCTGCTTCCTTCTGGAGGCAAGACAAGAGTTTTACCTCCCCTTGGGCTTTTTTAATTCCAAATGAATCTAAGCCAACACAAGGGACCGCCAAACCACCCCCTATTCTAACCCAAAGGAAAATTACTTCAGTGAAAGCTCTCTGCTGGATGCCAACTCCTGGGGACAGGAGTGGACCCTGGGCCCTCTCTCTGGCCCGTGCCATCCTCACCAGGGATGGCAGGGCAGCCACGTCCTGCAGGCCTTGTGGCAGAACCAGCGCCCTCTTGACCGAGCTTCCTTCTGTGGGGGTGGGCTGACGAGGCCACCGTGCATGCCTACCGGCTGTGCCAACCACTGGACTCGTGACACATGGCTCTGGCCTGAAGTAGCCAGCTTGTCTCCATGTTTGCAATGACAAGGCCTGACTGACAGGAGGGCCACCTGCCCAGCGTTCCCACATCACTCTGGCGCCGGCAGTAGACAGCCACTTTCGGTAAGAACATTCGAGGAACAGAGGGAAATGCAGTGTACGACACCAGTAGGGATGGAGGGAAACGGCTGCCGACTTGGTTTCAGTACTGTCGGAGCTGAGGGCCCAGGAACTCAGCTCCAATGATGCCCCTCTGTGCCCACCATCCCTGCCACCTTGGGCACCTCCCCCCTCGGCACTGAGTCATCTGTTGGCTGGTGTCAGTCCCCGGAGGGCTGGGGTGGGGGGGCGCAGTAGGAACCCCCCCGGGTGGGTGGGCAGGCCAGCTCAGCAGGCCCCACACAGGAGGCACCGCTGGTCTTCCCACTTGTTCTTCCACATCCACCCTCGTCCAGGCTGCGTGTCAAGTGCACCCTTTTGCACACGGCTCCACCCTTACTTCAGGGAATGTTCCTGAATCGTCCTCTGAATACTTTTCAGAGATTACCTCTGTCTGTGTTACATCTCATTCATCCAACAGATACTAGTCACCTACTGTTCCAGGTATTGCTCGAGATGCCGCGAACAAAGCCACAGCAGCAGCAAAGACCTCAGAGCCCAGGGCACGTGCCTTCTGAGGGCAGGGCCAGGCTGGGAGGAGGCGGCTGGGGAGGCCATTAGGCCTGGGCCGCTGGCGGGCGAGGGGGGCCCGCATCCTCCGCAGCCCCCGCCCCCAGTACACTCGGAGCACCTCAGTCCTCCTTCCATTCTCAGGGCACCCACCGTGCCCGCTGCCATGTCTAAGTGACCCGCAGCTGTGACGGGGTTGTCCCAGCAACCCACTCGCTCCCCCAACCCTGCAGCCCTCCCCCTGCCCGAGCTGCCGCCGTCCTCCCTGTCTGAGCTGCGCGTCCCAGCCTCTGGTAGCCATCAGGGTGCTCTGCAGTCCCCCCCAGCCAGGCCCCTCCATTGGCCTCTGGTGTGAGGCTCCCGTGACGCTCCTCCAGGGCTTGCACGCGTGCTCAGTGCAGCCCAGGGCTCCTCCCCGCAGCACACGGACACACAAGGCCAGGTCCTCAGTCGTGCAGCCGGTCAGGTGCGCTGCAGGACGTGTAACAGCGACCCTGGTCTCCACCCATGAGATGTGGGCAGAACACCCTCCATGGTGACAACCAAACGTGCTGAGACTTTCCCAAGGTCCCTTGGGGCAACACTCCCCTTTGAGAAACGCGGGTCAGGCGCGGCCTGCTTTGACGCAGTGTAGGCGCTTTCTGACTCCCTCAGCCCTCTCCACTGCTGTGTGAGGGTCGTTCCACCTTGCCGTGGTCGGAGGAGCTGGGAGCTGCGGCATCCGCTCCTTGCTGGTCGTCCTGGAGGACGTGGTCCCCAGCGTGCTGATGAAGGGCCCTGGGCTGGGCTCTGTCAGCCAGGAGCGTCGCCCGGGCTTGGGCTCCGGGTTAGCATCCCAGCTCAGCGGAGTGTTCTGGAACACGAGGGCCCAAGACAGCCCTGCCCACGCTCAGCACTCCCACAGCCCCTGCTGGGCCCCATGCGTGGCTCTCCACATTCAAGGCGGCGGCAGCGGAGTACTTAGAATTCTCAAAATCGGGCACGTGAGCTTTTCCTCAGTAATGCTTAAGGAAGAGCAAGGAGGGCACTGGGCCACGGCCAGGAAGGCTGTCCTCCCACGGCCTGTGTGAGGCTCAAGCCCCGGCTTGGACTAGTTGGGATCGGCAGGGGTCAGCTTCTTCTTTAATCTACTTGAAAATCTCAGGCACAAGGGGAGGGAAGGCCTGACTGGACTTCAGCTGACGGCTGACCGTAGCGTGTCCCCCACTACTTAACATGGGGAGACTAACCCCTTCTATCAGCTCTGTAAGCAGTCACACGTCTGACACCTGTCAGCGAATCCCAGGACACATACCCAGCTACCAGGACTTTGGGGATCTCCCCAGCGAAGGCCTCGGCCATCTCCCGGCTGCCCACGTTGGCGATGCAGTGCAGGGCCAGGCCCATGAAGGTGGGGTTGCGGCTGGCCAGGTCATTCTTGATGGCGTTGTTGATGAGCCGGATCAGCTCGCTATTGGAGTTCACCAGCACGGAGATGAACAGGTACCCCTGGTGCAGAAAGACAAGACACAAAGGTCCTGAGCACCCCAGCCCACATGGGCCCGGCGGACGCCCACGCAGACACGCCAGCCTCCAGCGAGCCTGGAGCAGCTTCCCAACCCGCTCATGGGGTGGCCCTAAGACTCGTGCCACAGCAGGCTCCTCTCGTCTGCATTGTGGCGAAAGCGCCCATTCCGGTACAGAAACGAGCCTCTGCTTCCAACTCTGCTGTGGGAATGTCCTGTGGGAGGGACCCAAAGGCACTTAATCAGACGTCCCCACAGGAATCGGACACCTCGGTCCTCTCCCCAGGCCCACTCCTCTATAGGCTGACATGTCTGAGTAACCGCAATGTGCCTCTCTGGACACAAGGAAAGGGGCCTGCCTTGCCTGCTAACAGAAACTGGTGATTTCCAGAATCCCAGCTCTCGAACGACTCTGTCTCTGTGCCCCCAGCTTCCCCTTGGCACCCAGGCCAAAGTCCAGCCTGTGTCACCCGCTCACCATGCAGGGGGCAGTGATTTCTCAACACTCATCTGACCACTGACCACGCTGAGGAACCTGCTGCCCAGCTTCCTGTCGGTCTCAGGAGAAAGGCCGCCATGAGCCGCCGTGGCCCCTCCAATTTTCCTCCCCCACCCCCCGTGTGCACCATGGCTGGGTGCCACCTGCTCTGTCCACTCTCAGCCCATTAACTCATCCTTCAGCCTCAGTAGGAAGCCCTCCCTAAGGAACCCTCCGCACCAGCCACCCCCTTTCTCAGGGTCCCAGAGGGCTCTGCATACCTCCTTCCCTGGGCACTGGCCACAGCTGTCTGATGCCACCTCCCCACTGGGAAAGAGCAGGGCCTACAGCTGCTTTTGGTCATTGTGTCCCCAGGGTCCCCCCAGCACACTGCTTGGTCCATGGCAAACACACAACGAATTTTTGCTGAATAAATACCAATACTTAACAAAATTCCTGGGGCATCTAGGATAACTTTTTACCTTCTGTAAGTTACATCTTTGGACAAATAGAGGAAAATGTTATTGTGTAACACTGGAGAAAACATACAGAAACAATGTTACACCCAGAGGACCAGGGCTAAAACCACAAAGCCTGAGATGAGAGGGCTTCAGGGCCGCGCCAGGGCCCTCAATGAAGGTATGGCGATCGATCGGGGGCAGTGCGAGGCCCCCCACCTGCAGCTTTGGCTCCGAAACCATGTGAGTTGGGGCCCATTTCAGAAACAAAGTTGTACAAGGGGCACTGGTAAACTGATTCCTGAAGAGTGCTAGCAAGGTGCTGAGGGGAAGACGATGCCCTTCCCGTCCCTGAGGCAGACCTCACGGGGCCTGTCACATGGAAGCTGGGCATGTACAGCTCCCATCGAAACCCACAGGACCTTCTCAGAAGGTAGAAGTTGTAAAGAAATGAGCAGCTGATCAGAAGACCCTCCCCTGGGAAGAGAGCCTCTTCCACAGCATCACTGCTGCTTGGCGAGCCCCTCTTGGACACCAGCAGCCCCAGCCCCAGCCCCCAGCACCACTCACAATCTGCTTCTCCGTGTATCTGTTGGAGCTCAGCAGGTTCACGGCCTCCATGTGCCCAAAGTCAATGTCGTGGCCCAGAAGAAAGATGAAGAGCAACTTGCAGACGTATTTCTTTTTACTATAGCCATCAAGAGCCTTGTCACCTAGAAGAAGGGAAAGCCAGGAGCTCAATCAGCAGGAGCAAGCCGTGGGAGTCGGCCTCTGGCAGAGGGGCGGTGGGGCGGGCCAGATGCACAGCAGACACTACTAGCACAAGCGGCCTCTCAAGACTGGGTGGGGAGCAGCAGAGCCCAGGTGTCTGGCCTCCCTAAAAAGAGAAAGCAGAGGCCTGGCAGCAGGGGCGGTGCCCCCCAGCGCAGCCCTGGGCAGGCGCCGTCGGACAGGGGACCAGGGTCGCACGGCCACCTGCCTCAATCCCCCAGCGCTCCTGGAGCCAGCCCTGCCTCAGGCCAGCACGGCGATGTCCTAAATAAGCTGCTGAATTTTGGCAGATAAACGTACTCTTCACAATCTCCTGTTTGTATACAAACACCAGTGTTAAGACAAATCACCCCCCAGAACTACACACAGAAGCAGAAGCGCTCCATCTCTCCACCGTGCTCACACTTCACTGGAGGTCACAGCAGATCCCAAACGTGTCGCAGGCAGAATACAAAGAGCCATTTTAAAAAGACCACCATTCTAAACACTGGAAGTTCTGTGTCATCTGAGAAGTGCGAAATATTGCACAGAGTCAACCGCTGGCAGGCTGGCAGACTGGAGACGTGACACCCAGAAAGAGCGGTGGCCTCACGGTGACACTGCTGCCACAGTAGAAAGACTTTCCTGCCCATCCAGCGCATCCAAACGCAGCTCCGGCCCCAGTGCTGCTCCTGGTCAGTGGGGAAGGGGCGGAGCCTGATTGGTGGGGGGCGGGCGCTGCCCCCGATGTATGCGGGTCAGGCTGGGGGCCGTGGGGCTGCGGGGCTCTGGCTTGGTCTGGGGGCGCTGGCTGCCGGCTTGCCGTTCACCGTGACCCAACCATCAGAACCCCCCCCCACCCCCCCAGAACTGGCCTCTCAGCAGCAGCCGCTTCAGGGCTGTAGACCAAGGGGCAGGGTCACCTCTGAGCTGGAGAGCGACATCTAACGCATCCTGCCTCGGGCCCCCTCATACGCTCCAAGAGCGCCTTCATCAGGGGCAAGGAGGAAGATGCCAGGAGCTGTGTATCGCTCAGGGCGAGGCCTTGGGAACAAAGTCCTGCTCACTCCATGAGGCCCAGATGCTCACTGCTCATCTCCAACCAGAATGTGTGCCCACCGGCTCCACCTGCATCCACCCCACTCCCAGCACCTGGCCCCGCCCACCTCACGAGCCAGGCCCAGGCCGGGGTGTGTACCGGGAGCCCAACCTCCTGCCGACCTCCACAGGTGGGCACCGCTGCACCTGGCTCTTCATTCTACAGGAGCCCAAGCTCGCTCCCAACTGCAAACCTCTCCGCCGGAACACAGAGGGTCCGAGGGCCACTGGTCAGCTCCAAAGGCGCCTCCTGGGTGCTCACTCGGGCCCACGGCAGACGCCCTCCACGCCTCTGCTCCAGTCTAGGTAGAGGGCACTGGAGACACATGGCAACAGGAAGGAGCCATCCTGCAAAGGGGTGAGCACAGGAGCTGTGCGTCCCCTCGACCACTCTGGTCATAACCTTCCCACAGCCCTGTCCACATGACCCAAGCACAGACGAGCTCCTGCCCACACCAGCAGCTGGAATGCCCACAGGAAGGTCCCGCCCTATGCCCAGGACTGCTGGCCAAACTAGCCCCCTGCTCTGCTCTCTGCTGGGCTGAGCTACCCTGTTGCTCCCAGGGGGGCCTCCCAATTGTCCTGGGCAGGGAGGGGGTTCTCCTTCAGCCCTGGAGGCCACACTATCTCCCTGGGTCTTCCAGTCACCCTGTCAGAGCTCAGTACTCCTTACAGCAAACATCCCTTTACCCACTGTGTGCTGTCACAATCCTGACCGGACCAGAGGCAGTTCTCAAAACGTTCCTTTCAGTACTGGGCTAGACTTGTTTTTTAACTGCAGTCATTTCAGAGTGTGAAATCGAGGCTTTTCTGAGCTGTAAATGGGCACCCATGTCCCTGGCTTGCCATGAAGATCAAAGGAGAAGAAAGGAGAAGAGCTGGCCACAAACCACAAAGGCACCCTGTGTGTGCCCCCGGGGCCCCTGCCTCGGGGCTGTTCCGGGGAAGCAGGACGCCACCAGGCTGAGCAGCGCCGGGGACGTGAGACCACAGCACAGGCTGACAAAGACATAAAAGGAAACCAGGAGAGCTGGTCTAGACGGGTTTCTCTCATACGTCTTTCAGGACACTAATTCTCTCTTCAACTATATCTGTCGTCAACCCATCCACTGAGCTCTGCTTGGAGGTTCGTGCATGTCTCAGTTCTAGAATTTCCATTTGGTCTTATTTCAAAATCCGCTATGTCACTTTCCACACTTTCAAAGTTTGCTGCTGGAATGTTCAGGCTTGTCTATTACTTCTTTAAGAGCAGAAACCTTGCTGTTTACTGTAACCTGAAGCTGGTCCCGGGGGTCTGTGATCCTGTGTCTGCTGGTTCCCGGGCACGACGTCGATTCTGTGCGTGCTGGGCATCGTGTCTGGGAGGATCCCTGGAGGGACCACTTGTAGCCCCCACATTTCTCCCTCCAGAGACGACTGTTTTCCTTCCTTCATCCAAGTTTAAGGCTGGAGGTTCTGTGGAGCGTGCCGGTGTTCGAAGGCTGGCTGACAGTGTGACAGGACTGGCTCAACTCAGGTCACCCCTACCCTGAGGGCACTGCCTCTGGGGGTCTCAGTTCAAAGCGGAAGGTGTCTCCACTCTGGGTGGGCTCTGGTCTTCACCTCTCCTTCAGCGTCACCACTGACCCCTTGGCCGGTAATTCTCCGCTGGGGACCAGCCTGCAGTCAGATGTTGAGACGCCTCGCTGGCCTCCCCCACTAGATGGCAGTAGCTCCCGGTGTGACAACCAAAAAAGTCTCCAGATCCTGCCAAATGCCCCAGGAGGGCATCATCACCCGACTGGAGTCTACCCCCAGGCTCTCCAGGTCAGCGGTTTCTCCACGATCAGCAAGCAGCCGGGGCTGCGCTCGCTCACATGCTCTAACCCCCTCGACAAGGCCTAGTAGTCATCTCCTGCTACTTGACCACACAGTCGAATTTTCTCTTACTACAGTGTCTCTAAGTCGTCTTCAGCTAAAGGGTTGGTCTAATCCGCACAGTAGCCACGGGCGCTTCTGCGCCCTGGGAATGTGGCTGGTGCAGAGTGTGTGTGTGCTCCAAGTGCAAAACACACCGGACTCCAAAGACTGGGTGTGGAAAATGTCAACATATGTTTTTTCTGTTTCTACTGATTACACGTTGTGATGCTATTTTAGGTATACTGGGGTAAATAAAATATACTAAAATTCACTTCATTTTACTTTTTTTTTTTAATGTGATCACTAGAAAACTTAGAATTACGTGTGTCTGCATGTGTGCCTTGCCCTGTATTTCGCTGGGCAGCACAGATGTAAACGATCTCATCTGCCGGAAGTGGAGCCAGAAGGCCCCAGAGCACATTTTTCTGCACACAACCAGCAAGTTTTCTCTTATCTGCTGCTATTCAAGTCATACTGAGCTCAGTAATGCCAACTGGTTGACAGAGAAGTGGGACCATCCTTCCCTACTACGACAGCCCACCTCACACAGGCGTGTAGGCGGAGGGAGCACACGTCTCGCTTGTCCCCAAACACTTACCCAGACGGCTACAGACCTACCATTGGAGGGCCAGGAACTTTCTGTAACAGCAACGGGATTCACACTGATGTGATACTCACTGTCTGTGCAGGAATTTATACGTATTTCCGCATGTGGGCACAACTAGTGCCCAGACACGCCTCTGCCCTTCAGTAAAGGCCCACAGCTGCCAAGAGTGAGGCAGGCTGACAAGGTTCACTGTCACACGCTGCCTTCCTGCTTTCCAGCCACAGCTAAGTGAGGGCGTGGCACAGGGCCCACCACCCCCACCCAAAGAGCAATCTCCGCTCCAAAGCCCCATGGGCTAGTGACGACTGGCAGACCCACAGCTCCCTGCGACGCCACCCTGCCCCATCTCCCCCTGCCTGCTCCCTGGACTTTTCATTGGTGTTATTCTCTAATAATCTTTGTCCTCCGATCCCATCTCAGGGTCTGCTTCACAGACAACCCCCCCGAGATAATCAGTGTCCCACTTTACAGCTCAGAAGAGAGAAACAGGGTGACGCAGCTAGTAAGCACCAAAGCAGGGCTATAATCTGGGGGTCGTCAGGGAACCTCACTCTTCACCGCCACCTGATACTCCCTCCTTTGAGAAGCAGTGGAAGCGACGGGCTCCTCCCAGTGAAGACGCACAGGCCAGTGAGCACGTGACACGTGCTGCACGGCCCGTGTCATCAGGGAGATGCAATTAAAACACCAGCAAGGGAGCAGCGCACACCTACTGGGACGGCCACAGCCTGGAGCCCCGGTGACACCGAGTGCCGGGAGGACGTGGAGCCGCAGCAACTCCTACCACGACTGCTGGGGGGGAGGGGTGCAGGTGGTGCAGCCACTTTGGAGGACAGGGTGGTGACTTCTTACAAAACCAAACACACTCTCACCATGCGGCCGAGCAATCATGCTCCTTCGTATTTACCCAAAGGAGCTGAAAACTTACGTCCACCCACAAACCTGCACACGGCTGTTTACAGCAGCTTTGTTCATAAATGCCTAAACTCGGAAGTCACCAAGACGTCCTTCGGCAGGTGATGGATAAACTGTGGGACGTCCAGACAGTGGAATCGTATTCAGACCTAAAGAGACATGAGCTCTCAAGCCATGACTATCCATGGAGAAACCTACAATGCTTATTGCTAAGTGAAAGAAGCCCATCTGAACAGACTGCGTGCAGCATGGTACCAACTCTACGACGTTCCGGAAAAGACAAAACGACATGGAGACAGTAGAGAGCAGTGGTTGTCGACACCGTAATGGCGAATACATGTCACTATATGTTTGTCAAAACCCATAGAAGGTCCAACGCCCAGATGAACCCTGATGTAAACTACAGACTCTGGGTGACAATGACATGTCATGCCAGTGCCTGATTGTAACAGGTGGTTACATGAGTAATGGGAAGGCGGTGGTGTGTGGGGGCAGGGTGCATACAGGCAATTTCTGTATCCGCCTCTCAATTTTGCTGTGAACGTAAACTGCTCTGAAAAAACAAAGTGTTAATAAGAGAAGATAAATAAAAAATTTTAAAGCAATGCAAGTTATAGACATCCCCCCAAAATACATGTACATGCATACATGTAGGTATGTAAGCATATAAGCAAAGCATTTCACATACACCTCCGGGAGTGTCACAGACCTTCCGAACGTCCTTGGGCCTGGCTGCAAGTATTACAGCACAGCACGTCCCCTGGGGTCAGCGGAGCACACCGATCAGTAGCTACGCGAACCCCACTAGCTTCCGCATCACCTGGTAACAGGGGAGTCATCGCCAAGTGACCCTATCTTCCTGTCCCCACGGTCCTTCAGGGGCCAGCCCCAGCCCTCTCCTCTACTCACTGTTCCTGGGCAACTTCAGCCACACACTGAAGTCTGCTCAGACTTCAAACCTGTGAAAATGAACTGAAAAGCTCAGGCCTAAAGCGTGAGCCGGCCTTTCACAAGCATGCCCTAGGCTGGAACGCTGCTCTTCACGGTTCTTCAGAATGAGGATGCCGGGGAAGGTGTGCCGCCACCCACGCCGGCTCCTGCGCGGATTCACATGGCAGAAGATGTTTCACCGCGGGGGCCCACATTGCCCCGTGAGACTTCAGACACACATCAGGCGGCCTCAGATAGGGCTCCCTTTACGTGAGGTCCCTATTTGGAGCCTTTGTGCGTGGGGTCTAGTGCGCACACCGCTCCTGGGGGCTGCGCCCACAAATGGAATCACTGCTCTCAGTCAGGTCCCCCCAGTCCCGGGCACAGACCAGGTCCAAGGGGCCACGCCATCGGATCAGTTCTACACAAAGCATCCAACAGCTTGAGAATAACCAACAGCTGACTTGAAACACTCTGAAATTCTAACACAGCCATGACAGTGACTGCACTAAGAACTTTGGTTTGAAGTGAAAAAAAGATGCTACTAAAAGATTAAGCCCCTGTCACACAAATGTCACAACAGAACATCCCGTGAAAGGGCTACACACACTCACCTTTAAATTTTGATCTGATGTTTGCCAGCTCCTTGTTTATTCTCTTTATTTCTGCTTCTTTACTTTTGCCTAAAAAAGAACACAAACAGGTTACTTTAACGGATTTCTACACACACGCTACCACCCACTCCCTGGCGACACCGACCCAGCAGGTTGAGGCAGGAACGAAGCCCCCTGCCTTGGACCAGAGCCCTGAGGGCAGGCAGGCAGGTGGCAGTGGCAACAGCCAAGGCCCAGTCGGCGGGCAAGTCCCCAAACGCCACACTGCAGGGAGGGAGGGGCTACAGCGACCTTTTCATTCACCTTTTTGCCCCAGTTCTGGAACGAGAAGCACTCAAACACCTGTTGAATGTTCTCTACAATAAATCATTACCAGAGAACAGTTTACTTCTAAAGTTGACCTTTACTGCCAGATAGTTTTTTCAAGTATCAACTTTTACCTATTCTAGGCTTCCAATTTTCTTTCCGTATGAAATTTACCAGCTCAAAACCTGGTCAGTGTGCTTTCATAATATGCAATAAGACTTAGGAATTCTGCATGACATGAGAAAGGGACAGAGGGTATAGGACATATGTGACAGTCAAGCTCTCGCTCCATCCTAGATCCACTGCGAAGCTGGCCTTAATTCGACAGACATTTGCGTGTGTGGGAAGTGTCAGGCGTAGGACGGAAATCAGACCAGGTTCAGTTCCACTCCACCTTGAAAGGTGTGGAAACTGAGGCCTAGCGAGCACAGGTGACTTTTCAAGGACTGCGCATCTTAATAAGCACTGAGAAATCGAAGAAGTTGTCCATCACACAGGACACAGTGAGTTGTCTGCGAATTTGCATCACTTCTGAAAGCAAAGCAGGAACCCAGTTTACTGTTAAAGACGCTGTCTGGCAAGTCCTTAGTCCAGCAGGAGAAAAGGCATCCGCAGCAGCAGCCACCCTCCCCACCCCCCAACCCCCCGATGCTGGGCCAACCATGCGCCCTCCTCCAGACAGGCCAACTGCCCACTCGGCCTCATCACCGCCCCTCTGGGACCCATCGCACCCCCAGGAAGGCAGCCTCCCCCTCCAGGACAGCCTGAGCTTTTACTACTAAATCACTAATAAACGAGGCTTACAATCCGAATGAAAGGAACAGTCCTGCCCTAGGAGCCCCCAGAGCACTGGCGGGCTCCCTTGGCAGCCAGTATTTGAGGTGCAGGGACCTAGGTTCAAACATCTTCCTGGCCTGGGGGAGCTGCTGACCCAGCTGGGGGAGAGGGTGGGAGCTGCAGAGCTGCCACCAAACAGCACACTATCAGCTCTGGGGAAGGAGGGGTGCAGGGGACAGGGACAGGGGAGCCCAAACCTCCCTCCTGCCCTGCCCTCCTGCTGCCAGACAGCAGTCCAGCAGGCGGGAACCCTTTGGGTTCCTCGGAGGAAGCATGGGGCGCCCTGTATAGCAGCAAGCCTGATGCGGGGGGGAGGGCAGGTCAAGAGCAAACTTTTCTTAAATTTTCTTAAAAATTAGTCTGTTTGTTGAAATAGGCTTTCTGGACCTGACTGAAAGGCCCCTGAAAGACAACGTCTTGGGACTCTTCTGTCGCTCGCTCGCACAGACTGCAGGCAGCTTCCCACAGCCTGGACGAGCGTAGAGGAAGCCCTGTGCACAGGAGGGCACACATGTGTGTGCATATACGTGTGTGCATGTACATGTGCCTGTGTTTGTGTGTATATGCGTGTGTGCCGTGTGCCTGTGTGCACCTGTGTGTGTGTGCCTGTGTGTGTGCGCCTGTGTGAGCATGTATGTCTGCCTGTGTGTGCATGCACGCGTACGTGTGTCTGTGTGCGCGTATGAATGTGTGTGCATGGCCATGTGCCTGCCTGTGTTTGTGTGTGCATGCGTGCCTGTGTGTGCACCTGTGTGTGTGCCTGTGTGCTTCTCACAGGTGTACAGGAGTCTGGGTCTGCTTCTCTTTCTGGCATGTCCACTCCACTCTACCTAGCCAAGCCCTAGAGAAAAAGAGACCTCCAAGCAGGAGGAACTTATGCTGTACAGAATCAAAGGAGTCAGGTCTAGAGCAGAAATAATAAAAAGATTGAGAGGCCACGGAAAGAGGAAACAACGTGAAATAAGCTAAGTTAACTTTCGTAAGGGACTCTATAGCTATTACCCAAGAAGGAAAATCACAAAATAAAACTCAAAGCACCTAACAGAGTTATGGGGCAAGCACCAGGAGAGACGGAACAAATGATCACAGCAGCCCTCTGTGGAACGAGACCAGGGCAGGGCAGGGTTCTCCAGGGAGGAGGGCACAGGCGCACGGTGAGAAGAGCGGGCTCTGGAGTGGGCGCGTGACGCTGGCATCCAAGGGCAGCCACGGGCTCGCTGTACAACCAAGGGGAGTCACTAGACATCTCTGAGCACAGTTCCCCCAAAAGGAAAACCTCCAAAACCATACGCCCTCAGGGCAACATGTCTGTGCGAGAGAAGGGAGAGAATGGCGCAATGGCCAGACCTGAGGGCAGGAGAGGCCAAGCAGGCCCAGCTGACGTCTGAGGGCTCTCACCCAGCAGACTGTGCACCTGGCCCCCACACTGCACAGGAGACAAGCACAGCGACAAGGGACACCAGCACGTATTCTACTCAAGTTATCGGACTTTAAAGTAAAAGAAGTCCTTTGACCATCCAGGAAAAAGAGCAAGCTGCTTGTAAGAGAAACCCTCAGATTCTGGCACTGCTTTTCACCGGAAGGAAAGGGGACACATGCTTAAGGAAAAGCAGTGTGAGACAGGATACGGGGCCCAGCATGACGGCCTCCGTGTGTCGGGTACACACCTCATCCAGGTGGGAGAGTTCAGAGAGTGACAGACATGCCCAGGCATTTCCTGGTGCTCCAGAGAATGAGCCAGCGTGCACGGGTGTCACGGAGAGCACCGGCGGGTGTGCACAGGCGCTGGGTGAGCACCAGTTGGGAGTGAGGGAAGGGAAAGTGGGGTGACGCATCCACTCAGGTCACCGTAAACTAAGTACAGCTGCAGGACAGCAGGAGGGGAGACTGCGCCAGCTGCCCTCACACACCAATGGATGGTGACGGATTGGAGCCTATTGCGAATGCAACACAGGGTCAAGTTCATGTGTGATTAGGCGACAGTCTCAGGACCGTCCCCAGCGTCCTAGAGGAAACCGGCCGTCCTGAACTGTCCATGCGGCCTTGTGGCACCGTGAGGACGAGCACGAGCACGGCCTCTGAGGGGCCGCACAGGAACCAGAGCATAGGTCCCAGGTCCCACGACAAGAAAGCAGGCTTCCCAGAGAAGCCCCTGGCTGCAGGACCGGGGCCAGTGTCCTCGCGCCCAGGCTTCCTGCTGCCAGGACTGTCAACCACCGCAGAGCTGCAGGGCCACAGCAAACACACAGCACCAGAGGAAGGCTCTGTTAGCCAGACGGAGGACAGCCGGAGCTGCCACAAGGACAAAAAGGGCAATGGTCACAGTCACAAAAACGGTTCAACTCATGGGTTCAAACTCACATTTAAAAAAAACACCTCATGTCATCTTCAGAGGACATTAAGGAACAAGTTACCTTGGAAACTGGTAAATAAAGGGGAAGAACCAATGGGCTGCCCTTCCTCTCCCACACGCACACCACGACCCCGCCCCCCCCCCCCCCAGCAATCAGGCAGCACATGAAGGGAAGGTCCCCTCCCAAAAGCATTCCCACAGACGGTTGGAAAAGAAATGACGGATGAGAACAGCACCATTTTGCAGCCCCCAAAGGGACGCATGGAACCAGGCAGGGGAGAGGCCTCACAAGAATGGAGTCAGCCAGACAGCACAAGCCCCATGTGAAGAGCAGGACATCACCCTGAGTCCGGCCACAGGGTCACCTGCGTGTGACCTGGCCTCTGGACCCCGCTGCAGACAGCGAAGAGCACAGTGAAATACACCGTGACCTCTATAACTTCATGTCCCTGAAATGTCTTGAGTCTTCAACTGACAGTCCTAAGGAAAAGAAAGGGGGACAGACTAACAGAGTAAAGAACACAAATGTCCACCGCAGTGCTCAGGATGCAGCCTTGGGTGAGAAACCTGTCAGGGACACAGGAACCAGTGACAGTGGCAGGTCTGGGGGAGGCGGACAGGGTGCAGCAGGTGGAAAGGCTTCCAGGGTGGGCAGCGGGGCGGAAGTCACAGGATGTCTGCCTTGTAATAACTCACTGATCTCCGCGTGTGGGCTTTGTGTGATCTTCTGTATCTGTGCTTTGTTTTACACACAAAGGAGGAAATACGAGTAGACTGCCTTGTGAGACAGGGGCCCCCCCACCAAGTTCAGAAGCACTCCAGTGAGGCTGGATGTCCCCTGGCCTCGGCGGCTCCTTGGGTCCATCCAACATAAAGCGCGAGTCTCCTCCGAGGGCAGAGTACCGTCCTTGCCTGTGCAGGCCGGGTGCGCAGCCCTGCCGCTCTGGGCCCTGCTCGCTACCCCTCCCTTGGGGGAGCCCAGCCCAGCCCTCAGCCATGCTGCGGCCTCTGCTGCAGCCTGCCCTCCACCCCTCCAGTCGACTGCCAGGCTGTCCCCATCTGGGGAAACCCTCTTAGCCTCCCACAGTGTTAGGTGCCCCTCATGTCTGCTGCCACAGTGAATGAACCCTAGGTTCTGCTGTCCCTGTCCCCAACTTCCCCCACTTAAACAGCCTTGCACAGGCGTGGCCCCCACAGGGCTGGCTGCCCACCAACACAAATGGAGGAGGCTGGTGGGGTGACCAGGGAGGGTGTCCCCATGAGGAGGGGACTCAGGACACGAGGGGCTGGGGCTCCGGGCTGGGCTGGGCGGCCGGCTTCACTGCCTGCCCTCTTCAAGGGGTGCAGACACAGGCCCATAGTCACAGCCCGGAACTGGACGCTGGGCGTGGCTTTCAGTCAGCGTAGCGGGGCCTCCCCTAAGCATTAGAGCCTGGGAAGGACACAGGGGACGCCGCCAGAGCAAAGTGAACACAGGGCGATGCACGCCTGTCCCAGAGGAGGTCTTCAAGGAAGTCCAGTACGACCGCAGGGGGCTGGTAGCCCACACACAGTTAACACATTTGGATCACGGTGTCACGGGGCCCCCACTGCGCATCCACATGGTGGGGACAACCTGTGCACTGGGCCATGGGGGCTTTCCGGGGACGCAAGTCCAAGCCCACTCACGCTGCACCTCTCCCCAGACACGGCCTCGCCCACAACCCCAGCCACACCACAGTGCTGGGAGCACAGCTAGCAAAAAGCCTTATCTTTCTAGATAAAGAATTTGCTTTGGGAAAGGGACAGGGTTTACCGCCCTGACTTCAGAAACCAATCTTAAACGGGTCAGGCGCCACAGGAGCCACCGGAATCAGCAACACGCCTCCCCACGCCTGCAGCCTGACCTCTGACCCGCCCTTTGCCATCTCTGTCATGAATGTGGCAGGTGTGTTGGCCACTGAAGATGCGGAGCTTGTACCAGGCGTCCTCACAGCGGACTTAGGAGCGTGCTGGCTAATAAGTAACCTGGACTAGCTGCGAGCTCTTCCTCAAAACCAGCTGCAATGTGCGCCCAGCGTGCAGCAAAGGATAGGCTCTGGGCCTGGCTCTGGGCACGGGCTCTGGGGCATAGGATCTGGGGCACGGGCTCTGGGCCTGGCTCTTGGGCACGGGCTTGGGGGCATGGGCTCTGGGGCATAGGATCTGGGGCACGGGCTCTGGGCCTGGCTCTTGTGCACGGGCTTGGGGGCATGGGCTCTGGGGCACGGGCTTGGGGGCACAGCTCGGAGGCACGGGCTCAGGGCTGTGGGGCACGGGCTGGGGGGCACGGGCTCTGGGGCATAGGATCTGGGGCACGGGCTCTGGGGCACGGGCTTGGGGGCACAGCTCGGAGGCACGGGCTCAGGGCCTGGCTGTGGGGCACGGGCTGGGGGGCACGGGCTCTGGGGCATAGGATCTGGGGCACGGGCTCGGGGGCACGGGCTCTGGTGAGAGGTCCTGGAGTTTCAGAATTACTGCCCCGGTCATGCTTCCCCAGTAACATGCTGGTCAATGATTTCCTCTTGTTGGCGGCTGACTCATCAGCCGACGGTATTAGTATCTGGAAGAGTCCGAGTTTGGAAACAGTGCAGGAGCCCCTCAGCTTACTATGAAACATCAAACCACCATGATTTTAAGGTACTAAGTCTGAAATTTACAACAAAATCTGGTCTAAAGAATTTTAGTCTGTGTATAAAATGATTTCACTGAATAAGCCAAAAGCCCAAAACTGACCCAAAAGCCTATTTCTGAAGGAAGGTTTCGTTCCTAAAATCATACTGAATGTGGTCAGCATGGTGGTCAACACAGCTAACTCTGGAACCAAGCCAGGACACGACTCCTTTCCGCGTCGTACTAGCTGCTGACCGTGGGCCATGAGCTTCTTCTCTGCGCCTCGGTTTCTCCGTGCAAGGGCTGCGATGAGGACCACACCAGAAAACCAGTGACATAAGGCACACACGAAGCAGTGTGGCCCCTGGAGGTGGCCGTGGGCACCGCCAGGGTCATCCTCAGCATCCCTGCACTGCTGCCCAGGAGGGATGGGCCTCAGAACGCAGCTCCTAAGGACTGGAGTAACACAGCTCAAAGGCACGCAGCTGTTATTCCACGGGAGATAAAGCCTGGTGTGGCTCTGACACAGGTTCACGCTTCACTCAGACAGAATTCACATCTCACACAAGTCATTCACTTAAAGCATGTGATTCAATGGCTTTGGTATGTTCAGAGTTGTGCACCCATCACCACCACCTAACTTCAGGAAATTTTCACCTCCCCAAAAAGAAACCCCATCCCCACCAGCAGTCGACTGCTCAGCAAGCCCTCTACCATCTCTTATAGATTTACCTCTTCGAACATCTCTTAGCAGCAGAATCTTTGCATGGTCTTGGTCTTTTCGGATTGGCTTCTCTCTTCGTCCATTGCGATGCAACATGAATCAGTCCTGTGTTGTCTTCACTGCTGAAGAACACTATTGCACCATGGCTACGTCACGTTCTGTCACCTAGGCATCACGTGACAGATTTGGGCATTGTCTCCAAGTTGGGCTACGATGACTGCTGCTGCTGTGAACATCCATGGGCACGTTTTCACTTCTCTTGGATGGACACCTAGGAGCAGGACTGCGGGTCACATGGGGGCTGTTTGATGTTTTGAGGAGTGACAAGGTGTGCTACCAAAAGGCAGCACCATTTATACCAGAACTAGAAAAGCACGCGGTTCCGATTTCTCCACAGCCCAGCCGCCGCCTGTCACTGCCACTCACGTCCATCAGAGCCGCCCTGGTGTGTGTGAGGTGCTGTCTCCCCGGGGTTTGGTTTGCATTTGCCTGATGGCTTTTGATGTGCTCATTGGACATTTATACAGCTACTTTCGAGAAACATATATTCAAATACTCTGTCCACTTTTAATTTAATATTCTGGATGCCAGCCGTTTCTCAGACACATGATTTTCAAATATTTTCTCTCATTCTTGTGTTGTCTTTTCACTTTCTTGGTAGCATTTTGCAGCTCAAATGTTTTTCATTTTGATGAAGTCTAATGTATCTCTGTTGTATCACTTGTATTTTGTCACATCTAAGACACCATTTCCCCAGGTCATTAAGATTTACTCCCATGTTGTCTTGCTTTATAGTTTCAGCTTTTGCACTGAGGTCTGTGACCATTTTGAGGTGACTTCTGTGCGTGGTGTGTGGCAGGGTCCAATTTTGTCTTTTTGTGTGTGGATTATGCAGTTACCCCAGCAACACTGGTTGAAAACACTATTCCTTCCCATTGACGGAAAATGGAAAGGTCTGCTCCTGCAGACCCAGCTTTACCCCACCGACCTGTATGTCTGTCCTTACACCAGAACCACAGTCGTCATCAGGTCACTAAGACTGAGAACCTCAGTTTCCATACACACAGTAGACAGTGGCCTGTCGTCTTCCCCCCCCCCCTTCTTCTGCTTCCCGCCTCCATTCCTGTTCAAGCCGTTGTTTCTCAGTCTAGTTGTGTAGGACACAGCTCCCTGGCCCATGCTGGTGTTATGAGCCTTGCGCTCCCCTAGCTGAGGCAGTCGGTTGCCATTTGTTGGTCGGCCGCTCACAACAGCTCACGGCAGCTCTCACACTCAGCAGCCCACGGCAGCCCAGCTCCAGGGAGAGCTGTTGTTCATAATCTTAGCTGTAGAGGGCGCAGCTCACTGGTCTGTGTGGGAATCGAACCAGTGACCTTGGTGTTAGGAGCATTGTGCTTTAACCACCCCAGCCTGTGGTCTTCTTTCTTTGATGTCTGCTTTTGTTCGCAGGTTAATACTGGCCTCACAGAATGAGTTGGGAAGTGCTCCCTCCTCTTGTATTTTTTCAGAATTTGTCAAGGATTCGCATGAATGATTTAAGTGTCTGGGCCAGGGTTTGTTCTAATGGAAAATTTTTTAATTACTAATTCAATCTCTTTATTTCTGTAAGTCTATTCAGATTTTTTTACTTCTTGAGTCAGTTTCAGTTATTTGTGTCTTTCTAGGAATTTCTCCATCTTATCTAACTTAGCTAATTTCTGGCATACAATGAATTATTCATGGTACTCCATTATAATCCTTTTTATTTCTGCAAATTCAGTAGTAATGTCCCTTCTTTCATTCCTGATTTTAGTAATTTGAGTCTTCTCTCTTTTTTCTTGGTCAGTCTAGCTAAAGGTTTGCCAGTTGTGTTCATCTTTTCAAAGAACCAGTCTTTGGTCTAATCTGTTATTTCCTTCTGCTGGCTTTGCGTTTTTCATGCTCTCCTTTCTCTGGCTTTCGAAGGTGGACATTAGGTTAATGAGCTGAGATCTGCTTTTTTAAGGTAAGCATCTACAGCTGTAAATTTCCCCCAGCACTGCTTTCACTGCGTCTCCTAAGTTCTGGCACACGTTGGATTTTTATATTCACTTATCTGAAAATGTTTTTTAATCTCCCCTGTGTTTTATTCTTTGACCCATTTTGGTCATACAGAGGGGTGTTTACTTTCCACGTATTAGTGAATTTCCTAATTTCATTCCATTGTGGTTGGAGAATACACTTTGTGTGCTTTTCATCCTTTTAGATTCAGTGAGGCTTTTTTTATGGCCTAATGGATTATCTATTCTGAAGAATGTCCCCCATGCACCAGAGGAGAATGTAAGTGTGCTCTTGTCCTCTTGGGTGGAACAGTGTCCGTTAGGTCTGGCTGGTTTACAGTGCTGTCCGAGTCTCCCAGTCATTGCTGATCTTCTGTCTAGTTGCTGTATTTATTTCTGAAAATAGGGTATTGAAGTTTCCCACTATTACTGCTGAATTGTCTATTTCTTCCTCTTCATGTACTTGGGGGCGCAGTTATTAGGAGCACATATGTTTATAATCGATATACCTCCTTCAAGGATTCATCCTTTATCGTTATAAAATGCTCTATGCCCCTAAAACAATTTTTGTCTTGAGGGCCGTCTTATCTGATATGTTAATAGGGCCTCTCCAGTTCTCTTCTGGTTGCTATTTGCAAGGTATATCATGTTCTTCCTTTCACTTGTGTGGGGTTTTCTTGTATCTTTTAATCTGTAGTGTCTCTTGAAGACAATATATAGTTGGATCATGTGTTTTTAATCCTTCCTGCCAATTCCTGCCTTTTAATTCAAGTGTTTAATCCATTTACATTTAAGATAATGGCTGATACGGCAGGACTGACATCTGCCATTTTGCTATATTTTCTATGCGTCTTGTGTCTTTATTCCTGTATTCTTCCATCACTGCCTTCTTTTTTGTTAGATATTTTTAATACCCCAATTAATTCCCTTGTTTCTTTTACTATACTTTTTAGTTACTTTCTTAGTAGTTACCTGGGATTATAATTCACACATTAACCTAAATCAATCTAGTTTGGGTTAACGGAAACTTTATTTTAATATAAATTTTGCTCCAACATAGCTCTGTTCCCTCCGCTCTCCTCTGTGCTATTACTGGTACATAAATCACATCTTCGCATGTTATAAGCCCATCAGGGCAGTTTTCTTTAATCTGTACTAAAATTAATTAAAATTACTCTTTTATGCAGTTGTCTTTCCAATCAGATAGGAGACAAAAAGTTACAAAACACTTACACTCCTTTATGTTGACCTACAGTTGTCTTTCCCATTGTTCTTTATTTCTTTGTGCATTTCTGCCATCTCCCGTCCTTTCATTTTAGTCTGAAGCGCTCCCTTTCATATGTAGTGTAGGGCAGGGCTGCTAGCAACAAAGTCCCTCATTCTTGTTTATTTAGCAGTATCATGATTTCTCCATTTTTGAAGGGTGGTTTTGCTGGATACAGAATTCTTTTTTTTTTCTTCACTATTTTAGTATTTTTATTCTAATAAGTTTTTGCAATTCTTAAGATTATAGAGTATAAGCAACTTTGAATCCTTTTAAATTTAATGTTATATCATAGGGATTCCCCACATCACTATAAGTCCTCAAAAAATATGCTTTTTATGATGATGCAATACTCAACCAGTTTTAATATTCTAAAACTGACTTACTGTTTCTATGTTATTGAGCATTGAGCTGTTTGAGGTTTCCAGTACAATGAATAACAGTGTAGTTGGATACAGAATTCTTGATTGACAGTCTTTTTTTTTTTTTGCATTTTTGTGTGTGTCAGCCCACTGGTCTCCGTGGTTCTGAACGAGAAGCCAGCTGTTAATCTTGAGGCCATGAGTCGTTTTCCTCTTGCTGCTTTCAAGGTACTGTCTTCACCTTTCGACAACTGGACTATGATGTATCTAGGTACCAATCTCCTTGAGTTTATCCAATTTGGAGGTCATCCTGGATGTGTAAATTAATGTTTGTCATCAAATTGGGGGCATTTATTCTTCAAATATTCCTTCCACATCTTTCTCCTAGTCCCTTTACGGGGCTCAAATATGGACACACTGGTATGCTTGCTGGTGTCCCACAGGTCTCGGAGGCTCTGTTCATTTTTCTTCATTCTTTTTATTTTCTGTTCCTCGGGCTGGATCTATACATACCTTCATATTGACCTTAATTTAATTACCTTAACAAACTTACTGCCAAATTCACTGATTCTTTCTTCTGACAGCTCAAATCTGCTGCTGAGTCCCTCTGGTGAATTTTTCATTTTAATTACTGTTTTCAACCCCAGAATTTTTTTTTTTATTTTTTTTTAACAATTCCTGATTCAATTATTGATACTCTCTATTTGGTGAGACATCATTCTCATATTTTCTTTTAATTCTTTAGACATGGTTTTAGTTCTTGGAACATATTTATAATAACTGATTCCTTGTCCAGTAAATTCAACATCTGGACCATTTCAAAGACAGTTTCTATTGACTACTTTTTTTTCCCTCTACATAGACCATATTTTCCCGTTTCTTTGTATATCTCATAATTTCTCACGGGAAACTGGGTAGTTCAGACAGTATTATGTGGCAACTTTGAGAATGAGAATGCGCCCTTCCGAGGAACTGTTGTTGCTGCTGTGGCTGTTTGCTCAGTGACTCTCCTGAACTAGTTCTGTAAAGTCTGGAACTGCCTGCAGTTTACAGCCCCTGAGGCCTCTGCTCAGTCAGCGGAGCTCACTGAGTGGGCAGTCAGTGACGTTGCCAAGACACTCCCTCAGCACTGTGCCCACCGCGGCCCCACGTCTGCCCTCACTTCCTGCACGTGCACAGTGCCGTGGAGGGCAGCCGTCTAGGCCCACAGGCGCCCAACAGAGCTCTTCAACGCCCCGGATGGCATGTCACTCTTCACATCTGCCTGTTCAGCTTGTGGCCACTCTTGTAGTTCCCAGCTGTGACATTAAACAATCACCACTAGCTGTTTCCCACAAACACACTACGGACAGGGCTCTCCCCACTGAGCGAGATCAAGGGACGCGAAGCTCTGCTGAGGGGCTTCTGCAGCGAGCTGCAAGCCCACCCACACAGTGACAGCGCTCTGAGAAAGAAGGGCTTGAGGGGCCACTCTCACCCACCCCTCCAGTGGCTGGCTGCAAGGCTGCTGGTTTTCACAGCTACACAGACCACGGAAAAGGGAGTGAGCATAGGTCAAGCGAGAGGTTCAGCAGCTGTTCTTGAATAAATCCACCCAAGATGGTTTCAACCTTTGGTTAATTTCCAGGGTTCTGACAAAATTGATTTTGACCGTTTATACCAGTGTTTCCATTGCTTTGACGGAGGAATGAATTCATGAAGGTCCTCCGCCACCATCCTGCCTAAATGGCATTTCTGCCATAGACAAAGCCACTATGAAGAGAGTACCTGGCCACTCATGCCTCCTGCCAATCCTGATTTCTAGTCCATTCCACTGCCTTGATTCAGACCCTCACATTCTCCGCTACACCAGGGCAATCAACCTTTCCCTAACTGGCTCTCCTGCCTCAGGGCGTAGTCTAAAATCCATCCTCTGCATTCAAAATGACTATCCTACTAGTAAAAAACAAATGGCCTCATGTCACTCCCCTGCTTAGAGCATGTTGGTGGTCCACGTGCTTCCCCAGAGCAGATCCCATGACCTGGCTTTGGCTTACGTCTCCTCCTGCCACCTCCCACCGGCCACTCGCCAGTACTCATGTGCCTAGGAATCAGCCACCACTCCTGGAGTGTGTCCCGCTGACACGCATGCCTCTGCAGGGTGCTGCATGGTGCCCCCCTTTTCTGGATCAGACCCCACACCCTGGCCCCTGAGCACCAGCCCTGCACTGCCATGCCTGACCACCGCCTCGTCTCCTAGGCGGACCGTCACTCATTTGCACTGCTCCTCTCACCCGCTGACCACTCTGCATTAAAAGGGTTGAGCTCCTCCGAGGACAGGGCCATGTCTCATGACCCTCAGTGTTCACTGTGCGAGAACACAAAGCCAGTCTGTAATGCTCCACAGGCCCCACACCATTCTCCCCACCGCCACCCACCCTCTGACCCAACCTCCCGCCCCGTCTCTTGGCTGGAGCTATGGCACTATGTGGGCCTCCTGCTGTCTCCTCCACGCAGTGGGCATCTTCCCCCACAAAGGCCTTGGCACTGGCTGCTCCCTCTGTCCAGACTGTCCTTCCTCCCCACTCCTATGTGGCTCAGTGCCTTCCAGTCTTTGCTCAGCTGCTACCTGCATAGCAAGCCCCTCCTGGTACCATAGTTGAAGGTGAAAAGCCACAGCCCCACGCTCCCCATCACCTCCTCTCCTTAATTTTTCTCGACTGCACTCACTGTCTTCTAACACAGACAAAAGCTTCTTTTTGCCTTCTGCCTCCACCCAGCAGAACGTGAGCTCCGCATGGGCGAGCTTAGTCACTGCTAAGCCTCAGCACCCAGGACAGCGCCGGTGAGCCGCTCCTCGCTCCGTAAGAGCGGCACACAGCTGAGCACGCACCTCGTCCTCAGATGCCCCCAAAGCTTTGCAGCAAGTGAGCCAGGCGACGACCGACATTGCTGAACCTGCAGTCACCACCAGTGCAGGAGCTGCTTTCCCCTGCAGCACACAGCTTCCTTGAGGCCCTCCCTCTCCCTCACATCTGCCCTATCAGAGAGTCTTGTCCATTATTCCTCCGAATGAATGCTCTATTCCTACCACCTCCACTGCCACCAACATCTCCTTTCTAGAACACGGTAATGCTTCACCTTTCACTCCTGGTCTCCTCCAACCAATGCCCACCCAGAAGTCAGAGTAATCGTTTAGGTATCATCAGACCTGTCAGTCACCTGGTTTTCTTCAGCAGCCTCCTACCTGACACCTCAGAGAAGCTCAGGGCCACTGGCAGGCCTTCTGCCACGCCCGCCCCCACGCTCAGCTCAGCTGCACTGGTTGGCCTGGCCTGAGCTCCTGACCATGCCAAGTCTTCCCCCATCAGGAGGCTGGGCCCAGCTTCAGGACCCAGTTCACATGGCCCTTCTGCAGAGAGGCCCTCTATGATCAGCCCCTAAGGTAGTCGCCCTTCACCCCACCATGATGAAGTACCTCCAGAAAAATGCTTCTGTTTTTACAAGTTGGAGTTCAGGGCTTCAAGGAACTCTTTGGACATTCAGGGATCTAAAGTCCTCTGGACTCATTACCAATAACAGAATCTCCTGGGACCCACGAGAGAAATTTCCATTTACTATACTACGTTATCGACAAGAAACTGCACGACACACAGACCACGCCTCGGAAACAAATCAGACGCCTCTCTCTCTTGCTTTGATTACTGGGGTTCAGAGCACTGCACACGCAGCCAGTCAGACAGAGGCATGCAAAAACAGCCTTCTGCCAGTGGAGAACAAGGGCCCCTGCGTGCTGGCTTCAGGCGAGAACCAGAATATATGCCACAGAATTACATGTTCTCTTAAAAATTCCACTTCGAAACGCATGAAAAACTAGCTTTACAAGAACCACCCACCAAATGCGATTTAATAGTAAAAGGTATTATTACTTCATTTAAGAGTTAAAAAGTGAAAGTACTAAAAGTTAAGCTAGTCTTCTCCAAGGCCTCCCCTTGAGCAGTGCTTACTCCCAAGTATAAAAGACGGCCATTGGGGTGGCCGGTCAGCTCAGTGGTCAGAGTGCGGTGCTCTTAACAACAAGGTCACCGGTTCAATCCCCACAGGGGCCAGTGTGAGCTGCACCCTCCACAACTAGATTGAAACAACTAGTTGACTTGGAGCTGATGGGTCCTGGAAAAACACACTTAAAATAAATTTTTTAAAAAGTTAAAAACCAAGATGGCCATAACATGAAGGTCCATGTGTGTGTGTGTGTGTGTGTGTGACATAAAATGTGTCAAAAACTTATTTCAAAGCGGAAGGCTGTATGACAAGAGTGGTCATCACCATTTCGGACACGGACTGCCCAGCAGAGCGAGCTGGGACCCAGCTAGCTGCGGGCGGGCGGGAGGGCGGGCGGGAGGGGGGAGGGAGGGGGGAGGGGGGAACGGAGGGAGGGAGGGAGGGGGGAGGGAGGGAGGGAGGGAGGGCCGGTAAAAGGCAGCCCTGCTTAGACAGAGAAGCTGAAAAGGCTCAGGCCCAGACAGCACCAGGTGCCTCAGGAAGCGGCCAGGAGGACGGGCCGAGAGTCTGCACAAGGGGCAGCAGGTCCCCCTCCACCAGGCCCTGCAGCGGGGCACCCACCCGCCCCCCAATCCCAGCAGAGACAAGAGGTTCTCCCTCTGGAGAAGCTGGAACATGGAAGCTCCAGGCCTGGGGACCCCACTGAGTGCTGGGGTGAGGGGCCACACAAAGAAAAGCACGCCTGAGTGACAGACTCACTGAGTGGGGAGGCCCCGCCCCCACTCCCAGGATAGCGGCAGCCAGGCTGCCAATACCCAGCAAACTACACCCCAATCCAGAGAGAGACTGAAGAGTTATTCTGAGGAAGACTGAAAAGATGGCTGACACGGCAGGCCCCCCCAGAAACAGAGCCCTCATCCATCACCATGCCTCCGGCCAAAGCCAAGCCCACAGTGGGTGGCCCAAGCTGATACACGTGAATGACTGACACCGACCACCAAGCATCTGGAAAGGTCTCATGGCATGAGCCAGACACGGAAACAAACCTACAGAAAAGGAATTCAGAGCAAAGAGGCCATGCAGAGAAGGAAGCCCCAAAATAATGAACACTCTCCCATAAGTAAGAGAAAACACAGCTTTCAGAACCAGATGCCACCCAAAGAAGGAGCACTCGGACAATGTGACAGCCCTCAACTTATAAAAGCAAGAGCAGAAATTCAAAGTTCCAAAGAAAGCTAGAGGACCAAGCCGAGTCTCAGACAACAGACACCACAGGACAAAGAAATGAAAAATGAGATAAAGAGAGAAGATGTGAGGCGAGAGGTCCGCATTCCGCTGCACTGGAGGGTGGCTGAGAAAGAGAAGGGGAGAGGGAATTACAGAGAACAAAACAAGAACGCCCCACACCAAGCACAAGGCCACTGAATGCCACATGTGGGGCCGCATCTTACAGCGTCACATCACTGGACACTAACAGGACAGCCACGCCTTCAAAACTGAGGAAAAGTCATTTCCAGCCTCGAATTCTACCCCAGCCAAATCCTCAAGCGTGAAGGTAAAAGACACACTTTTTTCTTTTTTGAAAAACACAAAATCCCAGGACAATTTTTCCTCCCAGGCACTTTCCCAGGTGCACGGATGCAGACGGGCACAGGCCGAGAGCAGACAGAGATGGGAAAACACCTATAAATGGTACGAACATGCAATTTAGAATCAGCAAGTCATCACATCTTTAAAGTGAATATGAGAAGAAATGGCTGTGAAATGGAAACAACTGACTCTGAGATTCAGGAACAGGGGTGAGGGAGGGGTCGTGTGTGACTGGTAACTTCTCAGACTATGTTCCTGCCTTTATGTTTCTAAATGCTTTTACACATTTCACTAAGGGCAAGCCTAGAAAAAGAAGATAAAAACGACTGCAGCTGGGAAGACCTGCCGAATTACTCAGCAGCCCCACGCCCTCTCCGAGAGAAGCCACCCACCCGCTGCCCTGGCCTGGCTCTTCCCACAGTCTGGTGCACGTATCCCTCCAGCCCCAACCTTCCGCTCACTCCACCAGGAGAGCAAACCCATGGCGCCCGCCAGGACCTACGATGATGCCTGATGGCAGACACACTCTCTGTCCCCTCCCTGTCCTCACCCCTCCTGAAACGACTTCAATCCCATCACAGAAACCGCGCCCTGACCCAACTCCTCCCTGCTGAACCCAAATCCTGACCACCTGGTGCCTGAGCCTGGCGAAACCACACACCCAGTCACCCAGGCGCTGGGCTGGCTCACTCCCGAAGCCCCGACGCTTCCCTGCACCTCCTCCCTCCCCACTGGCAGCTGGTGAGCCTACCCCACCTGCAAGACAGCGGCTGAACCTCTGCTTCTCTCCACCCTCCACTTCCCCAGGGCCCTTCTCTGCTCAGCCTGCAAACAGGCTCTAGTCCCCCAGCTCCCGGGGGTCCTCCTGTCTCCCCTGGTTCAGAGCCTCCCAACGGGACTGCCCGCTTCCTCTGCCCTCCCCTCCTGCTTCCTCTGCCCTCCCCTCCTCCACACAGTGTTCAGTCAGTCGGAGGAACCCTTCCCGAAGGTGAGTCCCCTCTCTGCTCACCGTCCACTGGCTCCACATGTGACGCAGAGGAAAGCCAGCATTGTCGTAATGGCCCATCCGCCTCCCCGCTCACCCAGCGCTCACATCCCAGGCTCTCTCCCCAACTCCTAGTCCAGCCACACTGGCCCCCCTACCCGTCCGCCAGCACCCCGGGGCACGTTGGACCCCCAGCAACACCATCTAAACTGCAACCCCCTTTCCTGCTTTACTTCCCCTTAATATAGTTTGTAAAGTTCTGCTCATTACACCTATTTAGTTTATGTCCACCTCTCTAGAATGTACAACACGTGAGGGGTTCTTGACTGTTTTGCTCTCTGTGAAAAACCAGCACTCAGGAAATTTGTTGAACAGATGAAATGACCTTAAAAAAAACCTTCCTGACCCCACTGTGATAGGCAGAGTGCCCCCCAAAGACGCCACGCCCTAACACTAGGATCCTGGGAGTTTTCTTCCAGGCCCTAAGGAACACTGCCAGGGTCAGTCAGGCTGGGGTCATCCTGCGTCATGCAGGTGGCCCGTCTAGTCCCGGAGCCCTGAGCCGCATGCAGAGAACTCTGCATGGCGGAGGAGACGGGCTGGGGAGGGAGATAGAGAGCCCCATCTTGAAAGGGAATCCCAGAGGGGCCCTAGGACCTGAGACTGGACGGTTACAGTTGGGTTCAGTCGCTAGGACAGTAGACCTCAGACCCATGCTGCAGGACTGAGCGGAAGCAGCTCTGGGGACACCTCGATTTGGGCCTGAGAGACTCTAGGCAGGGCCCCCACCAGGGACAGGCTGTGCGGCTTCTGGCGGACAGGACACGAGCCAACAAGGAATGCTGGTTTATTTGTTACAGCGGCAACAGAAAGCCACATGGCCTTGGCCCTCGGCAGTCACCATCTGGCTGCTTTCCTCTTTACAACAAAATTCCTAGGAATTGACCCACGTTTGCCAACTATTCTCCCTTAAGCCTCCCCATCAGGTGGACCCCCGCTGGACCGGCTGCCCGGACCCACCTGGCCAGCTCCGCCACCTGGGGGGGCCTCGGCCTGGAGCTTGGGCACAGCACTGTGGTCCAGAGAGGAGACTGCAGCCCAGCAGCCCAGCAGCCCAGCCCGGGACTCACCCCCACCCGCTCTGTCACCTCCCAGCAGCCTTGCGATTGGGCCGCGACCCTGAGCCCCTCACCTGTGAGAGGGAGAATCACAGTAGTACTGCTAAGTACTGCCATGCAGTCCACGAGGGGGCGTACGTGGAAGCATGTCCCCTCACGGGACGCCTGAGGGAGTGAAGCCACGTTTTGGTGGCTGGCATTCCCTCCCTTGGTGAGCTCCCCAGTGTCATCATGGCTTTAAATGCCGTCTCTCAGCGAAGCCCCACACTTTTACCTCCAGCCCAGCCCTCTTTTCGGAACTCCAGTTCTGGATATCTAAGCGCAGAACCAGCCTCTCTCCCCAAAACCCACTGCCAGAAGCAGGGACAGGACTTCTCCTTCCACTTTAGCAATTAAAAGCTGGACAACGAGATGAAACGGCAGTTTTCAGACACTGGACAGCAGACGATGGAAGACAGTGCTCACTGAGGGACAGAGGACAAGATGAGCCTTGCAACTGCCCCAGCTTACTGCCGGAGGAGGAGGGGCGGGGGGCCAACAGCCCGAGGGTCTCTCTGAAGCAAGCGACGACAGACCAGGCGTGGGGCCTGCTGCCAGGAGGGCAGAGCACAGAAAGCCCGGCCTGCCTGCTCACTGACTGCCCCTGCTCCTGTTCACACCATGGGAAGGGCCCTGCAAGAAGGGGGCCAGCAGGCCTGACGGGAAAACTCGAAACCCAAGGCACCCAGAGTTCTGAGAAGGGGTGCTACCCTCAGGAGTGGGGTGAGTGAGCCCCAGGCTAAAGGCTGCTTGGTCACTCCTTACAAGGACCAAACTGCTCCCAAATAGCTTCGTCCCAGAACAAAGCTCAAGAATAAAGACATAGAAACATACTCAGGATGACATGGTGAAATTCACAATGCCTGGCATCCAATAAAACATTACTAGGCATGTAAAGAAACAGGAAACTACGACCTGTAATGAGTAGGAGAAAAAAACAATAGAAATGGACCCAGAAATGACACAGGTGACAGACTCAGGCGGTAAGGACAGTAAAACAGGACTATGTTCCACAGACTCACGGAGGTGGGAGAGATGGAAGTATGTTAAGAGATACAGACAACATAAGAAGCACAAGGAGTGAGAGATGCAAGGTCTGAGGTGAAACCTACGTAGCCCAGGTTACTAGATCAGGTATCACACACAGCAGAGAAGGTCCCAAAGGAAACAGAGCAAACTGGACTGAACAAGGAACAGAGGGCAGGGAGCTGTGGGGGTGGGGCCCCTTCAGGCAGCCTAACAGGCACGGCACTGGGACCCCAAAGGCGGGAAGGGACAGAAGACGAGCTGAACAAATAACAGCCAAATTTGAAACATTTGACGAAAGCTATTAACCCACTGTTCTCAGCAGCTCAAGCCCCAAGAACAAGGAACATGCAGAAAGTTACAAGGCTCGTCATAAACTGACACCAATGTTTGGAAAGCCGGTAAGTAAAAGCAGCTGGAGCCAAGAGCCACCTCACATGCAGGCACTGCTGAGCACGCGGCTGTGCAGCTCCAGTGGGTGTGCACACACGCATGCACATGCACACAGGCACCCACACACATACACATGTGTGTGCACATATACACACATGCACGTGCACATGCGCAAGGCACCCACACACACACGTGTGTGCACATATACACACATGCACGCACACATGCACCTCGCGCACACGCGAGGCACCCACACACATACACACGTGCGCACATATACACACATGCACACACACGCACGTGCGTGCACACATGAGCCAACATAGGAATGCTGGTTTAGTTGTTATAGCATCGATAGAAAGCCGCACGGCTCCATCTGGAAGCAATGCGCCTAAGACCCAGGGCAGCCCCTTTAGTGTCCTGGAACAAAGTACAGGGACAAGGTGCCCTCCTGCCTCCTCATGTGTCCCCATGCCATCGGAGAAGCATCACTCCCATGGTTAACACAATAACCACCCACTGCCTCCCCACTTCAACCCTGCCCCACTGTCCATTATCAGTGCAGAAGCTTATTTATACGTAATAAACCAAATTACTTACAAAAAGCAGAAGTAATTTGGGTCAGATCACTCCTGTAAACACCTCCAAGGAAGTTTTGCAAGGCCTGAGGCGACCTGCCCTCCATTCCTGCGGCCTCCGCTCCCTCTGACCCAGCCCGAGCCATCTGCACTCACCTGAGGGCCTCCACACTGCTGCCTGCAGCACGTTCTCCTGAGTTTCCCGTGGCTCGCTGCCCTGTCCCCTACGAGCTTCCTTAAATGGACCTAACCTGACCTTCTGAGAAGCTGGACCCTGCCACGCCTCTATTCCCCTCCCCTACTTCATGTCCTCCACCACAGATGGACAGATGGAGGGAGAGGTAGACATACGTAGGTTGTTCTCAGTTGTTCCATCTATTCTCACAAGAGCTAAGTTCTGGAAGGGCATGGACCTTGTCCACTTGGCTAACCATTGACTCCCCAGTGCCTAGAATAATGCCTGGCACACAGCAGGCACCCCACAGATTTTTCAGATGAATTGTACAATTATGTCAGAAAATGCCTGACGTAACTGAACAAGTATGTTGGAAAAATAAAGAAATTTTGAAACACACACCTTCAAAACGCCCTTCCCTCTTAGGGCTGTATCAGAATTACAGAAAACACTAAGAACGCGGTATTTACCATGGTGTTTTCTCGACTACTCTGTGTGAAGACAGGTTGACGCTCGTGCTACAGCACTGCTGCATCAGACAACACACACCAGACACAGCGCCCAGCACAGAGCAGCTCCTGCCGCTCGGGCACCAGCTCCGTGCAAGGCGCCCACACCCCATGCCCAGGACAGCAGTCTCAGAAAGGCCAGTCCCCAGGGACGGCACGACTGGGCACCAGAGGTCCCTCCCCCACCCCCGTCCCACCTGCCTCTTCTCCACACTCTGCGCTCCAAGTAATGACACCGCAAATGGCGGGTAAGTACCTGGCGCCCGGGACCGAATGGAAGGGCAGCCGCATGCCGAGGCTGCGGGGCTGTAGGACGGCTCTGGACGCGCCCGCACAACTCCGCCTGACTCAGCCCCGGGAGACACTTGTGGGCACGCCAAGTGCAGAGTCAGGTTCTGAGCCAGCTGTACTGCACGTGACAAAAACAGCTCCACAACGTATGTTTCAATAGTAAAAAACGCACCCAAAAGTGTCCCATACTCGTTTCCTTGCTGGTTTTTCTAATGGCTGCTTCGAAAGGCCATTCGACATCAGTTTAGTGGCCTGTCTACTGCTTCCTAAGCTGCAACAGAAACACATAATTACTCACCGAACCACATCACAAAAAGGAAAGCTGGTCACAGAAAATGCAAAATATAAACCCCAATACAGCACACCCCCTAAGGAGGCAAAATGCTTCAGGCACATGAGTCCCTAATCCTCGTGACACCCCTGTCGCCACCAGAAGAGCTTTTAAAAGTAAGAAAGACACAGAAAACCCAGGCCAGCCAACGTGGAAGCGGCCTCCACACGGTGAAGCAATCTGGGGACAAACACCAAACCCGGGGTAGGCGGGAAGGAATGAAGGACTGCAGGAGGGTGGGCGTCATGCAGCACAGCCCAGGGCTCCCCGGTTAAACTGCGGGCTCTACAGAGCCCAGCGTGCAAAGGCGACAGCAAGGGAACCCAGCCAGGATCTGACCCGAACCACTGGCCGCAAGTTCTGTCAGCCACTCCACTGCGGCTCCATGGCCCCTGCGGCCCGAGAGGGAAGGAGCCCAAGGGGCAGAGCCCAGCCAGGGGGAGGGTGTCGGCCTCGTCGCTACAGGGCACAGGGCAGATGTGGGTGCATCACCGCCCTCCTCTAAGCCACAGCACCCCCACAGCCCCAGAAGGCAAAGTGCAGGCGCCAGCCCACTGGACTCAGCCCTACACGCAGCGGCTCCCCCAGAAGCCTCTATGACCCCACTTCCCACTCTCATTACTGGGTGACTATGGCACCCGCCTCACTCTGCTCTGCCAACAGTGCTGAAGGAAAACACAGGAAGAGCTGGCAGGAAGTGGCGTGTGAAGGCAGGCAGGGACCAGAGTGTCTCCAAGTTCAAACTGTGCTGTGGGCGAGGGCAGCAGTCTGGGCGTCTCTCCCCTGGTGGCCTGTGCCTGGTGTCGCCCCACTCTTGTTGGTCTTCTCCCACCTGAGTCTCCAGGGCACTCCCTGAAGACAGGCCACTTCCTCCTGGCATGCCGGCCACCCCTGCACCCTGGCCACCCCCTGCACCGCAGACACCCCTGCACCCTGGCCACCCCCTGCACTGCAGACACCCCTGCGCCCCAGCCACCCCCTGTGCCCCGGCCGAGCCCTTGCATCCCTCGCCACCAGAGCACAGAACCAGTCTCATGTCAGCCTCAGTGCCCACGACTACGGGACACCCACTCAAACCTCTCCACCCGGGAATTCTTCCCAGGACAATGACACATTTCAACGCTGTCAGCTTTCACACCAGAGCCAGGAAGACCCTGAAGAAGGCAGATGCCAGGATCGGAAAACACAGTCCCGTCGTCTGTCTCACACATCCCGTGACCTGCTTTCGTGTGAGTGCACACTCAATTTGTTTTGTTAAGCTGGGGAGTTATTCCACTTACTTCGTACTGCACCGTAAGCTGACGAAGCCATCAACTTTCGACTGCCACACTAGTGGTTGCGATGCCAAACCTCAGGGGGGGCTTCAGTCAGGTGGGACTGTGCTGACCCAGGGGAGGGGGCAGGAGTCAAGGGTGCCATTCCTACGTCCCTGCGTCATTTCATCTCACTGGATGGAGCGGGGATGACCAGACGCCCTTTCACAGAAGGAGAATGCTTGCCAAGGCCACAGGCAGCCAGGAAGCGCCCAGAGTCTCGTGTGGACGATCTTCCCCAGATGCACCTGTGCCTCTGGTGTCCTCTCTGCCCTCCTGCAAGGACCTACCACGTCCAAATCGGAGACCCCTTCAGGGCAAGGGCCCGTCCCCAACGCCCTCTTATCCCCCAGTGTGTGTTCAGGAAAATCAAATGAATACACAGATGCTCAGTCGGGTGCTGCACTGGCAGGGACTCCTCTCCCCATTGGTCCGCAAGCTCCCTAGGGGGCCATTGCTCAACTGTTGCTTCCACTGCTCAAACTGTAGGAAGAAGCACGGTGCACGGCCACCATGGTCCACCGGCCCCACCTCCACGTCCTGCGAACACGCCCTCGTGGATACCCCCACAGGCAGGGAGGCCACACAGAGCTTCAGGGCAGTGCAGGGCCAGCGTTTCTGCCATACAGATTCACCACACACTTACAAAAAGACTTTTAGTTCTGGGAGCCTTATACATTCAGAAATTTAATCAAAGGGAGGATGGCCTCATGCCCAAGAAACCGCAAAATGATCAGGTGACATTCCGTGGACCTCAGAGCCCATCCCACTCAGCTCACACCAGAGTCACACTCTATTCATATTAGTGCAAAACACCGCTTCCTAAATCTAAATCACACTCAATCTGCCCCTCTGGTCTAACTCTATTTGATATTTTAAAAGCCAAGTAAATGCCATTTAATCCCACAAAGACAGCCTTTCCAATAACTGTGCAACTACAAAATCCTGACATACACGGTTGCCAAAAAACAGAGTGAAAACCATTTTAAGAGGAAAGAAAAGCAATGCTAGGTATCCGACATGAGAATACACTTATCACCTGGACATGTCAACTTGGCATAAGTGAGTGACCCCCACTTCAGAGGAGCCAGAAGGAACACACGGATATTCCTAGAAGCAGCAAAACCCAACTGTGGCAGGAGAAATCCAACCTGGACCAAATGCCTGCTTCTTCCTGCGCCTGATGGCTCATCCTCCTCTTACCCTCCATCACGAACTTCCTTAATCAGTTTCTAGGAATACAAATTGTGCAGAAGAGTGCAAAAGAAAATGTGCAAGAAGAGCACTCTTTTTCAAAAAGTCAGCATTTTTTCAAAGTACAGTCAAGACTAAAATGAACCTGACATTTTTTAACTTTAAAAGTTAAAAAGCAGACTGACAAACTCTGATTCTGAGCTCTACATATTACTATGCAGGAAAATCAAATACCAACTTTATGTTTAATTTTTACACTGAAGTTTCAGCTGAATTTAAATTTTTATGCTCAATTTCTCCGTGTCCAATTTATGACTCATAAGAAATGGATTTTATGAACAAATAATTTTTAACTTTCGTCAGGCTAAAATATAATGCAAAGGGGTGCCAAATTCCAACAAAGTGAACAAACTGGGAGGGAGCAGGTTTGGTGAGGACCACAAGGAGCAGAGCACTGATAATTATTCTACTAAGTTATCAGTGCGCCCGCAGCAAAATTGCGGGCTTTCTCCAAGCACGTGGGAAATTGGGTTTTTTGCCAAATGGCTAATTGCACCTCTCCACTTGTTTCCCTTCATTTGAGTGAGTGCCTGGAGGGCTGAAATAAAATGCCTGCAAGCATCTGTGCTGCCCAGCACCCCCCCACCCAGCACAGAGGAATAAATGGCAATTTCCTGCCCACTGGCAACGTGACTGGTCTCACAAGAATAAAGACCTATCAAGCCAGCCCAGTGGCTCAGGCGGTTAGAGCTCCATGCTCCTAACTCCGAAGGCTGCCGGTTCGATTCCCACATGGGCCAGTGGGCTCTCAGCCACAAGGTTGCCAGTTCAGTTCCTCGAGTCCCACAAGGGATGGTGGGCAGCGCCCCCTGCAACTAAGATTGAACACGGCACCTTGAGCTGAGCTGCCGCTGAGCTCCCAGGTGGCTCAGTTGGTTGGAATGTGTCCTCTTAACCATAAGGTTGCCAGTTCGACTCCCGCAAGGGATGGTGGGCTGCACCCCCTGCAACTAGCAACGGCAACTGGACCTGGAGCTGAGCTGTGCCCTCCACAACTAAGACTGAAAGGACAACAACTTGACTTGGAAAAAGTCCTGGAAGTGCACACTGTTCCCCAACAAAGTCCTGTTCCCCTTCCCCAACTAAAAAAAAAAAAAATACGTCTTTAAAAAAAAAAAAGTTATACTGGGATCATCAACTGTGGGGGGGTAGGCACCCCTAACCTCTGCGCTGCTCAAGGGTCAACTGTCTATGACTGTCCTTCACCGATACATCACACATATAAAAGCAAACAAAAGTTCCAAAATAAGTGAACAGCAAATAACCTTTATTTGTCCCCATTTCAGCAGTTGTTTCATTTTCCTTGAGACTGCCTGGATATAGTAATGTCAATCAATGCAACAGTCTGAAAGGGCCTCAAGGGGACTGTGCTGAGTGAGAAAAGCCACGTCAACAGGACACACCACACAGCACCCCTGAGATGTGACGCAGCATGGAGAACACATCAGTGGGTGGGGGCGGGAAACGGGGTAGCACCCCCGGGAGGGGCTTTGTGAAGATGGGGCAGCTCTGTATCTTGATGGAGGTGGGGATACACAAAGTACACGATTCAAGTCCATGGACCTACACACTTGTCAGTGCTGAGACGCCGGTGAAATGTGACTACGCCTGGTAGACTGAACCAGCGTCAGCTTCCTGGTGTTGAAACTGTCTTTTATGTGAGATGGCCACCTTAGAGGAGGCCGGGTGAAGGGTGCTGGGACCTCCCTGTCCATTTCTTTGTAACTTCCCATCAATCTATATTTGTTTCAAAATAAAGTATTATTAAAAACTGGGCCTAATAAAAGGATTAAAACTTTGTAATGCCAATTTAAAAAAGAAACAGTTCATTAACTCACACACTAGATGCACATTAGCTAGATGCAGGGGCCCCTGGGCTGAGGTAGGTCAGAAAGGGTCAAGTTAATTTTATGAAGCACTGAATTAGTTTGCTACCTGTGCCACACAAGCTGAGACAGGGCCCCTCTCCACACGCTGCAGCACGCTCACCGCTGCCCACGCTGAGGTCTGAGTCCCCAGCCGTGGGCTGGGAGTGGACCACCAAGGTGAATGCCAGCGGATGCAGGGCACACTCATAAAGGTCTGCAAAGGCAAAACTTAAGCCAGTTCAGAACAGTAGGAGGGAGCTGCAGTTTCAGAACTGACGCAGACGTCAGTGCGACTTCCGCTCAAAATCCATTCCTCTGTCAGTTGAGGAAATTGTGGCTCAGTGGCCGGTGGCTTCAGGTTGTGGAGCTGGTCAGAGGTGATCAGAGTCCAGCCCTGTGTTGCCAGCTCAGTGCCCTCTTCAGAGTCTGCCTGCATCAATCACCCTCACAAGAAAATAGTAAGACACAAAATCAAAGGCGGGCAGGCAAAAAGGGCAGCAGGGACCCTTCTCCCTGCCCCAGGGGTCAGGCTCAGGCCAGCTCCAGCCGGGTTCGTTCCCCAATGCCATGTCCGCCACCAGCCCACGTTTGCTGACACGCTCGTCCCCTGCGGTCCCAGGAACACCTCGGCCCTTGGCCTGCCCTGAGGACACAATCGGCCGACAATCACCTCCTGCGACAATCACCTCCTGCGTGAGATTTCTGGCTCACTTGTCTCCTTGGCACAGGTCCCATGCTGGGCGCTGTGAGAGGCGGCGTGGTCCCCACCCAGGGGAGCTCAGTGGAGGGGGGCACGGCACACAAGCTGAATGACACTGCTCTGAAGGGGAAGCTGTGGCTGGCGAGAAGGTGACCAGGCAGTGAGGTCAGAAAGGTGTTTCTGAGGAAGACGCCACATTGAACAGTCCTGGGCTCGGACCCCCAAGAGGGATTAGGACCCCCTTTCTTACATAACCTCCTTCAGGGAAGAGACTGTCTTATCTACTGGACTACAGCAGTGGCTCTCAACCAGGGACAACTGTGCCCCCAGGGCAACGTCTGGAAACATTTCGGTTGTCACAACTAAGGCATCTAGTAAGTAGGGACCAGGGATACTGCTCACCAGAGGACAGCCCCTCACAACAAACGATGGGGGCCCAAACATTAGTGGGGGGTGGACAGTCTGGTCCCCAGTCAACAAGTATCTGCCGAGTCCTCACTACGTGCAGGCACCTTCTAGTCAAACGCAGACTCGCACAGAGCACGTCTGTGGGTGATTAGCTGCCTGAGAGAATGGGTTCCATCTCAACTGCCGGCTGCCCAGTGCAGTTTTCTTCCAAAATGGAAGGACAGACGTCACAGCTAATTTAAGGCTGCTAAGCCTTTGCTCAAGGGGTCCCCTGAAACAGTGACACACACACTCAGCTTCACAAGGTGCATCAGGGTGACTATACCGCAAAGGAAGAGAAAAAAGAGAATACTGCCCGACTTGCAAAAGCACTGAGGGTGTGTTTCCACTCTGATTTCTTGCAGAGTGAGGGAGGGGACAGACATTCCACAGTCTGCGTCCTCCACGCCCCCTAAGAAGGTGAGGTTACAGACATTCTTCAAAATCTACATTAAACCTCAGGCAATAAAAAGTCACAGTCAACAATTTGGTGGGTAACAAGGAATAACTGAAACACAGGAAATTGGCTTTGTGTTTATTTTTCAAGTTAATAAAAGGGACATTCTCTGAAAACCAGCAGGAGTTTCTACACACCAAAGCCAAACTTACTGGGGACCCACGGGCCGGCCTCCAGGCCTCTTCCACCTTTGGGTGTGGATTTTTCCACTCTGAGGGGACACGCATGTCGCTGATCAGAGGCAGAGCAGTTTCCCCACAGCCATCCCACCCGCCACTGCCGGATTCCCTGCGGAGTTAGGAGTCATTTTAACCAGGGCCGGGGTCACAGAGCTGCTGCCCCCGCAAGACACGGATTTCACTATTCCCACTCCCAAAGTGAAAACCCACACTATTTTGGAAAATGCTGGGTTAAATGCTCCGTTACTAGAAAGAGGGACATTGCTCGAGATGACATCATGCTGGGGAGGGGCGCCTTTGCCGGAACCCCCTCGGCGGTGCCACAGACCCCGCTCCCTGCCCCCACTGCCAGGTCCTCACGTCGCTCCCCGACCCGCACACACACACCCCTGTCCGAGCCCCCAATCCTGCATCCCCGAACCCTCCTCCCACACGCCGGCCTGAGACACCGGACCCCCGCCCTGCAGGTCCGCACCCCCGACCCCACCCCGCGCCCCGACCCCCGCCCTGCAGGTCCGCACCCCCGACCCCACCCCGCGGGACCCCCGCCCTGCAGGTCCGCACCGCCGACCCCACCCCGCGCCCCGACCCCCGCCCTCCAGGTCCGCACCCCCGACCCCACCCCGCGCCCCGGACCCCCGCCCTCCAGGTCCGCACCCCCGACCGCACCCCGCGCCCCGGACCCCCGCCCTCCAGGTCCGCACCCCCTGACCCCGCGGGACCCCCGCCCTGCAGGTCCGCACCCCCGACCCCACCCCGCGCCCCGACCCCCGCCCTGCAGGTCCGCACCCCCGACCGCACCCCGCGCCCCGACCCCCGCCCTGCAGGTCCGCACCCCCTGACCCCGCGGGACCCCCGCCCTGCAGGTCCGCACCCCCTGACCCCGCGGGACCCCCGCGCTCCGCAGGCCGGGTCCGCCGCCGCGGCCACTCACAGTTGCGGATGTCGGAGATGAAGACCGCCAGGCCCCGCATCCCGTCCCCCTTGGACACGGCCGGCATCTTCGGTTCCCGGGGAGCGGCCTGCGCTGGCGTTCCGGGAGGAGAGGCGGGGAGCGGGGACTCGGGGGCGGGGAGTGCCGCCGCCGGAGGAGCCGCTTCAGTCGGAGCCGCCTCAGTCGGAGCCGCCTCAGGCTCCCAGCGCCGCTTTCAGGGCCGCCGCGCGCACGCACGCACGCACGCACGCTCGCATTCGCACGCACGCGCACGTTCGCGCGGCCGCGGCGCGGGGGCGAGCGCGTGCAGGGCGGACATGTAATGGTAGGCCCTGGGGCGCCCCCTACAGGCTGACGCCGCGGGCGGGTCTGCGCTGGGAGCGACAGTTCCCGCGGTCCCGGGCTCCCCACAGCGCTGCCCCAGGCAAGCCCCACACCGCCCTGCCCAGCCCGGGTCTGGGCCAGCTTGCTGCCCGCCTTAGGGGGCCGGTTTGCAGGCAGAGCTCTGATATCCCGCTGTCCATCACCCGGCCTTCCAGAGCCAGCCCCACCTAAAGAGAAGGACTGCTCACCCCATGACAGCACCGGTTGACCACAGGGCCCAGTCTGCAATCCAATCCGATCCCTCAATGCCCTTTGTCACTGTTGCCACCACCGCCTCTGCACCCCTGGGGGATGGAGGCAGGAACCGCCTGTGGGCTCACCCCACAGCCGGGCCTTGGCGGGCAGGAGACGGGGCGGGGGGCAATCTGTTTGGAGAGCAAGTGGCCCTGCCGAGCTCTCCTTTGTGAAGCTGGATGACTTTCAAAAGGAAACTCCCTCTTCAGGGGGTTGTCCGGGCTCTGTACCTGGAAGTGACCCAAACCCATCAGTGAGACCTCTGTCCCACCCTGGCTCACTTCCTCAGTTCCCAGTGAGAGGTCAGGCCTGGGTCGGAGAAAGGGGCAGACCCCTCCCACAGATCAGGCACCCTACCCCTGCTCTGGCCTCCAGGACCCCTGGGGGGAAACCGAACCCTGTGGAGACCCAAATCCTTATAAGGTAGCAATTTCGCCACCTGGCAAGACCTCCCAAAGAGCTGGGCCAGCGGAGGGCTTCCTTGAGGAGGGGAGACCCACCCCCCACCCCCCACCCCTGCCAGAGCCTGCATCCCCATGGTAGGGGATAACACTACCATGTCCAGGAGAGGGGACTCAACAAGCAAACCCCGACCCACTCCCAGCAGCCAGGGGCCCTCAAGGAGCATGGATAGAGTGCCAGCTCCATGAGGTGGAGGGTTTCTTGGAGGAGGGGCTGGGGGATGACCAAGCAGGCACCTCCTCTCAGTGATGACTCTGGGTTTCCAAGCCTCCTGGAAAGTGTGTGTGTGTGTGTGTGTGTGTGTGTGTGTGTGTGTGTGTGTCAGGGGGGTGGGGGGAGGGGGTCCCAGGGCCTGAGGAGACACACATGAGGAAGGCCCCACACTTCACATTGGTGCCATCTTCCCAGGCAAAAACTTCTGATCACTCATTACCATCCAGCTTCCGGCCTGAGTCCACAGGGCCCTCCGGACCAGTCACCACTCAGTGAGGGACAGGCTGCTTTGGAACTGTGCGGTGCATGGAAACAGTTCCATTTCTTAAATTGTGTGAACTGGACATCTGTCACATTGTAGCCACTCGTAGTCACATCACGGTTCCCAAGAGCGGGGGTGGAGCCAAAATCTCTTTCCTCCATCTGTGGCCACTGGGACATGAGGGCTCCACAGACAGAAGCCCAACACTTGCATAGAGAAGGAGGAAAGAAGCGCCTGCAGCATGTGTGACCAAGGTGTCGGGGGTGTCCTGCACGTCAGCTGGCCACGTCTCGGCTCCCACCCAGCCCTGGGCCTGCTCAAGCTGCCTGGGGGTTTTATGAGTGACCCAGTTTCCTTCCCATAATCTCTAGAATGGGTTTCAGACAATGACCCAGAAAATTAAGATTGGTGGCCTGGTCCGGGCATGGCTAGAGGCCCTCAGCACTGTGCCTGTCCAGGAATAGGGACGTGGCAGTCCCTGGCACCCGGTGGCTACCTGTGGTCACCAGGAATAACATGCTTGGGAAGGCCAGGCTCTGGGGACTGAGCACATGCCCAGCCATGGACGGCGTGCCGAGCAGGAGGAATTCAAACGTCTGTGATGGCTGGGTGCTTCCCACAGAGCCGGGCCACCTGAAGGAGGAGGATGAGGAGCTCAGGTCCCTAACTGCCCACCCGACGGTGGCAGGAGCTGCCTTGACTCAGAGCTCAGTGCACAGCCACAGAGCAGCCCAAAGCCACACACAGCTGGAATCAGACTGTTGCAAAATTAGCCACAGAAATTGATTCTGTGGCCTCCCGGTGTCCTATGGGAAAGCTGGAGTGCTGGCGGGGCCCAGGGAACAACACGTGGAAGATGGGGTAACCTGGGGGTTCCCGGGGGGAAGACCCCACCCCTACTTCCCGAGTCCCCCGCCAGCCTCCCCTCTTTGCATGAAGTTGTCCTGAAGACTCTGTATGACATCCGCTGAAGGAGTTACTCTGTAACAGACAAGTCATGTGCCCTCAGAGCCCCCTGCTGGCCCCATCCTTTGAGACCTGGCAGTCAGATCTCAACACAAAATCGCACCCCGATGGAGAAGGCTGAGCCACCATGAGAATGGCAGGAAGTTGATTCTGCAGACTCTGCAGGATGAATGACTGGGGTGCAGGCTGGGAGCAGCCAGTGCCCTGGGTCAGCCGAGCGGGCCTGGGCAGCGACTGCCTGGAGGCTGGAGTCAGGATGGCCCACGTTAAAACAGGATTCAGTGCCAGAAATTCCAGGATGAAATGCAGAGAAAGGAACTCATTTCTTCTCCCCCAGTTCTGCAGACCGGAAGTCTGTGACCAGGATGTCAGCAGGGCTGGCTCCTCTGCGCTGTGGCTGAGGGTCTGGCCTAGCCTCTCCTCAGCTCATAGACGGCTGTCATCCCTCTGGGTTCATCTTTCTGTGTCTCAAGTTCCCCTTTTCCTAAGGACACCAGTCACGTTAGGTTAGGGGCCCACCCTATCCCAGTATGAACTCATCTTAATTCATTACATCTGCAAAGACCCAAGTCAGCTCCCATTCTGAGGTGCTGGGGGTAAGGACTACATGTCAACTTTCAGGGGACACAATTCAGCTCCTGCCAGATGGTGACGTGAGCACACTGAGGACATGAGTTTGAGAGCCTGCCCCCTTTCCCTCCTACCCACTGGGACAGGGTTCCCATAGCTGGAGCTCCATTTCTGCCCATGATGGTGAGTGCCATGCATTCTACCCACCAGCCCTCAAGTCGCCAGTGTATACGCCACAGTGGTTGGGGGCTCTGTGACATCCTGCCAGCCTAGGTCCTGATTAGTACCTGTCCCTGTGCCCGGGAGTGCTGTGTCATCAAAGTTTCTGGGGCCCTAGAGGTCTGAGGCATGTCAGGATGACATGTCCTGTGGCTTGTCATCAAGACCACTTCATAGCCACTCTCCCCAGGGTCGAAAAGGGTACCAAGTACTGTCAATCATCAGTACACGGCCACAGGAGCGGCACAGCTAGTGATGCCAAGCAGGTGAGAGGTACAGGACGTGGCTGGAAAGTCCTGTTGTCCCCCACGAGGTCCTGTTCACCCCCAGATCAAATGCTTGTTCACCCCCAGAGCTGGGACCCAGGACCTCCAGTCTCCCTAAATTACCTGTGGAAAATACACCCCTTGACTTTAAAGGCCAGACCAGCCACGTCAGCAGCCGGCCAGCTGCCCATCACGGAATGGGCCTCCTGGTTTTGGGTGTCTTGTGGGAAGGGCTCCCGTCGCAGACCGACAGCCACACTCTACGGGCTCAGCCAGGGTGAGCTGAGGGGTATACGCCATTCTAAGATTAGCCTGAGAGAAAGAGCTTTAGGAAAAACCATACCTAAAAATACCTGCTCAGCGCTTCTAGCACCTCTAGTAGTGTCCTGGGCTGCTACAACGAATCACCACAAACTACTGGCCTAAAAACAACAGAAATTGATTCTCTCCCAGCCTGGAAGCCAGAAGTCCCAGATCAAGGTGTGGGACACGGCAGGACTGGTCCCCCCAGAGGCCCTGCGAGTCTGTTCCTCGTCTCCCTTCTCCAGCTTCTGGTGGCAGCCGGCGGCTTTGGCTTGGGGCTGAGTGACTCCATTCTGCCTCCGTCATCTCGTGGGTCTGTGTGTAGCAACTGCCCCTCTTTTCTCTTATAAGGACCCCAGTCATTGGATTCAGAGCTCACCCTAAATGCGAGATGATCTCACCCCAGGACCCCTAGTCACATTGGCAGGGACTATTTCCAAATAAGGTCACCTTCACAGGTGCCGGGGCTTGGGACGGGGACCTTTCAGGGTCCCCTATTCGCCCCACTACAACCACCATGAAGTGCTGCCCCTTTGACCTCATTGACACACACCCACCCCTCCTCTTTGGTATAGGGTCTCTTAAGGTCGGCTGTGGAGTGATGAGAAGCATAAAACCCCTCAATGATGCCACAAAGCACACAGCCCTGTGCAGGGCCACCTGCCATCACAGACGCCCACCTGGGGCCCAGCTCCTGCCCACCGCTCACCAGACACCTACGCACCACACAATGCCCGAGTTGCAGCCTTCTCCGGCCAAGGCCAGATGGGCTGGTGGGGGCCTGCACATGGGACACAGAAAGACAATCTGCTGTGCTGGCTCTGGAGCTCCATCCAGAAGCTTCCGCTGCCTGTGAAGTGCCCCGCTCCCTCGGCCTTCTTGCTTAGGACTTTGCTTATCCCAGCGCCCAAGGAGGATGTCTCCATCCACGGGCATGGGGAGGGCTGAGCAGCAGGAAATCCTGATGTGCATTTCTCTTCCTGGGTTTCCGGCCTTTAAACTGGAATGTTTTGGGGCCCAGGAGGGATAGGACATGGTCAGTGATAGTGGCCTGCGCCCTGCCCTTGCGGCGACCCCCAGCCAAGGCTGCCCTGTTAAAGCAGGAGGAGTCATGAGTTGTCCCTACCAGGAAGGACCTTGCCTTCTGCTAACTCGGCAAATGAGGAGAGGCCCAAGGTCATGTATGAGTCAGGGACGCTTCTCGCCCCACACCAGGAGCACTGGCCAGCCCCCAGCAGCCTCACAGCCACAAGGTGTACAGTTGTGACGGTGTCAGCCACGTAATGGGCTCCCCATAGGAACTCAGGGACGTCATAGAGGCCGTCCTGGAGAGGCAACCTCACGCTGGGGACCCACGGCTGGCCAGGTGCACCCAGGGTAGGGCAGGTGTCCCCAGGCCCCCCGGGGGAGGGGGTTCAGTTGGCATCAGGAGGCTCCTCTCTGCAGGCCCCCTGGCTCCATGGGGCCTATCCCTGCCCTTGTCTGCCCTCTAGTGCCCACTGCAGACAGGCTCCCTGCCCCTCCTCATCTGCTCTTGGGGTCTGCAGGGCTGGCCCTGAGCGGATTTTGCAATTCTTTAGCTCCAAAGACCTCTGAACTGAACGGGCTCTAAGGTGACTAAGTGCCTTTCTCACTGGGAGAGCTGTGATCTTGCAGGGGTCTCCTTAGCATTCCTAGGACTGCACAACTGGCAGCACCTCCAGCGTCACTTACTGGGGCCCCCTCCAGAGCTCTGCTGACTTAGGGTCACTTCCCCAAAGGTCATGCCTCAGGGCTGAGCTGGGTGCCAGGAATTCGGAGCTGCCCAGTGACACTTGACAGTTGGTACATGATATGCGTCAGCACACACACCAACCCAACCCTACTCTGCGAAGACTGTGGGGACAGCTGGCAGGAAATACCGGGAAGAGAAAGAAGAAAACATGAGTTGGAAGAAAGAGAACAAAGTTCAGCTCAGGCAGAAGCCTCTCAAGCCTCAGAAATGGGAACCAGCCGAGCAGTGCGTCCTGGGACTGGCCGGACAGGGCAGGGTGGGGACCAGCTGTGCGGGTTTTCTGCAGGAAACTGCTGGGAACCGCTAGGGATGGGTGGGGGGACCTGTCCACTCCTATACGCCTTGTGATCAAAGCTGCAGGCCATGTGTGCATTCAGTCCATCCCAGAGGCTCCCCCCACTCGTCTTGCTGGGGGCTCAGATAGAGGGATTCTGTTTGTCCCTGGGGGTTCCAGATTGTGAGATGTGCAAGATGGTGCCACCATTCCTGGAGGCGAGGACAGAGGCAGCACTGAGTCTCGGGTTATGTGGGGCTTTTGTGTCCCTGCTCCAGACAGCGTGTGGACACCACTGACCAATGGATGATGATCAAAGCTGAGGGCTGAGGTGCTCTCACCCCGAGAGACACGGCGATGGCCGAGGAGGGCTAGTCTGGGGGGCGCACTCCAGAGGGGTGGGAGGAAAGCCTGGAGAGGCGATTCCCACGTCCAAGAGAGAAGAACTTGGAGGCGGGTGAGGTCAGTCCTGGGCTGTACCCTCGGCCACCCGCCCACGCCAGGCACCCTCTGGTGACCACCGCGTGGCTGCAGCACAGACGTCGCAGAGGGCGCTTCGCTTCCAAGCAGGGCAAGCGCTGGCGAGAGGAGGGGAGCGCCTGCCGGACACGCCGCGATGCCCAAGAGGGAACCGCGCAGCAGCAAAGGCGTCCGGTTCCCCGGAGAGCTGGGGCTCACAGAGCGCCAGACACGGGGAAGCTCACCACCCCGCGGAGGGCGCGGGGTCCTCACGCCCCCGGGTCCTGGCTGCATGGAGACCCAGCCTCGGTGGCCCCGCGATCCTCCTAGGACCCGCCCCCGGACCCGTCTCCAGGCCCCGCCCCCACCCAGGCTCCTCCCCTCGTCCCCGCCCCGCCCCAGCGTGCCGTGCGTGGCGGCGGCGGAGCGGAAGCTGGAGTGGCGCTGCGACTGCGTGCGCGGGCGCCCCGGGGCGGGGCTTCCGGCGGCGCGAGCGAACGTCTTCCGGCTGTGCGCGGGGTTTGTGCGGCCGGCCTCCGGGACATGAAGGTGAGCCCCGCGGCGGCCGGCCGGGGAGGTGCCCGCGTCCCGCGTCCCGGCTCCTGCTCCTGCTCCTCGCGCGGCCTCAGTTCCCCTCGGCGAAGGGGCGGCGGACGGCGCGTGTGAGAGCAGGAGGCGCGGCGCTGGGGAGAGCGGGTGTGGAAGAGGGGGTGTGTGCGACAGGTTGTGGGTGCCCGCAGCGTGTGGGTGCGAACGTGGGTGGGGGGCCCAGTGCGTGCCCCAGTGTGGACGAGCGTGTGGGAACACGAACCTCAGTGAGAGCGACACGATTTAGTGCGACAGGTAGTGAGGTAGGGAGAGGTGGCCGTCCTGCCCCAGGGGCCGTGAGGCCGGGCCTGAGTGTGGGGCAGTGACCGCATGCTTGCTGGGGTGCGCTAGGCTGGACGCCCCTCGCTCAGCCCCCAGCCTTCAAAGAGTAGGCTTCCCACGCTGGAGGGTGACTCGCCGGTCCTTCGCTTCCCAGGTCACTAGAGCTGAGCCCAGAGAAGTCAGGGGACAGGGGTTGGTGGCATGTTTGCCTCCATCGCCCTGTCGACTTAGCACAGTGTCCACACGCCCCTCTGCATGACGGCAGGACCCAGGCTGGGGTTGTGGAGAACTCACGGCCTGACGCAGCCTGTGGTCAGTACATGTCCTGCCTGCCCGCCACCTTCCCTTCCAAGAGCCTGCTCCCCGCTCCCCGCAGGAACTGAGCTGGCTCCAGGATTTGTGCTCAAAAGTGAGAACTCTGACGAGTGACCATTATACTTGCCATCCTGTTAACGACAAATTCGGCTCAAGGGCCAGCCCCGTGTTGGTGACAGACACTCGGCACATCGGTCAGCATTTCTCAATGAATAGCGAGACCAAACTGACGGGTAACAGCCACTGTCTTGGAAATGAAACAGGAAAAATTGCAGTGCGTCACAGAGCAGGGGAGCTGCCATCGGCCGCTGTCACTGAGCACACGTGCGACACTTGTACACACAGGAAGTGCACGCATGTACTGGGCTATGGAAAACTTTCTTAACTGTGTCTTCGTGAAAACACCTGAAAGTCACCGCTGTGACGCACTGCCCTTTGGTCACACTGCTGAAACAGTCCTTCCAGGAGCTCAGAGCCTTGAGTGGTGGGCTCTTGGCCATAGCAGTCACACAGCAGGTCTAGGACCCTGCTTCCCAGGGCCCTCAGGGTGACACATCACACTCCCTCTGTGGGGGACCCTTCCACCCAAAGGAGGTCATTGGTGTGTGGGGACGAAACACATTTTGACACAGGAACAGGGTGTGTGAGCCCAGCAGTTGACTCTGGTAAGAGCGTGATGCCTCGGGAAGAGTGGCCCACAGTGCACAGTGGGGAGCCAGGGAGGTGCCCAGAGAAGGGCCTCACCACAGCATGAGCTCCTCACACGTCACGCAGTCCACATGTAGGGCCCCCAACACCAGGTTGTAGGCAGTCAGTCTGGAAAGTTCCACGGCTGGTCTGGGAGCAGCCCAGCACTCTAGGTGCTTTTGATGCCACTGTTCCTACTGTGTTGCCCCGAAAATAAGACCAAGTCTTATATTAAGGTTTGCTCCAAAAGACGCATTAGGACTTATGTTCAGGGGATGTCATCCTGAAAAATCATGCTGGGGCTTCTTTTCCGGTTAGGTCTTATTTTCGGGGAATCGCAGCAATCCCAGAGTGGGCCACCTGGGCACAGGCCTTGCTCATTCTGGTCCTCCTTCCGTTGCCCCTTCTCCAGACACAGAAGCCGGCAGAATCTGTCTTCTTCCAGATTGGCCCATGTCCACCCTGCCCTCTTCCTTCCCTGTGGTCAAGGATGAGGCACAGGGGTCTGTCCACCCGTGTTCAGGTGGGGTGGCAGGCAGAGGCCGGAGGGTGGGAAGGGTGCCCCCGAAACCCCAGTCGCTGCTGGGGCAGCACCCTCCTGCTTCATCTCATTCCTGTCCATGCTCCGTGACTCAGACCTCCACCCCAGAGCCGACTCGAAGCCTGGGTCATGGAGGGGACTTGGGGAGCTGGCCAAAGATAGGGTACCCATAGCATGCCCCTGCACCGTGTGGCTCCTGCCCTCATCTCAGCTCTGCAGCACGTGGAAACACATTTGGTCAGGTGTTTTTCTAGCCTCTCGATGGCTGGGCTGCCCGGAGCCGGCCCCATGCAGCTGCAGTCTCAGAGAGTCCAGAGGAGCAATGGGTGATTCTGGGCCGCCTGCCACTGCCATGGCTGGAGTCCCCCCCTCCCCTAGGGCCCTTCCTTCCCAGCCCTGAGGCTGTGCCCCAGGAGCCCAAGTCTCCACTAGGCTGGGCTGGGCTAGGGTGTCAGAGGCTGCTGTCCTTGGCTCTGATACTGGAAAGTGTCACTGAGAGGGGCAGGGGGTAGGGGGCAGAGGCTGGTGTCCTGGGCATGGGTCTTTCTGCCCTTCGCCCGCACTTCTCGGAGTTGTCATGGCTGCTGAGTGAGTGCTGCCCTTCCCAGCAGCTTTGTGTCCCTTCTGTCTCAGAAGCCCTTGGGCCAGGCCATCTGTGCCTCCCAGGGAGGGGGCTTCGGGGCTGCTCGCTCTGGGGCTGTGTCTGCAGCCCCCTCCAGGCACCCTATGGGTGTCCCAGCGTGGAAGCTCATTGCCCAGGGCACCCACTCACCTAGGGAAGTGGCAGCCCAGCCCTGGTTGGCCAGTGCCACTCTTCACAGGGAAGCAGGTCGAGAGGAAGGGATGCAGGGCCTGGCTCTGCCACCTCCTGACAGGGCACGCCCTGCCTGGTCGGGGCATGCATGCCCACCCTCAGCTGGTCTGGAGCGAGCATGTGCCAGGGCCATGAGACTCGGCTGATGTGCTCTTCACACCACACGTTTTAAAGTCACATCAAGGATGACAGCCACGCTGGGCCTGCTTGTTATTCAGATGCCCTGAGTGAAAGACATGGAATTGCGGGTGGGGGGACCTAACAACGAGCTGCACCACTAGTAAACGTCCAGGGCAGCAGATCAGAAAGTGCACGTGGGGCCAGAAGTCGTGGCTGGAGCGGCAGGTCAGACCGCGCTCGTTGCTCTCGAGCGCCCCCTTGTGTACCGTCGGCTCCGTGCCGGTTCGCGTTCCCCTGCAGGTGGTCCTCTGTGCAGCTTCCTCGCGGGTACGGAAGTCCCCCGGAGCGGAGTTTGTGACAGAAAAGAAACGTGTGGGAAAGTATAGTATTGATGGCAGATTGTCATCCAAAAGTTTCCCCGACTTGCCATCCCAGAAACAAATGGGGGAGCTGCCGCCGGGGCCAAGGCGGCACCCTTTCTCCAGTCCCTGCAAACGACGGGAAGCAACCTCTTCACCCCATTGCTCTGTCTTCTGGGGCTCCGGGGTTCCCTGTCTTACTCCTTTTCACGTCCCTCATGTTTGTAGTGGGACTTTTTTATTGGAGTATCTTTTACTCTTGATTTGTGAGAGTTCTTGGCATGTTATGGCTGAGTAATGGATAGAAACTCACTGCCGAGTATGTTGTCACCATTTTTTTTCTGGTTTATTATTTCTTCCTACTTGCCTCTTTGTTTCCTAATTGAAAGTTTCGTGTTCTTACGTAGTCAACTCCATCAGCGTTTTCCTCTGTAAGCTCGACCAGCTGATGTAGTAGTTGGGAAAGCCTCCTCACTGACGTGACGTGAACAGGCACCCACGTTTTCTTCCGTCCTCTTCAGGTTCTGTCATTTGCAGTAAAGCTCCCGTGGCCGTGACTTCTGTGGGTTTGATGGGGGAAGGGTGAGCCAACATTTTCCTAGATGGCCCTGAGGCAGGAAGCCCCTTTCTGGCCAGCTGTGAGAGGAACCAAGGGCCCAGCGGTGCTGGAAGCTGGATCCCGGCCATCGGAGCTGGTGCAGGGCAGGCCTGAGTCCCGGGCCAGTGCCCAGCCCAATAGGCCCTGTGGTGCAGTGGGCAGAGGCCGCCCCACGCGGCTGGTGGTCTCCATGTGCTCTGCTCTGCCTACAGCCCCCCGGACCCTGAGGTTGGACCCCGCTGTGACATGCCTGCCATGAAGGCGCTCCTTAGCACACTCTGGCTTGCTCTGGCCTGTGGCTCTGTCCACACCACCCTGTCAAAGTCAGATGCCAAAAAGGCTGCCTCGAAGACCCTGTTGGAGAAGGTAAGCGTGGCCTGGGGACCCATTGCGCCTCCTTCCTGCCTGCCGGGGCCTTGTGCCCACGCAGCTTGTGAGCCGGGAAGCTGGGGCACTTGGCTGCCTCGTGTGGCCGGCTGGGCACCGCCCTGGCACTCTGGCTGGATGGTGTCAGAGGGAGCAGCTTCCGGGGCTGGACCGCAGATGTGCCTGGCTGCACCGGGCCGTCTCCCGTGATGACGGCCAGAGGTCGGTCCTCATGCGCCTACTGCTTCTTTCAACAGCAGCATTTGTCTTACCTCGTCGAGTTCTGGACTGGCCGCGGCAATGCGATGTCAGCAGGCTGACTAGTTGCCCACGGAGGTAGAGCACGTCTTCAGGGAGAGTCCACGCCTCAGGGGCGGCCTTTCCCTGTGCTGTCCTGGTCAGCGGCACCATGTTGGTCCAGCACCAGGCTGGATGGAGGGCTCTGCCCACCACCTGAGCACGGTGGCACTGATGGCTTTCTCCCTGTGCCTTCATTTCAGACTCAGCTTGCAGATAAGCCTGTCCAAGATCGGGGTCTGGTGGTGACAAACCCCAGAGCCGAGGACGTGGTCCTCGAGCATCGCAGCTACTGTGCAGCAAAGGCCCGGGAGAGGCACGTTGCTGGGGACGTCCTGGGCTACGTCACTCCAGTAAGCTGGGTGCACAGGGTGGCCCCAGGGCAAGGCGGCAGCTGGGGTCTGCGTTCTCAGAGGGGGGTGGGGGGGCAGCAGGACAAGCGCCTGCTGGGGCAGCAGTGGGAGCAGCCACAGGTCCTCTGGGGGCTCGTCTGCACGGTGCAGATGGGCCTGCAGTGCCGTGTCCAGAGGCAGCTCTTGGGCCCTCTGCAGCCGCAGGTGGGCTCAGCCATCCTCCGTCTGCCATCAGTGGAACAGCCACGGCTATGACATCGCCAAGGTCTTCGGGGGCAAGTTCACGCACATCTCGCCTGTGTGGCTACAGATAAAGAGGCGTGGCCGTGAGCTGTTTGAGGTCACGGGCCTTCACGACGTGGACCAAGGTCTCACCTTGCTGCTCATCCCAGGGCCCAGAGGGTGTGTGTGTCAGTGAGTGTGTGTGTCTGTATCTGAGTTTGTCTGTGTGAGTGTGATCACGGGACCATTGACCTGCACCCCTACTCCCTGTGGTTGGCACACAGTGTCTGGGCTGAGCGAGGGCCTAGCTGTCCCATCAGCCATTTTGTGGGCCTATACCCAAGTTTACACGGCCGTCCCCCTCTTGGGTTCATAGAGGACACAGCTGTCAGCCAGTTGTGGGATTTTGAGACCCAGAGGCTCCCTGATGCCATGAGGGCAGCCTCGGAGCTTGGCCCTCCAGACACCCCTCAGCTCCAAAAAACAGCCCCAGGCCCCTTGGGGTGTGGCCCCGGGGCAGCCACTTGTCCTCTTGCAGCTACTGGTCTGAGGTGCCCTGGCCCAGGGCTGCTGTGCGGGGGGACGAGGGGCTCCTGGCTCATGGGTTCTGTCTGCTCTCCCGGCATGTGGCCTCAGGGTGGGTGTGGGGCTGTGTCCCTCACTGACCATCCTCCGCACGTCCCCCAGGGTGGATGCGGACGGTCCGGAAGCAGGCCAAGGGCCTACGCATAGGTGAGTCCTTGCGTATGGCAGACAGGCGCCCAGCTGAGGCCAACGCCGAGCCCTGGCTGGTTGGCCCCCGTGAGTGGATGCGTGGCCTCTGGATCTTCGCCTGTGCTGCCCAGTGCATCGTTCACCCCCCGACCGCTCAGAAACAAGGCCAGCCCCCAGCCTGGCGCTGATGGCCCTCGGTCCAGCTGGGTCCTGTGCCCTCGCGCCCACCCAGCTCAGCCCCCCAAGGCCAGTGCCTCCTTTGTTGTGCACTCGTCCCCCCAGTTTTTCTTCATTCATCCATGAGCATTTATCGAGGGCCCTGGGCCAAGCCTGAGAGTTCTGGAGCTCACAGCTGGCGAGGGAGGGATACTGTCCCAAAGTCCTAAAGTGCAGCGGGGTCAGCGGGGTCTGGGGAGTGGGGGAGGCAGGCTGGGAGCAGGAGGAGCCATGGGGGTGGGGCCGGGAGGGGGCCTGCATGTGGTGTTGACGGGAGGAGGATGGTCCAGCGGGGGCCAGACAGCAGAGAACTGGGACGAGTGGGGTCTGGGCCGTCGGGAAGCAGCGTGAGGACACAAAGGGGTCCCCGACCCCAGAGCCCCTCCCTCACCAGGCCATGTGTTGCTGGGATGACCACGCTGGGTACCCGCCTGTGTGGTCATTTAGCTCTAGGGGCCATGGGCACCATGATGTGGGCGGAGGACAGGAGGGTCACAGTGCCTCATGGATCTGTCCCCAGTGCCTCGGCTCCTGTTTGAGGGCTGGTCTCACGAGGACTTCCGCAGCGTCTGGGACAGCGAGGACGAGATAGAAGAACTCAGCAAGACCATGGTCCAGGTCGCCAAGGTGAGGCCTGGTGCTCCGCATGGCTGGCACGGGCTGCCTGGGAGGGGACCCAGCCCAGCTGTCCAGTGCTGGCTGCAGGAACCAGGGTGTGGCGAGGCGCACAGGAGCCCTGGCCTCTGTGCTGCTGGTTCTGTGGAGACACCCGTGCTGCTCCCTTCAGAGAGGGGCTCCGTGTCGGCCTGCCATCATCGCACCTGGTTCACTGGAGCCCCTCACTGTCCCGGTCCTTTCAGAGCCAGCATTTTGACGGCTTCGTGGTGGAGGTCTGGGGCCAGCTGCCCGGCCAGGAGCATATGTGAGTGAGTGGCCCCCATGTCTGCACACAGTGACACGCGTGGCCCCAGGACCCTGTGCTAGCAGACACCTCACTGGGTGTGGGCTCCTCAGGGCACACAACCGCTCCCCCCTTCTCACAGCCAGTCCTCAGGCAGTCCCAAAGACCAGGAAGTGTGACAGGGACAGATGCTGAGGGCAGCGGAGCCTGACCGCTCTGGCAGTCAGTGCTGGCCTAGGGTGGGTGCTCTCTTGGGCGTGCGCGGACGGCCCCCAGCCAGAGCCGCCGCCTCGTGTGGGAGGCAACCGCTGAGCTTGGGCCCAGTGGGGGACCCTGACAAGCCACCGTGGTCCAACGTCTGCACACACCAGTCCCCATCTCGGCCTCATGGAGAGAACCCAGCCTCGGGAACAGGCAGTGGCCGGCCCGCCCTCACACTGGAGCTACGTGGGACCTGGGCCTGGCATTTGGGCTGGTCGTCCTGCCAGTGTCAGTCCAGTCCGGTGCTTCCGCCCCTCCGATGCACTGCGGGGGTGTTGGGCTCAGCACCCGCTCTCCAGATGGGTGGCTCATGAGAGGCTGTGAGGGTCACTGGGCTTGGCCCCCCATGCACAGTGACAGTGGGGCCAGGCCAGAGTGGGTGCATAGGTGCGCTGTCCAGAAACCTGCCATCAGCAGGGCCAAGGCTCATGGAACCAGCACACTACCCATGGGGCTGGGGGCATCCTGACAGGTGTTCCCTGGCCATGCCAGGGGCCAAGCTGGTCTTCCTGCTGGGCACGCTGCCAGCTGGCTCACACACTGCCACCTCCCATACTTCAGGGGCCAGAGGAGCCCGTGACACCACCTCCTCAGCCCCCCCCACCTGTTGGCCCACTGAGACCCCCCTCCCCATGTCCAGATTCAAGTGGAGGGACATGCACAGTGCCCACCCCCAGGTGCCCCATCTGTGGGTCCCAGCACAGGCTGCCCCGTTTCTGTGCCCCTGCCTGGGGCTGTTCCGGGTGGCTGCCAGGCCAGGGGGTGGCTGCACGAGGGAGCTGGGCAGTGGGTCTGGCTCCTTGGGGCACAAGTCCTGGTCCTGGGGCACGTCGGGGTGCGGCACAGCCCCCGGGTCCACCATCTGCCCCAGTGCTCCCTTGTGTGCTGTTGGGGTGCCGCAGCCGTGCCTCCAGGCGGGAAGTGCCCGCCGGCGGTCTGCTGAGCCCTCCGCCTTTGCCTCCCAGTGGCCTCATCCACATGCTCACCCACGTGACCGAGGCGCTGCACCAGGCCCGGCTCCTGGCCATCCTGGTCATCCCACCGGCCGTCATTCCCGGGTAAGTGCACAATCGCTTGGGGCGGGGGGGGGGGCCTGCCTGGGTGGCACCCAGCCCCTCCGGGCAGATGCTGTGGCCACTGCACGCGCAAGCGTGAACACCAGGCTGCGACCCTGTGCCTTCACGTGGCAAGACAGGAAATTCTTTTAGGTTGAGAACCGGAGTCCTTCAGACTCACTTCCACTCGCTCAAGCGAGGCCTGGAGCTCCACGGCCAAACCACACCTGCTGGGTCCTCAGAAGGTCAGGGCTGGCTGCTTTGTCACTGCTCCCGTCCCCCCAGGCCCTTCGAGCCTCTTCCAGAACCCGCAGGACAGAGTGGGGGGATTCCCGGGCAGTCTGACTCCCATGTCCCCCTTGCCGGGGGCATCACGCCCTGTACTGAGCACCAAAGAGACTGCGCTTCATGCTGTGAGGGCCAAGGCCAGACCCAGGGTGGAGAGGCAGAGCAGTGGTGGCAAGGGGGCCACACAGGCCCCGGACAGGCCTGCTGGGAGCTCTGCCCGGCCTCCACCTGCTCCCAGGGGGACCAGGTTAGAAACACCTCGGGCCAGCGATGTCCCGGTCACAGGCTGACGGACCCACACCAAAGGGGCAGTTGACAGACGTCTGTAAATCAGGTGCTGTTCCCTGAGGACTGTGCGCCTGGCCGTCTGCCCCCTGTGCTCGGCTCCTATGCCCCATGGGGCCCCCCACACATCACCAGAGACCTCGGACCCTTAGCACAACCTGGGCAGAAGACTCGCCCAAGTTTCCTGCCCACACGTCCTCAGCTCAGTGGTGGGCTGCAGGCGGGCGTCACACCTGTGTCCACAGCCAGCACCCGTCCTGGAGCTGAGCCTGGAGGGAGCCCAGCCGGAGTCCTGTCTGTGTGCGCTTCCTGCCACACACATCCACGCGTGTTTGCGTGTGCCGTGCACATGTCTGATGGGATCCTGTGGCTTCCAGGGTCAGAGCCAGGCCTGGGAGGAGAAGAGGAGCCAGTGCTCTGGGAAGGCCGGGTGGCAGGCGCTCCTGGACTGGCACCCGGTCCCGGGCTGCTGGTCCCTCCGGATGGTTCAGTGGGCGGGCAGCTGCCCCGTGCTGCCGCTGCAGCCAGTCCCGGCCTGCAGCCCCCTCTGAGTGCGGCCGTCCACTCTCAGCCTCGCAGCTGCTGGAGGGTAGGGGGAGTGAGTGTGCAGATGCCCCTGGAGGGGCCAACCTCTGCCCGGGAACCTTCACACCCAGCTCCCGGCACCTTGGCAGGAAGTGGACCTGTGAGCTGGGGCTGGCTGCTCACCCTGCAGCCACTAAGGCAGGACGCTCCCTCTGCATGCAATCCCGGGGTGCCCGGGGGAGGGACCTTTGCCATGAGTGGCCTATGTGCCTTTGGGGGCAGGGCCTAGCTGGCGGTGCCCCGGGAGTTTGTCTGTTATTGGAGCTTGTCCTTATCCCGGTCCCCACACTCGGTGGCCGCGCTTTCCTTATCCCAGTCCCCACACTCGGTGGCCGCGCTTTCCTTATCCCGGTCCCCACACTCGGTGGCCGCGCTTTCCTTATCCCGGTCCCCGCACTCGGTGGCCGCGCTTTCCTATCGGTCCCTCGGTGGCGCGCTTTCCTATCGTCCCCGGTGGCGCGCTTTCCTATCGGTCCCCTCGGTGGCGCGCTTTCCTTATCGGTCCCCGGTGGCGCTTTCCTGGTCCCGGTGGCCGCGCTTTCCTTATCCCGGTCCCCACACTCGGTGGCCGCGCTTTCCTTATCCCGGTCCCCGCACTCGGTGGCCGCGCTTTCCTTATCCCGGTCCCCGCACTCGGTGGCCGCGCTTTCCTTATCCCGGTCCCCGCACTCGGTGGCCGCGCTTTCCTTATCCCGGTCCCCGCACTCGGTGGCCGCGCTTTCCTTATCCCGGTCCCCGCACTCGGTGGCCGCGCTTTCCTTATCCCGGTCCCCACACTCGGTGGCCACGCTTTCCTTATCCCCGTCCCCGCACTCGGTGGCCCAGCCCCGCTCACTGTCCCTGCTGCCGGTGCCATCCGGGGTGTCCTCACAGGCAGATGTCCACCCTGATGTGGGCTGCCCCATTTCCTCCAGTTGCCCCTGGGGTTTCTTGGTCAGGAAAGTGATGAGTGGGGTGGGGGTCCCCCTGGGAGCAGTGGCACAGGCCACCTGTGAATGTGGGGCAGGATGGAGGGTGGCAGTGCTGGTGGACAGGTGAAGTCCAAGTTGGAGGGCTGAGGGGTGCTGCTGGCCAGGGGGGAGCGGGCGTGGGCCTGTAGGCCGATGGGTTCACTCTGAGCCCTGTGGGGCAGGTAGAGCAGGAGCCACAGGGCTGAGCAGGTGACAGCTGGCTGGGGGCTTGGATGACTGGGCCTGTGGGGAGCTGATGTGGGCACCCCAATAATGGGCAGGCCTCCTGCCTGCCACATCTTAGGCCCCGACCAGGGCTGTTGGGGGCAGGCAGTTTTGTGGTGTCTGGGGGGAGAGGGAGGTAGAGCGTGAGGCCATGTGGAGGGACCGGGCTGAAGGAGGTTAGGATTGAGGAAGCGGTAGGGGATTCTCAGGGGGTGGGCACTCGGCACCTTGCAAGGTGAGGTCCCCAGGAGGGGGCCACCCCACAGTGGAGCCCAGGGACAGTGGCTAGTTGGGGTGATGGAGGAAGGAAGTGTCTACCAGGTGGGGCAAAGCAGGAGGGGCAGAGGGCTGGGGGGCTGGGCAGGGACGGGCCCTAGAAGCCACCCAGTGGACCTCGCAGCCCCACCCCTGCTCCTGGAGTGGCCCTGACCAAGTGCAGGCCATTCCCTGTAACCGAGTGCTGAGTTATTTCCAGGGAAAGTAACCTGAGGTCCTGGAGGGGAGCGAGGAAGGGGTGTGAGCGTGGGTCCCCCATAGCTAGCTGCTGTCCTCGTGGGCCAGGTGTCAGCTGGGGCGGGGCAGGCTAAAGGCCATGGTGGCTGCTTGTCCTGTGCAGAACAGACCAGCTGGGCACGTTCACGGTCAAGCAGTGGGAGCAGCTGGCGCCCGTGCTGGACGGCGTCAGCCTCATGACCTACGACTACCCCACCGCGCAGCAGTGAGTAAGCCCGGGCCCTGGGTGCCGCAGCTCCGCCAGACGCGGTGCCTGCCCGCCTGCTCAGGGCCAGGGACATGGAGGGCTTGGTCCCTTATTCCCTGAGGCCCACGGTTGGCCCTGCACTGGGCAGCCTTTTCACTTAGGGGGCGTGTGACAAACAGTAGCGGGCAGCCCCTATGGGAATGCGAGCCCGTGTCTAGCCACCCCTACAGGGCCTAGACACTGAGGGGTGGCCGCTGGCACCAGGCCCACCATGCTGCCGAGGAGACGGTGCTCCTGTGGGTGGGGTTACTGCCCCGGAGAGCCTCGGTGTGGCATGCCCCACTGCTGCCCTCGCCCCAACTTGAGCCCCGTTGCTGCCCTCACCCCGACCTGAGCTCCGCGGCAGCCCGCACCCTGACCTGAGCCCCTGCTCCCCGAGGAGGCCTGGGTCAAGCAAACATACATCCCCAGGAGCGCTCCCTCCCCACAACTCAGCCCTGCCCCAGTGTGGGCACCTCTACCAGCCGCTGACGCCTACGCTCCCTCGCACTGCAGGCCTGGCCCCAATGCGCCGCTGTCCTGGGTGAGAGCCTGTGTGCAGGTGCTAGATCCCAAGGCCCAGTGGCGAAGCAAGATCCTCCTGGGGCTCAACTTCTACGGCTCCGACTACTCGGCCTCCAGGGGCGGCCGCGAACCCGTCGTTGGGGCCAGGTGAGCCGGCACCCCCCACAAGGAGGCCTCACTTCTGTGCTGCCCTCTTCCGCCTGCGGCCTTTTCCAGTGTGTCTGCGAGTCTTCCAGAGGTGATGGGTGGGGCAGGGACAAGGCTTGGCGTGGGTGTGCTGGGCACTGGGGACAGAGCCTCTTGAGGTGGGGCCACAGAGCTGTGACACCCCTAGTGCTTCCCCGTCAGCGGGTGGGTGGACCACCTTTGCCATGCCAGTGGCATGTGGGCCTGGCTGGAGGCAGGACCACCCTCAGAGCTGCCGTCTGGGGGCTTGGGTCCTTGTGTGGGTCCAGGCCTCTGCCTCCGTCTGCGCCTTGGGCTCTGCTGCTGTAGGGCTTTAGCTTTATTGCACTGCTGTTTTCAAGGATCTTTGGTTGGGTTGTCAGCTTTCTTCCCAGCACTTTGAAGAGGTCGCTTTGCCCATCCAGCTGCACGCTCTGCCCACGTGGGTGACCCCAGCGCCCGCCTCAGTCGGTGATGAGGGGCCTGCGTGTGCTTCCGGGTGGTGCCCCTGGTTTCCCTGACCTTTTTGGGTCTGGGGGTTCACACTTCAGGTTATTTTCCTGCCTCTCACTCTCCCCTCCTCTCCAGGCTCTCGGGTGCGTCTAGGTGGGTTTGTACGCAGTTCACAGGCGCGTCTGCTGTTTTCTTCGACACTGCTTTCTTTTCGAGTTTTGTTGCCGTTTTCATGCTCAGTGGCCGTTTCCCGCTGTGTCCCGCCTGCTGTCAACCCACGGGGGCCTTTTCCCTCACAAGGGGGCCCTTGGCTTGTTTTAGGTCTCCTCTCACCTCTGTGTCGCTCGTAAGCTCTGCACGTGTGTTCAGCTGGACTAGCTGCTCCATGTCCTGCCAGGGCTCCCACACCGGTCCCTGCTGGGGCCCGTCAGCTGGTGGCTCCTTCCCGAGGTCCTGTCCAGGCCTCGGGGCCTGTGCCCTGCTCAGGTGCTGGGTGTGCCTCCCGCCTGGCTGGGCGCTGGGCAGCCCGGTCTCCCCGACCTCGGAAGCCATGTGAGCGCTGCTGCTCTCGAGAGCTGTCCTGTCAGTGAGCGTGTCCAGGAACTGCAGTTCCAGGGAGTCTGGGGGTCACCCACAGGCAGCCCTGCTCACCGCCAGGGACACGGCATGCCAGCCGGGTAGGGGGCTGGGCAGGTGCCTGGTGCCCACTGGCGTCATGCCCTTCACTGACAGGGAGGAGGAGCAGGTGGTAGGGGGTGGGGCGGGGCCCAGGGAGTGGCCAGGCTGCCTGTCAGGGACAAGCTGCCCTCTGTATCCTGTAGGAGCAGATGCTGCCCACCCAACAGGGCCTCCCTGGGGCCAGAGGAAACAGCAGAGTGGGCAGGGCTGACACGTGGGGTCGTGCGTTTGTCCTGCATTGATGCTGAGGACAGGCCTGTGACAGGCACACAGGGTCAGCCCGGGGTTTTCGGAGCCAGTGGAGTCACATCTTGCCTCTGGGGAGTGTCATGGTGTGGGGCTGGCCCAGGGTCCCCTTGTCCCACCACCAAGGGCCACTGGTCACCTGAGCTGGAGAGCCCACCGGCCGCTGCGCCCCTCAGCAGCCCCCAGGCACTGTGGCAGCTCCTCGTCCCCCAGCTTCCCCAGGCCATTTCGGGACCGCGAGGTCCCAGAGGGCATAGGCTGCCCCCATGTGCTTGTACCCTGGCGGGATCAGAGTGGACGAGGGTGGCTGATGGTGCCCCAAAGGGCTTACCACCTGCCTGGCTTTAGTCCCCCAGGAGCTCCGCTCCTCTCCGTCCCCATAGCCTGAGGGCGGCACCCCATCACATTGGGGGACGCAATCCTCCAGCTTCACTGGGTGTGGGGGCCCCAGGGAGGGGGCCGGGCTCCTGTCTGCCTCTGCATGAGGGGTCCTTGAACCTGGTGCTCCAGATGAGGTGTGGGGGGCATACAGGCTCCACATGGCCAGATTCATGGTGATGGGGTCTTCCTGCTGTGTGGCAGTGAGACACACCACAGCGTCGTCCCTGGGGTCTGCGATTGGGCGGACAAGGGGGCCACGGAGGGGGGTGCACAGAGCTGGGGGGTCAGGAGGGATGTCTCTTCCCTCTATGAGTGGGGAGATGCACTGAGGACCGTGGGGGCGAGGGCTGCATGGTCACAGATGGCATCGGCTGACAGTGACTCCCTGTGTAAATGAAGGGAGCACAGAGTGGGGTGATGGGCGCACCAGTGAGCCCCACCACATGGCGTGAGCCCTGTGTGAGCCTGGGGATGGCAGACATTGCAGGGAATTTAGGGGAGGGCATAGCCCTTGTTCCTACAGTAGCCCCATCGCTTCTCCCGTCCCCTGGCCCATGTGTGTCAGTGCTTCCTCCCCTTGCCTTCCGCTTCCTCCCTTCTGGCTGTGCCCACCCTGTCCCTCAGCCCTGCTGTTCCCCCCAGAGCCGCCTGGCAGTGCCAGGTGTCTGCACAGTTGTCACCCTCACAGTGGGACCCCTTGCGCCAGCCAGGGCTCACACCCACTCACTTCTGTGTCCCCAGGGCTGTGCTCAGCCAAGTGTGGGGTTGTGTGTGTCCCCATGAGGTGCTGCCAGCCGGGCCGGGGCCTCCCACATGGAGGGACCCGATGCTTTTGGGTCGTGGCTCAGCCCCAACAAAGACCCCATTCTTGGCTGACTCCCACCCTGCAGCCACTCCAGCAGGCAGCAGATTTTGAGGGGTGACCACAGAGGTCCCCCCCACAGGAGGAGTGTGGCCAGAGCTCCCCGAGGGCCCAGGGCCACCCCCGCCTGGACACCTGCCACCATCCGGAATGGGACCAGGGGCTCAGGGACAGGCTGGGTCGGAGTGCCGCCCCCACAACCCAGACTTCTCAGAGCCGCTTAGCAGGCACTGGACGGCATGAGAGGCACTTCAGTCCAAGGTCGGGTACGGTTCTGCCCCAGGCCCCCAGGGAGCAGACCCACTGGGCCCCTGGATGTTTCCTGTGCCTGTGGAGTGGCTGACCATGGCTGCTTCAGATCCCCGGGTGCTGTCAGGCCCCACCCCCCGGTTCCCGCACATGTCCTTGTGAGCAACCCAGAGCAGCAAGGCCCCTGCGGCCACCGCCTCCCCTCCCTCCTCAGCCCGGCCATGCCTCTTGCCAGGGAGGGTGGCAGAGACCCGGGACGTTGTGCCTTAGGAGCCTGGGTGCGCCTGAACCCCCGTCTCCTGGCCCTGCACACCTCGGGGACCCAGCTGTCCTCTGTGTGAGCTGGTCTCAAACCATTGGCTCTGGCAGTGAGGAAGGGCCTGCTACAGGCCTGGGGCAGCCACGTTCACAGTGAGCAGGGCAGGCAGGTGAGGGCCACTGGCCTGCTGTCCCCTGAGAGGCGGGCGGGGGGCCTGCAGCTTGCCCCTGCCCCTCCCACAATCGCACCACTTGTCCTTGTCACCCTGCTCGCCAAGCAGTCCCCAGCCGGTCCGCCCCGCCCACCCAGCAGGGGCCTTCACTCACCTGCCTGGACAGGGGCTCAGGGTGTCACAGCATGAGGTTCACTCAGGATGCCCAGTGCCGGCGGTGCCAACCCAGAGTCACGAGCTGGGACACGCTGCTGGTGTCTGTTCCGATCTCAGGAGCCTGTGGGTGTCTGTCCCCCATCCAGGCTGTGAGGCACCCAGTGTCCCAGGCCCTGCCCCATGGTCCTGCTTCCTGGCACTTCCTTGAGTCCAGGGTGCACGCGTGGCCCTCCCCCACAGCCAGGCGAATTGCTGGCGCTCCCTGGACATCACGGGCCGATGGCCCCGAGTCCTACTGCCGCCAGTGGCCTCACCCCCTCCAGGTGTTGGGGCTGCGGGCCAGGCCTCGGGGGCTCCCCACTCACAGCCCGCTCCCCAGGTACATCCAGACGCTGAAGGAGCACAGGCCACAGATGGTGTGGGACAGCCAGGCCGCGGAACACTATTTCGAGTACAAGAAGTGAGTGTCCGGGTCAAGGCCCTGGGGCGAGAGTGGGGGCACTAAGTGGGAGTGGGGGGGGCAGTGAACAGGAGTGGGGGCTGGCCAGGGCTCCCCGGCCACTAGCTCGACCTCTGCCGAGGGCCGGCCTGGCTTTTGTGAGCAGACCTGAGACCTGGGCCGGGGTGGCGGGGGGTCAAAGGGGCCAGGGGTGGAAGCAGATGGTGGCCCTGTCTTACAGAAGCCGTGGTGGGAGACACATCATGTTCTACCCGACTCTGAAGGTACGTGTGGGCCCAACCTGGTCTGGGGATGGGAGCAGGCCCCCCCACACACAATGACCTGTGCCCTCAGTGGGGCCCAGGTGGGCAGAGGGGATCAGCAACACCAGGGACCCCCAGGGACAAGGGGCTCAGACCTGGGCACGTTTTGGGTGGTGGGCAGGCCACCAGGGGCTGCCGTGGGGACAACAGAGACCAAGGTCCCCTCCATCTTCAGTCCCTGCAGGTGCGGCTGGAGCTGGCCAGGGAGCTGGGCGTTGGGCTATCCATCTGGGAGCTGGGCCAGGGCCTCGATTACTTCTATGATCTGCTGTAGGCCCACCCCGGAGCAGACATGCGAAATACAGACGCTTCTCTCTTCCTGGCCATGTCTGCTACAGTCTTCGGGAGGGGCAGAGGTGTCCTGGGACCCCCAGCTCAGCAGTGACCAGTGATGTGGGGAGACAGCCCTGGCCCAGGGCACCCCTACAACACAGGCCGCTTCCACCAGCCTCACTGCCTGCTGTCGCTCAAGTGGGGGCAGAACCCACGGCCCCGCCCCAAAGGGTGGCCGGGCGTCTACCACTCCACACGGCCTCTGGTTTGTTGTGGGTTTGGGAGCTCTGGGACAGCACAGGCTCTCACACTGGACCCTGGCAGAGGCGGCTCCGCACCCCAGAGCCACACAAAGGGGCCCCGGCCTCCCACTGCCCACGCTGGCTCGCCTGCCCAGACAAGCTGCAAACTAGCCTGCCAAGTGCCCCAAGGCGCAGGTGTGGGGCCCATGCAGAAACCAGGCTGAGAGGCCAGCTCTGGGCCCTGGACCCCCGGGAGCCTGTCGGTGCCATGGTTGTGGCCACCATGAAATGACAGCACGCTGGCTCGTTCTACCACCCATGGGCATAGCCACACTCCTGGGATGAAACACTGGGAAACACTCAGATTGCGCGCAGCCCAAGGACAGCTGGCCTCCGGCCCCCCTGCCCGCCCAGCAGTTCTCAGTGCCCGGCTGTCAGCACACTCACGCAGGGCCTGGCACTGTGCATGGGTACTTGGGGTCCCAAGCTGGGAGTCCTGGGGCAGGGGCCATGTTTCCCTTCTACTGTGGGACGTGAAAGGGGACCGCTGTCTGTCCTTGGTTGGCCTGTCTGGGCCCCCAGTCCCTCAAGGAGCCGCCCTGCCCTGAGGAAGTACTGCTTGAGGCAGCAGGTCAGCCTCGGGGCCCACGGCAGAAACCAGCCCTGCTGGGAGGGCGGCCTGGGCACCCCACTCCTGCCATGCTGGAGGGTCAGACAGGCCCTGCAAACTGCCCCCACCTAGGCCTGCTCTTGGGGTGGGGGTGGGGGTAGAACAGCCCGTTGGTTCTGGGAAACAGACCTGGGCCCCAGGGTGGGGGTGGGGGTGGGGGTGGGGCTGGGCCTGAATAGAAGGATGGTTGGGTGTGGGTGGGTGTGCACACGTGTGCCTGTCTGCATGTGGATTGGTGGGTGTGGATGCTGACTGGCGTGTGGGACCACTGTACAGAGCCCCCTGGGCTGGCCCGTCTCCCTGAGCCGTTGGCCCCAGTTGGCCACCTGGCTGTGGGCAGGGACCAGTCCCCCTAGCTTCAAAGGCCCGGGCAGGAGGGGAGGGGTGAGGCCACCACTTCGGGGGCAGGGCCCTGGGTTCTGGTATCTGGAAGTCTGTACAGGAGCTGGGCAGCCGGCAGTGTGACGTGTTGGTGTACAGGGAGCCAGACAGGTAATGGGATGCTGGATGGGGGGGGCTCCTAACCTTGGGGTTTGGAAGACTCGGGGAGCTGGGATGGGTCCTGGGGCTAGACCCAGAGGCACCCACGACGGGGGGTCGGCACTGAGGGATGGCTCCCCTGTGCAGCTTGGCCCTGGGGGAGGTTGAGTCAGGGCTGGACACAGTGCCTGGAGCCCGAGTCACCACTAGGGGCTGCGAGCGAGGCGTGTGTGTCTGCAAGTCCCCCGGGGACAAGCGAGCAAGGGGGGAGCTCAGGGTCTCCCCTACCCCAGGCCTGGGGGCCTGGGCACAGGCCGGAGGGAAGTCTGGGGTGGGGGGGTTAGACGGGAAAGTTTTGCTGGATGTCACTGTTGTCCTTTGTGGCCACTTGCTGGGAAGAAAGTTTGGTTTTGGTGCTAACTGTGTGTCCTGAGACCACTGCCTCTGTGTTAGCTCTGGTGGCAGTTTCCCCAGGGTGCCCGTGGCCTCCAGGGAGCAGGGCGGGCGGCTCGGGGTGTGGGGGCATGACAGCAACTGGGAAGGGGCCGGGCACCCTGGGGGTCTGGGTTGTCTGTGGCCGCAGGCAGTGCTTGATGGGGGTCACCAGGTGGGTCTGTCACAGAGGCACGACCCAGGAGCTGGAAATTGGAGGTTGTGGGGGGGAGGTGGGTCAGATGCTTCACAACCTGTGAGGCTCCTGAGGGGCCCCATCCTCCAACCTGAACCCCAGACCCATGCCCCCCCACCCCCCATCAGTGCTGCCTGCAGACCATCTGAGGGTTTCGATGCAGGTGGACCACTGCTTCTGGGCTGGTGATACCACTTGGCTCCTCACTTAACGTCACCAAGTCCGCAGTGACACTTAAGGGCCAGGGTCCCAGGAGCAAAGCAGAACAGAAATTGGGACAGTGCTGAACCGCACTTGCTGGGAATACCCCTGGGGCTGGGTAGAGGGGCCACCCCACGGCAGGGGAGGGGTGGGGACGCAGACAGGTTACCCAGGCTCGCGGCTATTTTAGTGGAGGCTTTGTGGCTGTCCTTTGAGGTGCGGAAGCCCCCATCTGCTCGGCCTGGGCATCAGTGGGGGTCCACGGCCACATGGGGTTTGTCTAGGCATGGCACCCCCATGGGGACACGGCAGTGACACACACTGGCAGGCAGGTGGGGGGCTGCTGCCCGCACTTTTATTACAATGCGCTGGGAGCCTGCCCCGGCCCCACGTGGAATGTGGATGGCAGGAATGCAGCCCGCCTCAAGCACCTGGGCTGGCAGTAGGGCCCTCGCCCCACCCCAACCGCTGTGGCCCCAACCCTTGCCCTGTACAGGGTCTCGGGGAAAACACTGCTCTGGAGAACACATGGATGAAAAAGGGAAAGTGCCAGAAGCCCCTTCAGCCCCCGGCATGTGGCCCACACTCAGCCACCCCACCTAGCTCCGTGCTCACAGGCCTGGCCAGGGGCCTGGGGGCTCCGGCCACCTGCTCCCCCCGCCCCCATGCCCAGGCTGGCACACAGTCCTATGAGGTCATCTCCCTGGTCGGTGGGCATGTCCTCTGGCAGCAAAGCGGGTGGCGGGCAACGGGCAGCCTACGCACAGTAGGTGTCGGCCTTCACCACCTGGCAGTACATGGTCATGGCGAAGGTCAGGCCCAGGACCTGCAGGGACAGGAAAGCTGGGCAGACCAGCTCCCTGGGCCGCGAGCCAGGGGTACTCACCCCACCCGCAGCTTCCGGATGACCTGGCCCCCTTGCTTGGGACGCCTCCCCCCTTGATAGTTCAGGTCCATCACAGCCCCTCCACCTCTGAGCCTCCAGGCAGGGGCTCTCGGGATCCCAGACGTCAAAGGTCACCTCTCCACGGTGTCCCTGACCATTCCCCACAAACCCCACTTCTGCCTGGGGGCACAGGCTCCATGCGGGCAGGGCCTCAATACGCGCCAGGGTGGGGTAGGATGGGTCCTGGCGGCTCCTGGGGTCCCACCCTCCATACCTGCACGAGCGCTGTGCACAGCCCAAAGACACCCACTGCCAGCAGGTTTTCTTGGAGCCACATTTTCACCGTCTCGTAACACGGCTGGAGGAAAAGCGGGTGACACCAGGGTTGGCATCCACCCTGGCGCAGTGAGGCTGGCCCTCCACCCCCAGGTCCCGGGGCCAGGCCGCGGGCTCACCGCCTTCCACCAGGTGCCCGGCGCGTGCAGCCCGCAGCTCTCGCTGAACTCCAGGCAGCAGGAGTCGGGCACGCGCGTCGCGTTGTAGACTTCGAACCAGTCAGTGTAGTTGGACACGCCGCAGCAGCGGAACTGCGGGAAAGCGCAGCTGGGACGGAGCTGAGGGTCGGGGTGCCCGCTCCGCCATGTCCCCGCTTACCCGTCACGCCCGCGCCCCGCCTCCACCTGCCCCCCACTCACGTCGGTCTGGATGATGCTCCAGGCATTGGTGAGGCCCACGTTGCCCGGGGTGCCGTACAGGTGCAGCCCCTTCTTCAGATCTCGCTGTGCATACCTATCGATCTGTAGGTGCAGACAGCTGAGCAGGGCCATCCTGGCTCCTTAGTCCTCCCTCTGTCTCCTCCCTGGAGTCACCTCCTCCCAGAAGGCCCGTCATCTCCCTGGGCCACCCGTGGTGCTGAGCACTGGATTAGTCAGACACCCAGGGGCAGGTACACAGTACTCAGAGGCATGTCTGCATACCACTGTCAGGGCACACACGTCCCTGGGGGGACCAGGGGCCTTAAAGCTCCAGCACCCCAGGGCAAGAGGCACAGCAGCGCCCAGGTCTCAATCCCTAAGACCATGTCCAATAAAGGACCAGGGCTCCTGGGAGAAAGGGCTGTCACAGGGATGGCAGGAAATGCCTACAATGGGCCTGGGGCAGCTTCTAGTGTCAGAAAAAACGTGCTCCCCAACAAGTGCATTGGGGGGCATGCCAAGGACACACAGGAGCCAGCTGAAAGAGCTCCCGCAGCAAAGCAGACAGATGAGCAAAAACTAAGTCTTGGACGACAACCCAAGGACTGACATGCTCAACGAGCCCTCACTGACGCAAACCAATGGCTGAACGGGGATAGGAGACGCTCCCCATCCACCTATGCACAGCTGAGGGCAGCAGGGGCAGCCTCCCCGCCGGTGCCCCCAGGCCTGGCCCCGCTGTCTGTGGTTAAAACCTAACCCTCGGCCCTGGGTGCCTTGTCAGTCAGATGAAGGGGCCGTCGTCGTCCACATAGAGCATGGCATCTGTGACAGCCGGTCCCAGCCCGTCCGCACAATTGTCACCTGCAGAGACGCAACCCCTCACATGGCGGTGAGGAGGGGCGGGCGCAGGTGGCCGTACCTTATCGGTGTAGGCAAAGAAGAGGATGGCGACGGTGGCTTCCAGCAGGAACACCAGCAGCAGCATCACGAAGAACTGGAGGGAGGGGGACGGGCCTCAGTGACAGCCCAGCCTGGCCCCCCCACCTCCCTCAGAACCTCTGAGCTCCTTCTCGTCTGCTCGACCTCCAGAGCAAGGCCTCAGGCCTGCGAGTGGATACCTATGCTCCGTGCCAGCGTCCCTGTGTTGGGCAGGCAGGCGAGGCGATGCCAGAGGGGGCCAGGGGATGGATCGGCTGGCAGTGACCCCCAGTCCCGTCACACCCCTCAGGGTGGCCAGTGTCAGCTCAGGCAAGACCAAGGTGGGGGGGCCGCCACCTCAAGCAGAAGCCCCCCCTCTGACCACACAAACCTTGCCCGCTGGGTGGCAGCCCTGGGCCACGCTGAGCAGAGCTGGCAGCCTGACTTGCCCCACCTTTCCCTCACATGACTCCCCCAGAAAGGAGGGCAGACGGGGATGCGTCCAAGCCTGGACAAGGAGAATAGGCCCCGTCCTCTGCGGGGGCCCTAATCTGCTGTCCCTGTCTGGGCTCAGGACGCAGGCCCCACCCAGGGGAAAGGCCGGGTCCAGGCCCCATACACACTGCAGTTTCCTCCTCGCTCCCAGGGGTCCACCGGCCTTGTAATAGGAAGGAGCCTGGCCCAGGGGTCCGGTCCCATCTCGATTCTCTGTGATCAACATTCCCAAAGACAGGAAACCCATCTCCAAGGCCACGGCCGAGCTGGGAGCCTCTCACAGAGGGTCCCGGGGCTGCGAGGCCTGTGACAGCAGCTGGGAGGGGCGGGCTGAGAAAACAGGCCCAGTACAGGTTGGAGGGGCCCTGCCTGGCACACACGTGTACACGTGTCCCTGTCCTGTCAAGGGAGGCCCCCACCCGATGACACAGCCCCAGCCTGGCCTGGAAACCCTGCTGTCAGAGCCGCAGGTGGAGCCTGTGCCGGAGCCCGCGCCCCACCCCGCGGCCCCTCCCACACTCACCGTGAGCAGCAGGCACCTGTGCTCCTTGATGGCCCCGATGCAGCCCACGAAGCCGATGGCCATGACCAGGGAGCCAGTGACGATGAGCAGGTTGGCGGCCGACAGGGACGGGAAGGAGGAGGACAGGGTGGCGAAGTTCCCCTGGGTGGCAGCCAGCCAGATGCCAACACCCAGGATGCCACAGCCTCCCAGCTGGGACCGCGGGTGGAGGGAGGGGGCAGTCAGGCTGCTGTCTGCACGCCCTGGACCCCGGGGACAGCAGCCCGGGGTGGCGTCCAGGGGGGCCCCGCTGATCTCCCAGGGCCGGCTGCCCCTCCCAGCCTTGTCCTGACGCCCAGGCGGGTTCCCCCTACGTACAGCCCCGAGGCACAGCCAGAGTGACAGACGCCAGGGCCCCACACCGACGGCTTGGTCACGCTGTGGTTGTAGGGGAGGGGAGTCTGAGGACACTCCATCACTTAGGTTGTGAATGGGCGCTCTCTTGAGGCAGAACGTCATCCCCTGTAAGCAGTGCCCCCTCTGCCCGCAGAACCTGGCCTGCAGCTTGCCTGCCACATTGCTCCTGTAAGGGGTCCAGCGCCACAGCCTCTGACCCTGAGCAGCCCAGGGACAGCCTGCCTCAGGCCCCGGCACTCTGGCTTCCCGTGGGTGGCCCAGGACTCCAGCACCAGCCCCGTGAACCCCTCTGGTGTCCCCAGCTGTCCCCTACTAAGCACAAAGCCCACAAGCATGCCGGCGCAGGAATAGAGCAAACACCCCACTCCCCGCCGGCCTCGCTGCCCCTCAACACCGGAGCCTTCACCGCATTTCCTAATGGTCATTCTTACAAAAGTCAATTCAAACAAGAGGAAGAGGAGGAGAAGGCAAGGCAGCGATGAACCCAGAAAGGGCTCTCAGCCTTGCCTGGGGACCGGGGGCAACTGCGCTGGCCAAGGGGCTCCGGCACCAACCCTGACACATCGAGGTGTTGGACTCTGGGTCACCCCAGGATGAAACGGGAGGATGTGGGAGCACACAGCCCCCACAAAGGCCACCAGTACCTGGTCCCATGGCCTCCTGGTCTTCAGAAGACCACCTGGGGACCCATGGCTGATGGGAAGGACCCTCTCCACGCTGGGACTAGAAAGAATGTGGGACCCTGTGCCCCCACTGGGCCCAAGAGCCTTCTGGCCATCTGGTCTCGGTGCACAGGGCATTCCTGGACTTGATGTCCAAACTGTCAGAGTGCTCACCCTGCACGCTCCAGGACAGGCTGCGCCATCCGACTCCAGGGCCACCATGAGCCCCGCTTCACCCCACAGAAGCCTCCCCCGTGTCCACAGCCAGACTCAACAGCCCCTGAGGCTAGGAGATGAGCTACCTGCCCAGCCAGCCTTGAGGAGCCAGCCACACCCCACTCCCCACAGGCCTCGCTTCCCAGGCCTGGGGCCCCCACCCTGACAGGGACACCCTAGCTCAGGCTGGCCTGCAGGCCCTGGATGCCTCCCCTTCCTTTTTCCCAGCCGCTATCAGCCCTGGCCTCAGGGCTGGGGGTGGCAGCTGGGAGCGTGCACACGGGGCTCCGGCCGGCCTCGTCTGCGTCTGGGGTCCCTCTGGGCACAACAAGAGCCCAATGATGGGTCCCACCAGCCCAGGCCAAACCACATGCACCTGTTCACACCTTCCACGAGAGACAACAGCTTCTAAAATCTACAAACACCTCTTCTGCGTGGCTGGCTCAGGGTGCGGCCTGGGAAGCTCCGCGAAATGGCCACCAGGTGCTGGGTACCCCCACATGGGGCTCTTCCGTCCCTCGTCCAGGGTTATCGTGCCTGTCTGGACCCTAGGTCAGGGGAACCTGGCGCAGGGGCTGACCTGTCCTGGCACTGAGCACATGGCCCTGGCGGTTCCCGAGAGGCCATCATAGATGACAACTGCCTCTGCCTGCTGCCAGGATCAGAACCAGGAGGCCTTGGCACAGTGTCCAGCTCAGCGGGTCTCCTGACCAAACTTGGTGCTGATGAGGGTCCGGAGGCCGAGGGCATCAGGACCCTCTAATTGGAGACACCTGGCTCGCACCTGGGCACACACGTGCCCCACGCCCTGGGCCGTCCTCACGTCAGAGCTGGGTCTGGGCACAGCCCCAGGGCAGGGCAGAGCCTGCTGGCAGTAGGGAGATGTGTGTGCCCCCCACCTACAGGGTGGGGTGTACGCAGGCCCCCACCAGCAGCCAGGCGGCGCTGTCCACGGTGCTAACCACAGGCAAGGCTACCAGCACCTCGGGCTCCCTGAGCCTGTCTGGGAGGTGCCACTCGTGACGTCACGGAGCTCAGAGTAGGTGGGACAGGTGCTGGCTCATTTAATCCTTCTACCCAACCAGCAGCAGAAGAAACGGGGGGCTGAGGGGCTACCGCTGTGCTCTGGCATCATGCAGGACAGGACACCCAGCACCTGGTCCCCAGGCCTCCCAGCACTGGGACGGGGAGGCGGGGAGGGGGGGCGCCTCTCTATGGAGGAAGCTAGAAGTCAGGCCTTCTCTGCCCAGAGGACACAATGACCCAGTGGGTCACAATTCGTGGCAGAGCCCCCAGCCACAGTAGGTGGGGATGCCTCTTGGGGAGATGCTGGTACAAAGAGGGAAATTGTTATTTAAAACCCAAACTGCCTGCGAGGCTGGCTTTGCCTTCAAGGGCGGTGGACGGCTCCTGTCAGCAGGAAAATGAGATGACATTGCCCCGTGGGGACAGAATAAAGGGCACGGGGAGGACGCTGCTGGGTAGAGTAGCTGTGAGGGGTGGGGGGATCGGGAGGGGTGGGCCACAACCACCAGCCCTGGAAGAAACGTATTCCCTTACTTAACACTCCATGAAATGTCCTCACCTCTATCCTGAGATGATGGCAAGAGAGACATCCGCTGGCTGTCACCCAGATGCATGCCATCACACCGTGACACCAACACAGCCCACCCAATGCTGTCAGACACCCCTCACCATCACACAGTGTCACCCACAGCAATGCACATGCCATCCCACGTCACAGCCGTGCCCTGTGACCTGACATCCCTACACGACCCCAGGCCCCTCCACGCTCAAGCACATTTACACAGAACATCACCCAAATGCTCAGACACACACGCTAACAGAAGGCAGGCACATGCTTAAAACTACCTGTAATTCTGACACGTTTCTGCCCATGCAGCTTTTAAAACATTTTGGCAGGAAAATTGCAGCCTCCAAGTGAAGGAGAAAATGAGCGCCACTATACTCAGACCCAGCATCAAACACAGGACAAATGCAGCTGAGGTCCCCAGAGGCCGGAGCTCCGGTCCCTCCTGGGTCAGGATCCGGGACCCCACCCCAACCCTACCACCGCCCAAGCCCCTCGCTCACTGCCTGGGGCACTGGCTGAATGCCCCTCCCCAGACAGACAGAAGCCCAGGGGGGCCCAGGAGCAGACCCTGACCTCATGACAGCCTGGCAGAGAAGGTCAGCCCAGCGGTCAGAGTCCCCGTCCCAGCTCTGCTGTCAACTGGGCCTCCCTGTCTCCCTCTCACACACAGTGAGCACGCACGCGCCCTGGTGGCTGCCCTCACCCAGTGTCCCGCTCATGCTCCCTCTCCTGCCATCTCTTTCCTCGTCTGTGTATTTTTCAGGTTGGCCCAGGGCATGGTGGGTGATGCCATCACCTCCAGGCTCACGGCAGGCAGGTGCCAGCTGGCCCTGTGCCGCTGCCCCTCTGGCCACACGGCTCCGTGTGGCAGATGGCCGAGCAGCTGGCCACGTCCTTGGAATGGGTGGAGGGCTGGAGACCCACAGGCACCAAGCCTGTGCCCAGAAACCCCTCACCTGACAGCTGGCACAGCCTCGGGGTGGGGGCTAAGCATGGTGGGGCAATGCACCCCTCCTAGCCAAGAACTGCCATGGCGGGGGGCATTTATACGAAGTTCCAGAATGGCAAAGTTTGTCCACCATGCTGGAAATCAGGTGAGCAGCTGCCCACCGCGGGGTTGGGGGGACTGAGTGACGGGGTGGGGGTACTTTGCAGGCTGACGCAATTATTCCCTACTTTGGCCAGATAGTGTTCCCTGGACGACAGCTCCACACTGTCCACTTAAAACCTATGCAACTGACTAGAATTAATTTTCTTAAAACACCAGGACCCATGTTCTCATGGATCCCGTTCACCCACCCCGGGCCCTGGGAGCCCCCCATCTGCTCCCAAAGCTTGAAGATGAGGAGACCCAGCCCACTGGGGAGACAGCCCCACTGACCAAGGACCCCGAGGCCAGTGTCCAAGGAGGGGTGGGGGGAAAGGGGCGTGCAGGGGAGAGACAAGGACCATGGCAGGGCTGCTTGAGTGGAGAGGGAGGGGTCGCCACCAGGCCTGGCCCCAAAGGGCAGCACCTCACTGGCTCGATCCTCAGGGCAGGAAGACAGGAAGCCCAGCCCCCCAAGGGCCGGGAGATGGGCCATGGCCCAGGATGGCGGGGTGCAGCTAGGATGTGGGACCTGCCACCGCAGACCTCCTGACCTGAGTCCCCCTTAACAGCCGAGGCCATATCTCTCTGCCCCAGACAGCCCCCACCCGACCTGTAACCCACTCGACCTCTGCTTTACATCCACACACAGGCCGGACAGGCCTGCCTCTCCCCTCACCCTCCCTCCCTGCAGGCTGGACTCCAGGGACCATCACAGAGCAGAGCCCCCATGGAGCCCGTCTGGGTCACTGGCAGACAGGCCACCCAGGACCGCGCCGAAGCTGCCTGGAGCCCAGCGCTGGACAGGCAGGGCCCCTGCCAGACCGCAGCTACTCCCAGCCTATCGGGGGCACACAGGATGGGTCCCAGTGTCAGATCCCAGCCTGACCTTTATTCAGAAGTCTCTCCACTGTGCCCACTGCAACCCGGGGAACTGGTGCTGCCACCAGAGCAGATCAACGTCCCTGTCTGTCCAGTCGGCCGGCCACTGGCCGGCCCCCAGGATGAGCTCATACAAGACAGCCTGACCTGACTGGACCAGGACGCCAAGCACCTCACCCCCATGGGGACGCCAGCGCCTGCTTACAGGTGTCCCCCAGACCCAGTCCTGCAGCAGAACCCATCCACCCGCCCACCCCCGCTCATGGCCTCAAGGTAGCAGGACGCCCCTGCCCTGCCCCGCCCAACCAGTCACAGGAGCAACTGGGAGCCAGGACACAGGGATGACCCCAGCACCACCAGGAGGGGCGCACAACAGTTGCCATGGGGCCTGAGGTCTGAGGGCTCACTGGTCCTGCCCTGTGATGTCAGACAGGGCACCCATGGTGCACCTCAGTTTCCCCAACTCAACTGCCAGGAGCACCAGCGGAAAGTCGTGCCCCTCGCTCTGCGGAACCTCCCCCAGTTTCAGGCGCCCAGTTGGACCTCATCCGCAGCTCATCAAAGTGGAAAACCAAGGGCCCCATTTGGTGCAGGTGGGGAAACTGAACCCCGAGGAGGGGGGGACTCGCCCAGGGTCCCAGAGTGGCCTGGGCAGCAGGAAATGGGCTGGCAGGCAGGGCTCCGACCCCCATGCCAGCCACACAGTGGGGGCAGAGGCAGGCAGAGCAGGGGGACTGGGAGGGCTGCTGCCAGGGGAGCAGCGGGAGGGGCCCTCAACTTGGCTAAAGCAAATCTGGGTGATCCAGGCCTCAGCTATGGCACAGGCGCCCTCGCCCTGCTGAGCTCAGCCCTGCCTCCACCCAGGGCCACCCCAGGACACCAGACCTCCCAGACTACCCCTGGGCAGCCCTGAGCTCCCAGACCCAGAGCAGGGGAGGGGCAGGGAGAGCGCCTCCTCCCTCTGCCACACCCCAGATCTCCGCCTCTAGCCATTTAAGGAAGAGCTAGACCAGGAGGCCTGAACCAAGCGGCTCCAGCCCCCGAAGCCAGGCCACGTGCTCGGCCCTTTCCACTGCGATAGGCTCCCCAAAATCAGTCCTGGCCCTACAGAGCCCACCACCTGTGCATACCTCAGAGGGCAACTGTCCCCAAAGGGGCTGTCCCAAGGGCCTGTTGTTGCTGGAGGGCAGGCATGGGACTGGGGGTCGGTCAGCTCTGAACTCTGAGGGGCCCTACACCCACACCCCCACCACCCGCCTGTCTGTGGACTGGACTTCCTGGCACCCAGTGTCAGGGCTCTCCAGCTCCAAGCACTGGTGATAAGGAGCAGGCCTTCCCCCCCTCCCCAAAGGAGCTGGCACATCAACCCCAGAACAGATGGGCGACAACACTTTCCTGCCTTCCCAGACCCTGTCCAGGAGCCCCAGGAGAAACCCATCAAACAGGCCACAAATGAGACTCAATTCTCTCCTGAGCCAGCCCTTCCCCTTCCCAGGCCTAGTCATGGACTGCCGCCCAGCCAGAGGTGCCCTAGGCTGGAGACCCAGCCCTACACTAGAGTGGGGAGGGAGGTAGCACTGCTTCAAGCTTCACAGAGGGAGCCAGGTGTGCAGGTGCCAGTGGTCCAGCTGGCAGCACGAGGGCCTGCCTCCGGGAGGAAAGAAGCTCTGAGGCAAACCCTGAAAGTAAGGGGCTGGGGGACAAGTGAGCACGGGAAGAAGCAGGTAGCTGCACCAGCCTGGAGCAGGAGCACAGAGCAGGGCCCTCATGCCCACCTCCCCGCAGCCGCTCCCAGGCTCCCCCTCCCCCACACACCTGCACCAACCTGCAACCAGACTCCTCCTGCCCTGACCACCCCCAGGGCCCCCTCTGGAGACACCCCCAAACCCCCACTCCCCAGCCTCGCCCTGTTGGGTGGGGTCAGAGGACTGACACAGGTGAGGGTGTTGAGGTCCAGCCCACAGGGACCCCCCTCCCACAAACTTAGCCCCAACCCTATAGTCAGTTCCAGTGGGGAGACTGAGGCAGGGCAATGGGAAGACAGGGTGCCTTCTGTCTTCTGGTCTCACAGTGAAAAGTGGGAAGTGGAGTGGGGGCAAAAACAACCCCTCCTGTGGGGTGCCAGCACCCCCAGACAGCAAAGGGGCTGGGGTCTCAGGAAAAGGGTGCTCTACCCGCCCCCCCCCACCCTGCAGCCTCTGTCACCAGCATGGTTTAGTTGACATGGGGTCCAGGGACAAGGTGCAGTAGATGCCATGCCTAGCCTCCCCTCTGACCCCTGACCCAGGTCTCAGAGCCCTGCTGGGCAGCGAGCTGGGGCAGGAAGGGGCTGAGGCCAGCAGCAGGGGCCCCATTTGCTTGGTGGGGAGGGTAATAAGATGGATTTTCCAGCCTAGGAGGGGCCCAGGGGGCTCGATTTGTCCTTTTGAGGTTGAGTGGCAGAGCCTGTGAACCCTGCAGCTAAAAGGGAGACTCCTGCTGGGTCCACAGGGCAGACAGCTCTGCCTGGGGACCCACTAGGCTGGGCTGCTCTCAGAGCACTGGTCCCCTTGAGGGGCCCTGTACTTCTCCCTGCAGGCAGGTGTCCAGGTCCCTGAGGAGGACAGGTGAGGAAAGAAGCAGGTCCTGCCCACCTCCAGGGCCCTGACCATCCCCCACACCCACTGCCCTCCCCCCTAGTCAACCCACCACCTATACTGCCCAACACAGTCATGGCAACACCTATGGCTGCCAGCTCTGGTCCCACTGCCACCTGCAGCCATTAGTGCTAACCACGCTGGTGCCCACTGCAGCTGGGCAATGTTCCTCACCTCTTCACACACCTGCTCAGAACTCCAGCTGCACCCACCTCTGCTCGGGCTCCTGGTCTCTGGGGTACCCTTTCACTATGGGCCTGGGCCACCCCCTCCCAGAAGCCCCTTACAGAGAACAAACTCTTGGGGTGACCCCTCTGGAAGCAGGCATCTGGGACAGGAACCTCCGTGGGTCACACTCCCACACTTGGGCTCAGTCAAGCTGCCCCTTCCAGTGACCCCTGTCTCCCCACGAAATGGGGGAGAGAAAAGCCAGGGCCCAGGATGGAAGGTGGACCTAGGTTTCTGAGCATTTGGCCTTAAATGGACTGCATGCAAATGAGCATGCAAATACAGCCTCCTTCCGGAGTCCACAGCCCAGGCGGGAGCTCAAGCCACGCCCCCTTACTCCCAGTTGTGGAAAGAGGGCTGGCACAGGAATGAAGGATGGAGCAGGGAGTGACCTTGGCATTCTCTCTCCACCAAGGCTCCCCCAGCCCAAACAATAGGGCCCCAGGCCTGGCAAGGCTTGCTGCCACCTGGTCAAGTGTGGCACCTGCCACAGGCACAGGCCACCACCCTCCCTGTAGTTATGGGGCTGGGTGGCAACTCTGTCCCTGGTATTGGGGGAAAGGGGCCAGCCACCCTGTAGCATCAGTACCTCTGACCCTGGACACAGGCACCTACCGACTGAGCAAACACAACCCACCCCAGCAAAAGTTATGGAAACCCCACACACCCTGTGTTGGAGGAGGCAGCAGGAAGCCCAGACACTCCCCACACACCTGTGGTGGCCCACTTAGCCCACAGTCCTGCTCAGTGTCTGGTCCCCAGAGCACCTCCAGGGATTGGGGACTACGTTGCCCCACAGCCCCTGTGAAGCGGGTCCCTGGGGCACAGGAGGTCGGTAGGCTAGGTGGGGGAGAAGGGGAGGGGACAGAAAGGAGGGACCGGCCCACAGACCAGGACTGGAAGCTGTGGCAGGTGAGGCTCAGTGACCCGGGCTGCCCTGTCAGTCACCAGGAGCCGGACACATCCCGTCTCAGGAAGAGAGGGGAGAGGACACGGGGCAGCCGCCCAGGGTGTAGAGGCTCGGCTCCCCGCAACCCACCCCGCGGTATCGGACACGCCCCCCATCGGCCAGTCCAGCCCTGGCCCCCAGCCAGAGCAGCGACCCGGGGGACCACCCCAGTCTACGTCCCGCGTGTCCCGCCCCCATCTCACCCCAGCAGCGACTGTAGGTTCTCCCCTGGTCCCCCCCACCAACGCCAGGCCCCGATATGCCCCCGGCCCCTGGCCCCGGCCCCGCCGCCACTCACCCAGAAGAGCAGGTTGAAGGCGAACATGAGGTACTTGACGCCCTGGAGGCAGCCGCGCGCCATGCCGCAGCGCTTCAGCTCTAGGAGGAAGATGAAGGACAGGTCCAGGTAGAAGACCACGTACTTGGTGCCCTTGGGCGACGTGTATCGCGCCTGGGCCGCCTTGGGGCCGGGGTTGGCGTGCAGGCCGAAGAAGGGGCCGCCGCCGTCCCCGCCGTCCCCGCGCCCATACAGGCTGCTGTAGCGCCGGAAGGGGCCCCCGCGCGCGAAGCCCGGCTCCTTGCCCTCCGGCGACGGGCTGCGCCGGTACGTGGACTCGTCCGTGCTGGAGCGGCGCATGGCGCCGGGCCGCCGCCAAGCTCAGCGCCCCGCACCCGCTGCCCCCGAGCGCCGCATCCCGCGGCCCCCGCGGCCCCTTACGCGACCCCCTGCCCCGCAACCCCAGCGGCGGGCCGCGGACACCTGCCCGGCCCTCCCACCGCAGCCCGGCGTCCAGGCCCCGCAGTCCCGCCCCGAGCGCACCCGCCAATCCGCGCCCGCCCCTCCCCCGCGCGGACCCCTCCCCTCCTCACCGCGCGACCCGGCAAACCCGACCGCTCCGCCCCGCGCCGGCCAATCGCAGCCCGGGGAGGCGACGCCCGCACCCCGCCCCGCCCCGGACCCTCCGTCCGCGCCCGCGCCCCTCCCGCTCCCCTTCGCAGCCCGCCGGGGAGGAAGATGCTCGCGGAGGGTTGGGGAAGCTCTGGAGGGGCAGGACGCTGGGGCTGGGGGCTGGTCCCAGGCAGCTCTCAGCCCCGAGAACGAGGCCCCGGGCCTTCCCCGCAGCAGCACTGCGCCCGACCCCGCTGCCGGGCCGGGCTGGGAGACCTCCAACCTTACGCGATATGTAAAGCACTATGCAAATGAAAGGGTGACCCATAGCTGTCCCGTGGCGACTTAGGGCGGCTCTGGCTTCGGTCCCTGGCCCAGGCCTCCGGACCAGAGCGAGGTACGAGGTAACGCCAGGAGAGTAGCCCAAACACTCCCCGGGGTGCGCACTCTCCATGCAGCCTCCCCCATCTCCACCCTGTGCGGAGAGAGCTGCGCCGAGACCCCAAAGCTCTCTCAGCTCACAGCCTGGGTGGGGAGAGGCGCCTGCTGACACAGGGGTCAGCCTGGGATACCCAACCTGCGGGGCACAGCGGTTGGGGAGGCCCGAGGAAGACAGAGCTGTGGTTTAAACGAGGGACCAGGGTGAGAGAGAGCAAGCGGGGAGGGTGCTCTGGGGAGCCCTCGGTGCCCTGGACGGGAGGGTGGGTCACTCTGCAAGGTATATCGGAGGTTTTCAGACTTAAAGAAAGGCACCCGAGCACACGGATTCAGGGGTGGTCACTAGGGACCTGAAGACAGGCCCCACGGAAGTGGGCAGCCCACTCCAAGCCCAGAGCTCAATTCTGGGGGTACCTGCTCCTCCGCCCAGCCAGGCTAGGCTGAGGGCCCCCTTCCCTGGCCCCACCTCCTTGGGCAGGGGCCAGGGCATGTGACAAGTGCAATCACACAGGAGCCCTCACTGGTTTGACATTCCATGGCCACCATCTTGAAATGTTTGGTAATTTTTTAACAAAAGGCCCCAAATTCCATTTTGCACAAACTGGGGCTGGAAATCAGACCCCAGACACGTCCACACACAATTGCAGACATGGACCCAAGCCTGGCTCGCAGCTCCCCAGGGTGACTTGCACACCCCCGGGGAACATACACCAATGCCCCTTGCACTGGTGGTGTGCAGACGCACGCACAGGGCAGCCTACACATAGGTACACATGCCCCCAATTGCAGATGGGGACAGATGCCCACACCACTGGTGAGGGCAGCACAGTCTCTGGGGCCCTGTGGTGTGAGGGAGCCGGTGGCATGTCACAGATGCCCATCCCTCCCAGGCCTGCAGCCTCCTCCAAGCTCAGGCAGGAGAGCCCAGCCTGCAAGAGGGTTCCACCAGAGGCATGGATGTGCCCTGCACCCTGGGCTTGAGGCTCTGGCCAAGGCCTACCCCAGTCACTATGGCAGTCCACTGGGCGTGTCCACCCCATGGGAAAATCACAGGAAGGACTCGCTCCAGGTCCCCAAGAGCTGAGCAGCAGGGCTCAGAGGGGAGACGAGTGGGGGGAATGGGGAAGGAGGAGGTGGGGGCAGTGAGGGGAGGGGTGCCCTGGGCACTGCTGAGAAATTGAGTGGTGTGGGAAGTGGCCAGTGGGGGCGCTGCAGCTGGAGCAGGACCCTGCCGACTTCTGCGCCCACCCCCCCAGGACTCCAGCACCAGCCCTCTGCTGCAGCCCCAGGGGCCTGTGGAGAACTGCAGCTCAAGCCCCCAGGGCAGTGTCCAGGCGAGTCCTCCTGAGCAGACTGGGCCCTGGTAGGGTGGGGGACAGGACAGCCCCAGAGTCCCTGCCCAGCCCCCACTGCCCACCCTCCTGGTGCTGCCCATGGCCCCTCTAACCGCTCCTCCCCAAGGGTTCTCTGGCATGCCTGGGCCCCAGAAAAGGGAACAACAGTGGCTATGCACCAGGGGCCCTGTGGATAGCACAGTGGAGGGCCCCCACCCAGGGGCCTGCAGACCACTTTCTGCAGTTCTGCCCAGGGAGTAAGAGGCATCTGGTGACCCCTTGAGACTCCAGTGACCCAGCGGCCTCTGGCCACCTTCCCCTTGGCCCAACTCAGCCAGCCCAACATGCCTAAGCTAAGGGGACACTCAGGACCACAGGAGTCCCTACACACACCAGTGTGTGAGGGTATGTGCTCAGAGCATACTCGTGGGCCAAGAGAGCTGGGGGAGGACCCAGAGCTGACCAGGACAGCACCCCACCCATCAGAGAAGCCAAACCTCCTGGCATGTACCCTAACAGACACCACCCCCATGATGGGGTCACAGCCAACCACATGCCACACAGAACCCCTGCAGCCCAGGGGCAAACTCAGGGAGGGACAGCTGCCAGCTCATCTTTGACCTCCTTGAAGACGCTGGGACCAAAAGTGCTTGGCGACAGGGGCCTGGCTCCCAGGGCAGGGCCTTGGAGGACGAGAGGGGGGTCCCAGTGGCCAGGGCTGGAAAGGGAGCAGTGACAGGCAGGGCTCAAATGGGGTTCACTTCTCCACACCTTCATCATGCTGAGGCTCAGGTGGGAAGGGGCAGGGGGCCGGCCTGGGTACCCACTCCAAGCCCAACACCCAAGGCGCCCTTGTTTCCATCTCACTCAGCCACAGCGCTCCCAGCATCCCCTGAAAATCCTGCCGCCCCCTCTCCCATCACCCCAGGTGAGCAAGTGAGTCTCACCTGAGATGAACCGGAACTTAACCCCAATACTGGGGTCAGCTGGAGTGAGGACACAGGCCCATCAGGGCTAGGAGGGACTACCCCAGGGACCCTGTCCCCAAAGTCCAGCCCCTCCCCCACAGGATCCCCTTCCTCTAGCAGGTGGGGCCCCAACAAGGCACGCTCAGGAGGCAGCGTCTGGCTAGCCCAGCACTGGGCTGTGCCAGGACCAGGTGAGTGTCCAGCGGGCAAGGCCCCTGGGCCCAGCATGGGTGAGACCAGGAGGCAGACCCCTCCCCCCCTCCCCGCTGCCTGGCCAGACCATGACGTACCTGGGCTTGCCCCAGGAAAGAAGTCAGATGGTGCTCAGCGCCCCTGAAGGTGGGCCAGTGGGCGGGCGACTGGTCAGCACGGTGAGGCAGGTGGGAGTTCTGTGGAGGAAAAGGCAGGATGGAGGCTGCACCTCATCTCTACCCACCCCATCGGGGCTCCCAGCGACCAGGCCGGCCCCAGGGGGTGACAAGCAGCCCTCCACCTGGGACCAGGTCCCTACGGGGGGAGGAGGAGCAGCCGAGGGGCCCAACAGGGGGACTTCGTCCTGCCCTCCCATCACTCGCCTGCTGAGACACCAGGCAGGGAGGCAGCTCGCACATGCAGACAGTGTGCGTGCAGTACACACACGTTCAGATGTGTGGACTGACGGACTCAGGGCACAGTGATGTGTCACCCCCACCTGTCCAGGTCCCCTGCTCCAAGCCTCACGATCTCCCCCAGAGCCACTGGTGATGACTCATGCCGCCACATCTGCCACCCATGCTCACAGGGCCTCCCCCATCAGCGACAGACTGTGGGGACTGGGCACCCCAGCCATGCTCTCTACACCTCGCCCCTCACACTAGGGACTCCTTGCAGCCTGGCAGCTGGGGCAGGTGATCTTCCCAGTAGCCCAGGGGCAGGAGGGACTGCAAAGACTCCGAATGCCACCCTGGCAGGTGCCCACCCCTCCTGCCCATCCCTCACGGGCTGCCCACTGCCCACCTGTCCACTCATGCCTGGGGTGGATGGGAGTCCACCGTGTGGGTCAGTCCCAGCTCCTCCCTGCAAGTAACCTGACACCCACCGCCCAACTTCAGTTAGGCGGTATGAACAGCACCCACCGCAGTGGGGAGGGCATGTGCCTGGGTCCAGGCCCTGGGACCCCATCCCCACCCCTCCACAACTGCTGTGCCTGGGGATGAAGTGTCTGTGGAGGGGTTTTAGGCCCCGTAAAAGGAAATGGGGGACACACCCCTCCCACTTTCTTTGATGAACCCCCTCCCCAGGGCTAAGGGGCCCAAAGCCCACAGCAACATTCCGGAAGCTAAAAACCGTGCAGCACACCCCCACCCACACAGGCCTGAGGCTGGTTCTGCATATCCCCTCAGCCCCAGGTCCCTGCATCCCTCCCCGGCAGGCCCTTACAGCTGGCTCCGCCAGCACCTGCAACCCTCCTGGGCCCCCACTCAGGAAGAGAACTGTGGTCAACACCAGGACGAGACCACTGATAGGCCACACTCCCATTCCCCGCCCAAGGCCACCCCTGGACCCCCTGCGAATGGCCTCTAGTCCCCACTTCCTGCTTGGGCAGCCCAGACACAACCCTGCAGTCCAGCCATGGGTGCAGGGGCAGGACAAGACCAGGCTGGCTCCTCCCCATGAAGCCTCCATGCCGCACTTTGGCCCTCCTTTGAGGGCAGGGACTGACAGGTCTGTGTCCCCCAGTACAGCTCACACAGCAGGCAACAGCGACAGGGCTGAGTGACAGCCCCAAGACAAACACCACAGCCTGCCAGCCCGGGGCTGGGTCTTTGGGGCTGTGTGAGCCATAGGCCATGGGCACCTACCTGACCACACCAAGGCCCGCTCCAAAAAGGACCTGCCCAAATGCTGAAACAGAGCATGCTGCGTTGGACTTGGAGGGTGGACAGATGGGCGGTTGTCAGTGGCCCACCCTGACCCCAGCAATGGAGCAGCAGCAGGGGTCTGGCCTGAGCACACCCCCCAGCAGGGGCAGCTCAGGATGGAGCGCAGATCGCAGATCGGAGCCGCCCACCCCGGCCCCCTGGCTGAGCTGGCTCTGAGGCAGCTTTGAGGAGCCCAGGAAGGCCTGGCCAACACAAACAGGCCTGTGGCGTGGGCCTTCCTGCCACTGCTTCAGCCCCGCTGGGCCCCAGTGCCCACCCAGGCCTGGGGGAGGAGAACGCAGACTCCCAGGCTGGGCAGGCTGGCACCCCTCCTCACTTGGAGCCCAGGCAGGGTCATCTCCCCAGCCCAACCGGGAGCGTCCGACTGGGAGACACCCGCTCCATGGGAGGGATCCCCGTGGAAGAAGCCACCAAGGGCCCCCTCTCTCCTCCTGGGCCCACCTAAACCAACCCAAGCTCAGGCCCTTCCCCCACGCCCCATCCCGGCTCCTCCCCCACCTCAGGTATTTCTCTGCTGAAGGCCATGTAGAGGTAAAGGCCGAGGGGACACAATTAGGATTGGGGGCTGCGGGGTACCTTCCCAGCCACCACAGGCCCTGGGAGCCCCCTGCCTTGCGTGCCCAGTGTGTGCCTGCCCCACTTTGGCAGACACCCCCACCCCGCCCTGTGCCACCGGAGGCTGCAGAGCAGTACCCTCCCTCAGGAAGCCCACATCAGCCCCAGGTGTGTCCAGAGGCTCATTAGGTTAGAGGCAGTTCAGGCTCAGCACACCTGCAAACATCACCACTAAGGACTCCCCAGCCCCGAGGGCCGAGAGGGTTAGCATGGGCGCAGCAGGCGGGTGACCCGTCTGACGCTGGGGAGGCATCCGAGCATGTATGTTCAAGCATCCCATCCCACCCTGTACACCCCATGTGAGCACACATGTACCCAAAGCAAGCGGCCAGGGGCTGAGTCCGGGACCCCACACCTGCACAGATAGATCCGGACCCTCCAGCTTGGAGGCTTCTCGTTCCATCCACACTTTACAGATGGGGAAACTGAGGCTGTGATCCAGGACCAGGGGGTGGGGCCTGTGGCCGGCCTGTTTCCAGGACAACATTCAGAGCCAGAATCTCAGCAGCTAAAACTTCAGTCGCTGATTTCCCCTTGTCCCTGGCCTGCCCTCAAGTGACCCTCTCTGGCAGGAAACATGGCTCACGGGTTCCAAACCACATGTGAGCACAGCCCTCCCTCCTCGTGCTTCCCATCACTGGAGGCAGGACACTCATTCTCGGAAAACCTGTGCCTCACTCTCTGGCCCTCCCCAGAGGCCTGGGCCCTGTACTGACACTCCACACGGAGGGGAGAAGCCAGGGCCCCCACCTACCCCAGCAGGCACGCAGAGATCCACCTCCACCAGTGCCCTGGGCCCCCATGGCTCCCTGCTGCCCCTGGCCACCCAGGCCCTCACCTCAACTTGCAACTCCAACACACACAGACACACATGCCGGGACACAGCTTGTCCTGGCCATGGTTGGGGGTAGAGCTGACCTCTGATCCAACCTGGGCAGGGCTGAGCCAGGCAGAGTTGAGCAGGGAGGACTAAGTGCCCCAAGGGGCCTCCGCCCACGCACACGTGTGCTGGGGCAGCGCACACGGGCTGGGATGGGGCAGCCACTCGGCTCCCCATGGCCTCTCCTGGGAAATCAGGGAGCTGGAGGGAGGAGCTTGGGAAGAGGAGCCAGCTGCCCCCAAATCTACACACAGCTCTCAGAATTCCAGGAATGTCAACTTGGCTCTGGACCGGATCAGGGAGGGAGGCTCGCTGCTCCCCTCACTCTCTCTGCGTAAACAACTGCTCAGGGCAGGAGCTCCGGTGGGACAGGCCCTGGGCCCCTCCTCCAGGAAGCCTTCTGCCCCCACCCACTCCCACTCCTGAAGGTCCACCCAGCTAACATCCCGATGCCCTCCAGGTCTCCCTCACCTCCACAGCCTCGGGCAGCCTCTGCAGCTGAGCCTGGGTCTGACCCCAGGCCACTATGACTCAAGGCCCCTATCCTGCCCCTCCAGGCCAGGGACAGGATGTGCGTCCAGTCAGTGTGTGTGGGGGGGTTGTCAGGGAAGGGAAGTGGCTTTGGCTCGTGGCTCTGCACGTGGCAGGGTGGGGGATGGCAAACAGCATTGGGGAGGCTGTCCAGGGCCCCAGAGAAAGTGGAGGCACAAACTCCAGGCAGGCACCAGTGCCGGCAGTTCCACCCAGGACCCAGGGACCCTCCATCTCCCTGCCCCCCAACTAAGGCCTGAGAGGGCAGTTAGCTGACTCCTGGGACCCAACCAGAGATCCAGCGAACCTGCCCCAGAGCCTGCACACACCTTAAGTCACAGGTGCCACTTTGCAACACATCCACCCCATATAGCCCAAAACTCACCACGCACACACAGGGAGCCCTCCAGGCTTCTCACTGCACACTGCCCGCCCCTGCCACAGCCTCCATCTCGGGGTTCAGCCCACCCCATTTCCCAACACACAGCCTCCCTTCCCCTTCAATCCTCGATGGCTCCTGCTCCACCACCTACTCTGCCCTAGCGCACACCTGTCCCTGGGACTACCCTGCAGGTACCGACTCCAGGCCTCTGCCCAAGGGTTCCTTTTGCCAGGGTCTGTCCTGCTCCCTCACACACACTCAGGCTCACGCCTGGTGAAATCCTGTACTTTTCAAGGTTCAGCTCAACAGGCGCCCCTTCCACGACGCTCTCCCTGACAACACTCCGGTCCTCAGATCGCGGGGACCCAGCAGAGCTTGGATTGGGGCGGGTGCAGACCCTTCCCGCCCCCATCCCCTTCCCCGGGAAGAAAGGAGGAGGGACGCGGACCAAAGCAGACCGATGCGGCGCTGTCTGGGCTCACCACCGAGCCGATCGCTCCTAGCGTGCGCTCCCACCGTCGGAACTACAGGTAACTGTTACCTGGCGGGGACCGATATAGCACGGGCGAGCGGGCCTGGAGACGCCCCGAGGGCACTCCCGAACTCAGCCGCAGAGATCCCCAGGCATCCGCGGGCAAGGATTCCGGGCGACAGACCCCTTTCCCGGCCCGTCCAGGCGAGGCAGCGGGAAGACCGGCCCGTGGCCGCCGGCCAGCCTCTCTCTGCCCCCGCTGCGGGGTCGCCGCGCCCCGGCCCCGCCACTTGTTGCTGCGGCTCGGCTCGGGGCTCCGCGCTCCGGGCTGGAACTCCACGCCGGCTCGCTCGTGCCCGGGCGGGTGTCTGGTCCCGGCTCTGGCGCCGCGGGCGGCGGGACCCCAGCCAGCGGACGCTGTACCTGCGCGCGCAATCCACCCGCTGCGCAGCTGTCAGTCATGCGGACACGAGAAACGCGAACGGCGCCGCCGAGCCCTTACGGCCCCGCTCGGCCGCCATAGGCCGGGACGTACCAAAGGGACGCAGAGGGGACGCCGTCTGCTCCTGCCGCAGCCACGCGGGTCCCGAGACCCCCCGATACGCGCAAGGAAGATCGTTGCGACAAGAAGCGGATGCCGACAGCGCGGAGGCTGGCGAGGTCGACTGAGGACGGCTGGAGACGGGTCCGGTCTCCCCCGCACCATGGACGCGCCCGGGGCGGGGTCGGCTCTCGTGCTGAAGCGCCGCCGGAACCGAAGAGCGCGGTCGTTGTCCCACTGCCGCCATGATCATCCCCGTGCGCTGCTTCACCTGCGGCAAGATCGTCGGCAACAAGTGGGAGGCCTACCTGGGGCTGCTGCAGGCCGAGTACACCGAGGGGTGAGGCGCCGGGCCCGGCGGGGGAGGGCCTCCAGCGCGGTGGGGAAGCGTCCCTGGGCCGCCCTGCGAGACGGGCAGGGAGGGGCCGGGTAACAGGGTCCCGGCCTGCGGGGCGGGCGGCGCCACGCGCATCCGATTACAGGTGACCCTGGAGGGGCTTTCAGTTCAGGGTCTCTTCCAGCCCTAGCCCTGCTCTCTAGGGGGCTTCTAGGTGTCCTTGTGGCCGGCCGCGGTGCCCCTCCACTGCAGGTAAGCCCTCACCCTGCTCCCTGCCCACCTGCTATTAGGTCCACCCCATGTCCTACAAGCCCACTTGTCTTTTAGGCTCAGGGCAGCTTCCCGACCACATAGCTGTCATTTTGAGGCTGTGGCAGGTCCCTTTTCTGTGCCTGTCCCTTAGCACTGCAGTTACCACCACGGCTACCTGAGTCTGCTCCCCATTAGTCTCACCCTTGGCCACTGTGTGGACAGCCCATGTCCTGTCACACTTGACCCCTGGGACCTGGGACGTGCCAACATGCCATCGACTCTCGGCAGGTGTGGGGGTGATGGGCTGTTGGCACCAGATCCTGCAAAGGCTGCTAGGATGACCAGAGTGAGCGAGTGGCTGGTAGCCTGCACACGACCCACCTTGCAGCACCATGGGCAGGGACATTCCAGCCTGGCCTCCCCGTTGCCAAGCTGCCATCTCTGCACACTGGGGCCAACGGGGTGGGAATTTTCTGGAGGCCTCGAGGGTGACTAATCTTGGTCCCAGGGAATTGGGGACTCTAATTTGCATAGGAAATGGGAGAGGTGGCTCCCTGGAGAGATGCCTCCCTTCCCAATGTGGAAGCAGGGCTGAGGAAAGATCCCACAGCAGCTGAGTGAGGCTTCCACCTGCCTGGGCTTTTGGGGATGGACAGATCACGGCCTGTCTCCTGCCTGTAGGGATGCTCTGGACGCGCTGGGCCTGAAGCGCTACTGCTGTCGCCGCATGCTGCTGGCCCACGTGGACCTGATAGAGAAGCTGCTCAACTATGTACCCCTGGAGAAGTGAGTGAGCACCCAGCATCCTGCTGGCCCACGTGGACCTGGTAGAGAAGCTGCTCAACTATGTACCCCTGCAGAAGCGAGCGAGCAAGCACCCAGCAGTCTGTCCTGCCCAGAGCCCCTCCCACTGAAGCGTGGGTAGCCAGGAGCAGTGTCTGCTCACAGCTGTGTGGGCGTTGGTCTCCTGCTCTGGAAGGAGCCATCCAGTAAAGGTCTTTGCAGAACCACAAGAAGGTCCTGACAGTTGGTCTGGCTTTGTGGGACTCTCTGCCACCGTGTACCTGTGTCCTGCCTCATGCCTGAGGCCACTTACTGCCCAGGAAAAGGGAGAGCCACCCCATGGCAACTGCTCGGCCTGGGGTGTCTCCCTCTGGAGGGGGTGCTCTCAGGCCACCAAGAGCACTAGGGCACTGGCATCTCCACCCTCGAGTTCTGTGTAATCTAGGTCAGCACAGCACAGAGGTCCCCACATCCTCTCTTCCCAGGATCTAAAGAACCAGGTTTTCTGGGCCCTGAATAGAATTCCTGCTGTGGTCATGGCTGCCCATCCTGAGCGTCCTGCTGCCAGAAGCTTCCAGGCTCCACCCAAGCTCAGTAGACTCCTCGGCCCAGTTCCTGCAGGAGGCAGGGCAGCACTCAGGCTCCCCACCCAGCCTGGAGACCCTATAGTAACTCTGCGGGTTGTCAGGGCTGGCTGAGCTCCCAGTGCCATGGGCATTAGAATTCAATCCTGCGGGCCAGCCCAGAGACCTGGATCGCAGGGCCTGGCCTGTTCCAGCTCTGGCTAAGGCTTAGAGCCGGAAGCTGTCACCCTGGGCAGGGATCAGGAGGGTCCTGGTGCCCTCCAGCTGGTGGAAGGCGGGAATTAGGAGAGGGGGGCATTCTCCAGGCAGCCTCAGGGCCGGCTCGCTGCCCAGGTATCTGAAATGGGGTCCTCCAAATGCAGATGAGGAAGCTGGTTGGCCAGAGATGGCGTCTGCCCAGGGGTAGACAGCCCAAACCTTGGGGACAGTAGCTGGGCAATCCCTAGGACGGAGGGGTATAGTGGCTTAGCCCTGGCTCCCATTGCCAGCACACATCCTAACCCAGGCCTCACTACCATCCTCCTGTCAACAAACATGCAAGGCTCTACTTCAGGGCCTGTGACCCCTTGAGTCCTGTCAGCTCTCAGCTCATACCTGGCTGCCCACGACCTCCAGAATGTACCGTGCTGTGTCATGGCAGTGGATGGATAGGTGGGTCTGCCCATCCTTCTGAACGTGAGGGCCCTGAGAGCCAGAACTGTCCCAGTCACCAACGTAGTAAGTTCACCCATTTGTTCCACAAACGTTTATTGAGCACCTATTATGTGGAAGGAGCAATTCTAGGCATTTGTAATACAGCAGTGAGTAAAATCCGCAAAATGCTTGCCCTCAGGAAGAGGACATAACTGAACACTGGCCTTTTAGATGGCGGTGAGAGCAGTGGGACAACAGGGCAGGGCCTCAGTGGAGCAGGGGAATCAGCAGAGGCACAGGACCCTGGGGACTGGGCTCCCTTGCTTAGCTTTCCCGGGGGGATGGGTGGCTGACACCTGCAGCTGCCAGGCCTCCCACAGAATCTACCCCACCCAACAATGCCCCTCCCAGGCCTGCCCCTGACCACCGTGTGGGGTGTGTCCAGGAGGCGGGGAGCATCCTAGGGTGGGCCAGCCCACTATTGCCCATCTCACTTCCAAACCAGCCCAACTAAGCACAGGTGTCAGGGAGCACCCTGAGGCCCCATGAACCTGCCCCCCAGAGGTGGCCTGTGGGAGGGGGCACTTTATTGTCAGAACCAAACACCCCCACACCACCTGCCAGACCAGGACCCCCCACCAGCCCCACCAACAGAGGCAGAAGTGCCACCCCTTCCGCACTGTCGAAGGGACCCTGCCTGGGACCTCAGGACTTTGGTGTGCAGCAAAAGGCAAAGGCACTTGAATCTCCCTCTGGGGGTGTGGATCCCCAGAGGTCACAGTGGTGGGGGGCACAGACATGAGAACACAACCTCCATGGCAAAAGGGGGAGGGGAGGGATAGGCGTCCTGGGACCCCAGCTCCCTGGCGGTCAGTAGTATCAGTTCAGTAGTCAGTTGGTGAGAAGCCTTAGCACGCACGTGCACAAAGGCCAGCTGTGGGCGGGGTCAGTAGTGCTGCGGGCGCGCATGCGCACAAAGGCCAGCTGCTGGTGGGTCAGTAGTGCTCCAGCTTCAGGCTCTTGTACAGGCAGCACGTGAAGATCATGCCGAACACCTGCAGCATAGAGCTGGCTTGAGCGGGTCTCCGCCACCAGCCACTTTGTGTCCCCTGCATCCACCAGGACCCTCCCAGCCATAATGTGCCCACCTGCACGCAGGCAATGCCGATGCCCACGGCCCCGATGACCCTCAGGTGCTCCTGGATGAAGGTCTCCAGCTTGGTGATGCAGCCGCCCTGGAGGGTGGGGGTGAGGGCGCTGAAGGCAAGCAAGTCCTCCAGCCCCCCACTGCTGCAGCCCCAGGCTGCCCGCAGGGCGTGGCCACCCAATCCGTAGCATCCCACACTGGCAGCCCAGGCCCCGCCCTCCTACCTCCACCTTGTAGATATTGGAGGCGTGGTCCCGCTGCCCGCAGTGGGCCACCACGGTTTTGCAGCAGCTGTCGGGGACCACGCGGCCGCCCGCCTCCCTGGAGCGGATCCACTCACTGTCTCGCCAGTCCTGGGAGTTGTTGCTGCCACAGCAGTGGAACTGCAGGGGGCACAGGGCGGCGCTGAGCTCCCACCCCACCCACCCCTGCTGCGGGACTCACACAGAGGTCCCAGGAAAGCCGGAAGGGGTGCGCACGCCCCTCCCTGAGTCACCCACCAACCTCCTGCTGCAGCTTGTCCACCGCGCTGGTCACACCCTCATGGCCCGGCTGGTGGTACTGCTTGGTCATGGTGTCCTTCAGGTTCTCCTTGAGCTCTGCATTCAGCTGGACATGAGGTAGTAACACTTTCAGCCACAAAGTCTTAGACCCTTGGAGGTGTGGCAGAATGGGGGCAACCCACGCAGGGAGAGCCCCAGGACAGCAGGAGAGGCATGGGGAGGGCTCCAAGGGGAGGGAAGAGCTAGAGTGAGATGCCAGCTGGGGTGGGGGTCAGGTTGGCTGGGAGAGTCACCCAGGTGCCCATGGGGAAGGAGAGGGCAAGGAGAAAGCTCTAGATTCTGTGAAGACCTGTCTCCCCCTGTAAGCCCCCTTGGGTGCTGCACACAGGTGGTTGAGCCTGCAGTCCCCCTTATCCCCATGACCCATCCCCCTCCTCCAGGGCCTGATGGGACAATGGTCAGCTGCGGCGCTGGTGGGGGTCACATGTAGGCGAGCACGTGTGTGTGTGTCTGTGTCTATGTCTGTGTCTCCGTGTGGCCTCCAGCCCCTCACCTGCTGGTAGTAGACGTAGGCGAGGATCCCAGCAATGATCTCCAGCAGAAAGATGAGGAGGAGCAGGATGAAGTACTGGGGGGGACAGTGCGGGGGGTGGGACACGGACATCCCCATGCTGTGGGAACACCTCGTGTCCAAGCACAGCAGAGTCCCCACGTTCAGCTCCCAAGTGGCCACAGTGAGGGGTCCAGGCAGCAGGTGCGGGCTGGGGGACCACCATGCTCCCCCAGCTGACCTCCCTCAGCTGGCCCAGCTGGGATGTGGGGACTCCCAGGAGGCTGGGCAGATGGGGAGAGACCCCCCCCCCAGGTGAACATGGCAGAAGCTATCCACGGTGTCACACTCAACCCCCATTAGTCCCTTCTTCCCTGGTCAGGGCCCAGAGCCAGCCCAGGCAGCCAGATGTGGAGCCCCTGCCCGGTGACCACCCCCCCACTGCCAGCCAGTCCCTGCTGACCAGGCGCAGCAGGTTCCGCCGTTCCTTGAAGGTGGCACAGCAGCCCAGGACACCTGTCACCATGACAACAACGCCAGCCACCACCAGGATGTAGGCGGTGGCCAGGTAGGTGCCCGAGGCCAGCAGACTGATGTAGTCGCTCTTCAGGGCCAGCGTCCAGATGCCCACCGCCATGACAGCCAGACCAGCCAGCTGTGGGGAGTGCACACAGGTCAAGGCTCCTTTCGAGGACAAGGGATGGAAGTGAGGAGGTGACGGGTAGAGAGGACGGGTCGGGGGAAGGCACATGCCCACTCCTCACCCAGAAGCAGCAGTTGAAAGTGAAAAGCAGGTACTTGAGGCAGACGGTGCCGCATGTTGACTTCTTCTCGCTGAACTCGCCCATCCTGGGAGGCAAGGGGAGGTCAGATAGCCCACACCACCAGGAGCTGACTCGGAGGACAGCCGGATACCAATGGGGACAGAAGAAGGCAACACAGATGCCCAAGCCACCTGCTGGCCCTGGGAGTGTCCAGGGGAACCAGAACATCCAGGAGGACAGCTCAGGAGCCCCCACCCCCATGGCAGCCAGGGTGGACATCCTGGTATCCACAGCCCTGGAAGGCCGGTTGGCCTGGTTTTCCTGACCAGACCCCAGGGCACAGGGGACATGGAGGACCCCCCCCAACCATCACTAGCTGACTCACCCCCACTGGCCGCCAGGGTAGGAAGCCCCAGCAGGCACCTCGGGGTGAGCTCATACAGGCCCCGCCTGACTGCCCACCCCGCCCCCCCCAGCATTCCCCAGGCCCCACGTCACAGGCTGGCAGGAACCTACTCGCTGCTGGAGGGGAGGAGGCCACTCGGAGACAGACTGGCCTGCCCCTTACTAGCCATGTGGCGTTAGGGGAGCCCTGAGGCTTCTGGTAAAGGGCAGGTAGGGGCCTGCATGAGGAGGGGGGACTGGAGGGCACCAGGCAGGCGGGGGGGCAGATACACTCCCCAGACCTGGTGTTTCCTCCTCCGCTGGCCCTCATTACTGGAAAGGGAACAGCCACACAACCCCCGTGATAAGTCCAGCTACAGGCTGTGTGTATTCCTCCTGAGGCGCCTCGGACAGCCAGCCTGCTCCATTGTGGGGTGACTGCAGTGAGGAGGGCGGGGCAGGGGTGCAGGGCGCAGACCGCAGCTGAGTGCCTCAAGCCACATTTCCAGACACAGCCAACACCCCGCCCAGCACTTACCTGGCTGGCAGGAACGGCTCCTCCTCCTAAGACAGGTGGACGGAAGTTCCCAGGAGGGTCCGCTACAAGGGCAGGTACAGGTCACAAGTCTGGCCCACACTAGATGGTTAGAGTCCTGCCGCCTCTCCCTGTGGCTGCCCTAGGTAGTGGACCGAAGCTGGGCTTCCAGAGCAGGCAGTCACTTCCAGCGGCTGAAAGGGAAGCGGCCAGGCCTGGTATTTTGGTCTGGGCCAGGGAGGGGCAGGGCAGAGGACACTTCTGGACAGTCCGATCCTGGAAGGAACAGCACGCCTTCTCCCAGCACCCCACTCTGGGCCTTACCGCCCCTTACAGACCTGTCATTGCCCCTCCCCCACCAAGCGCAGTAGCTGCAGCCTGGGGAGAAAAAAAGGCACAGACCCCCACCACGGAGCTGAGGAGTGTGGAAGCCCCACGCCCCGCAGGCGTGTCCCTGGGCCTGCTCTGAGGTCCCAGGCGGCTGGTTCCGGACACAGATCCAGCCCCACGGCTCGCGCACCGGTCACCCGCTGAGTAGGGGCCCCTCTTTCCGGGAGTGCCTGGCGGATGTGAACCCCCAGGGAAAGCGCCGGACAGAAATAGTTCCTGCGGCCGGGAACAGCTGCCCCACCCCCAGGCCCCTGCAACTCAACCCGGCCCTCGGTGGCTCGCGCCCCAAGGCGGGAATCCGGGACTCCGCTCCAGCCAGGCCCTGCGAGGAATCCCGCGTCACCGCCATTAAGTCACCGCCGCCACCTCCCTCCGCCCACTTGCACCCGGGTGGTGGGCGGGCCTGCGCGCGGAGGGAAGGGGACGGGCGTCCAGGGACAACGAGTGCGATGCTCAAGTGGGGCCCTCGGCCCGAAGGGGTCTCCAGGCCTGTCCGCAGACCCGCGAGGCGCCCCGCCCTCTCGGAGTCCCCCTTCGCCCGCCGAGCTTCCCCGCGTCCACCTCCCTCGGGAAAGGGCCTCCGGGTCCGGGCCGCACAGGGCCTCGGGGCACTCGGCCCTCCTGGCCAGCATGACCAGGCGGCGCACTCACCGGCCACGCATCCGAGTCGGGCCGGGACGGCGGCAGCGGCGGGGGCGGTGGCTCCGAGCACAGTGAATATGCGGCCAACCCCGGACCTGCACGAGAGTCGCGCCCGACTACCCACAGCCCCGCCCCTATCCGAAGGCCCCGCCCACAGCCAGCAAACCTCGGCCCTCAGGCCCCACCTACAGTCGGCGGACCCCGCCCACAGCCGGCAGGTCTGAACTTGTGCTCTGCGTGGGCAGGCGGGCGGGCGGGACACCAGCCCTTGGAAGTGCTGAGGGTTCCCACCCGGACTGTGGAGGCCGGGCGAGCTGCAGCGCGGGGGAGCCCACAGCCTAGCCAGGGCCCACACCCTCGGGAGACCGAGGAGCTAGGCCAGGGAATACGGAGGCGGGGGAGGCAACTAGCAGAGCCATGGACTACATCCAAGACCCAGAGTCCTCCAGGCCCAATTCCTCTTTCTCTCCTCCCATCCCAGGGACCACCTGGAAGCTGCAGGGGTCAGCAGAACAAATGCTGGCCTGGGAGGGAGGCCTGCGGTCCCTGTGACAGATACACCAGTCTGGAGGGCATCGGGCCTGGCAGTAGTGCGAAGGAGTGAGGAAAAAAGGCCAGTTGAGCTGCTGGACTGGGAAGCTGAGAGTGGGAGTGGGGGGACTCCCAACCCACCAGGTTCATCCCCAGCCCCAGGCAGGGTCTGAGTCTGCAGTCAATTGGAGCAGCTCTCCATGGACAATGGGCAGCACTCCTCCCCAGCTCCCTGCCCTTGGCAGGGCTGGCAGTTCCCAGCTCCCCAGGCAGAGCTCACACCAGGAGGCTCCACGCAGGACTGGCCTGATTCTGGTGGTCCACCCAGGGCAGTGTGAAAACTGGCGTGGGGAAGGGGTGGCCAACTGCGGCTGGAGCACACAGGAAGCCCCCGCCCCGTGCTCCCTGTGAGACACTGGGCCTCAGTCTCCTCAACCTACAGCGGGGCCCATGGGGCTTCAAGCTTTAATGGGCAGTGAGGTCTTGGATTACGACCAGAGACCTGCAGAGACGCAGGCACACGCAGAGACCCCCAGCCCCAACCACACATGTACCCTGGATACCTCCCCACACACAGGAGGCCCAGGAGGTTGCAGTGCCGTCAGTGGACTTTATTGGGGGGGGGGGGCTTTTCTGGTGGACAAGGATAGGTTTGATGGTATGGGGACAGACTACCGACCGGAAGGGGGGCACAGGAGACCCTGACCACCCTCAGGTTAATCCCTTCATGACTGCAGTCAGGCAGGCTGGCAGCCCAGTAGGTAGAGCCCACATCCTGGATGGACAGCCCCAGCCATGATGAGTGACCATCAAGAGGCCAGCTTCTCCAGGTAACGCCCAGTAAGTCACTTGGGTCTGATCAGCGGGCACTGGGAAGCTGGCCCGAACCACGTCTGGGGGGTCGAGCCCAGTTGCAGCAGCAGCAACAGCAGCAGCAGGTGGGCCCTGGTAGGCGGGCCGTGGCCAGAGCCTTCCTGCAGCCACTGCCCAGCCGCTTGGCCTCACAGGCGTCCCTCTCATCTCGTAGCCGCGTGTTCAGCTCCCTAGGGAAGGGGAGTCCAAGAGCTCTGAGAGGTCTCAGGAGGCAGCTTTCTAGGGCGGGAGTGTGGGCTCTGACTTTCTCTCACACCAGAAGAGAAGTGTCTGGCTGGGGCTGCAGCATGAGGGATGGAAGGCAGACACAAGGGAGAACTTCCTCGCAGTGGGCGGGTTGGTGGTCAGAAATGTTTGGGAGCTAGGAGCTCCCGAGCTGCACTGAGACCCTTCCCTGCCCAAACCTGAGGATCTCCAGCTGCCGCAGGAGGCTGAGCTTCTCTTTCTGCATGTTCCTTGCGACTGCGACCACGTCTCTGCGGGCAAGAGGTGGTGACCTAGATGCAGGGAGGCTCCTGGGGTGCTCTGCCACCCCCTAGAGGACCCTGCCCCACGGAGACCCTGAGAGCAGGGCTGGGACTCAGGATTCCGGTGGAAGTGGCCCAGACCTGAGCCACAAGGGCAACCCCTATCCCACAGCACCCACCATCCTATCTCTCCCCGTCCCCAACCCGCCTCTGATGGCCCGCCCCAGCGCCCCCACACCTTTGGGTTTGCTGCTGGCGGCCCTGCACGTCGCCTTCCAGTCTTCGGAGCTGCTCCTGTGCTCCCTCCAACTGCGTCCGCAGAGCATCGTTGGCCAGCCACAGCTGGGCGTTCTGCGCCTGCGCCTCTAGCTGCTCAGTGGCCTGGGCCTGCAGCTGCTGTTCCAACTGCAGGGTTGTGGGAGAATCGAGGCTGGAGAGGATCCCCCCTCTTCTTCGGGGAGCTGGTTTGCCCCTGACTCCCAACAATTCCGAGGCTGGGGACAGTGAGGCACAGGGGACCTCAAGTATACCAAGGAGTGCATGGTGGCTGTGGCGATGGGGACATGAGCTGGGCAGGTCTGCACCCCTCCCCGACAGGGTGGGCCCGCGGCCGCTCACCTCCCGCTGCCGCAGGTCCGCGCGTTCCAGCTCCTGCTCGCGGCTCTGCAGCTCCAGCTCCAGGTGGCCTCTCCACTCCTCCCGAGGAAGTTCCTGGGACGCGCAGGGGGCATCTGAGCCTCAGCGAGCGGCAGAGGGGCAGGGGTCGGGGGTGGGACCAATTCTCAGAAAACGGAGCCAGGGCGACAAGCGTCTGGGATTGGGCCGAGCGGGGGGCGGGGCCGCGGGCCCACCTGACTCCGCAGGCGCCGGCGTTGCTCGCGAAGCTGCTGCTCGGTCTCCTCGTACAGACACCGTATCTCCCTCTCGTGCTCGCTCTCCCGCCTTCGGCGCGCCAAGGGTGAGACACTGCTTAGAACCTGCCAGCACTACACCCCCCCCGCCCCGCCCCTACCTCCTTCCGGAGCCCCGCCCTGGCCCCCAGCCCTCACCGCCGCAGCGCCTGCTCCAGGCGGTCCTGCTCTCTGGCCGCCTCCTGCAGGCAGGCTGATGCACGTATCAGAACGTCCTCAAAGGAGCCCAGCAACTCTGGCCTCTCGCGCTGCAGCCGAGTCCAGAGAGTCCGCACCGCCCGCTGCCTGGAGTCGGGGCAGGGGCTGAAGCCAAAGCGGGGGCTCCCCACCCTCCCCAAAGGTGACCCCTGCAGCCCTGGACAAGCCAGGCGCGATTGCCGCATGCAGGACGTTCCTCTCCTGGCTGCTTTCGCCCCTGCCTGGGGTATGTGCGTGTGCGCCGCTGGCGTGGCAGCGAGAGGTCATGTGTATGCGAGGCTGTGCGCTTGTGTACAATGCCGTGTGCCCGGCGCCGCCCCTTTTCCCCGCAGCCGGATTGCTGCCTCCTAAAATGCAAATTGCGGGAAATCACGCCGGCCCCTCCCAGGTATTTGCAGCCGAGAGAGAAAAGCTAGGCCAGACCAGGCCTGGGGACCCTGGTCAGGAGCAAACATGCAGCATGCAGATGGAGGTAGCAGACGAGGGAACTGGGAGCCGGGGCCAGCACAGACTCACTCGCCCAGGACCCGGGACACCCCCAGCTGCTCCAGTACAGCGAAGAATCTCTCCTCTTCCTCTTCCTCCTCCAGGGAGGCCCCCGTGCCTTGTACCTCCGACCAGCCCGACTCAAAGGTTTCCTCAGAAGCCCGGGAGGGCAGTGCGCCCTGGGCCGACTCCACCCCCACAAACTTCCCTGTGGGCACGGAGGGAGGGATTACCAGGGCTGTGGGTTACCACCCCGGCTCAGCCTCCACTCCCCTCCACACCCCCCCATACACATATCCTGCCCTTTCTCTGAGCCCAGTTTCCTGTTTTTCTTCCTTATTCTGGTTTGATTCTTGGCTTGGGAATGGGAGGTGACAGCTGGCTCCCAGCCCCACCTGGATTTGGCATGGGAGGAGGGTGGGGGAGCAAAAGGGTCAGCTCCACAGACGCCAGGGCAACTGAGGGCCTCCCCCGTGGCGCCTTCCAGTGGTGACTGTGTGTATAGACACCAGTACACGCTGGGATGGGGTGCTGATGGAGAGGCACAGGCTGCAGTCTGCACGGGCTAGGGTCCCACAAGTGCCAGCAGATGCGTCACTGGGTGGAGGGACAAAGGAGGGGCTCACCCAGGCCAAGGCAGAACTCTCGGGCCGTGAGGAAGCCTGTGCGGGCCTGGTCCAGACTTTCGAACACAGCCTCTAGCTGTTCCGGTGTGAGGGGCAGGTCACTCTGCAGGCCCTGGCCAGACGAGGAAACAGGGCTCAGTAGCTAAGGTCAGCCCTGGCCTGGGGCAGCCTCTAGGGACTGGGGACTCACCTGCAGGTCGTGTCGGGTGATGAAACCCTTGGCCTCCTTGTCACACAGCAGAAACAGCTCCTTGGCCTGTGCCAGCATGGCTGCCCGTGGCCCCATGGAGCCCCCTTCTTCCTGCCCCTCCTCCTCCAGGGCCTCTCCAGCCCCGGGCTTCCCAGGGCTGGCCATGGAAGTGGGGTCTCGGCCGTTGGGCGCTGTGAAGCCAAGGAGGAGTCAGGGCCTGAGCAGAGCTCAGAAGAAATGAGGGGGGAGGAGAAGGAAAGGAAAAGAGAGAGTGAAGTGTGAGGGAGCCATGAGGAAGGAGGCAGGAGTGAGCAGAGGGGGCTCCTTGCACCCGGCGGGAAGGTGGGAGAAGGCCTGGAGCAGATCCAGAGAGGAAGGGCAGTTGGGGAGCAGTCTGGCCCGCATGGGGGTGGTGCTATGGGCTCAGGGGCTGTGAGGGCTGTCCAGGGAGCTAGAGGCTGCGTGCCCAGGACGGAACCAGGAAAGGACCGCCCCGGAGAGGGGCAATCTTGCTGGTGGGGAGCTAGAAGGCCTTGTGATGGACTTCTACGTTCTGGCGGGGGCTTCTGGCAACTGGGGCAGAGAGCTGGGGTGAGGGAGTGGTCGTTGGGGGAGGAGTTGAATAGGTCCTGGAGTTGGGGGCACGGAGACGGGGATGACCAGGCTGGGCCAGTGGGAGCTCTCAGCCATCCAGTCCTGCCTAACCCTCCACCGCTGAAGACTGGGCCTCAGCACCCCTCCCCTCCAGCCAGCTGGCAGGCGAAGTAAGCTCCTCCCTCCCTGCCCAGCCCCTCCCACCGGGGGCCAGGCCCGCTGGGGTGCAGGTGCAGAGACTGGATGCCCTTGTCAGAAACACCCCAGATTCTAGGTTTACCAGATCCTCCCCACGCACTAGGCCCTTCCCTCCTCCAGACTCGCTCCCTCCAGGTCCCGGAACCTCCGTGGAGTTCTCCTCGCGGGGGCGTCCCGCCCCCAATCAGAGTCACCTGTCCTTCCCACAGCAACCTGGTTCTGGATTTCCCAAAGCCGACCCCCCCACACCTGAGTCTGAGGTCCTCTCCCCAGTTCGGGGCCGTGATTCTCAACCCACTCGTATTCCTGGGGGGGGGGGGAAGGAGCGCACTCTCCAAAGAGGGCAGATCTGAGGGAGGGCGAGAGGAGGGAACACGGGACCAGAGACATCTCCCCCCTCGCCGTCGCCTCACCCGAACGGTGCACCACCCCATCAGCGGCTCGCGGGACCAGAAGTCCGTCCAGCCGGAAGCTCCGCCGCTGCCGGAGCCCGGGATCAGGGAGGAAGGGCCGCAGGACCCGCGAGCCGCCCGCGCTCCCGCACGTTGGGGGCCGAGCCCTTCCTGCCCCGCCGCTGCGCTCCCCTCCCCGAGGGCCCCGAAGTCCCTGACCGCTACGCGCGAGGGTCGGCGCGCCCTGCGGTGTCTGGAAGGGACTGGCGGGCGGCGGGACCGGCACGGAGCCTACCTGCGAGCCCGGCCGCCGCACCGGCAGCGCGCCGCGGCTGCTCCTACCCGGAGGGCGGCGACGGCGGGGGGCACAAGCCTGGAGCGTCTCCTACCTCCCAGCGGGCACCGAGACCCCAGCGTGGGCCGGCCCCGGGCGGGGCCCCGCTGCTGCTGTCGCTGTGTCCCCGCCTCTCGGCGTGGCCCTGGCGGCCCCGCTCTCGGCCCACACCCCGCCCGCCCGCGACCCCGCAGCCAGAGCGTCTGTGTCCGGAAAGAGCCCCCGCGCACCGTGGGGTGGAGGTGACCCGGGCACCTGGGGACCTTCCTGAGCAGGACCAGGGCGGGGAAGGGGCGCTGTCCTGAGGATCCCGATGTAAGGCGCCAAAAGTGGGTGTAAGGAAAAGCAAGGCAGAAAATAGACCAAACTATTTTCAATGGTTATCTCTAGGAGTGGGGTGACTTTCCTTTCTACCTTATACTTTCCCAATTTGGTTTTTCCCATTTTTAAACAATACACAGGTAATACATATTGGAAAATGGTATTTAACAGCACAAATGCCGGTGCCCCTGAGGGTGAGGGGTTGGGGCAGAAGGGCCTCACCGCAGCAGGTCCCCCAAGTCTCCTGTTGGGACACAGCAGCCACTTGGGTTCGCCTTGGGGTAGGGCTGAGAGGAGCTGTGTAGCGCCTGCCTGGGGACATCCCAGCCTCTTCCCAAGGGGCCCCAGCCCCAGCCTGGCCCCTGCACCCACCTGGCTTCACTGTGCAGACCTGGCAGTGCTGGGGGCTGGAGGCCTCTGCTTCAGAGGCTGGGGATCCTGCTGAACTAGAACAGGTTGGGCCGATAGGACAGGACCTTGAGACCGCGAGGGGGGTGGCCCCTGGCACACACGCGCACGGGGACCTGCCCAGCCGGCTCTCCCAGTCCTGCAGTCCCACCACCAACCGTTATTGTTGGCTGGGGGCTGCCACCGTCACCACAGCTGCCCCACGCCTCGGGGGAGAGGCAGCTGGGGCAGGACTAAGAGCCCTGGACAGCGGGCCGGGGTGCGGGCTCTACTCCGGAACCCCTCACTCTCCGGGCCCTTTTGAGCACCAGGGAGGGCTGGCCGAATCCCCTCCAACTGCCAGGGCAGAAGACACTTTCAGGAAACCACGTCTGTCCCGGAACGAGGCCTCACCCTGCCTGATATTCCAGGCCCCTATGTATTGACAGGAGACTGGGTGCCCTGTGGGCAAGGAGGGTGATGGGAACAAGGGTATATGTGCCCCTGGACAATGAGGCTTGCGATGACAAGGGAGGACCCAGTGCCACACAGAGCCGTAGGCCAAATGCCCAAAGTGGAGAAGTCCCCGACGCTCCCTGGGGCACCTCGCTCTCCACAAGCCTGGTCAGCCCCACGCCCCGTGTCACCATGGAGCAGAGGTGTGGACGCCACCTTTTGTAAACATTTCTTCGTTTTTTATTTAGCAAGGATCTTGGTCCAAAATATTTCCATTGGCCCTTGGAAAGCTGTGTCCAAGGGTCAGCCAGCAGGCCTCAGAGCAAAGTGGGGGGGCAAAGAGCAGAAGAGTGGGTTGCAGCCCAGGAGGCCCACAGGTGCCTCTAGAGGCAAGCCCCTGGCCTGAACGCCACACTTAAGGGGGGGGACCCCTGAACTGAAGCTGTACAGACACTGGTCAGCTAAGGGGGGGTCACATACAAGGAGGACGCAGGGGCTGAGCTGTGGCATTTATTACATCTGCTTCGGCGAAAATAAATAATTCTTCACACACATTCTTCAACAAAAAAATGAAAAATGCGCAGGGAGGAAGGAGCAGGGGCAAAATTCTGAGGAGTAATACTGCACGGCAGGGGTGGGGGCAGGGTAGCGGGCTGCCATTCCCTACCCTAGGCCCCCTGCCCTGCCCTGCCCAGCCCTAGGGCGGGCCTGGGAGGGGGAGATGAAGGCACAGGTGACCCGCCTGCCTGCCTAGGCAGGTGAGTGATTGGGGGAGGTGTTGACAGCAAACCCCTTCTCTCAGTTGTGAGGGTCCCATCTCCTCACTCCACCGGGGCATGGAGAGGCCGAGGACGGGGAGCTCAGCTGGCCCCAGGGCCCCGCCTCATGGGGCAGGGAAGCTGGGGGCCTGGCCCTCAGCACTGGGACCCCAGGGGACTGCGAAGGCGTGAACAGGGGTGCTCAACACGGGGGCAAGCCGGGAGGGTGCTGCGGGGGCGCAGGGGCGGGGCGGGCAGGGGTGCGCATGCGCAGGGCATCGGGCGGGAAGGCCACGTTGGTGCAGAAAAGGCCGAGAAGCAGCTGGCGCTGGCACTCCTCCCACTTGGCCAGCGTGTCTCCCAGCGAGAGGTTGTTGCGCATCCAGCGGGGCAGCACCTCGCTGCAGGCTGCGCATGACAGCGGCACGGAGGGCAGCGACTGGGCGCGGCGCAGCTCCATCTGCTCCGACAGCCTGCAGGTGGGGAGGGAGGGCGGGCTTTACTGGGGGCCACTGAAACGAGACTGTGGCCCCGGTGAACACAGCAGTCAGGGCGCTCACCTAGAGGGCAGGTGGCTGCCCAGCTTCCTCTTGGCACGCATCACCAGGTACTGGCAGATGCTGCCAGTTTGCTCCTTCATCCACCGGATGTCTTCTGGGACGTCGGGCAGCCACTCCAGCAAGCTGGGGCACAGGCAGGAGGCATGGCCTCAGGGTCTGTGTCCCAGCCCGCATGCCTACACCCCTCCACCCACAGCCCTGCCTGTGCCCGGCTTCTCCACAACACCCCCCAACCAGCTGCCTCTTCCCCGGGGTGACCATTGCTCGTGGTTTAGACCCAAGTTTGGTTCTGAGCTCCTCTCCCACCCTTCCATCCTGTACCGGATGGTGAAGGACACGGCACTCTCCAGTGGCAGAGTGTAGGGCACCATCATAGCGGTGGCCAGACGCACGGGCAGCATGTTGGAGAATGTGGTCAGCAGGTCCCTGGGTTCCACACAGGCCTCCAGCAGGGCTGTGGGTGAGGTGGGTACAGGAGCGCAAGTTGACCATGGTGGGGGGAGGTGGAGCCCAGCCCCACTCTTCGCCGCCCCTGCACCACCCCCTCGCCACACACCCTCATTGAGCCGCGCAGGCAGACGCTCCAGAATGTGATCCTGCCCAGAGGGCTGCAAGTGCCCTTCCACTCGGGTCCTCTCCACGGCCACCAAGACCTCCTCCTCCTCCCTGTTCTCGGGAACATGGGGGCTGGCAGAGGGCAGTGCTAACAGGGGGTTGGCCCTGTTCAGGAGGCCTGGGTCGGGAGTACGGAACACGTGGTCAGCTGGGGGCGAAGGTGCAGAGCCCGCCCGGACCCCCCACCGGGGCCTGGCCGCTGCGCACCGTTCCTCCGCAGGAAGCGCAGACCATCCCGGTAGCCCTGCTTGCACATCTCCCGCAGCACCTGAGGCAGGGGGATGGATAAATTGGAGCAGGGGGGTCAGAGACACCCTGTTTTACCCCCTAGAGTCCCTGGTGTCCCTGCAAACCCCGCCCCTCCCCACTACTAAGGACTAGATCCAGGCTGGACAGAGGCTGGAGAGGCTGCCCTCTAGTGGAGAGGTTGTGCAGGCCACAGCGCTCTTCTCCAGCCCTGAGAAGAGGTTGTCCAGACCCCGCGCCCTGGTCACTCAGGTCATGCGGACAGCTCCTCCTCCAGCACTAAGCGCCAGGACGGCTCACCATGGGCTCCGGCGGGAACAGGGCCTTAGAGAGGCGGTAGAGGTTACGCAGGTTGAACTGGATGCTGGTGTTGGTGACCCGGAGCTCATGGATGTTGGTAGAGCTGTCCTGCGGGCAGATGTCACTCTCGCCCGAGAAGGGGGACACAGTGATGGTGTTCTTGAGCTCATAGAGAGGCAGGTTGTCTGAGATGCCACCATCCACATAGCGCTGCAGTGGCAGGGACACACGGTCACATGGCAAGGGGCCTGGAAGGTGAGCTGGCCGCCCCACGGGGCCACCGCGGAGCCCGCCCAGTGGCAGTTTCATTTGGGCCTTTCACCCACTTGGCACTGGCCACAGGCCTGCATGGGCACTGAGAAATGGCCAGACAGTGGTGACGGGCCGGGGGGCAGGGAGGGGAGCAGCCACAGGAAGTGTGCACGGCTGTAGGGCTGGCCTGGTTGTTGAGTAAATGAGGAAGTGAGGCAATACGTAGTGAGGGGCTGGGGGGGCACAGATGGCTCCTCCTCCACCCCCTTGTCCCACAGCCCACAGTGGCAGGCCCGGCACCCAGGACAGGTGCCGAGGGTACTTACTACGCCCTGGAGGGAGGGAGGGATGAGGCCACAGTACACAGGGATGAAGGTGCTGCAGACATTGGCCTGCAAGGCAGGGGCAGAGGGGGGCAGTGAGCAGGGCCTCGGCGTTCCACTGCGTCCCCCCCGTGCGACCCTGCCAGGCCCACCTGGATGAGTTCATCCTTGGAGTTGAAGTGGGATATGATGACGTTCTCGCCATCTGAGACGCGGGTCAGGGAGATGCCCAGGCGCCCGTTGGCACGCTCATGGCTGTCAGCCGGCAGGGTCCTCAGCAGGCAGCCACGGATGGTCTTCACCAGGTTGAAGGAAGGGTGCAGCGGGCCCAGGAACCGCTTCCGGGCCTCCTTAGACACCTCAATGATGTTGGCACCGGCCTCGCCTGGGGCAGCAGGGCCAAGGGTCAAGGGCCAGCATTCGTGGGCTTACCATGGCTCCATGCTGCGGGTCCCACAACTCGTGCCATCCCATCCACTTTGAAGGAATCCCAGTGTCCACCAGGGGCCCTGGACCACAACTGGGACTTTTGCCACCTGCCCCTGGGGAGAGAGAGGCAGGCCACCACCACCCCTGGAAGGGCAACAGATGGGGCTGGCCAGCTGGGGCTGAGCCTGCCCTCTGCCCGGAGTTTCCCAACAATCTGCCCTGACCCATGAGTCACCAGGCCTGGTGTTATGTGGCACCCAGCCCGGGAAGGGGGAAGGCAGAGGCTCAACTCTGACCAGCCTCAGCCTTCACCCACTTGGCCAGATCAAGACGCGCAAAGCCCCATCGCAGTCCAGGGGTCCCACAGGCCCAGCAGGATAAGGTTGGGAAAAGTGGGGCTCCACCACTCCCAGAAAGCATGACTGTGTCCCACCACAGCCAAGAGAAGCAGCTCCCCAGCACTCTTCTTGGGGGCCATGGGTGCTGGCCTAGGACAAAGCCAGACTGGGAGCAGGCCCAGGAGTGGTCAGGGGGCAGGGGGGTGCTTAGGGAGGAGCTGAGGACCATGCTTTCCTCCAGGACCACTGCCCGGGTCAGGAGTGGGCAGTGCGGGGCCTGCACCTGCCACACTGTGGGGGCTCCAGCTGCCAAGTGAGAAAGCGGCTTCTTGGGAGTGGGGTGGGGGTGGTGCTGTGAGAGCCATGTCCTCAACTGGATACCAAGGACTTAGGTGTGTCCTGACACCAGCATGGGGACCGAGACCACTAATCTGGGTCTAAAGGCCTCCATGGGAGGGAGGGGTCAGGATCACAGCGGTGGACCTCCAGGTCCCAGGGATGTACAGCTGTGCTGCTTGTACCCCACCCCTCAGGGCAAAGGTCATGGGAAGGAGGCAGGGGAGAAGCCTGCACAGGCTCTTGCTGGGTGGGTCACTGATGACCCCTCTGTCACCTTGGCTGCTCTAGTAGGCAGAGGGCCGGGCAGCAGTGCCAGGACTCTTGAAATACTTGGTGTACCCTACGGAAGCCCGTGTGTGAGTGGAGGAGTGTGTCCCAGCACACTCAGACAACTGTACTCCAGGCCACAGGGCTGGAGAGTCCAGAAACATCTGCCATCCTATGGCAAGGGCAAAAACGGTGGGCCACAGCTGGGGACTGAGGCCCACAGTGGACCGTGTGCCAGGAGGGAGAGCAAAGAGAGCTTGCCATGCCCAGTCCTGGCCTGCTGGGTTCATGCTCCAAGGGACCTCGGGGACACAGTGTGGAGATTTGGTCTTCAGAAACCACCCCATACTAGGCCCCGGGGCCACGGCAGCCTGGAGTGGCACAGCCCCAGGACACAGTGACCGCTAGCACTGTGTCCAATGCCCCGGACGAGAGGGCAGCTTAGGCCACTCCCCCGACTCTCACGGTCCCGCCCAGGAGTTACCGTCTCTTCCCAATGAAATAGCTTCTGCTGCACTTGCCCGCCAACCTCTGCTCCCGAGAGGTGGGCCCTAGGTGGCAGCCTCGGCCCCAGAAGCTCGCCGGGTTTGGGTACCCCCGGAGCAAAACAAACCAGGCCCCGCCTCCAGCCGGCGCCGGGAATTGGACTAGCGGCCCCGCCGGCTTCCCAGTGCGGGGGACAGAGGGGAGCTGTACTCTCACGAAGAATATTCGCCCGGCCCCGCCCGCCAGCCCCGCTCACCCAGGCAGGCCCCAGTGACCAGCGCCGTGGCGGTAAGCGCCCCCGCCGAGGCGCCGTAGATGTGCGTAGCATTGGCCACCAGGAAGGGCGCGTGCTCGCGAAGGCAGGAGGCCACGCCGATGTGGTAGACACCCAGAAAGCCGCAGCCCGCGAACGAAATGTTCCACGTCGTCTCTCGGGGAAACGTCGCCTCCTTGGGGAACATCGCGGAGGCCCGCCAGCCAGTCCGCAGCCACTCTATCTCGGGTCTCCGCCGGGGGTGGCGGCGACGCTGTGCAAAGCGACGCCGGAGACGGTGTTTTTAGGAGGGTGGGCGGGGCCTGGATGGGGCGGGGCCGGCAGACGCGGCCCAGTCAAGGCGCGCGGGGAACGGCCGCGCCCTCGGGAGGCCCTGGAGCCCCGCCCCCAGCCGGAGGCCCACTTCTGCCCTGAGATCCCGCCCCTGCCACCTCTTCCTTGAGACCCCCCCCCGCCGCTGTCCCGGCCCTTAACCGCGACACCCGCTAGAGTTCATGCCCCTCGGCCTCCTTCCGCCTTCTATTCCCGCCTAACGTGGGCGGTGGGAGGGGACACACAGTGGCCGGAGGGGGGGGTGGGAGACGGGGTGGAGAGGGGCGAGCTCAGGCCCCGGCCGCCCGGCGTCTGTGGGCCTGGGAGCCTTGTACAAATCTGGACACCGGCGAGGGGAGGGCCTTCGTGTCTGGGCAGCCGCCGCCCCGTCCCTCGGGGTCCGCCAGCAACACCCACTCCCCCAACCAAGAATCCCGGGACCCACGACTCATCACAGACTGACCCACAGACATCCAGGACCGGATGCGAATCACAAACAACTTCCAGAGCTAACACCAGCCCGGTGGACTGCACCTGGGTACTGCCCTGGGTTCCCTGCCCCCGCGCGTCCCTCCGCACCTGGGTACTAACCTGCGTTCTTCCCGCGTTTGACCCGGGTTCCCCAGACTGCGGGGTCTCCTTGGATGTGACTCGGGCCCTGCCCCGCCCCCGCTAATTACCCCAGCAGGTGGAGTACTCCGGTGACGTCACGCTCCGCCCCCTTCCGCATTTTTCTCCTGGACTGTGTGTGGGGCAGGGCTAGCCTGGCTAGGATCCAGGAGCCAGCCGTGCACCCCACCCCACCTCCCAAACACCGGGCTCGTCTATGCTGGGGCGCTGGGGAGGCGGTTTATCTGTGTCCCCAGGAAGGAGCCAGCTGAGGACCCAGCTGGTGCCAGGGCTGCAGCCCCTTGCACAGGCCAGAAGCCAGAGCAGAGCCTCCCCGGCCACGGCCATCTGGGGCCATCTGTCCAGTCCTCAGGCTCTGTGCGCCCAGGTACCCATACTCAGCACAGACAATGTGTCTGCCATGGGGACCAGAACTGGGCAGAACAGTGAGCAATCAACCCAGCCCCAGCCCTACTAGGGTGGGGGGCAGATGTTTACATAAGCTCAGAGGCACAATGGTGGACAGAATATGAAAGGGCACTGGGCCACCCCATAGCAGGGGCGAAGGTCCTGGGTGGGGACTTGAGAGGAGCCAGGCCTGGGCGCTGGGAGAGGGGCAGCAGGGGGATCTGCGTTTGATGTAGACTTGTCCCCACTGCACCATGGGTCAGGAGCAGGTACAGTAGAGGATATGCCCCCACCTGTATGATCAGGGCCCTTGGGGACAGTCCTTGGGGATGCTGCTGGACGCTGCAGGGGGTGCAGGGCTTTAGCAGGACTAAAAGCCCTGGGGAGATCAAATATATGGTGATGGAAGGAGAACTGACCCTGGGTGGTGAACACACAATGGGATTTATAGGTGATGTAATACAGAATTGTACACCTGAAATCTATGTAATTTTACTAACAATTGTCACCCCAATAAATTAAAAAAAAAAAAAAAAAAAAAGCCCTGGGGATTGGACTAGCGGCCCCACCGGCTTCCCTGTAAGGGGGACAGAGGGGCGCTGTACTCTCACGAAAAATATCTGCCCAGAGCAGCCCGCCAGCCCCGCTGAGCACAGGGCAGCTGAGCAGTGCAGGATGAGCCAGGGACCGAAGGTCCTCCGTCCTCCCCTGACCTGCTCTGAGGAGGCTGGGGCCCAAGGATCCTCCCTGCTTCCAAGGGACCGTGGGGGTGGGGGGTGGCACTGCCCCAGTGGAGGAAGACTTCTGCCCCCATTTCCACACCAGGGCTGAACAGTTTTGGGTACATGTCCCTCCCTCCGGGCCTCTGGGACCTTCAGCTCTGGAGCCAGGAACAGGGCGGCCCTTCCTTCCTGGAATCCTAGCTGGGCACGAAGAGCCCCTCGTGTGCTGAGCCTGCCAGGCGGTCACATCCCCACTCCCATGGTGTCCTCTGGCCCACACAGGACCCATCTCTTCAAGGTCTGAGGGTCGCATGGAGTCCACTGCTCTGGGGAGCCCTATCCCAACCTGGTGCAGGGCCCGACCCCACATGCAAATTGCCTGCTCACGGCACATGCTGCTCGGACACTTGCAGTGGTCCTCACTGCCCCATGTCCCACCAACCCAGAAACATGGCTTCTACTTCCTCCCCAATACCTAGGTCCCACCCTAGTCCCTGCTCATCTGTCACCATGCTGTCCTGCCCTGAGCCTCTTCCTCCAGGTCTTGGCTCCAAGGGAGGCCTCTCCCCCCCCACCCCCATGTTGTCCTCCTTCACTTTGCTCACAGTACTCCAGCCCACAGGGGCAGGCAGGTCCTACACAGGACACGCACAGCACACCCCAGCTAGTTGCTAACCCAGAGCCTTTGGAGGAGGAAGCACTGTCTACTCAGTGGCCTGGCACTGGTGGGTGGAAGACGAAGGCCGAGGATACTACAAACAGCTGTGGGGCCAGGATGGCGCCTGGGTGGGCCTCTGCCCTCTACCCCACATTCCAGGCCAGAGCCTGGTGGGAGGGGTGGGGGCAGGCCACCCCAAAAAAACGTAGTGTCCACGTGATCCAACATCTGCCCAGCAAAGCAGGTGATAGCCCATCAGACAACCGGTGAAACTGAGGCTCAGAGATGAATGCCCAAGTTGCTCAGGGGTTAAGGCAGAGCTGAGGCACTGGCTTGAGCAAAAATTAGACGAGACCCACCACGTCTCTCGTGTAACTAAAGAACGCTACCAGTCTTGGCAGCGGGGGACGGGGACTACTGGAGCCACCTCCTGGAGACCACCCACTGCTGCTTCTGAAGCTTCACTCCCTGGGAGAGCCCTCACAGTCCTCAGGGGCCAGGACCAAGAAGGGGCTCATGTCCCTTCCTGAGACTGCTCAAGGCCTGGCAACACTCAAGACCCACCCATAGGAAGTGTGCCCTGTGTTGTCAACCACGACCTCAGCTCTCCAGGCAGCAGCTCCTCCTCCCTGGGAGCCCCACAACTGCCCAGCACGGAGGACAGGCTCTGACAAAAGGCTCATAGGCGGTTCAAGAGATACGTAAAAAGGGTTTAATTTGCAGGGGCGCAGGACTCTAATCAAACAAGCCAAATCCCATGTCGTCATCCGATTCCTCCGACTCCTCCTTCTTTTCGTCTTTCTTCTCCTCTGCTGAAGGGACAAAGGCTGTGGTGAGTGAGGCCCCATGCAGGCCAGACTCCCAGGGGCCCCAGGGCGTGTGCAGCGAGTGCTGCCAGACCTGCACTTACCCGCGGCCGGGGCAGAACCAGCAGCAGGAGCTGCAGCTCCTGGGGCGGCGGAGACGGCCACAGCCCCGCCGGCAGGGACACTGGCCAGCTTGCCAATCCCTACGGAAACCAGAGAAGGGAGGTGAGACAAGAGCAGCTGCTCAGCCTGCCTGATGTATTGGGGCCTGTCACCAAGTGCCAGTGTCACAGGCTCCCCTGTTCTCCCAGACAGGAGGCTCTGCCACATACCCCTCCCAGAAACTTCCTCTCTGGGAACTTGGCTTCTAGGAATAAGTCCACAGGCAGCACAACAGCCCACCCTGGAGTCAGGTTGCACAATCATGTTTATAACGAGGCAGGGACCGAATCTGCTGTCCCAGTGTCCAGCTACTCGTCCACAGCAGTGAGCTCAGACTGCCCGCTGAGCTAGCTTTGGCCCTAGCCTGTCACATGTCCAAGGATAGGAAAGGCTGTTCCCAAACAAGTCCCATAAACTCCAGCCTGATGTCACCAGAAAACAATCTGCCCAAGAGAGGGGGGCAGAAGCCCGTGGTCATCCCTGACGCACCCCAATCTCTGCGCCCAACCCCCTCAGAGAGCACATGGTGACACTTGTTTACAAAGGCCCAATTCCCCAAACGCTGTGGCAGGGCGGCCAGGCCCAGAGACGGCAAGGGCGCCCCCTAGCGACCTGCCCCAGAGTGTCTAGAAGTTCCCATGGCATGAGCCCACTGAAGCTGTGCTCACTCCTGCGGGTGAGACTTCTAGGGTGCTCTGGTCCACAAGCGAAGCCTGACAGGCCACAGACTGGCCGGCAGGGATTAGGATGGACCATGCAAAGGAAAGCGCCCCGCACAACCTCACCCTGGGCGATGACGTCTTCAATGTTCTTTCCGTTCAGCTCACTAATAACCTAAAATGGAAAACCACAACCAGCAGTTACCAGACCCCACCTGAACCTCACCTTCTGCAGCCCCGGGGACACGGCGTGAGCAAGTGTCCCGAAGCTTCCAGGCCCTCTGCTGTTCAGCACACTAGCTGTTACCCACACGCACGTCTTCCCAACTGAGTCGCTACCAATGGAAACTGGCACCACATTTCTAGAACTCACCACTGAATGAAACATGCGTAATATCTACGCTTACGCCCACTGCACGTCAAAACGTCTTGAATTAAGTTAGGTGAAAGAGGACGGCTTTAAGACACCTTCCCCTTCACATTTAAAAACAAGGATAATCAGCAAGTAATTTTAAGTGTGAAACTTACACTATGTTTCTACCGAGCCGCTGTGCCTCACACCCAGCTTTCGCTTCCTTGTAGCTGTATCAGAGCCCCCGAAAAGCAACCCAATAAATAACCACACGGGCAGCCACAGGCCTCCCGCACACCACCCTCCCCGAGGCAAAACTCGCAATGGGTAGAAGAGGGGCCCCCACGTGCAGAGCGCCCGTCGGCCCGGGCCCGGGGCGCCTACCTTGTTGAGCCGGTCGTCGTCCGCCTCGATGCCCACGCTGTCCAGGATTTTCTTGATGTCCTTGGCGCTGGGGGAGGTATTGCCCCCGAGGGCGGCCAGCAGGTAGGAGGCAACGTAGCGCATCCTGAGGCCGGAAAAAAGGACCACGGCGTTACCCGGGGGCCTCCCGTTCCCACCCCGGCCCGAGCGTGGCCGCGCGTGGCCCGGCTCGGGGATCCCCACGAGGCCCGCCCTGCGCCCTGCTCCGTGCTCCGCCTGCCCCCTAGAGCCCGCGCTCGGCCCGCGGCCTAGCCCGGCTGCTCCACTCACTCGGCGACGGCGGAGAAGCCTCACGCGTGCGACCTCAGCAGCGTCCGGAAGGGAAAAGAAGGCGCCGGCGCGAGGGGCGGGGGTAATCGGCTACCCAGAAGCCTCCGCGACCCGTACGCCGTGCCCCGTGAGGGGCGCCTCCGAGTGACGTCACGAGGCGCTCGGTCAATGACGACGCCGAGGAGTTCGTTGTCCCGTTCAGTCACGCAGCCGCCACAGCAAAGGCGAAGGGAGTGCCGGGGCTACTTCTTTGTGTAGTGTAGGGCGAGTGTCACCCTAAATCCCTGGGGCGGCGGTATGAGGTGGGGCGCGAACCCGAACTAGAGTGTGTCTCCCTTCAGGGCTCCCTGCATGCCGCGCGAGGCCTACAGCTCCCAACATGCAGCTCAGCCGCCACGCGCAGGACGCAGCCCTTTGCGGAAGCGGCCGACGCAGCCGGCGAACTACTAGTCCCACAGTGCACCGCTGCCGGAAGCGCGGGTGAGCTGACACATGTGGGCCCCACGGAGGATGCGCGGGTTCGGCCCCTGAGCTTCCGGCGCTCGGGTAGTTGTCGGCCGTGTCGGTGGTCTTCATACCCAGTGGGACCCAGTGAGGTTGGCTCGCCGCTCGTCGCGCTAACCCCGCCGTACCGAGCCGCCTGGGCCCTAGTGGCTGATCCCCTGCGGTGTTCTGGCCGTGTCGGCTCAAAACTGACCTCTGCACGTGGTCATCAGCACTGGCGACTCATTCACTCGGTGTCAAGGATCCTACCGCAGGCCTGCGTCCTGAGATGGAGTAGGCCCGGCCCTACTTTTTCGCAACTTAGATTCTAGTGCGACACACAAAATAAATAAACGAGGCTGCCCCAGGCTGACATGGACCCTGAAGGGATAAGGCGGTGGCACAGCTGTAAGATGAGAAGGAACTGGCCTGGCGAAGATCTGGGAGGAGCAGCGGGCAGAGGGGTCAGGTGCAGAGGGGGCTGGAAATGGGTCCGGAGGAAGCAGCCAGACCCTGGGAGAGACTCGCAACAGCAAAGCGAGCCCTGAGTGTAGTGCCTCAAGCATTGGTGTGTTAACGCAAACCACACAGTCGCCCTAGGCGTCCTCATTAACCGCATTTTGTACCTGAGGAGGGCAGGCCCAGAAAGGTTTTTCTTGCTCAAGGCCACACAGCTGAGGTCAAGGTGGGAAACATCCTGGTAAGGATGGCACGTCATTGAAGTCAGTAGGGAAGTGGCATGATGTGATTGATGGTTTGGGTTTTTAAGTGGAAAACAATGTAAAATTCACCATTGTTGGGGTGACCGGTTAGCTCAGTTGGTTAGAGCGCGGCGCTGATAATACTAAGGTAGTGGGTTCGATCCCCACGGGGCCACTGTGAGCTGCGCCCTCCTTAAAAATAATAAAATAATAAAATAAAAAAATAAGATTTGAGTCATAAAAAAATGCAGTACTTTAAAAAAAATTTTACCTTAAGGGGGAAGGGGGCTCTAGAAGAGGGTAAACGGGGTCTAATATATGGTGATGGAAGGAGAACTGACTCTGGGTGGTGAACACACAATGTGAGATATAGATAATGTATTACAGAATTGTACACCTGAAATCTATGTAACTTTACTAACATTGTCACCCCAATAAACTTTAAAAAAAATAAAAAAATAAATAAATTTACCATTGTAATAACTCACGGATATTAGGTGCATTCACACTGTTGTGTAACCATCCCAACCATCCATCTCCAGGACTTTTTCATCTTCCCAAACTGAACTCCATACCTAGTAAACAATAACTCCCCATTCCCAGCTCCTGGGGCCCATCATTTTCTGTTTCCGAATTTAACTCCTCAAAGGACCTCATATAAGCAGAATCATACAGGATTCGTGCTTCTGTGTCTGGCTTGTTTGACTGAGCACGATGTCCAAGGTTCATCCATGTTGTAGCAGGTGTCAGAATTTCATTCCTTTTTAAGGCTGAATAATATTCCTGTGGTTGGGTTTTTAAAAGATACTTCTGAGTAGCTGAGAAAATATGCTATCAATGTCAGCAGAAAATAATTTTTTGTATGAAAATGCAATTTAGATTTCTACCAGGGGTGCCAAAAAAAGTAGACACATTTTAAGACATGTTATTTATGTACTACTTTTCGAAGTTGAATTGAATTACCATAGTAATGTGTAGTATGACGTTCACTCAGAAGATGGTGTTAATCAAAGGAATGCTAGCATCACCATGCGACAAGCAGGACAGTCAAAGAAAATGGCAGAACAGTTGTGGTTCGAGGAGCGCAAGACCATGGAGACGTGAGAGCTTCCCTTGATGAGAATTTGCCGGAACAATGGATAGGACGGAAAGGTGTGGTTGAGTTTCCCCCGTGTTCTCCTGACTTAACACCCCTTAACTCCTGCCTGTGGGGGACTTTAAAGGATGTGGTGTACAGTAGAAAACCCGCTACACTGGCGGTACGCCGGGGAGAAATTAAAGCGGCATGCGCAATGATACGAGTGGACACCTTGGGACACTTTGGTCAACGTTGCTCAAGCGGTAGATCACCGTAATCAGAAGTTTCTGGACGCTGATGGGAACCACTTTGAGCACCTCTTGTTATTGCAGAAGTCAAACGTGACTTGTATTCATCTTTTGTTATCAGTATATATTGAGTATTACAATTTTAATAGTTTTTTTCTTTCTTAAAATGTGTATACACTTTTTTGGCACCCTCTGTATATGGCTTTGTTATCCCAGAGGCATGTGTTTATTAGTTTCATTTGACGTTTGATAATTCATATTGGAAGGGGCAATTAAACGGGAGACACTTTTATTAATTTATGTACAATACACATAATCATTGTCACCTAAAAAGAAAAAAAAGATTCTTCTGGCAACTATTAGGAAACAATGGGGGGGGGCGGGAGCTGGGGAGGTGGAGGAAAGAAGATGCACACGATGTAATTTGGGGCAGAACAGGCAGAACTGGATGTGTCCATCTGTTCCTTTGCAGAGCACCTACTCTGTGGGGTGAATAAGCACAGCTGGGGAAGAGCTGGACAGACCAGGTTTGAGGTCCTAGGCTTCGGCACTCACCAGCTGTGTGGCGTTGGGCAAAACAGCCTCCTTTCCCCCCCTTGTGAGATGCAGACAAACATTGAAGAAAGCAGCATGTGGGGAAGCCTGCTGCTGGAGCACCGGCCCAGAGTGACTGCCCATGAAGTAGGGTCATCGGAGCTGACGTCGGGTCTCTGCGGAGCCTGAGAGCATGTTGGGCCTGGCAGCGGAAGGACGCACTTTCAGAACTCTGGCTTCTGGCAGGGGCTGGGTGTGAAGCAGCAGCAGCAGCGATCAGCCTTCAGAACCCCGCTCCGCCCGACCTCTGAAAAGGCGGGCTTCGTGGCGCGAACCTGGGTCTCCCCCGTCGAGGGGGCTGGCCACCACAGACCGAGGCGGGCTAACAGGAGGCGGGTGGGTGGGGTGGGGTGGGGGTGGCAGCTGAGCAGGCTGCCGGGCAGATGGGGTTGGCGTCCGCGTCTCCAGGGTGCAGGCCAGCAGAGGGCAGGCGGGGTCGGGAGAGACCCTGAGGCTTGCCCGCTGACCCCAGGCGGGAGCGACGGGTGCTTTCTGACGGGGCGGGGACCGGAGGGGGTGGCGACCGAGTCCCAGCCCGCCCGGAAACGCGCCGGCGGGAAGCCAGGCGCGCAGCGCGCACGGAACCGGCACTTGGGACCGCGCGGGCTGGAGCGCAGGTACGCTCCGGCCGCGGGGGCCGTGGGGACGGCGAGGTGGGGGGGACGGCGCGCTCTCCGGGTCGGGGCCGGCCCCCAGGCCGCGGGAGCCCCGGATGCGCCGTGCAGCTCCCCCCCCTGCCAACCGAGGTATGAACTGGAAGCGGCGGGAGAGCCCTCCTCTAGGGGTCTGGAAGCGGGGTCCAGTCCGTAGGACCCGGAAGCCGCCCGGTGACTCAGACCTCAGGTCCCCTCCCTCACATTCACTTCTTTGACATAACTGGTCACAATCACCCATTGCCTGGGCCACCTCCCCCTTGTGGTAGATGAGAGTCCGGACCTCCTATCAAAGTCGCTGAGTGTGAAGGTTGGAGGTGGGGCTGCACTCAGGACTCTTATCCCGGGAGTGGGGGGTGGGGAGAGAACGGCAGGATGACCCGACAGCTCTATGGGACCTTTGTCCAAATTTCCAGAATTACTGAAATTTGAAGCCTCCCTGTCCCCAGCAGATCCCCCAGGCTCCCCTGCACACAGGGCTCGCCCTGCCTGCTGCCCTCCCAGCCCTGGGGTCCCATCCTCCAGCCCCATTTCAGCAGTGATCCGATGGTCTGTCCAGCTCGGCTCTGGGATCTGTGGACCAGCTAGCAGGGCCCACAGATCTCCCCCTAACCAGAGTCCCTGCCTGGGAGGAGGGTCCAGCCTCACTCCTACCCGCTCCTCACCCTGACTGCAGCCTCCCTGGGACTTGCCTAAGCAGGCCTGCCTGGCAAGCTGGGACATGTCTGGCCCCCGAGGACGGCCGGGGGGCGATGGCTGCAGTGGAGGAGGGGCTGGAACCCCAGTTGGCTGCTGCAGAAGATGCTGCAGAAGATGCTGCAGATACTGTGGATGCGTGGCCCGCGGCACCTCCTCTCCTGGCTGGGAACCGGCTGAGCCTGGACCTGTACCCGGGGGGCTGCCAGCGGCTGCTGCACCTGTGTGCCCAGCAGACCCCTCAGCTGCTGGAGGTGGAGTTCCTGCAGCTGAGTGGCCACGAGGACCCTCAGCTGCTGGAAGCCACCCTGGCCCAGGTGCCGTGGAGCCTGCCACACCTCCGCTCCCTGGTCCTCAAAGGTGAGCCCCTTGCGGTCCTAGCCCTGTCCCAGCCCTATTTCTAGCTCCTGCTTCTGCCTCTCGGTCCTCAAAGGCAAACCCTGGTTCCAGCCCGATCACTGTTTCCCACACAGCTCTACCCAGCCCTCCTCCCCCAATGTGATGCTCCCCCAATGTGATGCTACCCAGCCCTCCTCCCCCAATGTGCAGCTGCCCAGTGGGTTCTCCCAGCAGACCCAGTGTGCATGTTTTTCCTGGGGGTCCTGGGTGATGGCTGTCCGCTGGGATGAGCCTGTGGTCTCGGTCCCCACCTTCATCCATCCCCTGCAGCTGTCTGTCTCTGGGTGGGGTGGGACTGCGGGTCTGTACCTCCCTCCGCAGCTCTTTCCCTGGGGGCAGGGCCAAGGGACCTGGGATTGGGCCACATCTGCCTCCCCTTCCCAGGTGGACAACAACGGGATGCGCTGGGTGCCTGCCTCCGGGGCTCCCTGACCACACTGCCGGCCAGACTGAGTGGCCTGGCACGCTTGGCGCACCTGGATCTGAGCTTCAACAGCCTGGAGACACTGCCAGCCTGCGTCCCGCAGATGTGTGCCTTGGGTGCCCTGCTGCTCTCTCACAACCACCTCTCAGAGCTGCCTGAGGCCCTGGGGGCCCTTCCCGCCCTCTCCTTCCTTGCCGTGACCCACAACCGCCTGCAAGCGCTGCCCACAGCACTGGGGGCCCTGTCCACCCTGCAGTGCCTCGATCTCTCGGAGAACCTCCTGGACAGTGTGCCCCCCGAGATCGGAGGCCTGAGCAGCCTCGCTGAGCTCAGTCTGGCATCCAACCGGCTGCAGAGCCTCCCGGCTTCCCTTGGTGAGTACCAGCAGCACCCTCCTTGGCTCACAGGGCCTGCTGGGGAGTCCCTCAGCCAGTGTCCGGCCTCTGCTCTCATGTGGGCCTCGTCCTCCGCAGGGCCCACCTTTCAGCCTTTGCTCCTCCCAGGTGGCCTTGTTTGCACCCCAGCCCCACTGCCCTGGCCTCGGAGGCTCCCTGTGCAGGCTAGCTGGGCTCTGTGTCTGGCCATGGGGCAACAAGCAAAAGGGCTTCCAGGGAGGCCCTAGCGCCCTGGCGCTCTGGGCCTGGCGGCGCTGACTGGCCCTAAGCCAGCGCCGGCCCCACAGCGGGGCTGCGCTCCTTGCGCCTCCTCGTTCTGCACAGCAACCTCCTGGCCTCCGTGCCCGCCGGCCTGGCCCGCCTCCCACTGCTCACCCGGCTGGACCTGAGGGACAACCAGCTTCGGGACGTGCCCCCCGAGCTGCTGGATGCCCCCTTTGTGCGCCTGCAGGGGAACCCCCTGGGCAAGGCCCTGCCAGACTCCCACAGTCCCCCAGGTAGGCTTGTTGCTGGGGAGGGCAGATCACCAACAGGACACAGGTACCGTCACTATCCTAACAACCTGTCTGTCCTTCCATAGGGACACCCATGGTCCCAGAAATGCCCAGACTGTTCCTGACCTCAGATTTGGACAGGTATGGGGAGGGGGAGGGGTGGGGCTGGAGGAACAGCTAGCCACCCTGTCCACATGCTCGGGGGTCTTCTCCTCAAGTCCCCAGGGGTGCCAGGCTCAGACATACATGCCCCTGTGTGTCTGACCTGATGCCCACCCTGTCCTCACTCAGCTTCCCCGTGACCCCCCAAGGCTGCTCTGTGACCCTGGCCTGCGGTGTCCGCCTGCAGTTCCCTGCTGGTGCCACTACTACCTCTGTCACCATCCGCTATCGACAGTGGCAGCCGGAGCCGCGCCTCGTCCCCCTGGGTCCCCATGACACCTTGCTCAGTGGTGTCTTGGAACTGCAGCCCCATGGGGTGGCCTTCCAGCAGGCACGGCCAGGGCAGGTTGGGGGGCAGGTGAGGAGGGCCAGGCATGGCCCTGGCACTCACAGCACCTTTGCGTGGCAGGAGGTGGACCTGTGGCTGCTCTTCGTATCCCCACGGTCCCGTCGTTGCCGTGAGGTGGTGGTGAGGACTCTGAGTGACGACAGCTGGAGTGACCTGGAGACCCACCTGGAAGAAGAGGCGCCGAAGGTGAGGGCGGTGCAGGGTGGCCTAGGAAGGATCCCTGGGCAGGAGCTCTGTCCGGACCCTCTGACCCTGTTCCCTCTGACCCCTCCGCCGTGCCCAGCGGCTCTGGGCTCACTGCCAGGTACCCCACTTCTCGTGGTTCCTTGTGGTTTCACGCCCTGTGTCCAACGCTTGCCTGGTGCCACCAGAGGGGACATTGCTGTTCTCCTCGGGGCATCCTGGGGTCAAGGTCACATTTCCCCCTGGAGCCACCGAGGAGCCTCGTCACGTCTGCATGCAAGTAAGGGCAGGGCAGCTGCCAAGGGTGGCAAGTGGTGCCTCGGCACAAAAGCATGAGTTCAGGTGGCCTATCTGCCCAGGTGGTGCGCATGGCAGGCAGGGAGCTGCAGGCCCTGTTGCAGGAGCCGGAGGCAGCTGTGAGCCCCCTTCTGTGCCTCTCCCAGAGTGGCCCTTCCAGCTTCCTCCAGCCGGTCACCGTGCAGCTGCCTCTGCCCCCTGGCATCACAGGTAAGAGGTGGCCATGTGGCATAGGGCACTCGTGGCCATGTGGTGGAGGCAGTGCTCAGAAGGGGAGCCCCTGCTTGGGAGGCCTCAGCCGTCCCCTCCATCCCTAGGCCTGAGCCTGGACCGCTCCCGCCTGCACCTGCTGTACCGGGCCCCTCCTGCAGCCACCTGGGATGACATCACGGCTCAGGTGGCACTCGAGCTCACCCACCTGTATGCTCGCTTCCAGGTCACACACTTCTCCTGGTCAGTGTCCCCTCCAGCCTCCTCAGCCCCTCCCCGCCCAGCCCCGTGTGTTCAGCCCCCCTCATCCCCAGCCCCCAGGTACTGGCTGTGGTACACCACCAAGGCCTGTGTGGGGCACCTGGCGGGCAAGGCCTGGCGGCGGCTGCGTCTCCACCATGTCAACCTCATCGCACTGCAGAGACGCCGGGACCCCGAGCAGATCCTGCTGCAGTGCCTGCCCCGCAGCAAGGTGGGGCCAGGCCGTGGGCTGGGGGGTGGGCTGGGAGTGCCCAGTGGCGGCTCTTAGCCCGAGGGTGCCCCCAGGTGGATGCCACCTTGCGACGCCTGCTGGAACGGTACCGCGGCCCCGAGCCCTCCGACACGGTGGAGATGTTTGAGGGCGAGAGATTCTTTGCTGCCTTTGAGAGGGGCATCGACGTGGATGCCGGTAGGCCACCGCCCCTGGAGGGGGGACCCAGTCTGCGCCAGGCCCCCCGCTGAACCCCCCCTCCCGCCCCCAGACCGCCCCGACTGCGTGGAGGGCAGAGTGTGCTTCGTGTTCTACTCACACCTGAAGAACGTGAAGGAGGTGTATGTGACCACCACCCTAGACCGGCAGGCCCAGGCTGTGCGGGGCCAGGTGGGCACACGGGGTTGGGGCCCCAGGCTGCTTGGGCAGGGGCTGGAGCCCTGAACCCTGTCTTGTCTTGTCCCAGGTGTCCTTTTATCGGGGAGCAGTGCCTGGCGAGGTGCCTGAGGAGGTGCCGGCCGCCCGGCACAGGAAGGGTGTGGATGCCCTGTGGATGGCCACTCTGCCCATCAAGTTGCCGGTGGGCCCGGGGACGGGGCGCAGGGTGTGTATGTGTGTGTGTGTGTGTGTGTGAGGGGGGTCAGCGCTCATTGCAGCCATCCTCCCCACAGAAACTGCCCCGCTCTGAGGGGCTGGGCCATAGGGCTAACCTCTCCCTGGCACCTCTGAACCTGGGTGATGCTGACACCGGCTTCCTGACCCAGAGCAACCTGCTGAGTGTGGCCGGGCGCCTGGGCCCTGACTGGCCGACAGTGGCCCTGCACCTGGGCGTGTCCTACCAGGAGCTGCAGCGTATCCGGCATGAGTTCCGGTGGGTTCCTTAGAGCCTCCTGCTGCCAGCCGGCTGCTGGGGGGCCCTACTTGCGACTGGCAGAAGTTCCGTCCAGGGCAGGTGGGCAGGCAGGACCCTGGGTGTGGTGGCCCTGGGCTGGACCCCTCAGCCCCCGTGCGTCTCTCCCCAGGGATGACCTGGATGGGCAGATCCGACACATGCTCTTCTCTTGGGCCGAGCGCCAGGCCGGGCAGCCAGGGGCTGTGGGGCTCCTCATGCAGGCCCTGGAGCAGAGTGACCGGCGTGACGTGGCCGAAGAGGTGCGGGCTGTCTTGGAGCTCGGCCGCCACAAGTACCTGGACGGCATCCGACGCACAAGCCTGGACCCTGGGGGCCTTGGCCCGACTGGCCCTTCGGCATCAAAGTCCCCAGAGCGTGTCTAGGCCTAGACCCTGCCAACCTTGGGCTGGCCGCTGGAGTGCCCTGGCTGGGGCACAGAGGCCCCCACTTTCAAGCCTTCCCTGTGTATTGGACAGTGATCTCCTGTGTGTAACAAACATGCAGTGTTCTGGTTGCTGTCTCAGAGCTCAGTTTGGTTTGTTTGTTGGGTGGAGACCAGAGGCCTGCCCCCTGCTGGGAACGGCCCCTGCGCGCGGCTCCCCTGTCCTTGCTCCTGGCCCTCCCATGTGTCCTGACCTTCCCTGGGAGAGAGGGGAGCCGCGCGACAAAGTAAAGAATGCATCTGCCCTGTTGGCTATTACAGCCTAGTCCCCTCGGAGCTCTACTGTGTGGATTGTACGCTTCTCCTGCAGGACACTATTGTCCCAGCGCTCTTCGCCACCCTCTGGCCCGATGGGACTATCCCTGGGTCCCCGCCATGCAGGCTCTTGGGGACCCGCGGCTTGGCCACGGTGCGGGCTGGCGCGGGGCTGCGGCCCGGCCCGGAGTAGTGGCCGCGGCGGCCAGGAGGGGGAGCCGCAGCGCGCGTGCTGCCGAGGGCCGGGGGCGGAGCGCGCGCGGCGCCGGGCCGACGCGCCTATGCAGCGGGGTGCGCGGCGCGGCGGGGAGGCGAGCGCGGCGGCGGTGGCAGAGCGCGGTGAGTGCCCGCTGGCCGCTCCCTTCCACTGCGCCCACCCGAGTGCGGTCCGGCTGCGGGGTAGAGGGGCGCGGAGGCGGCCCGGGGAGGTGACAACTGCCTGGACGAGGCGGCTCCGGTGGGGCCCTGGTCGGCGGATGCGCGGATCCGCTGCCGCTCGGGTGTGGGAGGCCGTGCTCGGCCCCGGGCGGTGGCGGACGCGCTCCCTGCGCACATGTGTCCCCGCGAGGTAGGAGCGTGGGGTCGAAGCCCAGAAAGCAGATGCCAGGCCGTGTGTGTGTGTGTGTGTGTGTGTGTGTCTCGGAGGGGGCACACGTGGGACCCCGCCGGACGTGTGTGGACACGTGCGTGGCTTGAGTCGCCATCGCCTGGCGGAGGACAGCGTGGCCCTCTGGGACCACGTCTGGACCTCGTCCAACAGGACAGGGCTGAGCCCGCCTCCGAGGGGAGCCCGGGGCCCCCACCCGTCCTGCCTCCTTTGTCTACTGAGTTGGGGCCTCTAATCCGGCAGGACAGAAAGCACCTCCCCAGGGGAAAGGGACTGGGGGAGGTGGAATGGGGAGGAGTGGCCGGTCCCAGACTCTGAGCCTCACCTCCATCGCGTTTCTTGGGGGTGGATGAGCAAAGCGTCTTCATTTGTGTGAGATTTTGCCTGGGGGTCTGGAAGAAGCATCGTCCAGTAGGTGCTCTCTGTTCACAGCCTGACAGGCCCAAGGGTTACCTGGCTATGGAAGCAGAGGGTGGACAGTGAAGGTTGCCAACCCTGGGCTTCGGTCCTGGCTGGGGCTGCCCGGTTTCTATGGCAACATGGGGTGCAAGGGAGGGCTCTCTACAGCTGTCTCATAAGCAAGGGGTGGAAACCACGGAGTGAGGACAGAAAACGGGGTACTCAGGGTCCAGAGGACATCTCCCCCGTCCTCCCCAGGCAGACCCCCTCACTCTCACTGTTCCTGGTCGGGCCTCCCCCCCTCCAGCCTGCAGTTTGTGACACCGGCCCTAGGGCTGACTCTTTTCTCAGGCCTGCCTCTCTTCCTGGGACAACTGTTCCCTTTCCTATCTTAGGTGGTCTGACTTCCAGGACCCCTGTCATCTAGGTGTCCCTAACCCCAGACAGAAGGTGGGGTCTGGTGACGCTAGGGGAGTCAGTGTTTGTTCAGTCCCCTGAGGGCAGGGCGAGACCTAGGAGACCAGAGTCGGGATGTAGCCTCTGCCCCTAAGGGTCTTGGGCAGCAGAGAGAGCTGACTGTGGCCAGTCTGTACCAGGAGGGTGGGGTGGGAGAGGTGGGGAGGGAGGTCAGGTTGAAGCTCAGAGGTCAGACTACTATGCAGGCTGCTGCACAGATAAGCAGGTCCCTGACACAGGGTGTGTGTGTGGGGTGGTGGGGGCTTAGGGCAGAGGGCTCAGGGAGTGCCGGTTCGCATGATCTCTGGACCTGCCAGGTGAGCAGGCCTGTGGGTGGCAGCCAGTGGCCCCTGACAGCCAGCCACCCCTTCCCTGTCCTTTCCAGTGGACAGGAGTGTCTTCCTCTGAAACCCAGCACCAGGTTTCCCTGAAATGTACCTTCCCCCAAAGGACACTCGAGTCCCACAGACAGCTATGAGCCCTGACCCATCTCCACCCCATGGCTCCCATTCCCCAGCAGAGCCCCATGGGGGCTTGAGCACAGAAAGGCCCGTCCTCAGGGGTCCAGGGCCCTATACAGGTAGCCTGCAAGCTGCAGAACCCATGGGGCAGCCGGGGCGGCTGGCCTGGCTTGGCTGGATCAGTGTGAGTTGGACTCGCTGCCCTGTGGGCTGTGGGGGCTCTGAGGCTGAGCCGTGCCTCCCAGAAGCTGTCACACCCCTTCTCATCCCTTCTCCCACAGCTGTAGGGAACCCAAAGTGAAAGAGAAAGTCGTCCCCTCCCAGGCCCGCCCCACCCCGCCCGGAGGCCAATCCCCGCAGCCAATCCCCGTGGCTAATCCCCGTGGCTGCACCTCCCTCAGCGCTAGGTCTCTGTGAGCTTAGCCGGCAGGCTGTGGTCTCAGAGGAGCGAGATCTGTGCACCTCGGGTGAGCGGACCAGAGGCAGCAGGGATGGTGGGGTCTAGTGGGGGTGGGCAGCCGGGGAGAGGGCGTGAGGCCTGGCCTGGGAAAGCTGAGGTGAAGGTCATCAGTCCTCAGAGGGATCGCATTTGTAAGCCAGCTGGGTGACCCTGCGTGGCGGTGCTGCTGGCTAACCGGTGACAGCTGGCCTCGGGGGGCCGGGCGGCGGGAGGCCCCCACAACTCAGTTTTGATGGCTGTGCCTCCCATGGGAAGCCCCAGGGCGGGCTCTGGCTCCCTAGCCCTGCCCCTAGTGAGAGGGACTCCTCCTGCGGCCCTAGAGTAGATGAGGGGACCAACTACAGGGAGCCTCAGAAGGTCAGCTGACCCGCCCCTGTGCCCCCACACACCCCTGAGGCTTGCAGAGGTCCTGGTCACAGGTCCTTGTGTGTGTGTCTGTCTGGGAATGAAATTCCTGGGAGGGGTGGAGAGGGCGGTGGAGGCGGGGCAGGGCTGAGTGTGGGTGAGAAAGGTGCTTGTCCGAGGGAAGGGGATGTCTGGGGGTCCAGCGAGGGAAGGGGATGTCCGGGGGTCCGTGGAGTTGCTAAGGGAGTGGGGGCTGCACCTGAGGTGGCAGCGTTTCCCTGGGCAGCTGTGAGCTGAGCCCAGGTAGGGGTTCCTGGGGCGCCAGGAAGGAGCCCGTGAGGAGACTCCAACCGCTTCCTGAAGAGGCCCGCCCAGCTGCCTCTGCCCAAGGTTGGGGCGGAGCTGCAGCCCAGTCCAGGGTCCAGGAGCCCCAGCTGGCAAATTGGCCCCTTCCTGCCAACCCCTGCCCCTGCCGCTGTCTCCTCTCCAGGTGCCTGGCCCTTTAAAGGCTGTGCTCCCTGTGCACGTGAGTGTGAGCGTGAGCAGGTGCTGGGAAGACGCCGCCACTGCCACCGGTGGGGGTGGGGGACCTTGAGGGGAAACCGGGTGGCTGGCACCTCCCCCTGGCCGCACCCCCAGGTCACATTGGTGTCTTGCCGGTGGTGGGGGAGGAGCCTGTTCCCTGCTGTGCCTCTGAGTGGTCCATCCCACCCCCACTGATTCCAGTGCCCTCTTTCCAGGACTGAAACAGTGGTTTTAAAATTCCCCAGCAAGTGGAGGACCATCCCTCCTCACTCCATCCCACCCACCCACCTGCCGCTTCTGAGTGACTCACTTAAATGGCTGATAAGCAGATCAGGTCAGAATGCAGCCCTGCCTTGTGGGGTGGCCCCACCCTCCCCAGCCCCCTGCCCTATGGCCCATAGGTCCTGACACTCCCTCTGCCCACAGTCTGCCAGCCAAACTCATCAATGGCGGCATTGCCGGGCTGATTGGGGTCACCTGCGTGTTCCCCATCGACCTGGCCAAGACAAGGCTGCAGAACCAGCAGAATGGTCAGCGCATGTACACCAGCATGTGAGTGTCTGGTGGGCCGTGGGCATGGGGGCAGGGTGAGGCTCCGGCTCCTGGGTTCCGCCATCCTGTTTAACAAAGGGGGAAACCGAGGGCAGGGCAGGCCTGGGGGAACACCTTCCTGGGACAGGGCTCACCCCATCCCTTGGCTGCAGGTCTGACTGCCTCATCAAGACTATCCGCTCAGAGGGCTACTTCGGCATGTATCGTGGTGAGGCTCGGGATGGGCAGGCCTGGGGAGCACACTCCCGCAGCCTCAAGGGGGCCGCCCTAGTGGCTGGGAGGCAGGTGGGAAGGCAGGGGGCAGCAGGCCTGGGCTTGGGGTGTAAGGGTGGACATGTCCCATGGGGGCTGGTTGAACCTGCATTGGGGGCCATCAGCCCGGCCCTGAGTGCTGGGGTGGGATCTCTGGGGAGTGGCCGTTCTCAGCACCCCAGTCTTCCCAGATATCCCCCCCATCCCTGACTTACTACCAGCTCCCAGCATGGCAGGACACTGTGTCATCTACGGTGCTCGCAGCCCCCGCCCCTGACTTCTGGGACAGGCAGGACCCTGTCTGCTGGGAGACCGGGATGGAGGGCAGGAGGGGAGCATTACTGCAAAGCAGCTTAAACAGTCCCCAAGCCTGGATTTGCCCAGATGCTGTGCAGCCCTGAGCCCTTCCTACCGAGGGGGATTTGCCATTGCCTCACCGGCCCCCACCCACCAAGCTAGACACAGCCATGTACACCTGTCCTCTACCCAGTGCCCTGGTACTGCGAGCCCCTTCTGTCTCCCAGAGGAGGTGTTCCCCAGGGAGGCCCACCCGGCTGCAGCGGGAGGACCATGGGGGAGGGCAAGCAGTGCCTGGAGAAGGAGGCGCTGCCCTATCCCGCCTGGTTCCCGCCCCCGCCTGGCACAAATGTGGGTGAGAGGGCAGGAGGAGGCAGCCAAGGAGTGACGGGTAGAACTCTGCCAGCCAGCTGGGAGGCCAGTGTGCTGGCTGAGAGCCTCCCGCCTGGACCACTGATCTGCCTGTGCCCCCCCACCACGTACCCCACAGGAGCTGCAGTGAACCTGACACTCGTCACTCCTGAGAAGGCCATCAAACTGGCAGCTAACGACTTCTTTCGATATCAGCTCTCCAAGGATGGGTGAGGGGCTTGGCCCTGCCAGGAGGGCTGCCTCCCGGGAGCCAAGGTCATAAGGGGGAGGGTTCTGTGCCTCCCAACCAACCGAGGACGAGGGCTCTACCCTGCCATCCCTCACCTTGACCTTGCAGGGCCTCCCTCTGCTGCTGCTCCTCTGTCCTCCCTGCCCCCTGCTTTGGGAGGAGTGAGGCAGATGGTGAGTCAGTGCTGCTCAGGCCCCAGTGGTCCTTGGCCCCCAGTCACGGCCTGCCTCCCCTGCAGGCTGGAATTTGGGGGCACTGACCAGCTTTCCTGGGTCACCAGAGGGTGGGGCTGAAAGTGTAGCCCTTAGGGCACTGGAGACCCCCAGCTTCTCCATTTCTCTCTGCTTGAGAATGGTCCCGCCACCCTTCCCAGGCCCTGCCGTGGGGCCATCTGTCTGTTGGGCTCGGTGCCCGTAGCTGGAGGGCCTCGAGGGGTGTGTCAGGCTGGGGGTACTGTGCCCATAGGGCTGCGTCTGCCTCCACTGCCCCTGGTGGGCGCAGCGGGCAGCTCTGGGCGGAAGGGCTGCGGCTTTTCACCGTGGCCCCCATCCGCTCCGCTGCAGGCAGAAGCTGACCCTGTACAGGGAGATGCTGGCAGGCTGCGGGGCTGGTACTTGCCAGGTCATCGTGACCACCCCCATGGAGATGCTTAAGATCCAGCTTCAGGACGCAGGCCGCATCGGTGAGGCTGTGGGGAGCAGTGGGGCACCCCGTCCCCTGCCCCCATTTCGCACTTGGAGGAAGACAAACAGGCCTGTCCCCTTTCTCCCCAGCTGCCCAGAAAAAGATACTGGCTGCCCAGGCCCAGCTCTCAACCCAGGGGGGTGCCCAGCCCTCTGCAGAGGCTCCGAGCATCACTCGGCCCACAGCCACCCAGCTGACCCGGGACCTGCTCCGCAGCCGTGGCGTTGCTGGCCTCTACAAGGGACTGGGGGCCACACTGCTCAGGTGGGAGGGCCAGGGAGGCCTGGAGGAGGGAGGAGGGAGGAGGGAGGAGGGAGGCCCTCCCCACACCTCCTGGTCACCACCGCCTCCCCCACAGGGACGTCCCCTTCTCCATCGTGTACTTCCCCCTCTTTGCCAACTTGAACCAGCTGGGCCAGCCGGCGTCCGGGGAGAAGTCTCCCTTCTACGTGTCCTTCCTGGCCGGCTGTGTGGCCGGGAGTACGGCCGCTGTGGCTGTCAACCCCTGTGATGGTCAGTGCCTGGGCTTGGGTCCCAGGCTGGGGGCGGGGTGCTTAGGGGGTGGGGTTGGAGGTGAGTGAACCCCCATGCTGGCTGACACACGCCCCCCTGCAGTGGTGAAGACGAGGCTGCAGTCGCTCCAGCGTGGGGTCAACGAGGACACCTACTCTGGGTTCCTGGACTGTGCCAGGTGGGTGAGGCCTGCCAGAGCAGGTAGGGGCCATGGGACCCAGCACAGCTCTAATCCCCTTTCCCCACAGGAAAATCCTGCGGCACGAGGGCCCCTCGGCCTTCTTGAAGGGTGCTTACTGCCGTGCGCTGGTCATCGCCCCCCTGTTTGGCATCGCCCAGGTGGTCTACTTCCTGGGCATCGCAGAGGCCCTGCTGGGGCTGCAGCACCCCCAGCCCTGAGCCCAGGCCACCCCGCGCCCACACCAAGCGGGACCAGAGTGGGGCTGGGGCCAGGTGGCCTGCCCAGGACTGAGCAAGGGAAGTCTCTCCCACCCCTCCCCACGTGGAAGGGGTGCAGGGTCCACACACAAACCCCGAGGGGTCCTGCTTGCACAACCACTGGGATCAACGTCTTATTTATGTAGAAACCGCAGAAATCTTTACATTCCTGGAGCCAGCCCTGCCCCAGCTCCCACCCGGCCTGAACACCCCCGGATCAGAGCTGGTCTCTGGGCTGGAGGCCTCCAGGCGTGGGCTGGGCAAGCTGGACCCTACCCTCCAGGCTACCAGCCCGTCCCCGAGGCGTGGCCCCTCATCCACAAAGGGGACGCTGCACAAACCTATTTATTAACTTGCCGAGCACAAGTGGCTCTGCCCAGCCCTCCATCCGTCAGTCCAGACCTCCTCTGCTGCTGTTCTCACCTCCGCCAGCCTTGCAGGAGGATTGGGGTCTCCTGCCCCCCATATTGAGCCAGGAATCCCAAGTTGGGGGCTCACACTGAGTACTGACTCCCAGGGAACCCCCTCCCCAATGTGGGACCCAGCACCGATCCTGTTGGGCCCCTGTGCCCCACCCCAGGCTGGAGGCGCAGAGCACATGAGGTCTGTGTGTGCGTGTGAATACTGTAAGGAGCCGGCTCCCGACTGCGGCTGTGGGGGCCGCTGCCCTTCCCACCTGGTCAGCGCTGTGTGTGCTGTGTGTGCCCTCGGCTCCCCGCTGACCTCGTCCAGGAATTTAGTGCTCCAGCCTAGCCCCTCTTGCTGCACCTTCAGTTGACCCCTCTCTGAGACCCGCACCCCAGGTGCGGGATTGGCCAGGGGTAAGGGCATACACGGAGACCAGTATGGGGGCACCCACTCTGCTTGTGGGGGTGGGGGGGCCAGGAGCTGCGCCTTCAGGGCCCACTCCGCTCTCCAAGCCTCTACATAAGGCCCTTGACCACATCGCACCTCTCTGTGCTCCTGGCTCCCAGACTCATCCACGTTGTGAATTGAGGCAGGCACTCCCCCACGTGATCATGTTGGTGATTGGTCCTTACGTGCTGGTGCTGTGTCCCCCCACCCAGGCCCTCTGGAGGAGGCCCCTTCCCAGTGACACTACCTGGGGCTCAGTCCTGGCCCCCAGTTCACCGTTGCTCCCATCACATCTGTACCTTGGAAGCTGAGGCTGCTGCTTACAGATTTATATTTTTTTTCTTTTGAGGAGTTTTAAGAAGTGATTTTTTGTGTCTTGTCATGTAAGAAGATAAATAAATATTCTAAGTAGACGCGTCCTCGCTCAAACTCTGTTAGGGGCTGGGGGGAAGGCAGCCCCCCTTGTAACTGGCTCCTCTCCTGGAGGCCTGGGTCCACCGAGGGGCACATTGGCCTGGCAGGGGTCCTGGGAGGGATCGCCTCCTGATTCCCGCGCAGTCTGCCTGCGTTGGGGTTGCAGGAAGGAAAGCCTGAGTTCCTCACCTCCTTGACGCTAAACCATCCTTGGGATTAAAAAGCGGAGCTGGGTTTGCGGGCCCCAGAGTTCCCAGTCATTCCGGGGCGCTGCGGCGCCAGAGGGAGAGGGAGGGCGAGGGCGGAGCCAGCGCTGGTGCGTCCCGCCCCCAACTTACTGCGCCGGGAGCACGGCATTGTGGGAAACTCCCAGTCCTTGCATCCGCAGCCGCCGCCCGCCGCCTGTCGTGGCCCCAGGAAGAGCGCGCAGCGCGGAGGTGGGAGAGCCCGGAGCATCAGCGTAAGGCGGCAGGGGGCTCCGCGGCCTGGGGCCAGGGCGGGATGGGGGCGCAGGGGCCCGCGGGGCGAAGCGGCCGTTCCCAGCCTTAAAGGTCATCACTCTCCCAGGCACAGCAGCCCGGGGAGGGGGAGGGGGCAACCGGGTAACATCAGTGTGAGCTAAAAACACCCGAGGGTAGGTCGGGGGAGGCAGACCACCTGCCCCTTGTAGACTTGACTCTCAGCAGCTGGATGCCCCTCCAGAACGGCAGGGGGTGAGGGGCTGCTGAGGCTCCCTGGGATACCCCCATCATGCTGTGACCTTCAGGTAACCTTCGGTGTGGTTAGTGTGCCTGGCCAGGGTGAGCAACCGGGGCTGTCATGGCCCCCGCTCCCTGGAGGTAGGGGTGGGGGTTTCTCACCCTCTCAAGCGAGAGGCAGACAGGTGGTGTCTAGGTCTGCAGGGAGGGATCACCCAGTCCACACACCCCGCCGCCCTGGACATTAAGGATCCCAGCCAGGCCTTCCCTACAGCCCAGACCCCCATCCTCTGCCTGGCCCACATGCTGAGGCTGATTGACAGGGCACATGCCCACCCCAGGCTAATCCCCTCTGCCCCCTGAGGCAGGTGCAGCCTCCAGCTTAGGAAGGACGCCCTGTCCTTGAGCTGGAGTAGGTGAGGCCAGTGCTGGGAGTGGGCGCCAGGAGCTGGGCAGGGGCAGATGGCCTGCCGGGAAGCACGGGCCTGTCTCTGCTCTCCTGGCTTCTCCAGCCTCCTGGGAGATGCCTCAGGTTTGTCGAATCCAGGTCCTGGTGGCCTTGGGCCCACTCCTCACCTGCCAGCACCAGAGAGCCCAGGCCCAGGTTCCCACCCACCCTGCCCTGACCCCCCTCCACTTGGACCCAGTCCCCCTTCTGAGAAGGATACACGGTTGGATCTGCCCAGGCCCACCCTGGCCACTGTCCCTCTCCCCTGACAGCATACCTTCCTCAGGGCTGGGTAGGCTCTCACTCCCCTGTCCGGGACCCCTGCCTGGGCCAGTGTGATGGACATAGCACATGTGTGGGCAAGACCATTCTACAGACAGGAAACTGTGGCCTCTAGCTAGTCTCACCCCCCATATCCCCAGCCCATGTGGGCCCCGCCTATGTGGTTGGAGAGGTTTCTCAGGGAGTGGTTAAGGATGGGTGGAGGCCAGGCCCTGGAAGAGGAGATTCTGAACCTGGGCTCCTGGTGGTGGGGGGGGGTTGTCCAGAGAACTGGGCGGTGCCTCTACAGGGACAAGGTGGTGGGGGCTGGACAGAAGGGCCTCACTGTATCTCCCTCCAGGCCCATGTAATGCCCAGAGGTGAACTGTCCTGAGCAGCTGTGGTCCAGCCACTCGCCTGTGCACACAAGCCCCACACAGCACCGCAGCCATGGAGTCCAGAGGGAAGTCAGCCAGCAGCCCCAAGCCTGACACCAAGGTGGCCCAGGCCGGTGCTGAAGTCAGAGGCCCCCCGGCTGCAGATGGGAAAGCCCCCTCGGCAAAGCCTGGGAAGAAGGAGGCCCAAGTGGAGAAGCAGGAGCCCCCTGCGGCCCCCACCCCACCACCTGCCAAGAAGACTCCAGCCAAGGCAGATCCTGCTCTTCTCAACAACCATAGCAACCTGAAGCCGGCCCCCACGGCCCCCGCAGCCCCCAGCAACCCCAATGCATCCCCGGAGCCCAAGGGCCCTGGAGATGGGGCTGAGGAGGACGAGGCCCCCAATGGGGGGCCAGGGGGCCGAGGTCCCTGCCCCTTCGAGAACTTAACGCCCCTGCTGGTGGCTGGGGGGGTGGCTATGGCAGCTGCGGCCCTGATTCTCGGTGTGATCTTCCTGGCCCGGAAAAAATGATGGCTGGTACCCAGCTGGGGACCCAGCCAGTCCCTGTACAGACTAGGGAGTCTAGTGCATGCTGAATTCACACACAGCTATCTACCCACACATACACAAATAACATATATATAGACATGCCCCCATGTCCACACAGACGGAGAGATGGGCAGGCCCCTCCCAGCCTCCTGGGCAGACGGGGCAGAGGGCTCAGGGCCAAGGCATCTGAGGGCAGCGGAAGGGGTGGGCCCTGAATGTGGCCACCTACCTGTGGGCACGCTCACTGTGCCAGCCTGTCCCAAGGGGCCCCAGTGGTCCTGAGGGCTTCCTAGCAGCAGCTTCCTAACGAGCCCCCAGGGCAGGAGGGAGCCCCCAAGGCTGGCAGGGGTCGGGGATGGGACCTGACCTGGCCCAGCCCTGTGTGGGCCATTAAAGGGTGTCGCTGTCTCACTCTCCCCTCTTCTGCTCTTTGCTTGCAGCTGGAGGGAGGGGGCGGTGTCTGTCTGCGTGAGCCACGGCAGTGGGGCTGCCAAGAGGCAGGCGGTCCCATTGGCAGAGCTTCCACAACACCTCTGCCTGTCGCCTGCTCCCTAGCAGGGTAGGTAGAGAACCCAAAGACCAGTCTTTGGAGAGGCTCCCACAGTTCACCTTCTAGCTTGTGGCCGAGGGGAGCTCCTGAGCCTGGGGCCACCGCACCTCCTGCCCTGAGCCTCCTCCCCATCCTGTGGCAATTGTCCTGGAAGCAGCTGAGAGCCTGGCAGGGAGGGGGTGGAGTAGCGTCTGCCTAGGCCCCACACAGGCCCCTCCTGCCTCACCCAGCGTCTTTTGAGTCTAACAAGCGTATAAATGCAATAACACAGGTAGAGTAGAAGCGCTTGGTGGGTGACCGGCGCCCACACCCACTCCGCATTGTGCCTGCAGGGAGACAGTGCAGTGCGGCTCCTCCTTATCGCATCTGGTCCCAGCTTGGCCCAGGCTCTGGAGGGTGGCGGTTGGCACTGTGGGAACCCGAGGTGCCCTTGCCTGGCCCGCTGGCCACTGGAACCCTGGGCTGGAGTGGAGGCTGAGGCTACAATAAACTACTGTCTAAAGGCTGGGCTGGCGTCCTCACCTGCATGTGGCCGGGAGAGGCAGGGCCCCCTCCTGTCGGGGTGTGGGGGTCACATTTCCAGAGAAAGGTGCTTCTCCCTGGTCCTCCCAGTCACCTCCTTGGTCCTGGTGGGCTCTGTCCACAGCTCTTCCTGGGCCCTGCTGTCCCAGACAGGCACAGCCCGGCCTCCCTGCCCACCGTGACCCTAGATGGGCACCCAGGGGCTGCAGGGTACCCCCAGGCCCGGGCTGCTAGCAAGGGTGTGCGGTGGGGAAGGAGGATCTCGCTCCTCGGGCTGGGCTCTGGCCAGGGGAAGAGCAGCCCTTTCTCCACCCCTCTTTACAGAGAGTCCCCATCCTTGGAAGGAGGCTCAGAGGAGGCTGCGGGGGTGGGGGATTTTCTCCTCTCATCACCTCCCACCTACAGCTTCCTGAGCTCACTCTGGCCTGGTGTCCAACTGGCCAGGTCTCCCTGTGACCCCAGCTGTGGGTGGGGCTGTCGGGGCATGGGCTGGGGAGCAAGACCCAGCTGGGCCCCAGAAGCACTCCTGGGGGCTTTGTCACCCTGGGCCCCTGCCCCCCTCCTCCAGCCTTTGAGCTGGTCCTCCCTGCACCACCCTCCTAGAGCAGTACACCCTGTCAGTGCACCCACATGTCAGGCCCAGGTAAGTCCCAAGAGCTTCCAAAACAGGCCTGACACCCCACGTGGGCCCACTGTTCCTGCTGCCACAAGCCACTGGGCCTGAGGCTGACCACCCAGGAGGGGCACACAGTGCCCACCCCTCCAGTTTGCAGCCCACCCACCCCGCGCACAGGTGCCAGGAGACAGTCACTTGCCACACTCCTGCAGTCGGGTCCCCTTTCCCAGGCTCTTCATTCTGTGGCTTGTGCCTTAGAAACAAACCAACAAAAACACCCTTCTGACACTTTAGGGGATTTGGGGAGGGAGCAAAGGTCTGTGAGGCTGGGCTCTGTCGTTGACCATAGGAAGTCCGGTCAGGCCTTCGGACGCGGTGCTGTTACACCCACAAGGCCACCTGCTTTCATTTATTCATTCCCCACTGAGGGATGTGGAGGTTGTTTCCAACTTTTTGCAACTTTAGACCAAGTGGTAATGCAAGTCTTGTAACACGTTTTGTGCCCTGGGTCTCAGGTGTGTGTGCACACCTTTCTTTTTATTGTGGTAAAATATACAGAACAAGGAACGTACCATTTTATTTTAAACTTTTAAGTGCACAACTCAGTGGCATTAAGTACATTCACACTGTTGGACGACCATCACCTCCATCCATCTTCATTTTACAAAATGGAAACTGCCCCCAACTCCCGGTGCCCCTCCCCCAGTCCCTGGCACCTGCCCTCCTACTTCCTGTCTAGGAATCTGACTACTCTGGGGGCTTCATGTAAGGGGGTTCACCCAGGATATGTGCTTCTGTAACGGGCTCATTTCACTCAGCACAATGTCCTTCGGGTCCGTCTACCTTGTAGTGGGTGTCACAGTCCCTATTTGTTAAGGCTGAGTGACATTCCACTGCGTGGAGGGACCATGTTTTGTGCACCTGTTGCTCCAGCCATGGACCCTTGGCCGCTTCCACCTTTTCAACGCTGTGACTGCTGCTGCTGTGGCCGTAGGGGCATGTGGTGTTCACGACCTGCTTTAGCCCTCTCGGATACACGCCTGCAGTGGGATTGCTGGCCATGCAGTGTGCTGCCCGCGTCGTGCCCGGGGCTCGGCTCCGGGAGTATGGCTCCCTCGCGATGTCTGCATGGGTCGGCAGCCCCTCTCCCGGGTCTCATTTGCACTGATCTGATGCGCTCCTTTTCACGACGTTCTTGACCATGTGGGCTTCGCCTTTTGTGACTTTTCCTGTTGTGCCATTTGTCCATTTTTCTGTTGGATGGAATGGCTTCTTCTTGTTCATTTGTAGGTTTCTGTGTTTTGCACACTAACCCTTTGTAAATGCCATCACTTTGCAAATACCATCACTCCTGGGCTGGCTTGCCTCTCACTGTTTCCTGAGTGGGGACGTTCTACAATCTGAGTTTGTCACCTGTCACCATTGTTCCCTCTACCATGTAAGCTTTTGGGATCTTGGTTGGAAGGATACCCTCCCTGGTTCTAGTCTAAGGTGGTCAGCAGTTATTCACACTTAGGTCTTTAATCCTTCTGGACCTTAGGATTTGTGTGGGAGGCAAGCTGGAGACCTGATGTAATTTCTTCTCTGTCAGCAGTTCTGATGGCCTGGCATCAGGAAGTGGACCGTCTCCACCACACGGTGGTGCCACCTGGGTCTGCCTGTGCCCCCCACAAGGCCACATTGTGTCACCGACTCTCGTTTTGTGATATTATGTAATGATCTCCTGTTTCTTTATTCCTTTTTAATTCCTACTTGCTCAGCACCTCCTCCTGGGAATGTTAGAACCCGCGAGCTGAGGCCCTGGGCCCCAGGTGGGGTTCTGGTGCTCAGCCTGTTTCCTTGAGACCCCACACTTGAGTGATGTAGGTACACTTCCAAAATGAAAAACACTCCCAGGGACACTCAGGGCTGCTTTGAAGATCTTTGTCACAGGACTACTTTTAAGGGCGGAACAATATGTCAGATTTAAAGGGATTCAGGGTATAAAAAATGCGCGCTAATCCAAATTGGGCTGACAGGGACACCTGGAAAACAGGGGACTCAGATGGGCAGCGCCAGCTCCAGACACACTGTCTGAGGGAGGCCCTGCCCTGATCGGGGCCCCGCGTGGGCTCCCCAGAGACATCCACTCTCAGCCTCTGCATTCTCAGCAACTGCAGCAGCGTCATGGGTCCCACACCCCCATGTCATATGTCACAGGTGGGCCCCGTAGGGCATATGCATCACGTACAAGGGTGCAGAGGTGTTGTGTGTGGTCCCCTTTCTGTTTTCCTCTCTAGTACCCTTCCTTCCCCCAGAGTGTGTAACTCTTCTTGGAGACCCCCACCATGAATACATCATGGTATGTCTTGGGGGGGAGGGCTGGCCAATGCCTCGGGAATCTCTCTTCTTCCCTCCAGAATCTCTCTTCTTCCATTAGGGCAGAGGTGGTGGGTCACTCATTGCTCGGGACCCTCACCTCACCCCAGCTGCTGGGGCCGGGACTCTCTGACTCCTAGCTCTTCAGCTGCCCTCAGCTCCAGCTCCCCAACCTCATACCTGGTCCCAGGGCTGGGCAGGCAGAGGTGTGTCTGGACATCTCCGTCTGGTGTCCTTGACCCAGGTGGAGCCGGTACTGGCTGTCAGATGGTTGCTGAGCAGAGGGGTCATGCTGCCTGCCACCTGCCGGCCCCAGTGACAGAACTTGTCCCAGCAAGAGGGAAGCTTATGCCTTGTGGCGTTGCAGAGAGCACTGAAGTGACATCCCTGGGACCTACCCCTGGCACCCACCCATGGCACATGGAAACAAAGGCTGGGGGTAGGTTGGCAGTCGGCCCCCAGCACCTCCCAGCCTGCAGGTGTGTTTGAGACGAGCCTCGTTTAGCCCTCCCCTGGACCCCCCCCAGGCTCCCAGTGTTCCTTGTCCAGATGTCCTGGGCATTGGGATGGCCCAGCCTCCCTGTCACATTACCCCACGCCAGGCCACAAATGCTACTGTCTGCCCACCTGCTGACATCTTCCAGCCAGGCCCTGCCAGCCTAGAGGTGCGGGGGGAAGACAGTGGAACCAGCTGCTCCTGTTCACTCACCAAGCCTGCCAATGCCCGACTGGGGGTGAAGGGACCCTGTGCTCCTAGCCTGCTGCCCTGGCCTCAGAAGTCCCGTGCTTTAGGGGCTGCCACTTGCCCCCAACTCCCCAGCTCAGGTATGCATCATTCACAGGTTTGGATCTAAGAGGTCAGACAATTAAGTTTGCGAACCCATCCTAGAAAAAGTGCTGCATACCTCATTGCTGAAAATCACTACCCCCACCTTTGAAGGACTCCCCTTGGGAAGCTATGTATTGACGCCAGCGCCTAGTCCACGCTTCAAAGCAATTTTGGAACTCTTTTTCTGGAATGGCCATCAGAGCTGTCGTCATATTACCTTTGATGTCCTGAATGTCATCCAAATGTCTTCAATATTTCCTTTCTCTTTGGGTAAAGAAAGAAGTCATTGGGGGCCAGATCAGGTGAGTAGGGAGGGTGTTCCAATACAGTTATTTATTTACTGGCTAAAAACTCCCTCACAGACAGTGCCATGTGAGCTGGTGCATTGTCGTGATGCAAGAGCCATGAATTGTTGGCAAAAAGGTCAGGTCGTTTCATCTAACTTTTTCATGCAGCCTTTTCAGCGCTTCCAAATAGTAAACTTGGTTAACTGTTTGTCCAGTTGGTACAAATTCATAATGAATAATCCCTCTGATACCAAAAAATGATTAGCAATATCAGTGCAACAAGTTCGCAAACTTAATTGTCAGACGTCGTAAGTTGAAACCTCACCCTGTTCAGCCTCATCCAAAGGAGAGCCTGGCACCACGTAGGCTGCCCACACCTTACACGAGAGAGAACCCCAACCCCCAGCCTCCATATCAGAGGTCCACCCGGTGGTCAGGAGGAAATACCAGGGAGAACTCAGGACAGCCCTATGTGTGGGGGTGTCCTCAGAAAGGAAGGACTGAGCAGATGGTGCCTCTGGTGCCCATGGGCTTTGAGGTACAGTTAGGAGTTTGACAGGCAGACAGCAGTTCCAGCATTTCAGAAGAAGGAGTAGCAAGTGCAGAGGAGCCCAGGGAAAGGCCCAGGCGTACTCCAAAAAGGAGAGCATTGCCAGGGAAGGGAGCAGGGATGACCGGGAGACTGGAGGTCCAGCGGCACAGGCCAGCCCCACAGGGCAGAATATCCCCTAGAAATGGCCCCCGCTTGCCCATCCTTGGCCTCCAGCATGAGAAACTCCCAGAGACAGAAATCAAACAACGAAACCTCTTCATTGGTGCATGACACCACGCCCTGCGACCCCTCTCACACCTGTGGCAGGTCCCTAAACAAAGGCAACTGGCAGGTTCAAAGCTTCCCTACACCTCCCTGTGCCCGCAGCCCCCCTCACCTGCCCCACCTGGGCACTCACTATCGGGTGGTGAGGTGTCTGAACAACATGCAGAAGATGCCCTAACTCCACGCCTGGGTAAGTTGTGTATGCCCCACTCAGGACCTCAGGTATGGTGCTCACTGTGCAAGGGCCTTGGATGGGCAGGGGGCACCCCACATGGGCCCTGGGGAGAGAGGCCCTTCCCCCCTCAGGCCTGATCCTTCCCAGGAGGCAGTCACCCAGGCCTGGGACGCTAGCTGCAGGCCTATTGGGTCCCCAGAGGCCCTCCTTTGCTTTACCAAGAGGAGGCATTCCCTGCCAGTCAAACCTCTGCAGCCCGATCACGCCCAGGTGTGCCTATCAGCTGCAGGTGTCGGCCCTAACGCAGGGTCTGAGGAGCATTGCTCCTCACCTGTTGGGGGTGTGGGTGTGAGGGTCAAGGGGCAGACATGGCGGCAGGACTGCGGGTGCACAGGGCTGGGGGCTGCTGCCCAGCAATGCAGCAAGAGACAACCCCAGCCAGGGGGTGGGGTCCAATCAGCATGGCAGGAACTCAGGGGCTTCTTGTCCATTCTCTCTCCACCGTGCCCTGGGGCAGGCGTGGAGAGGCAGGACACCACCAGACCCACTGTGAGCCTTCTAGTTAGCGAGGCCCCCGCCACCACACCTGTGCAGGCGCCCACCCCGTCTCCAAATGCCAAATGGGATGCACCCTCACAGGCTTGCCCACACTGGGAGCCAGTGAGACACCCAATCGTGCCCATCTGGACCAGGGCCATGTGCACACATGACACATGGACCCAGGAAGATGCCCGCACAGGAGCCCTGAGCAGTTGTCTGCTCTCCCGCTCAGGCACATGAGCTCACTCAGCAGGTGTCCTGTGAGGCCCTGTCATGCAGGGCGTCATGCGGGGTCTCAGCTCCTGCTCCCCACATAACACAGGACATGGTGAGGCCAAAAAGAACACCTACAGAGCCACAAATAGGACAGTCAGACCACTATAGTCTCGCTGGCGGCTGGGTTGGAAACATGGGAAGCAGGATCCACACGAGCTGCAACCTGCCGCCCGCTTCTCTGCCAACCAACCTCACTTGCTAGCTGCAATCCGCCATGCAAACTGCAATCCGCGCTTGCTAGCCCAGCCACCACCTTCTTGCTAGCCTCCATTTTCTGCCAGCGTAGCCACGGCAGTTATATTAGTGCCCAATGGCTCACTGGTTACAGCTGACAGCCAACTAGCCACAGCTGATGGCCATCTAATCAGTTGATGGCCATTTACTCCCTGAGCCAGCACCTTTCCAAGTGAGGGCGAGAGCCTGGAAACTGCACTCTTGGCTCTGTCCCCACAGGCCCCAAGTGCACACGACAATGCATACCGCCTGTGAGCACAGGTGCACACACACACACTAGCCTCGCTTGATGCAGTGTCACTGCCAGGCTGGCTTCCTCCCCCATCCTTTTCCCTAGAGACAGAGGACTTAATGAGTCTCCGTGTGTGAGGAGCCATGCTCCTGGAGGACGTGCACCTGTGGCTCAGCCAGCTCTGGGGCATTAGGGACGCTCTGGTGGCGCAGGGGGGCTGGGCCAGCAGGGGTGCCTCTTCTAGATCTGACACCCTTGGACGTGCATGGGGCAGAGCGAGTCCCTCCCCAGGCCTAGAAAGCTATCCATGTGGCTATGCCCAGCCTGTGTTCTGACCTCAGGCCGTGGGTCTCCATCCAAACTCCCCACCCACCCAACACGGACACCAGGTTCCCACCTGTCCCCTGTCCCAACACCTTGCCAGTACCAGGAGGCCCCAGCTCCAGCTTCACTCTGGAGGGAGGGCCCTGCAGTGGGGGAGGGCAGAGAGCTCCTGCCTCCCGACCTGGGCCCGAGGGCCAGGCAGAGGGCAGAACCTCTGTTGTGGAGGCAGGCTGTGCCCCAGGATGCCTCAGCCTAGACACGCCACTCCGGCAGTCCCCACCCATGACAAAGGTTTCCCTATTCAGAGCAGAAGCTGGCAGGACCTCCAGGGAACCCTGCTAAAGTTAAAGAAGGGCCTGAATACCAGCAGCAAGGGGCAGCGCCCATTGCCCGCCCATTGCCCGAGAAGGACGAGGGGAGTTAGGCAGTGCTCCTGACAGCGTCCTGGGGCCGGACAGGGTTCTGCTCAGGGCTGCTGACGCTTCCGGTCCCGAAAGACCCTCGGGGCTCCGTCCCGCGGCGCTGCGGCCAAGCTCAGAGCCCTCCGGAGGCCCTGCGGGGGGGGTCACGATGCTGACGGTGTTGGGTGACGGAGCCCAGAGACACAACGTCGCTGTGCTGCCTGCGACCCCGACAGCGCAGAGAGGGAGGGGGCGGAAGCAGGCGGGTGCGAGGACAGCGCATGCGCGCCGCGCCGCCCGCCCCGGGTCCCGCCCCCAGGCCGCCGCGGCGTGGGACCCGCGTTTTCCCGGCCCTGCAGCCACGCTCGCTCCGCGCACGCGCAGGCCGCGACGGCTGCGGCAGGACCCATGGCGTCCGAGCGGCTCCCGAGCCGGCCCGCCTGCCTCCTCGTGGCCAGCGGCGCCGCGGAGGGTGAGGCTCGCGCCGTGGGGGTACCGTGGGCCCCGGGGGGCCGCGCAGGGGGCGGGGGGCCCGCCCACCCGGGGCAGTTCAGCCACACTTTGAGCGCCTCGTTTGGGGTACAGCGGGGAGGTGACCCTGGTCTGCAGGGCTGGGGCGCCGGGGCCCGGCTTTCTGTTCGAGGAGACGGGACCTGGGGTGGCGGCCTGCAGGCGCCGCTGCAGATGGTCCCCTGGGGGCGTGGAGAAGGTGGCCTTCCAGCGCCGTGTCCCACGGGCCGCTGCCGTCAGGGACAGGCGAGGCCAGGGTGTGGTGAGGGGCAGTGGGTGTTCTGGGGAGGTTGGGGGGCCCTGGCAGGCCTGGGGGTCACACAGCCATGGCCTGGGGAGCACGCGCCTTTCTGAACCCGAGCCGGTGTCCTTCAGTGCCCACCCCTCTGCCCGCTGGCCTGCCGCACACGCAGGAGGACGCGGGGGAGGAGAAGGCGTTGTTCCAGGGGGTCGGCAGATGTGCGGGGCAGAGCGTCCCTCGGCCCTGCCACGGGGTGAAGGTACCGGAGAGGCTGGCGGGGCCCAAGCAGACTGCCGTTGCCAGCACCCACTCTCTTGCTGAGGGTGGCAGGAATGAGCTGATAAGGGCGCCCGGTGCTGTTCTGAGCACTTCCGGGGTCCTCACCCTGTGAGGCTGGCGTGATGAGACCAAGGTCGCATCGCAGGCAGGTGAAGGACCATGGTTGGGACCTGGGGGCTGGCTGTGGAGCCTGGTGTCCTTCTCAACTTCTGTAGCTTCTCTAGTGGGCAAGGGAGGGGGGACAGCGGGTCATGGTGTGCTGAGCCCCCGGAGCCCTGAGTGGTGTGTGCCCGAATGAGGGCAGGAGGAGCTGGGATCCTGCCCCCACCCTCACAGGCAGTTCAAGGGTGGGAGGAGACATCGAGAGTGGGGTTCAGTCCTGCAAGGACAGGTTGGGGTCACCTCTGTAGGGGGCTGGTTGGAGCAGGGTAAGGGGTTGCAGTCGCATTGCTTGGCTGTGCCACGGGGAGGGGCTGCTGAGGGCATGGGGTGGGGGCACAGTTCTGAAAAGACCACTAGGCTGTGAACAGGGCCCTCCAATCCCTCAGGGGCCCTGCAGTGAAATAGGTGGAGGTGGGAGGGTTTGAAGAACTTGGGGGGGGAGGCAGAACGTGGGAAAGTTGAGAGGGATGATTTTGAGAGACTGTTTTTGCTCAACATATGGACTCTTAACAATGAACACAAATTAATTTATAAGAATGAATAAACTTGAAGAGGAGATTTAGGGATTGGGTCCCAGGATTAAAATAAAGGTGGAAGGACACAGATCAAGCCCCTTCAGAAATAGATGCCTCTGGTGGGGTTGCAACCCCCAGTATCAGGAGCCCTCCTTGTGGGCAGGAAGGGGCTGGGAGGCTGGGATGGGGGCAGGAAGCAGGAGCCCTTGTGAGGAAAGGGCTGAGATACTGTCCCCGCCCAGGCCCATAGGACACTAGCCATAGCCCCACAGACAGGGCTTTGCTCCCTGCCACCTTCCCTGTCTGAACACAGTGGGAGTGGGGGCTCAGTCACCCGCTCCGTGGCCTAACTAGAAAACTGCACACTTGGGTCTGCCTCCTGGAAAGACCTCTAGTGGCCAGGCTGGGGACAGAGCCCACTGTCACAGGGGGGAGTATGGGAGATGAGGGGCTGGGGCCCTGGGGTGAGGTGGGGGAGGGGCTGCTGGGATCAGGAGGACCCCTGGGCTGTCACCCTGCACTCATCCGGGACGTGTCCTCTTTGCAGGTGTGTCAGCCCCGTCCTTCCTCCACTGCTTCACGCTGGCCAGCTCTGCCTTCAACCTGCAGGTGGTCACCCCTGGGGTAAGTCCAGCCACCCCGTCCCCGCCCTCTCTCTCTGGGGATGAGGCCAGGACAGTGCTGTTACTCCTGGGAGAGGTGCAAGCCCACGGCTGCTGTGACCCCGAGGAGCTGGCTTGGGCTGAGGGGCCAGGACCCCGGTGGCATCGTCAAGCTCTGTCCCCACCTGTGGCAAGGGAGACCTTGTCATTGCAGGTCGGTGTCTGCACATGAGAGCAGGAGGGTTTGCGACCCTCTGATGGCATGGGACCCTGGGGGTCACAGCAGGGATGTGATATGTTTGTAACTTTGCACATTTCCAGGTGGGTGGGACAGTTGCTTCTGCATTATAGGCGGGATAATGAGGACCAGTGAGGGGCAGGTGGGGTCGGGATGGAGCTTGGGGTGTGTTGAGACTCAGTGAGGAAGCTGGGCTGTTGGGTACCTTTTGTCCTCGAGGGCCTGCCCTCAGTGCCCAGCCCTCATCACAGCTCTGAGCATCCCTGTGAGCCAGCAGGGGGTTCTGGGCTGACCTTGGGCCTCCCCGTCCCACAGGGGAAGGCCATGGACTTCGTGGACGTGGACGAGAGCAATGCACGCTGGGTGCAGGACTTCCGCCTCAAGGCCTACGCGAGCCCTGCCAAGCTCGAGTCCATTGACGGTGAGGGCCCGAGACCTTGGCGGCCGGAGCGCATGGGGCTCCAGGGGCCTGTGGCCCCACAGCTCGCATGCTCTGCTCCTGGGCCCCCTGGGGCGTGCTGTCAAGCGCTGTGATTGTCCAGAGCCTCCTGCGGTCTTGTGTCCTAGGGCGGGAGCGTCTGAGCTCCATCTGGGGGGAGAGGTAGTGGGCACATGGGGACACAATCGGAAATGGTGCAGGGACTTTGGGAGCCTTGGCTGTTGTAGGGACAGGGACAGGGTGGCTTCTGGCCGGTGGAAGCAGAGAGGAGCTGGCTGGTCCTCATGGAGCCTCTGGTCCTGGCCGGCGACCTTGCTCTGCTTGACCGGCCTGTGGTCTCCCCCAGGTGCCCGGTACCACGCCCTCCTGATCCCCAGCTGTCCCGGGGCCCTGGCCGACCTGGCCAGCAGTGGGTCTCTGGCCCGCATCCTGCAGCACTTCCGCTCCGAGAGCAGTAGGTGACCCCTGGGACTGGGGCGTGGGGGTTCCACCAGTAGGGGGCGGGGGGGGGAAGGTGGGAAGATCCCTGTGTGGAGGGTGGCAGCCATGGAGTGCAGGCTTCTGGTCTTGGACCCAGAAACACAGATCACCTCAGATATAAAGAGCCTCGGTGACGCTGACCGGTGGGTGGACAAATTTATTCAGCCATCTCTCCTCTCTCCCTCCATTTCTCACACACACGAGGGTGGGGCACCCCCTTCCCCCAGACTTCGTGCCCTTTGGCACTGCCCCTGTGGGCCTTCTGCCTGGCCCTCGGGCTGGTGGCTGTGTGTCCTGGGCCCCTCTGAAGTGGGTGGGCAGGATGCTGGCTTTGTTCCCGGTGGGAGAGCACAGCATGCAGGCTTGGGGTTTGAGGCCAGCAGGCGCAGTGGAGACCAGGCCGACCGCCCCACTCGGTTGGGTTGTGATGAGCACGTCTCCTGGGCGGGGGTGCGACACTCATTGGGGACCAGCACACAAACCCGGGCTCCACACAGTGTCCTTTGTCGGTGAGAAGGGGGCCTCCTGTCCCCAGCACTGCTGGAACAGACAGTTACTGTTCCCGGCCACCTTAGCTGTGGGAACGCACTTGTGCCAGGCAGCCTTCTGGGGCAAAGGCTCAGAGCCAGGGCGAGCGCTTGGCAGGGTGGACCCAGTGCCTCCAGAGGCCCGGAGGGCCGGGCACCCCTCCCACTGCAGTCGGGAGGGGGAAGCTTCCAGGTGGGCTGCCGCTCGGTGCAGCGGAGCTGGTTGGGCCGTGAGGCGGGCCAACAGGCGAGTCCAGGCCTGGGCTGTCCAGGCCGTGCTGAGGGGCAGTGGGGGCCGTGGGTGTGGAGTGCTGCTGGGTTGGCAGACGGACCTACAGCACCCTCGTGACTCCTCCTCGTACCAGCTTTCCGGCCACAAGAATTTGAGATTTGAGCTGGAAACAGCCTGTCCTGAAGTGGCTGCCCACGTGGGGTTTCCGGGAGGTGGGCAGCGCCTCCATGGGCTCTGGGGGGTGGCCAGAGCCTCAGGCCCCGCCTTGCCTGCTGCTTTCAGAGCCCATCTGTGCGGTTGGCCATGGCGTCGCCGCCCTCTGCTCTGCCACCAATGAGGACGGGTCCTGGGTGTTCCAAGGCTACAGCGTGACCGGGGTGAGTGCAGCTCAGGGGTCGCAGGCAGTAGTTGGGTTTCAAAGCATAGGGATGGGCTGGGACCCTTGGGGGGCCCACGGTCTCCTCTGGCACTGGTGGCAGTCACTTGCCCAGATGGGAATTGAGAAATTTGGCACCAGGTTGGCAGTTATCTGTGCTGTGTGTTGTCCCCTCCTTGAGGGCCTTCCCTGCTGGGAGTCCCTGAAGGCCGCCATACAGGCTGTGGGTGAGAATGGACCCTACACCTCACCCCCCATGCTCCCCACAGCCCAGGTTTGCTGAGCTGGCTGTGTGTGTGGGGAGGGAATACGGCTGGAGGGGAGCAGAGGGGAGCGGGGGTTGGATCCAGCCCTTGCTTTTGTGCCTGTCCAGGAGGTAGGCCTGCCATGTGGGCGGAGGGCCTGGTAGGTGGGGCCCAGGACTGAGCCTGGACCTGTTCAGCTCTCAGAGGCTGGGAAGGGGCACCTGGCACAGAGGAGACCCGAGTGAAGTTCCTAGGGCAGATGTAGGAGGCAGGCTCTGTGGGAGGCCTGAGGCCTGGCTGCCCAAGGCTGGCCCCTGGTCCAGGTTCAGGAGAGGACAGGAGGATGAGCAGGAGCCATGACCCCCAGCCCCTCCTCCCGTGGCTCTGTGCCCTCCCACTCACTGAGGGGTTCATTCTGGCCACCCTTGTGCCTCCGGAAGGCCTGCAGTGGGAGGTCCCTGCCATTGTCCCCTCCCACCTTAGCAGCCCCTGCGCTCCGAGCAGTGACACACACACCCACCCCACATGGAGGGCATGGCCCCTGGCCATGGTTTGGAGCCACCTGCCCGAGGCACGTGCCCCTCCCTCCACAGCCCTCCGTGTACGAGCTCGTCCGGGCACCTGGCTTTGCCCGCCTGTCCCTTATCGTGGAGGACTTCGTGAAGGATGCTGGCGCCACCTTTAGTGGTGAGCTGGGCGGGGGTGACACTGGCCAGGCCAGCCTTCCGGAGCACAGCGTCCGGCACACCTCGGTCACTGGCCCTCAGAGGGTGGGTGGGGGTGGGTGGGGGCGGCGCCCGGCCTGTGGCAGTGCTGCTGCAGCCTGCGCCTTCCGGCCCTCGGCCCCCCTGCAGCCAGTGAGCCGGATGCCATGCATGTCGTGCTGGACCGCCACCTCGTCACAGGCCAGAACGCCAGCTCCACCGTCCCGGCCGTACACAGCCTGCTCTTCCTCTGTGGCAGCCGGTGAGGCCAGGATGGGACCAGGGTGGGCTGCTGGGGCCGGACTGGTGGGCAGCCCCTCGGCTGGCCATGTCCGTCTGTCCGTTCCATGTAATGGGTGGGTGCTGATGTTTGTCCTACAGGAAGTGAGGCAGTCCCTGCTGAGCCCGCCTACCTGTCAGTGGCCACGTTGCTTCCAGATGGCCCAGCTGTCCCCAGAGGCAGCCGGAATCCTCAGGCCTCCAGGCACCCTGCCTCCATGACAGCCCAAGAATGACTCACATACCCTGACCAGGCCGGTGGAATTGTGTCGGCTCTGGGGACCCGAGAGCCTTCAGGTGCACTGGCTGTGGGGAAGGCTCAGGGACCCCATGGAGAGCCGGCACACAGTGAGTGGGCTGTGGGCATTCCGGGGGTCTCAGTCCCTCTGGTCTCCTTCTCTGCCTGTCCCCGTGTACCCAGGTGGGGGGTGCTGAGCCTCCCTGAGAGCAAGGATGACCGTGATGGGTGGGTGGGCAGGGATGGGCGGAGGCACCGGAGTTTGTTTCTTGTAGTACAAGTTGTGTCCAGGCTTATCCACTGCCCCTTCCCTTTGAGCGCTGCTCGACTGTGTGGGGAGGGGCCAGCTGCCTGGAGCTTGCTCAGCACTTTGGACTGAGGTCAAAGGTGAAGGGGAATCTTCTGGCCCCCACAGTTCCCAGCCCCCAGACCCGCCCGGATTTCAAACCCTTGGCTTGTGCATGGTGACCCCATGTAAGGCCGGCTCGGACCTCAGTGGACGGGGCAGTGGCGCTGCACCCTCTACATGGAGACCCCAGGGGCTGGCACAGCCCTGCGCATTCCCAGCCTGTTGGGAGCTGCTGTGCGGTTTCAGGGTGAAGATAAGCAGGGGCTCCACTTGGAAGGTGGCCTCACATGTGGTCCCCCATATCTGCAGGAATGGCAGGCAGGCCTCACCCTCAGGCCCTGGACAGGCCTTTGCTGGGCGTGCCAGGCAGCTGTCCGGCTCCCTCCCAGTGCAGCCTGATCACCCTCGGGCATCCCCAGGTGCCTGGCTGGGCTGTGGCCTTCAGGCGGGGCCCCTGTATGTCCCCTACCTTCTCCCATCCCCCAGTACCTGGCCTTGAGGGATCTGTTGCTTCTGGCCCCACTAGACCGAGCTCACGCTCTGGACACTCCTGGTGGGCGCCTGACAGCCCTGCTGTCCGCCGTGCACACAGCAGCCTGGCCCAGCCTGCTGGCCCATGTCTGCGGGTACCACGCCTGGACCCAGGCGCAAGGCAGGCTCTGCTGGACTGCACAGCCTGGGCCCTGGGTGGCCGCTATTCCAAGGTGATCTATCTCCCTGGCAGCTCAGTCCTGAGTCCCCAAGGTCCAGGGCATGGCCAGGGGTGGGGGGCCGCCAAGAGGCTGGGAGGAGCACATGAAAATGCCAGCAGGCGGGTGGGTTTGGGGCCTGGTTTCCCTGCCTGTGCTGCCGGATTTCCCCACACACCCAGGATGTTTACTACAGACCCCTACATGCACCCAAGAGAAATAAACACCGCCCCCAGGGGCGGTGTAGGTACATCCATCGCAGTGCTATTCTCAGTAGTGACGACACAAATTGTGGCTTGTAAATGGGGTCTGTTAACAGGCCCATAGGGATGGTTATTGCACCCTAAAGTGAAATTGTGACACGCTACAACATGGGTGAACCTTGAAAACATGCTGAGTGGAAGAAGCCAGACAGAAAGTGCCGTGTGTGTGCTTCCACTTATATGAATGCCCAGGAAATGCAAAGTGGGCAAGTTTGGGGGGCACACAGACTCCCAAGGGCTGGGAGGGACCCATAGAGGTTGGGGTGGGTGGTGGCCACTCCAGGAGCACCAACCCCCAGCCCTGCTATGATGGCCGCAGATGGGGACTGTCCATGCCTAGCGTCTCTGGAAAGCTTGGAACAGGAGCCCAGACTTGGGCTCCCTGGGAGGGAAGAAGGGGCTGCCCCAGGTGGGGCAGGGCACAAGGCTCACCCAGGACTGTCTCAACGGGTCTGTCCCCAACATCTACCTCCACCCACATGGAGTGGCCAGTCTGGTCCCTGTACATTCTCACCCAGCCCTCACCTCTGCCTTGCTGTTCCAGGAATAGGCTGGTCACGGGAGGGAGGGGCTATCCCATCCCCACTAAGCCCAGCCCAGTGGCATGCAAATCTGAACAAAGTCCAAATGGGGCTCTAAAAGCTGTCTAAGCTGTGCCACACCCCTTGCTTCAGTGCATCCAGACAACCTGGTTTTGAAGCTGGGCCACTGTACATCATGCTGTCCCCACGAGGTGGCACCATCAACCCTCATGGGAACCTGGTATCCTGGCCAGTGCTTCAGGCCAGGGCAGCTGGACAGGAGGCAGGAGGGGCCGGGGGCCATCGGGATCACCCCTGCACTGAGGAGCTACTTGGGTGGGTCCCCACCCAGCAGCACCAAGGCAAGGGGCTGTAACTGCCTCTGTCACCATGTTGGGGTCCTTGACCCAGCCCCGTCTCAGCTGGGCCCAGGTTGCAGCCACCTGCTAGGGCAGTTGGTGCTAAGGGGGGGACAAAGTAGTGGAATGAAGCATAGCACAGAAAAAGTGGCTGCTTTAATGCATTAGGCAGTTTGACATAAAATCAGAAATCTGTGATCCATCCCTGCTCCAATTGGTAAAAAATGCAAGATTCATCACCAGGCATTGCGATCAGACCCAAGGACATCACCAGGCATTGCAGTCAGACCCAAGGTCGTGGCTGGCACTGATCTGTGTCCAGCCTTAGGCACTGAGCTAGTTGCCATTCTCTGCGCTGAACATTCGTTCCTAGAAACAGTAGGAGATGCCAGGAAACCCATCAGGCACGACAGAGGAGGCAGCCTCCACTGGGCGCTGGCCTCTAGAATCCCAGGGGGGTGGCAGGGTCCCCACTGACCAGCTGCCAGGGGAGCTGAGTGGCTGAGGGTTCCCACAGGAAGTCCCCGCTGCCTGCCTTGCGCCCTGGGGCACTCACCGCCAGCACACGCTCCAGCTTCACAGCGTCCGCAGCAAATTTGCGGATGCCATCTGAGAGCTTCTCCACGGCCATCTGGTCCTCGTTGTGCAGCCAGCGGAAGGCCTTCTCGTCCAGGTGGATCTTCTCCAGGTCACTGGCCTGGGCTGGAGAAGAACATGCAATGGGCCTTCGTCACCCAACCCCCCTGTTCTGGCCCCCCCGGCTCCCAGGCACGTGGGACGTGAGCCTGCTGGCCCAGGGCCAGGGCCAGGGCCTCACCTGCCTTGGCCGAGAGTGCGGGCGCCAGCTTGCTGCTGTCCCGGAGCAGCTCCCCCAGCAGCTTGGGGGAGATGGTGAGGAAGTCGCAGCCCGCCAGCGCCTTGATCTCACCCGTGTTGCGGAAAGAGGCGCCCATGACAATGGTCTTGTAGCCGAACTTCTTGTAGTAGTTGTAGATCTTGGTGACACTCTTCACACCTGCAGGGGACACCCAGGCAGCCTGACTGCTGAGTGCTCGGTGCCTGCCCCCCGCTGCGCCCACCCCATCCATCCCACAAGGGCAACTCACCTGGGTCCTCCAGGGGCTCGTAGGACTTCTGGCCTGTGTTGGCCACGTGCCAGTCCAGGATGCGCCCCACAAACGGGGAGATGAGTGTCACGCCCGCCTCGGCGCAGGCCACAGCCTGGGCGAAGGAGAAGAGCAGCGTCATGTTGCAGTGGATGCCATGCTGCTCCTCCAGCTCCCTGGGGGGAAGAAGGGGCCAGGTGGCATCAGTGTCTCCACCCAGTGCATCTGGGAGCAGAGGTGCTCATGACTCAGCAGACACCTTGAGCGAGTCTGGGACACGCACCACAGTTCTCTCTGGCAAGGGGCTTACGGGCGGCGGGAACTGTCTTCCTCAAACCCACATTTCCAAATCGGGACAAAGGCAGAAGAGGTCCCAGGAGCATAGTGCCTGTCCCTGGCTGACAGACACCTGCAGCAGTACCAGGCATCCTGGTCGCTCACGTCACCACAGGACTCCCTGGGGCAGACACCACAGAGGTGCTCTCACCACTGTCCTATCCAGCACCCTTGCCCCCTGCCCACTCTTGCCCTTCCCGGGCCACCATGAGGTCACCGAGACATTGTGGGGTTGAGCCCCCAGGACAGGCCACGGGCCACGCTCTGCCATGTGACGAGTGTGGGCTATGACAGCTGAGCTTCTGCTGGGGCCTCTCTGGCCACCAATTGCCACCACCCCAGGGGACAGTGGCCACGCAGGGGTGTTGAAGACGTGCAGTAGTGACAGACACCCAGTGACCATGACCCAGCAGCTCCACTGCTAGGTGTGTACACACAAGAAATGGGACACACAGCCACACCCAAACTTGTGCACGCACGTGCATGGCAGCGTGATCCGTGAGCCTGAGGCAGGAACAACCGTGTGTCCATGCAAGGACACTAAACACGCTGTCACACGCAGTGGAGTCTCCACCTTAAAGGACTGCAGCCCTGACCACCACAGCCCGGTGAGCCCAAAATCACGCCACGGGAGGAAGCCAGACACAGGCCGCGTGCATAAGACTGCATTTACACAGAACGGGCAGAGCAGGCGAGCAGTGGGCGGGTGTGTGCAGCACATGACCACAGGGACAGACGTGATGCATCCCCCGCACACAGCTGCTCCGGTGCGGCTGCCAGTGACACCAGCAGTCTGGCTCGGATCCTCGCATCACTCCCACACGGGGCACATGCTCAGCATGAAACGGTGTATAATTGGACATGAGCGTACCCGATGAGGACGGCTGCCGGCACAGCTGGGCGGTGTCACAGGCCTCCGTTCCCCAGGCGGGTGCCAGCAGGACCTGGTCCTGCATACAGCTGGCTCCTCAGCTGGGCCCGGAGCTGCAGGCCCCAACCCCTGGACTCGGGGATACTCACTTTCCAGCCTGAATTCCCTCCCAGGTGGACGACAGCTTTATCAGAATCCGGTCCTTGCTAATGCCGGAGTCCTTGTAGAGCTCGATGAGGCGCCTGGCTCGGGCCACCATGGCGTCCTTGTCAAATGAGAGCCTGCGAGAACGAGGGGCCTGCGGTGAGGGTGGCCTCACCTCAGGACGTCCACCAAGGACGTCACAGGCCAGCAGCCTGAGCCCTCACTCGGGAGCAACTTACAGCCCCATCTCACGACTGTGCCCCAGGGATTTACCCAGAAACTCGGGCTGTGGACGAGCTGCTGAACAGGGAGCGTTTGGATGCCTGGACACGGCGGACGGACAAATGCTCCTGCCCACCCCGTTGCCCGCACCCTCACCTTGCGTCGACTTCCGTGGATACACGGCCCGGGATCTTCTTCAGTATTTCTGCTCCAAACAACACAAAAAGTTTATCGATGGCATTTTGAATCTGCTCCTCTTGTGACCTGAAATTCCAGGGAAAAAATAGATTAGTGACTTGTTAGGTTTAAGTGGACAGAATTCTATAAAATACATTCTGTTACTCGTTTGAGAAATTCCTTCCGGTCCATCTTTTCTCTTAAAAATGTTTTTATCGTGGCAAAACACACATAGACAAAATGTTCCATCCTACTCATCTGCAAGCACACAGCTCTGTGGCACTAAGCAGTCCCACTGTGCAGCCGTCACCTCCATCCACCGCAGGGACTTGCATCCCCCCAGACTGAACCCCATCGTGCACATGATCTTGGCAACGTCTTTGGAGCTGCCTGGGGAGACGAGTGAGGTGAGGTGCTGTCCCCAGACAGACACTATCTGAGGGTCTCCATTGGCCCACTGCACACAGAAAGCTCTCCGGCCCGCGTGTCATTGTTAGAACTGCCAGGCAGCTGGAGGAGGCAGGAGGCCTGAGAGCAGCACCTCGTCACCACTTCCAGGAGCACTGAGGCGGGACCAACCCGTGGGCGAGTGGGGAGAGCAGCCCCCACACAGCTGTATGCAGCTGGGGTGTACCAACGGGCCCCCGGGGAGCTCCGCCCAGGGCCACTGTCCCTGTAGGCCCCGCTTGCAGCTGTGCGTCATCACCCTGATGAAAATTTAAAATGACGTCAGGAAAAGGCAAATCTTTGCAGACCACTGCCCGGTGTGGTTTCCTGGAGTGGGGAGCAGGGAACCTTCTAGGATAACTGTGGAGAGGGCTGCACCACTGTGAATTCATCAGAACTAACTGGTCTGGGCACTCCGTGAATTTTACTCCAATAAAGCTGTTGTTAATAAAAGGTACCAAATGATAGAACGCGGGTCAGTGGCTGCCAGAGCCGGGGAGACGGACTACAGAAGGGGAGGGACTTTTGGGGTGCTGCAGACATTCTACATCTTGACGAGGGTGGTGTTTACAGGGTGCACCATTCCTGCAAACAAGCATCACTGAACTGCACACTTACAATGGGTACATTTCACTACGTGTAAGTAACACTTCAGTCAAGTTGATAAAAGACAGCTTCCTTTCCCGGACTGTAAGACATCTGAGAACTACAATTCACTAAGGAGGGAGACGCGTGGATGAGCCTGGGGCCTGCTTAGGCCCCCAGCCATACTCACCCGCCCAGCTTCTTGCCGTAGGTGATGGCTTCCTCCACCAGCTCCTGGTAGGCGGGCATCTGCGCGGCAGCCAGGATCAGGGAGGGGTTGGTGGTGGCATCCTGTGGCTTGTACTCGTCGATGGCTAGAGAAATAATTGGAAAGCAGGCAAGTAAGTGGGGTGCCTGCTCCCACCGAGATTTCTAACAGGTCCCCGACAAGCTAAACAAGGGTCGACAGCGTCTCCCGCCCTGGTACAGCCACGATTCACATGCATCCTTCCCCCTCGACCCAGGTAGGCTGGCCAAGGGGCAGCTGTTTGCAGGGCGGTTAAACCACCAGCAAGGCTGAGGCCTGAGATCAAAGGTGCCTTGGAGAGCTGATGTCACACGCTGGGGCGGGTATAGGCACCAGCGACCCAGTTACCAGCGTGGTGATCTTGAACGCCTGCTTTCTTTCTCTTGGACACATTAGTTCTTTCTCAGGTAGCCAAGCTGGGAATTCCAAGAAACCAGTGGGGCTTCCCTGGGGTCTCGCTGACCAGGTCATTGGAGTCGATCAAGGGCGTGCTCAGTGAGCAGGCGCCGGAAGGCTCGCTGTTTCAGTAAGTTTATTTGGCCAATTAGTATTTTTATAGTGTCCTTTGGTGACAAAATGTGATACAGAGATAGAGAACAGATTAGAGGCTACACGTGTTATAAAACTGCTACAGGGAGAGCCCGCGTCCCCACGCAGGTTGAAAACTGGTGAGCACTGAGCCAGGCAGACACATTAGAGCTGATTATCCGGCTAGGTCTTGTTTTTGAGGAAACAGTAACAATAGTGTGCTAGAGCCAAGTTCCTGGTTCTGACATTGCGCCACGGGCACATACGATGTCACCACTGGGGGACTCTGGGCTAATTCTGCAATTTCTCCTGAGTCTGTTTCAAAATAGCCAGTTAAGAAAAAGTGCTCTGGAGTGGTGTTTTCACAGGTGTGTACAAAGCCAGCAAGTGATGCACTGAAAACAGCACCTTTCCTTGTACAGAATTATGCCTTGATAAAGTTGACTTTTAACAAAAGTAAAAACAAAACCGAGACCCATCTGGGATCCACAGATTGGCTTCAGGGCCCAGGGACCCTTAGCTAATACAAAACTGGGGGGACGGGGAGGCCACTGTTCTGGGAAAAGAATCCACAGCTCTGATTATACTTTCAAAGAGGCCTATGCCTCCTCCCCCCCGAAGGTAAGAACCTTCGCTTCATAAAATGACCACAAAACCATGAGCCCTATTAAAAGCTATGTATTTTATGGATATTTATTATCAAGTAATGTATTTTCATAAATTTGTTAATAGTCATTAAAAAAATGTCAGTGCTTGGGTTTAGATATTTCTAAAAAAATAAATAAATAAAAGTGAGCATTCCCTTCGTCCCCTCCCACCTTACTGGCCCTGTTGCCAGTGTGACTGACAGCTACCCTGCTGCTACTGCTCGGTGAGAACCGGCAGGAAACGTGCTGACCAGGGCTCTCCAAGACCGAAAATTATTCTATGTGGTAAGAAGGGAATAAACAGACGCACGAGAACGTGCAACCACGTTCCTAGTACTCTATCCTTCTAACGTCACTGCCCAGAGGTCTAAGGACACTGGGCAAGATGGACGGGGGACCTTGGCCTCCCGAGGCCCCCAGCTAGTCAGATGGCGCTACATGCTGGTCTGCTTGCAAGCCCACAGGTTGGCCCTAAGCTGATCACTGTACCGTCCTTTCTACTTAAGCAGCCAAAAACTCTTACTCACTCCCTAGGTTCTGCTAGATAAACAATCCTTTTACTCATTGTTACCAAAGAGGAGTGACAGCCTGTTTCTCAAGTCACCATGAGAAAGCAGAAAAGGAAGGCAGGCACTCCTTACTGTGTGCACACAGCACTTATGTCACCGGGCATTTCACGATTTCCCGGAACATCTTATTTGTTCGCAGAACTGCGTGAAGGCCCCTCTGGTCTGCGCACTGCAGACCCGCGGATTCACAGCATAAGCCTTTATATTTCTCTGTCCGTCCCAGTTCTCGCCAACGGACGCGAGTCAAACCCAGGAAAGCCTCAACTGTAACAGGACAACCCTTTGCTTTCCTCAGCATCGGGTTTTATCCGCCCAGGTCCGCCGCCCCAGGTGGCCAGCCCCTTGCCACAAAGGGTCCGGCTGTCCCCTGGGCAGGCGAGGAAAGTGTGTGCAACAGGCGATTTCAAAAGCAGACGGCGGCTTCGCATTTCGGGTCTTCCTGCTCAGCAGTCAACAGTCGCCGAGCGGAACCGCCTCCTGCAAGCTCAGGGGTCCGCGGAATCTGCCAGGCCTACCTCGGACCCCCCTCCCCAAACAAAGCCTTCGAAACCTGACCCTCCGACTCACTGACGGTTCACAATGGGACTCCGAGGTGCCCTCGACTTGGGGGCGGGACTCGGACGGGGCGCCCTGCTCCCGGAGGACCCGCCCCCAGCCCGGGTCGCTCCTTCCCGGTCCCTCCGGCCCCTGGGCTCGCCCGTGTTCCCCCACCCCGGGAGCTGGGTCAGGAGAGGGGCCGGGAGAGGAGAAGCCGGGGCGGGCCGCCTCTCTGCGTCCACGAAACCCCCGCTCCGGGCACCGCCGCAGGGCCGGCGTCCGAACTCGGGACCCCGCGCGGCCTCACCGTGGAAGTCGCCCGTGTCGGCCACCACGGTGGTGAACTGCTTGAGCTGGTCCAGCACACTCTCCATCCTCTGCCGCTTTACCGGAGAACCCGACATGGCGAGGCGGTGGCGGCGGCAGCGGCGGGAGCGCGACGGCCCACAATGCCCCGCGGGCCCGGCCGCCGGCCAATCGGGGAGCCGCGCTGGAGGGCGGGGCGCAGGACGAGGCCCCGCCCCGGAGATGAAGCCCCGCCCCCGAGGCGAAGCCCGGCTCCCCGCAACGATGCCGGGCTCCGGAGACTATGCCCTGTCCCCGAGCCGGTCCCACCGGGCGGCCGCTGCGGCCGGGTTGGGGGTCCCATCGCCCCACGCGATCGCCCGTGAAATATGGGCACGACGAGGAGAGGTCGCACAGGACAGTCCCGGGCCGGCACCCACTGCGCACACACTAAGCTCGCGGTCCCCATTGGCCTGCAGCCTGAGTGGGACGCACCCCCCCCCCGCAGCGGTGCACCCGGAGCGGTGACTCCCGGAACGGTGATCCCGGGAGGGCGCGCTTCGCACGTTCCGCCTCTGTTAAATGCAGAGCTGCAATGGGGATCACGTTAAAACCCGCCCCGGGGCGAGCAGAGTAGCCGAGTTTCCAGAACCGCCTGGAGACTTCTGCCCTGCATCTGGGCCGCGGCCTGAGGTGTCCAACGTAATCCTCCAGCCCTCGGCCCCGTACACGACGAAAAGGGCCTTTGCCCACTGGCACTGGATGCGCTGGACCGCTGCTCTCACTACGGGGTGTGGGGTGCAGGGTGGGCACAGCGAACTGGGGCTGTGGGCTTAGGCTTGGGTCGCTGCCCGCCCCAGCCCTCGTGGGACTGCAGGTGCCCAGGGGCACCTGCTCCCCTCAGACCTGGCTGCCCCTCCAGGCCCTCAATGGGGTCAAACATGCCTGGTACCTGGGAAGGGGTCGGGAGGGGTGAGGCAGATGGCCATTCGGGCCTGTGGTTTCACTTTCTCCTGACCCAGAACCACAGGACTGGCCGCTCCTCCCTTGCCTTTGATGCTGGGAATTTGTACCGACCTAGTAGCACTACCCTCACAAGGTGTCCCGAGGCCATTATGTATCAAATCAGTCATAGGAAATATAACTCCAATGGATTTGGAGTTGTTTGAATTTCCTGGGCCGAGGCCTCCATCATCCGCGTACGCACTGCACATGTCCAGGAGTGGGGGAGCTGGAGTGACCCTGCAGGCCTGGCTGGGCCTGGATCAGGGTCAATGAGGGAGGAGCTACGGGAGACAAAACCAGATGCTGGAGAGTGGGGGCTCAAGGACCTTGGGTGTGCGTGGCCTGTGGGGGCCTCACTGCCAACCTTGCCAGGGCAGCTGCAGTGGAGTGTGGGTGGGAGAAGCAGGGGTGGAACAGTGCAAACTCTGCACTTTGGGGGTTTTGTTGTGAAGGGAGCAGTGGCTGGTGGCAGGAGAGGAGAAGGGTGCGCTCAGCTAGGTCCTTGGGTGGACAGGGGCTGGGATCCAGTGCACTCATGCAAGGGTGGCCTTTGTCACCAGGCAGGAAGGACATCGGGGTGACAGGAGGGATGAGCAGCAGGGACAAGCAGCAGACCTGGGCACAGATGGGGCAGGTGGGCACAGCTGATGGCACCTGGAGAAGCTCTGCTGACCACTTCACCTCTTCAGAGATGTGGGAGGAAACAAATCCACCAGCTGAGAGGAGGGGGTGCCTGGGGGCAGGAGGGACTGGGAGTGTCAGGCCCAGGGGCGTGGGCCATCCATCCAGATGTGGCAGACCTGGGTGCTGCTGCCTGTCCATCCTGCTCCTCTGGGCGGATGTGAGGGGCGGAGGGTGGATTTAATGGGATGGGGTTTGACCAGGGGAACATGACAAGGCGGGCCACCAAGATGGGAAGGAAACTGAGTTGGGCCAGGAGGGTAGGGTGGTAGGGCCTGGGGGGAGGTGTTGGGGTGAGGCTGGGGGCGGGGTTGAGTCAGGACTATGGGCGCAATGTGAGAACACAGCCACAGCCCCAGCTCCTTCCACAGACCCGGGCTAGTTTAGTCTCAGTTTGTCTTTATCATTTCCCCATTTTGACTGAGATCTTTCTCTGAAAGCATCGCTGATCCACAGTCAGGTCTTCCGAGTTCAGCCTTTCCGTCCCCAGTGTCAGGAAGGCCATCTTCCGGGTGTCATCTCTCCGTCAGAGGGAAGGCGCATGGATGGGGGACAGCTCGTGTCGGGGGTTAACAGGCAACAGGTGCAGAGCTTAAGAAGAATTCAAAACTACATCAGAACAACATCACAACCTAGTCTGCACGGTGAATTGACGCCAGGTTTCAGACCTGTAGTTAATGGAACACAGACCATTATTATCTTTGATAGATCCAAGTCCCTGATGACAGACTCAACAACCAGGAAAGTCCCCCCTTTCACAGTAGCTTAGGGAATTCAAACAAGGGCACGTTGCTTCTGAGATGGGGAGAAAGACAAGTCAGAATTCATAGTAAGAAAAGGCTGTGCAGGCCTGATCCAGTCGCTTTGGAAAGTCGTCCCCTTTGGAGGCCACCTGCTTCCATTTTAAGACAGCTGTGGTTTCTGGTCACCAGACCGTGTGCAGTTCTAGCTGGGGCTGGGTGGCTTCTCGAGGTGTGACACGTGTGTGCAAGAGACTGCTCCCAGAGTTCAGCCGCACAGGGCTGCTTGCACAGCTCCTGACGGGGGCCCTTTCACCCAGGCTGGTGGGAGTCTGCGTGGAGGCGTCTTCCAGTAAATAGTAATAAACCGGTGATCTAGCAAGTAAACTGGTTTCCTGAGTTCCGTGAGCTGCTCTAGCAAATTAACCCAACCTGAGGAGGGGGTTGTGGGGGCCCCAATTTAGAGCCGGTCAGTCAGAAGCACAGGAGACAACTTGGACTTGTGATGGGCGCCTGCAGTGGGGCAGTCCTGTGGGACCTAGCCCTTCACCTGCGGGATCTGGCGCTGTCTCCAGGTGGATGGTGTCAGGATTGAGTTGAATTGTGGGACAGCTGGTGTCACAGAATTGCCTGGTGGTGTGGGGGAACCCCCACACTGGAATGGGGTGCACAGCTGTAGTCCACACAGGGGACTATTACTCAGCCTCAAAAAGGAGGACATCCTGACACCTGCTGCAACGTGCATGGACCTGGAGGACACTGTGCTGAGTGAAACGAGTCAGACACAGAAGGATGAATCCTGTGTGACCCCATCACACGAGGTCCCTAGAGGAGTCAGACTCAGAGACAGGAAGTAGATGATGGTGCCAGGGCTGGGGAGGGGGAGGGAAGTTAGTGTTCCATGGGGACAGAGTGTCAGTTTGGGACGATGGGAAGTTCTGGAAATGATGGTGGTGATGGTTGCACAACATTGTGAATGTACCTAATGCCACTGAACTGTGCACTTAAAAATAGTTAAGGTGGCAAATTTTATGTTGTGTGGACTTTACCACAATTAAAACCCAGGAATCTGGGTGTGGCCTGCCTGGGCATTGCAGTCAGCCGGCTGGCCCCAGCCACCTCACCTGAAGCCTCCACGTTGTCCTGTCCCGCCCCTCGCGGGCTGCCAGGAGACCCTGTTGGTGGCCACATGGCCTCTCCATGTTCGGCCTGCCTGCACAGGCACAGGTGGTCTGGCACCGTCTTGTTTGCAACCTGGGGTGAAGCAGGGGAGACGTGCTTCAACTTCCTGTTGCAAGTTTGAAAGAGTCCTGTTTAAAGATACAGTAACCGTGAATGGCATTTGGGGAGAGTCTCGCACACAGGTTGTAAAAATATAAAGGCATTCATCGTAAGGATAAACCCCAAATTCAGAACAGCAATTGCTTTTGGGGAGCATGCAGGATACAACTGGATGGGGTCAAGGGGCTTTGGTTTTGGAAGTTAGAGGGTTAGTATTGGATTGTTCACAGAACTGTCCTTACCTGTTTATTTTGCTCCCTCTTTTTGATTTAGATATTCACTCCCTATTAGAGCCTTTCCCTAAGTAACTCTTCTAAGGCCGTTGTCTGCACAAGTTCTTGTGAAATGTATTGCTGCTAACATCTGAGCTTTTTCTGTCTCGTGTCCGTGTATTTTGACCCATGGAGTCTGTGTGGCGACCTCATTCTACTTCCTCCTTTTCACTCAGCACTTTCCTTCCACAGGTGTCAGCGTTCGAAGTGCATACTCTGCTGCTTTCTGCACGGCTCTCTCTCTTCTGTCTCTCCCACTGCCCACGTCTTCCACCCCTCCCTCCTGGGGACACGCTGCAGGGGCAGGGCTGCTGGTCTGGGGACACTGGTAACTGAACCCCGCACAGCTGGCTGTAGCCTCACCCCAGGCCTCCCAGGCCAGAGTGTCAGCCAGCTTCCTATTTTTGCCGGTCTGTGAGGTGACAGTGGCTTTCCTTTGCCATCCTCTGATGGCCGAATCTGAACACCAGCTCAGGAACTAGTGAGGCCTGCAGTGCCCCTGTAAGTGCCCCATTCACGGCGCTGCCCACCACCAGTTCTCCCCGCAGATGCCGTGGGCGGCTGTCAAATGGGCCTCGGGACACCTTCACACACTTAAACACCACTGAGGGCCCCAAAGAACTTCTGTTCCTGAGGTCACCTCTGTCAATACTATAGTAGAAACGGAAAATGTAAAGCCACGCACTTCGTTATTCCTCCCGCAATAAGAGAGGCGGGCCTTATCTGAAACCCATCCCACCCACCCACTACAGAATGGGTGCTGCAAATGCCTGTCCTTTCAGGATCACAATGTTCTGGAAACAGTTGACCAAGGCCTGTGGGTGGGGCTCAGCCAGCCCAGGGATTCTTGAAACTCACCCCCAGCCCTTCACACATCTCGGGCCTTCCCAGTCCTACTGGAGCCGCCAAGGACTCCAAGCTTCAAAACCCACCGGCCCGCCCGCCTGCCCCTTACACCCTGCTAAGACCCTCAGGGTAGGTGAGCCCACATGGCTGTACCAACATGTCACCGGTGGCATTTTGGAGAGTCAGCATTCAGCACGTAAAGAGCCTATTTCTATGAAAAGTCATTACTTTCAAAACTCCAATATAGTGAGCAGAGTGGCATCCCCACCGGCCTGTGACACCTCCTTGGCGTCCGGTGGCCTGTCTGCGGGCGGCACCGTCTTGGTTGACGAGGAAAAGCCTGCTTCACGCAGGTTCATAGCTGGAATAAGCAGGATCCTCGCCCTTTTGGGTAATTGCAGACTTTCTCCTTTGATAGGACACCAAACCCTGACAAGTGGCAGTTCCCTGAGAGCAAGGGTCGATCTGGGAGGGGGACGCACCAGTGCACTCGTCACCGTGGTCCCCTAAAGCCCCCGTCTTTCTTGCTGTGTGGAGGGTCTCTGGCCCGAGGTGACTTTGAAGCAGCCTGCACTGGTCCTTTCCCGAGTCACAGACCTCCCACGTGCAGACACATCTGTCCCCAATAAGGACGTCTCTCCATAATCACTCATGTCACCGTGCACCCGTCACAACCATCTGGCACTTGGGAAGCTGTTCCGCTTGGGTGGCAGGTTCCAAAATTCTAATTTCCACTCAAACGCTCGAGTTTACCAAGGCAACTAAGACTGACCATTGTTGTCCCTGAAGTGACAGCGTTCCCAGTCCATTGTGGAGAACCCAGGTGTGAGTGACCAGCGTGTCCCACCTCGGCCATCACACCAGGGTGCCTCTTGGGGCGGCAACTCCCCTTCCAGGGCCGGGACGGGGTGACGGTAAGTGGGGAGCGTCGCTGATCCACCTGGACGCCCCACGGGCTCTGGGGCTTCTTCCCCCGGGAGCCTGTGGTGGGGAGGAGGGGCCCACAGCATCCCCCACGGGGCTCGGCACCCTCTGTGCAGGCGTGAGCCCAGTGGGAAAGGCAAGTCACTTTGATTAGTTTCCTGGGGCTGCCATCACGGTGCGTGATCAGCTGCATGCCCTAAACACCAGGACTTCATTGTCCCCGGGCCTGGAGGCTGGGAGTCCAAGGTCAGAGCTGGTCCCTCAGGCTGCGAAGGAGAGTGTTGTCCGGGTGTCTCCCCGGCGTCTGGCAGTGTGCTGGCGATCTCTGATGCTCCTCGTCGTGTGGATGCCCCATCTCTGCCTCCATCTTCACATGACGTTGTGCCTGTGTATGTGTCCCGATTTCCGTATTGTAAGGACACCAGGATTAGGGCGCAACCTAATGGCATGTCACATGAATGGGGGGGAACAGTTCAAACAAAAACACACTCTGTCTCGTTATGAAACTGGTTTAGAGCTCAGGGCCCCGTGAAAGGGCCTTGGGCCCCCCAGAGAGCGAGGACCCACCGGGCCAGCGGCTGTACTGGGCATCTGCTCCACTCGATCTGACCATGGCCAGTGGCCTCGTGGCCCTCTGGTGCATGCAAGTCTTGAATTTGATGAACACAAACTTGTTACCTCATTTTGCAGTTTTGTACAGGAAGTTCTTGGTCAAGCTTGTCACAGATATTGTCCACGTCTGCTTCTATGAACGTGATGGTTTTACGTCTCATACAAGCCTACTAGCTCTGGAGCCCTTGTGGGGACAGTAGGGGTCCTTGTGCTGTTTCTCCGCATACGGGGCCACCTCCTCGGGACCCCCTCACCATGAGTCCTTTCCCGCTAGCAAGTCCCTGCCCAGCAGCCCCTCTCCAGGTGCCCTCTGTCCTGTCCTGCAGCTCACGCCTGCGAGGGACATTCTGCCCCAGTGTGATTCTGTGCATCAACCTCTTGGTGAACATTTTGAAAAAGTTTTTGTAAAAATAAGAAGGAAAAAGAAAAAGCTCTTCGTAAATGGTGTGACCCGGCCTGAGTGGGCTCAGGGGCCAAGGCCTCTGCTCAGCAGGGAGCCACAAAGACACGCCTGTCCCCAAGACAGAGATGGGCCTTGTTCGTGGGACTTTTGCTGTGCACAGCTGGGCACAGAGCAGGTGCTGGAGGGGCAGCTCCACCCTCATCCAGTGTGATGACCCCTCTGCCCACAGTCTGCCCCGCCGTAGCCCCGCCTCTACTAGGGCTAGTAGCACCACCTCCCTCTTCCATGCGTGACTGGTCTGGAGTAGGAGGTGGTGAATCAGACCAAATTGCGTTTGAACCCAGCCCTTCCCCAGCTCTGGGACTCTGCACAGGTGGCCCCTCCTTCTGTGCCTTATTTTTGGTCCAAGCTTACCTTACAGGCCCTGAGGTCACCAGGACGTCAGGGAGGGTGGCCCTCAGTCACCCCTTAATCTGGGGGCCCTGGATAGTGACGCCCTCAGGTTGAAAGCAGAGTGGCTCCTCACCCCTACTCTGTGGGCTCTAGGGGGTGGGGTTCCAGGAGATGGTGGGGAGCCCCTTCTGGGAGCCCAGAAGCCTGAGCAGACGGGGGTTGGGGGGGTTGGGCAGGGTACCTCGCAGTCAGCAGCTCCTGGGTAGTGGGACCTGGCCTGGGGCCCGGCGCCTAGGGGCCTAGGCCTCCTCCAGTTGTCTAGGAAGCATAGAGTGGACGGAGGGGCTAGAGCAGATGGTGGCCTGTAGAGCGGGGTGGGTGGGGGAAGGAGGAGGGAGCAGGTGTAGGTTCTGGGGCTCTGAAGAGGTGACTCCAAAGCCCAGACCACCCTGGCCGCTGGCTCTAGTTTGGGCATTCCGGGGGGGGGCCAACAGAGGCCCCCCAGAGCGGGTGGAGCCAGGGATGCCCATTCCCCACTCAGGGAGGGGCTCAGCTGAATAGGGCGGATGGGGGTGGTCGTGTCCGGGTTCCTGTGACCTGGTGGTTCTGGACTAGGGAGATCTATAGTTTCCAGAGGAAAGGACATCACCCCCATCCCTCCCCTTTCCTCTGGGACCCCATCACCCTCTCTGTGGGGTCCTGCCTGGGCTCAGGAGGGCACACCTTCTTTTCTGCCCAGTGGGTGAGGGCAGGACCTTTCTTTCCTGGGAAGATGAAGTCCTGGCAGTCAAGTTTCAGTGGCGGCCCAGACGGCACCAGATACCTCTGCTCCCCTTGACTCCCCAGATGTGCTGGACAGATTTGGCTGGGTGTGGCCTGTACCAGCTAAGTGGGGCTTTCCAGGCGTGGGGACTGGGCCTGGCTTGGTGGGCCACCATCTGAGGGATAGCCCTCCCAACCCAGCCCCGCCAGGCCCAACCTTCCCGAGCTCCCAGTCCAACCGGCAGAGACCCCAAGACTGGGCCCTTGGGACACCCTGTCCCACGGTTGGTCCACTGTCTGCTTTGGGGACTCAGCCAGGTGCCAGGGCGCCCCCTGGCCGCCACGCACCGCAGTCACAGAGCCGCCAGCAGAGGGCGCCAGAGAACTCCTCCAAGGGTGGAGCACTGGCCAGGTGGTCAGGGGTCTATGAGGTGCCAAGTTCAGCTGTCTGCATGCCCAGGGACCACTCCGCGCCTGCCCTAACATCATCCCAGCTGACTGTCAGCCGGATCCCCATCAGTCCCATACACTCTTCTCGGGCGTCTCCCTGCCCCTTCTCTCACCGCATTCTCAGCTAAGTTCTCCAAATCCAGTTTTGGCGTTGCCCTCTGACTCATGCCCCCTCCCTGCCGTAAGCTTGGCAGAACTGGCTCCCCACCGCTCCCACTCGTCTTGGGTGACAATCTTCAGGCTTTCTGGACATTTGGCCTGGGCAGGGCCCTTCTCAACCCCTCACCTTTCAGGGATGTCCTCTGGACCCTCTCACATGGGTGTAGAGGGGTGGGTCTCCCAGGGTCAGGGGTGAGCGGACTTACTTGGGACTTCCATTACCCAGTCTGGCCACAGCCTGCCCTTGCCTGATAACTCTTACAAAGGGAGCAATTTCAGGGAGGCTCCAGGACCCCCAGCGGCCCCACACCCACCTCCAGGAGACAGACACGAGGCTGCTAGGGAACAATTGGTTTAATGTCATGGCTTTTGAGCCTGGCCACCTCTCAACTCTGGGGTGTGACCTGCAGAAGCCAGGGATCCAAGACTCACCCACCCCCTTATACAGCATGTAGGTGAGGCTGGCCTGAGCTTGGTCAGGGAAAGTTCCTTTCTTGGGCTCTGGAGAGAGTGGTGGGGGGCGGTGTGGGTAAAGGTGGGGTGCTGAGACCAGTACTTGGGTGTGTCTGGTTCATCCTCACTCCAAGTACGGCATGCACCCCCAGGCCACCCTCAAGAGCAGTGCACTGGGTGGGTGCTGGGGGCACCATCTGAGCAAGGGTCACCAGCCTGGTGGGAATAGAGCCCAGGGTGGCTGGGTAGCTGAAGTCTGCTGCCCTTTGGAGCCACAGCCCTTCCAGGGGTGTGGGGGTGCGGGTGGATGTGGATGTGAGCAGTCACGCAGGTGGGATGGGGCAGTCACAAGCGCCAGGGAACCCCATGTGGATGGGGCAGGCCAGAGAAAAAAGAGAGTTCTGTAGCCTCAGGAAGAGGTATGGGGAGAAGCAGGGAAGGGGCTGGGCTAGGTCTGGACCAGCCATAGCTCTGGCCCTAGGGGGCAGGTGGGTAAGGAGCTGGCACCTAAGGTGGCAAGTTTGGCTGAGGTGGGCCGTGGGGCAGGTGGGTGAGTGTGGGCTGCGGCACGGCGGTGCCTGAGGACAGGTAAACGGACCCCCAGCCAGCACAACACTCCCTGTGTCCATGGTACAAAATACACACACATACAAAAATAATACTCCATGCACGGGGGTGGGCCCCGCAGAGCGGCCTGCAGCCACAGGCTTGGTGGGCCCACACCGCCAGGTCTAGCTGTCTTCCTCCATCCTCCGCTGGTTCTTGGAATGAAACTTGTTCATGAGTTCTTCCAGCTCCGACCCACCTTGCTGCTTCTAGGGACGGGAATGGGGCGGTCTCAGCCTAGGGGACCCGCAGGTCAGGGTCCCAGAGCAGGTCGGGGGAGGAAGGCCCAGAGGGCGGGGCACGGGCTCACCTCCAGGACGGCCTTCTGCACGGTGAGCTGGCTGTACACGCGGATGCCTTCCTCCCCACACACCTTCTTCAGCTCCTCTTTGTTCAACGAGAAGAGTTGGGGCCCGGTCAGGATGCCCAGATTGTCCACGATCCTGCAGGGTAGGCGGGGCGGGCGTGAGGGCGGGGCCCTGGCTGTGGGCGTGGCGGTCCCACCCACATCTGCCCACCTGCCCACAGGCTCACCGTGAACTGAAGGCCTTGGCTTCCAGCCAGGCGCGGACCTCCTCCGGGCCAGACTCGTAGGTGAGCGGCAGGTGCACGGGCTGGCTGCGCTCCACGCGGAAGTGCCGCTGCGGCGGCTGCGCCTTGATGTAGCTGATCTTCTTGATGAGTTCGTCATTGACCTCGTCCATTTGGTGGATGAGCTCTGCGGGGGGGCCCCAGTGGCTCAGGCCCTATCCCGCAACCCCAGGGCTCCCCCTCCCCTGGCGCAGGGCCCCGTGCCCCTCCGGGTGGCTCTGGGCACCCGTCCCCACTGCACATCCCTCACCATCTTTGTTTCCGGCAAAGGTTGGGGGCAGCTTGTGGGTGGGGCTGGTAGGACCCCAGTATTTCATACCAGCCTGCAGGGGTGTGGGGAAGAAGGGGGACGGGGAGGGGCCATCAGCCTCACTCGTCTTCCCTCCCATCAGGGTTGGAGTAAGGACAGTGTGAGGCCCCCCTCCCTCCTCCCAGGACCTGTCCAGGCCCCCACTGGCCTGGGGGCCAGACCCCCAGAGCCCCCACACCAGCCCCTCCAGGCTCAGGGTGGGTGTTTCCCCGCCACTCACAGCACCTGCCCCTCCCCCCAGGCTCCTGGACAACCATGTGCGGGACAGAGCAGAGCCCCAACATCACCTGCTCCTGGGGGGCACCCAGGTCCTCGGGCCGGGTCTCAGCCAGGATGTTGTGGGGCACGTAGCCCGCCTGGCCACTGCGAGTGCGGAGCTTCCACCACTGGTGGCCATCTTCCAGCACCTGCGCATACACACCCTCCGGGGTCACCCCTGACCCACAGGTCCCAACCCCCTCTGTCCACAGGCACCAGTGCCAGGTGCTGGGACAACCAACCAGTGTGTGCCCGAGAGAGATCCGCTGTCTCTCCTTGAGCCTTCCCCCAGTCCTGTGGGGACAGTCACACAGCCCCAACCAGCCTTCCCTCCCACCAAAGGGGCCCGTGACCCCCAGCAGCTTCCTGAGAAAGTGCCTCCAGCCAGGCTGTGGGTCTAGGTCACCCACTCCTAGCTCGCTCCACTTTCCTCCCTCAGTGGCCTGGATTCGGGGTTGGCATCACACAGAGATGATGCCTCAAGGGGGCTGCAGGGGTGGGCATGAGTGACAAGTTTTGGAGGGTCCCCAACTTGGCACAGCCCAGCCCAGCTCAGGAGCCCCTCCCTGTGTGCCCTCTGAGATCCCCAAGGGAGGATGGCCCCTCAGCCAGGCTCTGGGGGTGGGGAAGCTGTGGATGTGCGTTGGAGCCCAGGGGTAGGGTCCTGGGGAAAAGGGTGGGACAGACATGCCAGGTCCCAGGGTTATGCAGCCCCGCGCCCCTGGGCAGCCCCTCCCGCTGGCCAACGCACCTCCAGGACCTCATCCTTGAGCACCGAGAGCTCATTGGCATTGCGGGCTGTGAAGTCGTAGAGGACCTTGACATACTTGGCCATGGCTGCTGTAGGTTCGTAGCCCCTGCGTCAAACAGGAGGGGCTGAGGCCCAGGGCTGGGCCAGGGTCTCCTCCTGGACCTGGGGCTGGGCTGGTGGGAGCAGCTTCCCAGATACTCAGCTGTCTCCCGGTCGGCTCTCCAAGGTTGCAGTAGAGCGAGGCTGCGGCTTGTCAGCCGGGAATGGAAACTGTGACAGCCCCAGAGCGGCTGGGGCCCGTGCACGGAGGTGGGGCAGTGCAGGCCCATGGGACGCAGGTGCCTGTAGGCACAGCAAGGCCTGCGCCAGCCCAGGCCACCTCAGGGGTCTCCAGACCTGGCCCCTCAGGGAAACCAGAGCCAGCCATGTACCCAAGAAGTGACAGGGTCACAGCTGTCACTGGGAAGCAGCTGACCAACAAGGGAGAGCCAGGCGTTGTGAGAGCTGCAGTCCTGTGAGCAGTGCGGACAGTGCAGGATGACACACAGCGGACAGCTACCGGTGGGCTGCAGGGCCACGTGGCAGAGGGCAGGCCTGTGGCTGCCGCCCAGCCCATCCCTCCCTCCGGGTCAGCCTGGCCCCTGGAGCAGCAGGGTGCTTCCCTCATCCAGGTGCAGGCCTCAGGACACTGGGGAGGCCAGAGGGCTGAGGCTGGGGTGCTCCCTGGGACCCTGGAAGTGGCTGTCAGGATGGGCCAGGGTGAACCAGCCAGGACAAAGGATGAAAATTTTTCTTAAAGTGTGGGCCCAGGCCACACTTTATGGATTCCGGGTCCCTCCCCCCTGAAACAAATCCTGGGGTCTGGCAGTGTTGCAAGCTCCCCAGGCAGACCCTGGGGTGTGGGGGGGTGTTGAGAACAGAAAGGAGGAAGGGAGGGGAGGAAGCATAGGGACTGGCCAGGCCCTCGATCTGTGGAGATGTGTGGGGTGGGAGACAGTCTGTTCTAGCCCAGACCCTCTGGCTTGGAGACTGAGCCTAAATCAACCCAATGGGAGACAGGGATTGGTAAACCATTTAAGTGGTTTAGTAAATTTCTAACCATGACTCTACAATATAAATGTGGACACACAAAAAGAGATAACGTATGAGAATACTGAATTTATGGGTGGCTTTTCACATTTTCCCTTCAATTGTATATCATAAAATTAGAATGAAACCCTTGTTCCAGTTTGGAAAGCACTATTTTGAACTACATAAACAAGGTGTTTGCCGCCACCTGGTGGCAGCATACCCATATCAGAGCCTCTGTGTTTTGGGGAATGAGTGTCACACTCCCTCACTTTGAGGAGAGCTTACCTGTGAGCATGCGGAGAGCTGACTGGGGGGAGGACCTCTCCCAGGGGTGTGGGTTCAGATACAAGGCTGTGCTTCGGGGAGTTTCGAAAGGATGGACGGCTTGCTGGAGCGGGCTGTGGGGAAAGTGGGCCTCCTTAGTTTGGTGTGGGGTGGGGGCCAGGCCAGGAGGGGGGAGCAGACTGTTTAAACTGTGAAGGCAGCGGGGGGCCATGGAGGGGCCCTCTGGTGGCCCGTGGGTTGGGCGGTGAGTGCTCTCACCTCATCACTAGAGGCTGCCGCCAGCCCCTCCACTTCCCAGGGAGCCTCCTGCAGCACGTCCAGGGGTGGCTCCCAGCCGCTGTGGAATCTGGGCACGTACACAGGCACCTGTGGCTCCCGCGGCCACTCGGAGCTAGAGTGGGAGTTTGGAGTGAGCCAGGTCCACCCAGAACCCCCAGACGCCCTGCGCTCCCCCCACGCCGACCTGAGCCCCTCCCCACGCCGACCTACGCCCCCTCCCCACGCCACTCTGCCCGACCAGTACCGTGGGCGTGTCCAGGTTTCCCCCAGTGACTCCCACAGCGCCATCTCCTTGGGAACTAGGTGGCCACGAAGGAAGCCCACGGCCTCTCGGGAGAGCAGGGGGCTGGAGACAGAGCTTGCGATATCCGGGCCACCACAGGTGCTCACGATCTGGGGCACAGTAGGGTTCAGAGGGGATCATGCCCGCAGGCCCCCAACACCACCACCACCACCACCCAGCCCACTGCGCCCACGGCTCGAGGGGGACGCATGGCCCAGCTGGCAGCCCAAGGTGGGCACTTGCTTGCCCCGCCCTCAGCCAGAGGCAAGTCCCGCCCACTGCTCCGCCCATGCCTGCCGCCCACACCCGCCCACCCAGCCCAGGCACCAGGTCCAGAGGCCCGAAGAGGAAGTGCACGAGCTCAGCAGCGCTGGGGTTCTGGATGTGTTTCTGCAGCTTGGCCTGGAGTGGGGGGGGTGGGGGAGGCGGGGAATGAGCAGGTGGCAGACAGACCGGTGGGCGGGGGGCCCTCAAGGTCAGCACAGAGGATGCGCCGGGGACGGGGCGGGGCTGCTGGACTCACAAGCAGGTTGATGGCCAGCTTGGTTTTCTGGAAACAGTCAATAAACTGGGCCTCCGATGGGGGCCGCGCCCGCAGCGTGAGGACACCCTCTGCAATGTGGGGGCGGTCGCGTGAGCATGGCAAGCCTTGTCCCTGCGCCCAGTGGGTCTTGCCTTCAGTGTGATGCAGTCCACCTGCTCAGACTGGACCTTCCCCCAGCTCAGTGGCCACTCCGTTCCCCTACTCTGACCTCCACGCCCCCCACTCCTGTGAGCCCCCATCCACGCTCCCCTCCTCTGTGTCCCCATCGCCCCACTTCATGACCCCACTGTCCCGCCTCTGCTTTGTGTCCTCCCCCCTACCAACCCCTCTCCCCCCACCCCCGCACCTGCCGGGCCTTTCTTCCCTTTCTTCTTCCCCTTCTTGCGTTGGTTCAGCTGCTTGAAAGCCTCTGCCGCCTTCTGCAGCCGTGCCACGAACCACTCAATGTCGTCCAGGGCGCAGTTGAGGATTTGCTGGGATCAGAGCGGGACAGGGGTCAGCCAGGCACCCCCACCGGCTGCAGGGACAGCCCCAGGAGCTCTCTCTAGGCTCTTGGCCTGGGGCAGGGGTGGGTACTGGCTGAGGGGGCACCTGTCAAGCCCTGAGACCCACCGTCTCCTTCTCTATCTTCTGTGCCAGCACGGCCCGCGGTGGCTCCTCGTCCAGCGACTCCTGACGGCGGAAGCCTGGATGGGAGGACAGAGCTGCTGACGGAGCGCCCCAGGCTCCGCATCAGCCCCCAGCCCAGGTGCTTCAGCCTACTTGACTCGCTGAGCGGCACCGGCGGGCCCACGCGATTCTTGGGGGGAGAAGTGTCTGCGTTGTTTCGCTGGAAGGGGATGGGTGCCGGGCCCTGGGGGGCAGGCAGGACCGACTGCCGCTGCCGGAGCTTCTCCTGGTGGCCCCTGAGTGGAGACAACGGCGGCTCAGCCCTCCAGGCCCTTGCGCAGGGTTGGAGCCTCCCCGGCAGACCCCCGCTCCCTGCGCCCCTCCACCCTACTTCAGAGTCTGGGGCCTCATCTTCTTCCCCAGGCGGCAGTCGGCCAGTGCGCTCTCGATGTCTTCGTGCACCAGCTCCGCCTGTGGGGACCGGGTGTCAGGCTGGCTCTGGGCCTATGTGGTGGGCGCCCCGCCCCCTGCTCACCTCCACCTCGTCGCAGTAGAAGAAGTGAATGTCAGGCTTGTTCTGCTCTGAGTCCTGGCACACGAGCAGCAGCACCGACGGGTAACGCAGCTGGTTCAGCACCGTCTGGGTATGCCGCACGGTGGGCAGCGGGAAATTCTCCAGCTCTTCCTAGGGACACAACCGGGCAGAGGTGTGGGCTCACAGCCACAGAGGGGGGCTGGACCCAAGTACCACATAGAGCCATGGCATGCGGGCCCAGCACGTGGAGTTTGTGCCATGGACCCAGACACAGCATAGCTCACAGGCACAGAAACGGGCTGTGGCCCAGGCGTGGACACAGACATGGACTCCACTGGATAGTGGCCAGAGCTGTTGCACACAGAACCCTGGACCTGGCCAGGCCCTGGCTCAAGCCAGCCGCTGGAGAGGCTCGTGCAGAGGGGGACGTGACCCAGCGGATGTGGCTCCCTGGACTCTCAGCGGGGTGGTAGTGGGGGGTGGTCCTCCCCGCCTGGCTCCCCTTGCCCTGATCCTGATCCCCGCCCCCACAGGGAGGCCCAGCTGTGCGTCTGGGTCATGCCTCTGCCTGCCCCTGCCGGACCTGGGACTCCACGTCCAGCAGCCGCAGGGCCTGGTCGTTGACCTGCAGCAGCATCTCCTGTGTCCAGATCTTCTCTTTAGAGCTCAGCTGTACCAGCTTCCGGATGGCGTCGTCCACAGACACGATGGCCTCACTCTTGTCCATGATAAATGTGGCCAAGTGCTGGGGGTGGGCAGCAGATGGTCACTCAGGGCAGAGCCTACCTTGTGCCAAGAGCCAGGGCCAAGGGGCTGTACTGGGGGTGTGCAGAGACCAAGCACCCCCGGGGGTCTCTGCTGTGCTTTGGTGGATGTCTGTGGGGCCAGGGACATGCCCTGATAAAGCCTTCGCTGCCTACACAAACTGTCCCTACTGCACCCCATCTCCTGTGGCAGGCTCACCACAGGGCCCCTCCCATGCTGTCCCCCATCCCCACCCCCTGGCTGCCCAGGCTCTCTCCTTCAGGTTCTGTTCAGACCTTGCCCTCGCCCACCACCCAGCTACAGCATCTCTCTGTCACCACCGCGACCTGCCTGTGTTTTATGTCTCATGAGCTGGCGTCGTGCTGTATGTGCTGTCCTTAGTGCTTGATGCATGAGGGCAAGGGTTCTGGCGATGGGTCACTGCTGTCTCCCCAGTGCGGGGACAGTGCCGAGCTCACAGCAGTCCCTTGGGGCATATGCAGGGACCCTCACCAGCCCAGGCCTCCCCTTCCCAGGGCCCTGCTCTCATCCCCCTGCAAGTCTGGCCACCCCTCTCCCCATGAGTCTGAGCTGAATTCAGTAAACGGTACTGGGGTAGCCAGATAAACACAAACTCCAGGCAACCAAGACTTAACCATAAAACACAAAGCCATGAAAATGCTAGAAGAAAACACTGGATGACTTCTGATACTAGAAAGGCCTTCTTTACAAGGGGTCTTTCCTAAGCAAGGAATAATTCCAGATTTTCAAAATAAAACATCAATAAATTTGGCTAAATAAAAATATAAATATTTCTTCCTGGGGGGAAAAATACCATATACAAAGTAAAAATGGGAAAACTAGATATAACACGTAGATATGTTGAAAGCTAATTTCCTTATTATGTAAAAATATCAATATGCATTACAACAATGGTTCTTACTTTATTAAAAGTTCTATTTTGTTAACTGTGATAAAGATACCAACAATAAACAAACAGATAATATATAATAAATAAAATATGTAAATAAGTAAAAGAGTAACATCCCAACAGCAAAACTGGCAAAAGATATGAACAGAGTCCACAGGAAAATAAATTCAAATAACTTATTAATACAGAAAACTGTATGCAATCTCACTGAATAAAACATCTGCACACTGAAACTCTGAGACCATTACTTTAGAAATAAATCAACCATTGAATTTGTTACCTTGTCCACTGACCAGTACTAACAAGTCCTTGTGGGTTAAGATGTGGAGAAATGGGAACCGTGATTCCACTCACCCAGCGCTCTTGGGAGAGGTCAGGGTATGTGGAGAGGGGTACATGCTTTCCTCTCACAGCTCTGTGGCAGGTCCCTGCACATGTGTCAAATGTGGCACACGTGCAAGGCTGCTCACTGAAGAGCCATAAGATAACAAAGGCTGGACCCAACCTACATGTCCATCAACAGGTTAAAGAGGTAAGTGGGCAGAAACACACAATGGGGTATCAAGCAGCCAATCTGTCTGCAAAGCAAGGTAAAGCCTGACACACACATTGTTAGCAAAACACAACACAACCAGACCAAACCAAACAACACCACACTGCTGGGCTCGAAACAAGTCAGTAAATTTCAAATGAGTGAAGCCATACAGAGTGTGTTCTCTGACTGTCATGGAATTAAATTAGAAATCAGTGACAAAAAGATAACAGGAAAACCCCCCAAATAATTGGAAATTAAGCACCACTCTTCTAAATAACTTATGGGTCCAAATCTTTAGAAATTAGACAACATACTTTTTTTTCCCCAAGGAGGGCGCAGCTCACTGTGGCCCATGCAGGGATCGAACCGGCAAATGTGGTGTTATCAGCACCACACTCTAACCAACTGAGCTAACCGGCCGCCCCTAAACAACATACTTTTAAACAACCAATGGGTGAAAGAAATCAGAAGGGAAATAACAAAATAAGAATGAAAATGGAAACACAACCAAACAAACAAAACTTGTGGGCACAGCCAAAGCAGTGCCAAGGGGAAATTTATAGCTGTAAATGCCTACATGAAAAAAGAAGAACGATCTAAATAACCCATGGGTCAAAGGAGAAGTCACAAGGAAAATTAGAAAGTACACTCGACACTTGAACAACATAGGGGTTAGGGACACCGAACCGCCCCCCTACAGTTGAAAATCCAAGTATAACTTTTGCCTTCCCCAAGAGTTAACCACTAATAGCCTACTGTTAACCAGACGCCTTACTGATAACATAAACAATTAACACATATTTTGCATGTTTTATGTATTATATACTGTATTCTCATAATAAAGCTAGAGAAAAGAAAATGTTATTAAGGAAATCGTAAGGAAAGGAAAATACATTTACAGTACTGTACATATTTATTGAAAAAAATCCAGGTATAAGTGGACCTATGGAGTTCAACCCCATCTTATTCAAGGGTTAACTGTATTCTGAATTGAATGATAATAAAACCATGCACAGCAAAGCTTGTGGGGTATAGCTAAAGTAGTTTTTTGAGGGAACATTACAGGTTTAATTGAATATGTTAGAAAAGAACGAAGACTTAATATCAATGATCTAAGCATTCTCCTTAAGATACTAGAAAAAGACAAACAAAACCCAAAGTGGAAGAATGGAAATTAGGAGCAGAAATCAACTAGTAAATAGACAGACAATGGAGAAACCAATAAAGCCCAAAGTTGGTTCTGAAAAGATTAATGAGCTTGACAAACCCCTAGTAAGATTGATCAAGAAAAAAATAGAGAAAACACAAATTTTCAATAACCAGAAGGGTAGAGGGGACATCACTACAGATCTCACAGGCATGAAAGTAAATTCATAATCAAAAACCTTCTCACAAAGAAAACCCTATCCTCAGAGGGCCTCACAGGGGAATCCTAACAAATATTTAGGAAGAATTAATAACAGTCTTTCATAAAGTACTTCTGAAAAGAGGACGGAATACCTCCCCACTCTATTTATGAGGCCAACATAACCCTGACACCAAAACCTGCTGAGGGCATCACAGGAAAAGAAAATTATAGACTAAAATCTCTAGTAAACATTAATGCAAAAAAAAAAAAAAAAGTCCTTAACAAAATGTTAGCCAATTAGTCCATCAACACATGAAAAGGATAACAGACCACGAATGAATGAGGTTTACCCCAGAAATGCAAGGTTGGTTCAACATTCAAAAAAATCAATTCGTGTGATTTTAAAAAAGCATTTGATAAAATTCAACACTTTTCATGATAAGTGAAATGGAAAGGAGTCCCATCAGCCCATAAAGGGCATCTACGAAAACTGTAGCATGTGAAACAGATACTGAAAGCTGTCTTCTAAGACTGAACTTGAGGCAAGGATTCTACTCAGCATTGTCCGGTGGACCTAGCAAGGGCAATCAAGTAAGAAAACTAAAGTGGCTAAAATAAGAAATTAAGTATCATCTTTATTTTCAGACAACGTGGGATGTGTACACAGAAAGTCCAATCAATCCACAAGCAAATCCCTAGATGAAATGAGGGCTTCATCCAGGACTCGGGTAAAGTGGTCACTTTACAGAAATTCAATAGTTTTCCTACCAGCCAGCAACAGACAATTGGAAAATGAATATTTAAAAAAACAATACCATTTATAACAGTGTATAAAAATGAAATAGCCAAGGAGTATTTCAATGAAAGATAGGCAAGAACTCTATGGTGAAAACCAGACAGCATCTGAGAGGCACTAGAGAAGCCTCCACGAGTGGGGGACATGTAGTCAAGGGTCAGAGAGACTCGATGCTCCCTAACTGTTTGGAGTGATGGTGCTCTTCTGTGTCCCCCTGCATTCGTGGGGGGTGGCGACATGAACCTATAACAGACCTGCACACCCCCAGCCTCAATGCCAATTTTTCTGTCCGCCCATTTAGAAAAAGGTGAAAAACCCATGTGGTGCAGTGGCTCCTCATTGTCAGGGGGGTTCTGATCCCCACCACCAATCACCCTCTCTCTGTGCCTCAGTTTTCCCATCTGGGAGGCCAGGCGAACCCTGCCCATGGCCCCAGCTCTCCTGGCAGCTGGGCGAGCAGAGGTGCCCCTGGGCTGGGGTCCTTTCACAGGCCAGCTTGGACCAAAGTCCAGGAGAGAAGCTGGAAAGCCCCAGTGGCATATGTGGCTCCTCACAAAGGTGGGAGGAGGACAGAGTCCCGCCCCACCCTAGATGTGGCAAAGCTGCCTGAGGAAGAGAGAAACTGACCCGTCCACCCTCTGTGCCCTGACCTTGGAGCAGGAGCAGTCACCAGCCTGGCAGCACAGAAAGGCCCCACCCAGCCTTTCCTAGACCTGTGGTTCTGCAGGCTTGGACAATGACCAGGAACCAGAAATGTGGCTAGCTGCCAAGAATAGGAAGGTCACTTAAGAAACATACTTCCTAAGTTCTGAGTGTGAATTAAAACTTGCCTCAGAGGAAACCCTCCTGAGCTGGCAACTGATCTCCAGTGCAGTTAACCAAGCTCAGCTCTCCCAGAACTGGTCAGACTCAGACATCCCAGGCCCTCCCTGCAGGGGCTCGAGAAAGGGCGTCTTTGTTTCACCGTCTCCCTTGCAGTCCAGTTCCTTGTTTGGGGCCAGGATGACAATTTCCTTCCCACTGGGCCTTCCCATCCGACAGCACCCAGGGCGTGTCCTGGCATTTCAGGGCTCCCTGCGTCCCACAGACTGTGAGCTCCCGAGGATTGGAGGGAGGGTTCCCCCACAGTGGCTGAGCCCAGGACAGGTGTGGGGCAGTCCCTGGCTCTGGCCACTTGTTGTGGGTGTCAGAACCTGGGCTGACTGCTTCTTCCTGGGCCTCAGTTTGCTCCCCGCCCAGGGACCTTGGAGCATTGAGGATGGGGTGCTCCCGGGGCCACCTCACCTGGACATGGTACTGGGAGGTCTCGTGCATGATGACGTTGGAGTTGGAGTACTTCTTCCTCTGTTCTGAAGAGGGAGAGACCAGTCACTCACCCCAGAGGTGGGGCCCCGCAGCCCTCCATCCAAGTGGACTGAACCTCCCGCTGGGCCACGGGGAGGGCGGTGTGCGGGCTAGGGACGTTGCTCTGCAGGCCCCTCATGGCCACCAGGAAGGACTCAAGGTCCCGGCAGGACGCGGACCTCCCTCCGTCCCTAGGATGCCCTCTCAGACGGGGTGGCATACCTGTGACTGGGGGTCTGTCATGGCTGGGTGTAGGCCCACCGTCTAGGGTGAGTGACTGGCTCCCCCTATTCTATCAACTGCCACTAACACCTCCTTGCCTTCCCTGGGGCTCCGTGCTTTCCAGACTGGGCACCATGTCCAAAAGCACAATGAGCCGGTGAGTCTGGGGCCGGCTGGGGGTGCCTAGGGAAGGGGCAGAGCTTGGCAGTGGGGCTGGCCAGGCCTGCCCTCCTGGAGCAGACACCTGGCGCTCAGCTCCCCGTGATCCGGTTGCAGTGAGGAGTGCAGCCGAATCAATATTGATGGCCCTGAATTATTAGTAAAGGCCTCTCCCCTTTCCACGCGGCGTGGCTGGGGAGGGCACCTCTGGCTGGGGGCTTTGGAAAGGGACGGGAGCAGACGGGTGAATCGGGTCCAGGAGCCTCCTCTGGGCCCCAGGGCTGACCTGCACCTCCCCTGGTGGGGGCCCAGCACAGCCCTCTAGTGGGGGGTGGGCGAGACCCTCCCTCCTCAAATCTCACTCACCAAACAGGTCCTTGGCACTCATCTTGGCCACACCGTCAGACCGGCCCAGGCTGCCACTGTAGGGGAGGGGCTGGTGAGGGCGGGGGGCCCTCACTGCACCCCTCCCTGGGGACTGCTTGGTGGCTGCTGGGCTGGGAGGGGGGGTGAGCTGGTGGGGTGGGGACTCACTTGGCAGCACCCGGGCAGCAGCTCACAGACTGGCTCATGGTGTCCTTGGTGGTGGCCGGCGCTGGAAGGGCAGATCGCAACGTGGCCTGGTGCCTGGCCTACACCTGAGTGGACGGAGAGCACAGCTGACACCTGCTTGGGGCCTGGGTGTCCTCCTCCCCGCCCCAGATCCAAAGGCCTGATGGCCTGGCCAGATTCCCCGGACACACCAGCACCACCACTGCCCTGTGTCCCAGCTGGCCGTCACCTCCACCCCATCTCACCCCAGACCCTTGGTCTTCCACAGGGACCCCCAGGACAGGCCAGCAGAGGGGTCCCAGTCCCACTGGTTCTCTGGGGTGGGGCTACAAGAAGGGTGTACTGGGGGCTCTGAAACGGGGTTGGGGGAGGAAGTGCCTCCAAGCAGAGGGAATGGCACGTTCAAAGGCCCTGAGGCAAGAGGAAAGCAGCACAGGGTGAGGCTGGAGCCAGGGTCCCTGGGGACCCAGAGTCCAGGGCGAGTCCAGGGGGACCCACCCCCTCTGGGGCATCAGCAAAGCCTGGTGCCCTTGGGCAAGAGTGACATATCCTGGGGGAGTCTGTGCCCTGTGGGAATCTCTGGACCCACACTGTCTGCCTGTCAAGTCACCAGCAAGTGCTTTCAGGGCTTGGGGTCTGCCATGGTCAGGGGTGCTGGTATCCAGGCCAGGGAGCGGTCCAGGACTTTCTGGTTTGACCAGGTCCTACCTTCAGGGAGGGTTCCCAGGAGGTGTGAGGGGCCTGGTAGCCTTGGGCCACTTCCTCCCACCTGCCACTGAGGGTCCTGGCTCTGTGGGGAGAAGGGCTGGGGACTTGGCTAGATTCCTCTGTCCATCTGTGCGTGGAGAATGTCCGGAATGCTCATGACCTCAGTGGGTGAGCCCGAGTATTTGCTTAATGGAATTCCTGTCGGGCTGAGCCAAGGGCGCTGGGCACGTGTGTCCAGGTACACACACACCTGGGTGAAACCCAGGCCTGCGGGCTACACAGACACGCACAGGCTGTGACAAGTGGCTCCTCCCCCTGGGGAGCCTAGGCTGGGAACCAGTGGCCTACAACTCCCTGGCGAGCAGCAGGGCCAGCAGGGAGGTGGGTCCCGGCAATGGCGCCTGGGCCAGGAAGCACATGGGGAGGGAACACTTACAGACCTACTCCAGTGGGGAGAGCGGTGGCTTTTTCAGCTGACTGGGGCAGGGGAGCCATGCAACCCCAACGGGCCCTGGGGCCCAGGCTGCACTTTGGTTTTACTGCGGTCATTTGGTCATTTTCCGGGTGCATAGGGAGGGCCCAGCATTGTGCCCAGTCACGTCATGCAGTGGAGGGGGAGGAGGCCCCAGCAGGGCAGGGAGGGCAGAGGGACCAGCTCCAGGTTCAAATTCCAGCCCTGTAGCTGAGTGACCTTGGGAAGGAGTCAGCTTAAGACCCAGGGGGAGCCGGGTGGGGCCCTGGAATGGGGGAACCCCCTCAAGCCCTGGGAGCTGCCTGGTGAGGGAAGGGCCACCCTGTGCAAGGGGTAACCTGGGAAACAGGTGGGAGCCGGCAGCTGGTATCCAGGGTGGACTTGGGCAACAGAGGCAAGCAGAGAGGGCTGAAGAGGCAGGGCGGGGCGGGAGGGCTGAGGCATTGAGGCCCGCTTGGGGGAGGCCTGGGCAGGGCGGTGTACGCACTCGCCAAGGCGGAGGAGGGGAGGCACCACTAGCTGGGCCCTGCCTCCCAGCACAGCTGGGGCAGACTGCACCTGCGGTGGGGGCAGAGGTAGTCTGTGGGGCCACCTCAGAAGCATGACGAACCCTGCCTACTCCTGTCCCCTGCCACCAGGCACACCCTCCTGCACAGGGGCTGCCCTAAGCCAGCCCAGCTCAGGGAGGAGGAATGTGGGAGAGCCAGAGGTTGGACGCCCACAGGCCTCTGCCAGCCCACACCCCTGAGTCTCTCCCACGCTGGCCCTTGCAGCCCCGACCCGGCCTCCTCCTTTCTGAAACTCCCACGCCCCAACCGTGACCCGGAGCCTGACCCCAGCCTGATGTCCCCTTGCCCTGGATTTCCTCCTTGCTGACACCCAGGAAATGCCTTCTGACGTCTGACGCACAGGGTGCCCTGGCTCACCTCAGTGGTCTGACCCCAGGGAGGGCCCCGTCCGCCCCGGGGATGGAGGGGTGGGGTCTTCCAGCGCAGGGGAGAAACCGGGGTCCCCCGCACCGAGCCCCAGGGTTGGGATGAGGCCGGCTGACTCATGAGCACTGACTTAAAAATATCCCGGCGCACCGGCGCCGCCCCAGGACCGGACGGCCCAGGCCAGGCCTCAGCGGGACCCGGCTCCTGGCCACGAGCCCAGGGGCCGCCCGCGGACCCGGCGCAGCCCCATCGCGCCCCGTGCCTCCCGACCCCCTGGCCCGGCCCGCAGACCCGGGCAGAGTCCCGTTTCGCACCGCCACCTGGGGAAACTGAGGCCCGGGCCCGGCCGCCGTCCATGCGCGCAGCTCCCGCGTCCCTCCTGCGCCTAAGCGCGGGCAGGCTCCCGGCGGGGTCGGTAGCCCTGGGCCCGGGACCCCGCGGGGCGCTCACCTGCTCCTCGCGGCCCGCGCCGCCGCCCGCTGGTCCCCTGGTCCGCGCGTCAGTCCGCCCGTCTGTCGGCGCCGGGCTCCGGCGGGCGGGAGGGACGCGCGGTGGGGCTGGGCCGGGACAGACCGGGGCGGAGCCGCCAGCAGGAACCTGAGCGGCAGGTTGGAACCTGGACACCGCGGGAGCGCGGTGGGGGCGGGGGCGGGACGCGGACGCCCTGCCCACCAGTTCGGCCGCTCCGCCCCCTGCTTCAGACCCCGCCCCCACCGGGGCTCCCCGCGGTGGGTCCCCAACACCCACCCTGCGGCCCCCAACGCTGACCCCACTCCTAGAGCTGAGCGCCGGCGGGCGGGGTCGGGAGCCCCTCCTCCGTGAGGACACGCAGGGTGAGGCTGAGACCTTCCTGGGGCTGTCGAGCTGCACCCCAGCCGGCGTGACGTGGTGTAGTCCCTGTCAGGTGACCTTGGCCAGGCCCAGAGGCAGAGTCCCCCCTCTTCACCTGGCCCCTCTGAATGGGTGTCTAAGGGTGGGAGGGGCCCCTTTCTCCACAGTCCAGGAGCTCCTAGTCTCTCTGTGCTGCCCCAACCCCGAGGGATGGGGGTGTCCGGTGGAAGAGTGGGGACGCCTGGGGCCTAGGCTGTACCCGAGTGCCGGGGAAGAGGACTTGTTGGGATGGGTGCTCCGAGCAGTGCCCAGGCCCCAACCTCTGCCCACAGCATGAGGCAGGTGTTCTCTCTCCTGAACTGGCTCTCAGGAGGCCCCTGCCCATCCAGCTGGGCAAGGAGGAACTGGAGAAGGGGCAGCGCGCAGGCCCTGGCAGAGGTGGCACCCCCCCCCCCAACCATGCGCAGGGATCCCAAGGCTTTGGCTCCTTTTCCTGGGGTGGAGGCAGCGGAAAAGGGTGTGCCAGAGGGCTCCAGGGCCCTGGTCCCAGGGCAGTTGGCGTGGGTTTGCCCTGGGCTGCCCGAGGAACCCCTGGGGGCATGAGGCACCTGCAGGGTTAGCCACACTGGCTTTCCTGGTCGCCAGTACCCCAAGAGCGGGTCTCCCCACCAGCTGTCTGGGGCATTGCTGAGGGGGTGCAGGAAGTGGCCTTTGTCTTCAGGCCCAGCCCAACCCCATCCTGGTAAGGCCTGGCTTCCTGGTTCTCTTCCCACTGCTGAGCACCCAGAAGTGAAGGCCCCGCGCCCCACCTGCCCCCCCCTCCCTGGAGGCTGAGCCTTCTGGCAAAAAGTGGGAATGCACTGGGGAGGGAGCTGCTCCTGAAATCAATGGGACTGCCATCCGGAGGAAGTAGCAGGGTCCCTGGTCCCAGACTGGCCACCCCCTTGACAGGTGAACCCCCACCTCTGTAGCCAAAATGATGGGGGTGTCGAGGGCCTGGCAGATCCTCTGGTGGGAGGCCACCTATTAGTGCAGCAGGCCTCCTGCGGCAGGGGTCTGAGGGCAGGGGTCTGCAGGGCAGGGGTCTGCAGGGCAGGGGTCTGCAGGGCAGGGGTCTGAGGGCAGGGGTCTGCAGGGCAGGGGTCTGAGGGCAGGGGTCTGCAGGGCAGGGGTCTGAGGGCAGGGGTCTGCAGGGCAGGGGTCTGAGGGCAGGGGTCTGCAGGGCAGGGGTCTGAGGGCAGGGGTCTGCAGGGCAGGGGTCTGAGGGCAGGGGTCTGCAGGGCAGGGGTCTGAGGGCAGGGGTCTGCAGGGCAGGGGTCTGAGGGCAGGGGTCTGCAGGGCAGGGGTCTGAGGGCAGGGGTCTGCAGGGCAGGGGTCTGAGGGCAGGGGTCTGAGGGCAGGGGTCTGCAGGGCAGGGGTCTGAGGGCAGGGGTCTGCAGGGCAGGGGTCTGCAGGGCAGGGGTCTGAGGGCAGGGGTCTGCAGGGCAGGGGTCTGAGGGCAGGGGTCTGAGGGCAGGGGTCTGCAGGGCAGGGGTCTGAGGGCAGGGGTCTGCAGGGCAGGGGTCTGAGGGCAGGGGTCTGCAGGGCAGGGGTCTGAGGGCAGGGGTCTGAGGGCAGGGGTCTGCAGGGCAGGGGTCTGAGGGCAGGGGTCTGAGGGCAGGGGTCTGAGGGCAGGGGGAGGCGTCTGCAGATGGCAGGCGAGCCCAGGGAGGCAGGGTGGTTGGACTGCTGAATGCACACTGATTGAGGGTAAGCAGGTGCCTTCACGAGGCTGCCAAGTGCACTGGTCTCGAGCAGGGCTCCTACTTGCCCTCAAGCACAGACCATCGAGGGCGCCACTGCCCTCACTGAGGCCAGGCCCTGCAGCCTCGGGGAGAAGCCCGCTCCGCTCCGGGGGCTGCTGGCTGAGTGCTCCTGTGTCCTGAGGAAGAGCCTTGCAGGAGGAAGGTGGGCTTAATCAGGAGAAATTCAGGGAGGTATAAACATTTCTTTATTTGAAAAATATGAAGAGAAACTACACCCTTTCGAACGTGACTCCAAACAGAAAACGTGCACTCGCGACAAATGGAGGGAAATCACTCAAAATTGCAGCTTACAGTTCGGTCTGAACCCACCCGCGCTCAGTGCAGAACGTTACTGACGTTCTATGACTGAGGCTGGGACAGCTAACCATGAAGTGGCTGTCACCAATCCTGGGTCAGAACCCCCAACCCCAGAGCTGACCAGCACCGCTGCATTCTTTTTGGCAGCCAGAGGGCACTCTCTGTCTAGGACTCGGCTTGCTCGGAGTGAGGCCACCCCCCTCCCCTGCCCACAGCACTGGGTCCCACCCATGTGTATGTGGCAAGTATGGAACACCCACCTGGGCTACAGAATGCTGCCCCACGGTGAGAACTCTGGCAGGAGAGAACAGGGTGGGACCAATGGCCCCCTGCTGGTGCGGGACAAATCTCTGAGGTTTGTGACAATGGCCTGACTGCTGGGTTCCCACTCTGGCCTTTGGGGTCAGGGTGGCCAAAACACAGAGACAGAGCAGATGTCCTGGTAATTTCCCAGAGACCACTCAGGGCAGTGACCGCGCCTATGGCTGCTCCCAGCAAGATTCATAAACCATCTCTTCCCTTTCTGCAATGGCAGCGGGAACGTGGGGCTCCCTGGAGTGAGCACATGTCCAGGGCTGCTGGCATCACCCCGTTAGCTGATGAAGGCAGCGATGGCCACCACCTGCAGGACGGCTTCCAGGCTGTGCAGCGTCAGGCGTGTGGCACTGAGGACGGAGTCGGCCCACAGCACGAGGGTCTGCCAGAGCAGGAAGTAGACACACAGCAAGGCACCGGCCACCGTGAGGACCAGGCTGGCGGCCAGTGGTACCTCAGCCTCTGTCAGGTTGCCCTTGGTGCCTGCAGAGAACAAACATGGTGAGTGCCAGGCTGGGGACGACTGTTCCAGACCCACAACGCCGGTGCGCCTGGGAGGGCAAGAGGCTGCAGATCACCAGCACGCTCCACTCCCAGCACAAGGCCACCACACAGGACTCAGTGTCAGGAAGCGGAACATGGAATGTGCTCCTTGGTGAGGAAAACCAGTCTCGGGGTTGGCTGTGGTGGGACAGGGAGGTCTGGCTTCCTGAAACCTGTCCCAAGTGCATTCTGACACTTTTCCCTAATTCCAAATGGACTGAGGGTATTTTGTTTAAAATTTCGAAAAATATTTTACTCTGGGCAAAGGCCAGCCTGAATAATTTAATGCATACTTATAAAAAACAAAACTGCGTGTTTTAGAAACAAATGGGTCCATCATGGAAAATGCTGGTCCCCAGCTGCAGCCAGCTGACTGCACGTGCCCAGGGCACTGACAGCCCGCCAGGGGGGCACATGGAGAGGGCAGGCAGGCAGATGCCCACCTCTGGTGCCGTTGGCCACCCGACCATGCACTCGAGCCCTGGCAGACACTGAGGCCCAGCATGCACGCAGCAGGATGGCCGAGCTGGCCCGTCTCCCCTGATGACGACCATGGGCAGAGCTCGGCTTCCCTGTGGGCCTCGGTCTCCTCGCTGCTATCTGTGCGTGTGTGGGCGGGACGTGCAGAGGCCCTAGAACTGCCGGCAGAAGCAGGACGGACAGTGTAGTCACAGTGCTGGTGTGCACGTGCCTGTGGCACGGAGCCTGAAGCCCCGGCCCCTTGCAGTGAACTCTGGGGAGGGGCAGAGGGCCAAGGTGACGCCGTGCGTGTGTGTCTGCGCTGCTGGAGCTCCTGCACCAAACCATATAGGCGCCACTTTCCTGCTGGGGACAGGACAGAATTTTCTAGACTCTTCTCCAGACCGCTGGCCAACGGAAGGGGCAGCAGGGGTGAGGGAGGAGGTCCGGCTCCGACTGAAGTGCTGTGACCCAGTGGCTTGTGCAGGACGTGCTTGCCAACCGGAAGCGCCTGTCCCAGGACGCTGCCGTCTCTTAGACAAAGCTTCTCAATAAACTAATTAATATTTAACGACACTGTAAGGTGAGCCTGAAAGCAACTGGTGAAGCAGTTAAACCCCGAGCGTCTCTAAGAGCCATACTCTAAAATGACGCCTGTTTTCAAGATTCACAAAGCTAATTCTGTCCTAAGTGACTTCCAATTCTCACGACCATCAACTCACCCAAGTACAAGCGAGTTGCTTCCAGAATCCCCAGCAGGAACAGCAGAGTCAGGTCGAGGACCAGGTGACTTGGAGGATAACTGAAAACCTGACCTGCAGACAGTGGGCAGAAGACCAGAGCTCAGGTTACGTGGCAGGACAGCTCTACCAGGCCTTTCCGCCCCCGACTTACTTTTGTACGACTTACTTTTGTACGTGACCATCAGGAGTGTAGCTAGGAAGTAAAGGGCGCCATAAGCAGCACTGAGATAGAGCATCATTTGCAGGGGGACCGAGGACAACTGGCAGGTGGTTAAGGACTCGCCCAGCAGCCCTGGGGGGCGGGCGGCAAGAGAGGGTGCTGCCCCACCTAGAGGAGGCGTGCAAACACCCAGGCACAGCTCAGGTACCCGCCGGTGGCCATGGTGCGCGGACACCATCCATGCTCCTCCTAGTGTCACAGGAGCAGCGGTCCAGGTGGGCTGGAGGGCGGGGCTGGAACCTCCCCCAAAGGGACACCTTGGCCTAGAGCAAGTGGACTGGGCACGACCTTGGAGACTGCAGCACTCTGGGCTAATTGGGTGGTGTCACCCCGACCATGGCCCCGGTGACAAGAGAAGAAAAGATTTGTTTTCTTTCAATAAAATATACTTCTCATTTGGAAGGCAGTTAAATATCCGCCACCCACTTTCCGGAGCTCTGTACCACCTCACATTTGTTCATGCTACAAGGAGTCCTGAAGCACAAAGCGAGGGCATCATTTCCCTGCCCCTGCTGGGCCACCACAGGAGGTGCAAACCAGCTGCAGCTCCACTCCCAGGCCAGTGCATCAACTCTCGAAACCTGTTAGTGAACACCCTTCGGCTTAAAAGTGGAATTGCCACTTAGAATTTATAGAAAAGGGGGCTGGGGGTAAAGGGGTAAAAAGCAGGAGCCGAGAGATGACTTCAGGGGGGGAACCGCGGAGGACACAGCAGCAGGATACGGCCGTGGAGGAAACGCTCCCTGGAAGAGAAAGTGTCAGTGAGGCTGGAGCACCGTAGACCTTGGGAGTGAGACATACGACCCCAGCCTCACTCCCCTCTGCTTGCACTATGGAAAGAAGCCCGCATGCATTTGGGCCTGCAGCTAGCTACCTTTCCATAACCTCTGTGCCCGCCCTGCCAAGGAGGACCAGACAATCTGCTTCTCAGAACCTGAGCCTGGAGACAGCATGTACCTGGGAGCTCGGGAGCAGAAGCAAAGCTCGGCTCCACCTGAGGCCAGACCAGCCAGGTGGGGCACATTCCCGCTCCTCAGCCGTGCCGGCTGGAAGGAAGATGCCGTGGAAGGCAACCCAAGGCTTTGCCCATCCTCTGTGGTTTCCGCATTATTTGTCACACGTGTATAAGATGAAAACCCTTCCTCATTCAGGTTACAAGTTTTTCCATCACTGATAACAGACATTTTGCTTTCCTCTGGAACTGTATTCACTGCCCAATACCCCTCCAAAAATAAGAATTTCCTGGGCTCAGTCTCTTTAAATCGTGCCTTTCTGGGATGTTCTCCCATCCCCACAGCAGCTACACACGTTTCTTTAGGCTGAGACGATCTTGGAGTGAGCGGAGCGTCTCTGCACGAGAAACAGTCCTCAGAATCGGACTCATCTGTGGTCAAACTTCCTGTCTGAAGAGGCTCAAGCTATTTGCACATCGAGGCATGCTGACACACCAATAAAGATTTAGAACTTGGCAAACATCCCGGTAGGAGATTCCAGCTGCACCACGGTGAGAAGGCGGGCTGTTCTTGTTCCGTTCCACTTCCTCTCTAGTCCAGAGGGGGCTGGAGAGAAGCGCCTGGCCCTGGTGTTTTTGTGGAGACGTCAGATCCCTGAGCAGATCTGGGGCCCTCTGTGGACCCTCACTTGGGTGGGGGCCGTGAATCGGGCAGCATAGGACACTAGTGACAGAGATTCAAAGCTGGGCTTGGAGAGCTGGCACAGGCTGGGGTGGGGGGGAGGGGCGGTAACGGGGCTCGGAGCACTGTCTATTCGCCTCCCGTTACAGGCAGGGTGCACTGACACCCAATCTGTTCTTTTCCAGGCCCAGGGTGCTGAGATCCCTGTCATTATTTGGGTGGGTTTCCTCTCTGTTGATCCTTCTCTTCAAGGTCAGCTTCAGACACACTTCAAATCTATTTGCCAGTTGCCCATGTTATAGATTGAAATTGTGGGGCTCAGGAAAAAAATACTGTATAAAACCCTTAAGCAACGAAAGATTTAAATAATTAACATTAAGGGTAGCTACAATCGGCTATGCTGTTGTAACGATTTCAGACTGACAGGAGCTCATCTTCACTAAATGTAGCTGGGGCTTTTAGGAGTTCGCATTTTTTTGTCCGTGATTTCATGTAATGGCAACATGGCTGTGAGCGGGTGTGTCAGAAGTGACCTGTGGGAGTAGAACAATGCTTTGCGGAAGTGATACACAAGTGTGCCAAGAGATCCTGTTCGGCCACAAACTTCGTTTTTCACCAAATGAAAATCCACAACCCTAATTACTGGTGGCCCCGCAACCCCGTATCCAGAGCTCTGAGTCAGGCAGGCAGTGGAGACTGCTTCACTCGGGATGGCCTGCTTACTGCTTCGGTTTATTCCTTCCTTGCATGACAGCTGCGCGTTGGAAACCGGACGTTTTTATCTGACCGGGTGAATGCTGAAACAAACACAGTCCCCAGGCTAGAGTAACCCAGCCCACTTTTTATTACACACGTGGTGAACATAAACGCTGTTAGCTGACTGAGTGGTCAGTACTTTACAGGAGACAGAGAAGGGTACGCAGCATGGTGACCCGAGCAGGGCACATCCCAAGACAAGGGGGGCCCACTGGCTCCTGAGCTGGGCGTGTTTCACGGTGTGCGTTAAAAACTCATAATTTGTCCCACACACCAACGTTTCAGAGAAGTGTACAACTGAAATATATCGTGCCTGTGACCAGCTTTCAAACCAGGGGTTTGCCACGGCGACAGGGTGCCCCTCTTGTCCTCCCCGGACCCTGCGACAACCTGCTTCGCACTTGCCGCTGGCCTTGCTGCCCCTGCAGGAATTCTCAGCAGAGCCACACAGTAAAACAGCACCCCCCCCACCCCGCCCCGTGCTCTGCTCCCAGGGCCCAGCGCCAGGGTGGAGCCGCAGGAGCGCCGTGCTCCCCCGGAGGTCGCACACAGGGCTGGCCCGAGACCACAGACTTGCACCCCAGTGTTCCCTGCAGCACCAGTCACCTCCAAAGTGGAAACAGCAACAGGTGGGGGGAGCACCAAAGCGCGGCCCGTGCACGCAACCGAACACTGTTCAGCCGTGAGGAGGGACGCAGTTGCGGGCACGGGGACAGCCCTGCGCAAAACGAGGGCGGCGCAAGGCCCAGGCGCCAGAGCGGCCGGACCCCGGAGGGCGGTGGGGCTCCCAAAGAGCCGCAACGACCAACGGCCAGGCTGCTCAGCTGTCCAGTTCCACCGAGAACCAAACCACACCGACCCCTTCCCCGGGACGGCCTCCGCGCCCGCCCGGGACCCCTCCCCGAGCTCCTTCCAGGATCCCCCAGACCCTCGGGGAACCGCGCCGCGCACCTTACCTCTCCGCGCAGCCGCCATCTTGCTCCGGCTCCGCCCGCCCAGTCCGCCGAGATCCCGGCAGCCTCTCGGCCCCGCGCCGCTCGCGTCCCTTCGGCCATTTTCGCCTCTGATCTCGAAGGGGCCCGACAGCGCCGCTTTTCGAGACTTGACTCGGAGCTGCGGCCGAGGCCCGATTAGCCGGTCCGGCAGCGCTCGGGCACTTTCGGACAAGAGGGAAAGGAGTCGCGGCTCGGGAGGACGGGGGCTCGGGAAGGTTCGGCTCCGTTCGGCTACGCTCGGACGGACTCGGCTCCCGCTCGCGGTGGGCCGGGCGGAGCCTTTGACGTGAGACTCTCCTGGCCAGGCCGCGCTGCGTCGGAGGCCGGCGAGCGTCGGTCCCACGGTGGGCGACCCTGTGGGCCGGGGCCGACGGCTGGCGCGGCCTCCTAGGCGCTGAGGAGGGCTCGCTCAGAGCCTCTCGGAAACCCTCGTGCGGCCTCGGACCAATTCGGACCGCCTCGGCTCCGCACTTCGGGCCGTTTCGGCCCTCCTCGGTTCCGGACTCCTGGCCGTCGGCTCTGCTCGACTGGGCCGCTTCGTGCGGGTTCGGCCTCTGCTCGGGCGGCCTCGGCTGCGCTCGGCCGTCGGCCTCAACTCGGCTGGGCGCGCGGCTTCGGGTGGTCTCGGCTGGGCTCGGCTGGGCTCGGCTAGGCTCGGCCAGGCTCGGGCGGCCTTCCTCGGGCGACGCGCTTCGGGCTCCATCCCGACCTTCGGGCGGCCCCGGCCGGCGCCTTCGGACGGGCTCGGTGGAGTCCGGATGGAGGACTCGGACTCGGCCGCCAAGCAGCTGGGCCTGGCCGAGGCGGCAGCCGTGGCGGCCGCGGCCGCTGTAGCGGCGGCGGCCGCGGCCGCGGCGGGAGGCGAGGCGGAGGAACGGGTGCTCAGCAGGGACGAGGACTCGGAGGAGGACGGGGACGCCGAGTCGGAGCGCGAGACACGGCGGGTGACGGCCGTGGCGGTGATGGCCGCCGAGCCCAGGCACATGGACATGGGCACCGAGGCCCTTCCTGGCCCCGACGAGGCTGCCGCGGCCGCCGCCTTCGCAGGCAAGTGCCGCCCGCCCGCGCGCACCTGCCCCGCACGCACCCCGCACAACCCGCCCACACCTGCCTCACACGTCTGCCACGCACCTGCCCTGCAAGACCAGGCCACAACTGCCCGACGCACCTGTTTCCATACGGGCACGTGCCCGCCCACCCTCCCTGAGCACCTGCCTTACACCTACCTGCCTTGTGTGCCCGGTCGTTCCTGCACACCTGCCCTGCTCGCGGAAACCTTTTTCCTTGTGCCAGTCCACCCCTCGTGTTCAGCACTCTGTGCTCTTTCTGGAAGCTTCTCGGCATCTGCTGCTTGCCCTGCCTGTCTGCTCCATCTGTCCTGGGTGCTTGTGACAGGCAGGGGTAGAGGTCACACATGGGTCCTGTCCTAGCGGAACCTGAGGCCTGGGGGTGGGCACCTCTGGACACCCTGAATTCTAAGGGCCAATTCAGGTGTGACGTGAGGGCTGGACAGCAAGACTGTGGTCACCCAGCTTGGGAGGGCCGGCAGCTTCCTGAGGCAGTGACCGCCAGAGGTCAGCTGCCTGCCTGTCCCTCTTCTCCTTTATGGATCGTCCCAGGGGAAGGCTGGCACAGGCTGCTGGCCCATGTTTCATTCCTTGCCACACAGAACATTCCCATTCTCAAGTTTTGTGGCCTACGGAGCCCCTGGCAAGTGGTTCAAAGCGCCCCTTAGAGGTAATCCCAGACGGTGGCCCAAAGGAGGTAGAGACTTTCCTGAGGGTGTACCCCTTCCCAACTGGAAGTTCCCCAGGGACCCTGGAGGACTTGGTACTGAGTGTCCCAACCCTTGGAGAGCGTCTTGAGCTCTGCAGGTTTCAGAATCGAACAGCAGCTTTCCGGTCACGGTGTGTGGTCCCTGTGTGTGTGCACGAGAGGGTAAATCTCATTCGGTGTCCATTCAGCCCATAGGTGGGGCTGGCAGGGGCCAGCACCCGTGGTCTGTGTCTGGTCTGTTGGGGGTCCTCAGAAAAGGGAAGGAAGAAGGCTTGTGGCTCTTAGGTGCAGTTTTCATCACTAAGCTGGTTTTAACATTGGGATTTTGAACTGAAGTTTTTCTTCAGGTGTTTGTCCTTTTTGCACATTTTTTTCTGAATGTGGACATGTGATGTCACCCATCACGACATCAGGGAGCTATATTGATGTTTTCCTGCAGAATTTTACGTAGTTGTGTTTTGCATGTGTTAAATCGGTAAAACTTTTTGTCATGAATTACTGAGGTTCAGTAGTTTCCAGGTGTAAGTAACTCAATAGGACACGTTGCCTGCTGTGGCCTCCTCCTTGGGCAGAGGGCAGCTTGCCTGGTCTTTAGACTGAGGTGTGTCCAGACAGGGGTCCCTTCTGCATGTGCTCACTGGGAGCACAGCATGTGGTCTGGTTGTGGCGACAGATGCAGGATAGGTGTGTCCAGTGTAGTTGATGAGTGTGGGTTAATGGAATGTGCAGAAGTCTTTCCACGAGTATTGTCAGAGCACCTCCCACGTGCCAGAGACTGCCTTGGGCATTCTAGAATGCTGTGTGACCTGAGGGGGCCACTGCCTGGTCACGGAGGAGCATGGGTGAAAGGCTCTGTAGAGGTGCTGTCATGGCTGAACAGTGTGGGCACCGTGAGCGGGCAATGAGCCGGTGAGGGAGGGTTTGGGGGTGACAGGTGGGAGGGGGGATGTAGGGCAAGTGGGGTGCAGCACACCTGTGGACACGGCAGGGGGCCAGGGACACAGGCAGGTCACCTGATGGTGTACAGAGTAGGTGAAGGGGGGGCAGGGCCACAGGGAGGGGAAGACCTGCGGGATCCCCTCCGGGAGGGGTATCCTCCCTGAAGGGGGGCGAAAGTGGGAGGGAGCTCCTGTAGGTGGCGCTGCTGTGTGATCCGTGAGCCTTTGCCGCCTGCGGTTTCCTCCTAAAAGCGGCCAGAAGCCAGGGAGTTGGGCAGAGCCTGGGGCGGCCCAACGGGTGCGGGGCATGCTGTCTGCGCGGCTTTTCACTGCCGGGAACAGCTGTCCTGGGAGGCAGATGCCGCTTCTCTCCTGGAAGAACCTGATCATGAGACTGGTCTGGAAGTACTGGTTCAGCTTTTGCGTGAAAGTGTTGGAAATGCAGACACCTTCGTGGGGAGCCCCGTGGTCGGCCGCGTGGGAGGCCTCTGGCTCTGACTGCACACTGAGTCAGGCTCCTGTGTTGCAGAGGTGACCACTGTGACGGTGGCCAATGTGGGCGCCTCGGCGGACAACGTCTTTACCACATCGGTGGCAAATGCTGCCTCGCTTTCGGGACACGTTCTGGTAAGCCGCCCAAAAGCACCCCAGGGCCTGCTTTAGCTGCGACCCCATAAGGGTGGCCCATCTCCCCAGAGCTGGGTGCCCAGCGCCAGGGAGGGCACAGCTGCCATGCTGCTTTCAGGGCCTTGCCGCTGGCTGGGGGAGTGAGAGCTGAAGTGGACCCAGCCCATGAAGTGTGGGTGGGCAGAGGTCCCCTTCCCAGCTGTGTGGTCAGGGACAGTGCTCCTGCCTCCTTGCCCGATGGCCACACAGTGGCCCAGGGGTGGGAGCTGCCAGCGTCTGCCCATGTCCAGCCTCTCCTGGTCATGCAGTTCCAGACACTTGACGGGTCCATGCCTTTGCGCCCCGCAATCTGCACTCGTCACCTATACAGTCCCCTGCCTGCCACACGCCTCCTCACACGCTGTGCACAGCTGGTCACGTTCCCAGCAGCGTTTGTGCCCAGAGCCAGAGCCTTCTGTGATTGTTGCATCACCTGGTTTATCTTTTATATTTGAGGCCTTCCGTGATTTGGAGGGACAGCCTGTTTGCAAGTGGCAGATGCCAGGGGATGGGCTGTCTCCAGCAAGGGGTCTTTTCCTGGAGCCTTTGCCAGAATTGTTCCTTACGGTTTCTTTTCAGCCTAGAGGGCACACCTGGGAGGTGCCCGCTGGCAAAGTTATTGTCCTCGGGATGGCAGCAAACAGAAAATTCTCCCTGTAATCACAGTGGGGGCGGGGAGTGGACACAGACTCAGTGCAGGTTTAAGAAACGCGGTTTATTTCTTGTGTCAGGATGCACTCAGACCGCTGCGACGCTTTTGTGCTTCCAGCTGGTCACTCCTTTGTGGCAGCAGGTTCCGTCCCGTCTGTCTCCGCAGAGGGGAGTCCCAGAAACTACTGGGGTCGTGTGGGAAACTGACAACAGGGGAGGGGTCTCAAGTGTCTGTGTGCTCGCCTGCCTCGTAAGGAAAACACTTTGATTCTCAAACGAGCAGAAAACAGTCGTTTTCCAGTTGCGAGCCGCACGTCCTCAGTGGTTGGGCACGTGCAGTGTAGACACGCTGACAGGCACTGCCCCAGTGTGTGCGCATGCGTGCATGTGCTGTCAGGGCCCCTCGGCTCCATGATAAACTCCCACCCGCACCTGCAGGTGCGAGGAGGTCTCACTCTGGCCTGGCTGGTTTTATCCTCAACCCGAGAGCATTTGACCATCCCAGAATGCTGGCTTTGGGCAGGTGGCTTGGAGGCCTCTGGCCCATCCAGAGCTGTCTGAGCAAGGCCCTGATGGCTATCTGAGGCGGGTGCCTGGTGGGCAGCGGGCTGGGCCTCAGCTCCAGCGGGGACAGGAATGGGGAGGGCGAGGGGGCTGGCCCAGAGGAAATTGGCGGGTCACGGTGGCGTCCAGCTGACGAGAGGTGTGCATGCCATGTGGTTTGGGAGGCCCTGGTGTCTGGTGGCTGTGGGTGAAGGGCCTTGGAAGGGACCTGGCGTGATAAGGGGGTCGTGCTCCAGGCCTGGCAGTGACTGTAGACTTGGCCTTGGAAACCCTCCCTTGAGACCCATGGTCTTACAGGAGACGCGTGCGTGGACGTTGGGCGCCTCCTGTTTCCAGCAGGTTTTTGTGGAACACGTTTGTTCTGTAACTTTCACAACCAATGTGGAGCATTTGCTCAGGTCAGCCAGACCTAGCATTGTCCCTTCTTGTCCTTGGCTGTGTGTTTAAGTGACATCTTTGCAAGAGACCCACGAGGCATGGCAGGCATTCCCTTGTTGGTTATAGTTAGCAAGAACCTCGCTGTGGGACCATGTCTCACTGTGAGGTGACATGCCCCGTGGCTGTCGCTGAGACAGCTCATGGCCTGTTCCCGCCTACAGTCTGGTAGGACCGCCCTGCAGATCGGGGACAGCCTGAACACGGAGAAGGCCACGCTGATTGTGGTGCACACGGATGGCAGCATCGTGGAGACCACCGGGCTGAAGGCGCCCGCTGCTCCCCTCACCCCAGGTACCGCCCTCCCGACAGTGCACCCCTCAGCTGTGCGGGCTGCTCTGTGCAGTGGCTTAGTTACGCTTGTGGGAATTTGGGGACGTCAGGTGTGACTGAGTGTCCATGGGAAAGTGGGCTTTTCCAGGCTGAACGAGTTGCCCCAAGGGGAAGGGCAGCACCTCCCGTTGGATGGTCCTGAACAGCTGGAGAAGCTGCTGCCAGAGCCAGGCTGAGTTCTCTGGACTTTTCTGGTTCATCTGGGTGCGTTCGGAGTCTCTCACTGTCACCATGCTTTCTCCGCCAAGGTCCTCAGTCTCCTCCAACTCCTCTAGCTCCCGGCCAGGAGAAGGGCGGCAGCAAGTACAACTGGGACGCGTCCGTGTACGACAGCGAGCTGCCCGTGCGCTGTCGCAACATCAGCGGCACCCTGTACAAGAGCCGGCTGGGCTCTGGTGAGCGGCCGGCGGCCACTGCTGCCTCTGCAGCTCGACAGCCATGCGGGGGATGTGCGAGCGGGAGGGAGAGGTGGGGCAACACCCACGGCCTAGTTCCTGCATCAGCGTGGTGACCTTAGACAGCCGTCACCAGCTCAGGGGAATGTGGTTGAGTCTGCGGTGACCATGGACGTGGCTGAGAGAAGGGAAGTGGGCAGTTGGCTTCATAACCTGTGGGTGCCAGTGGTGAGGGTGGTGAGGTCACGCAGGCCTGGATGGAGCGTCCGAGGAGGGGCGGGGAAGGACGGTGCCGGGGCAGCAGCCAGAGCTGGCCGCAGGTGCCGTGGTGCACGCCAATAGCCGTCCTTGCCGTTCCAGGTGGCCGTGGGCGCTGCATCAAGCAGGGGGAGAACTGGTACAGCCCCACGGAGTTCGAGGCCATGGCGGGGAGAGCCAGCAGCAAAGACTGGAAAAGGAGCATCCGCTATGCGGGGCGGCCGCTGCAGTGCCTCATCCAGGTGCCCGCTCCCTTCCTGTCACGGCAGGAGGTGCCCAGCCCCAGGCCCCAGGCGAGCTCACACTAGGTGTCAGTCCCACTCCCTAATGGCCAGTCACTTACCCTCTGTCTGCTTCCCGATGTTTCCAACGGGGTGACGGTGATTTGCTGTCAGGAGTGGGTGACCAGGCAGTGGGTCCCGTGTGACTGCAGGCGACTTCCAGACAGCTGACTTCCTTGCCCGTCAGCTTACCCTCCAGGGCGCAGGTTTCTCAGTGCTGTTTCAGCTTTGCTTCCGGGGAGTTGGTAAAGATATGATGCGTGGAAGGAAGGAGGTGGGAGCGAGCATGGAGAGAAGGTTCTGGAAATCGTGGTTCTGTCTTTAGGAATGGTGGCTCAGCAGTAAAACTGACTGAGCTCTCGCAGCGCTGACAGCTCACACGCGGGCCCCTCTGACATGTCCCCATTCACTTGCAGGATGGGATCTTGAACCCTCACGCGGCTTCCTGCACCTGTGCTGCCTGCTGTGATGACATGACCTTGGTGAGTGCCCAACATGACCTTGGTGCGTGCCTGCCATGACCTTGGTGCGTGCCCACCATGACCTTGGTGCGTGCCCGCCATGACCTTGGTGCGTGCCCGCCATGACCTTGGTGCGTGCCCGACATGACCTTGGTGCGTGCTGGAGGGTGCAGCAGCCCCCCCCCCCACCTTGGATAGAGGCACATCCTTACCTCTAGGTTCATTGGTCCCATGTCCCTGGCACCCCTTCGGATCACCCAGGGCTTGTTAATAGTCTCTCGCTCAGCTTCTGCATTTCTGGTAGCTGGTACCGCGATGGGGGCACGTGGGCGGGCGGCCCCTGAGTCGTGTTCAGGACACTGCATTTCCTTATGTCACGGGAAGCTCCTGTAATGTCACCATCTGAACCCAGAACCAAGCCCTTCCTGTGGTTCCAGCATGTTTACGTGCAATTTCACACTCTGTTTTGACATCCGTTCCTGAAATGCTGCCTGTGCTCACTGGTCAGACAGTGTTGAGTCCTCAGCAGTGTCTCCTTGTCCCAGACTCTTTACTGTTGCAGAAAAAATGATTATTCCCGTGGGTTTTTACACAGATTCACGAGTGGGACACTCACATGGAATGTATGAATATGCCAGCTTTGTTTCAGCCTCCTCGGTGTTGACTGTTATATTGAAATGTTAAAGTGAAAAGCTGCTTTACGACACCTCCTTATTTTATTTTCATTGCTCATCCGGTTCGTTATAAGAAGCTCTGAAAGAAAATTTAATTGGAGAGACACGCCAGGTTCTTGAGTGGAAGGCTGAGTATTCTAAACTGTCTAGTTCATGGATGACTAAATATGATTCTAGTGGAGTAACCGGGGGGTACTTTTGTGAAACTATAATGATTAAGTTCGTTTGCAAAAACTAATCGGCAAGATTGGCAGAGATCTTGCTGGAGTGAAGGGGGCCCTGGCTGCAGTCCGCAGGTGTCAGTCTCACAGAACACCAAAGGACCTGTGCACGGAATGCTGCTGACGGGAGTCGGGGGCCCAGGTACTCGGAGCGAGGTGCTGTGTCCGCAGGCTGGAGACTGAGCACGGTAACGACACTGCTTCTCCCCACACTGACCTACAGCTTGAAAGTCCCAGCAGGATTCTTCGTGGAGACAAACAAGCTGACTCTGGACTTTATGTGGAAAGGCAAAGGAATGGGGCAGCCAAACCAGTTTTTTGAAGGAAGACTGAAACTAGAGGAATCACAGCATGTGACCTTATACTTGCTATTTCCTTACCGCAGTCACACCACGTGCGGCTGGCGGGGGAGAGAACCTCAGATCGGGGCAGCCGGAGGCCACAGGGGACTCACCGTGTTCTTTTCAGCACATGGCGGGGGGACAGTTCATTGGCACAGAATGAACCTCAGCAAGATCTCACACTTCCACAGGCAAATTCAGAATGGATCACGTCTCCGTATGTGAAAAATGCAACTGAACTTTTTAGAAGAAAATCTGGGAAAATCTTTGAGGCCTAGGGTCTCTTAGATGTGACTCCAAAAGCAGGATTCGTAAGACAAAAACTTGGTAAATTGGACTTCGTCACATGGAAGGACCTCGGCTCCCACCTCAGGAGTGGGGCTGCAAAGAGCTCCATGGGCCTGCTCCCCGAGAATGGCACAGCTGGTGAGTTACAAACACCTGCTGGGTCTCTGGAAGGCCCGCAGGGCACTTGACAAAGTCAGACAGGCCAGGCCAGGCCCTGCCCCTCCCTGCCCTGCCCCAGGGAAGGGAGCTCCACTCCAGACGGATGTGGGCAGAGCACGGGACCTTGTCCCCAGCTCCCAGGCAGGGTCCCAGGCATCGCGTGGGGGGCTCCCCTCCTCACTCCGCCTCTTCTCAGAGGCCAGCTCTGCCCCCACCGTCCTCACCCCAGCGTGGAGGACCCTGCATGCGGTCACTCTGCTAGATGGGTCCGCTGTCCCCGCCCCCAGCTTCACAGCTCTCAGAGCAGTGCAGGTTTTGGAGGTGCTGAGAGGGGCCCCCGTGCTGTGACTGCTCAAAGTCGCTATATAGATCGGCAGGAGGCCTGGAGAGAGGAGTTGCTGTAATACTTTTCCTAAAATGTCCGGTTTTCAACAAGAACAAAACATGCAAAGAAACAGGGAAGTGTGAACCATACAAACCACACAGTGGAAAACAGGCCAGGGGAGGCGCCGCCTGGGAGGGCCCGGTGGCCACAGCAGAGGCGGCTTCCGCGGACCCTCTTCGCGTCCAGAGAGCAGCAGAAAGCCACCGCTGGAGGACTGGCGGGGAGGTCTGGTTAGCTCGGGCTGACCCGCGCTGGAACAGCAGGGTCACTTTCTCACAGCCCTGGAGGCCACTGTCCCGCCACACGGCCTCAGCTTTCATCACCTCCTGCTCCAGACACACCACCAGGGTCAGGCCTGGGGACGCAGTCTAGTCCATAGCGGAAGGCGTGACGAGTGTTGTTTCATCAGACGGGAATTTCAACAGAGACGTGGATGTTACGCAGGAGCCACTTAAAAATTCTGGAAGTAGAGGCGGGACGCCTGGCGGAGCTCACGGAGACACTGCTCGAGTGCCAGGAGCCTGCGACAGGCTGTGGTGTCATGCACCAAGCTGGGGACATGCCGTGGCGCGGTCGTCCTTGAGGGTTTGCAGCCATCAGGCCTGGGGCCTTGTCCACGGGGGCTCGTCTGTTACGTTCATTGCTTCCTCTGTTGTCACTGGTCCACGGGGGCTTCTTGCTTAGTCACTGCAGTGCCTCTTCCTTCCCTGTGTGTCTGGGGACAGAGCCTCTGCTGGACTGTCACCATGTGTAGGGTGGAGGTATCCCCTCCCTTCCCATCTGACTCTTCTCCTGGGAATTCCTAAACATTTGATATGTTGACGATACTCTTTCTTGTTTTCAAGCATTGTTACTCACGTATTCTTTTTGAAATTACCTCGTGTCATTTTGAGGAATTGGTGGCCTAAAGGGAAGTGTGAGGTCTGAGTGCAGCTGGCTGTGGGGGGGGGAGGGGGCAGCCCTGCTGTTCTCTGGCTCCCCCGGAGACGGGTCACCAAATCAGTGGGAGGCACAGACAAGCTAGGGTGTGCCAGCCTGCCCACCGCCTCTCTGCCTTCCCCCCAGAGCGGCCCCGTCCGGCTCTTTGTCCCGTACAAGCGGCGCAAGAAGGAGAATGAGCTGCCTGCAGCTCCGGTGAAGAAGGAGGCGGCCAAGAACATCACGCTGCTGCCAGCCACCGCTGCCACCACCTGTGAGTTCCCACAACACAGAGCTTCCCTTCCCTTTCTCCTGCACTTGTGTCACCACGTAGTGCATGAGCTGTGGGTCCTCTGGGCCAGCAGGGTCTCAGGTCGTCCCGCGTCCCCTTCCTGTCCCGCCTGCACCTCGGGTCCAGCCCCTGCCGGGAGGACCGCCCTCTCCAGAGCCCGTGCCTGGCACACAGTGCACTCAGGGAGAGGTTTCCTGATGTCCTGGGTGCCTCACTCGCCCGCCCGAGTATTCCCTACATGGCCCAGGGCGGCTGGGGGCCATGGTGCCATCCCAGGCCTCCTGGGGGCATCAGTGTCACACCTTCCTGGTTTTCGGTTTTGGCAGCTCTGACTCACTCCTGCTGTGTGTCCAGGAACTGGGACAGGGAGAAGGGAGGGAAAAGCTGGCTTCTTTTTGAAACCACAAAACGGGTGGAAAAGCTTTAGAGACATGACAGGCAGTGACAAGAGAAACGGTTGGCAGGTAGCCCGCTTGCTGGGGGCTTTGCAGAGACCGGAACCCCGACGCTTGATTCACGGGGAACGTCTCTGAAGCCACCTGCATCCAGCACTCTGGCCGTCCTGTGGGCTGTATGCAGGGCCACCTGGACACGGCTCAGCCGACGCACGGCGACCTCAGTGCGGTCGGCCCAGAGGACGTAGGGCAGCGATGCTATGGCGGCACCACTGTTTTTATCTCCAGCTTTGATGAAAGTCTCGTTCTTCGTTCGAATGACAAAGTAGTTTTGAATTGTTTTTAATCTTGTTTCTGTTTTCCAATTCGGCAATACAGTCACGTGTTCAAAATTCAGTGTAAACTGTGTGTGGTACAAGGTCAGCCATCTCTGCTGAGCCCCTGGTTGTGTCCCCACGGGCGCCCAGAGTCACTGGTTTCTTCCGTGTCCTTGCAGAGGTGACTGGAGCGTGTGCGGGAGGCATGTGCTGCGTCCACGCCTGGGCCCCGGGCCCCTGAATCTTCTGGGATCTGTGCCATGGGGCCGGCCGCCTGGGCCCTGCCGGGCCCACCATGTGGTAAAAAGCACTTCTGCTTTTCCAGTTACTGTGACCCCCTCAGGACAGATCACTACCTCTGGCGCGCTGACCTTTGACCGGGCGTCCACTGTGGAGGCCACCGCCGTTATCTCGGAGAGTCCGGCCCAGGGTGACGTCTTTGCGGGAGCCACAGGCAAGTAGTCTGGGCAGTGCCTGACACGCACATACATCCCACCTCACCCCTGCTGACTCACGGGGGTAGCTGGCCTGGCATGTGGAGGGGCCTTGAGCAGGGGGTCTCATTGGTAGGGAGCCAGGCGGGCACCAGGCAGGTGGGAGGCGTGGGGGTGGGGCAGGCAGGGGCCCCTCCATATGCCAGGCCGCCTAAGGATGGGGTGATCAGCTGTGACATAGCCCACCTCACCTGTGACACAGCCCACCTCACCTGTGACACAGTCCACCTCACCTGTGACACAGCCCACCTCACCTGTGACACAGCCCACCTCACCTGTGACACAGCCCACCTCACCTGTGACACAGCCCACCTCACCTGTGACACAGCCCACCTCACCTGTGACAGCCCACCTCACCTGTGACACAGCCCATATCACTTGTGACAGCCCACATCACCTGTGACACAGCCCACATCACCTGTGACAGCCCTCATCACCTGTGACAGCCCACCTCACTTGTGAGACAGCCCACATGGCCTTTGACAGCCCACATCACCTGTGACAGCCCACTTCACCTGTGATAGCCCACATCACCTGTGACACAGCCCACATCACCTATGACACAGCCCACATCACCTGTGACAGCCCACCTCACCTGTGACACAGCCCACATCACCTGTGACAGCCCACTTCACCTGTGACACAGCCCACATCACCTGTGACAGCCCACCTCACCTGTGACAGCCCACCTCACCTGTGACAGCCCACCTCACCTGTGACACAGCCCACATCACCTGTGACAGCCCACCTCACCTGTGACACAGCCCACCTCACCTGTGACACAGCCCACATCACCTGTGACAGCCCACCTCACCTGTGACACAGCCCATATCACCTGTAACAGCCCTCATCACCTGTGACACAGCCCACATCACCTGTGACAGCCCACCTTACCTGTGACACAGCCCACATCACCTGTGACAGCCCACCTCACCTGTGACACAGCCCATATCACCTGTAACAGCCCTCATCACCTGTGACACAGCCCACATCACGTGAGAAGCTAGGAAACACCGTTTGGTGACTTCACTCTAGACCAGGGGTGTCCAAACTTTTTCAACTTTTTTTACCAAGGGCCATATGCGGTAAAATACACAAACAGCCGGGCCACTCACTCAAGGTGAAGTACGTATTGCCTCACCTGGTTTATTTAAGTAAACTAAATATATTTTTGGAATTTGCTGCGGTCCAATTAAAAATGGGTTGCGGGCAGCAGTTTGGACACCCCTGCTCTAGACCATGTGTCCAGGGCATGTAGTTGTGAATATTCTAGCACCCACATTAGGAAAGCAGAAAGGCTGTGGGAATTCATGTTTGTGCCATATTTTGTTCCACCCCATATGCCCCAAGAACTGTCGCTGCCACTGTTCAGACCCATCCGTCCCCACGTGGCGGGGGCTGCCCTGAGGGTGCAGCTGTGGACAGTTTGAGGTTTAAGGTCTGTGCAGCCAACAGCGGGGTCACGAGGCCATCTTGCCCTCTTCCCATGACAGTGCAGGAAGCCAGCGTGCAGCCCCCATGCAGGGTGGGTCCCGCGGAGCCCCACTTCCCCGGGTACCAGGACAGCTGCCAGGTCGCACCATTTCCAGAAGCTGCGCTGCCAACAGCTCATCCCAAAATCGGTGAGTTTGGAAACATTGAGCGCGCATGCCAGCGTCTGTCCTCAGACTGTCTGAGTGAGGAGGGAGCCCTAGATCAGGGCGGGGCCACCGCCCGTCGGATGAGGACACAGCCACGCTGGTCACTTGCATGTCGTGTACAGCGGCCCCTGCCACGCGACAGGCTGCTTGCCCATGGAGCCCATGTCACATGAAGCCTGAAGCCCCACCGGCCCTCAGGAGGAAGGCGGTGGGTCTGTCCTCCCTGTGTGGACACGTGTCCCCAGGCAGGGCCTCGGTCCCCCCGGAGCTACGGTGAAGGTGCTGACACAAGGACATCCCACTGCATTCACATTGCGCTTTGACTTTTCGTTTTGCATTTTGGACACATTTCGGTGTCACTGCAGTCTTTAAAGGGAGCGTCATAGCCCCAGGTGTGGACCTTTGTGTTCCTACATGTCGCTGTCACAGACCACATGGCAGATTGAACCGTGTTCACAGCTTCAGGAGGTCATGACCTTCTCGTGTCACTTGCTTGTCTCATTCTCTCCTGCTGCCCATTTAAACTCTCCATCCTTGAGGCTCCCTCACTTCTGCCCCTTCCCCTCACCACACCTCTGGCAGCTGCCCACCCAGGTAAGCGCCGGGGCCAGGCCACGTCCGGGGAGCCCTCCCTGTGCACACCAACAGCCATGGCTGCTTGTCCCATGGCCCGCTTGCTCGTTCACTGACTCATTTCAGTGTGGACTGTGGTGTCCTGTTTTAGTCTCTGGGCTGTAACCCGTTACTGCTGTCATGCGGGAGACCCTGCTCGCTGCGCCATTTGTCGTGCGGGGCAGCCTGCGGGGTCTCTGGTCCCGCTCCCCAGATAAGAACGCAGGATATGGTGAGGCTGAAAAGGAACACCCACGGAGCCATGGGTAGGGGAGTCATACCACTATGGTCTCACTGGAGGCTGGGTTCACCGGACGTGCGACCTGCTGTCCGTTTTTCTGCCAACCGACCGACAACTCTCCTCCACTCTCCTCGACTCTGCTCCTCTCCTCTCGGCTCTCCTCCGTAGCTGCAGCAGTTATGTTAGTGGCTAATTGGCTAACTGGCTACAGCTGACGGCCAATCAGCCACAGCTGATGGCCATCTACTACCCGAGCCAGCACTCTTCCGCGTGAGGCTGAGAGCCTGGAAACTACTCTCTGGGGCTCTGTCCCCACACTCCACCCCTACAGGGTCTCGCCTCATAATCTACGTGACAAGCGTCTTCCGCAAGGATCCCTGTGCCATATTAGCCTACTGACACCTACGGACGAAAAGAAACAGTAGTCTTAAGGAACCAACAATGGCAAATCCCTTCTATCTGGGAGGATACATGCTAGCTTTTTGTCCTGGGAAAGGAGGGTCGCTGCCACTGGCACCTTTCCCAGTTTGTGGTACCAGACCTTTATGGCAGTGCTTGGGGCCCCTTGCATAGTTTCAACATGTAACAGAACAGGGGACCCCATAATAGGCCATAGTGAGAGCACATAGTTTCCTCGCAAAATCATCCCGGTATTGGGACCTCTGTATACTACAGTCACTTGCGGTGGCCACTCAGCCACCACCCATGGAGTCACTTGCAAATCATGAGTCAAACCGGCCCCCCATGGGGCTATCAGGCCCAACCATCGACAGTGGGGGCTTTTGACCTGCCAGGGCCAAGTCCATTGCATAGTGATATGTCCCCAGGCGGACAGTCAGACGATCCATTAAATCATGAATTGAAGGCACTGCAGCGTGCAAGGGTGGCGTCACCTTATTTAACTCCCTATAGTCGACAGTCATTCACCAGGTCCCATCTGGCTTCTTGACAGGCCATACTGGGGAGTTAAAGGGACTGTGCGTTGGCCTCACAATATGTGCCTTCTCCAATTCCAATATTGTACGACCAATCTCCTCCTGTCCTCCTGGCAGGCGATACTGTCGCACTGTAACCACGCGCCAGGGCTGTGGCAATACCTGAGGAGGGTGGTGAGCATGCCCGCATGTCACCACTTTCACCACCCGGATCCGGAGACGGAACTCTCCTACCGACGTCCGTAAGCTGAGGCCATGTAGCACGTCCACCCCTAGAATATTCTCCAGAACGGGGGAGACATAAACCTTGTAGGTACGAGGAGGGAGCCTTCCTATACCCAGTGGTAAGGAAACGGCTTTCACAGTCACAGTTTTTCCCCTGTAGCCATCAATGCAGACTGCTGGTCCGGGGAACAGTTCTGGGTTCCCATAAACGAGACTGCAGTCAGCACCAGTGTCCACTAGAGCCAAAACCCTCTGCACGTTAGAAAGGGACCAATGTATGGACAGTTCCACGTGGGGCCTCCGGTCCCTGCTCGTCCCCTCTGACCGGGTACCTTGGCCCCACCCCTAATCAAGCTGCAAGGGGTCAGCCTCAAGCGGCTGCATGAAGTCCTGGAGGGACACGGGTCGCGCTTTCCCAGACTCCTCCTTTATGTTTCTCCGGAATTGTTGTTCCGGACGCAACTGTTTCCAAAGTTCCAGCAGGAGTGCATTGGGTTGTCGGTCTATTTTCTTCCTATCGACCCCTGCTGCCACGAGATCACGCCACATCTGTGCGCGTGTTACTCTCTGAGGCCCGCGACCTCGCCCCTTTACCTTTGGTTTGGGCTTCCAGGTCTCAACTGTGCGGACCTCCTGTCTTAACTTCCTTTGCCTCCGGCTTTCAACATCCCCTATGGTGGCCATGGCAGTTGTAACTTCATGGATCCGTCGCCCTACATACGGTGTAAGAATAGCAACCAAGGATCCAAAAGCACTCGCAGGTGCAGTATCCAAAACCAGATCTCTCATGCTGGCTGTAAAAAGCTCGTCATCTGGGCCCTGCATGTTGAGGTTAAAAATAGCATGTCTCATACCCATTTCACGGATTATTTGAGTAAGTTCCGTATATGACTGCCATTGACTCACATTGTCTGGCAGCTCACCAGCCTGTCCCCATACTGTGCGTACCGCAGCCGTGAGCCACGCCATTAGAGAATGGTTGCCCTGGTTGTTGGCCAACCTATGGCAGTTTTGTAACCTTTGTCGCAGGGACGGATGCACTGTCACGAAGGCTAGCTTTTCCATCTCGCCTGGGGAGCAGAGAATGCTGTCTGCTCCCTCATCCCATAAACGTAATAGCCAAGCCGAGACTGGCTCTCCAGGGCGCTGTCTGTACCGCCTCCCCAGCTCCTGCAACTCAGTGGGAATCTAAGGGGTGTAGGTTGTGAACTCAGTCACAGCTGGGTTGCCAGCAGAAACGCCCCTGTGGCCCAAAGGTTGCTCACGTTTTACCCTTTGCTTCAAGATTGGCCGGGCTTGGGGGTTGGGAGCAACATTGCCTCCACTTGCTTCCTCCGCCTCTGCCTCAGAGTCTCCACTGTGGGGCCCCTCTTCCAACAGGCGGACCTGGGCTTCCAGCGCTTCCAACTGGGACACCTGGTATGGCACCTGGGCCATTTCATGAAGCGCATTTTCCGTGTTGAGACTCAAGGCCGTGAGGAACATCCAGCCCACGCGGCAGGCTGTAGCCTTCTCCTCCTCCGGCAACCGCTCAGCCAGAGCCTGCAGGGCCCTCTCCACACTGGCCGGAGAGCCGTCCATGTCCTCCCACCCCCCCTTGGGGGTCCAACCCTTGAGAACAGTGGCCACCGGACACCACACACTGTGTGGGGGCCACACATCCTCCTGCCCAGAGTCAGACGCCATTCCTACCTGGTCGGAATCTTGCTCACTGTGCCAGGTGTCTGAGTGGGTGGAGGCCTCGATGTAAGATGTCCACAGCCCTCGGAGCCTACAGCAGCAGCCCACCAAAAAGCCGGTAATGCCTGCTGTGGCCAACAGGGCGGCATGCCATCCGGAGGCTCGAGAGGACCACCAATTCACCGAGGGGTCACGTCTCTCCCAGGCAGACTGTGCCCCCCCTCTCTGGCGTGGCTCCTCATGGGCTTCCTGAGACTGCGTTTTCACACGCACAAACTGCTCTACCATCCCTCGGAGAGCCTTGGCCGGCGCCATACCCTGCTCGCTGCGCCATTTGTCGTGCAGGAGACCCTGCTCGTGCGACCTGCTGTCCGTTTTTCTGCCAACCGACCGACTCTCCTCCACTCTCCTCGACTCTGCTCCTCTACTCTCCTCAGCTCTCCTCCGTAGCAGTTATATTAACAGCTAATTGGCTAACTGGCTATAGCTGACGGCCATCTACTACCCGAGCCAGCACCTTTCCACGTGAGGCTGAGAGCCTGTAAACTACTTTCTGGGGCTCTGTCCCCACACTGCCCTGGATTTGGCCCCTAGTCCTTTGAACGTATCCCTACTTTCTGACACAATGAAGCGTTGGAGGTTCGTGTCGGGTTTCTGGAGAGTCCTGACCCTTTTACTGGGGACAGTGTTGCAGAGCCGAGGGCAGGCCCTGGTCATGGCTGGAGCGCTGCCCACATATGTCTTGTGCAACCCACGTAGTGGCCTCACGTTGGCAGTTTGCAACAGGCCACGGTGGGGCGTGTGGGGACAGAGTCCCAGAGAGCAGTTTCCAGGCTCTTGGCCTCACATGGAAGGGTGCTGGCTCAGGTAGTAGATGGCCATCAGCTGTGACTAGTTGGCCATCAGCTGTAACCAGTTAGCCATTAGCCACTAATATAACTGCCGTAGCTATGCTAGGGAGTTGGTTGGCAGGCAGAAAAGCAGATGATGGATTGCGGGTCGTGGGGATCCTACTTCGTATGTCTCACCCGGCCGCCATTGAGACTGGGGTGCAGGAAGACCCCTTGTTGGGGTACTGGCGGATGTTTGCTTTTGTATCTCCAACCCAGCCACCAGCGAGAGTATAGTGGTATGACTCCCCTACCTATGGCTCCGTGGGTGTTCCTTTTTGGCCTCACCATGTCCTGCGTTCTTATGGGGCGAGCGGGACCAGAATCCCTGCATGATAGGTGTGTACACCAGAAGTGACCAGTGCTGGAAGCAGGGCTCCTCCTTGGCGGCCTGTGGAATGCCCAGCAGCACACAGCCTGGGCACGTCTGACCCCAGCTTGTGTCCCGAGCCTCCAGGCCCATCTGAAGCCACAGGACCCATTAAGCTTCCTCCCTTTTCGTCTTTGTGACTTTCTTCTCAGAAAGGACAAGAGGGCTCAGTCCTGTCATTGGTGATCAGGTGACCTCACACGCCCAGGAGCCTTTCTGCATGGCCCGCAGACACGTGACCCAAGGCTCCCACTCATTTCTGTAATTCATTAACTTTGTAACGGGTGGGGGGACACTGGTGAACACTACATAAGTTTCAGGTGTATGTGTCTCTGTGCGGCTACAGCTCAACACCGCAAGTCTAATTTCCATCCCTCACCGCATGTGACCCCCTGTGCCCGCCCTGCACCCTGGTTCATGCGTCTGGTTTACTGTTTGTGTGATTTAATCTGGAGCCACTTCCCTCACCCTGTCATTGTCCTCTCGATGGTCCTGTGAAGGCTCGTGGCTGCCCTGCACAGGCACCTTTTGCTGGTCTGTGTGTGTCATCTGTGGACAGCCGGCTTCCAGCCTCTGCTGTGGAGCTCTGAAGTCCCAGAATGTCCCCACATTGGGAATGTTTCAGGAGAAGACCCTGTGACATTAATGCCTACGCTCCAGGATGTAAAGAGAAGTCAGTGGGGGAGTTTTGATGCCAGGAACTGCATTAATGTCTGCTTTTGTTTGGCTTTGGCCATTCCAGTGTTGACATCCTTGCCGGCCCTGGCGGTCCCGCCCTCCAACCCCAGCAAACCCATTTCTCCCGTGATGGTCAACGGGCTGGAGATGTCGGAACAGCGGCACTGGCTGTACCTGGAGGAGATGGTCAACTCCTTGCTGAACACGGCGCAGCAGCTGAAGACGTTGTTTGAGCAGGCCAAGCAGGCCAGCTCCTACCGGGAAGCTGCCGTGGCCCACGCCAGAGCCCAGGCGGATGCGGAGCGGAAGGAGGTAAGGGCGAGGCCGAGAGCTGCTGCTGCTGAGCTCTTCCCATAGCTAAGTGACAGCTGTTCCTGGTAAGGTGTTCCGGTTTTTATAAGTAAGATCGGTTTATTTCAAAGGGGAACCCGGTTTAGCAGCCAGCCGTCATTTTGAGTTCACCTGTGATGGACGCTGTTACAAGTCCAGGTCAGCGTCACACAGCACAAGCATCCTTTATTCTATTAAGTTTCGAGAAACAGCCTGTGTCTGTGGGCAGCCGCATGACAGATGCACGGCTCCCATCACTGGGTCCCCCTCCTCGGCCCGAGCTTTCTCCACCTGCTCTCAGCCCCACGGCGATAGTCTCCTGGCCCCTGAGGCCCCATCGTGTTGTCTCACTGCGTTCTTGAGAAGTAGTCCTGTGTGTGGCGTCACTGTTGACAAAGCCTCACACCCAAGGGTGTTACTACAGTGGAAAAGCCGCTCACTTGGCCCTTTGGCTACTGTTTCTACATGGCTGCTGCTTCAGGCCGAGACCTAGGGGACAGGTGGCCAACACCAAACAGGTCACCGGAGTTCCAGTAGGGTGGACAGCAGGCCGTGGCCATGGGCTGCTTCTCGGCTCACACCCAGCATGGGCAATGCTGTGAATTATTGGGGGTGGGGCGGCCTCCTGCAGGACGGCTTCCCGGATGGGAGGGGGGAGGTCAGGGAGGATGAAACGCTGGTGCGTTTTCAACGTGAGCATCTCACAGTCAGTGTGGGTTTGGGTTTGTAAACAGAAGTGAAATTGATTATTTCTTCCCACATCTACATAGGAGAATTTTTTTTTCACTTATTCTCAGTTTTTATTTATTTTTAATAGCTTCTCTTTAGTTCAGGTCTTTTTAAAAGATTTTATTTGGGGAAGGGGAACAGGACTTTATTGGGGAACAGTGTGTACTTCCAGGACTTTTTCCAAGTCAAGTTGTTGAACTTTTAATCTTAGTTGTGGAGGGTGCAGCTCAGCTCTGGGTCCAGTTGCCATTGTGAGTTGCAGGGGGCGCAGCCCACCATCCCTTGCGGGAGTCAAGGATTCGAACCAGCAACCTTGTGTTTGAGAGGACGCACTCCAACCAACTGAGCCATCCGGGAGCTCAGCGGCAGCTCAGCTCAAGGTGCTATGTTCAATCTTAGTTGCAGGGGGCACAGCCCCCCATCCCTTGCGGGAGTCGAGGAGTCGAACCGACAACCTTGTGGTTGAGAGCCCACTGGCCCATGTGCGAATCGAACCAGCAGCCTTTGGAGTTAGGAGCACGGAGCTCTAACCGCCTGAGCCACCGGGCCGGCCCATATTCTTAGTTTTTATAGATCAGAGGAAAGGAGAGCTTTTGGGGCCTTCATTTTCTAAGTGATTTCTTAATATGTGAATAATTGTTTTCTTTTACAAAATTTTTTATATTTCACTTATAGTTGACATGCAGTGTCATGTTAGTGACAGACATTTATGTAACTTATGAGGTGACCCCAAGAAGTCTAGTGCCCACCTGACACCATAGCGATTAATTGGTTTTCAAGAAAGAAAACCATTGCTTCTACTCCTGAAGAAAGAGATAATTTAAAAATACTTAAAAATGTATATCCAAACTAATACCTACTTAGTGCTGAATTTTATAGAGAGGAGAAAAGCATGAGGACAAAAAGAAAATTATAATTATTTACCTGAATTATGTGGGTTCAGCTCTGCATCTTCGTAGAGGCCCCTGGCCTCTTTCTCCGTGTGATGTCAGGGGTTTCAGTGTGAGAGCCCAGGACGGGTGCCTGTCACCATCACTGGAAGGCCTGGCCGCGTGCAGATAACTGTGAGGCTGACACTTATGTGTGACGTGAAAACAGAGAAACGAAACCAAACCGGCCAGTGGCTCCCACACCTGAAGTGGGCCGACAGCAGCTGACTCATCAATGGAGAAATGAAACCAGCCACACACACAGGAAACAAACTGTGAATTTGATGCTTTTTTATAGCAAACTTGCCTTCCGGCCAGTTACTTACATGGTGCAAACTTCTGTAGCCGAGATGTTTACGGGGAAGATATTGGACGGGGTCCCGACACCAAGTGGTCCGGCCGGTGCTGGGACCTGCGTTGGCCCCTCTGCGAGGCCTGAGTCTGCTGACAGGGCTGGGTCTTCCCTGAGGTCCGGGGACGGTCTGTCACGCTGAGAGGCACTGGCCCAGCACCGGCCCACGTCTTAGTGTGGTTTCCTTCGCTCTGCTTGCTTCCCCGCTGGCCACGTGGGACGACCCTCTTTTCCTTCAGTTCCCTGAACGCGTTCGTAGTGGCTCCTTAAGTCTTAGCTGATCCCAGCACTCTGCTCACCTCGACCTGCTTTTCCCCTTGAACAGAGATGCAAGTTTCCTTTCTTCACGTGTCTAGTAATTTCTGGTGGTTTGCTGGACACGGGTTTATTTGTGGTGGGACTGTTGGATTCTGTCACCCTCTCCTGGAAAGGGTCGGGTTGGTTCTAGGGAGTCCTTGGGTTCCTAGCTGGTCCTCTCGAACTTGTGGGGGCTTCTGACACTTTGTTAGGTGGGTCTGTGTCACGTTCCTCTGTCTGACACTCTCTTCATCCTGCATGTGGGTGGTGTGGCTTTCCTGGGCTTGGGGCTGAGGTGCTTGCTGCCCCCCAGCCTCCTGCTAGGGCTGCAGCCCCCACGCTGTGCAGGTGGGGGGCCTCGTGGAAAAGCCACCGCGCCTCATGTCCTGCAGTCCCTTCTTTTCAGGGCCAGATCCTCTCCGATTCTGGCCTGCTTTACGTTGCTTTCAAGCCATCACGTTTGTGTCACATGCAGTCGTGGCTGGGAAGGTCCGCCTTGCACAGGCAGCTCTCGTGCTCAGCCGCTAGCCCCACGTTCTCCTCTCCGCTCCTGAATGACTCGTGGCAAGTGTGCTGCTGGGTAATGATGTTTTATGATTTCATTTCTAAGTATTTGGTGTTCATAAATATTGTTCCGGTCCTGATTTGTAATTACTTAATTGCCTGTGGTTTTTGTAATTATAAACAGTGTCTTGATTGTTACTGCACATTTGTATTTCCACGTTTCTGATCGTAGCCCTAACGTGCAAAAGGAAAGTGCACAAACATCTCTTCGTTGATATGTAATTTACACACCATGAGTCACACTGGAGCATCGCCACTGTCTAATTCCGGAACATTTCATCCTCATCCCCCAAAAAAGACCCCGGCCCCTGAGCCCCCCTCCCAACCTCCCCGGCCCTGGCCGACACCCGCTGCTCTGTCTGTGGGCAGGTCTGTTCAGGCGTTTCACGTACACGTGATCTCACACCGGTGGCCTGTGCATCTGGTGTCTCCCTGAGATCCATGGTTTAGCGAGGCCCGTGCCCCCTTCACGGCCGAGTCACACTCCCATGTGTGGACGGGCCACAGAGGCTTTTCTGTTCAGCAGTTGGTGGACATTGGGTTGTTTCTGCTCTCTGGCTGCTCTGGACACGTGTGTACAGCTGTTTGTGTGCACATGTGTTTTCACTTCTCTTGGGCAGAGGAATTATCAGGCTGTTTCCACAGCTTTGTGTGTGGCTTCCAGCTTCTCATAGCCTCACCGGATCCTGTGGTCGCCCGGTTTTCTGGTCCCAGCCGTCCTTCTGGCTGACGGGCTGTGTCGCGGTTTGGGCTTGCGTTTCCTCAATGACCTCTGGCACTGGGCTTCTTGTCACCTGCTTGTGGGCCACTGTGGACCCTCTTTGGAATACTCTCTCTTCAGATCCTTTGCCTGTTTTCAATCGCGTTACAAATCAATGTAATATGAAAACGGAGCTTACTGTATTGATTCCTAGGTGTTACTGATCACGTATCGTGTGGCAGGCCCTGTGCGAACTACTGATCAGGTGTTGATGGTTTTTGTAGTTTTTCTCCCAGAATCAGAAGGGATTTGGGGATCATTTGATCCCCAGGTGGGGAGGAAACCAGCGATGTAAAGGGCAGCAGTGGGGTCATCCGCTCGTGCCCACAGCCCAGGCCGCGCAGAGGACAGCTGCCGGGTCTATCAGGCTGCCCTTTGGTCCGGCAGGTTCCTTCTGGGGACGGCAGGTTACACAGCTGCCCCAGGCACGTCTGGCCATGAAAAGAAGGAGCGTCTGATGTGTCTTCTAATTGTATGTGGAAGCAGAAATCAGAAAACAGACACGTGCATCCTTACTTGGATGGTCCCTGAGTCATGGGTTCCCAGCACACCTGTGCCCCGCGGTTGCATTCTGTGGGCCTCCCTGGGGACAGAGGGACGGGCAGCGTGGGACACTCGGGTTGGTAGCTCCAGTCGTGCAGGAATCTGAACTTTGTGCTGCTGAGGAAGCAAAAGAGGAAAATACTCTTCACTTCTTCTTTCCATTTCCTTTGCTGACCACTGGGCCTTTCTGTCACAGAGTGAGGTTCACGAGTAATGAGACCCTGCTCCCTCGGTGCCCATTCTCGTGTGGGGGGTGGCAGCAGGCGCATGCCGGCAGAACGGCAGGTGTGCTCTTCACCCAGATGGCACGTGACGTTGCGCCCTGCGTTGTCCCCACATAGAACAGCCACAGCTCACGGCCACTTTGAGCCTCACCTCACACTTCGAGGGTCCAGAAACTGAATTCCTGTTAAGGGCTGGCAGGTGGCAGTCGCCAGTGCAGGAAGGGCTGACATCCGCATCCCTTAGGTCAGCTGAGAACACTGATGTGGCTGGATAGGCAAGGTCCCACCCCTGAGAAGCTGGGCTTTGCATTTCATTTGTAACTTCATGTGTTTTGAATAAAGAAATGCAACACGAAATCCCTTTATCCTTAAAATCCTGTTTGCTAAGACGGCTAAAGCTGTTAGGAGAGGGTTCAGCCAGGCCACCCTGCCTCCCCCAAAAGCCCAGTCACGTTTCAGCCTCCTGAGCCTTTGATTGGCTGGGACTGACTGCTACAAGCATGTTTGTCCTTTGTCTCGGCTGTAGATGTGATGTGACATTCTCAAACAATTTCATCGAAAGCTGAGCACATAACCTGATGAGACGTGTCCATCCTCATCGCAGAATCATAGATCACGTGGCCCCGTGCAGCCCAGACACGTGGACACACTCCTCTGGGAACCCTGACCAACAGCTCTGCATGCAGATGGGTCAGCCACGCAGCACTGCCTGTTTCACCTTTGAGCACGAGGTGGCAGGTCTGACCTTCATGGCCTGGGATGACCACAGCCCCTGGACGCCGGGTTCTTGTGAAATGATGGGCTCTCGAGTGAGTCGACTGCTTGGAGAGTGCCCTCTCCAGGGGTCTTATAGGGGCTGGGGGCTCGGAAGTGCCGAAGGCCCCAGCCTGAGCCGTGTATCAGGGAGACCCAGAGTGTCCCTTGAAACATGCTGACTGTGGTGACCTGGGGGTGCCAGTGCGAGCACGTGTGTAGTCCAGGTGCGAGCACGCATAGGTGCCAGGCGTGAGCACACATGTGGTTTAGGCGTGAGCACACGTGTGGTCCAGGCGTGAGCACATGTGTGATCCAGGCACGAGCACACATGTGACCCAACGCACGCATGCATGTGGTCCAGGCATGAGCATGTGTGTGGTCCAGGCATACGTGCTGAGTGGTTTTCTGTCGAGGGCCTTGCTGTGACATGAATGACATCAGCCTACGTGGGTGTGAATTCCCCATACCTGAGCCTACCCCATTGGAGAGCGGCAGAACTTCTTATGCCATTAAATGTTGTTGCAGGTACTCCTGTTTGATTACAACATTGGGAAGAGTTCGGGATCGGAAAGGCAGATCCTGGGAGCTTCGAGTGGGAGAGGCTGCGAGGACCCTTCCCCCACTGCCTTCCCAAGAGTGGGGTGGGTGGGGGACAAAGGCGGGACAGGGAGGGCTGCAGGGATCAGAAAGGGGTCACGAGCCCGTGGCCGGTGCAGGGGCTGGCTGCCCGCTTCACCTTTTGTCTGTGATTTAAAAACCCAGGTTACACAGCTGAGACTGCCAGGGAGGTGGTTGCAGCTCCAGTTGTGGCTGCTGCATTCATGTGTGTGGTTAGCGTGTGGAGATGAATCAGGACGGAGGGAAGTGCCCATGGCAGGGCACTGCGTCCAGCGGGGAAGGCCGCAGGGTCTTGGGCCACCTGCCACCACAGTGTTTGTGGGGGGCCGCCTGCCCACACGCCTTGCTCTCCCTGGAGCCAGCTGTGCAGTGGCTTCGTCTACTTTTCCTCGAAGTGGTTTGTCATTCAAAGTAGAGGGGAAGAGAGTGCATAGGGCCACACACCCACATGGTGCCACCATGTTGTCTGACGTGCACAAAGATACTGGAAAACAGCAGTCACAGTAAACACAGCGTTGTGCAAAGAAGGAGACTGAAATCCAGAACGGAACCCTGGGAGTCTGCTGTGTTTGCACACGCGTGAGGGAAAGTGGGGGGCAGTCAGCAGCGCCAGTCTCCATCTTGGAGAGCTGACAGCCGGGCCACCTCGGCAGCCAGGGGCAGGCCTCTTCCCTGTGAGGTCCTAAATTTATGGAAAGCAAAGGTCCAATCACGTGACTTAGAAGGAAAGGACGCAGAATGTCCATTTCAGACCCAGGTGGGGCAGGCTGGGGCTGCATGGTGGCCGCTTGGCCCAGCCCGCCTGTGTCTGCGCCTGCTACCGATGCTGGGGCATTCTGTCCCCATGCTGGGTGCTCTGCGCGTGGTGCAAATGAGGTTCCTGGAATTTGGAGGAAGGCTAATGCAGACGTGCTGCTCGCTCCACCTCCCGGTCAATGACTGCAAACCCTGTTGGATAGAGGAGCTGACTCTGGAGGTGACAGGAGAGGGCACGGCGGCAACGCTGGGGACGGGACACATGTCAGAGCCCTGGGGAACCCTGGCCCCCACCCTGAGGTCCCCTGTGTCTCCCGGCACTGACCGGCTCTTGTGTCCTTGCAGCAATCCTGTGTCAACTGTGGCCGGGAGGCCATGAGCGAGTGCACCGGCTGCCACAAAGTCAACTACTGCTCGACCTTCTGCCAACGCAAGGTAGTGCTCCCGCCCATCCGCCGTGCCCCCTGCCTGCCGTGCCCCCGTCCATCTGCCCGCAGTGCCCCCTGCCCACCCACCGTGCCCCCCGTCTGCCCACTGTGCCCGCACCATCCTCAGCTGCCCAGAGCCCTGTCCCCTTGGGGCGGGCCCTGCTCGCCGTGGCCCTTGACCTCATGCTGCTGGGCACCACCCCTGATGCTCCTCCTAGACTGTGAGCCTTGGGGTGACCGGACTCCCATCTCTGTTTCCGTTACTCAGCCTTTCAGTCTCAGGACACAAAAGGGCACGTTTCCAGCATGGCCATCACTAGCTAAGCCTGGCCGAGGGGGAGCTGGGCAGGGGGCAGCCCTTCAGTGTCCCCTTCGTGGCCCACTTAGAGTTTCCCACACTTGAGATGACACCTGGGGTGGACGAAAAGTAGGGAGTCTGGTCTTTGGCGTGGCCCACGCTGCCGGTGCCACACAGCCTGTCGCCCGGCCAGGGATTGCCAGCTGCTGCCTCTGGAGTACTTTCCATTGTCAACAGAAACCCTGCGGTCGCAGGCTGGGCAGGAGGGGTGGGATGACCGCAGGACCAATGTGTGGATGTGGCTGGAGGAATGCGTGCCCGGCCAGGGGCACCCCAAGACCTGCCCGGGCCCCTTGGGTGCTAGGGACAGGAAGTGGAACCACAGCTTTCCTTGCTGCATCACCAGCGAGCTGGAACTGAACGGTAGCCTCTGTGCTGCCGGGCTGTGCCGTGCGGGGCTTGAGAGGGAGCCATTGGCATCTGAGGGGCTGATCTGTAAACGTTCCCTGAACTTGAAACATTGAAACATCGCAGGAAGACCCTGGGTTTGCTCCCCATGGGGTGGTTTTCCAGGGTTCCATCTGTGGCCAGTGAGCTGCAGTCTTGGACATCTGCTCGCCACAGGGACAGGTCAAGTTCTAGGTTTAATCTTGGCAGAGGCCATGCTTCCCTGCTAAGGGTGTTTCCTTTAGCCTCCTTTCCTGACACATACGTGCCCTGGCTTTCCTCACATAACCTGACCTAAAGTGAGTTTCCAGAACCTCAGTGCTCATGCTGGGGCCGCAGTGAGCACGGGATGTGGAAGGAGGGGGCTGCAGTGCTGGGTGGCCTCCGTGTGGCCTCCTGGGGGCTCCACGCGCTCCTGGAAGCTCTTGCAAAGGCTGGTAATGGAGCTCAGTGATCGGGCTCGTCTTCTTATGCTTGGGCTAGTTTGGGGTGTTGCCTTGAAGACTTCATTTTTTTTGCAAATATACATGAGGGCGTGTGAGAGAGCGAGAGAGAGAAACATCCTCACTGAGCATAATTTACATACCATAAACTTGCCCGTGTTGAGGGCACAGTTCAGTGCCTTCATGAATTTGAAGTTGTGCAGACATCACAGCTCAGTTTCAGAACTGCCTGTCCCAACAAAACACCCGCAGGCCCAGCTCCGCCTCTGGCGACCACGAAGCTACTTCCTGTAGATTTGCCTTTTCTGGGTGTTTTGTGCAACTGGCATCTGGGCGTCGTAGCCTGTAGGTGCTTCGTTCTTCTGGCTGAGTGCTGGTCTGCGGTGTGGACGCCCGCGTCTTGTCTCTGCGTTCCCACTCTTTGACTGTTGTGAACATTACATACGAATTTGTGAGGGTGGGCGTGCGTTTGTCTGTCTTGGCGAGGAGTGGATTTGCTAGATCACATAGTAAGTTGATGTTTATTAAGAAACCGTGAAAGCAGCAGCTCCGCTTTGTACCCAGTGGGAGTGGGCGGGGCTCCGGCCTGGCCACGCCCTCCCCATGCATGTGACTGGCTGATTATAGCTGCTCCCCTGGGGGTGAGGTGAGTGCACACGCTTAAGGAGCATTTCCCACCACCAATGGCTTTGAGCATCTTTTTAGCTGCTGTTAGGCAGTTGTGTATCTCTTTTTGGGGAAATGTCTTCTGAAATCTTTTGCCCATTTTTAAATTTGATGGGTTTTCTTATTATGAGTATAGAGAGTTCTGTGTATATTCTGGGCACAATCCTTCATCAGATATGTGATTTGCAAACATATTCTCTCTGCCTGTGACTTATCTGTCTGTTTCCTTAATAGGGTCATTTGCAAGGCAAACGTTTTTAACTTTGACGAAGTTCAGTTTATCAAAACAATTTTTTAATGGAGATCATGCAGTTGCTCTCATAACTCTGGACTTCTGCCTAGCTCAAGGTCAGGAAAACCTGTTCTGGGAGCTCAGCACCAGCTCAGCTCAAGGTGCCATATTCAATCTTAGTTGAATGGGGCAGAGCCCACCATCCCTTGGAGGCAACCTTGTGGTTGAGAGCCCACTGGCCCATGTGGGAATCGAACCAGCAGCCTTTGGAGTTAGAAGCACAGAGCTCCAACCGCCTGAGCCTTGGGCCGGCCCTGTTTGTTCTTAAACATTTATAGTGTTAGCTCTTACGTTCAGGTTTATAATCCGTTTCGAGTTAAGTTATACGGATGGTGTGAGACGCCATGGTCTGGAGCCCAGGCGTGCGTGTGTGCATGCCTTAAACATGCTGTGTAGATTTACACAGTCTATTTTCAGGAGATTTTCAAATTAAACTTTTGTTCTTTTGATATAATGGTTTCAAGTTTTACCTTTATTATAAAAACGAGACACACATATCGTAGAATGTGTGGGAAACATGGGCCAGCACAGAGGTTGTCGTCAGGATTCTGCCGTCCAGGCGTCCCTCATGAACATTGCACACATGTGTCTGTTCTTCCAAGTGCGTGTTCACTCATTCATGTCACATCACTTTGTGCCAAACCCTGGCCTCGCCATCAGTCCAGGTTACGTCTGTCTTGACTGATGACATGGCCATCCTTCCCTGGCCATCAAGCCTCTTGAGAGCCCTGGTCCAGGCTGAGGCCCCTCGCGTGGTGGGGACACGGGGACAGGACTCACCTGGAGCTCAGCTCCATTTCCCATCTGTGAACAGGCGGATGGCAGCACCTGCCCTACCTGGGGAGCGGGGCAGGTGCTGGGGTCCACTCCGGCCTCCTGTGAGCCACAGCCACCAGGCCCTCCTGCCGACGCAGCTGGTTCCAGCTGTGTTTTTTCATGTTTGCAATTATGAGTAACACCGTGGGCAGCCCCACCAGATGCAGATGTTTCTCTGCGTGTCCGGTTATTGCTTTTTTAGATCCCTGAACAGGGGCAGTAGCATCAGCATGCACGCCTTTCGGGAGTCTCGGTGTTTCAAGGCTCATCCTGGCTGTCTTCCTTTGGAGCGGGTCCCACAGACACGAGGCTGGGCAGGCTGGGCTGGGAGCAGGCTGCCCGGTGGGTTGGGCACACGCTCAAGTGGCTGCAGCCTCGGTGGACCACCATCCCAGGCTCGGCGCCCATGTGCAGGCTTCTCTGAACCGAGGTGACGGCTCCTGGTAACACAGGGTGTGTCCTTCTTGCAGGACTGGAAGGACCACCAGCACATGTGTGGCCAGTCGGCAGCCGTCACTGTGCAGGCGGACGAAGTCCACGTCACCGAGAGCGTGATAGAGAAAGTCAGCGTGTGAGGGCTCACCAGGCCCCTTCTCTGGTGCCACGGGGCTGTCGCAGGCCCAGGACCCCTCGAGGACGGCGGGGGGATGTTGAGAAGTGAAGATCTTGCCGGCCAAGTTATGAACAGGCCTTTGACCTGTGCCCTTGGAAGTGAACTTGTGCTGCCCAGAGGCCCTGAGGAAGGTCAGGGCAGTGGCCAGTGGGCGGGCCTTTTCACGGTGCTTTTTTATCTCTCGGATCATGAGCGTCCATCTTACCCACGGGGTGTGGTGTTCTGTAACATGCGTGTACATACATGTGTCCCAATAAAGTTGATGTCCCTTGCCCCACCTGGTGCAGTTCCAGCCCCACCCCCCCAGACGCCTGGGAGATGGGGCTTCAGTTTTCCTGATCAGGCGGTTGACCGTTGACCCTGGGGAATGGCGAGGCGCCTGCTGCATTTTTCCCACCCATCTGTCAGTGAGGTGCTGGAGCGGAGACGGCAGCTCCAGGTGGCACTGTCCCTGGTACACAGGTCCCTCAGACCTCAGAGCCATCATCCAGTCTCTGAAGTGACTTGCTCTTCAGTGGCCAGCAGGCGATGACAGCCTGTGTGTGACCCCGAAGAAGAGGTCTCACGTCTTCCCTTTAGCACATATCACACCTGATAACTGAAGACCACTCAGAGGCAGGGCTGCCTGGCCTCCCCGCCCTGACCACATGGCGTCGTGGTGCTGGTGGGTGGCCTTGATTCTCAGCGCCTGCCTGGTGCCGTCCTAGCCAGTGGGCGGGACACCTCTGAGGGTGTCATGTGGCCTGTCTCAGGGCAGCTCCTCATCTCTGCGCCTCCTTACAGCCTGGACCCAGCTGCCCCAGGAACCTTGTGGAGGGAGGTCCAGGGGGTCATCGCCGGGCTGGCACCTGGGGGATTCAGCACCAGCCACGTTTGGACATCAGGCTTGGCTGGCCCTGGAAACGGGAACTGCCCCACCTGCTGAACAACAGTGCTGCTGAGGAGCAGTCTCCCCACGTCTGGAAGCTTCCGTGGGCTTCCAGGAAAGCCCTTGTGGCCCTGGGATCCTGGGAGAGCCATTGCACGTTCTCTCTGCATGGAGGAGACTCAGAGGCTCGGTCTGTGCTTGGAGGGAATTCCCACAGCTGAGGAGACACCCTGCGGGGGCTGCGGTGCAGAGCCTGGCGGCCACCAAGTGTCATCCAGTTTACAGGCCTTGATTGATTCTGATGCTGCCTCTGAGGCAGTTTCTGTGAGCTGTGTGTCGGCCACGTTCATGCCACCGGGGGCATGAGAATTCTCCAGCTCTGCACCTTCAGACTCCTGCTTCCAGAAGGTTCTTCCAAGTTGGTCATGCATTGGAGACTTGCCATTTGGGACCCTGGCTTGGGAATGAGCCATGGGGGCCAGGGCCGTCCTCCCCGGAAGCCCTTTGCCTGTGCTGCATTCGGCCCCACGGACTAAGCTAGCTCGAGTTTCTTTTTAACAAGTGCTGGTGAAGTGGCTGTGCCTTGGCATTTCACCTTCCTGCCTCCATCATTACCTCTGGGAGCCGAAGGCTGGAGAAGCCTGGGCGGAGAATGTTGGGAGTCCAGTGGGGTCTGAACCTGGCCCCACCGGGCACCCATGACTGGCCTCACCAGGCCCCTTCCTGGGAGGTGCACGGTGAGTGTGTTCTTCAGTGTGCAGCATGCACAGAGCCTCATGAGGTTCGCTCAGCCGAAAGCCACATGTGCCTCAGCAGGAGGCAGCTGGCTGCGGGGCCTGCACCCCAAGAAGGAATCCCCCCAAACCTGAGAATGCTAAACAAGCAACTGCAGGTTGGTGCACAGCCAACAAGACGGGGTTCCAGGTGCCCACTTGGCGGGCAGCTGAACACAGCACCCTCTCCATGTGTGGACCAGACACCGCAGGACAGTGATTCCCTGGGCCGGGGAGGGGTGCTCCTGCATTGTGGGCAGCTTACCCTTCCCCCTTTTCTTTAAAATAGAAGCCTCAGGACCACACGCTTTGGGAGCAGTTTTCCAAAGTGCCATCTCTGGGTTTGTAAAGCTGTGTCTACGTAGCTTGGCTATTGGGTGGCTTCTGGAACTTGTTCTCCAGACGCTGGGGGTTCATCGGCAGGCAGGGTTCTGTGTCAACGCTTCTGATGGCATCTCTTACCAGACATAGCCTGAGGGACATACACAGGGCCGGCTTCTGTCAGCTGGTACAGGCCTCGGCCCTTCGGGCACCCCAGGCCCTCCAGTCCAGAGAGCTGCAGGCTGGGGTGGCCTTTGGCATGGGTGGGCCCAGCAAGCGAGCTGGACCAGTGAGGCGCATCCAGGTCAGCCGGGCTCTGCAGATCTGCGCCTGGTCCCCATGGCTACTTTGTCCCCCTCTGTGGGGCTGCAAGAGTCTGCATACAGGGCTGGTGGGGTGGGGTGTGGCCACCAGCAGCTCCCAGCCCATCCACAGCTCAGCCCCCGAGGGGCGTTGCAGGTCGCAGACTGTCAGGAGCATGGTCAGGCCTGTCTTCACATATAGGAGATGGGGACACGGCCTCAGTTCGTACAGAGCCTGGGTGGGGTGGGCAGAGCCGCAGGTGTCCGCAGATGGCAGGTGTGGTGCTGAACGAGGTCCCCTTGGCAGCTCTGCTCGCTTAAAGTAGGCATGTGGGGCCTGCTCTGTGCTGGACCATGGCAGGCCCCGCAGGCACGTGTGGCTTGAGCGTCAGGCCGGCAGGTTGTAGGCTGGTGTGGAACTGAGGGGAGCAGAGCTGGGCAGCGGGGCCAGCAGCTGGAGTCCAGGAGAGTCTGTCACTCCAGCCCTGCCAGCAGACTGACAGCCCCAGTCGACCCCTGTAGCCCCAGTCTTCAAGTCTGAGGTTCCAGGGCAACCACTGCCAGGCCTAGGGCAGGTGTCTGTGCCCGAGACAGCCAGCAGGGCTCAGCTGTGCTATCTGGGGCCCCTCTCTAAGTACTGGGGCTACTCCCCAAGGTGGGGGAGACCCAGAGTGTTTGCTGCAGCTGTTCTCACACTCACAGGCAAGAAATTGCCCCAAGTTCAAGCAGCTATCAGAGCTGGGGTCCTTCCCACGTGCCCCTCCCCACCCCCACTGCCCCTCAGACCCTGTGTGAGCACAGATATGGCGCCCCTCGTCAGTCCCCAGTCCAGCAGGAGATGGAGTGATCCTCATTATTCAGATGGGGACAGGGTGGCCATGAGCAAGCCTCCAAAGTGATGGGGGTGGTCAGGGAAACTCAGAGGAGGGGGCAGCGCAACATAAGCAGGAGGGTAAGCACCACTGGCGAGTGGGCCCCGCCCCTCCACACGAGGCATTTTAACTCCTGACTGCCGGATGCTGTGGACCTCTCAGCTGTAGTTTCTCCCGTTATTGCGCACAGATAGCCCTTAGACTGGGAGGGCCAATGTGAGTCCAGGTTGGGCTTCCTTGTTAGAGGGGCCGAGGGCTGCACCCTCCTCCCCAGGGCTGGGGGGGCGCTGAGCACAGGAGCAGCTTGGGTGGTTCTGTCAGGCCTTGAGCCCTGAGCCCCCTCCCTCCTCCAGTGCCCTGGACATGGCCACTGGGCAGCGGATGGCTGAGTGCCCTGTGGGCCCACTCTGAAGTGCACTCCGGGGAGGAGGGAGGCTGCCCGGTGGGCCTGCTCAGCTCCCCAGGCCCTTCTCCTTGGGGGTTGGGCATCTGGTCAGGGGCTGGCAGAGAGCATGCTCTGAAAAGGCAGCTGCCAAAATGGTGGGTCAGCTCAGCTGTTTTGCAGGGACAGTGGAGGAGGCCACCTTGGCTAGTCCTTGGAGAAGCAGGGGCTACTGCTTGGCCCCCAGTGGTGGCCCAGAATGCTGTCAGGGGCTGGGGAGCTGCAGCTGGTGGCCAGTGTGGGGGAGGAGGGTGTCAGTAGCTGACAGGTCCCTGCAGTCAAACCCAACACCCCCCACCCCACCCCAGGAGCAGTGCCAGTGCCCCCACCTCACTCTGAGCCAAGAGAGGCTTTGTGGGGTCTATTCTCTGGGCTTCTGTTCTCTGGGAAGGAAGGAATTAACTGGCAAGAGGGTCAGTGGGGGCCTGGGCTCCACGTGGATTGGAGGCTCCAACTCCTTGCCCCCCTCCTGCCCAGCCCCACTCGCTATGAGTCTTCTGGGTGGATGTTTTTAGGAAGGAATCCATTTTATTACAAAAGCGCCCCCTGCCCTTGCTGGGGGCTTACCCCCCCCCAGGCAAGGTGGGGAAGTCGGAGCGGATGGGGTGCGGTGGGGTCTGCTCAGCAGCAGAGACGCAGGGCTTTGCGGAAGACCGTGCGGAACTCGACGTTGAAGACCGTGTAGATGACCGGGTTGATGGCGCTGTTGACGTAGCCCAGCCAGGTGACAGCGCTGACCAGCCGCGGGGGCACAGCGCAGGCGGGACACAGCGCCCGGGTGACGTGCACCACGAAGAAGGGCGTCCAGCAGACCAGGAAGGCCCCTGGGGGAGGGGGCGGGGGCGGGGCGTGAGCCAGGGCCCCTACTCGGCCCGGCGCCCTGGGCGCTGCCACCCTCCCCTCCGCCGACCGGGGCAGGTACCCACCGACCACCACGGGTAGGACCCTCATGGCCTTGCGCTCCTGGCCCGTGATCTGGACGCCCCTCCTCCTGCGGGCATGCTCGGCCCGGATGGCCTCGGGTGGCGCCAGGGCCTCAGCAGGCGGCGGGCCTGGGCCGCTGGGCCCGCGGGGCGCGCGGCCATGCAGTTTGGTGCGGCGGGCGGCTTCCCAGCGTCGCAGGCCCCGGAACGTGGCCCAGTAGAGCAGCAGCATGAGCGGGCAGGGCAGGAAGAAGGAACACAAGGACGAGTAGACCACGTAGTCGCGGTTCTCCAGGCGGCACACGGCGGGGTCGCGACCGCGCGCGTCGTTGAGGCCGCACAGCACGGGCGCTGCCACTGCCGCCGACAGCAGCCACGTGGCACCGATGAGCAGCAGCTGACGCCCGCCCCAGCTCTGGCTGTTGTAGCTCAGGGGCACCGTCACCGCCACGAACCTGCGGGTAGTGCTGTGAGGGGCGGGCCCGGGCGAGGGGCGGGGCCAGGCGGCGAGGGGCGGGGCCAGGAGGTGGGCGGCCCACCTGTCCACGCTGATGGCGCACAGGTTGAAGATGGAGGCGGTGCACAGCATGACGTCCATGGCCATGAGCGCGTCGCACAGGCCGGGGCTCAGCAGCCACACGCCGCCCTGGACCTGGGCGGTGAGGAGGGTCAGGGCAACAACAAGAGACACGAGACCCGCTGACTCCCGGGCCAGCAGTCCTGACACGCCCTCCATGCCTCCTTTTATTATTAGAACAGAGAGAGGCGTGGCTGCGGCCCTCGGAGTATCACCGCCTGAGGACCCTGAGCTCTGATGATGGGGAGCTCAAGGTATGGGAGGGGGGCACTCCGGGCAGGGGAAGACCTGGCTGCCCTGGAACGAAGCCCACCGCCCCTGTTTCCCCCCGGGGCACAACTAATGGTCCACCTGTCTGGTTAAACTATCACTGCTCTGGGACAAGTGACTTCACTCTGTGCCCTCACCTGTAAAATGAGGGTGATGATGGCACCCACGTAAGTGTCCTGAGGATAAATGAGTTAAAAAGTATAAAGGCCTAGCACCCCAACCAAGGGCAAAGGAGCAGACAGCCCCCGCCCCCCAATCCCCTTCTGCTGATTTCGGAGGATTAGGCGCTTAAGAGCTGTTGCTGTGACGTCTGTCTGCAGCTCTGAGGGCATGGCAGGTGAGGCATGCCCTTGCCTTGCTAGCCTGTGCCCCAGCCCTGCCTGATCCACTGTGTCCACTTTAGAAAAACCAAGCCTTCCCTCCCCCACAGCCCAGAACACCGTGTCCCCAACACAGCCCTAAGCAGCTTTTCTCTGCCCAAACCGCAGAGGAAACAGAGCCGGCACCAGAGGGGACCCACGCAAGGGCCAGACCTGGTCTGGGGTAGAGAGGCTCCTGGCCCCTGTTGTAGGCAGGGCCTAAAGCCCACACCTGCCCCCCTTCTGCTTTCTCCCCCAGGCCTCCCCTCCCTCCCCCGCAGCTCCTGGCAATTGAGTGTCCTTCTTGCTGTGGGCTGAGTCTGGGCATGAGTGAGGGTCTCTCCTTCCATGGGGTGCACTAGTATGTATGTTGCCAGCCTCACGTGGCTGTGGCGTTGTGCAGTGATGTGCAGTCTCTGTGCCCCAGGGAGAGCCAGGAGGGGTAAGCCTGAATCTGCCTGTCTGTCCAGCTGGCTCTCCTGGGGAATGGAACCCAGCTGAGGGAGGTGGGTGGGTGTGCGGACTGCCAAAGTCGCCTGTTTGTGGGGTCCTTGGTTTGAAGGACAGAAACATCTCTTGAGTAGCAGAGGTTAAGGCAGGAAGGAAGAGAAGAGAGGGACAGGAGAGGGAGGGCGGACAGACAGACAGCAAGACTGGCAGATGGACAGAGAGATGGGGGAGGGATAGGTTCAGAGGCTCCGGTTGTCTTGCTACCAGGCGCAGCGGCCCTGCAACCGCCTCAGCTTGAGACTCCAGAGAAGGCAAGCTGCCTGGTCATTCTGAGTCCTCACGTGGACCGGGGCAGGGGACAAAGGAGCAGGTGAGAGTGTACCAAGCGGTCGTGGTTGCACTCACCTCAGAGTAGACGAAGAGCGGCAGCACGAGCAGAGCGAGTAGGAGGTCCGCGGCCGCCAGGCTCGCGATGAAGTAGTTGGTGGGCGTCCGCAGGGCGCGCTCGGCCGCCACGCTCACGCACACGAGCGTGTTCCCCGCGAGCACAGCCCCGATGAGCAGTATGCCCCCCACCAGCGCCGCTGCTGCCCCAGGCCCCTCCAGTCCCGCCGGCGCCCCCGTGCCGCCGCCGGTGCTCTGCCCGCGTCCCGCCAGCAGCGCGTCTGCGGCGCTGAGGTTCCCCATGGCGCCCCGGCTCCACGCGTCCCAGAGGGAGCTCAGCACCGTGGACAGTGACCAGGTCGCGAATCCGGGAGCCCCGCCCCTTGGGCCCGCCCCAGCCTGGCCTTGAGCCTCGGGGTCCCCCCGGGCTCGGTGGGCCCTGGGGAACTCCAGGATGCACTCTATGTGCTCATCTTGGACTTTTGCGCCGCGGGAGACGGGCCGATGGACAAATGCAACGGCTCAATGAGATGCGAATTAAGCGAGGTGATTTGCACAGGCGGGCCCACCGCAGGATTGGGGGCATGCGTAGGTCTGCGCCAGGAAAAGCCCACGAGATGAAAGGTCGGCGGGATCATACTTCGAGGTTCGCGCGCACCCACGCCAGCGCCGTCCCATCCGGCCGCGGAGACCCCCGGGTCCCTACTTGCGCCCAAGTTGGGCACCCCTCCCCAGGGACGCTTCTGGAGGCGCCCCAAGGCGGAGGCGGATCGGGTTCTCACTCCATTCCGTTCATGCGGCATCGGGAGAACATTCTTCTCAGGCTGGTTCCCCGAGGGGTGGGGAGACTGGAGCAGCCCGGGCTCCAACCGCAGGACCCTGGGGCTCAGGCGCCTCCCCCTGGCGATCCGCGGTGCGTGAGGCACAAGGTCCACACTCACCCTCCCTCCGATACCCCTCCAACCCAACCCTCTCCTACCCTGGCTCGGCTCCCCAGAGTGATTGCAGACCCGGGCCCAGGGCCCTGCATCCCATTCCTGGAAGCTGACTCTCATCTGGTTCACGGGACCACCCTCAATCACCCACCACCACCGCCTCACCCTCCACCCTCCAGGCTGACAACTGAGTGGCCAATCCCACTCCATCACCTCGGAGCCTGTGACCCTGAGCAACTGTGTGCCCCTCAGCCTGGGGTTACAGGCCTGGGAAATGGTGCCTACATCACAGCCACAGGTGAACTAACACCAGCAAAGGCACAGGAGAAGACTCAGGGAGCTCAGCAGTGCCGCTTCACAGAGGAAAGAAAAGCCCCCAGTGAGAAACCTCTCACCCTGCACCCATCACACCTACAAACTCACCTGGCCCATCACCCACCTCTGCCAACACAGGACTGTGGGAGCCTGGGAGGCTGGAGGGAGGGTCACAGGTCCACGCAGATAAGACTGTGTGGGAGCAGACCCATGGCTGTGCTGACAGCCCAGCCCCAACTGTCCTCTGTCAGATCATAGACGTGCACAGAAAGAGCATCCAGGGAAAATGTATTACAGCAAGAAGTCTCTATAGACTTCCTGAAATTGCCATGACATGCGGCCTGCAGCCCCGTCATTAAAGGGGCCCTGAGTGTTGGTCCAGCTGAATGGCTCTGTGGGACCCTCTGGTTCGGGCACCTGAATAATGCTGGCTTCCTCAAAGGAGATGGGAAGTGCTCCCTTCTCTCCTATTTTCCTCAGTAGATTTCATGAAATTGATATTAACTTTTTCTTAAGTGTTGTAATAATTGGCCAGTGAAGCCATCTGGGCCTGGAGTTTGTTAGGTGGGTTTTGACGGTGAAGTCACCTTTTTTTTTTTATTAACACATCTATCTCTTTAACAGACTATGTCTTCTGAGTGAATGTGGTAGTCTGTCTGCCAAAAATTTGGTCTATTTCATGTTAGTTTTCCAATTTATGGGCCTAGCGTTATTTATAAAGTTCCCTTATTATCTTTTTTATACCTACTGTAAGGTCGCTGAGGACAACACCCCTTTCATCCCTTATATTATAAAAGAAACATTGTATGTTTCTTTTTTTCTTGGTCAGTCTTGCTAGAGTTTTATTAACTTTACTGATCTTTTCAAAGAAACATCTTTTGTTTTCATGGATTTTTTCTGTTTTTTGTGTGTTTGTTTTCAGTTTCATCGATTTCTACTCTTTATTATTTCCTTCCTTCTGCTTGCTTTGTACTTAATTTGCCCTTTTTCTAATTTCTTAAGGCCACTCATCTGAGACAGTTCTTTTCTAACATAAGCATTTAATGCTTCCAATTTCCCTCTAAGACACATCCCACACGTTTTTGTGTTTACAATTATGTTCAGGTCAAAATAATTCCTACTTTCCTTAGACTGCTGCTGTGACTCATGGATTACTAAAACTATGTTATTTACTTTCCAAATGTTTGGAGATTTTCCTGTTATCTTTCTATTATTTATTTCTAGTTTGATCCCATTATGGTGAGGAAAAAATGCTTTGTAAGACCTCAGTTCTTTTAAATTCATTAAGGTTCATTTTATAACCCAGAATATAGTCTATTTTGATAAATGTTCCAGGCACGTTAAAAAAAAAAAAAGTGTATTCTGCTGTTATTGCATGGAAAGTTCTGTAAACATCAATTAGATCAGGGAGGTGCTGCTCAGATCAGATCTGTGTTCTTGCTAATTTTCTGTCTGTCTTGTTAGTTACAGAGAAAGGCGTATTGAAATCTCCAAGTATAACTGTAGGTTTTTCTATTTCTTCATCCAGTTCTATTTCTCCGTGTCAGTTTTTGCCTCATGTGTTTTTGATGACTTGTAAGGTGCCTATACACTTAGAATTGTGGCCACAGGGGCTCGGAGTCAAGGGCTGTACACCAAGGGTCTCGAGGGAATTTGGGGGTGAGGGAACTGGCGGTTACAAAGACGAATACATTTTTCCAAGCTCATAGACCTGCACATCAAAAAGAGTAACTGTAAATAATAAATTAAACTTCACAAAAGGGGCAAAGTTAGAATGTGTGTGATCCCAGGTTGCAAACAACAGTTTCAGCTCGGCAAGGGTGGTGAAGCCGAGGCAGCCCCTCCTGGGAGAAGGATGTGCCCTGATCCTCCCAGAACCTCTGCTCAGTGAAAGGTGGGCTGCGAGACGGCCAAGGCTGTGCACAGCCTGAGTGGCCACGCTGTCCCCCGGGGCCAGTGAGTATGTCTGTAACCCTCCAGAACAGGACAGAAGTCAGAGTTGTGGGACCACCGTCACCCTGGTGGTGACGCTTGGGCAGGTGTCAGAGCTGGTTCTATCAACATTTCTGGCAGAGTTTTATGGGATGCTTGAAACATTTAAGAGAATGTCGTTTCATTTGGTGCACAAGACTTGTTCAAAAGTTTAAGAATCTGTTCTTAATCAACAGAACAAGTAGATGGAGCATGAGCAAGGGTACAGAAGAGTCTGAACAAACCATCAACAAGCAGGTGTGTTTGGCATTTATGGCATACTCCATCCAACAGCCGAGGAATGCAGAGCTCCTCCAATAGATGTGGACCATTCACCAGGAGAGATAGCATTCTGCCCCAAAAAAGGGAATGCATCACATTTGTAAAGAATGGAAATCATACAAAGTTCTCTTGCCATAAAGAAATAAAACTGGAGACCAAAAAAATAACAGGAAAATGTCCAAAAATTTGGAAAGTAAAAAACACGATTCTAAATAATCCATGGGTCAAAGGCGATATCTCAAGAGAAATTAGAAAATATTTTGAAGGAAAATGAGAACACATCATGTCAAAAGTTCTGGGATGGAGCTAAAGCAGAGCTCAGAGGAAAATTCATACCATTAAATTTGAAAATGAGAAATGTCTCAAGTCAACACAGGACACCAGTCAAGCACCTAAAGATGAAGAACTGCAGGGTCCTACTGACTGATGCGGGAGAACATCTGACGAAATTCAACACTGTTTATGATAAAAGTGTTCAAGCAAGAGATAGTCAGGAGCCTTCTAGACCTGATAAAGGGCATCTTCAAAACCCCTACAGCAAACCTCCCAATTAATGATGAGAGACTGTGTGGGATCCACCTAAAATCAACACAAGACAAGTATGTGCACTCCCAACACATTTATTGGGCATGGGACTGCTGTTCTCGCCAGCACAGTCAGGCGAGGAAACCAGGTAAGGAAAGACATAAATAACAGACGTCCAGATTGCATCGGAAGGAGTGAAACTGTCCTTATTCACAGATGACATGACTGTCTACGTAAAACCCCGAGGCAGCTACAAAAAGCTCGTAGGACCTGTAAGTCAGTTTAGTGAGGTTTCAGGGTACAGATCAGCCCCCAGAGATCAGTCGGGTTCTATGTGCCAGCCACGAGCAGTGGGAAGCCCTCCTTCCACACCCCAGTGGAGAACTCAGAGTTGGTATGAGTAACTTCAATTTGACATTTAAATCTTGGTGAAAGCACCTCCCCCCAAAAAAGGACTAGAGAATATTTTCTGTGCTTTGCTTATTCAGAGAATGAAACTATCAACTATCAAGATGAACTAAATTCTTAGCTGTGCATATAATGTGTTCCTTCCTGCATTCTATTCTGGAAATGTGAAGCTTCTTATTCTTTCTTAGAACCCTGGGCCCTGAAATTGGCTGTTATTAGTCCCCGTGCCCCATCCCCCCACACACACACAGAATGATGCCCTATTTGAGGCTCTGAATAGCCATTCACGTAAGTGAGGACCCAGCTTAGGTTGACGTCTTGGGAACCTGTGGGGCCCTCGCTTAGGTCTATGGGTGGAAAGTGGCATTCTGTCATTGTAGCTTGTGTCATATGTTGTCTCTAAGCAATGTCCCAACTGGGAAGGCGAGGTTTGGGTGCACTGTTCACCTCTCTCCTGGTGCTGCTGGTCCATCAGGCTGCAGAGCAAATGGCTGTCTCGGTGGTGGTTCGTCGCCACCCACCCTGGAAAACCCTTGGCACACCACCCCATCTGCCCAACACTTCAGCACGGCCACCATCTTAATGAGGAAGCCTCAGTGTGGCTCTGTGAGGACGCAGAAGGAGTCTGAGTGGTGGGGACAGTGGGTGACAGCGCTTTCGGATGAGAGGAAGGCAGTTACAGAACCCTCTGTGACAGGAACACTAGGACACAACCCATCTCTGCTTGGCTGCAGCCCTGCCTGGCTTCTTCCACTCAGAACTTGCCTCTCTCTTGGTCTGTCCCTCTTGCTGGTGACTGCTTGTGACCACATGCAGTGCGACCCATCGCTCTGGCTGTGATGTGACCACAGAGGGGCAGTATGAGGGAGTTGTTTGGGGTGATGGAGTTGTTCTGTATCCTGATTATGGTGCTGGTTACACGGATCTGTACATCTGTCAAAATTCATTATTTTGCTATATATTAACTTTACTGTATGTTAATTTTTTAAAGCCCATTTTATTGCATGTTAATCTTTTTTAAATGGGAAGATTTTTCTTACGAAGATCTGCCTGGTTAACTGTTTGAGGTGCTAAGAAATTCAACCAATTAAATTAGTATTTGGAGCTTGGAACATTCTCATGAATGCAATTCATCAGTCAATGGTATTAAAGTTTAGAACATTTCAATCTGCTAAGTTTGTGCAAGAACAAGTCACACCATCTGTGTAAAAACACATGCAAAGAAACATCAGCGAGGGAACACAGCACACCTACCAGACAGGCCACAACCCAGAGCCCCAGTGACACTGAGTGCTGGCTGGGAGGACATGGAGCCCCGGGAACTCCCACCACGGCTGGTGGGGGCGGGGTGCAGATGGTGCGGCCACTTTGGAGGACAGGGTGGCAGTTTCTTACAAAACCAAACACACTCTCATCATGTGATCCAGCAATCGTGTTTCTTCGTATTTACCCAAATAAGTTGAAAGTCACGTCCCCACTAAAACCTGCACACAGAGATTGTAACAGCCTTACTCAAATTGCCAAATCTGGAAGCAACCAGGAGTCCTTCAGCAGGTGATGGATAAACTGTGGGACATCCAGACAGTGGAATCGAATTCAGTGTTGAAGAGAAATGAGTTCTGAAGCCAGAGAGGACATGGTAAAGTCGTGACTAAGAGAAAGAAGCCAGCCTGAAAAGGCCACATGCTGTGTGATTCCAGACGTAGGACATTCTGGAAAAGGCAGAACTATGGAGACGGTAAAGATCAGTGGTTGTCACAGGTTGGGGGGGAGGAGAGATGAACAGACGGAGCACAGAGGTTCTTAGGGCGGTGGGACTAATCTGTGTGAGATTGATTGTGGGTACATGTCACTGTACATCTGTCCAAGCCCCCAGATTGTACACCAACAGTGACTCCTGATGTCAATTATGGACTTAGGTAATAACAATGTATCAATACCGGGTCATCAACTGTAGCAACTGTAACAAATGCAGAGCACCAGTGCAAGATGCTGGGAAGAGGGGAGGCTGGGTGTGTTTGAGCTGGGGGAACTATTGCAGCTCAATTTTTCTGTAAACCTAAAACTGCTCTAAAGAAGTCTACTAATTATATTTAAAATGCACGTAAAGTTTAACACAAGAACTAGTTTATAACTTCATTTACTAGGTTTGTGATTTCTATTTCAGGATTTAATGCATACAGGATTTTAAAAAGCCTCGCTTTACTTAATCCCTTATTGATTAAGCATCAGGAGCCCAGCTGCCTCCCCTTTCCGCGTCTCCACCTCCTATCGCCCCTGAAACAGGCTCAGGTCTCCCCCGCCTCGAAAAACAAATGGCGAGGCCCCCAGGCTCGGATCTGCGCCCTGCCTGAAGCTCCCCTCCGCGCAGCCCCCCCACGGTGAGTGGCAGTGAGGTCACCGGTCGGCGCTCGGCCTTCCCCGACGCCGCCCCCTGCCCAGCCGCGCGCTCCGTGTGCCGGGGCCTCTCCAGAGGAGCCCGCGGCCTCGGGTCGCCTCGCCCTCTGTCCCAGCCTTGACCCTCCTGAGCTCATCTCCAGGCTCTGCACAGACGTTCCCGCCGCGCATCCGCGCCACCGCCCCGCCCGGACGTCCCTCCTCCCGCCCCAGCCCCCGCGTGCCCGCGAGTCCACGTCCGGCTGAGCCCCGCCAGCACGCCGAGGGGCGCCGACACGGCGCTGGGGGCGGGCGACCAGCCGGGTTGACAGCTGGGGGGGCGGCCCTGACCTTCCCGCGGATCGATGGGGGAGCGGCCCGGGCTCGGTGGAGCCAGGGCGGTGCTGACGTCCCCGCCCCCCGCCCCCCGCCCGGCGCCGCTATAAAGGGTGGCGCGCGGCTCTGGCAGTGGCCGCAGCGCTTAGCACCCCGGCGCGCCCACCATGGCCCCCGGGGCCCTGCTACTGCTGCTGCTGCTGTCTCCGCTGCTCCAAGGCTCTGCCGGGCGCCCCGCGCCCCTCAGGTGAGTCCACGGTCCCGGGGCCCACACAGCTCCTTGGGCCGGCCTACCGGCCCTGCGTCCGCCCCACCCCTTGCTTGGCCCTGATCCGCTGCGGCGCCGTCATCCCCTCCTCAGGGCCCCGCGACACTCGGACGGGACGTTCACGAGCGAGCTCAGCCGCCTGCGGGAGAGCGCGCGGCTGCAGCGCCTGCTCCAGGGACTGGTCGGGAAGCGCAGGTGAGGCCGGGCCTGGGGCACCCCTGAGGGGCAGGCCCCGCATGGGGGTGACCCCCAATTCCACGACTAATTCTGATTTGGGGCGGGGGCAGCGAGCAGGACGCGGAGAACAGCACATCGTGGACCGGGTCTGCCACCGAGCCTGCTGAGGTCCCCCTCTGCCTGCTGTGGTCCCATTCTCCTGTCCTGCAGGCCTGGTGAGCCCGCCCCCACCACCAGAGCTCCGCCCCGACCGTCCCTCTGGTCCCCTGGGGCACCCCGTGTCAGCAGTGGGCCAGGGGTCGGGGAGTCAGCGCTGGTGACCTGAGGAGGCTGGTTCACCAGGTGGGCGGGGGTCTCCACCTTCAGGCCCACAGCCCCTAACCCCGCTGTCTCTGCAGGATGATGGCCCCGAGGGACCCCCTGAATCAGGCCTGGTCTCCCCGGCTGTCTCTTGGACTCAAGTCTGGGGTCATGGTTTCAGAGCCGGCCATCCCTGCTGAGACCCAGATGAGGTCCTGAGGAAGAAGGAACCTCCCCTCTACTGACCCGGGGCGCGAGCCTGGATGGGGCAGGGTTGGGGGGAAGGAGGGGGTTGCACTTGGCACCAATAAAGGAAGAATTCAGACCCTGGCCTGGCGAGCGCGCTGTGTGCACCGTCTCCACGCTGGGAGACAGCCTGCCCGGCAGAGCTCACAGGGGAGGAGGTCCTGCCCTGGAGCCCAGCACGGGGCCACGCCCAGCTGCCCTTTAAACCAGAGAAGACAGTGAGCGCCTCACCTTCCTCTTTCCTTATCTCTGGCATCAGGGCCACTTCCTGTCCCATCGACTGCACTCCCCAGGGCCCCGCCCGCACCCCTTGTCATCCACTCAGCAAACATTCAGGGTCTCTGAGGGGCGGCTCAGGACGTTCCCCAGTTCCTGCCCCAGCCGCCGTGTGCTAGGTGTGTGGAGCAGGTGGGGGGAATGTTGAGGGGGTGAGGAGGCTCAGGCTTGGCAGGAAGAGGTGACAGGCAGTGGGGCTGTGTGTGTGTAGGGGGGTTACCAGGAGGCTATGAGTCCACGCAGGAAGCCAGGCGTCTGGGCTCTCTGTCCAGGGTTGTGGTCTTGGACAAGCGGCTCGACCACGCTGAGCTTGTGGAGCAGGGACAGTAATGACACCCCAAGAAGTGCTAGGGGTGCAGGAGGCTGGTTAGGCACGTTGCAGGCAGAATTGCTGTCACCAGCAGAGAGAACAGGGAGAAGCAGGTGCAAGTATCTGAAGGCGAGAAGGGATGCCCCACTGTCACACAGCCCCTTCCCTCCCTCCTGGCCCTACCGAGTGGCCTCTCCGTAGCCACTGGGAGCCTCTCCAGAATCAGCCTGCTGTCGGGCACCAGAGCTCCAGAGCTCCCGGGGACCTGAGGTGCCCCTGAAGCGCTGCCATTTCCATCACTGTGTCCCTGCCCAGCCCCACCGGGAGGGAGCTGGCCTATTTGCAGGACAGGCAGGTGTGTCCCCAGAATACAGCTTTTTCCTTCCAGATTTAGACGGTCAGTGTGGGGAGAAGGGACGGGACTGGAGGGGAACCTGGGGTCCGAACCACGGGGCTGCCTAGGACTTTGCCCCAACGTGATTCTGGCAGAAGAACCCAGCAGAGGCATCTGGAGTGGGGACAGCTCAGCAGACAGAAGCCAAAGGCCAGCCCCTTCCCTGTCCTCAGTCCCCCAGCCCTAGATTCCCTGAGTCCCTAGCCCCCTGCCCCCTGCTCTTGCCCAGCCTCTCTCATTGGCCCCCGCGGGCACCCACACCGCCCACCCCACCCAGGCCCATGTGTCCTGAGCATTCTGTGAGCTCCTTTCCACCTTATGTCTTCGTGACTGTGGGTTGAGCCCCCGTTGGTACCTGCATGTCACGTGGCTCCTGCCAGGTAACCACAAGATCTCCCTGTCCTAGGCCTGGTGTGGGCTCGGCCCGCGGGAGCCCCCTAGGTGGAGGCCAATCTAAAGGATCATAAAATAGGCGGTGCCGGGCAGGGGTAAAGGTCGTCCGGCAGAGACTGCGCCAGCCAGCACAGGCTACTCAGAGGGTCCCGGTCGCCAGCCGGGCTTAGACTCTCCCGCTGGCCCCAAGATGGGGTCTTGGGTCCTGCTGCTGCCGCTGCTCACGGCCGTAGCCCAGGCCCAGGGTACATGCGGGCTTGGCTGGGGGCGGGGAGGGGGGGTGCGGACGGCGGGCAGGTGTTGAAAGGCACTGACGCTTCTCTACTTTCCAGTTTGCTCTGTGGACAATACCTTCTTTCAAGTAGAGGAGAATACGGAGCCTAGTGGGCCCTTGGTGGACATCAACATCCCTGAGGGCCAGCAGGTGACCCTCGGACCCTCATCCACCCCCTTCGCATTTCGGATCCAGGGCAGCCAGCTCTTTCTCAATGTGACTCCTGACTATGAGGTACAAACGGCAGGACCGGGAGGGGTGGGCCCATGGGGTGCCTGGAGCTGCCAACCCCTGTGGGACCCATGCAGAGAAGGGTTTTTGGGAGTTCTGAAGGCTCTCTGTCCCCCAGGCAGTGACCAACCCCTGTTGGGCCCCAAGGCTTGGTTGAGAGCAGATGCGAGGGGCCAGGGCCCTTGGAGGACAAAGCTGCCTGGGTCCCCAGTGCGCTCTGGACTTAGCAAAGATGACGGGGACCTTGGGCGAGTACCTGCCTCTCTGGCGCTGTGTCCTCCCCTGGGGGATGAGAACAGTGTGCTGTGACCAGCTGCGCAGGTGACCACTAACACCTCTCCGCCCCCACAGGAGAACACAATACTGCAGGCACACCTGGAGTGCAGAAGGGGTGACACCGTGGTGAGTCAAGCCCTGCTCTCTACTTCCTGGGTGGCCCCCATGTCCCCTCCCTTACCCTGTGACGTCAGAGTGCTTGGACCTCTGTGCTCTGCCTGTCCAGGGTTCCTCCCCAGTGACCTCACCCAGTGGTGTGTTTTCAAGTGTCACTCCTGTGCTGGTGATGCCCACACTTCCTCTAGCCCAGACCGCCCTGAGCTGCAGACTCGCAAACCCAGCCACCCTGACAGGACATCACACCCCCAACCTGAGACCCCATCTGGGGAGGCACCTCACCCTCCAGCTCAGTCCTGTCCTCTGCCTGCCCCACGTCCTCGTATCAGCATATCTGTTGGCTCTGCCTCAAGCTGGGCCTCCTACCTCCATGCCCGACTCAGGCACTGGCTACAAGCATCTCCTTTGTGGAACCTTCCAACTGGTCCACTCGCTGCCCTCTCGGCCCCACCCACCCCAGTCCACTGTCCATGTGGCAAGAGGAGCCAGCCCGTGGAGCCCTGCCCAGAACTCGCGAGCTGTTGTGCCTCATCTGTCACTCAGTTGTCACCCCCTACCTTATTCTAAGTCACAATGCTACCCCCTCGCCCCACACACCTTAGCCCCTGACCCTGACTCACCTTTTAGGATGGAAAGTTTCAAAGGCACACACAGTGGGCAGTGTCACAAGCCCCATACACCTGCCAGCTCTGCAGGGAGCCATTGAACCCTGTGGGTGCCCTGCCTACAAACATCTCAAAGTCACTAAGATAAGGATCCTTTTTACACATCACACACCACTGGTTCACACCTGAGAAAAGCAGGGATTCGGTATCACAGGACACCCGGGAGATATCTGGTCAGCGGCTCTGTGATAGGTGCAGCAGGGTCACCCTGTGCAACTGGTTCATATTTCTTAAGTCTCTTTCAATCTTTGGGTCCCCTTTCTGTTCTCTTTTTCCTTTGAGGCTTAGGTTTTGGGATATTTGACTGCCCTTCTGGTCCCCTCTTTGGGGGTCTGGCACCCCAGCACCCGAGTTCCTTCTCTGCAGGGCACTCTTCACCTTCCACACTTTACAAATGGCTTTTTGTTCTTTGTCTGGGACCCCTCTGAGCAGAGGGCTTGGCCTTGTGATGTGCCCAGCACTTGGGATGAGCGGGGGCCCCCAGAGTACCCCTCGGGGGGGACCTGTGGGGAGAAGGCTGACCTGCACCCCGCCCCCCCAGGTGACCCAGCTGCGGGTGTTCGTGTCCGTGTTAGACGTCAACGACAACCCCCCTGTGTTTCCCTTTGAGGTCAAGGTCGAGAGGGTGCCGGAGGTGAGTGTGAGGGAAGCCAGGGCCGCCACTGGAGGCACAGAGGGCTTGTGGGGGCTTGACCACGGGGCTGGGTCCATGGCCAGAACCATCCCCTCCGGCCCCCAGGACACTAAAGTGAACAGCACGGTCATCCCCGAGGAAGAGCTGGAGGCCCAGGACCGTGACAAAGACAACGTCTTGTTCTACACCCTCCAGGAAGTGACCCCGGTCAGTCTCCCTGCCCCAGCCCCAACTCCCCCCGCCATTAGCGTCCTCCCAGGGTCTCAGGATGTGCCCTCCACCTCCCCAGGGGGCCAAGAGCTTCTTCTCCTTGGTGGGTGCAAACCGCCCTGCCCTGCGGCTGGACCGGCCACTGGACTTCGACAAGTGGCCGCACATGACCTTCCAGCTGCTGGTGCGGGTAAGTGGGCCACCCTCACTCTGAGTCCCGGACCCAGAAGGCCCCACCCACACTGCCCAGCCCTGGCTCCTGGGCTGATTGGCAGGACTTGGCTGTTGCAGGACACCCGGGAGGAGAACGCGGTGCCTAGCCACACGGACAACGCCACTTTGGTCCTGGAGGTGCAGCCAGCTGACCGGCGGCCTCCCTGGTTCCTGCCCTGCATCTACTCTGACAATTATGTCTGCGTCCACGCTGAGTATCATGGGGCTATCCCCACAGGCCACAAACTGGTACTGGGGACAGGGAGGGCAGGGCCACGTCCCGAGCTGGGTCAGGGTCAGGGTCAGGGTCTGCCGGCATCGGGGGTGGGGCCTGGGTGCCATGCAGCCAGTTCTGTTGTGATTTTCAAACAAATGTGTGAACATTCCTTGTGATCCAACCTTGCTCGACCACTGTGGTGGTGAGTGGCCAGCAAACTCCTCTGAGATTAGAGTAAGGGGGACGGCCTGGCTGTCCTGGGGGAACAGCCAGGGACCCAGTGAGGGGCTGGGATGCTGGGGGGCCACGCAGCGCTCAGCAGGGGCAGCTGCTCTTCTGACCATCCTGCTCGTGCCATGAGGGGCACACTTAGGCACTGGAGGGCAGGGTCTAGCTCTCCACGCAAGTGGCCACGTCTCCACGTCCCCTGCACCTGTCAGCTCCTGAGACACACACTGTTCAGATCAACCGAATGTTTGGGCAAAATGACTAACTGACAGCGGGTCCAAAGGGGTGTGATGTGTAATCGTGCCCACGACTGGACTGTCCGGCAGGCCCCTGTGGGGGTTCAGGCCTCCTTGAGGGGAGTTGGAGGGGTCGAGCTGGGGCATTCACACCAGTCCCACAACGTCCCCACCCTCTGGGTCCTGCAGCTGGGCCCCCTCATCCTGCAACCTGGGCCCATCTACGCTGTGGACGGGGATCGGGGCATCAACCAGCGAATCATCTACAGCTTCCTGGAGGGTGAGTGGGGACCACCCCCAGCTTCTCTCTCCATACAACCCGGACCCCATCTGCATCCCCACCCAGGGGGACATGCCATGTGGGCAAAGCTAGTTGGGACCTCAGGCCTTCCAAGCGGACAGGACTAAACCCTCCCACTCCCCTCCCAGGAAACGAAGAAGGCAATTTCGTCATCAACGCTGACTCAGGCAACCTCACCATGACCAGAAGCGTCCCCAGTCCCAAGACCTTCGTTTTTCTAGTCAAAGTGGGTCTCCTGACCAGGCCTCCACAGGCCATTCCTGAACCCTAGGCCGCAGGGCTCACCGTTCAAGGACCCTCTGGTCACTGCTGCTTCCCCCTGCCCCCAGGGCGAGCAGGCAGACCACGCCAGCTACTCGGTGACAAAGGTCAGAGTGGAGGCCCGAAATGCCTCAGGGAGCCTACCCCGTTTCCCACTGAGCCTGTACCGAGGCACAGTGGCTCTGGGCTCAGGCGTGGGCGTGGCTGTCAAGGACGCAGCTGTCCCCTCCCAGCTTCTGAGGATCCGAGCCCAGGACCCTGAGTTCCCGGTAGGCCCTGCCTAGGTCTACCTGGCCTCTCCTCTGGGGTGGGTTCGGGGGTTCTGGGGGCCCAGCGCTCACCAGGACTGTGTCCAGGACCTCAACTCAGCGATCACATATAAAATCACCAACAACTCCAACTTCCGAATGAATGGGGAGACTGTGCTGACGGCCGCCCCGCTGGCGCTGGCAGGGATCTTCTATGCGGAGGTGAGGAGTGGGTAGCATCTCTAAGGGCAGGGGTTAAGGGGAGACCTAGGAGGGACAAGCCCCCTTCCTGCTCCAGGTTCAGGCCAACAACACAGTGACATCAGGCACAGCATCCACCGTCATGGAGATTCAAGTATCGGAGCAGGAGCCCACCACCCCCACAGGTGAGCCTGGGGACCCAGGTGACCCTTAAGGGAGGGCTTCTTGTCACAGGCATGCTGGGAGCAGAGGCAAACCCAAGCTGTGTCCCTGGCCCCTAGGCCCCCCTGTCCCCCCCACAGCCCCAGAGGCTGGAGGAACAACCCGGCCCTCGACCAGCACCACTTCGGAAGCCCCCAGCCCCCCAGGGCCTACTCAGGGATCCTCCACGACCAGCTCTGAGGGGGGCACTGGTCCGCGCCCCACCCCAGGCACAACTCTGAGGCCACCTGCCTCATCCACGCCTGGGGGGCCCCCCAGTGCTGGAACCAGCACCTCCCCCCCATCAGCCTCACCCAGCGGGGGCTCAGCACAGACCCCGAAGCCAGGAACCTCTCGGCCGACGTCCCTTGGGTCTAGCAGGACTCCCCAGCTCCCAGGTAGCAACCCCAGATGCCCTAGAGTCATACTCGCGCTCCCTGGCTAGACAGTCCTAGGAGTCACTGTAGGGCAGGGTGGCCCAGGGTGGCCATGCTGACTGTAAAATCCCAACGGGGCTGGTGACTCTGGTCTGGGTGGAGACAGACAGGTCCTGGGGGCCCCAGAAGGTAAACTGGGGAAAGTGCAGATTTGGGACCACTGAACCCCACAACTCCCAGGCCATCCACTCCAGTGCCCCCAGCACTTCCCTCGCCTCACTCTGGGTGGAACCCCCGCCTCCCACCTGGAGCTGCTGGCACAGTCCCCTCTGGCCCTCCCTCCCTTCAGCAGCCTGGCTTGTTCTGTGTCCCCAAGCCTGGCGCAGGTTGGCACGGACCGTGCTTGGGTGCTGCGCTGACAGTGGCTGGTCCTGTTGCCTGCAGGTTCGCCGGGGACAGGAGGCGTCACTGGGGGTATTGACCAGCCAGGTGGCAGCCATGCTGAGGACCAGCGCTTCTCCCAAGCAGAGATGGGGGCCCTGGGAGGGGTGCTGGGCGGGCTGCTGCTCCTGGCTTTGCTGGCCCTGCTCATCCTCATCCACAAGCACTACGGCCCCCAGCTGCCCTGCTGCTCTGGCAAAGCTCTGGTGAGGCCTGGGGACGGGAGGGGGGGGGGGCAGGACAGGAGAGGCAGAAACCAGAGGCAGGGATGTGAGAGTGAGGGCTGTGACGGGAAGTGGGGAGGTGGAGAAGCGGCAGGATGGAGACCAGGAATCGGCCGGAAAGCTGGAGAGCAAAAGTGAGGAGGTGTAGACACCACAGGCCAAAGAGAAGCAGAAAAAAGGGGAGGAACTAGTGTGGATCCCTGTCCCTGGGGAGGGAAGGGAATGATGGGTCTGAGCCCAGGCGGGGATCCCGGTTGACACCCTGACTCCCTGGCCCACTTCCCAGGAGCCCAGCGGCTTTGACAACAAGGCCTTCCTCCCCGACCACGAGGCCAACTGGGCGCCAGCCCCCAGCCCCGCCCCCGACTGCGCCCTGCCCGCGGACCCGCCGGCATCCCAGTTTCCCGAGCCTCCCGCGCCCCCCAGCCCCCCGCGCCCCGGCCGCGTCCCCGAGTCCCCCGCGACAGCCAGGGATGGAGGCGGCCCCGAAGGCGTGAGGTCCATCCTGACGAAGGAGCGGCGGCCCGAGAGCGGCTACAAGGCGGTGTGGTTCGGCGAGGACATCGGGGCCGAGGCCGACGTGGTGGTCCTCAACACGCCCGCCTCGGACGCGGACGGCGCCGGCGACTCCGGCAGCGGCAGCGAGGGCAGTGGCGACGAGGACGCCGACGCGGACCTGGGCGGGGGTCCCCACGACGAAGTGCCCAGCGCCGACTCTACCTACATGTAGTGCCCCCCCTCATTGTGTAGAATAAAGTGACATTTCCGAATCGCGGGCGAGGCGTCGCTGGCGCGGGTGGTGGGGCGCGGAGAGGGCGGGCGGGGCGGGCCCCCTGCCCCGAGCGCGCGGGCACCGCTTCCCGTAAACCACCTGCTATGCCGCCAGCCGCGGGGCTTCCCAGGCTCCGTGCCAGGTGGCGGCGGGAGTTCCTCTCGGAGTAACCGCCGCGGGAGGAGGGCGCCCTGCACTGGGGAGCCCTCCCTCCCGACCCAACGCGGAGATTCTCGGCGGGGGGCGGCTCAGGAGCCGCCCTGAAGAGAAGTCGGAGAGCAGGGTCCAAGGACCTTCGGGGGGGGGGGCACAACGTTGTGGGGTCCCGCGGGAGCAGTAAGCACTCAGGCTCCCAGACAGTGGCCTGTGGCGCGAGTAGAGCGCCGCCCAGTGTGACAGGAGTCGGGAGCAGTGGCCAGGCCCTGGGCTAGGGGCAGCGGGTGGGACCGGTTAGTGCACCACCAGAAGCTGGGGGGAAACCAGGGCCACACAGTGGGGGACAGCCCCGTCCACTGGACTTCCGCCCTCACCTCCACCGCACTGTCCCTTGTGGGTAGGTCATCGTTTTTCCTAATGAAATAGCATCACTAATTCCTTTCCGAATGTTTTCATATAGAGGGTGTTTGAGTATCTTGCCAAGAACCCAAGCCGTACAGCTGCCGCTGGTCGCACGCCCTTCTCTATTTACCCTCTTTTTCCCGCAAAAAGAGGTGCCTGGTTTTCTTTGGGGTCCGGGGAGTCCTCAGCGTATCCCATTGCCCCCACTCCCACCCCTGGCCCCCGGTGTGCAGGGAGTGCTCCCAGAAGGAGAGGAGCGACCGGACGACGCAGGAGCTGAGGCTGGCAGGCAAGCGAGACCGGCCACTCCTGCCGCCCCTCCGCGACCGCCTTCCCCGCACTGTCCCTAGCCGGGGCCTGAGCCTCCACCCAAGAGCCTGCACCCGGGCTCGGGGAACACACCGCGCGCACCCCCTCCCACAGAGAAACATCTGCCGCAGCGCAGGACATCCTCGGCTGCACCTGGGCCCAGAGGCCCGGCCCCGCCCCGGCCCCACGCCTACCGCCCCGCCCCCTGTCGCCTGCCCATATAAAAGCGCTGGTTCCCGTCATCCCGGGGAGAAGAAACTTCCTGCCCCGGCAGCTCCGGCTCCAGGTACTATTCGGGACCCCAACCCCCGCGGAGTCACATGGTGCATCTCCGGGTTCCAGGTGGAGGCGAGGGTCGCTGAGGACCGGCGGGGGTGCTTTTGGGACGGGGAGGCGCCCGCCTCGCAGCTGAGGGTTAGGTTTCGTTTTCCGTCGACGCGCGGTTTCGCTTTCCCCACACCCAGCCCATGCAGCGACTGTTCCCGTCTGTCTCCGCAGGTCCAGCCTGCCCGTCCCGCAGGCCTGGACGCTGGCTCAACACCTGTGACTTCACGTGTGCGCGCTGCCACATCTCTTGTCACACCCATCGCCACCTTTGCCAAGAAACCCACACCTGGGCAACGTCGTGGACATAAACCTTCAACCCACATCTGTGACCCCAACACCTGTAACAACTGGGCCACACTTGTGACATCGGGCCATACTACCTGTGGCGACACATAAGCAGCCCTTCCCTCACCTGTGGGAGCACCTGACTGCCACTCGTGATCACAACCCCTCGCAGTGGGATCATGGCTGCGGCAACAGACAGGTGAGAGCCTGGACCCTCCTACCCGGAGCCCAACCACCGCACTCAGCCGCCGGCTCCCTGACCTGCTGTCTGCTCCGCCCGCAGGGGTGCCCCGCGCGTGCGGTTCGCAGACTGGCTTTTGGACGAGGTAAGCAGCGGCCGCTACGAGGGCCTGCGGTGGCTGGATGCGGCTCGCACGCGCTTCCGCGTGCCCTGGAAGCATTTTGCGCGGAAGGATCTGGGAGAAGCCGACTCGCGCATATTCAAGGTGGGTCCCCAGCTCCGCCCCGGGTGGGAGGGTCAGCCCAGGCGCAGGCCCGCGCTCCCAGGCCCACGCCGTCCGTCTCGGTCCCCAGGCCTGGGCCGTGGCCCGCGGCAGGTGGCCGCTCAGCAGCGTCGCAGGCGACCCTCCGACACCTGAAGGCGCGCTCAGGGTCGGCTGGAAAACCAACTTCCGGTGCGCGCTGCACAGCACACAGCGCTTCGTGATGCTGCAAGACAATTCGGCGGACCAGGTCGACCCGCATAAGGTCTTCGCGCTCACCTCGGAGATGGGCTGGAGAGGTGAGCGCCCGGGACGCCGCGCTCAGGAAGGCCGGATGTGCAGGACAGAAGAATGTGCTGCGCAGAGCATTAGCACTTTGCTCTGTCGAGGGGCCGTCCCCGGGTCAGATCTGGGCAAGGCGGTTGGTGCCAGGTTGTTAGGACGAGCTGGTGGGGCCTCTTGGAACCAGTGAAGGGAGTATGTGCCAGCAGAGTGTTTCAGGTTCCATTGCTTCCCCCACCCCAATTCTCCCTCAGAAGGTCCAGGCATTAACCAGGGCGAGGACCAGGCCCTTGAAGATGCCCCATATATGAGGGTAAGGCGGCTCTGCCCTCCTCGCACCTGGGTGGGGGCTGTCACCGCTCACTGGCTGGGAGCTGCTTATGCTGGCACTGTCTTCCCCTGTAGGGTGAGCTCCCCGGGCCATGCCTGGCAGATGCTGAGAGGCCGAACCCTGCGCCCTGTGCCCCAAACCCTCTTCCCAGCCCAGCTGGCTCTGCTCGGGACCTCCTGCTTCAGGCTCTGCAGCAGAGCTGTCTGGAGGACTACCTGCTGGAAGGTGTGCAGGAGGCGGATCCAGGCCCCACAGAAGCTCCTGGTGAGGGGCTGTTGACGGGGGTGCCCTGGGGAGGGGAAGGCAGGCCAGCAGTCCCTGGGGGTGGGAGGGGAATGTCCAGCAGGGATGGTGCTGGCCACAGCGGAGCCAGTACAGCTGTTCCCACTGTGGTTGTCCTCAGATCCAGAGCTCCCTAGGGGGGAGCTGGACGTGCCATGGACAGTGGAAGTGGCCCCCAGCCCCAGGTCACAGCCCCAGGCCCAAATGACAGGTGAGAGGAGCCAGGGGATGTGTGGAGGGAGGGAGGGACTGGGGGACCAGGTGCCAGCTCAGGCCTTCCCCCCCACACGCAGGCCCAGCCCAGGAGCCCTGGCAGCCCCCACAAGAGGCGGAGCCCTGCACCCAGATGTCAGTGCCCAGCTGCCCACAGCTCGGTCTCTATGCAGAGCCCAGCCTGGGGGCCCTGGATGTGACCATCATGTACAAGGGCCGGACGGTGCTGCAGGAGGTGGTTGGGCGCCCAAGCTGCGTGCTCCTGTATGGGGCCCCTGGCCTAGCCACTGAGGCCACAGAGCCCCAGCTCGTGGCCTTCCCCAGCCCCGCCGAGCTGCCGGACCTGAAGCAGCTCCATTACACAGAGAAGCTGCTACAGCACGTGGACCCGGGCCTGCAGCTCGAGCTCCGGGAGCTTAGGCTGTGGGCCCGGCGCCAGGGCAAGTGTAAGGTCTACTGGGAGGTGGGCGGCCCCCTGGGCTGTGACAGCCCCTCCACCCCAGCCCGCCTGCTGCAAAGGAACTGCTGCACGCTCATCTTTGACTTTCGCACCTTTTTCCGAGGTCAGTGGTGCCCCTGGCGTAACACGCTGCCCCTCCCCGCCCCTCCCCACACTGCTCCTCCTCCGCTCACCAGAGCCCCATCCTGCAGAGCTGGTGGAATTCCGGGCTCGCCAGCGCCAGGGCTCCCCACACTACACCATCTACCTGGGCTTTGGGCAGGACCTGTCAGCCGGGAGACCCAAGGAGAGGAGCCTGGTCCTGGTGAAGGTGAGAGCAGGGTCCCACCTAGGGGAGGCGACTACTGCTGCATACTGCCTGGCCTGGCCTGACTGTGCCCTCCCCACAGCTGGAGCCATGGCTGTGCCGGGCATACGTGGAGCGTGTACAACGGGAAGGCGTGTCCTCTCTGGACAACAGCAGCCTCAGCCTCTGCCTGTCCAGCACCAACAGCCTGTATGATGACCTGGAGCGCTTCCTGGACTCCATGGAGGTGGAGCAGCCCGCCTAGGGCTGCCGGGGCTGCCCCAAACCCAATAAAAAGAACCAAGAACCTGTGCTGGTGTCCTGAGCGGCGGCGGGCTTGGGGCTGGGCCAGGGAGGGAGGTGACCACCCACCCACCCACCTGGAGGCCTCCCCTCTTCACAATGAAGAAACACACCACACACTTTGGAGCCAACACACTCTACTCAAAGAACACAAAGCGCGGTTCCAGGTGTGCCAGGGAGGGTTGCACCTGGGGCTCCCCAGCCCCACAGGACAGCCGTCCCTGGGCTGTGCCCAGGGCCCATCCCTGGCCTTTGACCTCCGACGACACTGCATTCTGCCCCACAGGAGGTGGTGAAGTTGGGTGCACTTGAGCAGTTATTTACAGAACAGAACGAGCAAAGTGGGGGATTCCTAAACAAGCTGAGCCCTCTGCCCCCAGAGACGACTGCTGATCAGCAAAGGGTTCACCCTTCCAAGCACTGGGTCAATGGAAAAGTTTCTAAAGAGAATCCATTTCTGATAAATTAGCACACAGTGAAACAGTGCAGCTATACATAAAAAAGTCCAGTTTAAACGGAGCACAACAGGTGCCCAGACCACATGTGACACAGGAGTGCTGGGTGTCCCCGGCCAACAGAACTACTCGCGCCCTGGGCCCCAGCGCAAACTGCCGTCAGCCGTCAACGCCCGGGGCAGCGGGCTCCTCACTGGCCTCGGGCCGGCGGTGTTTGCGCATGTGCCGGTATTTGTCCACGTAGGCGCGCACCAGGTTTCCCACCTTCACAGGGTTGATCTCCCCACTCTTGCTGTGGCAGATCTGGGGGGAGGGGACACAGTTACCCAGATGTCCTCCGCGCCCCATGTTCAGAGGTCACAGCCCACATCCCATGGCTTCTGAGCCTCCCACTGAGAAGCCAGCGTGTCATGGCTCAGCCTCGGTCCCTGTCCTCACCCGGCACCGACACTGCTCCGTGCCACGCCCGCACCCAACACCCCGCCCCCGTCACCTTCTGAACGGCCTTGCGGAGAATGTCCTTGTACTCATCCTTCGTCACCTCCCTCTTCTGGTAAAAGGGCTTGATGGCCAGCTTCACCTCCTCCACTGCCCGCTCCTGCACGTGCAACTTCTTCATGTACTAGGAGCAGGGATGTGCGTGAGTGCCCGCCCGTCCAGGGCTGCATGGCCTGGGCAGACCCTGAAGGCCCTTTGGCACAAGGCACGGTGCTTCCCGCCGTCCAGCCCGTGCCTCCCCTGGGGGAAAGGGACGGGCCTCACCTCCTCATTCTTGGCCTTCTCTGCGGCTGGCCGGGCAGTGGCTGTCCTGTCTTCTGAGTTGTTGGTGGCGGCAGCATGGCCAGCAGGCTCTGAGGCTGTGGTCAGGACCGTGGGCACTGGGGCAGGGCTCTGTGTCACCCAGCAGCCCGACAGGGGAAGGCTCCCCTGCAGGATGAACTGGGGCGTGGGCTGGCTGACTGGTGCATAGGGCGGGACGCTCGAGGGCAGGACCGGGGCGGGAGGCAGGTTGGGGCTATAAACCTGAGCGAGAACGTAGTCCGCTGAGCACAGTTCTGATGCAACAGCGCCCCCAGCACGGTGCTCCCCACCCTGTCTCCCAAAGCACCAAGACCCAGGTGCAAGGCCAAGTCCCTCCAGCCCAGGCACCCACCTGAGTGGGGTCAGCGTCAGGGAAGCCAGGCTCTGGAAGCAGGTGACCGGGGGCAGGGGGCTCAGGGAGGGGCGCCTGCTGGGGGGCCGCCATAGGGCCCCCATCTTCAGTTGCCCAGGTCTCTTCATGGGGCTGCTGTGGCCTGTAAAGTTGAGTCCCTGAGGGCAACATGGGGGTGGGTGCTTGGTGGCTGCCCCAGCCAGAAGGCTACATCCTGTGTGGAAAATTCCAGAACAGCATCCCAGCAGCAAGGACCAGTGGCCGGGCCCCAGCCGCCTCCCTGAGCAGACCTGCACCTGCAGTGTGACCCAGGAGCCCAGGCCCCAGCCCACCCGACGTGCCACAGGTGCACCCTACTCACAGAGGGCTCTGTCCTCGGCTGGGGCACCGCCCGCCGCCTCCTGAAGGTTCCAGGTGACTCTCTTCACTGGGGCTTTAGCCCGCGGCCCGGGGGTCTGACAAGGGCCTCCCAATGCGCCGGGCCCTGCGATGGCCTGGGCAGAGGCCTGGGCGGAGGCCGGCTGCAGCGAACGCGTCGCCTGGGGCCCCTCTGCCCAGGGAAGGGGCTGCACAGCGTCTTCACCATGGATCACCGACACCTCCCTTCTGATGACAGCCATGGCCAGGCTGGCATCCTGCTGGCTGGCCGGTGACACACCGGGCTGGGGGGGCACGGCCCGCTCTGGGGAGGAGTCCGTGCTCTCCGGGGAGGGTGGGGAGCTCATGTCATCCAGCTGCATGAGGACGCCTTCACTTGCAAAGTCGTCAAACACATGCCCTGCCTCAACCGCGTCGCCATAGTCCAGGTCCCCCAGCGGACACGCAGCCGGCACCTCTGGGACGGGGGCCTTTGGGGGAGACTTGTTGGCCTCAGCCCCTTCTGGTGAGGCATCAGCTCCCACCAAGGCCAGCGGTCTGGCTGGGGGCTCCCTGTCCGGCCCTGGCTCCTCCTGGGGGGGGGGCACTGGAGAGGCCCCCTTCACCGGCAATTTCCTCTCCAGGGAGCGGGGCCGCAGACGCTTCTCGCGGGAACGAGGCCGCCGGTGATCCCGGGACCTGTGCTCTGCACTCGGGGACCGGTGCCGCCTCCTCTCACGGGAGCCCCGCCTGTCTCGGGGCCGCTCACGGCTCCTGTCCCTTGCACGGTGGGGCCTCCGGGCCCTCTCCAGGCTGCTGGGGGGAGAGCCCCATCCCCGAGCCCTGGACCCCGACCGCCTCCTCTTCCTCCTTCTGCTGTCATGATGCTCAAGGGAGGAGCTTCCAGGGCTGCCTGAGCGGGACCGCCGCCGACCTGGGCCCCAGGAGCCCCGGCTCGGCTCCCTGCCCTTGGCCTTCCTTCTCTTGGCTCGCTCGCGGCTGCTGGAGCGGTCACTGGAGGACCTCCGGCTCCTGGCCTTGGGCCGCTGCCTCTTGGCATGGTCCTCACCCACCGCTGGTGACACTGACCTCGAGCTCCCATTCCGGGAGCGGGAGTGGGAGCCGGAGCGGGAGCCGGAGCCAGAGCGGGTCCTCCGGTGCTCTCTGGCAGGTGCCTGCTTCCTCCTGGCTTTCTTCCGGCTGCGGGAACTAGATGTGGAGCGGGAGCGGGAGTGGGCTGGGGACCGCAGCTCCACGACCCGGTGGGTGGTTGTCGCTGGGATGTCCGGCTCCACCACAGTTACGCAGGTCACCATCCGCTCCTTGGAGACAAAGAAGCTGCTACGGGGTGGCAGGTCCTCGTCCTCCCAGGGCTCCTGCGGGGACGGCCTTTGTGCCTGGGGGGCGGGGCCTTGGCCCTCAAGAGGCCCGTCCTCGCCCAGCCCATCGGGGGGCTCCTCGCCCTGGAGCTTGAGCATGTTGGAGGTAGGCCCCCTTGGGGGCTCGGGTTCTGTCCCGGAGCTGGCCTCCACTGTGTAGGAGGTGACACAACGCACAGTCTGCAAGGGCGGGGCCTGGGGGCTATCGATGGAGATGGTACGTGTGATCTCAGAGGGCAGGAGGCTGGAGCCCAGATGCTCTGGGCTGCTGCCAGCAGAACTGGAGTCGGAACCCGTGGGGTCAAAAGGGTCATAGATCTCACTCTTGAGTTGCTTTGCCTTCCTGAGGGAGAAGAGGGGCGAAGGGCTCTCCTTCCTCTGTGCCTTACTGCCCACAGGCCGGAAGGTGTTGCAGAAGCCCGGGCTGGCGAGTCTGCCGGAATGCGCTGTGTTCCCGGGAATGTTGATCCGGAAACTCTGGAAGGTCGAGCTGCTGCCCTTCCCTCTGGAGGGTCCCAGTGGGGCGGGGGGCTGGGCGCCGCCCCTGGAGTGCATGCTGGGCTCCTGTGGGCCCCTGCCGCTGGGCTCGCCCTCTGCCCGGGCACCGAGGCCAGGTTGCCCAGGGCCCTCCCTGCCTGTCAACCGGCTGATGCATGAACTGGGGATCTCGACGCGCTCTCTGCCTGCCGGGGCTGGGACCTCATCCGCCCACGAGCTGCCACTGCCACCCCTGCTGATCTTTGGTATCCTCGGCAGCTCGGAGATGTCAGTTCTCCTGGGTGCTGATTTGGGGACCTGTCCTAGCCCGGCACTGTTAGATGGCAGGTTACCGTTTGTGATTTTCGATGCGAATCTCAGAGGAAAAGCGTGCTTGCTGTTGCCAGTAAATTGGGGGGTGTCACGTTGTTTAAAGCCAGGACCGTTCACGTCTGACACAGGCTGACCCTGCCCTGATCGAGGGGTCACTGAGGAGTCTGGTCTCACTACGGCCCCCGATGTGAGCACAGGGACACAGGAGGGGGCAGGCCTGCCCTGACAGTGCAACCCCTGGCTTCTGAGGCACCCTGAGCGTGGTGCTCCAGGCTGCAAGCCGTCCCCAGGCCCAGGGCCTTCTCCGCCTCGGGAGGGACCAACCGAGTTTCGCTGAAAAGAAACTGGCGCTAAAAGACAAGAAGGCGGACAGCAGTCAGGCCTCACCCCTCCTCAGGAAGCTCAACTGCTTGCTGAACCTTTAGCGAAAGACTTGCTTTTAAGCTACACTTGAAATCCCTCCCATGTGCTCTGTGGGCAGGACACTGTACCGAGCCCGGGGGTGGCTGCTGTGGGGCTGCCCTTCTGCCTCACTGCCACACTGCTTATGGATCAGGACGTGCCCAAGCCACCATGGACACTTCTGAAGGCGGTGCGATGGGGGGTGCTGTCCATCTTCACAGTAACCCTTGTCCGTCACTGGCCCCATCCCCCACGGCAGGCCTCCCCCCTGCCCCCCCCAAAAAAAAGCCTGCCAGGGCCCAGATCAGTGAGAGGGCTCTGGCGGCTGGCTAGTGAGAACAGGCCAGCGGCGTGACAGCCACGGGGGCTTGTGGGCTGGCCTAGACACTGTCGTCACCTAAGTTATCTGCTCGTGCACCGTTCAGAAAGTGATGGAAAACAAACGGGGCAAACTCTGAGGGCCTCGCGAGTGGGGACGCATGCGGTGGGCTGCCGCGGGGAGCCGCCTCACCTGCTTGCCTGGTGCTGAGCGACCCATCGCGGTGGATGGTGACATCGGAGCTGTCCATCAGCAGCAGGCGCTGGCCCGACAGGATGCTGCCCAACAGGTCGGGGACGGGCACCTCGTCCGGGTCCGGCTCAGTGGCAGGAATGCCTCTCCTGCAGGCAGAGCAGGCGCTGCCATCGGCTGCCCCCACAGTCCCCTCAGTCCCCCCTCCCCGAGTGAAGGGAACAGGGTGTTTGGGGCTGAAATCATCGGCACCACTGATGGGCAGGAGCTGGAAGGTGAGTCTCTACTGGTTTTGCTGGTTGGTTCTTTTTTTCCTGAGGGCTGATATTAGAAAAGACCCAGCAAAAAGCACAGCACAACAGCTTGACTCCCTGCCTGGTACCCCCTGCTGGTGGGCTCTGAGGCAGAAGTGGGCAAGCTGACAGCCCCGAGGAGCTGTGGCCTGCCACCAGCCGCACCATCGTCCCTGCGGCTATAGCATTTCCTCATTGAGAAACCGAGGGGAGGGGCCAGAGCGGTCTCTGTGTCTGGGTGGCTGAGCCCCACGCCAGGACCACTGTCCTAAAACCCACCTGGAGAGCCCCATGGAGACAGGCCTGGCCACGGGCTGGTGAGACCGCAGGGCTGACCGGGACAGAACCCTCCTCTTGGCACTCAGAGGGGAAGCAGGGCTGGCAGACGGCTCTTCACTGCTGGAGGGAGGACACAGGCCGAAGGGAACAGGTGACCCATGCCCGAGCCCAAAGGGACATCTCCTAGTCCATCAGAGATGACATAAGAACTGTGCTACGTGGCAGCACTCAGGACCAGATGGCAGGACTGCATGGGCAGCAGCCCAAGCCTTTGAGTGGGGGTGGGAGTCGGACTTTGGGTGAGGGGACGAGGACGCTCTCCACACCACCTAACTGAGAACGTCTCTCAGGCAAGGATCACCACCCTCACTTTACAAATGGGAACTCTGGGTGCTAACCACGCCCACTATGGGGGGGGGAGGGTGACTGCCCACTGCCACCCGAGCACGGAGGGAGGTGACGCCTTGCTCCCTGGCTGCAGACGGCGCCTGCACAGGACATCCCCTGCGGTCACCTGTCGAAGGGGTCCAGCTCGTAGGGGTCTCCAAACAGAGAGAGAGGGGCAACCCCGACGTCCGCACGCATCACCCCCAGGGAGGGTTCTGCGGGCTTGTGCACCGACAGGATGCAGGCCCCATGCATCGGCATCCGGAGGCCCAATGTCCTTGCAATGCGACAACGAGCTGTGACTTCATTCTGAACCACAGTAATGAAGAAAAAGAATAACTGATCAGCGAGACTGAAATCGAAAGGTTCTAGAAATGTGGTTTTGGGTAAGAAATGTTTACATCCAACACCAGCTGAGTGAGTCAGCGCCAAATCAAAGCCACTGGGCTTCGTGATGTTAATCAGAGTCTTGGGGGGGGGGCTTCACTCACCAGAGCCAACAACGTACCCCAACAACTACTGTGCCCTGACCGCGGGCCTTTACGCACTGTTGCAATCAGGCAGGATTTTGTTTTGAGCAAAAACTCCACAAAGAAAGGGAAACAAACCACCCAACTGTCGGCTGATCTGGCAACTGTGTTTTAACAACCACTTGAGGAGCAGACGTCGCAGGTACAGACGCTCCCGGCACAGCCCACCCACGTGTGGGCAGAGGTCACGGGAATGTCCTGGCGGGGACAGCCAGGCCCCCAGCTCAGGGCGTGAAGGGGACTGGGGCCACACACTGGCCATACCTGTGGCTTTGACTCACTGCAGGAATTTTGTGTGAATGAAGCCACGTGTTCAAACCCTCCATTTAAACTAGAATACATTTGTACACAAATCTACACTACGTGAATTTACACTGCCTAGGCCATGAGTGTAAATTCACACAAACACACTCGGATGATGGCTGCAAGTCCATGGATTAAATGTTCCAAATGTCTGGTCCAGGACTCGCAGAGGCTGTTTGGACTTTAGGAAAGGGCCACACGGCAGCTGCTTGGCTACAAAGGGGTGACCCAAGGACAGGGAACAGCCTGAAGTGGACAGTGTCACACACATCCGCTCCGTCACCTTGGCCAGGACAAGACAGGCCGCTTTGCAGGACTCCTGTGCTGGTGTTTTCCTCTCAACTCACCCCAGCGACTCCCGTACCCCAGGCACAGTCAGCGAGCTTCCCTGACAAGCTGGTGGCCTGGGCCCATCTGCTCCACCCCACAGGGCCCACCCCTCAGGACACCCAGATCCAAAGGGTGCTGGAAACCTCTTGTCTCCGCCTGCCTCGAGTCTGTGCTACAGAAACGTCCATCGGGTCAGGACACCCCTAAGCAGCACAGAGAGGCTGTTTCCAGGACCCCCTGCCCCAACTGCACCGAGAAATGGCCTGGCCACATATGAAGCGTACCTTTGGCTTCTGCCCCTTTCTCTTCCTCACGCGGCCCTGGCGTCTCTTGGACCTTGTCCCGGAGCCCCTGCTTCTCACGGCCGGTCTGCGCTGGGTCTTCTTTCTGCCCAACACCTTCTTCCGTCTTCCTACAAAGAAGACGTTGGTTGGTGCCCCCCAGTGTGCACCAGCCCCGACCACCCTTGTGACCCCCAGGATGTGCATACACACTGCCAGGACCTGGCATAGGGGCAACCACGTACATGCTTGGGGTCTTCAACAGAAACATAACCCACACCTTAAAGCTTTTACTTCCCCATGGGGGGTTGGGAGAGGCAGCCGCGCAGAGAAGGCCGAGTGACTCTACAGTCCACTTTGGTTTGCAGGTCCCACTTTGAGAACCAGTACATACTTTTGCAGAATCATGAAACAAAATGAAATGAGAAGAAACAAACCTTGACAGTCCAGAGTACAATGATGACTGCCCCTGGCTCTGTACCCCCTTAGGGGTCTAACCAGAGAAGTACTCGCCCAAGAGACGTGAGAACATGTGATTTCCGGGAGCGTTTCTGGCAGCACATATCCTAGGACTGAAGCTGCAGAGCGCCCCGTGTTTGGCCCTCAGCAGTCACCCTGCGATGTTGCATGGACTGCTGGGGGGGGGGGGGGCTCCAAGGAGGACAGAGGGACTGGCCTGTCATGTGTGCTACCAAAGCTCACCCACACATCTGACCCCATGCACTCGCCACGGGGCTGAAATCTCAGGGGTCCCATGGAAGGGCGCTACCGAGAACTCCGCGGCCCTGAGGCCTGGTGACTAAACACCAGCCGGGCATGGAGAGCCTCGTTTCTGACAGCCACACGGCTGGGCAGCAGCTGGCGCAGGACAGCCTCCCCTCACCATCCAGTGCTCAGTAAACCCCGGGGTACCACACACAGAAACACGCCCACCCCCTTGGGCAACTTGCAAACACCTGAACCCCCTGAGCCTCCAGGAGGCTGTGGATGGGCAGGGGCGGGCCGCTGATGGCTGACCGTGGGCGGGGTGGCCAAAGCTGACGGTGGGGGGGGGTGTCACAGGACACTTGGGACAGAAGACCCCCACAACCCAGAGGGCACAGACACACGGGGTGCTGCCAACCGCCAACACAAATCTTACTGGGCTCTGGATTCAAATAAACTATTTTTAAAATTCTATGTCACTTATGACACAATTAGAACTTTCGACACCAACTGGCTGTCTCACGGCGCTAAGGAGTGGCCACTCGTTTCCTCAGGTGTGACAATGGCACTGCTCTTCAGTTAAAAAAACACTCCGTTTTAGGGATCCCCTGAGAAATATCAGGCAAAATATCCAGGTCAAATGACGACGATGAAAAGGAGCTGCTTCCAAATAACGTGGGGGAGGCAGGGAGAGGCCAACGGGCCAGGAGCTGATGCGGGCTCCGCTGACACCAGGGGCCTGAGATTAACTCCAGAATCTGTGTGACCTGACGATGGCCTTCAGCTCTGTCCCCTGGAAAGGGCGAGAAACATGCACCCCCGACAGAGCCCTGCGAGCTCTGCTGTCACTAGGCCGCTCAACACATGCACAAGTGACAAGGTTGTCACAGCACCAGTGGTGGGGCCACAGGGCACATGGGACACGCCACAAAGACCCATGAGCCCAAGACGCCACGCGCCCCTGGCATGGTGACAACAAACGCCAAGCACTTGAGAGCTGGCAAGGATGGGCAGTGTGCTGGGCTCAGGCTACGACTCGGACACAGCCCGTCACACGCCGACCCCAGAAATGAACACTCTTGCACAGGAAAGCTCACAACCACGTGCCACCTGCAGGTGAGTGGCTGACGAGTCATGGTGAGCTCACCCCAAGGAACAGTCCTCCACAACACAGAACAGCAAGCACAGCACAAGACACCCAACTGCAGGATCATGCCACCGCTGAGCGACCGAGCAGGGCCACTCAGGATTCAGGCTGCCTGGTGTACGGACAGGCAAAACCAACCCAGTGACAAACAGGACACCAAGACGCCATGGGGGCCCACCTGTGGGGTTAGGGGCACCTCTGGGAGCAGGACTGGGTGGGGCGGGGGGCGCGTCTGTCAAACCACGTAGAGTGGATGCACCTCTGTGACGTGTATCTTAATAAAGTTGATTTTTAAAAGCCCAGGTTATTCCTGTGAATAACACGGGAACCTGTGCGTCCACCCTGATTTACACAATCAACGGGAGGGAAGGCATAGGCAGAGCCATAGAGCGTCAGCAACGTGATGCTGGGCACACAGAGCAGGACCCACGCTCGTGGCAAAGCCCCGCCCAGGCCGGGCCTGTGAAGAACAGGGAAGAACGGACTCACCGGGACGAAACTACCAACTAGGGCTAGAACACGTTAAAAGCACAAGATCACCCCTGATTGAATTCTGTCAACTGTCCCCGCAGGGAAGCCTGGGCCGTGCTGTCACCGGCACGGCGCCGCATCCCTCCACAAGTCCTCAGAACGCTTCAGAACTGATTGCAGGGAGAGCCCCGCCCCAGCGGGAAATTGTTGGGGGGACCTGTGTGTGGCCTGCTGCTGTCAGGGACATGCACGTGCCACAGCCAAAGACAGCTTGCCCCGCTCACTTGTTTTCCTTCTCCGTTTGGCGGGGGCTCGCGGCGTCGTGGGCCGCTGATACACGGCGGTGCTCAGGCCGGAGGCGACGGCTTCAACGGTCTCGTCAAGCAGAGAAGATATCAGGTGCCTCGGGACGTGCTACACAACACAGGAGGCGCCGGTCAGCAGGGGGGCCACAGGGCCCAGCAGAGCGAGCGCCCTTTCCCAGTGAGGACGCCAGGCAGTGCCACAGCAGAGGCAGCACCACCACTGGGCACTGGCGGGAGCCCTGAGCCCACCCCGCCGAACCAAGTGCAGAAGCTGAGGTCCCCAGCTGGCATCACCCTCTCGCTTCTAACAGACCCAACTAGTGAGTGATTCCCATGGGCAGGGACCGGGGGGCAGGCCTGGGTGGGAGGGTTGGAGCAGCTTCCCAAGAAGCAGGATAAGGGTGAGAGCCGAGGGGACTGCACAGCCAGGGCCACCACAGGCAGAGTCGAGCCCCACAGCCTGCGGGGGAACACACACGGGAAGGGGAGGCAGACTGGACAAGGTGAAGGGCAAGGGGATGCAAGGGGGACACAGGGTGGAGGCATCTGCTCTGAGGATGGGTGGTGGGAGTGGCGTTTGGGATGATAGGCAGTCTTCTCAACCCATCCCAACTCAGCTACGCCCCACAGGCAGCCGCCTGACCGCAGGAGTCAGCCCGCCCACGGCCCTGCTGCTAACTGCAGTCACTTCTAGGTCTGGGGTGCTGATGTGGAGGCAGAGGTGACAGCAGAAGCAGGGCCCTGAGGGACGGGGACCACCACCTGGATGCCCCTGGCAGTGGACATGCGGTTCCGGTTCACGGTGGCTCGGACGCGCTCACTCTGCCGTGTCCTGGCGATGGCCCGCGTCCGCCCCGTGCGAGGCCGCAGCCGGCTCGCAGTGGGTACCACGTCAGCCAGGAGCAGGGACACCTCCTCCTCAGTCACGGGTTCGGCATCTGGGGACAAAGGAGACCCTGGGCTGCTGCACAGCTGCATGCCTTACCCGTAGGACTGGCTCGGCTGAGTGGCCATGTCCCCTGCTCCCACCCAGGAGTGCCCTGGCCTGCCTGCTCTGGACCGTGCTCCGACGGAGGCAGGGGGTGCCTACCTGAGGTGGGGGCAGCAGCTTCGGAGATGGCACACTCCGGACAGAACCACTCGTCCACCGGCACCTCCTGGAGAGGGGGCTCCAGACATTCCATGTGGTACCTATGGGGGCAAAGGGCCAGTCAGGCCCGGCAGCTTGAACGCCAGAAGAGGGGTCCAGATGCGCCCAGGACAGCGACACACCTGATGACAGACAGCGGCCCCATGCCCACAAGTTGACGGCATGTACAGACGGGGCCTCTGGGTGTCAAGCAGGGTTAAATGAGGTCGTGAGTGGGGCCCTGACCCTCAGGCGAGGAGGGACACAGAGCGAGGGACATCTGCAGCTAGGAACTGACCTGCCAGTCATCCAGCCTGCACTCCACCCAGCCTGCTCAGAGGTCCCCCCAGGGGACACGTGGAGGCCAGCCTGCTTAGAGGTCTGGCACTTCACACCTGAGACCCTGGTCTTCTAAACCAGCGTCCTGCGTGGACAGATCGCTACGGCAGACTTTTGGGCATCCCGCCCTCCAAAGCAGGAGACGTACTTCATGGAAGGACCGGGCTAAGAAAGCAGCAGTACGACCTGGGTGTTCCATGGCCGACTGTCTCATGCCCACCTTCACCTGGGAGGCTGGTCTCTAACAGGGCCAGTTGTCCACTTGCTCCCCACACCTTTCCCTACTGCAAGCGGCCTGGCGAGTACCTAACACTTCACAGTCCAGTCTGAGCTGAGGGAGAAAGAAAGGCCGTGTTTGCTGAAAGTAGGGTTTCCAGGTGGGAATTCCTGCCCGTTCTAGGAATTTTTTTCACTTTCCCGAATCACAAGAAAAGTTGGTCGGGAAATCAGGAAAATGGGCTCCTTGAACCCAGTAATACGCACAATGGAAAATAAACGTACTACTCACAACGTATCTCTTAGACATTTTTCCTATTTATCGCTAGGGTTTCTGGGTGGGAATTCCTGCCTGTTCTTGGGAAAATTTTTTTTTTTGGCTTTTCTGTTCCCGAATCCCGACAAAAGTTGGTCGAGAAATCGGGAAAATGGGCTTCTTGAACCCAGGTGGTTGGTAGTATTGGCTGTCACTTTGTAGAAACAATTCATTGTGGAGAACAGAAAACAGCTTATATCTCGGGAATGGGGACGGGAAAAGTGAAGAAAATTCCTGAGAATGGGCAGGAATTCCTACCAGGAAACCCTAGCTGAAAGTAACAGGAATGCTATCCACGTCTTAGCTTCTATCCAGTCTCCAAGGAAAGGAGTGCAGGGAAGCCGCTGCTGGCAGGGGCCATGGGGGCGGAACTCTCCAGACTTCCTGCCATGGCCCCGGACAGCCCTGAGCAGGCAACACCCAACGCGGACAGCACGCTAAGGCCCAAGGCCCCGAGCCCAGATTCCATTCCGTTTAAGGTCCACGCCTGCTCACGGTGCTGAAACGGCTGAAGGCCCGGCGAGACACAGATGGACAGGAGGGGATCGCCCTCCATGAGCCCTCCTGGGACCCCATTCAAGGCCCAAGGAGGACGGATGTGGGAGCAGGGGCAGGACCCCTGCCTAGGACAGCAACAAAGACTGTGGAGCACCCCCGAACCTCACGGCGACGCCCACCTGAGAAGCTCCTCCCCATGGTCTCAGGAACAAAATCAGGAACAGAGAGGTAGCATCTCATGCCTGGACCTGGTTGAGCCCATGTCCTCACCAAGCTTCAGGGGCTCGAGCAGAGGCCCCAGTGCATGTGACAGGTGCCTGGCCCAAGCAGCCTGCACCCACCGCCCACCAGGACAGTGCTCACTGCCCCACCTGCTCAGAGACTGGCAGCTCCCAGGTGGCCAAGACCTGCCCTCCCAGTCAACGCTAGGGCCACGGCTACGTGGCCCAGCAGGTCCTGAGGTGTCTCCCTAGTGAATAAATACCTTTACGTTAGATTTCAAGTTTTTAAACACCTGAAATGATCCACACCTTAGTTCACGTACTAGTGAAAGAATGTAGCACGTTCACGCACTTACAGACAGCCTATGATTCCGTTTTACAATGAGTAATGGGATAATTTTAGACTTGTGATTTTTAAGCTGAAAGACTAACTAAGAAAATTTAGCAGACGGCAGATATTAACATGTGAGAGTGTCTACAAGTGTGAGAATCCCGGTATTTATCAGAATTAAGGTTTCAGACCCATCAGAATTTTCATGTACTTGACTTGTTTTATCTGTGAAATGATTCAGGCACATAGAAAGAAACTCAATGTCAAATTTATATGTGCACTTTACAACAGTGAAAAAAACTTCACGAAGTTGTAAAAACTCCCGCAATCACTGCTAAAAGTTACTAGAATTAAAACCAGATCTTGATGTAAAGAACGAACAGAGTTAAGAATGACAGGCTTGGTTAGAAAACTTAAGGAGAAACCTCAGCTCTGCGAGTGAAAGCTCCAACAGCCACACGCAGGCTCACCAACCGCCCGAGGACACAGAAGGCACATGACTTGGGTACTCGGCAGCCATGAAGGCACAGTCAGTACCAGGCCAGAGACAAGGGCCACAGCAGGATGAGGCCGTCCCCACCCTCCCGCGCTCAGCCAACTGTTCCACGCCCTCCCTTCCCGTCGAGCCAAGCTTGGTCCTGGGTGCTGGACTGCCTTCCAGGCTCAGGGTCCCCGCAAGGCCACGCTGCTCCAGCTGTCTGCTCACATGCAGCCAGCACTCACTAGGCTCAGCGGTGGAAGGGCACACACTGCACTCTCAGGTATGGGACCTCAGGCCCCACTCCTGTCCCCAGATGCAGAGCACCCAGTGCGTAGGGCCAGGCAGCAGCAGACACTGCCACTAGGAGACCCGGAAGGCCACCCTCACCAGGTCGAGTGAACTGTCAGCTAACATGGCTGCAAGCTGAGAGTTGAGAGAAAGGAGGGGGCACAAGACGTCCTGTGAATGTGTGAGCCCAAAGCATGGGGGCCAAGCCAAAGCCTGGGACAGTCTGCATGGAACAGACACGAGTGCCCAGGGCCTGTCCCCCTCCTGGTCACCAGGGCTTCTGCCTCTTGCTTCACGGCCCAGCTCTCAAAACTGCTACTGGTTGCCCAAGAGAAAGTTCCAGATCTGTGGCCTCCCGGGATCCCTTCACTCCACTCAGGGTGTGTGCCCCGCGGGACTGAGAACAGTTTCCTCAGTTCTTTCACCACCACTTTACAGCAGAAAAGTTTTTCAGATGTACAAAAAAGAACCCCTGGAAGCTTACTAAGGAAAGGGCCTGACTAGAACCAGGCAGATGACACGGTGACAGGCTCCTGGAAGCCAGGGCCTGCTGGACACGGGCCAGTGGCAGTACGGCCAGGAAGCACGAGAGAGACAAGCAGACGTGTGCAGCAGCCACAGGAGCCCCTCCTCCTGACCCTGGCCTGGCAGAAAGGCGGGGTCCAGCATGCACTGCACCCTGGGCCCCAGGCCTGCTGGCCAGGCCCCGCCCTGATTTCTCAGGTTTTCCTTGCCTTTTTTCTGTCTTCGTGTATTACGTGCATCTCTGTGAGCAGCTCAGAGTATTTTGGGGAAAACGTGAGCGTATAAATGCAACAGTAAAAAGAACTGGGGGGCCAGCTGGCTACCGACTGTGTCACGAAACATGGCGCTGAGGGCGGGCAGTGCAGCCGCAGACGCAGGGACGTCCCGAGAAGGGGACAGCAATGCCGCGTGACTTCCCTCTCACGGGCCAGGGCTCAGCAGGCCACAAACTGACTTTCTACACATCAGGACTTGGCAGAGAGACCACTGCCTCCGCTTCTCCAGCTCCAGGAAGGAGTGCCAGGTGTGGGTGGGCAGGCCAGCTGGTGGGCCCCACACTTACCCAGCGTCACAGCCGTCACAAAGGAGCAAGCGGTCCTCCCGGTCACTGCGGCCACACACCTCGCAGAAGGTGGGGTCTTCCTCCTCCTCCTCTCCGGCTCTGGCATTCTCCACCGGAATCTGGAGGCAGACAAGCACTGCTACTCCCGCATGTGGCAGGTGGACCCCCACCAAGTCCAGACACATGTGGGTCTGCAGTCAGCCCAGAGCAGACGGGTTGGCTTCTGCAGACTTATCCACGCTCAATGGACCCAGGGTTCCGAACTAACAAGCATACAGCGACTTGATGTTTCCTGACCATTTCAGGGTAGTTAACTAGGAAGAAAAAACTGATTCGACAGAAAACAGTGGCACCGTGGCAAGGCCCCAGAGCAGAGTGAGCGCCAGAGACAGCCTGGTGCTGAGGCTGCAGGGAGCCCGCCCCACACACTCCGTAGGGCACGCACCGCCTAACAGATGCAACTACCGTGAGAACAGGAAAGCAACACTCAAACAGCAGGTCTCAATCTTTCGAGAATGGTCACAATCAAGCACACATGGAAACACAGCTACCAGACACGACAGTCACAGCTATGCACTGAGAACGCCCATGTTACAGGTATTCTCAGGGGCATGAACAACCAGACTTCCATTAGTCAAGCCTGACACGTGCAAGGCCTAAGGACATGCCCTCTCCAGAGAGGATGCCGCCTCGCTTCCTGCCCACCTCCACTCCCAGCCCACCCCGAGTAACAGCCTCCACTGCTCACTTCCTCCAGCTGTGTCAGCAGCCCCCCAGGGGACCCGCCCGAGACAGCCCTGCCAATGTCCTTGAGCCAGGAAGGACTCAGGGCCCTCCCGCATGCTGTCCCTCTCCAGCTGGACTCTTGCCCCTGCATCTCACACAGGAAGAGCTCAGGGTGCACATACTGAATCGGCAGTTACTCCAGGAAATAAAGGTCGCCTATGTGGAAACTGCCAACACGCCCAGAGGTCTCAGCTGCCCGAGGCCCAGGCCCCAGGGAAGGAGACCAGAGTGCCCGTCCAGGCACGTGCAGGCACCTGGACAGCAGAGCCAAAGCTGCCACCCCCAGCAGAAGGAGAGCACTGTGCACCCCGCCCGGAGAGCCAGTGTGCGGCTACGAGGCTCAGTGCCTCTTCCACGCTCACAAGATCTAGGCCCGTCCCTGGGAGCCTCTGGTGCTGGCCAATGACAGCAGGTGAGTCACACAGGAGGAAAAGCACCAGCAGGCCCTGGAGAGCAAAGGAAAGCGCCCTCTGGTTCTGCCCTCCCAGAGAACGACTGCGGCCAGGGCCCTTCAGCTTGGTCCCAAGAGCACTGCCTCCTCTTCCGAGTCTGGGCCACACTGTGACCTGGCCTCCACCAGGGCCACCATGGCTCTGGAGGGGGAGAAGCTCTGGGATGGGAATGGAGAAGAAGTCCGGGCATCCTGCGATGCCCCGCCTGCCTTCCCCCAGGACCTACACAGGCCAGCATGGCTGAGAATGGCACTTTGGGGAATTTCTAAAAAGCATCTGGCCAGTACTCACTCATGTCAGGGAGGCAAACACCCTGTGAAAGTGTGTTTTCCCACGAGACAAGGACCAACGCGACGGGCACAGGACAGGGTGGGCTTCTGTGCTGCAGCATCTACACTCACCTTCCTCAAGACTTTACCGCCAAAGTGGGCTCGGATGCAAATGTACTTAAATATAGTGCGGTCGACGGGACAGGAGTTGGCGTTCTGGAAGAAACAAGAACCAAATCAGAACCACTCGCACTAGTCACACGGTCCTCAACATAAACACAGCACCAAGAACTCAGAAGCTCCTGTCACACTGGAAACCAAGCATTTACCACCTACGTGCCAGGCCCTCTGCTGAGTTGCTGGGGACACAGCAATGAGGAGGCAGAAATCCCTGCCTCATGGAAAAGGAAGGAGGAAAGGCTGGCTGCATGCACGCACTGGCATGGCAACACACGCTGCGGAAACTAAATGGTTGGACGAGAGGGAGTGTGGGGCACAGAGGGCTGACTGGCCACCCACACCCTCCCCTGGGGCCTCTGCTCAAATCCGTGGCCAATGCTTCTGTGAGACTGTTGGACATTTCTTAGTAAATTCTGAGGATTTCCTTACGTAGTGTGGACGCTCATCAGATGTTGCTGCACATATTTCCTTGCCTCTGTTAACAGCGTTTGGACACACGTAAGTTCCTAGTTTTACATCGTCTTCGTTAGGTATGTTGCATACACCAAATGCACTTACCTCTGTAACTTTGATGAGTCCTCACAAACTTATGCCCCATGTAGCCACCACCCAAGCCTCCCCCCAAGTCCACTCCCCTGAGTTTCGGTGTCTCTCGCTCAGCACAGGGCTCTGGCCGCACATGTGCTCGCTGCCCCCACCCCGGGCAGGCCTCTGTTCCCGTGCTGCTTCCGGTCTGGGAGCTGCTGTGCACGTGCTCGGGTGTCAGCGGGCGCACCGGGTCCTCCTCGCTGGCTCAGGGCACCGGTGCGCTCACAGTGGCTGCAAGTGTCACATCCCTATCTGCCTGAGGAATACCCCGCTTCCCCACATGCGGACGGACGGTGTGCTCAATCTTCCATCTGAAACCCCCAGGGGCTACGCAGTGCTGTCACCTTGTGGTGACACAGTGCAGGTCCTGGGTGCTCTGTGAGCGGCTGTGAGCCAAGAGGCTCCTTCCCTGGTCCCCGACCCGGGAATCTGGGAGCCATGTGCATGTGCATGGCGTGAGCTGGCCCCTTATCCGTCTCACACACGTTTACAGAAGAACCCCCTCTCGGAGACATGAGGTGTCGCCCGCCGTCCGCTGCGTACACCGTCTCCTCCAGGCCTGGTTTCCATTCTTGCAACAATTCCAGCATAATCACTAGAGTTTAGAAATCTTAAAATCCAGGAGGTGATCTCTACGTTTCAAAATCAGCTTGGCAATTCTTGGTATTTTCTTTCTCTCCTGAAGGAATCCCACGACCATCAAGGGCCCCGGACACTCGGCCAGGATTCTGCTGAGCCTGCATCACCACTGCCCCCCGCTCTAGAATGAGATTTCCAGAAAGCGGGCCTCCTTCACTTGGTCTCAGCTGCTTTAGAAAAGTTATTTAAATGTCCAACACATCATCTTTTCATGACTTAGCTCCAAGTGCACTGTAATTTTTAATCTTTGTCTACCTTGGATCCAGCAATCATGCCGAACGAAGTATTCCAACAGTTCACTTGCAGAATATCTACCGGGGTCACCAAAAAAATGTACACAAGTGGACACTTTGGTCAACGTTGTTCTGGCAGTAATTCGCCGTCATCAGCAGTGTCTGGATGCTGATGGGAACCACTTTGAGCACCTCTTGTCATCGCCGAAGTCAAACGTGACTTGTATTTATCTTTTGTGATTGGTACATATTGAGTATTACAATTTTAATAGCTTTTTCCTTTCTTAAAGCGTGTCTACCTTGTTTTGGTGCTCTCTGTATACTGATGGAGACAGTCAGCCAACACCCTGTCAGTTGCTCGTTAAAGGAAAGCCTCGCTTGTCCCCCAAATCTGATCTGGGCGGCAGCTGCACCAGCACAGAACAGGAACTAAGGAGCAGAGGCAGACACACGCCTCCAATGACACCGCAGGCAGCCAGCAGCCACGTGGCCATGTGGACGGCATGAGTGACGTCTCGGTCCTGGGTCACACACACTGACTGCACAGGGATGCTTCTGAGCTCTCTGGGAAAAAGAGACCAGCAGGCCTAGGTTTTAGCAGCTGTCACTTCCGGTCTCATTGGGTCACACCACAGTATGGAGATCTGCCACCTTCAGTGTCCTCGGTGCAGTTACAGGTGGGGCGAGAGGATGAGGCAGAGAAAGAAAGGTGGAGGTGATGCTTCTTGGAGATGGCGACGAGCACTGGGGCACGTGTCACTTGTCTTTGTACTAATTCTGTGAAATTTTTCACAATAAAACGTTTAAAAAGTAGGCAGGGATCCTGCTCCTAAAGCTCGCCATGAAATCCACTGCAGGTTTCTGGTACGCTGCCATCATGTGTTCCAGGGATGGCCCTCTTTCTCTGTCACCACGACCCAGCCCTCAGTGGACTCTCGCTTGCTGCACCTCGGCAATGGCTGCACGTGCACTCGTCCCACGGTCACCCAGGGCCCCACCTCCTCGTGCAGTGCACACCACCCACAGCCCGAGAGCCAAGAAGGCAGATGCAGTGAGGCCCCAGCGAGGACTGCGCCCCAGTCCCCCGTGCTGCATAGCAGAGGCCAGACCACAGGGCTGTCCTGAAGGAAGAAGAACCCCAAGAGAAGCCGCCTCACCTTGGACCACTCCACGATGCAGTCCAGGCAGAAGTAGTGGGCACAGCTCTGTGGTGTCCCCACGGCCTGGTCCCTGAAAGCATTCAGACAAATGGGGCAGCTCTCGGCATCGTCATCAGAGTTAAGTGCTCCGCTGGCCTCCAGGCTCCCCTGAGGACCTGCCACTATTTCCAAGTCGTCGTCATCGTCTTCAGAATCTTCAGGACCTTGAGAAAGGGGAAACACTGTACCTGCGTGAAGTGAGGACAGGGAGCGAGCGGCCGCAGCTACCCTCAGGAAAGCAGGTCCCCAAACCCCACACTTGAGGGACCCCTTTCCCACAGCTCTGCCAGGTGTGACCGGCACTGGCACCTCACCTCAAGCTGCTTCCACGCTCAGGGGACACCAGCGCAAGCCCACCCTGGGGCAGAATCCGAAGCCCGGAGGCCGGGCCGCCTGAGGCCAGCCCACAGCGCTGACAACTGGCTGACCGCTGAAGTCCCTTCTCAAAACACAGTGGGAACAAACCGCCTGCCTTCAAGTGACACTGCCCGAGAGGTCCCTGATTTTTATTGCTTCTGGGATATAGACAGCACAGGCTCCTAACTAGGCAATCTGGCACAGAGTGCTGGCCAACCTCTGAGTCGGAGAGGCTGAGGCTGGGGCAGGAGACACTTTCATGGCAGCCAACATTTGCGCTTCCGGGGCTGCCAGATGGCTCACTTGGTTAGAGCGTGAGCTCTGAACAATAGGGTTGCCAGTTCGATTCTCACATGGGCCAGTGAGCTGCGCCCTCCGCAACTAGATTGAAGACAATGAGCGGCCGCTGAGCTTCCAGACGGGCGAATGGGTGGCTCAGCTGGTTAGAGTGCGAGCTCTCAACAGGTTGCTGGTTCAATTCCCACATGGGAAGGTAGACTGTGCCCCCGCAACTAAAGATTGAAAATGGTGACTGGACTTGGAGCTCAGCTGCGCCCTCCACAACTAGACTGAAGAACAACAACTTGAATCTGATGGGCCCTGGAGAAACACACTGTTCCCCAATATAATTTATTTAAAAAAAACAAAAAACATTCGCGCTTGCTTGTCTCTCGCTCCCAAGGTCCATTAAAATAAAGACACATGTGCACGTGGATGGACGTGCAAGTGACAGTGTGGCAGCAGGGTCCTTACTGGCCCCCAAGCCTGCCCGTCCAGTCCCTCTGAGCGTGGGCAGCACCAGTGCCCACGGTCCTGCTGTGACGTGGCTGAGAGGATGGGCTCAGCCCATCGTGCCAGCTCTCCAGAGATGTTCACAGGCCCTGCTGCTGTATAGGCAGGGGAGGGGTGGCCACTCAGAGCTCAGGGTGCTCCCCGCCCGGCGACGGCCAGAAGCAGGACTGTCTGAATCCTGAGCCTCAGGTGGGAACCATGGCCCCACAACTCCTTGACGTCGGCGGGCGACACCGAGCAGAGGGACAGCCACCCGCATGTGAACACTGAGCCACGAGACACCCTGTCCCGAGTAGTTATGTTCGTGGTGATTTGTCACACAGGAGGAAACAAATAAACTGGTGTTCACAGAATGCTGGAAGCTAGCTGGCGGCACGCAGAGCAGAGCAGAGCAGAGTGACGCTGACTCTGCTCTACCCTCCGGCTGTGCTGAGGGCCAAGGGGGCAGGAGCAGGTGAGGCTGGAGGACCGGACTCCTCCTACAGGGCCCCGGGAGGCTCCAGAACTGAAGGGAAGGCAGAGCTGGCCATCTGAGGGCCACCAGGACCTAGGCTCATCTCGGACCACAGAGCAAGGCCTGTGACGCCTGAGGGCAGGGACCACCAGACCGAAGGCAGCAGACACAGCAGGTGTGCAAGGCCAAGCCATCGACCTCTCCCGACCTTTTCTCAGGGGCTGCTGGAGACTGGTCCCCACTAGACCAGGGTGCTAGTCTGGCATGGAGGCCAGCCTGCAACCTCAGTGCAGATGAGGGCAGGGTCTCCAAGAAGGGCACGCTCACATGACGACCACACTGACAGAGATGGGAGCGGACTGGGGCCTGGCAAGAAGATGGCAAGGCTGAGCATGGAGGGCTGCATCCCGAGCAAACCAGGCGTGTGTCCAACTCCCTGCAGGACACTGCCCACAGCATGGAGAGCTGGGAGGAGCAGGTAAGAGTCCTAAGGTCTCATCTTCCTGGTAAGACCTGAACAGATAAGACCTGAAGTTGGAAACTCAGCAAAAGCAGTACAAGCAGGCGATGTTCAGGAATAAACGCTCGGGCGGGAAAAGCGGTGAGCTGGGAGAAAGGGCTTCAGGGAAGCGCCTGGCCTGCAGGGCTTAGCTCACGCCCTTGGAGAACTCCTTCCTCGGCACTGAACCACGCCTCCACCAGGTAGATGGGGCTACTTTTCCTGTGTTTCAAAGACTCGGGCCGGTGGGGCGAAGGGGGGTTCAATCAGTTTACACCCTCAGCTACGACTGTTGCCTGCATGCCCTCCCTTCATGTGGGGCCCCTCGCGTCCGCAGGCCACATGCCCAGGAATCCTTCCCTCCTGGGCATTCGGCTCTGTGCCAACTGCCCCTTCACAGCCCTCACCCCCAGCCCCACGCCCACCACTGTCCATCCAGTCCCAGCTGAGATGTGCCTTTCTCTAGAAGCTTCTCCTCGCCACCCCAAGTGCAACAAACTCTTCCCCAATCTGTGATGGCCAGTCCACCCTTCCTGCTGTCTATTATCCAGCGCCCCAACTGCTTCTTTAGGCCACTGTCTTTGCTGCTAGGTAACGGGCTCAGGGACAGTGAAAACGCGGATGAGCTGGCTCCTGCCCTCCATCCAGCCCCTAACCCAGATTCTCTGGACCCAACAGGCCCTGACACCTTCACCTTCAGCCTGGTCGACGCCCAGTACCTGCACCAGAGTGCTAAGTACTGGGGCCCGCTGCAGAGGGAGCCAGCACCTCAACTCAATCTCAGGAATGAAAAGAGCCACACGTGTGACCCACTCTCAGGACACTCTCACGTCCCTTTCAGAATTCAAAATCTAACTTTGAAGAGTATATCACTAACACAAAGTCACAAACTCACACTGATCGGCGCTGTGTCAATCCTGTTCCTTCATGGGACATTACTTTCTGGAACATTCTAATGCAGATAACCACAGCAGCTTAGAAGACTGTGATGGACAGATCATGGGATGCTTTAGGACTTGATGACTATGTCAGCAGGAAAGCAGTGGTGAGCCAAACCACCAAGGGCCGAGTGTGCCCTCCCTCTGAGGAAGGTGATCACAGCTGCCTGGAACAGGGCGGACCATCCCTGGGACCTTGCAGGCCACGCATCAGCCAGGGTGGCTGGAGTGGACAGCAGAGGGGACACCGCAAACGCACCCAAAGCTGATAAGCATGGCCCTCAGGTGGCACAGCTCTCCCTTTACAGCAACGTTCCCGTAACGTAAGTTCAAGGCACAAACGTTAACCAATGAAACCGTGCCAGGAACTTCTTAACAAAGTCACTTCATGCACTTGCCAACTGTCTCGAGGGTTCCAGTCAACAGAGTAGGAGGAGGAGCCCCAGGACGGCCCACTGACTCCTGGCTGGTGGCAAACCTGCCCTGTGCTGGGGGTGCGGGGCGCTCCTTCTGTCAGGTCCAGCCTAGTCGTGCTGTCCTGCGTTCTCAGACATTTTACGCTCCCACCCTCACCAGAGAAGAGACCCATCAAATTGTGTCACCAAACCGAAAGGAAGGATTACAACAAAAGTGAGCCATCGCCCCAGCGGAAGGTGAGGACTCGCTGCAGGGACCGGCAGACAAGGCCCGCTGCGCAAAGCAGCGTGTCCCCCCACTGCTCACACCCCTCGTTGGCCAGTGTGGGTAAGTCAACAACTTCACTGAGAACGTTTAGAACACTGTCCCATCACAGCAACAGGAGACACAAGGAAGCTGCTCAAACGCTGGCGCTCTCACCAGAGCCACCTTCCAGGCTGCCCTCCTCGTCTTCTCCATCGGAGCCGTCGCTGAGCTCACTGCCCGTGTCAACCTCAGAGGCCCCACTGTCGCCGTCACTGCTTTCTTCTAGAAGCAAAAATACAGGCCCCAGGGCAGAGTCACAACCAAAGCAGCAGAGTGAGGGCTGACACACAGGTGTCACCAGGACACATGCCAAGGGGGCTGCCAGGAGCTGCCCAGCGGGATGGTGAGGGGGCTGCGGAGACATGGGAGGAAAAGCAGCACCCTTTCACTCTATTCGTATCTGTATGGCTTGCAACAAAAATAAGACAAAAGAGGGACGATCGGTTGGCTCAGTGGGTAGAGTGCGGTGCTCATAACATGAATGTTGCTGGTTCAAGTCCCACATGGGCCAGTGAGCTGCGCCCTCCACAACTAGACTGAAGACAACAACTTAATCTGAAGCTGATGGGTCCTGGAAAAACACACTGTTCCCCCAATATTCTCCAATAAAAATTAAAAAAAAAAAAAGAAAAGAAAAGAATGTACCACTTCTGCAACTTAAAAGCAAAGAGTAATTCTAAAAAAATTTAAAGACAGATGGATAACAGCTAGACAATAGCCAAAACTGAAGTCAGCTTTTGCTGCAGCCAACAAACCTGGCGAGAACAGGAGGAGACCCTGCTTCCCCTGGGAGGCGGGAGGCAGGCCGCGGGCATACGCACGCACGAGGCACGCGCACGCAGCGCGGACGGGAGAGGCGGCCGGTACTCACCAGCATCACTGGCCAGGGCAGCAGCGCGGAGCCTCCGGTGTCCACCCAGCCGTGGGCTTTGGTCCACAAGCTCGTCCAGGCTGTCGTCATCCATTGCTGGACATCAGAGTTAGCTCTGAAAGAAACCAGTCAATAAGGCCCCACTGTGCCGGGCTGCAGAGCTCCCCTGGGAAAGGGTAGTCACTCTGTACATATCACATCCCTGATGACATGTGTCAATATGCAGGACAAGGAGGCTGAGCTGAGAGATAATACACACAAAGCTTCCCTACCGCAAAGCTGTGCACACAGAGAAAGACACGGGTTCTCACCTACAAGGGAGGGCACTCAGTCAGACTCAACTTGTCATCTAATTTAGCCTCAGACTGGTGGTGTTGGAATGAAACGGCTCACATGGAGCTGAGGCAAAGCAGGGCTTGGGGGGGTGGGGGGGTTCCAGAAAGTCCTAGGTGACAAGCAGGGCCCTCTCAGCCAGGGCTGGCATGCCCGGCCTCCTCTGGCCTCGCCCCAAGAACACCTCTGGGTCATCACGGGTCAACACTGCCCAGGAGCAGAGGTCGGGCTCCGCCTCTCAGTGGCCATGTCCTCTCCCTCCTGGGCTCCTGATCTCCACGTGGGGACCCCTGTCCTGCCTACTCTGCAAGGCCACAGCCAGGGTGATGCAGATCGAGACAAATGACCTCCCAAATGTAGTGAGACACAATCCTGCTACTACTCCCCAGGGCCTCCAACCAGGGTCCCCAAATAAGAGCCCTTCCTCATCAGTGTCACTCACCCATTTCCCAGGTGACCCTTAGAGGAACCCCTCACAGGGAGGCATTCAGTAACTCAACGGGACAAAGTGGACACAGTCTTCCCTCTAAGTCCAGTCTCCATGGTCAGAGGGAAGGGGCCCAGAACCGACCAAGGCAGAGGGACAAAGCAAGGACCAGCGGAAGGTGGGCTGGGCCAGCAGCGCGCCCAGGAGCCAGGCCAGGCTCTCATTCCCGGGTCCCACATGCAGGCAGCTGGGGGAGGCAGGCTGTCACCAGCACAGACGGTCCCAGAGAACCCCCTGAAGGGGCCAGGGCCGGATTCAGAGCCAGAAGCCTCACTTCCCATACAAAGCCTGACTCTGGGACAACAGTGAGGGAGGCGAACTGGACAAAACTGTCAACTGCCACATGTTGCTTCTACCCGGACACAGTCAACTTAGAGGGTGTTTTGTGGAACCCCTAAAGTTAAGCAAACCAGCCCCAGTCCCCCTTGACGAAGACTCTGCACCCCCAGTGCTTGGTGACTCAGTGACGCAGCAGGACCCTGCCTGTCCTACGTCCACGGTCTGGCCACGACTCCTGCTAGAGACACAGCTGACAGACGTGACAGGGTCGCAGCCATCAGGAGCACGGCACCTCTCCCGTGGGCGCCATGGCTGCAGTGCTCAGGTAAGAGCCTGTCAGTCTCTAGCCACAGCTATGACCGTTCCCACACCTGGACTACAGGTAAGCTTGGGAAGCCTGCTCAGTACCTACCCTGCTCTGGAGACACAGCCTCGGACGGAGGTCAAGCTGCACCATGAGCCTACCAGTGAACGCTTCGGACAGCAGGAAATGCAGCCCCAAGGCACTTCGGGGCCAGCGGGGCACGCGGCGTGCTCTAGGACAGACCTCACCGTGATGAGACCGTCACGTGCACAAGGTCCAAGGTATGACAAATGACCCCTGGCTTCTCCCATGACGCAGTGAGACGTAGGCCCACCTGTACGGGGCAGTGGCAGGGCCTGCCTCTGAGGACACTGAGGCCATGATGAGGTTTGGCACAGGGGGCTTGCCAGCCATGCCAGCTCTGGAATGAGGCTGGCCTCGATGAGTCCCTGCCCCTGTGGGGCCCAGTGCTCCTTCCCCAGGAGCTTCCCCGGGAGCTGGTACAGTCCAAGGCCTCCTTACAGCCCTCTGCCAGGGTGGCGGGACACTTCCAATTGTGAGGCCGAAATCTCTTCCTGTATCGTCCCACGACAGTAAGTGCTGGCAGCACCCAGCTTGAACACACCTGCCCAGACGGACTCACATTCACACCTCTGCTTGTATGTCCAGACCACGGGCCAGGAAGCCATTTCTGCAGGGCAGCCCACAGCCCCTCTCAGCTGCTGGCCATTTTGGGGGGCACTCAGCCTCTGATTTGCGGGGGCTGGGAAGGGGAAATTAAACCAGAGAGAGTATCTCCCTCTCTCTCCAAACTCAGGGACCCAAAGCACCCACAATTCCAACCATTGTTAAGGAACCGAAAGAGCCTCTGCGGTGGTACCTGGCAACTGTGCCAGAACAGAACCTGCGTGCCCATCGCCAGGCTCCGGCGAGCCTACCAGGCCAACTTGTCACTCTTTATTCACCATCTGCTACAGAGGCCACAAGACGTCAAAACTGTAAACTGCAATGGAAGTCGAAAAGCTAGAGCCCACAGAGCCCTTTGTCCGGCTGACCTGCCACCAAGAGTCCACACTGGAGGGCTGCTGAGACGCGTAAAGCCAGACTCGCCCTGTCGGGGCTTTGCCAGCGGCCTGGTGCAGAGAACGTGCCAAAAGGTGCCAACTGTTATTCTGACTCATTCTTCCCACAGGAGAAAAAAGAAAAACGAATGGTCCAGGGACAGGGGAGATGTGCTAAGTCCCAAGCCAAACCTCACCTCAGCTCAGTGCAGGCGGCCACTGGCCCAAATGCGGCTCACCAGGCAGATCACTATGCTGCCGTCGTAGAAACAAGAAGAGTCCACCAACTCCAAAGCTGCTGTGTCACATGGGCTAGCTACTTAACCTCTCTGGGCTCAAGTCTATCCATCAGTAAAACAGGAAGAACAATACCTACTCCCGAAAGGCTGTTGTGAAGACTACATGAATTAAGGACTAGGAATCCATCCCATCAACACGGGCCGTGGAACGCAGACGAAGCCGACGACCAGGAGCTGGAAACGAGTTAGCAAAGGGTCACACCGCTCGGAGAGGGGAGGGCGACAGCGCAAGGGGCGGGGTGTCACAGAAAGGGCGAGTGGGCTCCCAGCCGCCGGGACAGGAAGGTGGCCACCCCGGAACCCAACTGGAGGCCGAGGGACCTCCCAGCCTTGACGCGAGGCCCTCCGCGCCGGCCGCGGGGTCCCTGCCGCTGCCCGCCAGCCCGACTGCCCGCCCGGGGCCAGCGCAGCGCAGGCCCCACAGCGCGGGGCAGGCCGCAGACAAAGCGCGCGGCGCCCGGAGGCGGCCCTCGCGGGCGGAGCGCGACGGGAACCCCAGGGCCAGCGCGACCGCTACACGTACCCAGAAATTTCACGGCCCGCCAGCCGCTCCCCGGTGCCCGCCGACGCCGCCGGAGCGGGAGCCAAGTCTAGGCCCGGCCGCCGCTACCGCCGCCGCGCGCTCCCCGACCCGGAAGTGCACGGAGCCGGCTTCCGGGAACCTCCCGCCCCGCCCGTTGGCGGGAACCACTGGAACCTGGGAAAGAAATAAAGGCCTGAAGTGGAGGAAGACGCCGCTTCTCGCGGTCGGGGCCTCGAGGCATTGAAAACACTGTTTAATTCTGGATAAAGGTCCAAGAGACCAGTGTCCTTGGAGAACTTGTGGTGTGTAAGCCCGCGCCAGTGGGCTGTCTCTGGACCTCCTTCCCCACACTGGAGCTGGTACAGTCCGACCCTCCGCCGGCCGCCCAGGGCCAATGGGAGCGGTTTTCCGGCACACCTGGGGCCCCGCCCTCAGCCCAGGCCCCGCCCCCGAGAGCGAGTCCCTGCCCCCGAGGGCGGGCCTCACGCGCCAGTCGCTCTGGGACCCGCCGAGGATGGTCTGGCGGCGCTCCGGAGACAAGCAGCTTTGCGCGGTCCGTTCACTCGTGGACCGAGCACTGATGAGCCCTGTATGCGCAGCTCCTCCAAGAGCAGAGCGCAGCGAGGACGACAACCCCAGCCGCGAGTCCCGCCGGGTCCGTACACACGGAACAGTGAACACTGTAAATCGTGCACCGCGTGGTGTGTGAGGAGCTGATGATTCGTGTTGTGATAAAAAGACTAACAGGGTGGGAACCGGCGCTCAGGAGCCGGGTGCCTGGGCCATAGTCAGTTAGGTGATGAGGATGGACCTGGCAAAGCCGGAGCGCTGAGTGCAGACAAGCCGCTGGACCACAGACAGGAGGCCTGCGTGGCTGGACCAGTGCACGGAATGGCCAGAGGGGCCGTCATGCAGGGCCAGAGGCTCTGGGGCGCTGGAGGGTCTTGAGCAGGATGACATGCACTGGCTTACAGGATCCCTTGGGCGGCTGGGTGGGAACAGACTGGAGCAGTCAAGGCCGACGGCGAGGGTGGGGGTGGGGTGGTGGGACCAGTCTGGAGGCCACTTCGGTGATCCCCGTCGAGGGACCATCGTGGCCCAGGTTCAAGATAAGAGCCATGCTCAGGGGAGACCCTGGGGGAACCTGAGGCACACACTTGGGACATCCCAGAAGAGACATTGAGTGGGCAGCCTAAGATTGGAGTTGGGCAGAGGTTGCCCTGGAGATAAAAATATGGGAATTGTATTGTGCTGGGGGTGGGCAGTGGAGGTAACAGCAGAGGACCCCGTCTGAACCTCAAGCCTCCAACGCCGAGGTCCAGAATCTTCAAAGGAGACCAAGAAGGAGCACCAGTGGTAGGGGCTCGAGGAGAAACCCGGAGAGGGGCTTCTGGAAGCCAGGGGAAGAAGGCATTCAAGGAGAAGAGCAGTGGAAGGTCCCTGGTGACCATCAGGACTGCAGTGCGGGGGGGGCAGAGCACTGGAGGGAACCGGAGGCAAGTACTCTGACAGCAAGTGCCAAAGACTTTCCAGTGACTGCTGCACAGGGAAGGGACAAATGGAGGTAGCCGAGGACTGGCCAAGAGAGGGTTTAATTTTTTCTGTTTATGATGAGAGAGATAACAGAGTACTTACAGGCTCTGGAAAGGACTTTGCAGAAGGAAGAATGGAAGGTGTCAGAGACATGGGGGAACCCACAGTGAGTCCTCTCTGTGAGCCAAAGTGGTAGGACCTGGTACAGCACACAGTGCCTCTTGGGTCACCTGCCAGGTACTTAATCCGGGCACTTGGGCTCACCAGAGCTCAGGAGAGTTTCTCAACTTCTCTGTGCTTAGTGTCCTGGCCATTAAATAGGGATGTTCAGGGCTGGATGGGTGACAGCCGTTTGATGGGGTCCAGCACTGTAAATGCCCTGCACAGGCACCTCCCCCTTCAGCTTGAAGCTTGGCATGTGCTGACTCTTCCACACGTGCCTACCTGCTGAAGACCGTTAGCTGTGTGGACACTGCCCATGACAGTCCATCTGGGCACCCCGCTGGAGCTCCTGGCAAGGAATTGGACTAGCAGCTTCTGGCCAAATTGGAGTCCCCTTGGAGAAGGGCCAGTCCCTCCCACCTTCATCTGCAGCTGCTCCTTGGGGCTGCTGGAAAATTGTCATGATAAACACATGCACCCACGATGAGATGCAAAGAACACTTGTTCAACTGGCATCCTTGGGCAGTGTACAGCCTACCCAGTTATGCCAACCTGTGCATCTCAGATGTGACACCTGTCTCCAGGGAGCTGCTGAGAACTCCTGGTCTGGGTCGAAACTGAACATAAGTGGTACCTCTTGAGAGCCTAGGCATATATCTGTACCTCCCATTTGCTGATGCCCCCCCCACACGGTGACACACATATCTCACCCTCCCACACATATGTGGATACCTTCCATATATACCTCCCATCAGTACTGTCGTCTCCAGTGCACACTGACTGGCCACCCACCTCCCACCTCACGTGCTAGTGCCAAGCAATGACACATATGTGCAGTCTGCCCGCATGGCTCTCACAGACCTGTACCTGAAGGTCTTGCTGTGCTGCTGGTGTGTGCTGCCACCTCCTGCCCCTGCTCCTCGCAGGCACAGGCAGGCAGACATGGCAAGCGTGCTTCTCTCATGTGTACAGGAGGGTGGAACTGGGGAGGGAGCTCCCCCGGCTCACTCCAGCCCAGGCCAGCCCTCTCCCCTGTCATCAGGCCTGCATGCACACACACAAGGCCAGTGCTGGAAGAGAAGGCAGGGCTGTGTTCCCTGACTTAGGAAGGCGGTGTATGAGTGTCTTGGGGCTGCCATAACAAAGCACCACAGCCTGGGGTCCTCAAAACAACAGAAATGTATTGTCTCCCAGTCCTGAAGGGCAGGAGTCCACAGTCAGGTCGACAGGGCCCCGCTCCCTCTGAAATCTGCAGGGAGTACCCTTTCTTGTCTCTTCCAGCTTTGGGTGCTCTGGGTATCCTTGGCTTATGACAGAATCACCCCGCCTGCCTCCATCTTCACATGGTCTTCCTCCCTGTGTGTCTTTGTCACCTAAGGACACTTGTCATTGGATCTGAGGCCCACCCAGGTAATCCAGGATGACCTCATCTCCAGATCCTTAATTTAATTACAGCTGCAAAGAACTTTTTTCCAAGAAAGGTCACACTTATGGGATCCAGGCATTAGGAGGGGGACACATCTTTTTGAAAGGCCACCACTCAACCCACTACAGAGGGTAAGAGACGCATTTGGAACTGCCAGGACTCCAGGACTAAGGGAAGAGCTGGGGGTTGCACCAGCAGGGCAAGACAGGAGCTAACGCCAAGGCACCCTGATTTCTAGCCTCTTCATGTCCCTGAGTCCCAGACATCTTCCCTCCAAACCTCTGCCCTGTCTGCCCAACCCCAACCATGCCCTGTCTTGGAGGTGTGGGTCTCCTCAGGGACCCAACAGACTCCAAGGGGTTCCTTGAAGAGCACATGCTCCAGGCCTTGTTACCCCTCAACTTCTGAGCCCGTACAACTGAGCAGGCTCACCACTCCTCTATGCTCCCTCCCCATCCACACATGGCCACAACCCACAGCATGCTGCACCAGGCTTCACGCTCCTGAACTCCTGGGCAGGGGCACACGCTGCCCTAGAGCCCCAGCACTGGGCAACAGTTTTGAAGGAAGAAATTAAGTGACCATGAGGGTGGGAAAAATGGGCCTTTGCTGGGTTCGTGGCAGCTGGGGGCTGTGGCTCAGCTCACATGGGATGCAGGTAAGTCACTGGGGACAAGGAGGACAGCAGTGCAGTGGTGAGTTGGAGGGCAGGAGGGCTGAAGTGGGCCAGCCAGGGGCCAGGTGGCTGGGGCTGAGGACCCAAGGACCATGGGGAACAGAGGGGCCCTTTGGAGCTGCCTGGAGCCCGGAGAATGGGGTCTCCAGGGAGGATCAGGCTCTGAGACAGGTGCCAGAGACCGGCTCATTTAAAGGAGGAGGGGGAAAAGGGGGAACTCTTGCTGAACTTGGGAGGGGCACAAAGGGCTTATGAGGACCCGTGCCAGGAACAAAAGGGGAGCAGGCATCTCTCTGCCCTATTAGGGGTCTGGATGTGAAGAGAAGGGGGCCAGGGGCCAATGTCCCATGGCTGCCACCTTGGGGTTCCACTCAGGAGTCGATAACTCCAGGTCTGAAACAGTCCATTCTCTTGATTTATACCTTTCAATGCAGCGCCCCGCGCTCCGGACTCAAGACTCCGGGCCTTCCGTGCTGACATATCCCACGGGAGGTACCTAGGGTCCCCAGGGCCGGCCGCAAGGGTGGCGAGGCAAACCTGGCGGAGCTGGAGCCCCCGCCCCGCCCGCCAGACCGCTCCAGACCCGGCGGGGGCGGCGCGGGCAGTACGTGCGTCCCCAGGCCGAGGCCCCTCCTCGGTCCCAGCCCAGGCTACGTGCGCGGAGCCCCGCGGATTCCCGGGGAGGTGCCGTCCCCCGCGCGGCGGGAGGGGAGAGCGCCTCGGGTCGTACCACCCCACCGAGTCGGCGGGGGAGCGGCCGGCTAGGCAGCAGCAAAGTGCGCCAGGCCCCGCCCGGCAGGTGGCGGCCCCGCCCCGAGGCCGACGTGCGGAAAGGAACGCGCCGGCCGCGCCCGCGAGGGGCTGCGCGACGGTGGGCGTGGCGCCCGGCCCCCCCGCCCTCGCGCTCACTGGCTGCGGTGCAGCGGGGCGGGCCCAGCCCGGCCAGTCATTGGCCGCGGGACCCTCGTATTTGCATATGGGCCGGGAGCGGGGCGCGGGCGCGGAGCCGCGGGGGCGCGAGGGGGCCTCGGCCGCTGCCGAAGTTGGGCCGTGAGCTGGCGACGGCCCCGCGCCGGAGTCACAGGTGACGCTCGACGGGTCCCAGGACGGCGGGCGGGGGCGCACCTCAGAGGCCCCCCTCCCCTAAGGACTGTGGGGGCTCGGAAACCCAAGTTGGAGAGGGAGGGATCGGGGTGCGGGACGCCCCCTCCGCCTGCCCGGTGGTCCCTCCAGGCGCAGGGCAGCCACTGCCCACCGCACACTGCGCTGCTTCGGACCCACTGTGCGTGTGACAGCGGCTGATCTGTCCCTGGGCAGCGCGACCGCCCCGGCCCCTCTGTGACCCGGCTCAATCGGGCAGGGGGAGGCTACACCCGGTGGGAAGGCGCGCGCCAGGGAGGGGGGTGGGGGGGTAGAGGGACGAGGCCCTATGGAAGGGTCCTCCCGTCTGTACTGAACAGACACCCAGGGGCATGGGGGAGAAGGGGGAACATTGCGGGGGCGCAGGTTGGACCAGATGCCCTCTTGGAGGGAACTTTCTTTTCCTTGCATGTCACAGGGTGCCAGGATGTGCACAGTTCCTGGGATGGTCTCCTGGATGTCACGGCAGGCATGGGTGTGGTGGTCAGACACTTCGCCATCAGGATTGGAGCCTCTAGGACCAGCCTCCTGAGGGCACCTCTGGGAACTTTCTCAAGAAAGATAGTGACAGTTTTGGCTTTTCTGTGCATTTCTACCACTTCAGCATGATCACTAAGGGAGTGAGGACAGCAGGATCATTTGTGGTGCCTAGCAACACTCCCCTCCGGAAGTGGCCTGCCTTCTCCGCTGGCTGCTTACAAGGCCACGGTGGACATCTGCTGGTCAGCTGCTGATTGTGGAGTGGGCCTAGAGCAGCTTCTGGGCCTACTGGTGCCATGATGCCTGCGGCAGGCCCTGGGTCCTCTCCGAGCTTGATGGCTGGAGCTGGGTCTGCAGTTGTCCAAGAGGCCTGAGGGACTTTCATGGACTTGGACTCCCTTTGGAAGGGCCCTGGCCCAATGGTCACTGTGGTGTCACACCCAACAGGCTCAGTGGGGCCAGGTTCTGCAGGTGACTGTGGGGAAGCTGTGGTGCCCTTGGGGTTGAGAACCAGTGAAGCTGACTTACTACAGGTGACCCTCAGTGAACCCCGGTATGCTCAGCCAGCCCGAGGGCACTTCCCACGGGGGGGGGGGGGTGTAGAAAGGAACACTGAGGACAGTAGGGGCTCCAGCACTATCCGTCAACAATGCCTGGTCCTGAAAGGCAACGGTGACCAGTAACCAGGGTCCTCACACTACGCAGGGTCCTGTGTCAGCTACTGGGGGTGCTGGCCTGGCCTGGCCCTGCCCTGAACTGGACATGTGGGGGGAACTGGGCCTTTTCTCACCTCAGCACAGTTCACATCGTTTTCTACACTTTAAAACTCAAAAGTAAACTTTTCAGCCTCTCAAAGGTTTGCTTAGTGATCTGAAGCACTTCTGCGACTTTTTGGTGGAGTGGGATTTTATCCACCCGAGCAGTCACAGGCGCCTGGCTGCCCGAGGACCCCCTCTGATGTGGAGAAGAGGGCTCGGTAGCTTGCTCAGAGCCAGTAGCAGGCCAGGGACAAGCCCCTGGCAGGCTTCAGAAGAAACAGGTGTCCCTGGGAAAGAGACACAGACCGGGGGTGTGAGCTCCACCAGCTCTGTGCCTGCTTCCCTTGAGAGGTTGGGACACTTGGTGGGGAGCTCGTGACACCAGGGAGGGCTGGGGCTAGTCCTGCCCTGTCCCATGAGTGTAGGATGGTCCCTGGATGGCACCTGGCTTTGCCCTTGCTGGCCTGTGCACTCAGCTTGGGAGGTGACCCCATGCAGGGGCTCAGGGCCGGTGCCCGGAAGTCCATCCAAGCTCCCTGAGTGTGGGTGAGGGCTGCAGGTGAGGGGAGCAGGCCCCTCGGACCTGGTGGTGATTGCCCACAGCCCTCAGCTCCTCCACCAGGGCACAGCCTCGTCAGCCTTTCCACTCGGGCTGCTCCCCATGTGACCCTGTGTTTGGGCCTATCTGGAGCCACACGTCAGGCCAATCCAGGTCCCCAGGAACAGGCTGCTGAGTGTGGTTGGGCTGGGAGCTTTGCAGAGAGGAAGCCTCGGCTGGCTTCCCCGACACCAAGGTTGGAAGTCTCCTGCCACTTGACCTGTCCAGCCACTCCCTGTGTCTGCGCCCCCTCAGGCAGGGAGTCCCCAGTCCTTACTCCCCACAAGCTGTGCTCTTGGCTTCCTTGCTCCTCACGCTTAGAACTTCATGTCCCCTATGGTCTGCCCCAAAGAACTGGGGAGCACCGGGCCTGACTCAGGGGCCACCCCAGGAGACAGCTGACCCCATCCTAAGGATGCCTACCCCAAAACAGCGCCAAGACCCCTATGATCTGCCATGTCCCCGTTCCATCTCTCAATACCACCCATTGCTGCACCCAAGACTTAGAGCCCCCCACAAATTCCAATCGTAGCCACAGCCCTTGGGGCTGGGAGGCTGGGAGCCTGCAGCCTGGCCAAGGTCAGGACAGATTTGGACACCTGCCCTGATTCCAAGGCTGCAGCCACGCAGCAGAGGCTTCACACCCACCTGGGGAGCAGAGTGGCAGCCACACCCTCACAGGGCCCACAAAGCTTCCTGGGCCCGCCCCACGAGCTCACAGACTCAGTTAACCTGACAGGCAGGTCTGGTGTGTCCTCGAGTCCTCACGTCCAGGAGCCACCCCAGAGTGGGCGGCAGCTGTGCTACTGGTGAGCAGGCCAGAGGAAGGGAGGCCAGTGGGAGAGGCATCCAGAAACCTAAGCCAGGGCTGAAGCTTCTTCAGGCCCCAGACCACCCATGTCCAGCAGCAGGTCAGGCTGTGGAGGAGAGCCCCTGGGGGTAGGTGAGCATAACAGACTGAAATGTGAGGCCCTGGGAGCACCGGTCTTGGATCTGACTGGCCACTGACCCTGGAAGAGCCCCTTCTCAGGAGCCATGGCTGTGGCCAGCCCTGGGCAGCTCAGGTACTCCCCAGGCACCCTGAGTGGAGTCTCAAGGGCTAGACCCCACAGACCCTGCCCAGCGTGGCCTCACGACAGTCAAACCAGTCGGCAGTTTATTGAGGTTTGAGTGTCGCAGTGGGGGAGGCAGCATGCACACATGTGGTGAAGAAATCTCCCACGTGAGCACATCCCCACTGACTGAACACAGTGTCCATGACTCTGCCATCCCCAAAAGGAACCATGGCCTTTGGGACCTCGCAAGTTCTGAGCTGGCCATGCCCCAAGCTTCTCCAGGGGGCTTGGCAGAGTTGGCAAGGATTAAGGCGAGAGTCCCCAGCCTCCCCCTGTCCCCTGCAGCAGAAACCTCAGGGATCCGAGGTCTCGGGCCCAGGGCATGAGGGCTTCCAGTTGCACGGGGGAAGGAGTCCTCTACGACCACCGACTCTTCTTCTCTCGTCCAGGCCGGGCTGGCCTCAGCTGCCATCGCTCATGTCACCAGAGCCCAGGGTTGGGCTGGCAGTGGGCATTTACACTGGGGCAGAAGCTACCTCCAGGAGTTCTGCCTTATGGGGGCAACTGTGGAAAAGACACAGGCTGAGAGGCTGAGGAGTCACAGGAAGACCTCATCCCACCCCGGGGGGGAGACAGACGTACCCTCTGGGCTCAGACTGGACAGTAGCGCAGGACTCCGGGGGGCTCCCAGGAGGGGCTTTTCACTGGTTGGAGGCAGAAGATCCTATGGGGAGAGCAGGTCAGTGTGGAGCTGTGCGCGGGTGCCCCACGGACCCGGCTTCCCTCCAGAACCACTGACCTGTGTGCCAGGAGCCCTGTCTGGCTGTGGGGTCAGTGGCAGTGCAGCCCCCGTCTGCTGGATGAACTGCTGCAGGTTACACTGACGCAGCTCCCGGTTCAGCTCCTCAAGCTCCTGGGCCTGGGCCTGGAGCACATGGGACCGCAGCGGGCACAGTCATGGAGCTCCAGGCCTGGTGCTCTCCCTCATGTGATCAGAAGCTAACACCCCAGTCCCCTGAGTCAGGGCTGAGGTCCCGTGAACTCACCTGCAGGGCATGCTCCGCAGCCTCCAGAGCCCTGCTCACCAGGGCCAAGCTGCCCTGCAGCTCCGCACTCTGCCGCTCCTGGGCAGCCAGGTCCTGGCGCAGGCGCTCCACAGCCGATGCTGTGGGCGATGGGGGTCCAGGGGCCTCTGCGGCCAGGTGCAGCTTGGCCTCCAGGGTGCGGGCCTTGGCGTCCAGGGCCTGCAGCCGGGCAGCATGCTCGGCTGTGGCTGCGCTCAGCGCCTGCAGGCGTGCCTGCCCCTCACGCTCCCGCGCCTGCTCCCTCCGCAGCTCCTGTCCCCAGAAGGCCTCCTGGCCCAGCTCTGCAGCGTTCCTCTGTACCCTCTGCTCCAGGCCCTGCAGGTCTGCCCAGCAGCCTGGCATGGGGGCCACTGGGGCCACAGGCTCAGGCAGCACAGGGCTGGAGGCCAGCCAGGGGCAGCCCAGGTTGAAGGTCAGTGCTTCATGGGGTTCACGGCTCAGTGCCAGTCGCGGCTTCGGGGGGAGACTGGCACGGATTGGGCAGCGCTCAGGGGGTGGGCAGCTGTCTGAGGAGGGCCTCCCAGCGAGGCTGGGCCCTGTCCGCCTCAGGACAAACTGGACATCACTGGCAAACTGTCCACAGGTAGCCTGGGCACCCACTGGACACTCCTGGGGCTGCAGCTGCCGCTCCTTCTCCCTGAGACGCTGCACCAGGACAAAGCGGCCCGTCTGGCCTGGGGTGGGGGAGAGGGGTCAGCCTACATCCCACCACCCAGTCCACTGGGATTCAGGTATGGGGAAGAGCAAGAGGGATCAGCAACCGGTCCCACCCTCCTTGAGCGAAGACGGGGCCAGAGGGCCAGGCCCTACCCCAGGTCTACCTGTTGGGCCTGTCTGTCCCTGAGGGGACTCACCTATAGCTTGAGCTAGTGCGATGACCACTTCCTGACAGGTGGTCTGCTCCGAGACCCCACACACCACGCGCTGGACGCCGTCCACCCACACCTTCAGCTCCATGGCCGCAGGTCCTGAGAGCATCCCTGACTGCAGGCGAAGGCCAAAGAGTCAAGCTGCCTAGCGCCACAGCAGCCTGGTCCTCCTCTCCTGCTCCTCCAGGCCTGCCCCTCACCCCCAGAACTGGATCAGGGCAGCCGCCCTGCTCTTCGGTGCCCAGCCCTACCCGCGGGCCACGCATTCCTGGGGTGGGGGTAGTCAAGACCAGCCCCCCTCCAAAGGGGGAACCAGCCGCCCTCCCGGAGCACTCGGGAGCTTTCCCACTCCCTAGCTCCTCTCGCCCCGCCCCGCTCCCGGAACAAGGAGAATCATTAACCAGATGCAGGACTTCCTGCCCCTCCAGTCACCTGGCGCAGAGGGCACTGCCCCTCCCGCGGGGTGCCGTCCCCAGGCACCCAAAGGCGGCGGCACGTGAACTCGGCACCCCGCTGCCATAGGAACGCACCCTCCCCCGCGACTCAGACCTCGGCGGTCCGGACCCACCGAGCCTGGCGCAGGCAGCCCGCTCCCACTCCCGCCGATCGCTGCGCTCGCTCCGGAGGCCGCCAACCCCGCCGCGGGGCGGGTGCAGGTGCGGCGTGATCCCCACGGGAAGAGTTGCCGCCCAGGCCGGCTCCGCACTCAGCAAGCTCCGCGTCTCAGCGCAGCTCACCTGGGCTCCCGCCGGCCTCCGGGATCTGGACTCGAACCGGCTCCTTTAGAGCGCCCAGCGCGGTCTCAACCTGCCTCCTGCCGCGCAGCGGGAGCGCCCCGGCCCGCCACTCCATTGGCCCTCAGCCCGTGCGCCCAGCCCTACGCGCCTCCATTGGTTCCTCGGTGCGCCCCGCCCGCCCCGCGCCCACGTTCATTGGCCACTTTTTATGTGCCCGCCCCTCCCCTCCCCATTGGCTTCCCGCCCGCCCCGCCCCCGGCGGCGCCCAGGTGTGGGCGGGGCTTGGCGGCTCCGAGTGGCGGGTGGAGTCGCGGTCCACTCCCGCCCGGACTTCGGGTCCACTCATGCCGGAAGCCCGCGAACCACGCGGAAGCGCGTCCCAGCCCGCAGCTCGCGGGCGGCGCGTGGGGCAGGTGTCTGGCCCCATTCCCCGGCCCACTTCCTCGGAAGCCGCCCACTCTGATGAGTCTCCTGTCTAGGGAGGGGGCGCCGGCCTGGGACCCCGAAAGCCCGCCAGAGCCCAGAGGGCCCCCTGCCTGATGGGCCCGTCCGACCCCGCTCCCTCAGGGCCCGCGGCGGCCGTCGTCGAGACACACAGGGCTGGGGGGGGCTGTGAGCCCCCCAGGAGAGGGGGTGGAGCTGGTGGGCCGCTGTCCCTCTCTGGCTGCAATCAGGTTGACAGCCCTTGTGGGGGAGGGGGCCCGCCCCAAGATTGCCGGAGACAAGGACCCTGGGCTCCTTGTGTGAGGTTCCTTACCCCCACCCCTTCCTGTCCCCAGTGGGGCCCAGCGCCCTCCTGAGCTGCGGACAAGCTCCTCTGCCTGGCCAGTCCTGCTGTCCCATGGGAGAGCCTCAGCAAGCTCATCAGCTGTGGCCCCTCAGTCTCAATGTTCTGGCCGGCACTGAGCCTGTCTGCAGCGGTCAGACTGGGCTGTGGGGGGTCTTCTTGGCCTGCCCCTGTCCTGCCCCCATCTTGCCCAGCACAGGAGGCCCCACAGGAGCGGAAATTGAAAGTCTGAATAAATGAATGATGAATGAAGGAAGGTGAGGTGGGGGGCAAAGGCTTGAGGGCACTTGTGGTTAGGTCTGGGGCCTCAATTTTGCTCCAGAGTAGAGGGAACAGTTGTCATGGTTATGGGAATGTCCCCAGGGCACCCTGCGGTGGCCGGGGTGGTGGAGATGGACAGGGAAGGTGAGGTTTCTGGCGTGAGCGTCAGCCTCTGAGGGCAGAGGCTGTGGAAGGCACTCGGTTGGGAGTTAAGAGTTCTGCTGGCCCCTCCCCCAGCTCCCCAGGGCTGTCCACTGCTTCCTCTTCTGCTCATCAGCCTGGCCCACTGAGACCTGCACTTAGGTCCTGCTGGCTCGTGGACACACAGAGCAGCAATGCACGCAATCAATCGCCACGGTCAGGCTGGGGAGGGACCGTGGGAGCCTCCCTCAGGGTTGGTTGGGGGTGTTGGGCTGAGCGCTGACCATGGCAGGCCCTGCTGGCCACTCTGTGGTCCCCTGGGCCTGTGGAGATGAGTTGGGCAGCAGCTCAGCTTCTCACAGCTTCTTCTTCAGGCTGGACCAGCCCCCAGGAGGAGGTGGTGGGCCCTGGTCTGGGGTCTCCCCAGAGGCTCCTGGTAACAAACAGCCCCTCCCCTTCTGGGTGCTGGTATCCATGGCAACGCCATAGAGCCTTTCTCTCCCCAGGCCTGCCTGGATTTCAGGCTTCAGGTGAGTGCTGGGGGTAGGGCTCTGGGTCTGGGGGGACATGGGTGTGGAGGGCAAAGGACCAGCACCTCTGGGGACCCTTGCTGTAGGCTGGGGCAGGACCTCAGGTCCCAGAGAGCAAGGGTGAGATGGAGGAGACCACGGGGAATGTAGAGAGCCAGGGACATGTTGCCTGGGGGTGTAAACTGCTGCTCTGGCTTGGTCAGAAGCGCACAGGTGTGGTCACCCACATGACCAGCAGTCTGGTGTCCTATGCGGTTGAGACACACACCCACACCCACCCACCCCAAACACACACGGGCCTCCATGGGCATCTGGCCATGGAAGGAGAGCCCCGCAGAGGTACCCAGGATGCAGGCAGACAGCCCCACCACCCCTCTCAGCTCTTCCAAGAACATCAAGAATGGCCCCCAAGTCTTGCCAAGAGGCTGGAGAAGCCGAGGAAGGTGTTCTCTCGTCCCTGGTGGACAGGGAGTCAGTCAGTGGCCACCTGGGGCCTCCAGCTGGCACGCCTGCAGACCTGGTGACTCCCACATACCTGAAGGACACCAAGCCAAGCTCCACACCAGTAGTCTCCATCAACCTGCAGTAAGGAGGGGATGGAGGGGGGGCTGGTCAGCCACTTGAGCCAGGCCAGCCAGAGGGCAGGGCCTGATCAGGCAGCTGGGCTGCAGGCATTGCAGGCTGTCCCCTGAAAGCCTGGACCCCCACACCCGGGGGCTGCTGTGGAGGCACCGGGAGCTGGAGATCCAGGCCTTGCGGTGTGCCCTCCAGAACCGCCGGGACGCCCGGCATGGCCACATCCTGCAGGAGGTGGCTGGACTTCCACTTGAGAGGTCAGCAGCAAAATACTAGTCCCCCAGCCCTGGCCTGACCCCAACCCCAACCACTGATCCTGACCCTTACCCTGACCTTTGTCTCTAGGCCTAGTCCTTACCTGTCCCTAATCCCCAACCTTAACTGTGAAAAAGTTGATACACTGTAAACCTGCCCGGACCATAACCCTGAACGTGGGTGCTGAACTCCACCCAGACCTATCAGCCTGACCGGGCCTGGCCAGACCTGGCCCAGCCACACTCTATGCCGTCCTTGGCTACTTACCCAGAGGTGGGGGGCACTATCACCCCTTCTCCCAGGAGCTCTTGTGGTCAGGAAAAGCTCCTGCAGATCCAGGTCCAGAAGCTGACTATGGAGTTAAAAGAGCAGAAGAAACAGGCCCAGCTGGTGAGGCCTCAGGAAGCAGGGCCAGGGTTGGTCTTGGGGGCGGGGTCTGAGAAGGCCCCACCCACCTTTGGACCCCACTGGAGCAGGAGAAGGAGCATTTGGAGAAGCAGTTGCTGCAAAACAGCACGGCGCTCCAGCAGCTGGAGGCTGAGCTGCAGGCCCTGCAAAAGTCTTGCCTCCTGCATCTGGCCCGCTCCTCCTGGCTGGGCCGTATGCTACGGTCGTCTACTGGCAGCGTGGAGGTAAGCCTGTGCACTGGATCCATGCTGCTCACTCACGTCCCCTTCCCAGACCTCCTTGGACTTCCCTGATAGCCAGGGTGCCTGGGACAGGGAGGATGGAGCCCCTGGCCCTGCCCACCTGGCACTTAGCAGGTGTGTGCCTCAGGTCCAAGGGAAGAGGTGCCTTGCAGGGAGTGGTGCCCTTCTCCCAGGCTGTGCCCACTGGCCTCCGGGCCCCCTCTTACAGGTGGTGACTGCAGAGACCCTAATGGACCTCAGTGACCTATCTGAGAATGATGAGGCTTCCCCTGCTTCGGAGGTGAGCAGTGTCCCCCACATTCATTCGTGGCTCTGTAGGCATGCAGGGGGCGGGGGGCACATGCCTGTTGCGTGCGTCCTGGCCAGGGTTTCCGGCTGGAGGATGTGGACTGGAACAGCATCGCCCATCGATACCCCAACCTCTTGACTGACATCAAGTTGAACTTGGATCACAGGTAACTGGGCTGGACAGGGACACCCTCAGGGGCCCTGGGAGGGAGGACTTGCCTTGGCTGATGTGGACCAGAGTCCAAGTTCCACCCTTAGTGTCCCTGGAAAAGTCATTTGAACTTTGCAAGTGTCAGTGTTCTGATCTGTAGAACAGGGACGCAGGGAAAGGCTCCTGGGCTATCTGTGTCCTGCCATGAGCCCTTTCCCGGGCCGGGTCCTAGAGACTGGGACCACAAGTTGGGGTGCTCTGCAAGCCTTGGGAAGGCTGGATGGGGGCAGGGCTGGGGTCCAGGAGTGAAGCCAAGCGGCCAGTGAGCAAATGCTGGCCCACAGGCACCCTGGGCCCTGGATGCCCCCAGAACTCCCACCAGCCCCACCACCTGACGACCAGGGCTCAGAGCTATGCGCACAACACATGGAGCGGCATCTCAAGAATGTGGAGTGGAGCTCTCTGCCATTGGGGGGCACCAGCAGCTCGGGGGACACCAGCAGCTCTGGGGGCGCCAACTCTGACTCTAGCAGCCCCCAGCGGGACATGAGGTTTCCAGTGCATGTGACAAGGCACCCGCCCCAGGCACCAGGCCATGCTTCTGAGCAGACAGAGTCGCAGGCCAGGAGCTTCCACAGGGGCTCACAGGCAGAGCCTGCAGGTGGGGTGGGGCGAACTCCCCTGGTTCCTTCCTTCTGTCCTGCAGGGCTGTGATCTCTGCCCAAAGCCCTAAACGGGGTCCGCAACCGCTAGGCCTTCTCTGTACCCACAAAGAGGCCATGGCGGGGGGCCTTCTGGCCTCATCTCCAGGGGTTAGGATGCTCTTGGAGCCCTCCGTGCTCTGGTTCAATCTTCCCCCCAAAAAAGTACTTTGAACAATGCCTCAGCCCCTGGGTCCAGCCACCCCTCCTGCCCTGAATCTGACCCCCCTGCTGCTCCTCTCTCACGTGGACCCTCAGGGCACTGCAGGCCAGCTGGCCTCACAGATGTCCCCAGTGGGTGCTCCATATGGGGGTCCCTCTCACGGACAGGCCTCCTTTCCCTAGATCTCCCAGAAACCCACTCAGAGGGCCTGGGCAAGACCGTCCTGGTACCCAGGTTCTGTGCAACTCCAGACCACCGGCAGCCTGGGCACCGATGGAGGTGAGGGAGTGCGGCAGCCCCAAAAGCAGGGCCAGGAGCTGGTCTCCCAGCGGAAGGGGGGCAGACCTGCCCAATCGACTCGGCCCTTCCTCCCCCAGCCAGACGAGCTCCTGCCTGAAGATCGTGACCGTGAGCCGTCGCAAGAGGTTCGTCCGCATCTTCAACGAGTCACAGGAGGAGACCGCTGACCTGGGTGGCTTCACGCTGCAGCAGCTCTCGTGCCACTCCCCCGTGCGCATGTATCGCTTCCCGCCCCACACGCTGCTGGCCCCGCGGCACCACATCACGGTGCGCCCCCGCTCCCCGCAAGCCCTCGCGTCCCCGCCCCTCACCCGCCCCCTCACCCTCGCCCGGCGTTGTCCCCAGATATGGGGCGAGGGGCCTGACAGCAGCAAGAAACAGCCGCCGTCGTCCCTGGCCCAGGAGCCTATCTACTTCCACTCCAACCGGGGCTGCGTGACTCTCCTCCTGAGCCCCAAGGGCGAGGTCAGTGCGGGTCCCGACCGGGGGTTGTGGGGAAGGTATCGCGGGGTGGGGTGACCGCGCGCCCCTCCTGCCCACAGGTCCTCAGCGAGCACCAGGCCCCGCACTGCGTGACCCCCGTCTCGAAGATCTTCGACGACGATACCGACTTGTCCATTGACCGCTTCCCGCTCCCGGACGCCCGTCCCGGGGCCAACATCTGCGAGCAGCGGTGCACGTCCCGACCCCCGCCCTACGGCCCGGTGCGCGAGACCCAGGCGGGGCGCCTGAGGCCGGGGTGGGGACCGCTACCTCGCCTCCTCCCCAGGCACCGCCCCGCAAGAGTCGTCCTCCCACCCCCACCCCCGACCCCTGACAGGATCGTACCCCCACTTCCGCAGGCCCCGCCCTCGCCAGACCCGCCCCCCACACTTATTCAGGACTTCTCTCAGACCCCCACTTCCCCGTGCCCCGTCCCGCCAGCACCGCCCCTTTCCGCGGGCGGGCTCTGGCCCTCACGACCCCATCGGCCCACCATGACGCGGGCCGTGTTGCCGCGCTTGAGCACCAGCAAGCTCTTCCACCCGCCGGAGGTGCCAGCGCGGCCCGCGAGCGCAGAGACCCACGTGCGGAAGCTCCTGCCCGCGGTCCCCCGTGAGCGCGCCCGGGGACGCGGAAGGAGGGGCGGACGCGGAGGGAGGGGGCGGCCGGCGCGAACCCCCATCATTCTCCCACGCAGAGGGCCGTCTGGGCATCACCGACTGCCAGGCCAAGAAGGAGCACAGGCTTCGGGTGAGTGCCGCGTGCTGAGTGTCTGGGCCAGACCCCTCCCTCCCCAGGCCCCGCCTCTCGCCCCGCCCCCGCTCTGGGACCCCGCCCCTCCAGCGCAGTGCGCCGCTCAGTTCCCGCGCCCCGCAGGTGTGCAGGAAGAGCGTGGACCGGGGTTGCCCGATGGTGGCGCTGTCGGTCCAGAGCACCGCCGAGAGCAGATTCGGTTTCCGCTTCCTCAGCTGCCCGCCCATCACCGCGGACGCTTGCGGGCGGGTGTAGGGCCAGTGTAGGGCGGGCAATTCTGGCGCCTGCGCTCACCGGCCGTCTCCGTGACTGCGGCGGCGGGGCCAGCGCGGGAGGCGGGAGAGAGTCGTGGGAGTCAAGCAGTGCCAGCTGCATAATTTACTGAACCAACGTCACCTACGAAGTAAACTGCATTTCTGTACACCTGAGTCGAAAATGATTCGCTTGGTTTCTGGGTAGCCTGCCACCCCCCAGCCCCACAAATCCTCCAGGGATGGGAGGCCTGGTTACACTCTTTTCCGCCTAGGGCAAGCGCCTCTGCTGAAACAACAATGGCCCAGCGGTGGCTGCAGGGCCTGCCAGGGGGTGGACAGGCACAGCTCGGCCACCCAGCCTGGGGCCCACCCAGCCTCTTCCAGGCCTGCTCCTCTGACCACTGCCCCCGGTTGGCCAGGCCCTGTGGAAGCCGTGGGCAGCTGGGCCAGCGGTGGGGAGCTGGGCTAGCGGTGGGGAGCTGGGCTGTTCTGGGCTCTCATCTGTGCGCCCTCCCTGGTGGTGCAGGTCCCCACTTCCCTCCACTGAGGGGCATCTCCTGTGCCAGGCCCACCTCCCACCCCCCCCAACACACCCACCCAGATGCTCTGGGTTCCATGAGGCTCCCATCACTAAGGGGGGCCCCTTGGCCACAGTCCTGGGCGGCTTGGCAGTGGGTGGGGTTTGGACTAGGGGTGGGATTGGGCTGGGGTGATAGGGTTCAGGTGTGGCAGGCACCGGAGGGCTGGGTGTCTGGCTGCTGGATCCGGTGCTGGCTTTGGGCCTGGACATCCTTGGTTTCTAGGGCTTGGGCCTGAGGCCCCCTTCCAGGGATCTCAGAGCAGCCACTGCAGCCAGCCCCTGATCCAGGCCAGGCCCCGAGCTGCCCAGGGCTCTGAGCCGACGCCCCCGGAACTGCAGGTCTGTGGACCCCCAGGGACTGCTTGAATCAGGTGGCATGGGAAACTTGGGGGGAGAGGGGACCAGGTTATAGCCCAAGGTCCTGGAAAGCTCTGGAAAATAAGAAAAGACCATGTCAGACAAGGTCCCCCCTGCAAGGAATCATCAGGTGGGGGTCATCACGGGCAGAGCAGCAGTGTCCACTGTGGCCCCTCCCCTAACCCTTCACACCCCCTCCCCCCAGTCAGCACCTCTGCCCCACTTCCTGTGCTCCCTCATCTCTATGACCTCTGAACCTTGCTTGGGACAGGACCCACCTCTGAGGAGGCAGAGGCTACAAGGCCTGGGCTCTGGCTTTGGGTCATTGGGTTCTGCCCCAAGGGCCTGCTCCCAGGCTGGTGGCTCTGCTGTACAGCAAGGCCTCAGCTCCCACAGCAGGGCAAATGGGGCAGGTGTGGCCGTAGTCACCTGGACCCAGCCTGGAGTGGGAGCCCTGGGACTCCCTTTTCCTGAGTCTCCACTGTCACCACTCCCGCCACTCATGGCTGGCCCTTGATCCCCCCCCCACCCCCAGGAGCAGATCTCAGGACCCGCCCTCTCTGGCCTCTCCTTCCAGGCAACAACCATTGCCTTGGAAGAGCACAGGCCCCCTAGCCCTGGCCCTGCTCCTTCCCGGCTCCTCCTGATGCCCCCCACCAGAGGGTCATTTGGCCACCCTCAGCCTGTGCCCCTGCTTACAGTGGCCCCTCTCCGGGCTCACCCACAAGCTGTTCCACCAGTCGGTCAGACCCTCCTCCAGGAAGCCTCCCGGCCCTGCCTGCTGGGTGAGGCTTGTCTGCCTCACAGCCCTGGGTTTGCTGCGCTCAGCACTGTCACTCAAGCCACCCCCAGGAGAGGACACCCCTGTCCCTGCCCCTCTCAGAGCCGGGTGAGGAAGCGGGGCTGATCTGAGATGAGGGCCCCATCCTGACACGGTGTGTGGGGACTCTCAGTACCTGGGGCCAGATTCAGGGGGCTGGGGGAAGTCTTGGGCCCGGTCTCATCCTCTTGCTCTTCAGGGCCCTTGTGTGGACGCTGGCGGACTTGAGCCCCTTCCTGCCAGGACTCTAGCTGCCTATGAGGGAGGAGGCAGGGAGAGGGAGAGAGGCTGCAGCCCTGGCCCCCCCAGCCAATCCCAAATGAGTGTGACCCTGGATGGTACCCCAGCATCAGGCTCCCAGGACTAGCTCCTCTGGCCATCCTGAGGACCAGTGACTGCTCAGCCACGACAGCCTCAGCCATGACCCCCCCCAAACAGAACATACAGGGTAGGTGGAAGGGCTCAGTGCAGGGGAGGCACCCACCGCAGGCGCAGGCCCCTCCAGGCCTCAAGTCCAGCCAATGCCAAAACGTCACGGCTGTCTGCAGGTTCAGCCAGGGTCAGGCTGTCTGCAGGACAGGCATTGGTGGCCAGGCCTCCCAGCCTTTGTGAAGGCAGCTGGTCTGTGGGCTCCCAGGCCTGTGAAGGGAAAGGGCTGGTCTGGGGGCTTGGCCTTCGGGGTGGGGGGCGAGGTGGGCAGTAGCCTGGGGGCAGAGAGACATTTATCTGCGGGGGGGGGGAGGGCTGGGGCCCTGGCCCTGGAATGGCTGTAGCGTGGCACAGTCAGGTCCGAATACTGGTCCACTCTGGAAGAGCCCAGGTGCACTGGCAGGCAGGGCGTACCTGGCACTGGTGCCGACGCTCTCGCAGGCCTTTGGTGGGGTTCCCGCAGAGGACTGGGCCGGCGCCTGAAGAAGAAGGTGTGGCTGGGCCTGGTTGGGGCTGATGGATGTAGGGTCAGTCCACGCTGAGGTGGGTCAGTTACCGTGGGTGAGGTTGCTGGCGTCATCCCCTCGGGCCAGGTCCTTGGGAAGCAGGTCTTCGGGTAGGGGCCCTCCGGGGACCAGTAGGGCCAGGGGCCAGGGCCCAGGGGCCCGGGGCTGGGTCTCAGGCATGGATAGCTCAGGGCCGAGTCTCCAAATGGGGTTTCCATGGGGACGATCTGGCCAAGGGTCAAAATCAGAAGTTACCAAGACCATGTCAGCTGGCCAGCCTAAGAGTCCCCCCACCACGAAGACTGTCCACAGACCAGGGGGCCCCACCAGCCAACATCTGTGTGTCCTGAAGCCCACAGGTGGTGGGTGGGTGGGGAGGCTCCTGGCCTGGAGGCAGGTGTGCAAGCTCTGGGGATGAGGGGTTAATGCTGAGAAGTGATGTGACATGCAGCTGTCCATCTCTGGGAGGAAAGGGGCACAGGGCTGGAGACCTCTTTGAGGCTCAGTGGGTGAGACTTCCAAGCCAGGTGGGGCGGCTGCCATACCCAGCGTGGGGAGGAGGCCATCGAGGATCCTGCCCTCCTGGATGGCCGCCTTCACCATGAGCCAGTCCTGGTCCAGCTTCCGGGAGGCTGGCGGGCTTGTGAGTGTGGCTGGCACGTCGTCCAGCACTTGTATCTGGGGGATGAGCCTCCGCACCTCTGCCCGGTAGTTATAGCCCAGCGGCACCTGAGGGGGAGGGGCGGCAGGCCTGTGTGGGTCGGCCCTTCAGGCCAACAGTGTCCTGGGGACACATGCCCCAGACCTACTGTGGGGCGTGGCAAGGGAGCTGGGGTTCGTAAGGCTGCCCTACCCTCCCAGGCTGCTGGGTCACCAGGGACATCGGGGACTGTGCGCTGTCCCCCACACGATCTCACTGTCTAGCTTCATGGCCAGTGCCCCATGGTGCCCTCTGGCCTGGGGAGCTGCTCTGAGCTTAGAGCTCGGCCCAGTTGGCCAAGCAGCAGCTAATAGGCAGGTGGTGTAAGCAGCTGAGTGGGTTCACACAGACCTGCAGGGTAGTGTGTGTGTGTGTGTGTGTGTGTGTGTGTGCGCGCGCGCGTGTGTGTGTGTGTGAGAGAGAGAGAGAGAGAGAGAGAGAGAGAGAGAATGGTTCTATATGGAGATGCACAGAGCACACCTGGTTCCACGTGGCATGTGTGCACGTGGCCCTGTGGGGGCCTGACCCTAGCCCAGGAGGACACACTGGCAGCTGCCAGGCCTCCAGCGACACAAGAGAAGCTCAGGGGCCACGGGGCCCAAGCCCAGAGCGCCTGCCCTGCCTCGCACACTGCTGGCTGGGTGCCCACCGCACTCACCTCGTTGTGGGGGTCTGGCCGCAGGCACACCAGGTTGCCCTCCAGGGTGAGCGTGGCCAGCCTCGGGCACAGCTGCAGGTAGCACACCTGCCCCAGGTCCTCCACGCCGTTGCCCTCCAGGTCTAACATCTCCAGCTGCTCCAGCAGGCACAGCGGGCTGAGGTCCGAGATGCAGTTGTAGGAGGCATAGAGCTCCTGGGGGGCACAGGGGCCTCAGCCTGGGCCGGCCTGGGCCCCCCTCCCCCCCAGCCCAGGGCGCCGCATACCCACCTTCAGGGCCGGGAAGAAGCCGATGCCGTCGAGGTCCCTCAGGCCACAGCGAGTCAGCCACAGCACCTGCAGGCGGCCCAGGGAGGTGCCCAGGTCTCTGCAGAGGGCAGGGCCGGGTGCTCAGTGCTCTGCTGGGCTGGACAGCCTGTCTGCAGCCATGACGGCCCTGTGCCATGCCCGGTGCCCAGCCACCACCCATGTCGGGCTGTCTCCAGGTGCAGGGGCAGGTGTGACCGTGGCTCCTGGCACTCTAGGCCACAGGATGGGCTCTATACTCCCCTCCCCGCCTTCCCTCCTTGCTGTAGCCCCCTAGTCTGGGCACAGGCAGAATGCCCCACCTTCTCTAACCAGGCCTGAGTCTGGCCGAGGGAGGTGCTTTCGTGTTGCACAGCTCAGCCCAGCCTCACCTGCTGCCCGCTGCGGGGGTGGGGTGGGCTCAGCCAGGTGTTCTCCCTCCCTTTGTCTCCCCTGGCCTTTCTATGGACAACTCCCCCAAATTACAGCCCCACCCTGGCCAGCTGTTCTTGCAAGGCCTCCCCCACCCCTTCCTGGGCCAGTCCCCTGCCCATGTCCGATCCTCATCCTTGCCACCCCCCGTCTGCTGCTGCTGCCCTGCACGTGGGCAGGCCAGAGCTGTCCACCTTAGAACAACAATGAGGGGCAGACCTTCTGGGCCCCCTGCCTGCAGAGTCCTCTCGACCTGGGTGCCCCATATGTGCTGACAGGTCACGGACCCACTGCTGCGTATCCTTTGATCAGCGTCTGGGGTGGTCTGGAGGTTATTTGTTTGGCATTTTCTCTTCTCCATGCTCCCTCTTCTCACACCTGGAGCTCCGCCACTCACCTGCTGGTCCTGAGAGCGGGTCTCCGGTTCTCACCTCTTCTCTCCCTTCCATCTCTGCCTTTTCTCCTGTTCTCTGGGAGACATCCTCGTCTTCCAACGTTGCTGGGAACGGTCTTGCTTTGGCCGTCGTGTGCTTCATCCCCAAGTGCTCCTCCTCGTGCTTGTTTCTGACCTTTCTCATAGCACGCCCTTCTTGTGTTGGAGATGCAAGGAAGCCGCGTCTTCTTCTGTGTCTCTCAGAATCTTAGCTGACGATTTGTGGGCGTTTCACCGCCCTCCCTGCTCTGCCCTGCCTGTTTCCTCTGGGATCCACTGGCTTGGCTTTGCCCTTTCCCTCTCAAGCTGCAGGTACCCTAATCTTTTAACTCATACTATTAATAGCTTTTGGACACTCAGACTGGGAGTGAGGGTTTGAAGGGCTGCTTGGAAGCATTCAGCCATTAGGGACACCGATGTGGGGGCTTCCCCACCGGATTTTTGGGGACCCGTCACAGGAGGTGGGCTGTGTGACTCCCGAGTGCACAGGTCTCCTGGGGGCTGGCTGCCGTGTCTGCCTGCATTCCAGAAGCGCACCCCATACCTTCAGGCCTCCACACTTGGCACTTGCTCTTCTCCCAGCTTAGAAGGCTGTCTCCTCCCCTCAGTCATGTGAATATGGCACCTTCCCTCTGAGACATCCCACTTCTGCCTGGCGAGGCAATTTCCTCAGGTACTTCTTCCAGTTCTCAAATCCCCTTGCGCCTGTGTCTCATCCACTGGCCAACCTGTCTGTCTGTCTTTAAGTCTCTGTCTGTTGTCCTCCGCTCCACCTCGGCTGTGTTTCTTTGTCCTTTAATTCCACGGACTCCACGTTCATCCCCAGTCTATTGCCTTAAATGGCTTTTCCAATCATCTCTGAATTGGCTGAAATGTGTGACTAGTAGTTTCTTCAAGAGGAGCCAATCAAACCATCTCCCTTACTCTCCAATTCATGCAGAAATGCTGGCTGCCTTGTGCTTGGACAGCCCTTGGCTATGTATGAAGTTCTGGGCTTAGGCCTTCTCCCCACCAGGCTGTGCAGATATCTTTGAGTGTTTCTGTGGAGAGTCTGAGGAAAACTCCCTTGTTTTTGTCCTTAAGAGAAGACTTGATCTCTTTTCTTGGCTGTCCCCAAATTTTATTTTATTTTTTTTTAACTTTTATTTGTTTTTCCAGGACCCATCAGCTCCAAGTCAAGTTGTTGTTTCAACCTAGTGGTGGAGGGCGCAGCTCACAGTGGCCCACGTGGGGATCAATCCGGCAACCTTGTTGTTACGTGCACCGCGCTCTAACCAACTGAGCTAACCGGCTGCCCCCCCCCAATTTTATCTTTATCTTGAAGTCCAGTAACTTTATTAGGACATGTTTCCACGTTGGCAATTCAGTGTCATTTTTTCACTCTGTAGATGAAAGTTATCTTTTATATCTGATTAGTTTTCTTTAATCTTTAACTCTTCATTCTGTTGTGTTATTTTGGTCTACTCCTTCAAAGAATATAATTAGGTATATGTCAGACCTCCTCTGGCTGCCCTCTGACTCTGGGGTCGTTGAAGCCCCATTCATGCACATTAATTTTGCTCATCTGTATCATTCTTCTCTTCCCACACAATGTCTTGTACTGAGTTTCCTGAGGATCTCGTTCACGTTTGTTTTCATTTCTGTGATGGTATTGTTGTTTCCTTGCATTTCTTTTCAGAATCTTCACAATTCTTTCTGCCTGGTACCTGTGATCCACACCCAAGACACACCGCCATATCTAGCTGCAAAGGACTCGGGAAATCTCAGGATTCCTTTGCACAGCTACCGGCCCAGTTGAAAACGGGGAACCCTACTGTTGTAGAAGACTAAAGATTGGGGGGTAACTCATAGATTTTGTCTCATTTCATATTGAATAGGAAAATTACCAAATACTTGGAACTAATGACAAAAATCAAAACATACACAATATGTGGAACCCTGCCTAAAGCTGTACATAAAGAGAAATGTAGACCTTCAGTATAGTTATCAAGAAACTGGAATGAGGGCTGGCCCGGTGGCTCAGGCAGTTAGAGCTCCGTGCTCCTGACTCCGAAGGCTGCCGGTTCGATTCCCACATGGGCCAGTGGGCTCTCAACCACAAGGTTGCCAGTTCAATTCCTCAACTCCCGCAAGGGATGGTTGGCAGCGCCCCCTGCAACTAGCAACGGCAAGTGGACCTGGAGCTGAGCTGCGCCCTCTACAACCAAGACTGAAAAACAACAACTTGAAGCTCAACAGAACCCTCCACAACTAAGATTGAAAGGACAACAACCTGACTTGGAGAAAAGTCCTGAAAGTACACACTGTTCCCCAATAAAGTCCTGTTCCCCTTCCCCAATAAAATCTTAAAAAAAAAAAAAAAAGAGAGAAACTGGAATGATTGGAACAATTAAGTTAAGCATTCAGCTCAAGGAGTTAGAAAAGCACAACAGCAAATAACAAAAAGTGTAAGAAGATGTAATCAATTGAAAAAACATAGGAGATATCAACAGAGCCTGGAGATGAGGCTTTAAAAAATTAATAGACAAGCCTCTGGCAAGACTGATCAAGGATAAAGAGAGACAATGTAAATAAGTATATGGAATTTAAAAACAAGAATAGTTATAGACATAGCAACAATGTAAAACAATAAAAGACCAGTATGAACAACATATATACTAACATTTTGAAAACCCAGACAAAGCTGGCACCAAAAGAAATAGAAAACTTGGTTAGACTAATAACCATTAAAGAAATGAAATGGGGATTACTGCCTCCTCCACAATGTTCTCAGATCTGGACCAGTTTTAAAAGTAAGTTCTAATGAACGATCATGGAATAGACAATCTCTGTCTTCTGCAATCATTTCATATACAGGAAGTTTCAAAATGTAGACTAGTCGGAAAGAACAGTGAAGGGAGATTCCAGAACCAGAGGCGTATAACACTAGGGAATTAAAGGCCTATCACTCATGAAAACTGATGAGAAAACTGCCAAGCAAATATTATTTAAATGTTAGTCATATTACAATAATTCGGCATTATCAAGTAGTGTCACTGCAGGAATGCAAGGGTGAATCACCATCACAGATCCATGTGAGGAGCCCAGGACACTAACTAATAGACTAAAAGAGAAATATCAGTTTCTGACATGTCAGCAGATGCAGAGGAGCTGAGACACGTGGCCATTAAGACCAGGAGCAAGACAGGAATGCTGCCAGTCTCACTGCTCCTTGTAGCACTGTGGTTAGCAGGTGCTCGCCAATGCTATAAGACAAGAAAAAGAAACATGAGGATTGGACGTGAGAGACGGCACTCATCATCTGCTGGTAATGTGATCATCAATACAGAAACACCAACGGAATTAAGAAATTATTTGAATTAGTGGGAGCGTTTGGCAATACTGCTAAATACAAAACAAAGGTACAATACTGCCAGATATAATAGACCCATTTATAAATAGCAACTGTTTTACTGATTTAAAAAAATCTGTTCTCAATCGACATAGTGTTTTTCTACCTTTGCAACAATCAACCAGAAAACACAATAGAAACAGAAGTAGTCGTGTTTATAGAAACGCTCTAACTACGTGGGAATTAATGTGGTTCAGGTTTCAGGGAGCCCTGGGTTCGGAGGGGCTGGTGTCCTGCCCGTCCCTGGATAGCCCCCTCCAATCGTACTTGCATCCCTTGCTAGTGGCTGGTGTAGGAGAGTGTACACATGACACAGTTCTGGCCGAAGACACCAGGAAGAAGGCTGGGAACACTCTGCTTGGTTTTATAATGGACACAGGAAGCACATTCCCTGTGAGGGGCTGAATCGCATCCGCCCCCATTCCTGTGTTGACGTCCTCACCCCCCAGCACCTCCGAGTGCAGCCTGATTTGGAAAGAGGGTCGTGGCAGATGATCAAGATGAGGTGACACTGGACCCGGACTCACATGCAGGGGGAACGCCGCGTGAACACGCGGGTAGAGACGGGCTGATGCATCTACAAGCCCAGGAGCCCCGGATCGCCGGCCACCACCGAGGAGGAGCGGGGAGCGACATGGGTTTCCCTCCCAGCCTCGGAAGGAAGCAGCCCTGCAGCCCTTTGATGTTGACCTCCAGCCTCCAGAACTGGCCGTGGGGCCCATGGGGCTTTGTTGGGAACCCCACCAATGCTCAGGGTGCCCGTGGCCACAGAAGCCACCATGCAGTGTGAGGGACCCAAATGAGGGTGAGGGGTCACCCACTGGGGTCGGGGTGGCTGGAAGAGCCAGCCAAGCTTCTTGTCTGCCCCCGGGGAGGCAGGGCCTCTGCACTGTCCTGCTCGCAGAGGCTCTCTCAGGGCTTGCAACAGGCGGAGGCCCACAGTGCACCCAGAGGGAATAAATAACTTCTCATTGTTTAGGCCGCTGGACACAGGTTTTGGTAACTCGCAGCTGAAACCATCCTAACTGATGAACCGTGCAGAGAAGTTTAAGGACTTCAAGTGAAAGGAGAGCTGTCCTGTATCTGTGGGCACATGTCACTTAACAAACCCACCTTGGCACGTGAACCCTTTTTCAGTTCCATAAAACCAAAATTCTGGAAAGATTAGTGAGTGTGAAATCTGACAAACTATGAAGTTCAAATGCAAGAGCAAGTCTTCAGAACAGCTAGGTCCACTTGGATGGAGGAAAACCAAGATGAGGGTGTCAGGGAGTCCCACATTAACACGAAGCATACAGCGCCGTGGTGCTGGTGTGGAACCGCCCAGCAGACGAGACGCAGCCCGTGAACACGCCCAACACGCGACACGACACGTGGACCTGCAGGGATGGTGAACACCGGCCAGGTGGTGTTGGGAGAAGCCACGTGATCTAAGCTGCCCTTGCAGGTCAGCTGGGTTACAGACTGCACGTACAAAGTGAACCCATGAAGCAAACAGGAGGGAACAGTCTCTCCAGGACCTTGGGGTCACACTCAAAGCACTGGCTGGGACCGACGGGTTGGAGCAAACCAGAACTGCATGTTTCTGTGTAAGTGAAGTTGCCACAGTCAGCGTTAACAGGAAGAGGCGGGAGGGGGGCAGGAGTCTGGCAAGGGCTATGAGGCACCCAGGCTGTGCAGAGAACTCCTACCGTGTTTCCCCGAAAATAGGACCTAACTGGAAAAGAAGCCCTGCATGATTTTTCAGGAGGACGTCCCCGGAACATAAGCCCTAATGCGTCTTTTGGAGCAAACCTTAATATAAGACTGGGTTTTATTTTCAGGGAAACACGGTAGGACCTAACGAGCAACAGGCAGAACCCACCTGAACAGGCAGTGCTCTGGCAAGGGAAGCGGCCTGACCCTCAGTCACAGGAGAAATGCTCGCAACTGAGAGGGAAGCCTTCCGTTCAGTTACTTTAACAATTTCAAAATTCGCCATGGAGGCTTAGAGATTGTGGGTGTGTTTTTCGCCGCCGCAGAGCTAGTACCAATTAAATGCTGGAGAAGCACAGGGGGCCAGCTTGGGCCTCGCCCGCTCCTGCCGATGGCTGGAAAGCAGCCCCACTTATACAGGACACTTGTCTTCACACCAGCGACATGTCCAGGGACTGAATTCCGTCTCAGCTTCTGATGGACGGGCGGCCAGGACATTAAAATGATGTTCCAGCCTGATAATACTGCCTGAGACTTTAATGCGTTTACATCTCTACTGGTTTATTGGATCGTCATATTTAATTACATGGTTTCCTTGTACACATTTTTGTTCCCATCACTGGCAAACACCGTCTGGCCTTTTTGGGATTCACTAACGGAGAGGATTTAAAGATCCATGACATTTCCTCTGTTGTCATCAAGGAACACAACACCTTTCCATAACCTTTATGATCGAATCATTTTTCTTGGAATTGTTTTTTTCCCGTGTTTCCTTGGAATTGAGTATTTTGTTTTGTTCCAGATGGTATATCATATTTCTGGATTTTATAATATCTTTCACTTCTTTTTATGGTTTTCATCCTTTATATGCTTTTTATGTACTTTCATTGGTCTTCGAGCTAATTTGTAAGGCTAACAATGTAGGAATGAGTCTTTGTTAAGCTCAAGTAGTGACAGCCGTCAGGGTATCACTTATGCGTGTATTAAAGGTTTTTCTGAAGCCCGTCTTCCAGACCCTTCCTCGCAGGGCACAGTGTGAGGCAGGAGGCTGGGGCCACCAGCTCTGCCCACTGAGCACCAATGCCCTGTGTCCAGGCTTCCAGTGCTTTGTGAAATTCTCTTCAGTGAACATCAGTATAAATGAGGAAGATCAGGGACACATGGAAAGTGAGGTTGCTTAGGAACTGCCCATATCACCTCACTGGCAACCACTGGATGGGGCCCCGGAGGCCTTTCCGACACCAGGAGAATTGTCTGTAACTTGAGTGACCCATCCCCCGCGGCGAGCCTGGCCGCCCACAACAGCGGGCCTCTCATGAAACCCGTTGTGCTCAGAGGCCAACAATGAAGGGCTCTCTTCCTTCCAGCCCCACGAGCTCAACCCACCCATGAACCCGCCCTTAGTTGTGGGTTCCACCTTTCCAGTCAGGGACGGAAGTGCTGCTGTGTTGCACATGGGGTCTGCCCGCAATGGCCGCGCCCATCTGCTCTTCTCCTTATGTGTTCAAGGCACCAGCGCGATCCCTAAGATCCCAGCCCTCCTGGTGCGGGGATCCCCCAAGCCCTGAATCCTTGGTTGGTATTGGGGTGTCCACCAGAGCCCTGCTGGTTGGGGACCCTTTGCTGAAGGTCAGTGGTGCCTTCCGCACCCAGCATGGTGGTCCTTGGAGACCTCATCATACACACCACTCGGCCTGACCCCGACCTCACACCATGGTGTCCCCCTTGGCAGGTGTTTCCAACCGGCCACAAGGATGGCATACGGCTGGCAGGACACCAGGGGCCTCTCAATGGGGACCCACCCGAGATAGACCTCAGCCTAACTGAGCCGTCCTGTCCCGTCAGCCCCTGTAGGACCCTGCCCCCAGGCAGGGTGGGGCACCCTCTCCCTGCCCCCGTGGTCCCCAGGAGGGACACTCACCTCACAGAGTCCAGGCGGCTGCCGTTCAACTTCAGTTGGCTGAGGCTGGGCAGGTACAGCCCTGTGGGCCACAGGGAGAGGTTGGAGGCTGCCCACCTGCCTGCCTGTACCCTCCAGAGGCATTGGCGCCCCTTGGCCCTGCTGCCCACTGGCCACTCTAAGACCCAGTGGCACCAATTCTGTCTGCGATCAGGCTCGAATGAAGCAGGAAGGGCAGGGTGTGCAAGGTGCCCCTGAACCAACAGGGTCACACGGGAGGCCACCAGGCCACTGGACTCCGGGGGGTCCAAAGCTTGGGTCCTGCCCCCAGCCACCTTGCACGGCCCGCCCATGGGCCCCAGACACCCCCAGACCATAGCCTTCAGTGCTAGTAGCACTGGGTGCAGGGCACAGGGATACCTGGCCGGTGTCCCTGCCCACAAGTCCCCAGGAAAGGGTTCTGAGCTACTGACTCCTACAAAGAACAGGGCCCTGGCCCTGTGAAAGTCGCCAGTCCCTGGACAGAGGTGCAGGGTGGGCCCGTGGGGTGCCCTGGTCCAAAGACCAGAGCCTGGCGGGCATGGCTCGAGTGAGCTGGCCCTGACAGGGGTGGGAGTGGACAGGCAGGGGCTCTCACCGAAGTTGCCCAGGCTGTACTCGCGTGTATCGACACACATCTCCAGCGTGCTGACCAGCCGAAGGTCAGGCATCTGGGCCAGCGCCCGCTGCAGAAGCCGAGGGCGGTCAGCACTGGGCACCGGACAGCGGCCTCTCCCTCCCTCCCACTGACATCACTCCCGCTGGCCTCGGGGCTGGAGCAAGGGGCAGACACTTTCCTGCCTTGTCCATGCTAACCGGCCGTGGACGGCTCTGAGTGCGTGTGACATGAGCAGAGGCTGTACTTCAGCTTGGCAGGTGACACCACCGCCAGGGAAGGGCCTGCCCTGGGGGCCTGTCTCCAAGTGAGACCCACGAAGGAACCGATGCGGCCGGGCCAGTCGTGCGGAACGTGGCCGAGAACCCTCACCGTGGGCTGCCGAGCGGTGTTTGCTCGGAGCTTCAGCACCTCCACGGCCACAGCTGACACACAAAATGCAGGGCCCAAAGCAACACACCTATACAACGTGACACTGGATTTGGGACTGCGGTGGAGGAGTGACGTTGACAGTTACTAGAGTTGGAAAGAAGGGGACCATGTCATGCGACAATGGAATTTTTGCTGAAACAGTGGCAGAAAAAATGCACATGATGAACTTGTGACATTGGGCAGAGAGGCCCCAGCAAGGTGTGGGCAGTGTGAGCGGCCACGGGCCCCAGCACCGGATGAGGTGCCTCAAGAAGCGCGTTCAGAGGGGAGTTTGCAAGGAGTGGCCTTGAACTCCGACCAGCAGAGGGAACAACTGAGAAGGGCTTGAAGTGAGAGTGACCCCATCAGACTCAGCCTCAGGGAGGAGCCCAGGACGGGCCCACGCGCCACTATAGCCCCTGGGGGTTCTCAGGAGGGGAGAGTCGGGTCCCCCGGAAGCCCCAGAAACCAGCCCAGGCGTGGCTTTTAGCATTTCACTTCCGCGGGAATTGAACCTGTTAAAAAGCACGTGGGCTCGGGGCCACTGGCTGCGACCTGGACGAGGCTGACCGTGACCGTCTGGGGCAGACATGTGAACCACGTCCACACAGCCAGGAGCCGGTGGACAAGGAAGGAGGCCCCAGGGTGGACAGGAGCCACGCCTGGGACAGAGTGGGCTCTACCCATGGTGCATCCCTAGCACATAGCCTGGCAAACGTTCAGCCAGTGGGTGTCGCAGTGACGGTCCGGAGCTCCCCGCCTCCCTTCTCAAGTGGTGAGTGGCCATTCCCACCAGTGCAGGCTGGCCGTGGGGCCACGTGGACGTCTTGCCTGCTGGGTTCTCTGAGACAAGTCCTTCAGAGGTGAGCCCGAGCATGTGCCTGTACTCGGCCTGCTGCCCACGCCCAGATTTCCACCACGAGGGCAGCCCCAGGCTCCATCAGCCTGGGTCCTAGCCGGACCCCAACATACCGCCTGGATCAGACTCCTGCAGACCCTTAAGCCTGAGCAGGGACGCCTGCCATTGGAGTCAGATTCTGGGTGGCTTGTGGTCAGCGCCACGTGGCCACAGGTGACACGGACAGAGACCCTAGGGACCAGGCGTTGTGGAGAAAGTCCCCCAAGGCCAGCTGCAGACAGCCTTTGAGTCACCATGATTCACCCAGGAGAGGCCCAAGGAGGACGCAGTGACCACACCAGCCCCAATGCCCCCACTTACTCGGACACCGTCCCCCACGAATGAACATGACATGCAAAGGAAATGACAGACACCCCCGTGAGCAGCAGGAATGTCTGCAGCAAACACCACCAAGAAGCCCCCTGGGCTCACCGGACCCACCTCACAGCTGCCTTGCCGGAACCTGTCCCATCTCCTCAGCTTTGGGGAGGGGCGAAGTCACTTACAGCCCCGAAGGGTTCTCAGGTGGACCTGCTTGGTCTGTCCCAGCCTGGCCTGGTGCGTGAGGCCTCTGGTGTGTGGTGCTGGGCACGCGACAAAGCCAGGTCCACCTGTAGGCCCAGCAGGTGCCATGGGGGTCGCTGCCCTGCTGGACCCTCCTCCTGGCACTCCCTGGGCATGGTCAGGCTGGACCCAGTGACACTCTGTCCTGCTGTCCAGGGTGGGAATGAGAAGGATGGAGCCCTGTCCCTGGCACTCTGTCCCCAGCCAGTTGCTTTGTCCACCACAGGAGGCTCCCGCCCATGCACAGACCAGCCGCTGCCCAGAGCCCCCTCAGCGTCAGGCTGTTTTCAGTGTAGCCCAGGCTCCCTACAGCCACAGGGGGGTCTGGGACAGGACCAGCACCCCAGCTCTGTGGACCCCGGTCCCTCCAACGTGTCTGCCTGTCATCTCTGAACCCAGACCTCAGAAGCACTGAAGGTCAGCCTGGATGGGGCCACGCTCTGAGCCTGCCTGCTCCTGGGGCTGGTCAAGCTGGGGGGGTGGACCATTTCTGATGGGACAACTCATGCTGACAGCTCCATGATGGACAGGGGTACTAAGAAGGTGTGCCTGGAGGGCCACATACATCCAGGGGCCTGTGGGAGGGGCCAGTGGGGGGGAATGTTCCACCCACCTGCAGGGACCAGTATGGACCAGTATGGACCCTTCTCCAAGTTGGTCAGGAAGGTGGGCGGGGACCTCAGGCCGCCAGGCTGCATGTTGGTGTGTACGTCACCAAGGAGTCTCCAAGGAACCCCTCCCCCTGTGCATGTCACCCTATGTAAGTGTGGGAGTGGCGAGGGAGGCCCTGGGCAGTGGCAGTGTCCCCAGCCAAAGGCGCACAAGGAGCATGGCCAGGAAGCAAGGTGGGGGTGCGGGGAGGTACAGGGCTGCCCAGTGGGGTCACCAGGTAAGCAGCTGCAGTCACAGGGCTCTGCTGGGCCCTGCTGGGCCTCAGTGGGGTGGGGGTGACAGTGACCCCTCACCGCAGATTTGGGAGGAAGCCTTCACCCTAGCAGCTCGTGGTTTCACTTATTCCTGGCCCTTCGCACCTAGTGTGCCCTGTGCTTGAATGTTTGCACCTCGCCTCCCAGCAGAACGTCAGCTGCTCGACGAGGGGTCCCCTCTCACATTCACAGAGGGTCCTCCGAGCACAATGGGTGCTCAGCAAATACTTGTGGGATCAGTCCCTTCCATGGCCTGAGTGCTGGGGACACAGTGGGACAAGGGCATCCATCAAAGAGAGAAGGCCAGAAGGGCCAGGGACAGAGGACAGGCTGGACGTCAGCGCTGGAGTGTCACCGATGCAGGCCCCAGTCCCCCTGCACTCACCAGTCGGGCAGGTGACAGGTACTCCTCCACCAGATGCTCGCTGCGGCCACTCCCATGGCTGCCAGGGTCCTTGCTCTGCGGGCGGGGGTTGTGCTGGCCGTGCCAGCTCAGCTCCCGCACTTGGACACTGGCCAAGCTCGGCCGACGCCCTTGGGTCCTGTCCATTCACATGCAACCTGCCAGGATAGGCAGAGGGCTAAGCCTTTGCTCTTCTCTGATCAGCATCACAGCCCCTACGTGTCTCCACACACAGTAAACCCCCCAAACACCCCCCACCCTGGAAAAGGCTCTGTCCACCTGGGGGCCTCACGGTCTCTGCCCTCAGCCTCAGCTCACAGGCCCTGCCTGGGCACGTCACCCTCCTGGTGTTTCTGCCCATCTTTCAGGGGCCACATGAGGGGTACTGACGCCAGGTCCACCCATCTGAGGCCCCACTGGGCGGTGAGCCTGGGGGTGCTGGCCTCAGGTCATGCTTGGTTAGCCGCCCACTGACCAGTAACAAGCCTCGGCCTCGGACCCTGAGCTATGCATCCTTCACCTGATGGTCCCTGAGCCTGGGGGGGGGGGGGAGTGTCCCAGGACCAGGCTGGTGGGCATTTCCCCCCACCCTACCCCTGTGCCCACTGACCTCCTCACCTGGAAGCAGCTGCCTTTTCCCACTGTGGGTCAAACATCTGGGCAAGGGGGGTAGCATGTGGTCCAGGTGACAGCTGCAAGAGAGAGTTGCGTTGGCCAGTTCCTGGCCCAGGTCACCTGTCCAGAAATGAGCAGGTGCAGAGGAGGTAGGGACTGGCAGCCTGGGACATGACCCTCAGGTCCTTTCTACCATCCTGACAGGGGCCCTGGCCCAGGTGACAAGGAAGATAGCCAGGTGGGTGAGTGACGCTGGGTCGTTCCAATGCAAAGGCCTGGGCGTCATTCACATCCCCACTTCCCTCTCACCTCTCTCCAAAAAGAGTCCTGGGTCTGCTGCCCTCACTAGAGGACCCCACCAATGTGCCCCATGGGAAGACTACCTATCCCTGCCTCAGGCTTGCCAGCCTCAGGCTATGGGCTGGTCAGGCTGTGGCCCTGGGTTGCCCACGGGCAGCACTGAGGGCTGAGCCCACCATCTTCCCCCCTCTGCACCCGAGAGCTGCTGGTCAAAGGTCCTGCCCACGACTGGGCCCAGAGTATCTGTCCAGTCTAGTCCAAAGGTCTTGGGCTCCAAGGAGCAGAGCCTGGTTAGGAGGCTGTGGTTCCCCTCCAAACACTGTCCCCTCACATTCATGGACTGGGCCAAACCTGTCCCCAGCCTGCCCTACCACTCTGTAAGCCCCCAAGCTGGACAGCTGGGGGCCTCCCCACAGCCCTGGCCTGGCTCCCAGGGTCCCCTCTACCTCTCCATCCTTCACCGCACAGGGAGGGGCTCTGAGGACAGGGTCCACTCCCCACGAGGTCCCCACCATGAAACCCCGTCCCTGCCTCCAGCTCTCCCCAGGGGCAGGGTTTGGGGCTCCTCCCGTCCAGTGACTGGGAGCCCCTCAGAACACAGCCAGGGATTGTAGGTAGGGTCCTCAAGAGACCAGATTTGACATCTGGGGACATCACTGAGTCCCTCACTGGCTTTGCTGCTTAATTCTCGCTCCTGCCTCTAGGCCTGTTTCCCCTCTGGCGCAGGGAGATAGTGAGACTTGAGGCCTACGACCCAAAGGCACACTGGGGTCTTACCTGAGGGCTCAGCCCCGGTGCCCCGGCCTGTGGGGCTCGGCCCTCGGCGCCCTCCGCTACCAGGCTCTCTCGGCGACTCGGGGTTGTTCTTCCGGCCTCGGGGCTTCGGGCCTGGGCGCCCTGGCAACACAGGCAGGACCTCATTTGAATAATCAAATATTTATGAGCCGCGGGAATCTCCCTGGCTCTGCGGGGCCGAGCCACACCCCTTAGCAACGGTTGCTATGGCAGACCAGAGGGAAAAGGCATGGGACCCTCCCCCCCAGGTACAATCCCTCACGCACGTGGGCGCTCCTCGATTGCGAGGGGTGCTGGGGCGCAAGTGAGAAGCAGTCAGGCTAGGAGGTGGGGTACCGACCCTCCAGGTGTCAGCCACCTGCAAAAGCGATCAGTGGTGGAGAATTGCGCCCACCTTTCTCTGGTGGGAGGTGCTGTGAGGGTCCTTCCGAGGACGGGATTTACCTCCGCTGACAAGTGTGACCCGATGCCAGGACAAAAGGAAGCGCCGTGGGAAAGGACCCCCTGAGGACCAGGGCAGTGAAGACCTGGACACCTGGTGGGGAGGCCAGAGAGTCCGTGCCCACAAGAGACCCCACCACCCCCTTTCATTTATCTGCCTTTGCTTCGTGTCTGCGAGCATGTGGAGCGATCCCAGAGCCTCAGCACAGTGCAAGGCACAGCCAACCCGACACCGCCACGACACGTGGGGTCGGCCCTGTAGTGCGGGTCCCCACGGGGCCCGCCACGGTCAAGGCCTGCAGTTGGGTGAGCTCCAGGGAAGAGCACCGGCGCCGGCGCCGGGAGAGGGATGGAAGGGGTGCTGGCTGAGCAGAGCAGGTTGAGCATTCTTTCTTGTAAATAAATAAGGAGAATGTGTTTATGCGTTGCTTAGAAATTTTTTAAAATGTTACAAACTTGCCTTTTTGAGTCTTGAAAGCAGCAAACATATGCACGTTTGTGCTTTGGGTAGGGGGAGACTTAAGTTCGTATCCCTATGGCAATTTTCCGATTGGGTTGGCTGGGCACCGTTTGTTAACTGGGCCACAAGGTGAGCTTCTGCAGGGCTGGACATCGGATTCGGGGGGGGAGCTGGGCGGGCCGGCGGTCTGCAGGGCTTGCCCAAGTTGGGGGAGGCTGGTGGTGAGGGGATGCGGAAGAGGACCCCTCCTCGGAGCCCGTAGCGGGGCTGCGCGCTAGGCAAGTGAGAAGCAAGACCCTCGTACGAGATAAGATTGAGCCGGACTCACAGCTCCGCGGGCTCAGATGCCCGCGCCCAGCCCAGGCGCTCGTGCTCCTGCAGCTCCTGCCTCCGGGCGCCCCGCCGTGCCCCGCCCAAGATCCCTGCCGAAGCTGCCAGGCGTGCTGGGATGGAAGAGGCGGCCGTTCCGGAGCTACCTGCGGGGGACGGGGTGCAGGACAGCCGGGTCCCCAGCCACTGGAGGTCCCAGGCTCCTGGCGCAGCCCGGGCCTGCTGCTGGGGCCCGACCCTCGCTCCGGCGGCCCCTCCGCCTTCCCCAGGACCAAGCCCAGGGGCGTCCGCAGTGCTGACCCTGCGGGCTCCGCCCTCCCTAAGGGCTGTTTCTTCCGCTACAGGGCCCCCTCGGTGGACTGCGCCGCGCGGCGCAGGGAGGGCCACGGGGGTGGCGGACGCGGCTGTGCGCGCCGTCGAGGTGCCCAAGAGCCCGGAGCAGGGCTCCCGGAGCAACTCAGGGGGCTCGAGCCGGTAGCCGGCGACTCCGCCCCAGTCCACACACGGCCCCCGGCCCGCTTCCCCTACGGCCCCTAGCTTCCCGGGAGTCCGGCTTGTTCCTGGGAGAGCCCCGGCCCTCCCCGGAGAAGCCGTCGCCCCGGAACTGTGGACCCCAGCGCCCTCGCTCTCCTTCCGCGCCCGCTCAGACAGCCCCCAAGGCCGCGGCCCACGAGGGCCACCCAGCCCGGCACCGCCCTCAGCGCCTTCCGCCCCCGGAAGCCCCGCCCGACCGCGGCCTCTGACGGGCGGGCCGCTCGGCCAACTGGAGCAGGGAAGGGCGGTACTAGGGCGTGGTCCTCTGCCTCCGACCAATGGTAGGCCGCGCTGGGCAGACGGACGGGCGCAGGGCGGGGCGTGCGCGGTCCCGGCTGAGTGTCCGCCGCCCGCGCTTGCGCCGGCCGCCCGCAGCCGGAGCCGCACCCGCAGCGGACGGAGCCCATGCGCCGGAGGAGCTGCGCGCCCCGGTGCCCGCCCCCGCCCGACCCGGCCCGGGGGGCTGTCGCTCCAGTGAGCGGTGAGTGCGGCGGGAGGCGGCCGCGGCCGGTGGGGGGTCGCTGGAGTTGGGGCAGCAGGGCCGAGCGGCCCGGGGCGGGGAGCCACTGTCCTCGCCGAGCGCGCGGGCGCGCGGGGGCGCAGGTGAGCCGCGGGCGGGGTGCTGCGGCTGGGGGCTGGGGGCTGCGGGCGGCAGGGCGGCTTGGGATGCCACTCGGCCTCGGCAGGCCAGCTCTTCGAGCTCCGTGTCCCTGGCTCTGTCCTCCTTGGGACCCCACAAGTGCCCTCAGGAAGGCTGTGGGGTTCCCCTGCGCCGAGGCCCACCCGTGGCCATTCGCTAGGAGGGGTCTCCCACCCGCCAGAGTCCCAAGGACCCCTCCCAAGAGCTCGGGCACCCTGCGGCCATCACACCCAACAGGCGAGTCGGGGTGTAGGAAGTCCACTGCTCACAAGGGCACCCTCTCATTAAACATCAGAAATTGAGGACACCCCGGATGGATGGGGGCCTTGGCCCCAAACCCTTTTTCTGTCCCACCTGTCTCCCTGCCCCTACACCTCCTGTGGGTGTTTTCTTGTCTGTGAGTCAGTGCTTACCAGGGACCCTCAGCCCACATGGCCTCCTCACTCACCTGCCCTGTTTTCTCAGAACTTCTCATGGCAGCAGGCCCCATGGGTTTCCCTTAGTTTAACTTGTGTGGGTCTTCTCCTTGGAGAGTAAGCTGAGCCCAGGAGGGCAGGGGGTCTTTCTGCCTGCCAGTCACCCTGTGCCTGGAACAGCTCCTGGCATGCCGTAGGCACTCAGTAAATACTTGTCGAATGCACCAACATGCCCAGTGGGGCCTGGAACCTGTCGTCGGTTGGCACTGGCCTGCCTGGGCACGCTGCTGTGTGCTCCTCCGTGGCAGGACCTGTTCCCTTAGGGAGGAGGACTGGTGACCTCAGCCTGGGCGCCTCCAGTTCAGGCTTTCTGTCTACTCAGCAACTTCTAATTTGGGTGCGTGGTTGGGAGATGCTCTCGGCTGTCAGTCTGCCCTTGGGGGGCCAGCTCCATGCCTCTCACAGCCATTAAGTGCAGCTGGACGCATTACCCCTGTCCCACCCCTGGGCTGCAGGAGCCACAGGTGAGCGGTCAGCCATTGTTCGGCTGCTACCCTGATGCCTGAGGCTGGGGCCCAGGGGCCAGGCCAGGCCTGGACAGACTGGCCCGGAGAGCTCGAAGGCCTGCCTTGTGGGGCCTGGCATGGCTGATGGTGCTCCCTCGGCAGGTGGGACAGGACACCCGCACAGTGCCTTGTGCTGAGTCCCTGGAGGCGCCATGACGGAGTATAAGCTCGTGGTGGTGGGCGCTGGTGGCGTGGGGAAGAGTGCCCTGACCATCCAGCTCATCCAGAACCACTTCGTGGACGAGTACGACCCCACCATCGAGGTGAGCGGGGCCAACTCCCCGCCCAGCCCTAAGCCTGACACAAGCTTGTTTTCTGCCCGTTGCACCAAGGGGGACCCTCGTCCTCGGACCTGGGGGCACAAGAGGTGCAGGGAGGGGCTCGTGGTGCATATACTGCGTCCCAGGAGGGGTGGAGGTCCCTGAGCAGTGTCCTCGCGCAGGACTCCTACCGGAAGCAAGTGGTCATCGATGGGGAGACGTGTCTGCTGGACATCCTGGACACGGCGGGCCAGGAGGAGTACAGCGCCATGCGGGACCAGTACATGCGTACCGGCGAGGGTTTTCTCTGCGTGTTTGCCATCAACAACACCAAGTCCTTTGAGGACATCCACCAGTACCGGTGAGCTGCCAGCACCCGCGCAGGCCCTGTCCCTTCTGGCGCCCTAGACGCAGCCTGCCGGAGGCTCACACCATCCTCCTTGCAGGGAGCAGATCAAGCGGGTGAAGGACTCGGACGACGTGCCCATGGTTCTGGTGGGGAACAAGTGTGACCTGGCTGCACGCACCGTGGAGTCTCGGCAGGCACAGGACCTGGCCCGCAGCTACGGCATCCCCTACATCGAGACCTCGGCCAAGACGCGCCAGGTGAGCTGGCTCCCTGCCCACCTGTAGCCAGGGCCCCGCCCGCCCCACCAGGGAGCCGTGCTCACCGCCCCTCTCCCTCGACACAGGGCAGCCGCTCTGGCTCCAGCTCCGGGACCCCGGGACCCAGCGGCCCCTCGCGCTGTAAGTCTCCCGGGACAGCAGGGCAGCGAGGGAGGCCAGGGCCGGGGTCTGGGCTGCAGCAGGTCCAGGGGGAGGTGGAGGTCCCTGGAGAGAGCTGCCCTGAGCCAGGCTGGAGCGGTGACCCTGGGGCCCAGCCCCTTTGCCCCCAGAACTCCCCATGGGCCTCTATCGGCCCTGTCCCCTTAGTGGGCTGTGGGGACAAGGCAGTAGCTCACATGGGCGTGGGCACAGACCTGGGGCCTCCCTGCCCTATGGGGAGCTGCTGAGGAGCAGGTGTCTGATGGGGGTCCTGGGGCTGTGGGGTGAGCAGACCCGGCTCCCTGCTTGTGGGTGCGGGCGTGGAAGGGGCTGGGACTCTGCCGGAGCCCGTGGCGGGGTCCCTTCATCTCTGGGCCTCCCCCCTGAGCCGGCCCTTTTCCCCAGGGTGTGGAGGACGCCTTCTACACGTTGGTGCGTGAGATCCGGCAGCACAAGCTACGCAAGCTGAGCCCGCCAGATGAGGGCGGCCCCGGCTGCATGAGCTGCAAGTGCCTGCTCTCCTGAGTGCCCGCCCGTCCCCTGTGCCCCCCTCCCACCCCATGGGCGCAGGCCTGGAGGTGCCGGATGCTGGGGGCAGGGAGGAAAGAAGTGCTGCCAGAGTCCGGCCAGCCCGGGGTTGGTGGACAGAGTGACTGCAGACCTCCCAGGACGCTTTGTACAGACTGTCGTGAACTGATGCCACCGGTGCCCCAGCTGTTACTCCTCCCAGCCATCTTGGCCCGTCGGGCACTGGTTGAATGCAGTAAATTATTTGATGGTCTTGACCCTGGCGTCTGGCCGAGACTGGGCGGCTGTGGTGCGTGTCGCCTCCTAGGAGGCACGGTGCCACCCTCAGCTCTGTGTGGCGCGGCAGAGGCGCTCTGCCTCCCGGGGCGTCCGGTGCCTTCAGCAGAGCCCTGGCTGGTCTGCATTTCACCACAGAAACTCTTCACTGACCTTTGACTGGCGAGGGGCAAATGGAGACCAAGGGCACATCCCATCCCCCCAGGAGGGGGGCTTTCTTAGAAAATGCTGAAACTAGACGGGGCGGGGGTGCTGGTGTCTGCCACTTGGGAGGCTGCCACCTCCAGATGGGTTGCAATTCCTGAGCTTTGGGGACCCTGAAAGGCTGCTGATGACCAGCAGGAAGCGGGACCCGGCCTGTTGGGTTGGTGCTGCACCACCAGTGTCCCCAGCCCAGCCGGGGGCAGCAGCTGGCGGGTTCTTGGAGCCAGACTCTAGTGTCTTCGACTTGGCCTTGGGCCTCTGCCCACTCCGTGCTGTGTGGCCGTTTAGGGCCTGAGTCTGGCCAATCCTGCTGCCCTGTGTGGGAATGGGGCCAGCCTGCCTGCAGCTGCCACCTTGTCACTGGAGTGGCCTGCTGCTCCCAGAGCTACCTCAGGTCACTGGTGGCCACATACTGCTCTGAGAGGGCTCGCCCTGCTTTAGGCCAGAATCCAGGACTGGCAGGGCCACAGGGGGCTCAGTCTTTCTCCTGGCTTTGCGGGGTGCTCATGGCACCCCTGCCCACCCACGGCCCATGTGCAGGCCAGGCTAGGCCGGACCCCTCTGGCTCAGGGACGGACTATGTGAGGGGACTGCTGTCGTCGGGAAGGCCAGTGTGAAGAGGCGGGGTCGGCTGCCGGCTGGCAGGGGTCTGGGGGCACCACTCTTCAGACCACCCTTCCCTCTGCAGACCCTGGCATCCAGTTTCCTGTGGATGTGTGTGGCAGCGGGAGTGTCCTGGGCCCCACGGTTCCATCTTTGGCAGGCTGCGTGGGGCCTGTCACAGGGGCCCTGGGGTGGCCCAGGCAGGTGTTAAAGGGAAAGAGACCTAGTGTTGTGGCTCAAAGCCGATGTCTGGGGCCCTCTGCCCACAGTCTTTGGGTTCACTGTCAGGTTTGGGGGGAATTCCATTGCCCTGGCTGCAGCTGGTCCCCAGAGCTGCCCTGTGTTGAGGGCAGGTAGGCTAGACGCAGAGCCTCTGGGCCTCCCAGGGGAGGTGGGCAACTTTGGGCCCTGCAAAGGCCGCCTCATGCTGCCACTGTCCAGCCTTGGGGACAGCCTGGCCGGGGAGGGCCAGTCCTCTTTGGGGAGTGTCTGGGTGCTGGGGACACTCACTCCAGGCCCAGAGGCCTCCTGGGAACATCAGGCTCAGTGGAAGTGAGCAGACTGGGCGAGCCTTTGCCGCGGGCCATGTGGCCCATGCTGCGTGGGCCCCACATGTCCTGGTGGCTGCCCTGGCTGGACTCTGGACAGCTCCCCCGGCGTCTGCCCTGATGCCCCCAGCCCTGGCCTGATTTTCTGAGTCTTAGAGCAGAAGAGGAGACGCAGGGGACCTGGGGACTCTCCCCACCATTCATTGCCCCAGGAGGGGACCCTGTGCTGGACCCCACCTGGAGTGGGGGGTGGCATGTCGTCCTCTGTAGCTCGGCCGTTGATGCCAGATGGTGCCTGGGCGTGGGTGTGTGGTCAAGTGGGAGGGGTCCCATTGGGGAGGCCCAGGCCCCCACCTGCCCTTCAAGTCACCTTGCATAGGTCCTGCTGTGTTCTGATGGGCACCACATGGGGGGGTCCAGCTCTGCCCCAGGCAGTGCCATGGCAGGGGAGGCGGCCAGCAAAGGGCCCCCAACGCTCCACTTCTCAGAGGGTGCCCTGCCCCCATGCTGCAACCTCTGGCCACTGTCCCCACCCTGGCACATGGGTCACTTGCTTCCGTGCGCCCCGAGGACTGTGCCGTGGCCGTGAGCACGCACTCGCCCTCCAGGATGTAGGCGTCCCAGAGCATCAGGGTGAGCGACATGGGGTCTGTGGGGCAGCAGGTGTCAAGGGGCAGCCTGTGCAGAGACCGGCCCAGCTGCCCCTGGTCTGGGCAGTGCCCCTGAGCTGCATCCAGCCGTCCCACAGCCCCCCACCTGGTAGGCCACCCAGGTGGGGACGTGGCTCCTGGACAAAGGTGTCCCCCAGCCCAGTCGGTTCTAAGGGCTAGGCCAGCCCGACTGCTAAGCTGGGGCAACAGACTGCCCCAGGTGAGCAGATGCTGGCTGATGGGCCGGGGCTCGTGCTGCCCTCTGGGAGCCCAGGCGGAAGCCCGGTCCCCAGGGGCTCCTTGAAGGCAGCTCAGCATCCTCGGGAAGGGTCCCGGCCCTGCACCTCAGCCTCAGACGCCCCTTGGGCAGGGCCCGTCCTGGGCAGCCTCACGCTCACCCATCAGTGAAGCTCTGCAGGAAGCACTGGTGATGTAAACCCCAGTGGACGCCTGCTCCTTGTCCTGATGGTGGGCAGTGGTGCTCAGGGCCGCCTGGCTGGTGAAAACCCCTCCCGATTGCAGGGCCCCTGCGGCTGCTCCCAGGGGCCGGGGCTCCAAGCAGCCCCAGATACTCTGCCTGGGACAGCCGGTACTGCTGCAGCTTTGGGGTTGCTGGTGATGCACCTGGAATGAAGAAGCCCCCAGGCCCCCCAACAGATCAGAGCCTGTGCCAGGCATGCAGGGTCAGGCACTGGCAGGTGCCCCTGCTGAACCAAGGCGCCCTCTCCCATGCAGTGGCCCCACTGAGTGCCCACGGCCCCGAGGCCTTGTGGGACACACTCCCCAAAGGGCAGTACTGTCTCTGGTTCTGGGGAGCCGGGGGCTGAAGGCCCCCCTCACCGAGGCCCAGAGTGGGGGTTCCCTCTGCTGAGGGTCAGACAGGCGTCCCATCCCTGGCACTGCCCCTCCCCACATTGGCCACAGTGGGGGTTGTGGGGTCCCAACATGAGGGGCAGAGAGTGCTGGCCACAGGGTGGTGGGGGTGCAGCCATCCCTGGGCTCAGAAGTCAGGCGGGGGCACATGGGAAGGGGACACACTACTGTCTGGACTTCCTCTGGCTGTGGTCCTGGAGGGCAGCTGGGTGGGCGGCCAGGTGTGAGGCAGGTGTGGGATGTAAGGTAGTCCTGAGGATGGGGCTGGGGCGGCGTGGGGGATGGTGCGCTTTGCTGATGGGCGATGAACTGGGTGGGGATCCTCGTGAGCCCCACTGCAGGGGAACTGCAGGGAGGCTCTCCTGGGGTCTGAGTCACGTCCTGTGGCAGGCCCTGGCCACCCACCATACCTCTTGTCGAGCATCAGCTCGGCCAGCGCCCAGAAAGCGGCGTCCTCACGCAGGAACGTCAGCAGGATGCCCGTGGCCTGGCTCGTGGCCCTGGCAGTTGCTGTGGAAGGACACCCCCTTCCCTGATACCCGTGTCCCGGCTTTCAGCAGGCTCCTGGACAGACTCCAGCCTGGCCCAGGCTCACTGGGCCCAGGGTCCACCTGAGATGCACCATGCCAGCCCCGGCCCCAGCACCACAGCAGCCGTGCTCTGCAGGTGTCATCCTCGGGGTCCCATCAGTGAGGCGTGCGGGCGGCGGGGTCTGGAGAGCACACCATGAGTGCAGGCCGTGTGGCCTCAACAGGTGTTTCTCCAGGCAGCTCCTGGGGACCACTGCCTGCCTGCTGCACTCTTATGGAGTCGGATCAGGGTTAATGGGGACTTTGTCCCTGCTAAGTGACCGCTGCTGTGGCGGCGTGGGCTGTGACGGCAGTGATGCTCACGGATGGCCCTGCACTGACTCATAAACTGCAGATGGAGAACCAGGGCTGTCCTCGTCTGAGGGGAGTGGGACCCAGCCCTTCCCGTCTCTGCTTTAGGTCAGACAGTCACCACCCTGCATCCCTGTGACAGCGTGCACTTGAGTCCTAACTCGTCCATCCCGTTTTGTGACAAATACACGATTTTAAGACGCAAGGGCCCAGGTCAGCACGCAGGGCATGGGGACACTCAGGGGTTGTATGCGGAATAGGCCGAGAGCATGTGGGACAGGGCTGCCGCCTGGGAAAGGGGACAACTACTGGCTGGTTTCGTTTTGTCTGACAAACCCTGATGACAAAAACAGGTGTGGCTCAGTGACATCCAGGTTACATGCACCCTTAACAGCAGGAGGCAGAGGTGAGCCCCAGTCCTTGGTGCCACAGAGACTGAGCCGTTGCTGAGCCTGCGGCGCCCTCTGTACTGCGTGGGTGTCGTGTGTGGCTGGCCAGCTGTTGGTTGTGTCACAGCCCCGCTAATCAGACTGGAAGCAAGACTTGTCATTCTTGGAAGAAAACAGGTCATGTAACTTACCAGCCCCCAAGCAACTGCTGTCTACAGAGTCAGTTTATTTTTTCAGAGAAAGTCACTCAATTTTTTCTGAACCATAAACTTTAGGATAAAAGAAAGGGAATCAGCCAAATACTAGTGACGTCTACAGGGCACCTCAATGCTTTGCATTTTTTAGCATAAAGTCTATACAACGAAACACCAGTTTCTCAGGAGGCCAGTTTGACAAGTTTGATTTCCACCGTTTTCTTCAGTTTGCACACGTTCGAGTTCCGTCTTTGGGACTTCACACCGTGTCATGTCTGCACCGCACAGCACCCTCGAGTGCCCCTGGGGGTCCCATGCTGCCGGCCCTGCTCCCCCTGCCCCTTCCACCCCTTGGTTGGCCTTTTCCAGAATGTCCTATGAATGAATCCTACACGGGTCTGGCTCCCTTCACTCAGTCAAGTGCATGAAAGTGTGTCCATGCACCGAGTGGGTCCACTGTCACTCCTCATTGTCACCGACTTGTCTCCCATTCCTGGCCGAGGGGCACCTGGGCTGGCTGCTGTTCCAGTTCTCAGCCATCACCAATACAGTAGGAACGTTCCATGCAGGTTCTGTGTGCAGATGTTTTCAGATCAGTTGGGTAAACCTCTGTGAGCGCTTTGAGATTGTATGTGACGCTGTTGGGTTTTGCCAGAAGTCACCATCCTGTCCTCCAAAGCGGCTGCCCCGCCCACCCCCCATCCCCACCCCCAGCCTTGGTGGGGGTTCCCGCAAGCTCCACATCCGCCGGGCACTCGGTGTCGCCGGGGCTCAGGGTTGGGGCCGGTCCAGTAGGTGTGCGCCGCTCCCTCGCTGTTGTGGTACCGACTCTTCTTCATGACTATTTGCTATGTATATGCACATACATGACGTGTGTGCACGTATTTATTCTTTGTGGAAGTCGGTTAGAGCTTGTGCCCATGTTTTATTGGGGCATTTGTTTTACCAAGTTTTGAGAACTCTTGGGTCGAATCCCGCCTGAGTCCTTCTTAGATGAACGATTTGCAGGCGTCCTCTCCCCCTCTGCAGCTTCCTTCTCATCCTCGTCCAGCGTCTTTGGCCGAGTGAAAGGTTTACGTCTAGATAATGCCTGTTCTTTAGTTTTCCTTTCACGCAGACAGCCCTTTCCTCTGTGCCACGCCGCAGCCTCTCAGGCACCACAGAAGGAGTGCCCGCACCCTGCCAGAGGCTGGCGGCTTGGCGTGGGCTCGCAGGCCCAGCAGAGCCACACGCATTCATCCGCTGTCCACAGGCTGCTCTCCTGGGCAGGAGGGGCCACCATCTGGCCCTTTCTGGAAACCGTGCTGAGTTGTGCCCAGCTCGTCCTCACACCCCGGGCTCCTGTCTGCACTAGGCCCGCAGGTGGCAGCCATACAGTGATGGACACTTGGAGTGGTGGCTCTGGGCTCTGAGGGCTGGTGAAGGCTGAGTCCCCCTGGACCCAACCTCAGAGGTCAACAGCGACTCTCTGGGTCACGGGGCCCCCTTGTGGAGGAGTGTCGATGCCTTGTCGTTGGCAGAACGACGGACGTCGGGCGGCCACCTTGGGGAGACACATCCATGGCTGCCTAACCGCCCCTCCACCTGGCTCCCTCTGTCCTCCAAGGTGCAGGGCTTTGACGAGCACCTGCCAGGCTCGTCGTGGGTGCACCAGAAGCTGTCCCGCAGCAGCTGCACTGCCGCCCTCCCATGGTGTCCCTGGCAGGCAGGGCTGTCACCCATGCAGCCCTCACAGGCTTCTTGTTGGGACAGGCTGTTGAGACAGCTGCGGGGTGGGCGGGCGATGTGAACACCGAATGGGGGCACAGGGACCGCAGTGACACGATGGTGACGATGTTGTGGTCGTGTGTGACAAGGGTTGTCTACACATGGGTGACACCAGGTGTCCTGAGTTTGGGGTCGCACACTTGCCTCTGGGGGAGGGTGTGGAGAGCATGGGAGACTGGCTGGGCCTGGCTGATGCAGCCTGGGCTCACCATCCTCGTCTGTGTTGTGAAAATCATGGAAATTGTCCAAAATAAGAGCGAAAAATGCAGACATGTGACTAAAAACATCAAAACTGGGTGTCCCCATGACCCTCATTCAGTCTATCTGTGTCCTGGTCCAGCTTGGTCTCTGCTGCCCGGCCCCTCGCTGCACGGCCCTTGGGCCTGTGACACATACATGGGGCTGGTGCCACTCCGGGCCTGGCCCCAGCACCTCCCACCCACCTCCCCACCCCTCTGCGCCTTGTTCTTCCGTGGCTAGGGCAGTGCCACCCCTTAGGGCACAGCTGGCTCAGTGACTCCAGGAGTCTCTCATCCTACCCCTCCCAGTAGTTCCAGACCCAGGTCTACTGCACCCAGCAGCTTTATTTTGTCTGCTGCTGTCACCTCCTCTCTCCTCCAGGGCCCTCATATCCCCTGGGCCCGTATCCCCGAGTCTCCTCACTTGCTCCATAGCAGTTGTGGACACGATGTGGTTGTGGAAAGGGGCATTCACGACCGGGGCAATCTCAGAAGAGCTGGGTGGGCCCCTGGGCTCCTTCACACCCTGTGGGGCAGAGCCCGGGGAGCCAGCAGCAGCCCCAGAACCTAACTGCCACCCCACCAGAGTGGCACTGGGTAAGGCCTGCAAGTTCCACACTTCCATAAGCAAGGAAACACAGACAGGCTGGGAACGAAGGAATAATGGCCCGACTTGCACAGGACTGTCTGTAGAAAACCTCCAGGTATCAACAAAAGCGCGCCTGGAACACCTGAGCTCAGTGGGCTCAGGGAACATAAGGCCGACCCACCAATGGACATGTGGAAGCCAGAACTACAACGTAACTGTTGTACAGTCAGTGCCCAGGAAAGGAGGAACTTAGGTGTAAACTTGACCAGATGTGTACACAACTGTATGCTGAAAATTGCAAAAAATGCTGATAAAAGAATCACAGACGACCCAAACAGACCGGAGATGCCCTGCTTCACGGGTGGAGACAACAACATGCTCGCCCTCCCCAGCAAAATGGGCCGCGGAAGAACTAAGCGTTTGTTCAGCAAAGACCCCATTAGGCAGGTGAGAGGGTGGCTGCAGCTGGGACACAGTGTTTGCAGACCCACAGCCAACAAAATACAGAAGGAACTTGGGGCGCACAACAGTCACCACCCCAACATTCCAATCATAAAATAGGCAAAACGGCTGCACAGTGCACCAAAGACGGCTGACAGGCCCATGAGCTCCTGCGCTCCCAGCCGCGAGGGGCCACTGCTGAATCTTGGTGGACACAGGAAGGCGCAGTGACAGCAGGGACGCGGAGCAGCGGGTCAGCCAGCCATGCTGGTGGGAACAAGAATAAGGGCAGCCCCCAGGAAGCAGCTGAACAGCCACCGTCCCACCCAGCAGTTGCTTGCTTGGGCACTGACCGCAGAGAAATGACAACTTGGTCTACACAGACCTCTGCACGCTGTCTGCCGCGGCCCCTAACGGAACCACCGAGATGTCCTTTAGCGGGGAACACGGTGCACCCAACCCGAGGACACTTGTCAGCAGCAGGAGGGAGGGGCCACTAAGCAAAAACATCCAGAGAACCGGGCTGAGCGGAGAAGCCAGTCCTGGAGGCCACACACTGCAAGACTCCATGTATGTCTGACAGTTAAGTGCATGAACTCATCCTAGAAAAAGTGCCACATACCTCACTGCTGAATATCACTACAGTCACCTTCGAAGGACTCCCCTTGGGAAGCTGTGCACTGACACCAGCGCCTAGTCCACCCTTCAAAGCAATTTTGGATCTCTTTCTGGAATGGCCATCAGGGCTGTCATTCTATTGCCCTTGGTGTCCTGAATGCCATCAAAATGTCTCCCTTTCAATATTTTATCCTTGGGTAAAGAAAGAAGTCATTGGGGGCCAGATCAGGTGAGTAGGGAGGGTGTTCCAATACAGTTATTTGTTTACTGGCTAAAAACTCCCTCACAGACAGTGCCGTGTGAGCTGGTGCATTGACGTGATGCAAGAGCCATGAATTGTTGGCGAGAAGTTCAGGTCGTCTAACTTTTTCATGCAGCCTTTCCAGCACTTCCAAATAGTAAACTTGGTTAATGGTTTGTCCAGTTGGTACAAATTCATAATGAATAGTCCCTCTGATATCAAAAAAGGTTAGCAACATTGTTGCAGTAAGTTTGCAAACTTAATTGTCAGACCTGGTATGCCACTCTTGAAATGACAAAATTACGAAGATGGAGAATGGACTGGTGGGTGCCAGGGGTTAAGGATGAGGGTGGCAGGAAGGACCCTGGAGGTGACGATGTCCTTGTCAGGGCCACATCCTGGTTGAGAGTCCACTGCACACGCGGACATCTGCTGTGGCTGTTACCGGGGAGGCTGGGTGAAGGGTCTTCCCTGTATTATTTCTTACAGCTTCAGGTGTATCTACAAGTTTCAAAGAAAAAGCTGAATTAACAAACAAACGCGCCCCACCGTCCTTCCTGTGCAGCCGCTTCAGCCCCCTCGGGAGCTCGCCGCCGGGGCTGCACCCCCATGGCCCTCAGGGGTGGCAGGCCATGTGCTCACACCCCGAGCACTCCCGTCCCCATCCTGAGTCCTATAGCTTCCCTCAGGTATCCTGTTTGGAGGTCATCCTGGATACACGAACTCTTGGTCTTTCGGCGCTGGCCACACGGTCATCTCCTCAAAGAGCAAAACAGAAGGAAAGGGCGCCTCATCTTCCCCAAGACCTTGTTCCCCGCAAGGCCGCATCCAGAAAGCAAACCCTGGAGCCAGCAGCCCGGGCACCAAGCAGCCAGTGCTGACCCACAGCTCAGGATGGCTTTTCAATTCACAGCTTCCATGAGAAAAGTGACGTCACCCAACGTGAGCCTTCAGGAAAACGAGGGCGGGAAGTCCCGGCAGCTAAAGAGCAAGCTCCAATTTGCCCTACGGTCCACCAGGAGCAGAGCTGATACCCGCACAGCCTGGCCGTGGCAGTCACAGCTTGTTAAAGGACAGAGGAAACTGAGTGAAGAACCTGGGTGGGGGGGGAACCAAGACCTCCCACTGGAAGGGGCATCTTGTCCACAGGGGTAGGGGTGGGGGGATAAGTAGGGGAGAGGGAAGGAAACCACAGGAGCCGAAAGTCCAAGCAAGCACAGGAACCGTGCCGGGGGACAGGGGATGGCTCCCACTCAGGCCCGGCACTGGAGGACGACGCCCAGCGCAGGACCAGCACTGGGGACGACGCCCATCCATGCATACAATTTTGCATATATACATAAATGAGATCTTTATTTAGTTCTAAAACCACAGCCTTTCCTCCTTTCCATTCTGTGGCTTACACTGTGCCTCTGCCACCTGTGCACGCACCAGCACACGCGCCCTACAAGAAAACTCATGCACACGGCATGCTATCCTTCCTGACATACTCTCAGCATCTGCAGTAACTGCACAAGCCCAGCTGTGTGCAGCCTGGGCACACACAGCAAGCCGACCGCTGGTTCACAGCACGGGGTGCCACCCACCCGCACCCTCCCTCCCCAGCTCAGTAGGACCTCCCTGGTGGGCAGGCTTCCACCTGGCCTGTGTGGCCCAGAGCGCACACTCGGACACTCGCTGCATGAGCGATGCTTAGTGTCCGTCTGTAACGCACAGTGAGGCTGTACATGCAGCCATCCTCTCCTTCAGGGCCTTCCCAAGGCCCCACGTTGCTGTCGCCACAGGCAAGGCTACACCTGCGTCTCTGCACCTGCATCACGTATGCAGGCTTCTGCAGGATGTTTATCAGACGCTGCCAAGTGCTCTTCACACTGCCCCGCTGGACATTTCTAACAACAGGGACATATTTTCCTTTGATGGGTTTTGCTTTTGGTGTCAAATCAGTGAACTCTGTCTAACTTCAGGTTACTAAGACTCTCCTACGTTTTAATCTAAAAGTTTTATTGTTAATATTTTATATTTAGACCTATGACCGATTTTGTGTTAAATTTTTGCAGAAATTATGAGGTTTATATTGATTCTTTTTTTTTTTTTTTTTGTATAGGAATGTCCAGTTGCTGCAAAACTCTTTGTTGGTAACACTGTTCTTTCTCTCTCAACTGCCTCCGCACCTCTGTCAAACACCAATCAGCTGTATTTGTGTGGGTCCCTTTTTGCACTCTCTATTCTGTCCCATTGGTCTACTCCTATGTGTCCTCCTTCACCAAAACCACACTGGTTTGATTACTGCAGCTCCAGAGTAACTTTTTAAATTGGGTAATGTGATTCTCGCACCTTTATTCTTCTTTTCCAAAATTGTTTAAGCTATTTCAGTTTTTCCAACTTTGCATATAAATTTTAGAATCAGCTTGTGTAGATCTACAAAAAGTCCTGCTGGGATTTTGACTGGAATTGCGATTAATCCACACATCAATTTAAAGAGAACTGATATCTTTACTATGTTGAGTCTTTCCATCCATGAACATGGTCTATCTCTCCATTTACTCAAGCCTTTTACATTTTTTCTTCAGAATTTTGTAGTTTTTATGTACAGATCCAGTGCACGTTTTCTGTGGATCTATACCTAAGTACCTAATCTTTCTGAGCTATTGTAAATGGTATTTTAAACATTTCTTGTTTCCAATTATGATTTTTCTGTCACAATCTTGCATTCTGAGATATTGCCAAACTTATGTATTGTTCTACAAGTTTTCTTATAGATTCCTTGGGATTTTCTACACAGATAATCATGCCATCTGTGAATAGTTGTATTTCTTCCTTTCTGGTCTATGTACTTTTCTTTTTCACTGGAGTAGCAAGGACTTCCCGTATAATGCTGACTAAGAGTGGGAAGAGTAGGTTTCTTTGTCTTGTTCCTAATTTCAGGGGGAAAACATCCAGTCTTTTGCCATTATGTGTGACGTAAGCTGTAGGGTTTTGTAAATGCCCCTTATTTGGTTGAGGAAGTTCCTGTTTTACTGAGAGTTTTTATTATGAATGGGTGTTGGATTCTGTCAAATCATTTTCTGCATCGATTGATATGATGTGTGATTTTCCTTAATAAAGACCATTAACATGACAGATTATAATGGCTGACTTTCAACTAATGAGCCAACCCTGAATTCTCAGGATAAACTCTACTTAGTTGTGGTGCATTATTCTTTTTTTTATATACTACAGAGTTTGATAATTATATTTTGTTGAGGATTTTTGCATTTAGTTCCTGAGGAATATTGGTCTGTGGTTTTCTTTCTTTTTTTTGTACTCTTTGGTGTGGGGATCAAGGTAATGCTATGCCCATAATATGAGTTGGGACATGTTCCCTCCTGTTCTATTTTCCGGGAAGAGACTGAGTAGAATTGGTGTTACTTCTTCATTAAATGCTTGGCAGAATTTGCCATTGACACCATCTGGGACTGGAGATTTCTTTTTTAGAAATGTAACTACAAATTCAATTTTTAAAATGGCTATAGGACTGTGATGTTGTGACTTATAATCAAAACGTACTTTGGCTTTCCTCCACAATTGGCCCACAGCTCCCCGAACACTTGGGATTTCCTAAGTGATAACAGCAATGGGAGCATCTTTTGTTACAGTATTTGGTCTTTGCCCTTAGTTCCTGAAATTGCTTCAGAGCCAAGAAGGTGAGATGGGTGTCTCCTTGTTCATAACAAGCTCCTTTCAACCACACCTGAGTTTATATTAATGAGGGGACTTTTGGAAATCCCCTAAGGATGGGGATTGGTCGCCAGGGGAACCAACCGTGATTATAGGGTTGCAGCCTCCCTAAAAATCCAAAAGGAGGGGGCTCAGAGAGCTTCCAGTTGGGGAGCTAGAAAGAAAGCATCCATGTGTCAGGCCCCAGGGCCCAAACTCCATGGGGACTAAAGCTCCTTTGTTAGGGACCCTTCCAGACCTTGGCCTGTGTATCTCTTCACCTGGCCGTTCATTCGTAGGCTTTAAAATCCTTTGTAATAAACTGGAAATCTAGTAAGTAAAATGGTTTCCTGAGTTTCGTGAGCCACTCTAGCGAATTAATCGAATCTGAGGAGGGGGTCATGGGAACCTCTGATTTATAGCCAGTCAATCAGAAGCAGAGGTGACAACCTTGATTGGCATCTGAAGTGGGGGCAGTTTGTGGGACTGAGACTAACTGCGGGATCTGGTGCTGTCTCCAAGTCGATAGTGTCAGAATTGAGCCAAATTTGTGGGATATCTGGTCATATCCATGGAAAACTGAGTTAATTGCTTGGTGTTGTTGAAAAAATAAACACACACATATTGTAAGGACCATTCCAGTTATCTATTTCATCTTGAGTGAGTTTTGCAAGTTTGTGGTTTTTGAAGAATTGGTCCATTTCATCTAAGTTGTCAAGTTTATGTAGTGCTGTTCTTTGTAGTATTCCCTTCTTGTCCTTTTCACATCTTCATGGCCTGTATTGATATCTTTTCTTTCCTGAGATTGGTAAATCATGTCTTCTTTCTTTTATTCTTGTCTGTCTTATTAGAGACTTATCAATACATTGATATTTTCAAAGAACCAGCTTTTGGTTTCATTGATTTTTCTCTGTTGTTTTTAATTTTGTTATCTGTTCTTATCTTTATTATTTCCTTCATTCTGCTTGCTTTGGGTTTACTTTTTGGTCTTCATTGTCTTGTTTCTTAAGATGGATGCTTAATTGATTTGGGACCTATCTTATTTGTAAGGTAGGCATTTAGTGCTATATATTTCCCTCTAGGTACTGCCTTAATCTGCATCCCATGAATTTTGACATTTTGTTTAGTTCAAAATATTTTCTAATTTCCCCTGAGACTTCCTCTTTGTATATGTATATGTGTATATGTATATGATCTATAAACTATTTAGGATTGAACTGGTTAATTTCTAAATTTTTGGAGAATTTCGTTATCTTTTAGCGAGGGATTTGTAGCTTAATACCATTATGTCGTAGACCATATATGATTTCAATTCTTTTAAATCTGCTAATGTTTGATTTATGACCTAAGCTATGGTGTATCTTGGTGAATGTTTCATGTGCACCTGAAAATAGTGTGTTCTACTCTGTTGGGTGGAGAGTTATACATGTATGTGTGCATGTGCATGTGGATAGGTGAGTGCTGACGAGCCCTGCAGCAGGACGCAGCCACCACACTGGGAGCCCAGCTTTCATACCTGAAAAAAGAAAAGCCACAGGTTCCTCCTCACAGCTTCCTCAGCTGCAAGAGTGGACTGTTGCATTTCATTTCTGGATTACACCTCTTGTACGAGTATCTGTTTGTGGGTGTCTATTTTCCCCAAATTATGAGAATAGGTTCCCTAAGTTAAATAATAAGCAAGCATTTCATACACGCATATGTGTGTGTGCGCGTGTGCGTGCACATCCCCCCCAGAAAAAGATTTATAAACACATCTTCACCTTGGTTTTTTCACTTAACATTTCTTAATTATTCCATATAAGTACATATAAAGCTGCTTTGTTCTTTTGAACATATGCATAGAATTCTGCTGTTTAGAAGTACAATAATATGAATTAATTTTTTAAGCACATGGATGTCAATCTGTGAGGGTATTATATTTACATTTAGTGTCTCTCTCATTCTACCTTTTGTTTCAATAGTGAAAAAGCAAAAAGGGAAAGGCAGATAATGTGTGATATACAAAGTTAACTCCAATGCTTTGATCTTAGGTGATGCTAAATTGAGCAATAGGAAATAGTCTGAGTCATCTGGTTGGCCTTTCCAAAATGAAAGTTCCTGATTTCAAACATCCCCACCCATGTTAACCCATGCCAATTCATTGGATCCCTAGCATCTTTCATGTCTTTAAAAAAAAAATACTGTACTTGTATTTTTAAACTTACAAGTAATAAATTCATATAGGGTCATTGTTAAATATTTGAACAATTAGAGTAAAGCAACACTTCAAAGGTGGCCTCCACGTCCGGGCGGGCCTCTGAGAATCACCACTGAGGTCTGCTGTGCTGACTCTTTTAGTTAGTATGAATCCTAATTCTCTGCATGAATCACATGTATGTACACACACATGTAGTGTTCCCTATCACAGTGAGACACACATCCTGTCCTGGGACAAGGCTGCTTCATCGCCCATGTAGGAAGTAGACCACCCTATTCTTTTCATCGGCGCACAGTGTTCCATGTGACAGATTTACCTGAACTTAATTTACTGTGTTAGGCTTCCAGCTGTTGGCTCTTGGCTCCACCTTGTGCTGGCTGCTGAATTCCAGGGTAGGAAGCCCACAAACTACACTGCAGACACTCACTTCTGGTCAGGTTCCGCCCGTGGAAGGTGCTAGCAGGAGCTACGAGTGGAGGGAAGGGAGAAGCCCTGTGCTCTGCTTCTGGCAGCGCTCTCCGCTGGGGGACTGCCTGCAGGGGATGGCGTGCCCCTGGCCTGGGTGGGAGTCCTGCTCGCCAGCCTCTCCTTCAGAACGGCAGTGGCTGTGGACTCCTGGGTGCTGGGCACCCCTCCACTCTGGGTGGTGTCTCCTGCCTCTCTCTCCTCCAGCCCTTCCAGCTTTTAATGACCAAGTCCCCACTTGATTCCTCTCTGCTTGTCACATCTGAGGGCCTTCTGTCCTCAGGACTGGACACGGGCACACTGACCATTCTCCTGCTTCTGGATATTGGCATTGTTTCCAATTATCTTCTGTTACAAGCAATGAGGTCATGAACACCCTTCTATGGGCTTCCTTAGGACAGACACCCAAAAGCAGAATTGCTAATAAAAACACACAAGTGTCCTAAATTTTGATCGATATGCAAGGTGTCCTCCAGTGAGCTAGTATAAATTGGCATTCCCATTTTCACTGGATGGTAACACCAAATTCCCTAAACTCTCGCCAACCATAAACAATAAGTCTTTAAAATTTTAACTGATGAGCCAAAGGCAATGTATTCTTGTTGCTTTACTGTGCATTTTCTGACGACCAGTAGAACTGAGGGCCGTACAAAGTCTCTTGGCCAGTTCCATTTCTCTTGTGCACTGTGACTTCATACTCATTGTCTATTTCATATGGTGTTGCCTTATTGTTACAATTAGCACATTCTGGATACCAGTGACTTGCTGTTATATAGGTTGCAAATACTTTTATCTGACTTGCCATGGGTTTTTAATTTTTAATTTGGCTGTATTCTAGTTTAAAATTTTTATTTAGTCAAATCTGTCCCTTTGTCCTCTGTTGCTTCAGGTCTTGTGTTTTGCTTCAGTAAACCTTCCAGCGCCAATGTATCCCAAGCAGTAGTCTGTTTTCTTCTAATTCCTTTGTGCAGCTTCCTTACTTCTGTGTATAGCACCAAGTATATTCCCCAAGTGAACCTGCCCCTAAAGCTGTTCAATTGTCGTCCTCCTGACACCCCCACTCCCCACTGGGCTGCTTCCTTCATTGTGATCCAAATCCCTGACACACCGAGACCTAACAGAAGCTCCCGCTCTGTTGCACATCCTGTTCTGACACTAGCTCCATCACAGCAGTGGGGCTGTGAGCATGTGCTGTAGTAGCTCTCAGTTTTTAATGAGGTGCTGCCAAGTCTCCTTCGTTGCCTCTTTTTCAAACATTACTTGGCTTTAACAGTTTATTTTCCAGGTGAACTTCAGAATCAGTGTGTAAAGTTCCTTTTAAAACTCTAGATGGGATTTTCCTTTGGCTTGCACTAAGGCTCATTTGAGAAGAATTGATATTTTTACAGTGTTGATTAATCTCATTTGGGAATAGGGTATATTTTATATTTATTTCTTGGGAAGTTAAACATACGCTCCTTCATGTAGCCTACAGATTTATTAGGTTGGGTTCTAGGCAGTGTATGAGCGTCATTGCTATTGTGAATAAAATCTGTTTTCTACTGTATTTCTAATTGGTTACTGGGTGCCTAGGACGCTTTGATTTTCATACATCCAGCTTGTATCCAGGCTCCTTACTCAATTCTCTTACTAGTTCTAAGTCATTTCTCTTGGACGTTCTTCATAGGTACTCATTTCATTTGCAATATCATGGGCAAATCATGGTAGCTGGATCTTTTTTAAGAGGTGGATTTCTGGGCCGGCCTGGTGGCTCCGGCGGTTGGAGCTCCGTGCTCCTAACGCCGAAGGCTGCCAGTTCGATTCCCACATGGGCCAGTGGGCTCTCAACCACAAGGTTGCCGATTTGACTCCCCAATCCCACAAGGGATGGTGGGCTCTGCCCCCTGCAACTAAGATTGAACACGGCACCTTGAGCTGAGCTGTCGCTGAGCTCCCAGATGGCTCAGTTGGTTGGAGCGTGTCCTCTCAACCACAAGTTTACCGGTTTGACTCCTGCAAGGGATGGTGGGCTGTGCCCCCTGCAACTAGCAATGTCAACTGGATCTGGAGTGGAACTGCGCCCTCCACAACTACGATTGAAAGGACAACAACTTGACTTGGAAAAAATCCTGGAAGTGCACACGGTTCCCCTTAAAAAAAAAAAAAAAAAAAAAAAAAAGAGGTGGATTTCATTTCTTTATTCTCATGCTTTGCATCGCTAGAGTCTTCAGCACAATGCTGGACAGTGCACCAGGCCCCCGGCACGTTCCAGGCTGCGGTAGGAACGTTCCCAGTGCCTTCCATTCATTTCAGTTTCAACCTGCAACCAAAGCTCACTCCAGGAACTGTCACACTTAAGCAGATGCTTTCTAGTCTCTACTGATACTCAAAGTCCACATCACACACAACACAGCTGGTTGCCATCCTCATAACGCAAGTCTTACTTCTTAGTGTCCATGACCCCACAACAGTGGCAGCCTGAAACTTATCTAGGCTAGGGGGACTCTAAGAAAAACAATACAAAATTATGAATACAAAATTAGGTACAGAAATGAATATTTATTTAGAAAATAATCACAATTTACATATCTAAAAAGCTGATTAATACCATAAACAACAAATATTATTTTTCTAGACTTTGTGATTTTTATCCTATAAATCCAGAACAATAACATAACATTTGTATTGTGTGAAATACCTCTATGATGTGTTTCTACTACATTATCTACTGTATACTCTTTGAGCATTTCTTCAGATTACATTTTCATAATAATTTATACAGAAAGGTTGACTGAATTAAAAAATGTTTTTTTCATTGATGTTCACAGCTTCTTATTGGTCACATCCTGTACATTTAAAATTCACTGTAAATTTGGGAAACGCTCGATCAAATTTACTCCACATACAAGTTTCCACTTTCTTAAGAAGTGTCAAATCTTAAAAGTTCTTCAAGGATCTCTGAAGCAGCTCGCCACCCAGGTCCATGCGGGTTGTGTGATGGGCTCACTCATCACTGTCATCAGTATGAAGTGTCAAATCTGGGAGAAACGCACATCTCTTCCCAACATGCTCACTGCCTTCTCCTGTCTCCATTAACTGAATTATCCAACAATTCCAGACCCTCTTCACCACTTCTATTTGACATTTGTCTCTTCCTCTTAGTAAATGACACGATCTGAAAAATTTTCTACTATTGTTTGTGCCTTGAGGTCTCAATAATTTCTACTGGTATCAGTGTTTCATATTTTATTATCTAATATTTCCCTGTTCTTTAAAAAACAAACTTAAAGGTGGCAAAAGACAGTTTGTCCAAAGCAGGAATGTGTAGTTTCTTATTTATATTGAAATATCGCAAAAAATCTGTACAAATGCAGTGAGGATGACACATTCTTAACTTGGGTTTTTCCACATCTGTGCTCCTGTGGAACATTTTCCACATCTGAGACACCCTGTACTCCTGGCCAGAGAGGAAGCATAATGGAGGAGTGGAAAGAGGCTGACTGAGTTAAAATGCTTTAACTTGACAACCTATGATGATGGAACCCTTTGCTAGGTCCCTCTTGGTGCCCTGGGGGGGCCTGTACAAGTGAGGGGTGCCAAACCCCACTGGCTTCAGGCTGAACTGGCACCACCCGTTGGCCTCCCTGGGCCACTGGCAGCTGGCTTTGACCCCCTAGTTGACAGTGAATGCTGGATCCCCTAGTTGTCCAGGGGTCAGCTCTGGGTCTTCCCCCCACAGCATTAAGTACCCACACCAGGTTGTGATGGCTGCCCCTCATTCATCTCAAAGCCCAGTTGGTAAACCCCTGGGTGTCTCACAGGCATCCCCAAATTACTATGCCTAAAACAGTTCCAACCCACCCCTAGGTGGTCGTCTCTGTCCTCCCCTCTCGTAAACAGCCCCACGACACCCTCAGCTACTGAAGCTGACACTCTGAAGTGTCCGTTCCCCTCACCCTATAGCCAACCCATCACCAACTTCAGTCCACTGTGCCTTCAGAACACTGACTTCTCTTTCCCTCTCCCCACTGGACATCCTGATGGGGTCCTGCTCACCCCTGCCCCTGCTCTCTCATAACTGAGCCCTAGCTGTGCCTCAGCAGCCAAAGGCCATCTGTACAACTCACAGGCTGGCTGGCCCCACCGCCACCCTTGCTGGACCCTCAGGGGCTCCAAGAAGATGGGCGGGCTCCGTGAGGCCCCCTAACTGACCTTCATGGCAGCCACTCTGCACCCTGTAACTGGAGTGGTCTGACTGTGTGTTCAACACCCAGACAAGTGGCGGCTCAGAGCAGATTTGATTTTAATTAGAAAAGGAAATCAATGTGATGTTTCTTACACACTGGTGTCATTACCAGCTCCAGTAAGGCCTGTGTCCTGAACAGAAAATCAATTCCCCTTTCTGGCCTCCCCAAGAGCCTGGGACCTGCTCTGTTCTGAGTTGCTAACTCCATGTCAGCAACTCTCACATGCAAAGACACTGTGGGTCATATCTGTTTTTCAGAAATACCTATTGCTGAGCTTCCCAAGGGCTTGGAGTGGAAACCCAACTACAGGCTGCATTTCGTACTCCTGAAAAGAGGGAGGGTCCCATTTCCTGAGATGGTGGAAGAGAGGGTTCAGGACACCCCTCTGCTGAGAACTAACGAGCCGGGCACAGTATTAAGACAAAACCCCATACGCCTACTAGAACTGCTACCAAGGCAGTGAGGAATTGTGAGGCTAACACCCAGAAGAGGGCTCAGTCCGAGGCGAATCACCAGAAGCATCTGCTGAATCAGAAAGCAGTAGCTGCGAGGCTGAGAAGCTGACCAGAACTTTCTACAGATTCCCAGGGCTGCAAGAGAAGAGTGGATTTCAAGGCCTGTGTGAGGAGGCTGGGCCCCCTGTAAGTTCCACAGGCTATGGGTTGGATCCTGGAAGAGCTACACCCCAGAGAAAGAGTAAGCAGGAAAGAGACCAGCCCCAGTAAGAACTGAAGCTGGACTTAAGTGATCCCAACCCCGTCAGGATTAAGATGCTGTGATTGCTAGTGTGCCTAAGCCAGCCGTCTGCTGTGGAAGAAGAGAACATCATCCAGTGCATCGTCCAATCATCAAATTCTCTGATTTCCTAAACATAAAACGTGCAACACTCACCAATAAAAAGTAGTCAGGCATGCCAGGAGGTAAGATGCGATGAAAGAGAACAGGCAATAGACCCAACAGGGATGCAGATAATGGAGCGATCAGACAAAGACTTTAAAATAACTACACTTAATGTACTCAAGGAGCCAAAAGACGTGATTCACAAATTTAGGGAGGGGGGAGACCTGGAAACAAAAACAAACAAATAAATGAAAATTCTGAAACAGAAAAACTAAATTTAAGGACTCAATAAATGGAATTGACAGCAGATTAGATAGAGATAAAGGAGAATTAGTGAACTAGAAGGCAGGTCAGAAAAATTAGAACGAAATAGAATCAAAAGGATATAAAATCTAGTAAAGAGCAGAGGAGACATGCGGGATACAGTGAAAAAGGCCAAGCATATTTTTAATTGGAGTTCCAGATGAAGAGCAGAAAGAGAGTGGGAATCCCACATATCTAAAGAAAGAAGACCTGCGAATTTCCCCAAACTGAAAAAAGATACCTACAGGTTCTAGAAGCACCACGAGCATCGAGAAGGATAAATGCAAGGAAAAATACATCCAGGCAAAGTACAGCAGTGTCGCTTATCTTCAGGGGATCCATTCCAAGGCCCTCAGTGGACTCCTGAAGTCACAGACAGTACTGAGCCCTATATACACTGTTTTTTCCTACACACATATACCCATGATAAAGTTTAATTTATAAATTAGATACAGAAAGACATGAATAACAATAACTAATAATAAAATAGAATTATAATATACTGTAATAAAAGTTGTATGAATGTGGTCTTCCTCTCTCTCAAAATAGCTTATACTGCACTCACCTTTTCACTTAAAGGAAGCATTTTATGGCCTTCCTTTGGCACATCTGAATTCCCAGCATTACTAGTCTTACGCTTTGGACCATTATTAAGTAAAATAAGGGTTAAACACAAGCAATGCGATACTGTAACAGTCGATCTTATAACTGCAAAGGCCACTAAGTGGCTAATGGGCAGGGGGTGTTTACAGCACAGAGACACCAGACAAAGGGAATGATTCACATCCTGGGAGGGGCAGAACAAGATTAGAACAGCCCACAACTTAAAACTTATGACTTGCTTATTTCTGGAATTTTCATTTAATATTTTTGGACCATGGTTCATCACAGGTAACTGAAAGGACAGAAAGTGAAACCGTGGGTAAGGGGGGGACTGCTGTATAGAACTGCTGACTGAAAATAAAGAGAAAATCTTTAAAGCAGCCAGGAAGACAAGCCATCTTCAAAGGAGCAACAATAAGACTGACAGAAAGTATGGAAGTCAGAAAACAATGGAATAACATCCTCAGAGTGCTGACAGAAATAACTGCAAACCTGTAATTCTATACCCAGTAAAAATGTCCTTCAAAAACAGGGGACACACAGAGAAATTTTTCAGAGAAACAAAAACGGGGAGAATCCATCACCAGCAAACTTACATACAGCAAATGCAGTACTCGACGGAAGGTATTCTTCAGGGTTTCTAACTGTTCTGCTCAATGTCGAACCCTCAGCACCTACAACACAGCCCAGCACAAAGGCGCTCCTCAGTAAACACTGAATGGGTGCACTTAGGAAGACAACTGTCAACAGTCACTGACAACGTTACGGGATGAAGCATGACTCAGATTACAAATGTTGCCGTAATGAATAACGTTGACTCTTTCCTGCAAAATCACGTCTGTCCACCTGTCTGTCACAGTACATTTCTCTCCAGCCCTACGGCTGTTGTGCAGAAGCTTGAGACCTAGACTAAGACTTGGCTCCAAGTCACGGAGCCCAGGCCCTGCCCGCCGCGTTCACGCCACGACCCGGCCCCGAGGGGCGAGCTCAAGCCCGGAGGCCGCGTCCTCACCACGTCCACATCCGCGGCCCGCTCACCGCACGCGCCCGTCGGTGCATCAGTCCCAGCGCAGCCGCGCGCGAAACCGGGAGGGCCCCGCCTGGCCCGCCCCACCGCCACGTGGGCGCGCCGAAACCCACAGCTCCGCGCCGCAGAGCCGGCGCCCGCCCCGCGCGAGGTCCAGCCTCCGCCGACCAGACCGCGCCCCCACCGCTGGCTGCGACCCGGCGGCCCTCGCCCCGCTAGGCGCGCTCCATCCCCCGTCGTAAGTGGCCGTCTCCCTCCTGGTTGCAGGCCAGTGACAGTCCGCCGTCGTCTCGAGGTCAGTCACTCCCGCAGTCCGACAGCCCGTGCGCCCGTCCGCCGGCCGGCCGGCCTGGGGTCAGCCCTTACCAGCGCCGGCCTCGGTGGGGTCGTCTGCGGACGTGGGCCGGCTGCTGCTGCGGCCCTGCTGCCCCGGCTAGACGGGCGCTCGTGAGGCGGGGCGAAGGCGGGTAGGCGCAGGGACTGTGGGCACCAGGCCACCCGGGCCGGCGCAGCGAGGTGGGGCCGCGCAGGCTGAGGCCGCAGCGCCGCCCAGCGGACGTCGGCGCGCCCGGAGGACGTCAGAGCGCCCGAGTGCGCCTCCGCGCGTGCGCACCCGCCACCAAGCCTACTCCCGAGGCACGCTGGGAGTCCGGCGCGGAGACGTTGTCTGCGCTTGCGTGGTCCGCGATCGGTAGGTCTTTCCCAGCGCAGTCGTGAGGTCCGCCCTGATCCCCTTGTTTGTTGGTGTCCAGCAAGCTACTGTCCCAGTTGGGTCACACTTCACTTTATTCCCGCAAAGAACCGACGACCCCGGCAACCGGTGGGGTCCTCATCCCACGTCCGCACTGTGCTGCCCCCTGGCGGCCACGAAGATTAGGCCAGGTCCGCCGGGAGCACTGCGACGCTGGTGGGGGAGATCCCAGTCGCCCGCCCAGCCAGCACGCTGTCGCTGTGCGGGGCCCTGCCTGCCCCTGCCCCGCCACTCCGGCATCCGGATTCCCTTTCATCCTGCGTTATTTCCCCCCTTGCACGTCCCGCATTCTAAATCCGATTAATTTAGTTTTGCGTTCCCTTCGTCACTCGAGCTTGAGCTCCACGAGGGCGGGCTGAGGCCTGTGCCCTGCTTCGCCCGCCGATACAGCCCGAGAGCTGTGCCTGGCACACAGCAGGTGACCAGTAGCCGTGGGTTGAATCGATGGATTCCTGCGTGATGGGGACTCGTGGAACATCCCTGTTCTAACAAGTGCACAACTCAGGAGGGGACGCTCTTGAATAAGTAACTGCAGCCGCTTGGCAGACACTCGCGGCAGCTCTGGGCGCCCGCGGAGGTGACCTGCTAAGGCAGTGCCCACCTCAAGAGGTTTTCAAGCGTAATGCTCCACGTCCTGATGTGCAAGTTTAAAACATGAAGCAGTGCACCCTCCAGGGTCGTCCGTGTCAGTACAGTTTTGTTAACTGGCAGAGTACGGATGTGTTACACATTATTTAACCATTTCCTGCTTATAGACATTAGGTTGTTTCCAGGTTTGGGCAGTTACAGAAGGCTGCGAAAAGACGTTCTGAACGTGTCTCCTGCGTTCATACATGAATAGGGCTCTTGACTGATACGTAGAAAGGGGTGCGTGCGTGTTTTACAGAAGCCAACTCGCGCTCCCAACAGCCTGGCTGATTACAGTCTCACCCACGTCAGCACGTCCACAACAAACACTCGCCAGTCTCTCCCACTTCCAGTCTGGTAGCAAAGAAGCGTCAGGCATTTTGTTTCTGCCCCGGAACCGGCCTGCTGCCGGGAGGAGGCGCAGGAAGCGAGACGCGCCGCGGCCTCGGCGGGGGTCGCCCCCCACGCGCGCCTGCGCCCCTCTTGGCGAGCTGGCCGGTGCCCTGCCTGTTCTGGCCGACAAGGCCGCAAGGCCAATCGGGGCCAGCAAGTGGGAAATCAGATGTGGACGCGGAGCTTGACGCTGGGCTCCCCGGAATGCGGCGACTCTTAATTAGAGGCGACGGCTCGGCGCGCGTCTCGGAAAGAGCCGCTGGGACAGGCCCGCCCCGGGGCCAGTGCCGCCGCCCCGCCGGGACCCCGCCCCGCCCGGCGGCCCCGCCCCCAGTCCAGGCCGCAGCAGCTGGTCGGGTTTGCGGCGGCGCGGCGCGAGGTGAGTTGCAGGTTCTGGGGTTCCTGGGGTTCGAGGGTCCTGGGGTCCGAGCGGGCCAGGCCGCGGGGGACCTTCTGCGGCGCCCCCTGGCGGAGCGGGCGAACTCGGGCGACACTGCGGGCGTGTTCTGGGGCCCGAGAAGGGCGCGGCCGGGCGCCGGGGACCCTGTCCGAGCGCCGTCTGAGCGCGGCCCGTTTCTTCCTAGAGTGACCGCGCCGACCCCAGCCCGAGGCCACCCGGAAACACGCGGAGCCTCGGGCCGGCGCGGAGGGCGGCGGCGGCCCTGGGCGGCCTCGCGCGGACCCCCGTTCGCTCCCGGCTGTTCCCCGCGCCTCGCAGAGGTAACCTGCGGTCCAGGGCTACCTTGCTCCCGGCGGACATAGGTCGTGGGCGCTGCCCCGGTGAAGGCCCAATCCCATCTCCTGCCCTCAGGGCAGGTCCTGCTGAGCTGCTCGTTGTCACACTTGAAACCACTGATTAGGGGCGTTGTTCTGCTCCTGGACCCCCGACTTGGGACCCTAGGAAGCAGCCCAGCTGGGGGACTGACTCCCAGTGAGGCGGTGGGCCTGAAATGTGCTTGTCCAGGTTTAGATTAGGGGCCTTTAACCGGGGCATCTTTTGGGCGATGTTGCGTGTTTTCATGGGGTTCTCAAAGGGATCATTGAGCCCCAGAAATTAAGAAGTGCCTTCCTGGCCCAAAGGCCCAACCAGGGGACACCCCAATGTCTGGTGAAGCCTGGGCCCGGGAGGGCTCAGCATCAGCAGGCCGGTCCATGACTGAGGATTCTGAGTCAGGGTTTGGGTGACCACACCCTGGGCTCCCAGCAGGGGCGGGTACGCTTTCGCTCACATGCTCTGGCTGTGGGTTGGGTAGACAACTCCTCTGTGTGACAGTTGGGTGACATGGCCAGTCCCAGATGCCCTCACCCGTTTCAGCAGGCCCATCTGCTGGGACCTGCAAACATGAATTTGCCTGCTGGCCGGCACCCAGGAGTGGAAGTGGAGCCTTGGCCTGGGCCACTCTCCCCTCTGTGGGCTCCATTCAGCAAAGCCAGGCAGTGCCAGGCTGGCACACAAACATGTGAGGCACTGTTCTCAGGAACCCGGGGGTCTCAGGGAGCCAGGACCTCACATGGGGCTGAGTCATCCTGTTGGGCAGGGCCATTTTAAAGGGCAGCTCAAATCGCATCACTTCCAGGGCTTTCTGCAGCTCCTGAATGAAAGCCAGCTCCCTGCATCTCAGCACCCAGGGCTCTTCTCCCAGCCCTACCTTCAGGGCCTCAGGTGTCTTCAGGCTCCGGCCGGTCCCTGGTGAGGTTAGGGCCTTTCACCTGCTCCCAGCCCGCCTGCTGGACCTCTGGCTTCTCAGACTTGAGAGCGGTTGGCTCACTCCTCCCCCTCTCGTCTTCCACCTAGAAAGCTCCGCCTCTCTCATCATGAGTGTGGACATCCACTACGAGCAGCTGAGTGACGACCAGTGGAGGGAGCTCCTGCCTCTGATGCAGCAGCAGCAGGTGGTCAGGTAGAGACGCCCTTGCCCAGGTCCTTGCAGGGTTGCTGGTGGGCTGGGGGCCCACGAGTGGGCGTGCTGGGCTCTGAAAGCTCTCAGCTCGTGGACACACAATGTAGACTCTGTGTCACGTGGTGTGAAAGGTTATTCTTGTATTTTACCCAACCATGTAAAAGTGTGAGCCTGTTCCCAGGTGGGCGGAGCGGCCGGCCCGGGTCTCTGGCTCGGCTCCTTCCTCAGGGCCGCAATCATGTCAGGTGGCTGCGTGCAGGCGTGGCCTGTCCCTTCGCTGCCTGTTCTCACACACAGCAGTTCCTCAGGCTTCACAACAGATAGCTGCCTGCTTATCTTAAACTTGTTGGAAATAGACTGAGGTTCACAGAAGAGTTACGAAGATGCTTTGGGGGCTCCCTGTGCCCCTCGTCCCATGTCCCCTGAAGTCAGTGCCCCATCGCCTGGGCCACTGGTGAAAATGAGGAGCCCAGTACAGCCACCTTGACTCCGATATCACCAGCTTTCCCACTGTGTCCTTTCCTGTTCCAGTCAGTGCAGGATCCCACGGGCCATTTGTCGTCAGGTCTCCTTGGCCCCCTCCCATCTGGGACGGTCCCTGTGTCCCTCTTTGTCCTTGGTCATCTGCCTCATGGGTCAGCTCAGGTCTGGAGAAAGTCCCTCTGATGTCTTCTTGTGGCTGAGTCACATATTTTTGGCGAGAACACACAGAAAAGATGCCGTGTCCTATGTGGAATACGGTGCTGTGGGCTATATGGTCACTGCTGTCACGTGACCACCTGTTAGGTGGCGTCTGCCGCTTCTCCAGGACTGTTTTGCCCTTTGGAACTGGTAAACATGTTGGGTGATGTGCCTTGACTCTGCTCGTGTCCTTTTCTGTTCAGTGTCGCCTCCTGACGTTGGCCTCCCTCAGGGGGTGTTGCCAGAATGGTCACGACTAGGCCTTGGTCTGACTGGGGGTTTTAGTGTCTTTACTCCTTGCCATTTTTCATTTGTCCCCCGACCCCATGTTGACTCCATCTCCCACGCAGCTGGGTGGACTCTGTTTTACCGGGTCACGCTGCCCACGCTGCTCCTTGCAGGCCTGGCTGTGCTGACCGAGTCCCTCCCTGGAGACTGGCCAGGGCTTTGGCGTTGGTCAGGTGTGGAGAGCGCTGGGCGCCCCAGCCATCACAACCTGCTGTGTGACCGACATGATCGTCTGGGTGTCCTGTCCGCAGGCTTGTTGACTGTGGCATCACGGAGGCACGATGCCAGGACATGAGCTCTGCGCTCCGAGGCAACCCCGCCCTGACCGAGCTGGACCTCTGCAACAACGAGCTGGGGGATGGGGGCCTGCGTGTGCTGCTGCAGGGTCTGCACAACCCCGCCTGCAAGATCCAGACGCTCAGGTGAGCCACCGGCGCTGGGCTCCCGCCTTAGCCCGGGTCAGCACAGTGACCCCTCACCTTCCACCCTGGGCCCCCCTGCACGGTGGCGTGCCTATGATGTGGGGCGTGGCAGCCCATGACGCCATGTGCTGCCCTGACAGCCTCCAGAACTGCTGCCTGACGGAGGCCGGCTGTGGGACCCTGCCTGACGTGCTGCGCTCTCTGCCCACCCTGCGTGAGCTGTACCTCAGTTACAACCCGCTGGGGGATGCGGGCCTGCAGCTCCTCTGCAAAGGGCTCCTGGACCCCCAGTGCCACATCGAGAAGCTGCAGTGAGTGTGCCCCACCACGCCCGCCCACAGCCCTGCACCCACCTGCCCCTCGGGATTTGGGGGAGGGCCTGCCCTGGGCAAGCCCCCTCCCAACACATGGGCTGCAGGGAGCTTGGAGGAGGGGCTCTCGGGGACCTACATATGTTCCTCTTTGGTGACACTGGGGCTGTGGCCCCCTGAAAGGAGCTGGCAACTGGCCTGTGATCCCGCACTTGACTGTGGGACGGCCTGGCCACCGTGAACACAAGATGGACTCAGCAATGGAGTAAGGAGGCTGATCCAGGAGGCCCACTGAGGAGGCCCAGCGTTTGTGTCCTGGGTCCAGTGACTCCAACGCTTGGGGGGCGCTGGTGGTCAGGGGCGACCCAGGAGAGTCCGGGCACTGCTGTGCTGTCACTGCCCAGCAGCCCCTCCGGTGTCCATGGGCCTCGCCGCCACAGGCCACAGGAGACCAGACAGGTGCCCTCGGCCGGGACGGGTCTGGAGGAGGCTGACCGCCTGCCCGCCTGTCCCCAGGGTGGAGTACTGCAACCTGACGGCCGCCAGCTGCGAGGCCCTGGCCGAGGTGCTCAAGACCAAGCGGGACTTGAAGGAGCTGATGGTGAACAGCAACGAGCTGGGCGAGGCCGGCGTGCGGGCCCTGTGCCAGGGCCTGGCGGCCTCCACCTGCCCGCTGGAGTCGCTCAAGTAAGCGTGGGGCCTGTGGGGGCAGGGCGGGGATCGGGGCGGCATGGGGCTCCCCGTCCCACAGTGCCCCCTATGCCCCCAGGCTGGAGAGCTGTGGCCTCACTTCGGCCAACTGCCAGGACCTGTGCGGCATCGTGGCCTCCAAGGCCTCGCTGCGCGAGCTGTACCTGGGCAACAACAAGTTGGGTGACACGGGCATCGCGGAGCTGTGCCCCGGGCTGCTGAGCCCCAGCTCCCGGCTCAAGACCCTGTGGTGAGTGGGCCTCTGGGCAGGTGGCCGCAGAAATCCCGAGTAGCCCTGCACCCGCCATTTGACTGGCCCGCCCTCCCTGCTCCCTCCCGGGGCTGTGGCCAGGCAAGGGGCCTAAGAGTGGCCGGGTAGCATGAGCAGTGGTCACGATTGTCACTAACTGTGTTGACACTGGGCTGGCATTGCCCCTGGTGGCCTGCAGTGACGTGTCCCCCCCACAGGCTCTGGGAGTGTGACATCACAGCCAGCGGCTGCAGACACCTCTGCCGCGTCCTCAGGACCAAGGAAAGCCTGAAGGAGCTCAGTATGGCTGGGAACGAGGTGGGGGACGAGGGTGCCCGGCTGCTGTGTGACACCCTGCTGGAGCCCAGCTGCCGCCTGGAGTCCCTGTGGTGAGTGCAGCCCGGCAGTAGCCAGGGATGAAAGTGCCCGAGGGGACCTGTGTGAGGAGGGAGACCGGGGCCCAGTGGGGACCGTGCCAGGGGCCGAGGACCTAGGTCGGCTGCTACACTTGGGAGCAAGGCAGGAGTAAGGAGGGGCTGTCAAAGTGGGGTGTCCCTGGAAAGTGGGAAGGCGCCGGTGTCCTGGGAGGGTGGGGCTGGGGGTACTCAGAGGCGGGGGCCGCAGTCCTCTGTGTCCGTGTCCACAGGGTGAAGTCCTGTAGCTTCACGGCCGCCTGCTGCCAGCACTTCAGCACCATGCTGGCACGGAACACTTGTCTGCTGGAGCTGCAGCTGGGCAGCAACAAGCTGGGGGACGACGGCGTGCAGGAGCTGTGCACTGGCCTGAGCCAGCCGGGCACCACGCTACGGGAGCTCTGGTGAGCGTGCTCCCCATGAGGCCCTCCCCACGGTCACGGTCCTGCGCCTTCCTCCTCCCGCATGTCCTTGCAGCGTCCCTCTGCTTTGGTTAACTGCCGTCTCTAGTGCTTCCAGAATGAGCTCGGAGGGAGGACGTGGACCCCACTGTGCTGAGCCTCACCCATTGGGGCCCTTTGCATCACCAGCTTTCTCTGGGGCGGTCGTGTTCTGGGGTTCAGTGTTCTTTGCAGATGGGGGTCCTGGCTCATTATCTGAGCAGACACTTGGTCATGCTGAGAAGTGTCGTCCCTCTGATGGTGGTTTCCTCCTGGAGCCCTCAGGAAGCCACGGTTAGGTCTCCCAGACCAGGCCTTGCTTTGCTCTCTCCATGGCTTGCATTTCTGCTGCCTGTCACAAATTTTCTGTGTTCTGTGCCTCTCACTGGTGGCTTTCCAGTGACACCTGGCACCCTGGATGGAGCACAGGTTGGGGTGTGGGGATGGGCAGCCCTGAGCCTGGCCCTGCAGGCTGAGCCCGAAGGTCCCCCAGCTCCTTTCTTTAGCCTGTCCCCATGGCCTCTCCTTGGGCGGAAGCCTTTGTGCGCTCCACGCATCCCATCACCCTCCGCCCCACAGCTTTGCCCTTGGCCTCTGGCTGCCTCCTCTGCCCAACCCACGGGCTCGGCTCTCGGGTGGTGAAGAAGCAAGGAGTGGGGAAGGCCATCTTCCTCCTGTTGTCCTCGCCTGGCACTGAACACTGTCTTTTCCAGAAGGCCCCTGGGTGCCCACCTTCTGCCAGAGGAGGCTGGGACCCTAAGTCCAGGATATGACTGCTGTGCCACCTGCAGGGAGCTCTGTATGCACTTCCCACCTTCATGGTCCATCCGGGGCCACTGGGAAACCCAGATACTCAGGCTGAGGTGTGGGGCACAGCGCCGTCCCCAGGGCTTGGTGTGCCACGGGCAGATGTCTCCGGGCTCTGTGGCATGGCGGTGTGGCCCAGGCCGCTTGGCCAGTCAGTGGCAGCCTGGGGGTGTGCCCTGTCCCGACCTCTGCCCTGCTCTCCACCCAGGCTGGGGGACTGCGAGGTGACCAACAGCGGCTGCAGCAGCCTCGCAGCTCTCCTGCTGACCAACCACAGCCTCCGCCAGCTGGACGTCAGCAACAACTGTATGAGCGACCCAGGTGTCCTGCAGCTGGCCGAGAGCCTCCAGCAGCCCAGCTGCACCCTGGAAAAGCTGGTGTAAGTGGCTTGGCGGGCGGTGTGGCCTGGCGGGATGGCAGGGGTGGGGGGCACGGCCGAGGCCCCGGCCCACTCCCTGCCTGCCCTCTGCACAGTCTCTTCGACATCTACGTGTCGGAGCACACGGATGACCGCCTGCGGGCCCTGGAGGAGAGCAAGCCCGGCCTGAAGATCGTCTACTGAGGCCCGGCCTTGCCCCACGGAGGGGGCTGGCCAGCTCCCAGGGCTCTCACTCCACTGTCTTAGCTTTGACTGGAGAATCGCTTTAACCTGTAAGAACCTTTTGGACACTTTTTAATTATTAAAGCACTTTTTGGGCAGGAGGGTCCCTGTCCTTCCTTGTGGGGTCCCTGCTCCCGTATCGGAGGTGTGATGCCTTTAGGAGCAGTCCTGCTGCCCAAGACCGCCACAGACTTAGCTGCTTAAAGTAACCGTCTGGGCCGAGCCCCCAACTGGCTGGCAGGACCCAGGCCTAGTCCTGGCAGCCACAAAGCATTCAGTTCTTCAAGGTTTGGGAGGGAGGGCCCATAGGACACCGGGCATTCAGCCCTCAGGAGCCTGGCTCACCATGACCCAGCCTGGCATCGGTCAGCAGCTGGCCAACAGCCCATGTGCTACAAGCCCCTGCTGTGAGCTGCTCCCTGGGCACGGCCGCTCCTGCAGCCTCCAAATGGCTGGACCCAGACGCACTCCTGGCAGGCAGAGCCCACAGCCCTCTGGATGGGAGGGCAGGGTCCACCCTGGAATCTAGCTGGCCTCATCTTGCCGACACAGGTGACCTGTCCTGACTGGCACAACCAAGGGACCCGTGGGGCACAAGCAGCTTGCAGAGGCACTTCCAGCTCACTGCTGCACAGCCTTTCCAAGTGCCCAGAGTTTGGCCTCTAATTGTGACCCCTCCGTGCAAGGAGCCAAGGGTCCTTGGAGGAATGAATGGTGACCCCAGTCTGGGCAGGAAATGTACAAAGTGAGCCTGGAACGGCTTGAGCCGGAAACCATGGGTGCTGAGACCCACAGACTGCCCAGGGGCCAAACCTGGGACAAGGGGAGCAAGGGACGCAGCACGCTGGCTGTGGGTCACCACCACCCAGAGGAGGGAGGCAGGGAAGGAGGGAGGTGGGGACCCAGAGTGGTGACTGGGAGCCAGGCACCACAGCCACCGGCCCATGACACTCATCCACGGGGGGACACACTGCGGGTGGAGCTGAGGGCACCGGACACATGGAGAGCGTCCCTGCGTTGCCGATGGGTAGCAGCTTTTAGAGACCACAGCTAACTCGGCGGTGAGAACACAGCGAGCCTCTGGGGGGCAGGCTGAGGCCCGGTCACTCCACAGGCAACGCCCAGCTGATCGGGCACCCCCAAAGTGAGGGCGGCCTGGAGGGCAATGGAGCCTCAAGGGAGACAAACTGACTGGGGGCAGAGATCGCCGTCTGCAGCCGCCCTCCCCAGGGTTCAGGCAGTGGGGGGCACACAGGTACTCCATGGCCCATGCTCACATCCTCTAGGTTTGAGGGCAGGGTCCTCCAAGAGGCAGAGCTGGGCCCCGCCCCAGGACTGGCCAGGCTCACCCTCTTCTGGGTGAGAGGGGGCAGGGAGCACCCTCAGCCGGGATGGGGATTTGGGAATTCAGGGCACTTTTCACTTGCGGCTGACTTTTTCAGGGTCCATCGCCACCCCAACTAGAACCAGCCCCCCAGGCGCCCGCCTCCCATGCACCGCCAAGTGTACTAACGCAGCAGGTGGCGGGAACGTGGCGACTCTCAAGCCCCACTGGCTGGCTGCCCGCCCAGTCCTGCCCACTGGACTCTCCCGCCCCTCTGGGCGACGTCCCCGGGGAGGCGAGCATGGGGCAGGGTAGAGGTTGGGGCAGCAAGGATGAGAGCTGCAGGCCATCGTCGATTCGATTTATTTGTTCTGTTTGCTCATGGAGATGACCAACTCGGGCCAGAGACCCCACGACCCCTCTTCCCGACCAAGGGCACCAGGCCTTGGAGTTCCTGACCTAGTACCCCCGGTGACGTTTGCCCTGTCCACACGCCCTCCAGGTTAGCTGAGTTTGAGGAAGGCTTCTGAGGAAATGGCTCAGGGCTGCAGCTCCGGTGCACACCGTCTCCACCATCTCGGGTATCCGTGGGTCACTGTCATTGACACGTGTGGCCAAGGGGCCACTGGGGGCCAGTGGGGAGAAAGGGCCAGGCCGTCTGGCCCCCAGGGCTTGGTGTGGGCCAACCATACAGAAAGGGGACCCAGGGAACCCAGGGCAAGCCCCGGCCATGCCTACCAGCCTGAGAAGTCTCAGGAGCCAGCATGGAGCACAGATGTGTACGTGCGCACACACGCCACACACATGTGCACACAAGCACGCACACGTGCACACACATGCAACATGTACACGCACGCACACATGCCACACACATACACCAACCCGGGTCAGGGTCTCCTTCACGCCCTCCTCAGAGCCCCACTGTGCGCACGGAAACACCACGAGGGCAGGCTCCTGGCAGGAATCACAGGACGAAGGGACAGCAGGCCCAGGCCCCTGGCGGCAGCGAGGGGCAGCGTCAGTCCAGAGCCAGCGCCCCCTCCCTCTCAGCCTCCACTGGCCCGGTGGGCGCATCCGGCCCAGGCAGGGTCCCGTCCGTATTGCCCTCGGCGCTGCCCTTGTCACCACCACTCTGCTGCTTCTGCCGCCGTGTCTCCTTGTACCGCAGGGTGATGTCCCTGGGGGCAGCAGGGCGTGTCACCCCCAGCAGGCCTGCACGGCCAGAACAGAACCACGCAGGACCCAGGCGCCTCTCAGACCCACCCCGGGACATGGTGTGGCCGCTCCTCTGGGGCCCTGGCGCTCACCGCAGGAAGAAGCGCCAGACGGTCCAGGTGAACACCAGCACGGAGCCGAGCGTCCAGCACTGGGCGATGTAGAAGGGCAGGGACAGCGTAAGCGTGTGTGGGTCGTACTTGACCACAATGAGCAGCTCCGTGGCGGTGATGGCGGCCACCAGCCAAGCCTGCTGGCCCAGCTTCTTGTGTGGCTTCCTGCAGAGGGAAGGGAGGGCACAGCTGAGGGGGCCCGGGCCCCGCCCCCACCCCCACCCCTGTCCTGCCCGCCCCTGGACTCACGGGTCATCCATGAAGTCGTAGATCTCCCGCATGGCCACGCCACCCACGTTCACGAAGAACACCAGCCGCAGCAGGACTAGGTAGTGCTCGGGGGGCAGCCACAGCACAAACTTCAGGTAGAAGGTGTTCAGCTCTGCCAAAAGAAACTGGGGGACACAGACCAGTGGGCACGGGCCCTGCCCCCCGGGCCCTGCCCCCGCGGGCCGCGCGCAGGAGACCGGCCGCCTTACCACCAGGATGATGCCACACACGGCCAGCCAGCGGCGCAGGCTGGAGGCGGGCTTCCACTCAAAGCGCACCCAGCTGTAGGGCGTGAACTGGAAGGCAATCCTCTTCATCTTGCCCCTGGGGGCCAGACGGGTGCTCAGCCAGGGCGCTGAGCTCCGTGCCCGGCCCATGCCCCCAGAGGGCCCCACTCCCCAGTGACACCCACGTCTTTTCCTGGACTGTTCCTGTCTTTTAAATCCAAGTAGAAATGACAGAGCACCCGCACCCACTTCGTGAGCAGGGCGGCCTTCCGAAAAGGGACAGACTGCCCTCTGGCCACCAGGGGCCTTGGAGGGGTTCCCACGGGTCAGATCGCAGATGGAGATTATAGGAGGAAAAATCCTCGCCTGTCACCCTCCTCCCCAAAGACGTGTCATGTGGAGCCTGGCCTGGACCTCAGGGGCCACCTCCAGGCCCCACACAGATGCCCGGGCCCCACAGAGAAGGGCGGCGAGGAAAGCGTACTTGTAGGTCGGAATGTTCCAGAGGCCCTGCCACTTGTATGTCTTGAGGGACAGCCACTCGAGGGTCTTCATGCCGCAGTAGATGCCCAGCCCGTTGCAGATGAGCACGTCCATGATCCACTGGGGGCGGGAGGCAAGCGCCGGTATACCACCAGCTCTGTCATGCCTCATCTGAGGGGACCCTGCACCCATGTCCCTCTCCCCAAGGACAGAGTGGGCCTGGGTAAAGGGGGGGGCGCTGAGACCACGCCCACCCAGTGGGCGTGGCTCCCGCCCCGATGGGCGTGGCCAGCACCTACGTGGTCCCACCAGCACTCGCTGAAGTTGGGCAGCTGGTGCTCCAGGCTGTACTCCAGGAACTCGAACATCACACTCACGATCGTGCACGTCCACCAGTCGCGGATCATCAGGGTCTGCGGGCCGGGGGACCAACGGGGATGCCCACTGCGGGTCAGCCCCATCCAGCCTAATGCCCACCACCCCGGTAAGTGACGCTCAGTGGGTGGGCAGCTGCCCCAGCAGCCTCGATTTAAGACTTTCAGGTGTGTCCACTAGAAGGCGTGCCAGGTGGGGGCCGCAGGCTCGCTCACTCAGGAGCAGGACGGCACAATGGTGGAAAACTCGTGGGGCCCCTCATGGGCCACCACCATGCCCAGGTCAAGCACAGGTCAGGGGCCCCAGTGGTTTTACAAACCCTCTAAACAGCTTGCTCGTCTTGCCCTGGCCCCCAGGCCCTTGCCCACTCCACTCAGACCACCAACCTGTGGCCGGGAAAACAGCCCCAGTCCCCAGGGCGGGCCTGAAAACGAGGGTATCCCGTCCGACAATCAGGTCACCTTACCTTCAGGTACCAGCCAAGAAAGTGTGCAGGTACAAAGCCGTCCAGCTTGTCCTGTGGGCGACAGGATGCAGGCCTCATACACGCCCCACCCCTGTGACAGCCCTGCCCAGGACCAGGTTGTGTGATGTCCCTAGCCCCCCATGCACATGGCTGGGGCCAGCTCCCACCCAACTCTAGGCCCCAGGGGCACCCCCAGAGCCTCTCTGAGGGACAATGCTGGGGTCTCGTACACATGCTGTCGGACCATGTGTGCACGACACACCCTGACGGCCAAGGAGAGCAGGGCCCAGCGGGGACCCGCCACCACCATGCAGTGTGCAGTGCCTCAGGGTCCAGAGCACCCACAGCACGGTAGCACCCATCCCAATCCTTAGCCGCTTCTGAGAGGTGGCGCTGGCCGGCCACCCCCTTCTGGGCGGGGGCTCTTGGGCCCGTCCTTACCCAGACGTTGTGGAAGGGGTCAGTCTCATTGTCTGCATCGTAGATGAGGCAGTTCCCCCCATAGTCCCTCTCCGGCAGCGGGACCCCCAGCCTGGGGTCAACATACTTCAGAAACTGGCGGCCGTCCTGGACAGTCTGCAAGGGCACCCAGGGAGTCACCGCCAGCGGCACACGCGGGGTTTGTGCTGCGCAGAAACCTCCACCAACCGTGTGTGCAGCACACCTTTCCCCCATGCGGGGCCCAGAAGACCGGGGGAGTCCCAAGTCCCAGGTGACGCTCCACACCCCCACAAGACCATGGTGTCGCTGCCCCCTTCCCCACGTCTGTGTGACACACTTCACACGACGTCAGGACAGCCGTTCCCAGACACGCAGACCCCAGCACTAGCCAACCACTCCTGGGATGGCACCTATGGAGGAGGACGACCCCCAGCAGACACAGCCTCACTCCTCCCTCTAGGCCCCTCTGGCCACCAGCTGGGGCTGCCTGTCCACCAGGAGGGGGTCCCACGCACCCATCAGCAGGACCCTGTCCCCCCAACCCCCACCCCAAGTAGCAGCCAAGGGACAAAGGGGAGGAGGCGCCAGGCTGGGCGGGCAGGTAACACTCAGACCTGCATCTTATCACATGACTGAGGGCCCCATCTCTGTCTTGGGGTCTCTGGGAAGTGACCCTCAGACTGTGACAGGGTTAATAACTGAAGTCACCCACTTGTGTTTTGGTGATCACAGGGTCTGAGGGTTATAAAGGCTGCATTCCTGAGTCAGTCGACCAGGTCACCGGGGGGTCAGATTCTCAGACACTCAAACCTTTTAAACAAAAAACTGGACAAACAGAAGCAGTCTGTAGCTGGGCACCTGAGAGCCGATGTGACCCAAGGAGCCAGCTCCAGACCCAGCCACGGCCCCAGAGGTCAAGACCGTGAACTCTCACTCCAGCTACAGGGCCCGCCTCGCTGACAGCTCCCCTGAATAAGGCCGCAGCCTGGGGAAGGAGGGCGTGAGAGCGAATAAGTGTGCTTATAGATCCGTGCAGACACTGCGGTCAGGGCACACACGTCCCTGCGGGGTGGGGTGGGGTGGGGGGAGAGGGCAGCTGAGTGGCCTCAAAGCCTCAACCCCCCACCCCCCCGGGCAGCGTCCAGGTCTCAGTCCCTAAGACCACGTCCCATAAAGGACCAGGGCTCCTGGGAGAGAAAGCTGGTCACAGGGCTGGCAATAAATGCCCACAATGGGCCTGGAGCGGCTTCTGGTGCCAGAAAAAAGGGAGTGCTCAAAATACAAGACAAAACAAACCAAAATACCAAGAAGCCACAAAGATGGGGGCATGCGAGGCACACAGAAGCCAACTGAGAGCTCCCAATGGCCAAAGTGACGTGAGCAACGAAATCAGTGAGGTGGTGGTTTGTAAACCGAAGTGCAGCACAGACACCCATTAGTCACACTGTAAACGAAGAACTGAACTCGGTAACGAGCGTCCAGAACTCCAAACCATGTGCTGACGACCCCCATCCAGGAAGGTACCGAGGGACCTGCCTCCCGAGAGCACCCAGGGAAGGGACCTGACACCCCAGCCAGGGCTCAAGGGGCTTCGACACTGAGGGATTATGTTGACCACACGACCGCAATCCCAGTCAGCTCCCGAGAAAAACGCCAGACAAATCCCAATTAACCATGATACCAAACCCCAGGTCATTGCAGGGAGACGGCAGACGGCGTCTCTCGTGCATACACGTGCAGAGCCTCGGCAGAACACCAGAGAACTGTCCGGCAGCAAAGAAAGCGGGTCGGTCGCCACGACCGAGTGGGCTTTACACCAGTGATGCCGACTGGGTTCCAAATACTTCCTATTAATAACAGGAAAACCCACACGATCGCCCCAATGGATGCCGACAAAGCATTGGACAAAATCCAACACCCGTTCAGGATAAAAAACACTCAACAGGTTAGGAACCGAGGAGCGCTTCCTCCATTGGCCGAGGGGCACCTACCACAGCTAACACCGTGCTCCGCGGTGACGGACGGGAAGCTTCCCCTGCAGGCGGGGACTCGAGCCTGCCCGCCCTCGCCGGCTCGGCCGACTGCGCCAGTTCCAGCTGGACAACAAAGCACGAAAAAGAAGGAAAGGCGCCAGCTCGGGGAGGAAGAGGCAGAACCCTCTGCGTGTGCACATGACGTGACCCAGGACCCAGGGAACACGCAGAAACCCGCCAAACAGCAGCAACTCTTCCAATAAGCAAGTGCAGTGAACTCACAGACACACAATCGATGCTCAGAAATAAGCAGAGTTTCTACGCCCTAATAACGAGCAAACCAAAAAGGGAACTAAGAGAACAGTCCCACTTACAGGACGTCACAGAGAATAAAATCCTCAGGAGTGCAAACACATACTCTGAAAACTACAATACGTTATGGCAGAAACTAAAGACATAAACAAACGTGAAGACATCCTGTGTTCACAGACAGGAAGACAGTCCTGCCAGACACGACCCTACGTGGCCCAGCCAGCACCCCACCTACTCTCGTTGCAGAAGTGGAAAAGGTAATCCTGAACTCCTGTGGCAATAAACGCAAGAGCACACGCGGGACCAAAACCAGCGACAAGGAGCAGTGGGAGGACACACACGTCCTGGGCTCACTGCCCGCTGGGGGCGCAGCACTCTGCCCCCCCTCCCCCCAACCCCCCCACCGCCGGCCAGTCCTCAGCACTATCCAGGTCACCACAGGGGGACTGCGGTAACTCTCCCAGCCCAGAGGGGCCTGGAGACGTGAGCACTAAAGGTTCTGTGGGAATCTCGGGCTCAAGAGGGGCATCAGGAGAAAGAGAGCGAATCTGAAAGTATGGACTTTAGCTAACAATGAGGTGTGGATGTCGCTTAGTTGTAACAAATGAGTCACATTCATGTCAGATGTCATACCAGGGGAAGCTGGGCGCAGGACTTATGGGAACGCTATGATCACTTTGCAATTTCATAAACCTGTTTTTAAATACAAGTTTTATTTTAAATAAATAAAATACTGACCATAAAAAATCAAGACAAAAGCTGGTCTTCCAAAACTCATGCAGATGGCCAGTGAGCACACGAGAAGGGGCTGGACACAGCAGCCATCAGCGCGTCCAACCAGCACCCCTCGCCCATCAGCACGGCTGCCATCCAAACGAAAAGTAACAGGGGCTCGCGAGGCTGTGGGGACAGCCAAGCCCTGAGCCTGCGGCTGAGTGTAAAACGGTGGCACTGCCGTGCAGATGCACAGAACAGCCCACAGGAGCCCCGACCCCCAGACGAAGGGAAGTGTGTGCGCCGAACTGAAGCCAGCACCTGTGCCAAACTGCAGGGTCACTCAGGGGCACAAACAGTGAGCCCACTGAGGTCCAGAACCAAGAAAAGCAGGAACACTAGGCTCTCGGGGCTGCTGCAGACGCTCCTTCCCAGGACGTGAGGAAGCAGTGTGGTCGGGGACATGCGCTGACTGGTAACGAGGGGCCACAGGCGCCTTGGGGAAGACAGCAGTCTCGCCACACAGATGAGTTTTCCACAGCTAGAAAACACGACAGACCGCCAAGCACTACTCCCAATGTTAAGACACTTCATGAGGCTCGTTTTAAGGAAATGGAGTCCACTGATCCATATACTGGGAGAAAAAAGAAACATTCTGACCACCACAATCTACGCAGTAAGCTGAAGCAGCTGCCCGTCGTCCTAAGGGAGAGCTGGCAACTCCAGTGTGTCTCCAGGGAAGACACTGTGGCGTGTCCTGCCTCGGCCAGCAACGTGCAAGGCCGGCCTGGCGCTGCAGGCCACCGCACTGTGTGTGGAGGGTCAGTCCAGAGCTCCACTCTCTCAGCAACTAACATGGGTGTGAGGGTGTCCGCCAGCACTACAGGGAAGGTGCATTAAGCGCCCACCGACTGAGACTCCAGCCAGAAAGCCTCCACGTGGACCGTGTCTGGAAGTATCCCAAAGGCCAGGCTGTGCTTGGGACACACAGTTCAGACCACAGTTCTCACCCTTCCCAAGGTGACAGCTGAAGCAGCACAGACCCTGGCCTCCCAGAGGAGCCAGCGTCTGATCCCAACACAAGTCTGTCTCGTCCCCTCAACTGTGAGCCACACAGAGGAAAACTGAAACCATGGGGACCATCTCAAGAAAACAAATCTGAGTGAGAGTGTGAACAGTCAGCTTCCACAAGAAGACTTACAAATAGCCTGTCTCCAGGCCCAGGAGGAGCAGCGGAAGAAACATGAGCCAGAATGAAAGGAGAAGAAAGCCAGGTTCTGGGAGCTCAAAGGGGCCTCGTCACGGCTGCAGATGAGCAGCTTTAGCATCCTGTGAACACTCCTTCATCCTCAACCTTTTTTGTAAATATTTGCATACCGTCCTCCCCACTTTGGTCACAAGATCTTTTTCTGCTCTTAACTTGTTTGTAACGTGCAGTGTCAGTGGATTCTTTATATGCCACGGTCTCTGAAAAGATGTTATTACCTTAAAGCTCACAAACTCAAAATGGTCTGAACCTAAGTCCCTGTACAACTCAGTTTTCTATAGGATTTTGACCTAAACTTTTAGTGTCACGTTCCCTCTGCTCCAACATGAACAAAGCTGCAGTTCCTTCCAGGCAGGAGCATTTACGTACCTGGAGGCAGCTGGCTGCACCACAGGCTTCAGCAGAGATCGGGCAATAACAAGTTATGTACAGGCTGGGCTGGGAGAAACCACCTGTTCACCCTCTAGAGTCGCCAGCAGTCTTAGTGAGACTGGGGAGCACAGGGGTCATTACGGCATCAGCGTTCTGCCTACATGACGTGCTGAGCCCGAGCTATGTGCGCCTCTGTTCTGATCACCTCACGTAACTGCCGTCCGTCACTCAATATACTCTTAAAAACAAAACCTCTACAGCTCATTCTAGCCTGGCTTCTTTGAAATTATAGAGGACCACACTGAAATTGGAGGAGGGCTGCTTTAAGGATTACGATGTGCTGTCAAACTGAAACCTTATCCAATTTATGGAAAAGACCAGAGTTGCTTCGCATCACATCCGTGTTTGCTGCATCTAAGTGGAACTTCCGAATTCAGCACTGCCTAAGATTTTCATTAAAACAATTTTCTCATGAAAACAGAACTGCACAGAACTCTTACACGTGTGCGTGTCCATATAAACTGGTGACACGTGGTAACTGTGCACAGACCAGCTTCCTGGATCAGTGCTGTCCTGTCTGTATGCCGTGTGACCACCGGGGAACTGGAAGAAGGGCACACGGGGCCTCCCTGTACAAGTTTTTACAACTTCTTGTGAATCTAGAATTATTTCAAAACAAGGTATTTTTAAAAAACCCTCAAAATTGAGATCTAAATGTAAAATCTACAACTATGAAACTTTCAGAAGAAAATAGAGGAGAACATCTTAGGAACATGGCCATGGCAGACAAAGAAACCTTACACACGACATCAGAACCGCCAGCCAGAAAGGAACGAATGACTATGGCTTCATGAATGCAGGACAAGCCAGCCTTGGAGGAAACGTTTGCAGATCACACATCTCACAAACAACCTTGTACCGGGACTATATAAAAAGCTGTCATAACTGAACACCACTAAGCCAATTTTTTAAAAAGGCAAATGACCTGACCAAGGGGATGTTTGCACAGCTAATAAACACACAGAAGCTGGTTGACGTGATCAGCCATTGGAGGAACGTGAATCACAACTGGCTAAGATGCTGCTCCCATTAACAGTGGTTGAAATGAAAATTCTGACAGTCCCAGGTGCTGACCAGGATGTGAGACGCCCGGGTCTCACAGGGCTGCTGGGAACGCTGTGGCCCAGCCCTCTGGGAGCTGTGTGGCAGCACCATAAGGTCTAGGCACAGCTGTCACAGACGCAGCAGCTGCCCCAGAGACAGCAGCCCAGGCGCACACGGACGGGGCAGGGTGACAGCAGCTCTGTTCACAACAGCCCCAAACTAGAAACAACTCAAATGACTCAGCATCTGGCGAATGGACACACTGTGGCACGTCCATGCCACCAAGACCGCTTGGCAACAAACAGTAGCGGAGTGTTGACAACACAAGCTTGGTGAGTTTCAGAGGCATCAAAGGTCGCGTACAGTTCTGTTTGTAGGAGATTCTCGAAGACAGAACTGGTGATGGAGGGGAACAAATCAGTGGTTGCCAGGGGTCATACGACTCTAAAGGGCTAACACGAGGGAGTTTGGGGGGATGGGACTGTCCTGTGTCCTAACTGTGATGTTTACACAAATATAAACCTATTAAAGTTCACACACCTATACACCTGCCCTAAAAAAGTAAAATTTACCCTCTGATGATAAACCACCAGCCACACACCGACAGTTCTGAGGTTGTAAATAGGAAAGTACTTTGTAAACTAAAGATCACTATCGAAATGTGTGTTCACTAAATTAAGCAGAACAAGGGATATTACTAAAATGGACATTACTGACCACAAATCCTGATCCAACACTTACTAAGGAGGCAAGCTTCCAAGCTGCACCGGCCATCTCCAGGAAAGTGTGCCAGAAGAGAGAAAAAGCACACCAAGCCATAACTGGCCAACCACAAAACAAAAAAAACAGAAAAAGAAACCCAGTGAGGATTGGCCCTGGGTCCACCTCAAACCCTCAGAGCACCTGTGTCGTGGGGTCAGACGTGCTTCTCTCCCCAGGTGTGGCCCCTGCCCAGATCTGGAGCACCTGCCACTCAAAGCGAAGGTAGCCTACCAGGCATCCACCCCTGAACCTGTCTGCCCCGCTCGGCCCTGCCCAGCTCGCCTGAGCCAGACCATCAGGGCAGGGCCCACACAGACACCCGGCACCAGAGGTCCAGGCCCACTGTGCTCCACGCTTACAACAGATTCTGCTGGAGGGTGAGTCTTCCGACAAACGCATCTTCCTGGACGGCCCCCTCACAACCTCTTGCCCACTTTTGTTGGTCCAGTCTTGCTTCTGTGGACCCAAAGAAGGCATATATCTGCCAAGAAGGACTCCCAGTGGTTAATGAAGCTCAAGTTCATAACCAGAGTCTAGCGGCCGTTGCTGACAGATGCCTGCCTCTCACACAATCCACATTTCAGGGTAGAGATACAGACTGAGCCTTCAAGCTCCTGCACTGTGCTCCCACTGTCTGAGCGACCCTAATAAGGGAGTTCCTGGTATGGTCTTTTGACCAATAGGCTGAGACCTGCCATGCCCAATCGGAGCTTCTGACCAGTCACAGTGGCAGACCAATCAGGAACCAGGGTGGGAACTTTATAAAAGGCACCCTCCCCTTTGTCTCCAGGACACACTTTAGATTTCTCCCAGAGGCTGTGTTTCTCCATTTTGCAAGTTGTTCACTTGTATAAAGTTTGTCCTTTTTTCCACAGAAAGTCCCCTCCCAAGCTCTGGAGGGGCTGACATTCAAAACCTTCTCAGTCACCTTTCACTTACCTGCGGGCCACATCATCACCTAAATTCCCCCAGTTTACCCCACCAAGAAAAGCCACTTACCTGGAAGAGGATGAAGATGAGAAACAGTTCGTAGACCACACTGACGCACAGCCAAAACCTCCAGTACGCTACAAAGACACAGAGCACACAGCATTAGGAGCCCAGGCCGCTGTTCCCGGCAAAGTCCGTCTCGCACGGAATCCTGGCCATGTGGCTCCTAGACACGTGTGCCACCTGTTCCGGGCCCCTCTCAGTCCCCAGCAGAGAGACTTTATAAAGCAAGACCTAACTCAGAAAGGAGCACAGTTTCTCCCTGAGTGCGTTTTCTTTCCTTTTCTTCCCTTCAGTCTTTAAATCTTTTCTTTTTCTTGCCTCACTGCAGCGGCCCAGGAGGCTCATAAACTGTGGCCCAGAAGCAGTGACAGCAAACACGCCTGTCCTGTATTTACTAGCAACGCTCCTCACCTTCCACAAGAGATAGGTTTGCAGTAGGTTTTTGGTGGATACCTTTGATCATGTTAAGAAAATCTTTTAATTCCAGTATGCTAAGTTTTTATCTTGAGTGAGTATGAAATTTTATTTTCCTGCATTTGAGACAATCAATGTTTTTCCTTAGTATTAATGTGATGAATTACATTACCACACTTCCTAATGTTAAACCAGCCCTGAATTACTGGGATTAAACCCAATTTGGTCACGGCGATTTGTTTTAGGAAACTATCTTCAATTCCAACCAGCACACTCAGGAACTTGTCCTGGTCACTATATTACAACACTGATTACATGCTTGAAAGTCAATGAGAGTAGCGCTTGAATGTCCTCACCACCAAACAAAACAAGCCTGCAACTGTTAAGAGGTGACGGAGGTGTTAACTAACCCTACTGTGGTGGTCACTTCACCACCTGCACACACATCACATCACCCTGTACACCTTACACTTTCACAATGTCCTGCGTCAACTATATCTCGATACGGCCGGGGGGAAAGAACTCAACCCTCAAAATTGCTTTATCAGCCAGGACTCCTCTGTACCACCTGCTTTCACACCCTCACATGCCAAGCTCAGCTTTTCACTGGGGGACGAGATATAACAGGAGAAGTCTAAAACTAGTCTAAAACGCAAATGATAACTTTTACCTTCTAAGAATCTTGATAATCCTACTTAATAAAGGCCAAGGTATCCATTTTCCCTTAGCTTATGTCTGTAAGAAAAGTCACCAGCCTACTATTAAAAACGAATTCACCTTGAATAAAAAAGGTGGTGCTCACAAACTTCTAAGACCCTGGACCAGGAGACCGCAAGCTGGGCCATGGTTGTTCTAGGAAAATCTTCCTGCAGCCAGGGAAGCAGACCGGAGGACGGTAAGTCAGCTGAGGGTAGGAGGGGGTACCAACGCCCGACGTCGCATCTCTCTCAGCAGCAGCTCACTGCACAGGGTGTCCCCATGAGTCCGAGGGCCAACCCAGCACCCTCAGGGAACTATGCCTCATGTACTGATGGGAAAACAGCCATGGAGATTCATGACAAAGCTGCCTGGCACAGGCAAGAAACACAAACGTGGTGCGTTCTTAGGGAGATTTGCTAACATAGTTCTACACACCGGATAAGCAGCTGAGGTGAAAAACTTATTCTTCAAGAGAAACAGCTCGAAGGCGGGAAGCTTAGAAAGTCCTCCCTGGTCCAAAGGCTTGTGGTGAACTAACTCGGGTCGCCCTCAACTCCAAGGCTGCTGTCCAGTCAGTGCCCGGCCCGTTGGCAGTGGGGCCGCCCCAGCCGCAGGTGCGCTCACATATCAGTCCCAGGGGATCGGAGACGGCGCCTGAGACTGCACTGTCTCTTCCCCCATCGCTGCCTGTCGCCGGAGCAGGCCCTGCGCCCCACCCCGAGAGAAAGGTGGGCAATCTTGGAATCTGTCACTCTCCCTGCATCGCCCACCAGGGCCCAGACCTGCCCACGCCCCCAGTTCCCAGCAGGCCCTCCCCACACATTCACACCCCCAGGATCTCCACTCTCTGCGACTCCTGGGGCTGGTTCCTAGATCCAATATGCGACGCCCCCCATGTTCTTCCTAAACATCGACTCTGAGCATCTCGAGGCCCCGGCACCCTCCCGCCAGATGGACGTGCACATTGAGTGGACGCCTTTCTCTTGGACAACACACGTTTCGGCATAAGGACCCCTGCGCACCCTCTGTGGGCCAGAAGATCCTCCTCGCCATTCGTCTGGGTGTGCAGCGCTGACCACGGACTCAATTCCACTGTAAGCTGACTTGAGAAGTTGGAGGATGTCCTGCCAACCACAAGCCGCTTGGGAGCCGATGGGCTCCCCACGTGAACTACATCAGAGACTGGCAAGGAAACGTGGAGTTTACACAAAGCAACTAAACTGAAAGAAGTGCAGAGCAGGGCTCAGAAATGTCACGCTGCCCTCTGCACAGGGGACCTGGCTTAACACTCAGACGGCTCAGAGATGACCAGCATCGCAGACTGGACAGAGCCGAGGGGCCATCTGCCGGGACAAGCAGCTGCCCGCTGGCCAGTCTGGCCCGGCAGGGCCCTGTCTGTCCGGCTCAAGCTGCGTCCAGCACCTGGTACGACCAGGTGCCTTCAGCTACAACCCGCTCCGGCTGAGCTTCCAGCAGCTCTTACTCTTCGTCCCAAATCCATTCAACAAACTGAACTGCACCTGGGTTTCCACTGTGATTCTGGTGGTTTCTGTACTACTTCCTCACTTTTTCCTTGCTCTGGTTAGGAGTCCAGGCCCTTCTGAGGAAAGCCTGGACATGCAGAAGACTGAGAGACACAGGTGGTCCTGCAGCTCTGCACTCAGGGCCCCCCGCCCCCGGCATGGGCTGTGCCCTGCAGCTCGGGAAGCTCACCACTGCCCATGGCCAGGGACCGGGAACGTACCATCCAGCACCCATGCCCCCAACAGGCACTAAAAGGGCAGAGTGGCCGGTGAGGCCATGGAGGGGCCCCCACACTGCTCAGGGCACCCACTGCGTCCCCTGCGGCCTGCGGACACATCCCTTCTGGAGGGCAATCCAGTAATCTCTCCCATGTGCCTGTTCACGCTCTGTACCCGCCACTTTCCTCCCAGGACTCTGTTAAATGAATCACCAGGTGTGTACACACCGAGCTCTGTGTGAAAATTCACCATAAAATTGGAAACCCCTAAATATACAATCATACGGAGTTGGTTAAATTAACTGTAGTACATTCCAATGATGGCTAAACAAGCAGCCATTAAAACCAGCTGTGAAATAAAAAAATAAAGAAACGCTTGTGTTAGACCTGAAGTGGAAAATGCATGATATAAACCCACACATACGATTCCAATTTTTTAAAGTTATGTATGTGTACACGCATACAAACACATCAAAACTTAACTGGTTCTTTTTTTGTGAGTAGTTTTTATTTTTACTTAATAACATTTTTTGTATTTTCCAAATTTTCTACAAGAAATACACACCCCTACTGAGACAGAAAAGAATCATGTTACTAAGTTGTGACCCTTTGGGAAGACCACGCCCTGGCCCCAGTGAGGCTGGGCCGGGGGCTGGGGGGGGAGCGGCAGTCCGAGCACGCCGTCCAGCTGAGGTCCCGGGGTTGGTTAGAACTTCCCATAACTTCGAGGGGTGGGGGACAGAGGCAGGAGAACTTACAGGCAGGGCAGACGCCTCCCGGCCTGTGGCCCAGCCACCTGCTCGAGCCCACTGGACACTCCTGGGGCGCCTGGGTCTGGAGAGCGCCCCTAACCCAGACAGCTGCAGGGCCGGGAAGGAGCAGAGTGGCTGAGAGGGTCAGAAAAAACTCTAGCGGCTGAAAGAGGGGGAGCTTCCAGGTAACTTCAAAACGCACCCCTCACCCTCTTCAGATGACCACAGTGTGGGCCCGCCAGGAAGGGGCCAGGAAGAGGGAAGGGCAGGACATCCACACCCAGCACCACAGACAGAGTGACCGCTCAGAACAGAACCGCCACGCGGGCACACACGGAAAAAGAAAGGGCAAGTTACCTGGATGAGGTCTGGAAAATGGCCCGTCTTTAGCTTGTGTGACTCCAAAACATAAGAAAACCAAAATACTGGCCACAATACCTCTGCAAATAAAGAACAAACAGCCCTCAGTGTGCGTGAGCGCAGGTCCAAGCCAGCTTCTCCCAGGCAGGAGGCGGGACACCCAGGACGCCCACTGCAGTCACAGCCCCAGACCCCAGTGAGGCAGGGCGGTTGGAAGTTGGGCTTCGGGGGCAGAGCTGGGTGACTCGACAGCAGGGAGGGCTGGCCAGGCCAACTCCAGCACCACGGCCTCAGCAACCCCCACTGCAACTCCAACCGCCCGGGGCAGCACCACCGAGGGAGAAGACCCCTCCACCTGGGCTGTGCACTGGACACTGTACGTGCCGCACGTCAGCCACCTCACAGGGTCTCATCTTGTGGAATCCCGTGTGTACATATGTAATAAATTTGGTCATTTTCTCCTGCTAATCTGTCTCATGTCAATTTGATTAGTCCAGCCAGAAGAACTTGGAAGGCGGGAGGAAAGTTATTTTCCCGCCCCCAGTTTGGCAAGCCAGCCAGGGACACTCACTGGGACCCGGCCAGCTCCCTGGACTGCTGCAGCTGGAGGTCAGGGCCATGTCACAGGAGCTGCAGGCGAGCATTCTCACCTTATAAGTCTCCTGGTCTCTGTCTGCGGGGATGGGTAGGAGCTATAAGTGGTTGAGAGACCTTTGTCTCTTCTGAATTTAGATCGGCAGGAAAAATATTTGTGCAGCTAACTTCTTGCACCTAGAGACTCTAGGGTTTTCTTTATTCTTTCCTCCCAGAGATGTTCTTTTTTCCCTGTGTCTTGCATGTCCTTTGTCCTGAGAAGGAACTATCATGGGGACAGAATACAGGCACAGGCTCCTATAAGCCTGTCGTTGGAGCCGGTCCCACAGGCTGGGGAGTTAAGGAGTTCTCTCCAGACCGCCGTCTGCGGAGACAAACTTGGCTATGGGTCCCCATCTAAAAACCCATGAGGTATTTCTTTCCTTCTCATTCTGTGTCCCGGGAGCTTGGCTTTGTGACCGAGGAAGCTAATCCTCTCCGGTCCCCACCATCAGCCAGGTGCACTTTCTGTGGTGCACCTGGTGGCCAGTGAGATAAGCTTGGGTTCCCAATGTGGCTCTGTCCAGCCATGCCAGCTCCCAGGAGAAAGTGTCATGAGGGGTCCCGGCCATAAGGGCCCTCTGTTGTCTCAGCCTTCGTCCCGTTAGTGCTGGACACATCCCAGCGCAGTCACTCCGGCCCGGGGCCACAAATTGGTGGGTTCGTGGCTGGAGCACCGGACAGTTTTGTGAGACTGGTTAAACCACATGCACCCCACCATCCTGACCACCTGGGTGATGAAGGTCTGTGCTGTCTCCATTTTGGGGAGTAAATTTCTGGGCCCCAGAGGCTGCACTGTCTGCGTCCATGGTACAAATTTATTCCAAGCCCAGGAGGTCACTTCCAGGTAGTTCCATAAAAAGGCTTATTGGTTTGAATTGCTGTTGAGATGAACAGATCCTACTGTCACTGCCCAGACACAGATCCTTCAACTATAAAAACTTCTAAATTGGAAATTTTTTAGAGCTCATACCATAACAGCAGTTTTACTGGTACCTAGAGAGACCAAATTATTAAAAAATGAACATAAAGAAATATAACTACGAGCCTTACAAACAAGAACCAGCTGGGGAAGCCTTACTGAATACTCTGTCTCTGCTTCCCTCCCTTCCGGGTCTTACAGGAGCCAGTGAAAACATCAGGTAAATTAATAAGAGGACGTGGAAAGGCTGAAGGGAGAATCAAGAGACTTGTCCCAAAAAAGTGAAAAAATTGTAAAGGGTATTAAGAAATAAGGTGAGTAAAGGAAACATCGCCAGGAGCAGAACAAAGAGGAAACAGAAAGGGAAGTGGCACAGCACTCACCGGACAGGGTGGGAGTCCAGATGGTGACCAAGAAATGGCATAAACAGAACAGACACTGACGGGTTCAGAAGGTTCTCACACAGCACCCCCAAAGCTTGGGCCAAAGGGACCCGTCAGTCTTCCAATGTCACCGGTAAAGCCTGCTCTATTTACCTCCGTTTGGAGAAATTTAAAAAGCCGTTAAGGCAGAGATTAGAAGAAACCCGACTAGCAGCCAGGTCGCGTAACGAACTTAAAGGCTGACGAAAGGACCAGGGCCTTGGCTGACCCCTCGCTGGGACCCAAAGCCTTCTGACTCAAGAGTGGGAAACATGGCCAGGGGAGAGAAGAGAGAAATGTCCAGGACTCCTTGGTATGGGAACTCGTGAACTGTGGTACCAAGACCCACTGGTGTGGCCTGGACTCATGGCTACGATTAGGTTAAAAGAATATGGAAACGTAAGGTTGGGAAAGAGTATGGAAATTGGAATGTTTAAAAAGGCTGTATGTTAAAAAAAAGTCATGTCGATTTACCTGTATGTTTTATGGGACACTGGCCGTAAACAATGTAAAACCAAAACCCAATGATAAAGTCCTACTGGAGGCTCCAGTTAGGAATGTAAGACTTTTTCAAAGGTTTTCTAATAGCTTCATTGAAAGCTTTGTTGCGCAGGCCGAAGGGACAATCAGAGATAAGAGATACCGAGGAGGCTGTGGGGCTGCCGTCACCCGTCCAGGTGGCCCTCTGCGGGGTCGAGGGCGAATGGAAGGACCACCGTCAGAGACTCCAAAAACCCAGGGGGGCCGCAAGCTCCTGTGAATGGATTGCCTCCTGAGCCCAGTGAGAGGGAAGCAAAACCTCACGGGTGCCACCCTTCAACCGGCTGCGCGCTCACCCCGTGGCTGCTGCCTGCCAGAGGCGTGCAGGCCCTCAGTTCCTCCTTTTGGCCATCAGAGGGGTGACTGAAAGCAATGCCGTCGGCACCCTCCTGGGTCCATGCAATTGTTTAAGGCCACCAGAAACACTGTTTGTCCTGACTGAAACCTTTCAAGATAGCTGAAAGGACGCAATAACTTCTTGGTCGGAAATTTGGTAGAGTAGGAAGCCAAGCAGAGGACTCACAACCTGACGGGGATCTCTTAAAGACCCCTCCCTAAGCTACAGCGAAGCTATGTCGCCAGAGGGAAGAAGGTTAGGGGTGATGCAGTTAGACCGGTAGGTCAACCTATGCTGTCACGTATGTAGGTTACAACCCAACTCCTTGGGAAGCTGGGCAATGTCCTTATCTTACAAATCTTTGCGAGACCAGAAATACAGCTCTGGGGGCAGTCCCAACCCACCTAGCTTTATCAGCTCCGCTTCCTAAGACTGAAGGAAAAAAATGGGAGACTGGGGTCTTTCTGAAAACACAAACTGCTTCTCTGGCCCAAGACTCCCTTGCCAGGATACACGCAAATTTTAATTGTCTTCCCCACAAATATTAATTATAAAATGCCTTAACCATCTGAGGTTAATGTATTACCCGTCTGACAGTGATTTTAAAACGAAGGCATCTGTCTGTACGTCCATGTGTGGTTGTGTGGTGGTTTCTACCTGCGATGACATTGCTAATTTGTAAAAGAGCTCTAATTAAATGCCTTAAACAAACAAGCACTTACATAAAAATTCTCAAAAATATAATAGAAACTAACCCAAATGCTTTTCAGGATCACATGATCTGAGAAATGTTTGATACTGTGGAGCTGGTCTGAGTTTTGGTTTGGTTAAAAAGGGATGTCTGTGGAGTTACCATCATTTAGTATAATACTTTCATTCCACCTGGGTTTACAAGTCAAATAAATTCATGTTACCTGTGCTGCAAAATTTGTCAAGAAGAAAAATAACTTAGGTTGATTAAATTCTCATAAGTAACCTAAACGTAATTGTTAAGAGCAAGTAAATTAAATAAATGTTAAGTACAATAGAGCTTTTTCAGGTGAACTCTTTATCAATAATTACATTTCATGTGTACTTGAAAATGGTTTCCTAAATCTCTTTGAAACTTTAGTTTTGCTAGCTAAATTAAATGATGGAAATTCAAAGAATATCCAGAGTATTTCCAAATAAGATAAAACAATAACGCATTAATTACTGAACATAGATTTATCTTTGGCTTCTTACCACAGAGGAACTAATATTTGGGTCTCTTAGTAAACATGTCTTGTTCCTCATTGAGAGACCATACTATGGAAAAGCATATATTCCTAAAATTATGGGATGTATTTATAAGTTAATTGATCTAAACAATACTGATGTGCCAGACAATTCACACTGCTTACTTCGTACTGTTTTCCCCAGAAATTAAAGTTTCTAAAGGTTAAGGATTCTAATACCATGTTTCCCCGAAAATAAGACCTAGCCGGACCATCAGCTCTAATGCATCTTTCGGAGCAAAAATTAATATAAGACCCACTATTCTATTACTATTATTATACCCGGTCTTATATATTAAAATAAGGCCGGGTCTTAGATTAAGTTTTGCTCCAAAAGACGCATTAGAGCTGATGGTCTGGCCAGGTCTTATTTTCGGGGAAACACGGTATACGTAATTAAAGCTACAAATAACAATAGGGAAAACAACTGTGTACACAGGAAAAATAGGGTATGTTGTGGCTTTGAAAAGAGGCATGAGGTATGGAGATGTGTTTTTGTTAAGGGAAATGAAATTCTGTCCTGGTTATTGCTGAATGAGTATGAGAACAAGAGACAAACTAAAAGGGACAAAGAAAGTTGTAAAAGTTGATGGAAAAGAAATCTTGAGGGAGAATTCTACGTGCGATCAAGCTGGATAAGACTGAATGAAGGGTTTCAAAGAACAAGCTTTCATATTAGGGGCACAAAAACTCGATACCCTTCCATGTGCTGAAAGGACAGAGGTTTCCTGTACCACTGCTCTGCTCCCGGTAAGACACTGTGGGAAGCTTTCTGCCCAGACAGCAAAGATTTCATGTCTCATCAAAATAATTTCCTGTTCTTACGCTGTCTTAATCGGGTCTTTGATTGTGTACGAAAACCGAATCATCTCAATACTGACAGCGAGCATCTATCTGAAATGCCCTTGCTTACTTTCCTGCAAAGGTGTCAGCGACAAAGCTATAGATTGTGGCACGCGAGGACGAAGCCCACTCTGCTTCTGCCAAAAGGTCCCTTCCTTTTCGAACCTGGTGCCAGTCTTTTGTCGTCTGGATGCCCTTGGAACATGGCAGTAGTCCGCTCCTAAGATGGGTAGACAATGGCTGTAAATTAAGTCCCAGTTGGGCAACTGGAACCCACGCCGGTCCGGTTTCTGGGCTCCCTGGCACACGCTGTGCCTCTGCCTCTGCACCCCTGCTCCACGCCACTGCACTCAAGCTGCACTTCGCTCCACGACCACTCAGTGTGGGTTACCGGCTGCTCTGGTGTAGTCTGCACACCTTCTAGATGGCTGGAAGCCGTCCCCTATCCCAAGGCTGATGCCCTCACAGTGACACAGAGACTTAGAAAAGGTGCTTTCCACTTGGGACACACCTTCCACAATCTGCAGTGATGGAGGCACCACTCCACCGGGCAAACCACCCGATCCGTGACCGAAAGTCTTGCCAACTTCCTGCAATTATCTTCGCCAGTCACCCTCTACCAATAGGCAAGGTCAAGAGAACAGAAAAGCCGGATTCAAGAACGAACCTTAACACAGGACTGAAGGAGCTGATGACACGATTACAATTTTTGTGACTTTTTGTTTGAAATATTGCTGGTTGTTTAGTTTTTGGTTTTCTAGATATCAGGAAAATTTTCTCTTACGCTAGCTATGACTTGGAGCAATTTGGTAAATTACACCTTTGAAGGCAGAATTGAAACATTTGTCTTTCTCTCCTTATTGGACCTCTCCAGAATTCAGAAACCCTCCATGAGCACCCTTATTTTCATGGCAATATTATTATCTACGTACGTTCCCTACAACCCCGCTCTCCTGTAACAGGACACAACTGGAAGCTGGTTAGATGCCAGGCTTTGGCTGGAGGGCTGCCCAGACTCAGATGTGAGCAGCTGGCTTTCAGGAACTACAGCTAAGGCTGACTTCTGGAAGCCAACAAAAGCCTTGGAGACACCCCGCCACCCCGCTTGCATGTTCCCAGCAGCCTCGCTGTGCTGGCACAGACGTCAGTTCTTGGCAGGTGTGGGAACCTCGAGATACTCTGGGGACCCCGAGAAGAGAGGGGCTCACTCGAACACGCGGGCACTGCAGGCGAAGCCCAAAGGCAAGTCTTTGCGCCTTGGCCTTTCTGGCCTCAAGAGGCCTTTTCAGGCCCAAGCTGAGACTCCTTGTGAGCGGTCCCGGCAGAGCAGGTGTAAGAGCCCGGACGGTGGGTTACCATGCCAGCGGCTCCTGTGAAATAGCAGGCCAGGTTCAGGGAACCCACATTGACTCTGCAAACAAGTTAATCCTAACTCAGCTATCTTTGGTAAAAATGGGGGTAGTTTAGAGAGAAATCTTATGTTTCAGTTATGCACTTTGTAGATACAAGTCTAGTGCTGCTCACGGCCTCCTGGGGTTTTTGTTCCCACCTGTAAATGAGTGGATGCTGATTCTTCTCGCTCTGTCCAACACCTGGCTTGGCTCTCGAACACTGTTCTCCCACCCTTTGACTGGAATCACTGGGAACTAAAACTGCCCTTTCCCAGTTCAGCAGGTGAGTGCGGGACGCCTGATAGCTCACCTGCCGACAATCCTCGTGCCTGCTGCAGTCACCAGAGCCATTCCAACCGCACAGCAGGAGCAGCTGTCCGACTCCCCTTGCCTGCCCCATGCCACCTGAGGGAGCTTCGAGACACACACCCAGAAGCCTCCGTGAATCATGCCTCCAGAACCCAGAAACTGGGTGACAGTCCGCTCTAGCCACTGGCTGGTTTTCTTTTTCCGCAGAGATGCGTGCTATTCAACACCTGGGTGCTTGCACCAGGGGCCTCCCTCAGGGACCACCTGCACCACCGCCTCCGAAGTGGGACACAGCTGTCGAACTGAGCCAACCTGCTCTCAGGACGGAGGCTGGCGGACCGGGATCTGGAGCAGCCATCAGCCTGTCTTCTGGAATGTAACCCTTCTTGGGGAGTCTAGTGGGCAGGGCTGAGGACCTTCGGAACAGGGTCCCCACTCTGGCATGCAGCTGTTCTGGGCTGAGGGTGATCACGTCCCTGACCACTCCCTGAGGAATTTAAATCAGCGGGCTTGCCAGACACAGCTCTCTGCGACCTGTCCACAGGGCAGTGCGGCATCTGACTACGAGCATCTGCTCTTCTCATTGTCTGCAATGACGTCTTCCTCATGCTTTGCTCACTATGTCCCCTCCTGTCCCCCGTCTGTGAGCCTTGCGTGTATGTGGGGTTCCCAAATGTGAACATGTAATTAAATTTGGTTGTTTTTCTTGTTAGTCTGATCGGTCTCATATAAATTACTAGATTGGCTGAAAGAACCTAGGAGGGTAGAGGACAGTTTCTTCCTTCCCCACAGGATGTCCCACAGTTTATCCATCACCTGCTGAAGGACGTCTTGGTGACTTCCAAGTTTCAGCAGTTACGAACAAAGCTGCTGTAAACACCCATGTGCAGGTTTGTGGGTGGACCTCCGTTTTCAGCTCCTTTGGGTAAATACGAAAGAGCACGATTGATGGTTCGCAGGTGACTGTGTGTTTGGTTCTGTGAGAGGATGAAACTGCACCGTCTGCTCTTCCAGCAGGAGGTGGGAGTTCCCGGTGCTCCACGTCCTCCCAGCACTGGGAGCTGTGTGTTTTTTAACCACCTGTGTAGTGGTGTCCCATTGTTAACTGGCACCTCCCTGATGACAAATGATGCTAAGCATCTTCCATGGGCTTATTTTCCATCTGTGTATCTCTCCTGGTGAAGTGTCTGTTCAGACCTTCTGCCTACTTTTTAATTGTATTGTTTGTTTTCTTACTGTTGAGCTTTAAGAGTTCTTTGCAGGATGGCCGGGTGGCTCAGTTGGTTAAAGCACAGTATTCATAACACCAATGTCGCGGGTTTGATTCCCACATGGGCCAGTGAGCTGCACCCTCCACAACTATATTGAAGACAACGAGCTGCTACTGAGCTGCTGGAGGGGCCGCAGGATGGCTCAGTTGGTTAGAGCGCGAGCTCTCAACAACAAGGTTGCTGGTTCAATTCCCGCATGGGATGGTGGGCTGCGCCCCCTGCAATTAAGATTGAAAACTGCGACTGGACTTGGAGCTGAGCTGCACCCTCCACAACTAGATTGAAGGACAACGACTTGGAGCTAATGGGCCCTGGAAAAACACACTGCTCCCAAACAAAATTTTTTTTTAAAAAGGTAAATTAAAAAAAAAAAGAGTTCTTTGCATATTTTGGCTACAAGTCCTTTCTCAGATATTTTCAAATATTCCTTACCAGTCTGCGGCTTGTCTTTCATTAACAGTATCATTTATATATGCACGTGTATTTATACACATACATGGGCGTCCCAAGTGTCACCAGCAGTACGTGGATCAATGACGTGGGCTGTATCCACATGGCGGGACACTGCCTGGCAGGGAGCCTGACCACTGACATACAACACAGATGTCACAAGCCGTCATGCCGAGTGAGGACGCGAGGCACAGGGCGCCTGCTGGATGGACGGCCACACTACAAAACTGCACAAAGGGCCGGAGGCCCTGTGGTGACAGGTCAGCGGGTGCCTTGGTCAGCGTGAGGGCAGATGGTGGGGTCCCCTCAGTGCTGGCAGGCAGGTGTGTTTGTGGACACTCACTGAGCTGTGCACTGTAACCAGATACGTGTCACACGAAATTGTCATTGATAAAGCTGACTTAAGAAGAAAACGAAACCCACCCCGCCCCCCCAACAAGTGACAGAACTTGTTAGACTCATAAAAAGAACAATGACACACAAGCCGAAATTGAAAGCTGAAGGAAAACAAACCTATTTCCTAAATTTTTAACAACATAGTGTTAATTTTTGAAAATAAGCATAAGCTGTAGAAAGTATTTTCTATGCAAGAGGCCTCCCTGAGGGCATTAAAAGCTCTGACATGACACTAATAAGTCAGGCCCAGCGGCCTCTCCCAGATCCTGGCAAGGCTGAGCGGGGGTTGCCCCAGGAGTGCCTCAGCACAGACGGGAGCTGCCAGCACATGGGGGGGGGGGGCACGGGGCTGCAGGTCCAGCTGGAGTCTTGGGGGAGAATGACCGAGCACAGCAACCCATACACCCACGAGGATGGCCCATGAAAAGTGGCGGCATCGCTGCGGCCCTGGAGGCTCCCAGGGAGAAGCTGGGGGCCTGTCCCAGGCACCAGCAGCAGAATCACAGGGCCAGGGGGCGGCTCCTCCGTGCCCCCGAGGTGGGCGAGGACCAGAGACATGAGCTACGAGGAGCCCAGGGTCCCGAAATCACGGAACTTCAGAGAAGGGAAGGGCCGGGAGCCCCTGAACCTTCCTTCAGTGCACGTGCACTGGGGCTCCGCAGGGAGGGCTCAGGTCCCTGCTGTGCCAGCCGGTCACCCTTTGTGCTCACTGTCCCAGCCTCCTACAAGCAGGGACAGCTCAGGCCAAGGGCACGACCTGCCTACTCTCTGTCTGGAGCTGACATAAAAAGACAGTCTCCACACTCCTGACCCGAGATCATCTGCCTGACAGTCATCTCATGTCTGAAGCGGGTTTAAATTTTCCAAAAGCGTTAGTATCAACAGCGCGTACAACAATGCTCGCTGACAGGGGACCATCACCGGCCATCACAGAGACCCACACACCCCCAGACACAAACTCACAGGCTGAGTGACACTGATTAATAATGAGACACAGATACTGGGTCTTTGTTCCCCTTTCTGGCACAGAGGCCCTAAAGCCTTGGGATTTCCTGTGATAAGCAGTAAAGGGTCTTCCGTTACATGAATGAAGTGAAAGCCCCAAAGGAGGGGGACTGGTCGCCAGGAGGGCTCTCGGCCCCACCCCACCTCTATCCCTAACTTCCAGGAGGTTGAGTCCAATCGCCAGTGGCCAGAGTTAATCAATTGCACCTGCGCACTGCAGCCCCCGTAAAGCCCGGAAGGACGTGGTTTCGAGGGCTTCTGGTGGGCAGAACAGGAGGTGTAGGGAGGGCGGCGCCTGGAGAGGGCAGGGAAGCTCCAGGCCCCTCCGCACACCTGGCCCCAGGCATCTCGGCATCTCGGCCGACGGTCGTCCTGTTACAGCCTCTTCCCATAAACCAGCGACCCAGTGAGGTTCCTGAGTTCTGGGAGCCACTCCAGCAAATGAATCGAACCCACGGAGGGTCCTGGAACCTCCGATCTACAGCAGTCGGTCTGAAGCCCAGGCGATGACGTGGACTTGGGGGGTGCGGGGGGCTTGTGGGACTGAGCCCTTCCCCTGCGGGATCTGACGCAGTCACGGGTGGACCGTGTCAGCACTGAGTTACGGGGCAGGACACTCGGGGGCTGTGGGAGCCCCGCTTGTCCCTCCCATGTCGGAACTGGTGACCACAACCCCTCTTTAGGTCCTGTCCCTGGATCTGCCACAGCACATTCTGGTCTCGTGCGCAAACACAGCGTGGGCTGCAGGTTACAGGACAGACGGTCCCCTCGAGGGTCCCAGGGAAGTGGAAGAGCAGCCTGAGCACAGCGAGGGCCCACAGCGACCCGCCACGCCTCCTGCCCACTGGGCTGGGGGCCTGGTTACCTCTTGGTGTTGTAGGCCGTGTCCTGAGGCGTCTCTTCCAGCAGAGTCACGTAGCCAAGCACACAGGTGAGGATGAAGAGCACGGTTAAGGTGTGTGCGCGCCTGGAACCAAACACAGAAGCGTCAGAGCACAGGAAGCACAGTCACCACCCGGGCACATGGCCTCCGACGCAGAGAATGCAGAGGGAGTCACTGGCTGGGTGGGAAGGGCGCCGAGCTCCCAGCAGAGGCAGGCTGCTGCGCTCAGACGACACCAGGGCAAGCCCCTGCACTGCCGTCTGCCGTCAGAGTGACAGGGCAGTTGGCCAACTCGGCGAGGTTACGCTGAGATGAGCAGCCTCGCGATTCAATCAAGGACCACATCTGAGAGATTGGCGAGGACCACAGCCAAAGAAAGGGGGAGAGGAGAAGGGACACCGGGACCAAAAGGGAGAAGACATGCACCCGATGTGCGGTTCACGCGGGAGAGCTGGCGGAGGCGGCTGTCGGCGGAGAGGGGCTGGGCTCCAATCCCTTCTGTCCCCCCACTCTGGCTTGGCCTTTGGGGCCTGCTGGGGGAGGAAGGCCCACACCCGTCTGGCCCCAGGACCGCAGGGCACGCAGAGCCCATGCTGAGACAAGCCCGGGCCGCCCGGCCCAGCACCCGGCAGGTGCTTGGACAGACGACGCAACATTTCCGAGCCTCAGTGTTCTCATCTGTAAACGAGATGCTTCCAAGTAGGTGTGAAGGAGTCTATAGCCAGCAAAACACCCTCCAGATCTACACATTCTCGGACGGAGGAGTCGTGACAGGGCCCGGTGCCAGCAGGCCTGCTCCGGCGTTGTAAGGAGTTCCCCAAACAGACGGAAGAGGAGGCAAGAAGGACGCCAACCCACCAGGAACGAGGAAAGAGCAAAGCCAAGCAGAGAAACTGCCTGCCCTCCGCTGAGCTCTGTACAGCACGTGTGACCCCAGCTGCTGGGACACGGGCAGGGCCGGCACAGCCCACAGCTGGGGGCAGGCTGGGCGGATCCACGCGGACCTGGTGCAGCCAAGCTGTGATGCTGGGGCAGGGGAAGCCCAGGAGCATCACTGCAGACACCGTGGACATAACAGAAAAACAAGCCGCCAGCTAAAGTGGACACAAGCCAACGAGGTGGGAAAGGGACGGAGACTGGCCACCTGAGTGCAAGCATGGCAGCAGCTACATGCAAGGACCGACAGCACCACCTGAAAGACAGACTGTCACACAGGAATGCCACTCACTGGGCAGGAGCAAAGGTGCACAGGCTGCCGTGTGGGACGAGTCGCGCGAGGAACACCTGTCCTCATCAGGGGAGGCAGTTACAGGGACCCATGTGCCAAAGCTCACGGAATTGAATGCCCTCCGGAGTCACTATTAGTGTACAGTGGCTTCAAAGTAAAGACTCCAAAAAATTAGGAAACGACCGCTGGGTGCAAGGGCTGGACCCAGGAAAGTGTGCTGGGAGGGCAGGGCCCCGGGAAGCTGGGAGGCAGGCCCAGAGCACGACCGGTCCCACAGGCCTTCGAGAAGGCCCTCCCAGAGACCCAGACGAGGAAGGAGTGGGAGCCCCTGGGCCCAACTTCCATCGCCAGCAGCCCTGGGACGCGGCGGGCAGCGTCTCCGAGGGTGCAGATTTCCCAAGTACCCCATGAGCAAGCACAGACCCGGGGCTGTGTGCGGCCTCCTCCAACCAGGCGGGATGGGTCACAGGGCTCGGGTCCCAACACGCTGACCAACAGTGGGCTGGGCGCACAGGAGCACCTGGACGGAGGTGTCCACCAGGGAGACAGGACTGTCCCGGGACCCAGTGCCCGCCTGGAGGGTTCTCACACCGATGAGTGTCTGCGAGAATACGATGTGGTCCCGCTGGTCCCAGGGAAGCCAGGAGACAGATGGGCCCAGGACCCACCCATCCACACCACTTCAGGGCCACCAGCCACTGCACACGCTCCCTCAGGCCCCTCCCGCCCCGCACTGGGAAACACACGCAGCACACACGCTGAGGGGACGCGGGAAAGCCATCTGCCCTGCGTCCTAAGAAACGGCTCCACCCCCTGGTTTCTTTAACATTACTTTCCACAACACAGTGACCCTCCTTAGTTTCTTTAGGTGGCCCAGCCAAGACACGCTCCCTGAGGAGCCCAGGGCAGCTCTGGTCCTGTATCTTTCCATGCTCCCAAAACACAGGACTGTCTGAAGAGTAAAGACCACCCTTTGTCCCTGATATCCATGTTCACATGTCACACAAACCACCCCCCGCTGGCCCTGGGGTAGCAGAAGGAGTAAGAAGGGTCCCGTCTGTCCTGTGGGGGCCGGAAAGGGCAGAGGGTAAAGGACCCACAGGGAGGGCCTGGGCAGCACAGTTTCGGAGCAAGACAGGCTTCAGGCTGCTAGAATCAGGTGCTACTGGAGAGTAAGATCTCTGTTATTAAATTAGGATGAAATCCATCTTTCAAAAGGCCTCCTCCCTTGCACAAAGGAAGCCCTCAACAAAAAGAAAAGGCAGCCTACCGAGTAGGAGAAAATATTTGCAAATCATACATCTGATAAGTGGCTAATATCCAAAAGCTATAAAGAACCCATACAACTCAACAGCAAAAAAAACTAACAATCAGATTAAAACATGGGCAGATCTGAACAGACGTTTTTCCAGAGAAGAGAGGGCCAACACGTACACACTGGTCAGCGTCAGTGAGCATCATGGACATGCAAACCCAAACCACACTGAGACCCCACCTGGCACCTGTCAGGACAGCTGTCATGAAGACAACAGATGACAAGAGCTGGCGAGGCCGTAGAGGAAAAGGGACCCTCGCACCCACTGCTGGTGGGACTGCAAATTGGTGCAGCCGCTATGGAAAACAGTATGGAGCTTCCTCAAGAAATTAAAGACAGGGGCTGGTCCAGTGGCTCAGGTGGTTGGAGCATCGTGCTCCTAATGCCGAGGTCGCTGGTTCAATCCCCACATGGGCCAGTGAGCTGCACCCTCTATAGTTAAGATTGTGAACAATGTCTCTCCTTGGAGCTGGGCTGCCGTGAGCAGCTGGTGGTCGGCATGAACTGCCACGGGCTGCTGAGTGCTGCCATGGGCTTCCATGAGCTGCTGTGAGTGGCCAACAGACTGAGAAACAACGGCTTGAATGGGTGGTGGAAAGAAAGGGAAAGAAAAAGAAAGTGTTTAAAAAAAAGAAAACAGAAATTAAAGACAGAACCACCTTGTGACCCAGAAATTCCACTTCTGGGTATTTATCTGAAAGACAAACAAACAGAAACCCTAACTCGAAAATACTCATATATCTGCACCCGCATGTTCTGTTCCCTGTGGCACATTCACAGCAGCCAAGACATGGTACAGATGTACAATGGAGTATTACTCAGCCATAACAAAGATAAATCCTGCCATTTTCCACAACGACGATGGACCTTGAGGGCGTTATGCTGAGTGAAATAAGCCCGACAGTGAGACAAGTACCTGTATGATCTCACCTCTGTGGAACCTAAAAACAAGCAACAAACAAACTCATATACTGAGAACAGGTTGGGGGTTGCCAGAGGCGGGGTGGCAGGGGTCGGGGGTGGGAGAAATGGGTGACGGGGGTCAAAAGGTAAATAAATAAAGTTGCTTTCCTAACAAAAAATTTTTAAATCGCTCTACACATTTTCTGGGCTGCCCCACGGAGATGTTCAGAAGGCACCTCATTCATAGTTCTCTGAGCACCTCCCGACATAGTCACTGTCACAGCACTTGGGCGAGGAGAAAACAGTCGGCCTGATCTCACACAAGAAGAAATAATTGCACGTGTAGACATACTGCTGTCATTAAGACAAAACGGCCCCTTGAAGCACTTTAACACACAGCTGGAGGTGACAGAGTCCCAGGGGAGGCGGCACCCAGCCACTGTCACTCCCAGGCCCTGGCACTGGCTGTGGCCCGTGCTTTCTGTCCAGGTTTCACTGTTAAATTTAAGTTTCCTGCTTGGAGAGGAGGCATGGCACAGCGGAAAAACCATGGATCCAGTATCGGCTTTGCCACTCACTTGGTTTGTGACCTTGAGCGGCTTTATTCGCCACTCAGACTGTGTTCCCCCATCTTTAAAATGAGTAGAAGTGCAAACTTGCAAGTCTGGTGTAGAAAAGAAAAATAGTACCTTGTAAGTTTGGTGAAAACAAAAGGTTCCCTTGTCTGGCACACAGCCCCACTTCTACACGTGTGGCAGTAACAGAGGGACGCTTAGGGCAGTGTGGGACACTGCACAGGCAGACATGCTCGTGCCTCCCGGACGCCAGAACTGGCAGTGGCTCCACCCGCCTGGGGCCAGGAAGACAAGTGCACCCTTTGGTTTATGGCTAATGGATAACTCCGGGAAGGTCTGGGTCCTGTGATCCGGGCACAGGAAAAGAGCAGCCGTAAACCCTGTGACTTCAGTCACTCAGCAAGGGCAAGGGTGTGAGGACAGCTGGCTCCCTGCCATGAGTGGAAAATACCCAGTTGACAGTCCCTCCTAAAAATTAGGAAACGACCGCTGGGTGCAAGGGCTGGACCCAGGAAAGTGTGCTGGGAGGGCAGGGCCCCGGGAAGCTGGGAGGCAGGCCCAGAGCACGACCGGTCCCACAGGCCTTCGAGAAGGCCCTCCCAGAGACCCAGACGAGGAAGGAGTGGGAGCCCCTGGGCCCAACTTCCATCGCCAGCAGCCCTGGGACGCGGCGGGCAGCGTCTCCGAGGGTGCAGATTTCCCAAGTACCCCATGAGCAAGCACAGACCCGGGGCTGTGTGCGGCCTCCTCCAACCAGGCGGGATGGGTCACAGGGCTCGGGTCCCAACACGCTGACCAACAGTGGGCTGGGCGCACAGGAGCACCTGGACGGAGGTGTCCACCAGGGAGACAGGACTGTCCCGGGACCCAGTGCCCGCCTGGAGGGTTCTCACACCGATGAGTGTCTGCGAGAATACGATGTGGTCCCGCTGGTCCCAGGGAAGCCAGGAGACAGATGGGCCCAGGACCCACCCATCCACACCACTTCAGGGCCACCAGCCACTGCACACGCTCCCTCAGGCCCCTCCCGCCCCGCACTGGGAAACACACGCAGCACACACGCTGAGGGGACGCGGGAAAGCCATCTGCCCTGCGTCCTAAGAAACGGCTCCACCCCCTGGTTTCTTTAACATTACTTTCCACAACACAGTGACCCTCCTTAGTCTCTTTAGGTGGCCCAGCCAAGACACACTCCCTGAGGAGCCCAGGGCAGCTCTGGTCCTGTATCTTTCCATGCTCCCAAAACACAGGACTGTCTGAAGAGTAAAGACCACCCTTTGTCCCTGATATCCATGTTCACATGTCACACAAACCACCCCCCGCTGGTCCTGGGGTAGCAGAAGGAGTAAGAAGGGTCCCGTCTGTCCTGTGGGGGCCGGAAAGGGCAGAGGGTAAAGGACCCACAGGGAGGGCCTGGGCAGCACAGTTTCGGAGCAAGACAGGCTTCAGGCTGCTAGAATCAGGTGCTACTGGAGAGTAAGACCTCTGTTATTAAATTAGAATGAAATCCATCTTTCAAAAGGCCTCCTCCCTTGCACAAAGGAAGCCCTCAACAAAAAGAAAAGGCAGCCTACCGAGTAGGAGAAAATATTTGCAAATCATACATCTGATAAGTGGCTAATATCCAAAAGCTATAAAGAACCCATACAACTCAACAGCAAAAAAAACTAACAATCAGATTAAAACATGGGCAGATCTGAACAGACGTTTTTCCAGAGAAGAGAGGGCCAACACGTACACACTGGTCAGCATCAGTGAGCATCATGGACATGCAAACCCAAACCACACTGAGACCCCACCTGGCACCTGTCAGGACAGCTGTCATGAAGACAACAGATGACAAGAGCTGGCGAGGCCGTAGAGGAAAAGGGACCCTCGCACCCACTGCTGGTGGGACTGCAAATTGGTGCAGCCGCTATGGAAAACAGTATGGAGCTTCCTCAAGAAATTAAAGACAGGGGCTGGTCCAGTGGCTCAGGTGGTTGGAGCATCGTGCTCCTAATGCCGAGGTCGCTGGTTCAATCCCCACATGGGCCAGTGAGCTGCACCCTCTATAGTTAAGATTGTGAACAATGTCTCTCCTTGGAGCTGGGCTGCCGTGAGCAGCTGGTGGTCGGCATGAACTGCCACGGGCTGCTGAGTGCTGCCATGGGCTTCCATGAGCTGCTGTGAGTGGCCAACAGACTGAGAAACAACGGCTTGAATGGGTGGTGGAAAGAAAGGGGAAAGAAAAAAGAAAGTGTTTAAAAAAAAAGAAAGAAAACAGAAATTAAAGACAGAACCACCTTGTGACCCAGAAATTCCACTTCTGGGTATTTATCTGAAAGACAAACAAACAGAAACCCTAACTCGAAAATACTCATATATCTGCACCCGCATGTTCTGTTCCCTGTGGCACATTCACAGCAGCCAAGACATGGTACAGATGTACAATGGAGTATTACTCAGCCATAACAAAGATAAATCCTGCCATTTTCCACAACGACGATGGACCTTGAGGGCGTTATGCTGAGTGAAATAAGCCCGACAGTGAGACAAGTACCTGTATGATCTCACCTCTGTGGAACCTAAAAACAAGCAACAAACAAACTCATATACTGAGAACAGGTTGGGGGTTGCCAGAGGCGGGGTGGCAGGGGTCGGGGGTGGGAGAAATGGGTGACGGGGGTCAAAAGGTAAATAAATAAAGTTGCTTTCCTAACAAAAAATTTTTAAATCGCTCTACACATTTTCTGGGCTGCCCCACGGAGATGTTCAGAAGGCACCTCATTCATAGTTCTCTGAGCACCTCCCGACATAGTCACTGTCACAGCACTTGGGCGAGGAGAAAACAGTCGGCCTGATCTCACACAAGAAGAAATAATTGCACGTGTAGACATACTGCTGTCATTAAGACAAAACGGCCCCTTGAAGCACTTTAACACACAGCTGGAGGTGACAGAGTCCCAGGGGAGGCGGCACCCAGCCACTGTCACTCCCAGGCCCTGGCACTGGCTGTGGCCCGTGCTCTCTGTCCAGGTTTCACTGTTAAATTTAAGTTTCCTGCTTGGAGAGGAGGCATGGCACAGCGGAAAAACCATGGATCCAGTATCGGCTTTGCCACTCACTTGGTTTGTGACCTTGAGCGGCTTTATTCGCCACTCAGACTGTGTTCCCCCATCTTTAAAATGAGTAGAAGTGCAAACTTGCAAGTCTGGTGTAGAAAAGAAAAATAGTACCTTGTAAGTTTGGTGAAAACAAAAGGTTCCCTTGTCTGGCACACAGCCCCACTTCTACACGTGTGGCAGTAACAGAGGGACGCTTAGGGCAGTGTGGGACACTGCACAGGCAGACATGCTCGTGCCTCCCGGACGCCAGAACTGGCAGTGGCTCCACCCGCCTGGGGCCAGGAAGACAAGTGCACCCTTTGGTTTATGGCTAATGGATAACTCCGGGGAAGGTCTGGGTCCTGTGATCCGGGCACAGGAAAAGAGCAGCCGTAAACCCTGTGACTTCAGTCACTCAGCAAGGGCAAGGGTGTGAGGACAGCTGGCTCCCTGCCATGAGTGGAAAATACCCAGTTGACAGTCCCTCCTAGAAATGATCATACTCCTGATGCCAAGTGGGCAGCAAGACGGGCCTGCCAAACCTGTCAGAGAAAACACGGAGGCGCGGCCGGGAAATTGGAAGCACAGGACCAGAGGGCCTGTCCCGCGTGTGCAAGGGGCGCAGGGCCATGACACTGACCTTTCCAGCCCGCTGACCCGCATGACCTAAGAAGGCATCAGCTGGTGAGCGATGCTTCCCAGATGTGGGCAAAGCTGGCAAGCCCCTAGCCCACGACGACTGATTCGGCATCTTCCAGGACCTGGGGCATCTAGAACAGCCCCCCATACTCTCACGGCTGCTGTAAGACGAATGCTGACAGCAGTGCCCCGTGAGTCACCAGGAGTGCTCCCTGAGTGTCAGTGTCGTAAGACCAAGCACACAAGCGTTCCCAGAACATACAGCCAACCGCCCACCTGGTCCCTGACCCGGGCGACCTGCCCATCTTCCATCTACAGGCCACAGGCACGTCAGTGGCCCCTCTCCAGGGCATCAGGTCTCAAAGCATCTCCCACACAATTTTCAGACAACGTCACCGGGCACAGTTTCTCACTGCTCCTCTGCGTCTGCGGACTCTGGGTGTTCCCCACGGGAAACAAACCATGGTTAGCAGAAGCGGCAGTGTCCTAGCCATGTCAGAACCCTGCGGTCCTCATGTCCCCTCCCTTGGGCCCAGTTAGGGGGGGGCCCAGCACAGGCTGCAAGGCTCAGACTAAGCCTGAATTCGAGCTCGTGCCCTGCAGCTGAAAAGTAGAAACAGGGAAACTTAAAGCCTATGTACATAGTAGGCGCCACACCATAATCACCGGCCCCCAAAGGAGCCCAACCTTCTTTGAAAAGGAAAACCTTAAAAGCAAGGTTTTGAATCATGCAAAAGTTCCTGTGAGTCATTTTGGAACACAGAGTCATTTCCACAAATATACACTTTTAGTCTTTATAATTTGCTGTAACATTCGTTATTACAATTCTCTAAAACACAAAAATAAGAGCTTTTAAAGTTGTAGCAAGTCAGTGAGTAAAGACTGCAAAGAAGGAAGTGGCTAAGTCTGCAGGTAAAAGTAATTCCGCCAGGCAGGCATCTGGTCACCTGCACAGGTGAGGGGAGAGGCCCGCGATGCAGCAAAAACCTGCACGCACAGGCCCTGTCACCAGCCCGTGGGAGGCCCACCAAGCAGGTTCCTAAATCCAGCCAACCCTGTGGCACCCCCTCCTGGAAAGCCTTCCTGGTCCCCGTCAGTCCCCCTCCCAGGGAAGCTCAGGTACAGCTGGCACCTGTGGGTCCCACTCCCAAGTGCCCAGCATCCCAGTGGACAGGGACTCTGTCCAGGACTGCTGCTCTGTGCTTCTAAAGACACGGGCACTGGCCTCTCACGGCACAGGGGGAGGGGTACGCGCCCTGGCTTCCAGCGGCACTGCGACACTCGGCACCCCTCAGCTAGGGGACTGAGCCCTCTGCCTAGCTCTTGGCTGTATCCCCTACAACAGCACCTGGCACCCAGTAGGGGCCCCAAAAGTGTGTTGAGTGAATTCGAAACAAGGAAAGCAAGTCCAGCCACCGTGCTCCAGGGCCTGAGTCTCCAGGGGTCAGCACCTGGGCTTGAGAGGACAGTGCCCCCCATCCTGCAATCTGAAGGCATGTGACCCGAGCAGGACGGCTGGAGAGGCCCCGCCCACACGCATGTCCAGCATGATCCCACACTGCTGGGGTCACTAGCTCTGGGACCACACCCCTGTTGCCAAGGCACCCCATCCCCCTCTCTCTCCCAGTGTTATCTCCCCAAAGCAGGGCTGGTGGCACCCACAGGGAAGACGCAGGCTTTGCCCAGACACTGGGCTGCCCCCCACCCACACCTGCCATCGCCACGTATGTCTCCTGAGTCTAACACAAAGCAGGACGCTGCTGGGCCCCAGACACATGTATCATGAGGGTTCTCAGCATGTGAAGGCACCTGCCCCGGGAAGGACAATGACTCCCACCGGGCTCTCCCGACTCTCTGATCAGATCTCCTGGCAAATCCCACAGCTCGGCTCTCCGAAGGGCTGCTTCCCTGTGGCACTCCTCCTGCTATGACGCACGTGACCTTCCTTCTCTGATCTCCAGGGCCTACGTACCTACTACAGGACTCAAATGCCAGCACTGTCTGTCATTCAGCTGGATAGGAACTGAGCATCCAGCATAGAAAAGCCAAAGCTTCCTACCATAAAGCATGCTTTCTAGCAAACGGGGTCTCTCTCGCCAACAAATGAGCAGAGAAGCTCCGACAGGTGAAGGGCTAGACCAAGGTCACAGAGCCATGGAGCAGAGGAGCCACACCTGGGACTCGCCAGCCCAGCGCTGCTTTCCCGAACCCGCGGACATCAGAAGTGCCAAACACGCATAAAGCGCCAGCACGGCGCTGGGAGCGCCGGGAAGGGGTCGCGGCGATCGCCGGCGGGGTCTCAGGAGAGTAGGGGAAGGGGGCGGTGAGGAAAGGGTGGGCGGTGCGTTGTGGGACTTGTAGTCCGCGCGCCTGGGCCGCGGGGCATGCTGGGCCTCGTAGTCTCCGACCTCATGGGTTAGATGCAGTGCTTGCTGGGAAGGATGCCGCCTGGTTGCTAGGTAACCGGAGCCGACTGGCGGGGTGGAGTGGCGTCTCTCCAAAACCGCCGGACACAGGGGCTCCCGTAGACCCTCCTCCCCAGGCTGCCTGACCGGAGCCTGGCCCCCAGCCTGGCACCCCCAGCTTCGCCAGCGCTTTTCTGGAGCGCCTTCCCGGTGTAGTCGGCCGGTCCTCCTTTGGGGCGCTTCCCGACCCTTTATCCCACAAGCGATGGACCAGATGCCACCAGGAGCTCCAGAGTCTAGCCTATAGGGTGGATGGTGGTAGTTCTTTGGTGGAATCTCCTGAAATTGGGTGGACAGAATGGTGTGAACATGCCGAATTGGGGTGACTCCATTTGTTAATGTAGACCGGCCCTGCAAAAACATGCATCCCTGAGTCACTTTGAAAAAACAGTCTGGCAACTCCTCAAACAGTTACACAGAGTTACCATGTGACCAGCAATTCCCCTTCTAGCTATCTACCCAAGAGAAATGAAAACATACGTGCATACAAAACTTGTACACAAGAGTTCAAACAGCCAGTTATTTTTACCAGCAAAGTGGGTTTATTCAGGAATAGCTGAGAATTGCAAGCATGCACAAAAACTATAGGTAAGTCCAGCAAACAAAGGAGAGGAACCTTACTTTACAGAGAAAAAGGAAGTGGGGGGGGCTTTGAATTAAAGTCCATTGGAGGAAAGTGAGAGTTCAGGGTGGTGATGGCTGGTCATTGGCTGAGTTGCTAGAGTTACCACTGGCAGGGCTTGACCACTGGCAGGGCTTGTCGCGGGGTGAGGAGAAAAATCTTCCTTCCTCCTGCTGGGGCGGTAGAGACACATCTTGCAGGGAATGCAAGGTGTCCTTTCCTGTTGGGTCTGTAGGGTGTGTGACTGTGTTTTCCAGTTGGGTGTGTAGTTGACCTGCAGTGGCAGTGTGGAGGGGTCCCCCTTCAGGCCACCTCACTCACTTTAAATGAGGTTTCTTTCATTCATTTTCACAGCAGCATTATTCCTAATAGCCAAAAGGGAGAAGGGAGGTAATGTCCATCTACTGTTGAATGGATATACACAAAATGTGTATGTCCATTCAATGGGAAATTATTTGGCCATAAAAAGGAATGAAGTTGTGACACAGGCTACAACATGGGTGAACCCTGAAAATATGCTAAGTGGAAGAAGCTAGTCACAAAAGACCACATATTATATGATCCATTTATATGAAATGTCCAGAAGAGGCAAATCCATGGAGACAGAAAATACCTTAGTGGTCACCAGAGGTTGGGGAAGGGGGGCAGGGAGTGACTGCTAAAGGGTCCTGGGTTTCTTTTCAGGACGATTAAAATGTTCTTAAATTGTGCTGATGGCGGCACATGTCTGTGAACGCTGCCACTCTAAATGGGCAAATTGTATGGTATGTGAATTACACATCAATAAAGCTGTTAAGGGCCAGCCTGGTGGCTCAGGCGGTTGGAGCTCCATGCTCCTAACGCCAAAGGCTGCTGGTTCGATTCCCACATGGGCCAGTGGGCTCTCAACCACAAGGTTACCAGTTCTACTCCCACAAGGGATGGTGGGCTGGGCCCCCTGCGACTAACAACAGGCAACTGGATCTGGAGCTGAGTTGTGCCCTCCACGACTGGGATTGAAAGGACAACAACTTGACTTGGAAAAATCCTGGAAGTACACACTGTTCCCCAATAAAATCCTGTTCCCATTCCCCAAATAAAATCTTTAAAAAAAAAGAAAGCTGTTAAAATATATGTGTAAAAGCATATGTTTTCCACATTATTTGTCTTCCACCCAGCCCAGCCTATCAATCATGGGGTCTCACTGTGATGTGACCCTGAGTCTCAGCCACTGACCACTTTGTGGAGCCTCCCAGTAGGCTGGGGACCAACAGGCTACCAGGAAACACTGACTCTAGGAGATGTGCTGGTGTGCTGTGGGGCTTCCCCCAGCTTGCTGCTGCCCTCCACAGGTTCTTGGGCCCACCCCCTGTCCCGGGCTCCAGCCCCATCCACCTAGGGTCGCCAGGGTGGCCTGGGCAGCCAGCTTCTCTGTGGCCATCCTCCAATGCAGGTGCAAGTGACTGGAGGTGAGGCTGGAGAGGGTGGCCAAGCCTGGACTTTGGCCTCCATCCTGAAGGCCCCAGGGAGTCAAGAGATCAGCATTACCCAACTACACTGGGGTAACCAGGACGAGTCCCCAGGGCACTGGCCTTGCACAGACTGACATTTTGCATCCACCGCCGTTTTCCATCTTGCATCCACCGCCGTTTTCCATCTTAGTTGCAGCCCACCATTGCATGCGGGAATTGAACCGGCAACCTTATTGTTGAGAGCTCCACTCTAACCAACTGAGCCATCCAGACCGCCCCCCACTGGGACCAGCATTGTCCTGGGAAGTGATGCTGGACCCATGAGCAAGAAGTGCCCAGAGCGAGCCAGGTCCGGCCCAAGGCGTCTTTCTGCTCTCTGGGCCTGGAGCCACCCTTCAGGGCCCCTCTTCTCCCACCTCAACTGGTGACGCTTACGTTCGGGGCGCCGTCTTGGCGCTGCTAGGATTGATTACTGGGTATGGGTCTTTCTCCCAAACTGTGCCCAGAGCCCTCCTCCGGAGGCAGAGCGAGGTCCCCCGCGGCCTCTCCAGGGAGCAGAGGTCAGGCAGGGAGACCTACGCGACCCTCCCTCACCCCGTCTCGCGCACCTGAGGCTGGGGGGCCAGTCAACACCGCTGGAGCGGTGCCTTGGGGCGGAGCGACATCTGGGTGGGGCCCGGTGGGGCGGGGCTGGAATGGAGGGGTGGCCAGCATCCAACAGACCACGTGTTAGCAATGGCAGCGGAGCTGCCCTGTGCTAAGGAGAGTTCCCAACGCTTTACGAAAGTTAACTATTATTATCTTCACATCCCCTTAGGTTCTATTTTTATCTCTAGTTTAGACACCAAGAACCTGAGCCACAGGAATGTCGCCCATCCCCACACACACATGCCCCCTCCTCCCAGCTCCTTCCCTCGGAGCCAGGAGCCTCTCCCCTGAATCCCGTAATGCCCTCCCCCACACTGCACAGAGAGCCCTCCACCTGCAGCTTTGCACCTGGGTCCCGATACTGAGTCTCATCCCTTCTCAGTCCCTGTCCTGACCACTGTCCTTTATCCTGGTAGCTGCAGCCTTGCTTACCCCTCCCCCTCGGACACGCGGGGTGGGGAAGGTCCACTGCAGGATTTGGAGACCAGCCGCAGGGAAGTGGTGTGGGCCTCTGGGAAGGCGGTGGTTTATGGATGGCAGGTGACAGGAGTTAGCAGAGTGCTTTGAGGACATGGTCCATCGTAGTGCGGGTGACTTGCGAGGATTCGCATGCTGCAGGACTGGGAGGTCCCTCTCCCAGGGGAAGGGTGCAGAGGCCCTGACCTTCCTCAGCCGCGGAGATGACCCCCAGAAGCCCCAAGCCTTCAGAGCGAGGCAAGGGCTTTAAAAGTGTCCAGGTCTGGCCTTCCTCAAAGTTAGCTGGTGCCCGGCAACCACACCGCGGTCAAAGCTCACATGGGCGTGGCCTGGCCTCAGATCCCAATGTTCCCTTAGGCCTGCAGGATGTGTTCATGGTGGCAAACAATGAAAATATTGCCGGAAATGCCTTCAAAAAATATCCTTGCAGGGAAAGAAGAGAAAGCTGTGAAATTGTAAGGGAACAGCCACTGATATTTCCACTGGTGTGGTAAGTCTGTAAAGGTGAGTGGATTACAGACAACTCCACCCACCACATGCACACCTTCCACCTGGGGGTTGCCTCAGGGTTGATGGAGAAATTGCGTTCAACCGGGCTGTCGGTGGGCTGTTGATTCAGCACCGTGGGCTGTCCGCTCCCTAAGACAGAGGACAGGAACTATGAAAATTTTAGGCTCAGAGATGTTGGAGGGAGCAGCAGGGAACTCATGAGGCCCCGCTGCCTCTGAGAAGAGTCCTCGGTGACACATCCAGAGCATCGAAGTTGGGCATTCCTGGTGGCTTTATGACCCTAACTCCTCTTTGGGTCGGCCACAGCCCCCCAGTGGAAAGGGCCTGATGTACAGTGGAGAACCGAATGGTCCTCAGACCTGGGGAAGCAGGTACCAGGTATGCATGGCTCTGGAGTGAGTGGAAGAAGGGCAGAGCAGCAGGGTCCAGGGTCCACAGGAAAGAGCAGGAGGCCCATGTGGGCCTCGGCCGAAGTTCTCTGCCAACAGCCGGGGTGGCCAAGGCCACACTGCCTGTGAGGGGCTGGCCCAGCTCTATGGCTTCTTCACAAGATGCGTTGGCGACCAAGGCAAAGGTAAGGCTGATGCAGGGAAACCAAGTTCATAATAATAGATTTTTGCATATGATTATAAGTAACCTTAATAATAAGGTTTATGAAAGTGGTGTATGTTTGCTGTACAAAATTTGAAAAAAGCCAACTAAAGGGAGAAAAGCATAATTCCACCATCCACAGTTCGCATCATGAAGCAAATGCAAATGTCCAGTATTAAATCTACTCTTCCAGTATTTTAAAGCATTAACTTAGTTGAGATGAAAAATGTGCACCTGTTTGTAATCTATGCTTTTTCACTTCATATGAAATAAACACTTGCTATGTTCTCAGAAACTCTTTGAAAGCATAATTTTTAGTGGTTGCTTCCTCGGCACCTGACTAGACCACGTTTGCTCAGACATTTGCCTTTTATTGATAATCTACGTGGTTCACAACTTTTGCCTCAAAGGACATATTCATATATTTTTTCATTATTTTGGATTTTTTCCTTAGGGCAGTTTACAGAAAGTTAATGGCCCAAAGTGTAAACAATTTTAAGGCTTTTGATTCCTGTGGCTGAATGGCTTTCTGAAAGAGCTGTCCAGTTTTATCTCCAGATAGGACTAGATGACATCTGCCCTTATTTCCATCCTTCTCCAGAGGAGCAATTCCCCTTGAGGGACCAGGCCTATGCCTCCCCCTCCTCCCAGGCTGAAGACTCAGGCCCCGGGGAGGAGGACAGGACAAAAAGCAGTGTTTCTGCAGCCATAAGATTGGGAATGCTGAGTAAAGACATTGAAAGGGTGGGCAGCTGTGTAGATCCTTGCTGCCTACGTCAGGCTGCTGGTAGATTGTTCTAGAAGAATGAAAATGTAGACACACTGTGGGGACAGAGTCCCAGAGAGCAGTTTCCAGGCTCTCGGCCTCATGTGGAAAGGTGCTGGCTCAGTTATCAGATGGCCATCAGCTGTAATCAGATGGCCATCCGCTGTGGCTGGGTGGCCATCAGCTGTTACCTATTAGCCATTAGCCACTAATATAACTGCCCTGGCTACAGTAGGGGGTTGGCTGGTTGGAAGAGAAGCGCACAGCAGATTGCGGATCGTGTGGCTCCTGCTTCCTGTATGTCCAACCCAGCCGCCAGCGAGAGTATAATGGTATAACTCCCCTATCTATGGTTCTGTGGGTGTTCCTTTTTGGCCTCACCATATCCTGCGTTCTTGTGCGGGGAGCAGGAGCCGAGACCCTACATTACATGCAGAATTTCCTGAGCAGGTTCAGCTGGAGACTGGGGGGAGGCGGAAAGTCCAAGGGCTGGTGTGTAACGTGGAATAATGCTCACAGCCCTCACTGACTGTTTCCTGAACTCAAACGTGGCATTTGAGGCCCTCGGGCCTGTGGCAGACTGCTGGGTGCCCCCAGCGCCCTTCTCCCTCCTTAGGAAAAGTGATCACGCTCCCCAGGCTTCCTTGCAGTACGGTGTGGCCATGTGACTGGCCATGTGAGGGATGGAGCACCCCTCCTTCATCCCTTCCTCCTCCTACGGTCATTCAAGCGATGCCTGGATCTTGAGCAGCCATTGCGCACCAGGTGCTGGGACCAGGTGTTTAAAGGGGTAAAGCAACAAATTAGTCACTGGTCCTGGACTGGCCACTCCATCCAGACTTCACTCATGGGAGAGAGAAGTACACAAGCCTGTCTCAGCCATACCACATGGGGTCTGCCATCACACCAGTCACCGTGCACTATGAGTCTGCTCCATCAGAGGCACACAGGCCCTCTGCCCCACTGTTCATCCTGGCCCCTGCTGCTGTCACGATCTGCCATGGGATCCCCAAGCAGAAATGTGGGTGGAACCATTTTATCCCTAGGGGAATCCAGTACAAACATGTCAACCCTGGGTCTACGCCCCAATACCATGGGTGCTCCCTGCCCCCATGACATGGATACCCCCCATGACACTGTGGGTGCTCCCTGCCCCCCTGACACTGTGGGTACCCCCCGTGATACTGTGGGTGCTCCCTGCCCCCCTGACACCGTGGGTACCCCCAGTGATACTGTGGGTGCTCCCTGCCCCCATGACATGGGTACCCCCCATGACACTGGGTGCTCCCTGCCCCCATGACACCATGGGTACCCCCCGTGATACTGTGGGTGCTCCCTGCCCCCATGACATGGGTACCCCCATGACACTGTGGGTGCTCCCTGCCCCCCTGACACCGTGGGTACCCCCCGTGATACTGTGGGTGCTCTCTGGGCCCCCAGCTGCCCCATGCTGTTCAGTGTCTCTGGGTGTCTTGCCTTGCTGACTCCTGCCCTGTGTCCTCAGCTTCAGAGCAGCTTTCTGAGCCTGGGTACAAACCTCCAGGCGGGGACAGTTGGCTATCTCTCACGGGACAGCACCCTAGGGTGGTCTTCCCAGCTGCTGCCCTGGGAGCACAGGATGTGGTTGAGACATCCCCTCAGTGGTCCGTGCAGCCCAGCAGGGCCACCAAATCCTCAAGACCCCAAGAGCTCCCCCTCCACCAGTTGTAGCCACAAAGCAGAGCAGGGCAAGAAGAAGACAGTTTGTTGTTTTTGTTTTTTACCACCCACCAGTCTCATCCTTAACCCTCCGTGCCCCAGTTTTTCCTCTGAGGGAATCAACTCTGGACTTTGGGGGGTCGAAGGAGGGTTGGATGCTGGAGGAAACCAGGGAAGGTGTGTCCTGGGTCAGGAAGAGTGAAGCTGAGGGGTGTCATGGAGAGGATCACGTGGCTCTTGCTTCCCCCTGGGAGGGGTTGTCAGTCTAACCCCGTCTTACAGGAACTTCCCTGTGCAGGTGAGGGCGAAGGCCTCAGGTGGGGGCGGGGTCCCCAGGAAGGTGTCGGAGGCCCTTGGGGACCAGCGGAGGGGCGTGGCCTCCTTCCTGTGCGCGGTCTGCTGACTCCTCCCCAACTGCTGGGTGGCGGAGGGACCAACGGAGAAGGAGACGGTGGCGGGAGGGAGGGAAGGAGAAGGAAGGTGAGTCCCACGCGGAAGTTAGGTAGGACCCGCCCCGCCGCCTCAGCCACACTCCGGTACCGCCAGCGCCGCGACCGACCGACCGCCTCTGCTCGTGGGACCCTGGGACGCAGAGGGCGCCAGAATGCAGGTGACTCCCGCGCTGCGCTGGATCCACACCTGCAGCTCCTCCAGCCCGCCCCGCCCGCCTCACCTGAAAAGTGCCTGTGGGATTGCTGGAGCCCAGGCTGAGGGGAGGCTGGCAGTGCCCAGCAGAGCACTGAGGGTTTGGGGGAGGCGGTGGCTTTACTCTTCATCCTTGGGACCCACAGAGGATAGAATTCCTCAGGGAGCCTAGCCACCCCAGTGAGTGTGTGGGGCCGGGATGGGAAGGACATGTCTAGCCCTGTCCCTGAGCCAGGACTTGGGGGGTCGGACCCCCAGACTGTGCAGCTGTCATCAGCAGCTGGCATCTGAGGGGAGGGGGATATGGCCTCCAGCGTGGGCCGGCCTTGGGTTGGGGAGCCCCAGGAGGCCAGCTGGGCCCTCTGTTCCCCGGGCTCCTTCCCCCGGCAGAGGTGGGGGCAGCTGTGGGCTGCTGGATTCTGATTCTGGTGGACAGAGCAGAGGCTGTGGGGGGCCCTGGGAAGGTGGGCTGGACAACATCTGGGAAGACATCCATTGTCCCCTCTGTGGGGGAAGAGGTCACGGGGCTGGGAGGAGACACATGCCAGGTGGAGAGCGAAACCAGCCTCCCACAGGCCTCCCAGGGCCCTCCCAGGTGTGGGCCAGGCAGCAGCCTCCTGCTCCACCTCTGCCCAGGGCGTCCTCAGCCCTTCCAGAGCTAGCTCTGGCGTCCTGGCACCCCTCGGCTGACCCCAGGCTCCCCTGACGGCCTGTGCTGGGGTGGAGGAGAGGCTGAGAGCTGGTTCAGGGTGGGTGGGGAGGCATTGCCTGGCAGCTGAGGTGAGAGAATCAACCCTTTGAAGGACAGATGCAGGTGCAGACAGCCAGACCTGCGCGCCCTGCCCTAGCTCACATCCCTCCCAGGACTCCCCGTTGCCCCCCACTGAAATCCAAGCTTCCCGACACCTGAGCAGTCCTCTGTGCCCTGCCTCACATCCTGGCAGCTCCCTTCTTGCTCTGTGCTTGTGCAAAGCTGAAGTGCTGAGGACTGAGCCGCTGGGAGGAGTAACTATCAAGGCCTTAAAGGTGCTGAGTTCTGAGTCTCTGGGAGTACTGAGCACCAAGTCCTGGGAAGTACTGAGTACTGAGTCCCTGGATACCTATTGCACACTGCCCCTCAGGGCTTATCCACACACGTTTCCCTCTCCCGGGAAGGCTGCTCCTGCGTTTCACCTCCTGCCAACCTCTTGCCCCACAAGGCCAAGCCCCAGGCTACCTGCCCTGCCCAGTAGGTGCCTGTCCCTCCAGGCCTCTGTCCACTCACACCACACACTGCCCACCAGGGCTGCACACCGGGCGGGCTGCTGCATCAGTGAGTGTCTGGGGAAGGATGGACAGACGGACACACAAAAGGATGAATTGACAGATGACAGAGAGAGAGTTGAAGGGATGGAGGGTCACAGGGGCCAGGGAGGGAGGGAGGGGCAGACGCCCTGCTTCAGAAGCTGAGCAGGCAGAGCCTGGTGGGGACTTGCTCAGGGTTGGTGGTCAGAGGTAGTGGTGACACTTTGGTCGAGGCAGGAATGTCCCCTCTGTGGATGATGACACTGCACCCTGCTTTTGGAGCAGTCAGGAGTGCCCAGGGGTGTGATGTGAGCCCTCAGGGATAGTGGGGGGAGGCCCCCACATATCCATGTGCAGCTGGAGTGATGTCACACGTGTGTGTTCCAGGTGGCCTGGCAGACCAGGCCTGGTCAGAAGTTGGGTGGTGATCCCAATAGGGACCTGTAGACCGAACTGGAAGGGAAGCACAAAAAGCAGGACTTCCCAGCCATGGGGAGGGAGGGTCTTTCTTGTCCAGAGCTGGTGGGTGAGCCTGGATGTTGGGGCTGGGAGGACCGAAGGGAGAACAATAGGGACCTTAGAGCCTGGTGCCGAGAGTGTGTACCCCCCATCCGTGAACCTGATGTTGGGGACACAAGTGTCCCCCATCCTGTCTAGCTGAGACTTTACTCTGTTCCCTGAGACAGAGGTGCTTCAGTCCTGCCCCTTTCTGCAAATCTGTCTGTGAAAGGCAGGTTTCTCCTCTGGCCCAAGACGGGGGAGAAGTTTCAGGTAGTCCAAGCCACACCTGAGTTCAGGTGTCTGTGGGCTGTCAGTAGGACAGCAGGGAGTGCCTGGATCGAGCTGGAGGAGGTGAGTGCTGTGGGGGGAAGGGAGATGGGGCAGGAGGAAAACAGTCACTTTAGGAAAGTGGAGAGCAGAGGGCCAGGGTGAGTCCCACGGACCGACGGGTGTGAGGATCCAGTGCCCGGGTGGGAGCTGCACTGCGCTATAGAGCACAGATGTGGCTGTCTCCGTGTGCCTGTGGTGCCTGACGCCTGGTGCCTGTGGTTCTGCCCTTGGACTTGATGCTGTTCCTGGCTCCTGTGACAGACAGAGAGGGGAGCAGACCCAGGCCCATCCTGCAGCCAGCATGTGGGGAGGGGAGGTTGGAGTAGGGTTGCAGCTTTAGCCAAACAAAATAAAAAACAGACACCTGTTAAACTGAGTTGCACATAGATAATTCCTTTTAGGACAAATGTGTTCCACGATAACAGTAAGTGGGACATACTTGTACTAAAAGGTATCTGTTGTTTATATGAAATGCAAATGTCACTGGGCTGCCTGTACTTTACCTGGCAGCCCTCTAGGGCAGACTGGCTGGGGCAGTCCAGTCCGGCTTTCTGGAGGAGGCGGGCTTGAACTTGGCAGGAATGTGGCTGGAGACAGGACAGGATAGCAGGTGGAGGGACCAACAGGGCCAAAGTCCTAGCAGTGGGCAGGATGGTGAGGATGGTTCCTGGGATGGGGTGTGAGTGCTGTGAGCCAGGAGAGGGGCTGGGGCCTCTCGGGGGGGGGGGGGGGCTGGCACAGGCCATGGAAGGAGTGGGGCTTGGGGGCCATGATGGGGTTGGCAGTGCCCAAACCTGCCAGCAGTTGGCATGAGGCGGCGTACTCCAATAGACACGGCCCCGAGGGTTCCACGCACCTTTTCTCCTGGGATGCTGCAGGTCTCTGTCCCTCCGGGGTCCCTGTGTCACCCTGGGACTCTGCCAACTGGTACTTGGGCTGGGGTCCCTCTCGCCCATGCACACACAGCGTGCTAAGCACTGTGCTGGGGCTACAGAATATGTGGTGCGTGGCATCGGGTCCCATGGAGCCAACGCTGTCATGGTCAAGGCTGGAGCCGGGAGGTGACGTTGGCTAGGGGCATTCCCTGGGCTCTCGGCTCCAAAGTCAGCATCCTCTCCCTGCACCTCAGCCCCAAGGCTCCCCCTGAGTGACTGCTCTGACTACCCTGGTCCCCCACCCCTCAGCCACCTGGCTCCCCCAGCGTAGGGGCCCTGGGTCACTTTGTCTCAGCCCTCAGAGTTTGGGCAGCTTCAGCACGTTGGTAAGGATTCCTAAAGAGTTCTGGAGACAGCGGGGGCTCTCTGTGCCCCTCATCCCGTGTCCCCTGAAGTCAGTGCCCCATCCTCTGGGCCACTGGTCAAAATGAGGAGCCCAATACAGCCACCTTGACTCCGATGTCACCAGCTTTCCCATTGTGTCTTTTCTTGTCCCAGTCACTGCAGAATCCCACAGGCCATTTGTCGTCAGGTCTCCTTGGCCCCCTCCCATCTGGGACGGTCCCTGTGTCCCTCCTTGTCCTTGGTCATCTGCCTCGTGGGTCAGCTCAGGTCTGGAGAAAGTCCCTTTGATGTCTTCTCATGCTGAGAAGGGCTATAGGTTTTAGAGAGGGGACCACATACTGTCAAATCACCCTGCCATCTAAGTGACATCACCGTGACCTTCGCTGCCTGGGTAGGGTGTCTGCCGGGAGTCTCCTCTGGAAAGCGACTCCTTGCCCTCCCAAACTTTCTTCACCCATCACTCAGTGCAGCCTACACACAACAAGGAGGGTTAGGCTTCACACACACCCCCCCCCCCAGGGATAAGAATGTGAGAGACATTCATTCCTCTCCCACATAACTAATGATACTCAGGGAGAGACTTGGAGGCCAAGCTAATATCCATTTCCTCTCTAAGGTTCTGTCCACTGTCAGCATCTGTGTGTCTGTCTGTCACAGACATGCCAGCAGCACTTACCTGTGTGGGTTCTCATCAGACTTAGTTTTACTAATGTCAGTCCCATGTCACGTTGGTCCCCAATGCCCCATGTGAGGTAGCGGCCTCTTTGTGTTTCTGTTGCATGATCTGCCACCGTGTGGGGACAGCAGTGTCTTCATCCCCCACCCACCAATGGGAGTGGGTTATTTCCACAATTTTGATGTGACATGTGCTGCTGTGAGCACCCTGTGCAGGTCTCCCAGGATGGCCGGGCCAGGCTGTAGGATGGTCAGCTTTGTTGCCCAAATTCATGCGCTAGTGTGTGTGCCACAGCAACACACAGGTTCTGTCCACGGGCGCTGTCAGACTATGAAAGTGTCCGTGCCTGAGTGGGTCGAAGGGGGTGCCTCGCTGACCTGCATTTCCTGACCTTTCTGGGGTTCCTGTGTCTTCACCTTGCTGTGCCCGTCTTCTGTGAAATCCGTTTGCACCTTTGGCCCATGTTAAATTGGGCTGTCTGTCTGTTCTGACGGATTTCAGGAGCTCTTTGTATGTGTTTCCAAACAAAGCTTTGCTGCTAATTTGTGGTGCAGCCCCACGCCTCCTGGCCCTCACTGAACAGCTAGCCCACCTTGAATTCCTGACTTGGTTTCCTGCCTCCCCACCAGCTTTGTGTTCAGCCCCTCGGAGGTGGAGCACCTGACCCAGGGGATGCTCTGCGGTAGCAATGAGCCCCACCCTCCGTCTGCCCCTCACCACAGGGTGAAGACAGCGTCCAGATCCTGGTGGAGCCCGAAAATGACAGTCTCCCACTGATGGAGATCAACACTTGTAAGGTGAGTCTCTGCCTGGACCGGCCCCTCCTGGGCTGGTCCCTCGCGCTCTCCCACACCCTGCACAGGCCGTCCAGCCCTGGCCTGGATCCACACCTCCTTCCTGCAGACCGAGGCCTCTGAGCCGTGGGATTACGTCCTTGTGGTCAACCGTCACACCGACAGAGAGCGCAGGAATATCTACCTTCAGTTCCTGGAGAACCTTAAGGGAAAGGGCTTCCAGTACGAGGTGGGCCAGCTGAGGGCCGGGGCTGCCGGGTGCCGGGTGGGTCCTGGGCAGGTGTCTGGAAAGGTGGCCTGTGGCTTTGCGCCAAGGTGAAGGGGCCAGGCCAGTGGCTGTGGACAATGCGGGAAGGGTTCCGGGGTGCAGGACAGGGTCCCATGAGGCTCTGCCCCAGGTGAAGGACGACCAGAAGAAGGTGTTCTGTGGGATCCGAGCTGAAAGCTGGATCTTCGACCTGTACTGCACACTCCTCTTGGAGCCCGAGGATCAAGCCCCCACACAGAGGCTGACCCCTATACCACCCACCACCAGGTGAGAGGCTGGGCCAGGAGGCACCCTGCCCACCGTGTGCCAGGTCCAAGCAGGTGAGACTCCCAAGCGTGGCCTCACAGCTCTGTGCCGCAGTTTCCATACCTGTGAAAAGGGACAGTGACAGTTCTCACCTGTTCAGGTGTTCTGAAAGTCACGTGGGGCTATGTTCCCAGACTTAAAGGGTGTGCAGGATTTGAAGAGGCCAAGGGGACCCTCCCAGCCAGCCATCCTGGCTCTGAACCTGGATGCAGGTCCCCACCTCTTCACTCCAGACCGAATGCCCCTCCCCGGACATCTGTCCCTGGCCTCCCAGGCACCCAACTTCTCCTCCCCCTCCAAGCACCTGCTTCTGCCACTAACCGTCCCTCCAGCCCTACATGCTGGTCTGCCTGCCCTCCCCACATTCCTCCTCCATCACCTTCCCAGCTCATCCCAGGCCTTCCGAGCTCGGCTGGGACCTTGTCAGTGAAGACTGGCAACAAACACTCCTGGCATCTGGACTCCAGGCAGCAGACAGGCCTCCGGGGAAAATGGGGGCTGGACGGTCTTGGGGAGGAGCAAGGGGAGGACGATGCGTAGAGGCACCTTGATGGGGCCTGGGGGCCAGGCCGGGGTGAGTGCCCTGGGACCTCCAGGGGCCCACGTCTCACAGGAGGATGTTCCAGAGGAGTGTGGCTCTGTGGTCAGATGCTCGGTTGTGCCACTTCCTAGCTGTGTGACCTTGGGCAAGTTACTCAGCCTGTCTGAGCCTCAGTTTCCGAATAGGCAAAACGGCCCCAGGGGTGTAAGAGGATGCATGCACATAAGGTGCAGGGTGTGCTCTGGATGTGTGGGGGGTCCAGGTGGAAGGTGTGATGGGCGGTGGGGTTGGGCCAGACGTCTGGGGTCCTGGGAGTAGAGGGACTGGCCCCGAGAGAGCTCCATCCTGGAGACAGAGTGGCTAGACCCTGGGAGGATTTAAGGAGGTCTGGGATGGGCTCCCAGATGAGTCCTGGGTTCTGGGCTCTGGTTAGACAGTCAGGCAGGTGGGCTCCTCCAGGATGGAGAGGGGCTTGGGACCTGGCCAGACAGGGTGGGATCCACTGAGGTCACACCGAATCATCCTGAACCAGCTCTTGTGTTCTAGAATCCGAATTGTCCACTTCGTCCTAAAGAACACGACGGCAGCTGGTGGTGAGGACGGAGTGGGCAGGTGGCCCGTGTAGCGGCCCACCAGGAGGGGCGTTGACCTGGGGAGATAGGGGCAGGGTCCTCGCTCACCCTTACTCCCCTCTGACCCAAGACTTCCTGTGACTTTTAGACACACTTGGTGATTTGGTAAAGAAAGGGGTCTTTGAGGCCAAGTTCCCCCTGCACAAGGTAAGGGATGGGCCTGCTGGGAGAGGTCGTGAGGGCGGGAGTGGAGGGAGGAAGCTTTCAATGTCAGTCACCTGTGTCTAGGGGGAGGGAGACCTGAAGACAAAATGGGCCCGGTGGAGAAACATGTTCCAAAAGCAGCCCATTGATGACATCAGGTAATACTGCCCCCAAACAAATGCCCTGTGTGCCCACAGACACACCTGTGTGACCCAGAGACCCATCTGTGCCCCGCAGACACACTGTATCATCCACAGAAATACCTATGCACCAAGGACAGACACACCTGTGCCCCCACAGACACACTGTACCCCTGCACACACCTATGCACCCACAGACACCTGTGTCCCCACAGACACACCTGTGTGCGCAGATACCTGTACTCCCGCAGACACACCTATTCACCCACAGACACTGTACCCCTGCAGACACACCTATGCACCCACAGACGCAATATACCCCCAGTCACACCTATGCACCCAGACACCTGTGCCCCCATATACACATGTGCCCCTGCAGACACACCTATGCACCCAAAGACACAATGTGCCCCCACGTACACACCTGTGTGCCCACAGACACTGGACCCCCCCACAGACATACCTATGCACCCAAGGACAGACACACCTGTGCCCCAAGCAAATAGGTGTGTCTGTGTGCCCCACTTAGATACACTGAAACCATCAATACAGATACTCCTTGCCCCCCACATGTGGCATCCCCCACCCAGACGCTGGCCAGAGACGTCACCCCTTGTGGGGTGGCCCTGATGAGGCAGCTTTGCCCATAGGTGCTACTTTGGTGAGAAGGTGGCCCTGTACTTTGCCTGGCTCGGTTGGTACACCTACATGCTGGTACCTGCCGCCCTGTTCGGCCTCATCACCTTCCTGAGCGGCTTCTCCCTGTTTAACGCCAGCCAGATCAGGTGGAGGGCTGGGGAGGGGCGGGGCTGGGGCGGGGCCAGGGATGGGGTGGAGCGGGCAGGCGGCAGGGGCGGGGTCGGGCGGCAGGGAAGAGCCGCACCAGTCGGGTCCTTGCACCCCCAGCAAGGAGATCTGTGAGGCCCACGACATCTTCATGTGCCCTCGCGGCGACCACAGCCGCAGGTACCAGCGCCTCTCGGACACCTGCACCTTTGCCAAGGTTTGCTGTCCTGGAGGTCCCCGCCAGGCCCCGCTCGTGCGTGGGAAAGCCCGTGCCCCTGTACTCAGAGGAGGGGAAGGGAGGCTCGGGCCCTGCAGGGTGCACCTCTGGGGGTGGGGGATGAGGCACAGGAGGCCGACCCCAGCCCCTGCGCCCCCACCTCTCCGCAGCTCACCCACCTCTTCGACAACGAGGGCACCGTGGTGTTTGCAATCTTCATGGCTCTATGGGGTGAGTGGCTGAGGGCAGCTGGGGGCCAACCTGAGATCCAGGGCCACCCCAGATACTCCCCGGGACACGTGTGACACCCTCGTGGCTCCTGTTGCAGCCACAGTGTTCCTGGAGATCTGGAAACGGCAGCGAGCCAAAGTGGTGCTGCACTGGGACCTGTACGGGTGGGATGAGGACCAGGTGAGATGCTGCCAGGTGACCCAGCCAAGGACTATCTCTCCCAGAGCCCTGTGTGGCCACACCTGGTTTGCCGTGTCTGAGGCGTGTGTCCTGTGTCTGAGGCATGTGTCCCCGTGTCGGGCATGTATCCCCATGTGTGGCATGTGTCCCCATGTGAGACGTGTGTCCTGTATCTGAGGCATGTGTCCCTGTGTCAGAGGCATGTGTCCTCATGTGAGACATGTCCCCGTGTCTGAGGCATATGTCCAGTGTCAGAAGCATGTGTCCCATGTCTGAGGTTTATGTCTTGTGTCTGAGGTGTGTGTCCCCATGTGAGATGTGTGTCCCCATGTCAGAGGCATGTGTCCTGTGTCGGGGGGGTGTCCCTATTTGAGGCATGTCTCTGTGTCTGAGACATGTGTCCTGTGTGTGAGGCGTGTGTCCTATTTCTGAGGCATGTGTCCTATTTCTCAGGTGTGTGTCCCCATGTGAGATGTTTGTCCCTGTGTCTGAGGCATGTGTCCCATGTCAAAAGCATGTGTCGTGTCAGAGGTATGTGTCTCATGTCTGAGGCATGTGTCCCCCATATGAGATGTGTACCCATGCATGAGGCATGTCATGTGTCAGAAGCATGTGTCCCATGTCAGAAGCATATGTCCCTGTGTCTGAGGCATGTGTCCCATATCAGAAGCATGTGTACCGTGTCTGAGGTGTGTGTACCATGTCTGAAGCATGTGTCCCTGTGTCAGAGGCATGTATCCCTGTGTCTGAGGCATGTGTACTGTGTCTGAGGCATGTGTCCCTGTGTCAGAGGCATGTGTACCTTGTCTGAGGTGTGTGTACCATGTCTGAGGCATGTGTCCCCATGTGAAATGTGCGTCCCGTGTCTGAGGCCTCCCGGTGCCCTCCCCAGGAGGAAATGGCACTCCAGCTCATTAATGACCCTCACTACAAGCTCCAGCGGCACGAGCACTCCTACCTGAGAAGCACCATCATCCTCATCCTGTCGTTGTTCATGGTACTCCTGGGGTCTGTGGGGGGCTGGAGACCAGGCAGGGCACAGCCCCCCAAGGCCCCTCGCCCTGACTGCCCCTCTGCAGATCTGCTTCATGATCGGCATGGCCCACATCCTGGTGGTCTACCGCGTCCTGGCTGCCGCCCTCTTCAGCAGCTCGGCCCTGCCCTTCCTGGAGGAGCAGGTGACCACGGCTGTGGTGGTGACCGGGGCCCTGGTGCACTATGTGACCATCACCATCATGACCATGGTGGGTGAGGGAGTGGAGGGGCAGGGGCGACGGGGGGGGGTTGTCTCCGCTGAGGCCCAAAGTGAGCCCTCCGGTCTCCCCTCCCACAGGCCAACAAGCGTGTGGCTCTGAAGCTTTGTGACTTTGGTGAGAGCAGGGGCCCACAGCCTCGCCCTGGCTCCCAAGGAGACGCGGGAGGCGGAGGGAGGAGTCCAGGCTGGGGCACCTGTGGCCTGGGTCGGGGCAGGGGGCTGTCTCTATCACCTCTCCCACCAGACGGCAGGGGCTCGTCCTAGGAGACAGGTGAGGGTTGCAGGTGTCTCTGAGCCGTCAGAATAGGACCAGGCCAGGCGTGGGACTGTCATGGGGTTAGGGATGGGCGAGGGACAGCCCACGTCTCATTCCAGAGAAGCCCAGGACCTTATCGGAGCAAGAGAGCAAGTTCACCATCAAGTTCTTCACGCTGCAGTTCTTTGCCCACTTCTCCTCCCTCATCTACATCGCCTTCATCCTGGGCAGGTGAGGGCCGCCCTCCAACTCCACTCTGCCCCCTAAAAGAGGGAAGGCCTGCTCTTTAATTTTTCAAATAATTCAGGCTCAGAACAAGTGGGAACCCAGGACAGGAAGCCCATGGTTAAGCACCCACTCTGCAGTCCCCTGCCCGAGGGGACACTGTCACCATCTGTGGGTCTGACCAGACGTTTTTACACCCATAACGTGCACACACTTACACAGTGGTTGTCCTGGAAACAACTATCGCTTTTTATGTGAAAACATGCTTGAGGCCTCTTCCCTGTCTGCGTGACTGGGGAGGCCTCATTTAAAACCACCCGTGAGCATTCTCTTGTGGGATGTGCTGGAACTCACTAAGCACTTCAGTGGGTAGACCTGTGGGTTATTTCCAATTTTGATTTTTACGACTCGGTGAACCCCCACATAACACACGGGCACACACTTGCCCTCACTTTCCTAATTAGTGAAGTGAACCTTTTTGGTTCAATCAATATACAGTTTTTCATCTTTTCTGAAGAAAATCATTGCTCCACTTGTTCTGTGTGTTTGATTACATTTTGTAAGGTACACGCATGTTGCCAGTGGATCCCAAACTCTCTACCAGAACTTAAAAAATAAATCTCAGCTCCTCCAGTCTGTTCAGAGACATCAGGGTGCCGTGACCTTCCTGTCCTTGGGGACGCCATCATGGTGTCTGTCCCTTCCCCTCGGGGCTGTGCCTAAAGACACAAGATGGCCCTTCCATCCACGTAGGACCACAGGTTTCCCAGTGGCTTCCTGGGGAGGGAAGGTGGGGGTCAGATGTGCTGCGCTCCGTCGTGACAGAGGCCTGAGCATGCTGGGCCTCTACGCGGACACCCTGCCCTCCGCCTGGCTGCCTCCCACGTCATGCGACATTGCAGTTGTGACTGCACCTCTTCTCAAGTCCCCAGGCTTCTGAATTTCTCAGCTGTGAGTCTAGGAGGGTCTTTTTCATTCAACACGCACCAGTCATCCCCACCCCTCCCCCACCTCACTGCTTTTCCCTCCACCATCACAAATGTGCTGTCACTTTCTGTCACATAATCCTCTCACCATCACATCCAGTTTCGGGTCTCCCCCTGCAGCTTCTCCCTGCTTGGTACTGGTTGTTCCCCTCCCCGCTGCTGGCTGTTCCTCTTCTCCCAAAGTACAAATGTCACCATGCCCTCCCCAGCACCCATTCTTGTGACCCTAGGCACCGTCTCACACACACACACACACACACACACACACACACTCACTCACTCCTGTCTCCAGCCCAGACCACTCCCTGGAGTCCAGGCTCACAGCCCCAGCTGCCTCTCACCATTCCCCCTCCGATGTCCTGCAGGCACCCCAAGCCCGTCCCCAATCTCCCTCCTCCACGTGGCTGGGCAACAACCTGGGTCCCCTTCCGTGGCTTCCACCTCATCTGGCTGCCCAGGACACACCACACACATCTTTGTTCACTGTCTGTCCGGAATGGCGGCTCCCGCAGGGAGCGGGGCCTGTGCTCTGCTGAGTTCTCAGCCATATGGCAGGCCTGGCCGTAGCACACCGTGTGTTGCGTCCCATGAGAAGGAACTGCCACAGTTGCTGGGCTCGAGCCTCGGGCCCTCGGTTCTGAGGGATTTTTGTGCATCTTGTGTTTGATAACCTCTGCTGACGTTTCTGGAATTCTTTTTGTTTGGAAATTGGATCTCCTGGATTGACCACCTAATTGCCTTTGTTTTTTTCTCCCAGTTTTGTTCCAGCTTTGGGGGTTTTCTCTCAACTCTTTTCCAACCTTGCACTGGAACGTTTTACTTCTGCTCGCGTTCTAAGTTCCGGGCATGCCTTTCGACGTCTACAGGTTCCTCACGGCCACCTGGTCGTGCCACTGGCACACCCTGCCTGTTCTTGCCCAAGGATGATGCCTCTTTTTCTCCTGCTCTAGCATCACTTCTGTTCCTTCTGGCTTTCTTTTATGTTCTTTTTTGGATTGGTCTCTGATTTTGATGTAGAGACTTTCCTTAGATGTCCTCGATTCTTGGCCACCTGTCCATAACTGAGAAAGGCACACTCCAGTGGCTTTCATCTGAGCCGCATGTCTGTTGGTCCCTGAAGGGGAATCCCTGGTATCCTGCCTGGAGGAGGAGGGATACTTGTCTGTGCACTGGTAGCCCAGCTGGGGAAGGTACAGTGTGAGGGCTCAATGACCACTGGCTCAACCCTACAATCCAATTCCCTTCATCTGCGAGGTGATGCCTGGTAGGTGGTGTCAGCAGCCAGCCATTTTAATCGACAATTGGAGAGCACTGAATTTAGGTAGAGTGCTAAAGGGACCTCCAAAAATGCCATGCTCACCCACAAAGCCACCCACTGTGCACTCTATTGCACACTCCATCGAGGTGATGGGCAAAGGGTTTTTGTTTTTAAAGGTGCCTTAAAGAAAACTATCAGTGAGAGTCGGGCATCTTTGCAGATATTTCTTGACCAGCCTCTGTCTATCATCTTGTCTATTGTACAGAGTCTCTGTCCTCCCAGGGCCCTTCCTTGGGAGCCCCCTACTTTTCTCACTGCACTGGGTCAGCTGCCCTCTGTGCCTCCTGTATTTTTTGCTTTCCCGGGCTAGACCATCACTTCCTGGATTCCCAAGCCGCCTTCTTTCTTGCTCTTGGCTTTCATTTACCTAAGGAAATATCTGAGAGGTGAGCTTTCTGAATTCTTGTATGGCCAAAGATGTCATGATTGTTCCTTTGTACGGCTGACACAACTGGATACAGAAATCTAGCTTCAAAACGATATTCCGTTCTAGAACTTTAAATGCATTGCTCCACTGTCTTTGAACATGCCAAAGGGGTGAGGAGAAGTGCAGGAAATGTGATTTCTGTTCCTTTCTAGTGGACCTAGTTTTTTTCCTTCTAGAAGTTTTGGATCTTCTCTTTAAACTGGGGAACAATTTAGGGCTCAGTCTTTTCTTCATGCACTGTGCTGGTCAATTATTCTGTCCTTCCAAGAAAAATCCCCATCCTGCTGAGCTGCACTAAATTCTCTTTTCTTTTTATAATTTTCTCTCAGTTAAAAAAAGAAAATCTTCCCTTCACTGTCTCTTTGTGGAACTTCTGGTCCTCTTGGGTTTGTCCTCTGAGTTTCTCACCTTTTCTCTCACATATTCCACCTCTGTCTTTATAGTCAACATCTGGAGATTTCCTTCACTTTGTCTTTTTGCCTCTCTAGTTGTTTTAACAATTAAAGCCTTCATTTCCAAGTCTTTTTTTTAAAGGTTTTATTGGGAAAGGGGAACAGGACTTTATTGGGGAACAGTGTACACTTCCAGGCCTTTATTACAAGTCAAGTTGTTGTCCTTTCAGTCTTAGTTGTGGAGGGCGCAGCTCAGCTCCAGGTCCAGTTGCTGTTGCTAGTTGCAGGGGGCGCAGCCCACCATCCCTTGTGGGAGTCGAACCAGCAACCTTGTGGTTGAGAGGACGCGCTCCCACCAACTGAGCCATCTGGGAGGCAGCTCAGCTCAGGGTGCCGTGTTCAATCTTAGTTGCAGGGGGCAGAGCCCACCATCCCTTGCGGGAGTCGAATTGAACTGGCAACCTTGTGGTTGAGAGCCCACTGGCCCATGTGGGAATCGAACCGGCAGCCTTCGGAGTTAGGAGCACAGAGCTCTAACCGCCTGAGCCACCGGGCTGGCCCGGTAGCATCTTTTTCTTGTTTTTATAGATGCAGTCTTTTCTTGAGGATATCAATGGATTTTTCCTTCTTTAAGTTCTCTTCTGTTCCCTAATTATCTCTTGTTCCCTAAAGGGTCCAGTGTCTGTTTCTTCACTGTGGTTCTTCTCTTTTGCACAGCCGGTCTTCCTTGTACCTGAAGATTCATAGCTCCCCATTTATCTTGGAGAACAAAGGGTGGGCTGGGTTTTCCTGGGCAGATGGGCTAGGTCTTTGTAATAACTCACACTCATTGCACACTCACACATTCTAAGTGCTTCGTGTTCGATTCTAAGCTGCACAACAGCCCTATTGGGTAGGGCGTCTCTTCTCCCCCTTTTACAGATGAGATGACTAAGGCCCAGAGAGGTGAAGAAACCTCCTCAGCGTCACACTGTTAATAGGAGCGGAACAGATGGCAGCAGAGTCTGGTTGTCTCCACACACCACCTGATTGTGTGTGGGTCTGGGGAAAGGACGTGAATGCTTATCCAGTAGCCCATATTATTCCGGGACACATCTTCTTTATGTCATGCCATTTGTGTGTTCCTTTATTGTGTCCGTTTTGCAGGCCGTGCTCCAAAAGGCTCCCTCAGAATTAAAAAGGTACTCAGCTGTGATCTCCTTTACATGTTTATGGTTTCAACATTTTAAACATTGGAATCTTTTGATTCATGAGGGATTTATTGTGCTGCAAGGGGCAGAGGGAAGCCTGTTTTTTTGTTCCCAAAAGACCAGGACTCACTGTGTTGGGCTTTTTAAAAATTTTATCTTTGTGTGTGTTGTGCTTTATTGCCAGATGGGCCTGTGCTTGCTCCTTACTCTTCTTTCTTGCTTTTCCTTTTTTTATGGTCATTTACCCGTTTATTATTCTAGGTGAACTTTAGAATCATTTTGTCAAACTGCATCAAAGTTCTATGGAGTTTTACTTAAGATTGTGGTAGAATTCTAGTTTTTTAGGGAGAACCAACATGGATACTGGGTTAATTTTCTGTTGCTGCCGTAACAGATAACCACAGCTTCGTGGCTTTAAGCAATGTACAGTTGGGTAGACCAGAAAGCAAAAACGGGCCTCACCAGGCTGAAACCAAGGTGCCAGAGGGCTGTGTTCTGTCTGGAGGCACAAGGAGAGTGTCTGTTCTGCCATTCTCAGCTTCTAGAGGCCATCTGAATCCCTTGACGCCTGGCCCCTTCCTCCTCCATCTTCAAAGCCAGCAGCAGCAGTTGAGTTTTCATCCTGCCATTTCTCTGGCTCCCACCCTTCCCCATTTAAGGACCCTGGTGCTCACACTGGGACCACTTGGATAACCCAGGATAAGCTCCCCACTTAGGTCAGCTGGTAGCAACCTCGGTGCCATCTGCTGTGTTAGGTAACATAGTCATAGGCTGCAAGAATTAGCATGTGGTCATCTTTGGGGGCCCTTCACTCTGTCTCCCACAAACATAGTCCTGACTTTTCCCATCAAAGAATAAGGTTTCTATATTCACGTCTTTTGTTAATGTTCTTTAGTAGCTCTAGTTTTCTGCACATGGGGCCCACCGATTTCTTGTGAACTTCACTACCGCCGTTTCAGTGTTTGCTGGTGTGTGTGGCCGACTACCTTCTGCTGTGTCCCATGGGTCGTGTGGCACCAGGAAGTGAGTTGGCCTCGCTATCAATTCCGCTCCCTCTGAACACTGTCAGTTGATGTATGCAAGATTTTTAGTTGGTATATTTTGGTTTTCCGAGTACATGATCATATTTTCTAAAATAGGAATTTTTCCCTTTGCCAATTTATATTGTTCTAGAACCCTGTTGAATACCTATCAGAAACTAGAACAGGAGTACATCCAGGATTTCACCACTGGGCATGAGCCCAGCCTTTGGCTTAATAGAATTCATATTTTTATCATGTTATGGACAGCAGGTGACTTAAACTCAAAGTAACCCTATGTGCACAGTTTCCATGGGGGGAAACAGGCCACTCCTCACAGGCCTTGTCTACAATGCACGACTGAGCTGGTGATCAGCTGACCTTCCCCGTGTGTGCGTGTGTGGGGCGTAAGCCTCTGCTCACCTGCAGTGCAGGCTCCTTGCCCTCCCCCCAGGCCCTCACACCCCCCCACTGCCCCTTCTGTCCTGCTCCACCCCCACCCCTTCAAAGGCAAGGTGCTGCCCTCAGCCTCACCATCCTTCCAGGATCAACGGTCACCCTGGGAAGTCTGTGCGCCTGGCGGGCTTGTGGAAGCTGGAGGAGGTCAGTGTGTCCTGTACGCTTTGCTGCCCTGTCCCTGAACTGCCCTCCCTCCCAGGCCTGACCTCCCGCCCCTGCCCCTCCCGCAGTGCCATCTCAGTGGCTGCATGATGGACCTGTTCCTGCAGATGGCCATCATCATGGGTCTGAAACAAACGCTCAGCAACTGCATAGAGTATCTGAAGCCGTGAGGACCACCCTCCTTCCCGGGGCACCTGAACCTCGGACCCCTCCCTGATTCCCTGCCCTTCTCCCCACCTCCCAGAGCCAGCAGTTCCGGGGGTCCCTCCATCCCCAGCACCACTCACTGTCCCCACCTGCTTCTCATCACTCACAGATGGCTGGCCCACAAGTGCCGCTCAATGCCAGGCTGTGAGTCCTCAGACCCGGAGCTGAGGGACTGGAAGCACAACTATTACCTGAACCCGGTCCACACCTTCAGCCTGTTCGATGAGTTCATGGAGATGAGTGCGTGGGCGCTGGGGTGGTACCGGGGTCTGGGGGGAGGGGGTTCGGACGAAGCTGGGGGGCTGGAGGGGCAGAGGGCCTGGGAGCTCAGGGTGACGACCCCCACCCCAGTGATGCAGTACGGCTTCACCACCATCTTCGTGGCCGCCTTTCCGCTGGCCCCGCTGCTCGCGCTCTTCAGCAACCTCGTGCAGATCCGCCTGGACGCCATCAAGATGGTCCGGCTGCAGAGGCGCCTCGTGCCACGCAAGGCCAAGGACATCGGTTGGTCTGGGGTCCAATGAGATGGTTGCGCAGGGCGGGGCACACAGCCCCGGGGCAGGGGTGGTAAGGGGTGTTAGGACCTCACCAGTCTATTTGAAACAATCACTCTAAGCAGTGGTGGCCAGGCCAGCCCCCTCACCCAACAGACTGCCCCCAAGCACCCCCATCTACGAAGAGGGGGCCTGGGATGGGCTCAGGTCCCAGAAAGAGGCAGGGCCCTCCCTTCCGCACCAGGATGTGGCTGAAGAGCCTGCAGCCTCCTTGGGGGGCCCAGGCAGAAAAGCTGGACTCTGAGGACGGGGAGCTGAGGGATGGAGGGCCCTGCAGCTGAGGCAGGCAGAGAGCAGGTGGCCTGTCACTAGACTGGCCTCACTGAGAGGAACAGGTGTCAGGGACAAACAGAGAGGATGGGGTGATGCATATAGGCAGAGACGGAGCCCTGCGAGGGGCCCCAGGTTAAAGGGTTCCACCAGGGGTGAGGACCCAGGAGGTGGAGCAGGCTTGGGGGCAGCTGAGGGGTTCAAGCAGAAGAGCGGGACAGGGACCAGAGCCTGTTCCCGTCTATGTCAAGGACAAAGGGGTCAGGAGAGCAGAGGCTGGGCTATGTCCACCTTGGCCCAGGTCCCCTCATCAGTAGCCTGGCCCCATGACTGCAGTGGGGTGCCATTTGCAGAGGTGTGACAAGACCCTGGGATTATTCAGGTTTCCAGCCTTGGGAGATGGATGGGTGGAGGTGGGACGGGCTGTACCAGTGGTCATGGCTTGAGGAACCAGACCACCTCACTCCACTGCTGTGGCCCAGGGACCTGGCTGCAGGTGCTGAAGACCATCGGCGTGCTGGCGGTCATTGCCAATGGGATGGTCATCGCCTTCACATCTGAGTTCATCCCCCGAGTGGTGTACAAGTACCGATATGGCCCATGCCGAGAGGGGGCCCACCCTGGAGTCGAGTAAGGGGTTGCTGCCACACAGCCCTGGGGAATCTCACACTGTCCAGGGAACCCTGGGAAAATGGCCCAACCACAGCCCAGCCCAGGGGAGCCCAGGAGAAGCCTTGATGCTGTCAGCATTGCCTGGGGTGGCCCTGCCCTCCCGCACTGACTTGCAGACCCAGGAGTGCTGACAGGAAACCCAGTGGGTATTAAGGACCCAGAACCAGCTGTCATCTAAGTGGACACAACCAGCATGGCCCCCTCAGCCCCTGGCAGGAAAGGCAGCTGGTTTCATCCCCAGTCCCTTCAGCCTCCCCCAATGGCCCGTCTTTGGGGAATGGAGGGGTCTTCGTTGTGTTCCACCGTGATGGCCCCATCAGACAGGACTTAGCTCCAGGGAAACACCTGAAGGGGCCACACCCTGCCCTCTCCGCCCTCCTCAGCCCCCACCCCCAGACTCACTCTCCTCTTCCCCGCCAGCTGCCTCACAGGCTACGTCAACCACAGTCTGTCTGTATTCTACACCAAGGACTTCAATGACTCTGTCAAGATAAAGGGCTCAGAGCACATCACTGAGTGCAGGTTTGGAACCCCCCTCCCCCATTGGTGCCATCTGAACTCCTGACCCCTGACCTTGGTCCTTCCCCACCCCAGGTACCGGGACTACCGCAATGCTCAGGACCACAACTTCTCCGAGCAGTTCTGGGTCCTGTTGGCCATCCGGCTGGCCTTCCTCATCCTGTTTGAGGTAGGCCAGAATTGGGCACCTCAGGGTGGGCCGCTCTCCAGCCCTTCTTCTGGCCCCCGGGCCCTAAAACCCCCCTCAGCCTGCTTGAACCCCCCCACTCAGCCCCTGTCCCACCCCCAGCACGTGGCCTTGTGCATCAAGCTCGTAGCTGCTTGGTTTGTGCCTGACGTCCCTCAGAAAGTGAAGAACACTGTTCTGGTGGAGAAGTACCAGAGACTCCGGGACAAGTACCAGAGATTCCAGAAGATGTGGTATGGGAGGCCGAGGTGGGCAGGGTGGTGCTGGGTCTAGGGGACCACCACCAACTCCACTCCTACCTCCAGCTCCAGCCCCAAGAGCACAACCGTCTAGGGGACCCAGAGCTGTCACTGGCGCCCAGGAGCCGAGATTCAGAACCGCCACCACCACCTCCCACCACTGTCCAGGGCTGTACATGTGTGTGTGTTATGGGGGGGGGTACTGTAAGAAGGCCCACATATATGTGGGTGTATGGGTCCTTGCACATGAGAGATCCTAGCAAGTCTGTATATATGGGCGCCCCGTGTATGCTTGGGGCATCTGGGCGCAGCACCCTTGTCTGATGTGTGAAGCCTGCTCCAACTGTTAGGGCTCAGGCTTGGCATGACCCTGATTTGAACTCTGGGTGACCACTACCACCATACAGCTGTAAGGGAAGGGGGCTTCTTATGAAGTCACAACACAGGAAAACCAGCTGTTTCCTGAGCCTCCAACTTCTGGGCCCCAGATCCTGGTGTGTCAGGGGGCCCTGGCCCCACCTCTCTGGCTCCTCTCAGCCAGCAGAACTTTTTATAATAAAATGAAACCTCTTTGTGTCAACTTTTGGACCTCTGATGGATTGTGTCTGCCTTCTGGGCTACATGGGAAACAGGTCCAGATGGGAAAAGGTCTGGATGTGGTAGCCTCCTTGCCCCCCTCTGGGTTTCCATGAGCTTCTGAAGGTGAGGGGCGCCTTATGAGGCCCCTACCCTCCCTGCACGTGGGGTTTAGGGGCAGGAGTCAAGGCAGTCTTCCTGGAGGAAGAGGGAGAGGAAGTGGGGGGCAGAACCACAAAAGGTGCCCCAGGGGACAGTGAAATCAACAAGGAGTCCCGGGTGAACAGGGCACGGAGACTCTATGGGCTGGTTGGGCCGGTTTGGCCTCTGCCCCCAGGTCTGCCGGCAGCAGCTACCGGGAGCTGAACCCAGGACAGCCTTGAGGCCAGCCTTTGGCGCAAAGCGGGACGCTTGGGTCCGCCCTCGGCCCTGGCTGCTGGGCGGGGCTGCACCTGTCGCCGCCGCTGCGGCTGTCGCCACTGCGCACCTGGCCTAGGTGAGCCGCCACGCTCACGCGATCGCGCGAACCCCAGGTCTTGGCAGCAGGTGAGTGGCAGTCACAGCTCTGATCCACGGGGTTGAGTGGAGGTCGCCGACTCCCAGGAGTCCGAACCAGGCCTGGAGCTTGGGGGCCCGGGAGGGGAGGACCTTGCCCGGAGGAACCTCCGGGCCTTGGCAGGCGCGGTCCCGCAGGAAGTGGCTCGGAGTCATGCCGGCTGCCCGCGTCGCCCGGAAGCCCGAGCTGGTCCGCGTCCCGGCCCCATGGGCCTTCGCGCTCCGCTCCGCCCGACGAGGGCAGTGGCTTCCTCGTGACCTTTGCACAGGAGAGAGGGGGAGTGCCGGGGCGTGAAGGGACTCCCACCAACGCCCCAATCCCGGATCCCAAACCAGAGGCCTCCAAAGGCGGCGCGGGGAGGCCGAGAAACGTTCGGGACCAAGGCACACGGGTCGCCAGGCGCAGCTAGCGCCACCTGCGCGTGCCTGCCCTCCGTGCGCGCTCCCGCCTCCCGTGCGCGTCCCCGGCCTGCTAAGCGAGGTCTGCGCACCATCCGACCCGCCCCCCGCGCGCGCCCCCGACTATCTGCTCACCGCGCCTGGTTGTGGGGGGTAGTAAGGCCGGGCCCCACCCCGGAAGGCGGAGCGCAGGATGTGGGGTGTGTGGCGAAAGAGACGCGGGCGTCGTGGGCCGGGGAGAGCGCGACGGAACCTTTTATGCACGTTGTTTCCTTCAGGAGAGACGTCCGGGGCGCAGAGGGCTGCGCACCCCAGATGTGGGGGAAACGCTCGGAGACTATGGGGTGCAGAACAGAAAAGCCGACGGCGAGGCAGGGGGCCGTCTGTGAGGCTCGGGGCTGCAGCCCCACCGCGCGGGCCTGAGGCTGGAGGAACGGGGCTTTCTAGGGACCACGGGGTGTGGGGCCGAAGGTGCTGGGCGGTGCAGGGGACGAGCTTGTATTCGGAAAGGCTGTTCGCTGGAGTGCCTGATGCGATGTGGGGTTTTCTGCTCCCCTTGGAGAGTGGGCCTGGGGGCGAGGGAGGGTGAGGGTGGACGTTAGCACAGGGAGGGGCACCCAGTCGTGGCTGGGAGCTGGTGGCACACATGGGCACACAGCAGTGCATAGTATGTCAGGAGCTTTGAGAGGCAGCGAGGCTGGTGGAGGACAGGGGAGAGCTGGTGCGGTGTTCCCGCCTGGGCTAGGCTGGTGGCTGACCACTGGAGGTAACTGCGCCGGGGATGGGGGTGGGGGTGGGTTTTGGTCACAGGGCATCAGGAGGAGGGGCTAGTACCAGCTGTGGCCTGTCTCCAGGAGGCCTCATTCCAATTCTGGGACCCTCACCCAAGGTTCTTGAGGACCACAGTGGGGTTGGCAGTGCTGGGACAAAGTGGGATTAAGGATGTAGGGAAGCTAGCTGACGCAGTGAGGAGGCCCCATTGGTGGCCCTGTGTGGGGAGGCCAGGAACAGGGACTGCTTTCTGTGGGCACTGATACCAGCCACCTGTTGCTGAGCGCAGAGTCCTAGGTTGGTCTGGGGGCTGAGGGGTGTCGGTGATGACAACTGGAAAAGCTGGCTGACCCCACCTGGCTCAGAGCAGAGGCCCTCTTCTTCCTTATCTGGAAAAGGCAGCACTGTCCTCCCACCCCAGCCTGAAACCAAGGTCCACATGATAACAAAGCCCACTTGCAACTGCAAGTTTGGGGGCTACACATGGGAGGTGGACAGGGAGGGGGCCAAACAGCCCTGCTCAAGGCCCCATTATTGGCAGGAGTTTCCACAGGACCCCTCTCACCCTAGCAGGTCAGAGATCAGACACTCATCCGGGCTGCTCACTTAGGGGGGACGACAGGGAGACTCCCTCACTTCCCTGGTGTGGCATCGTTCGGGGTGTGCAGAAAGCAGGCCACACTGCCCAGTGCAGGACAGCCCTGACTGGGGGTCTACTTGCCAGGACCCCCTCACATTACCCTGGGCCCCAGCCCCTCCGCAACCTCCCCCCACAACCCAGGTCTGGCCGTGGGAAGCACGGTGCCTGGTGGGCTGGGGCGGGCCCAGAGGAAGGAGCCCTTGACTCAGTTACAGGAAGAGCGGGGGCAGGCGGGGCTGGCGGGGCGGGCGGAGCGAGAACCACCAACTGCCCGCCTGCCTGCAGGGAGGGGGGTGGGTGCCTGGGTGGGGTTTAGGTTTAGGAGAGGATGTGACTGCAAGGCCAGGAAGCTACGGAAGGTTCGGATTAAAACACAAACAAAAGCCAGGTCCTCACCGTGCTTGGAGATGCGTCCAGAGCAGTCTTGGTGCTTGGGACTGGGCTGGGGGCCCCGCTGAGCAGAGTTTGCTCCCAAGCACACCTCAGTGACCAACATCCCATCAGGGAGGAAAGAGCCGGAACCAGGTGACTGTGCCCTCCCGCAGCGGCCCACTGCTGTTATGAGCCTGTGTCCTCATCCTCTGACGCCTTTCCTGGCCTGAGGCCTGTCCTCGGAGTCAGGCCTGGCTGAGGGGAGACCCGCAACATGTGTGGCATATGTGTACACGTGTGTGCATTGTGTGTATGTGCCTGTGAGAGCATGAGGAACAACATGAGGCTGTGTGTGTGCCAGGGTGGTTCATTGTGTGGGGGAGGTGTGCAGAGGCTCGTGACTGTCCCTCTGGAGAAGTGTTCCAAGTATGTGCTGGTGTGCCAGCTGTGTGGACCAGTGATGCAGGTGTGGGAGTGTGCCTGTGTGCACATGGGCCAAAGTGGGAGCTTAGTTCAGGCATGTGTGGGGAGGAGCTGGTGTGCAACAGACTGCAGAGGGAGGGTGGCACGGGAGGCCGCAGGAGAGGCCACCTCCTGGCCTCATGAAGGTCCCAGGGGTGTGGGCCCACTGTCCCACCCTGGGCCATCATGGTAGCCCTGGGGCAGGTGAAGGTCAGCCAAGGGCCCCTCCCAGCCCTTGTGTAAGGTACTCAGAGGGATGCTGTGCTGGCATCCGAGAGGCAGCCAGTGCACAGTGCTGTCTGTGGCCAAAGTTACACGTTAACTCATCCTGTTCTTGTTTAACTTGCTCCCTGGGGATGGTGGCAGCCTCTGACCCATCCTGGCACCCTGACTCACCCACCACAAGGACAGAGAGTGAGTTCTGCCTGGCCCTTGGGGTCCAGTCTGCTTGGCTGAGGAGCCCGTGGAGCCAGGGGTGGCACCGTGCCCAGCCTGCCCGAGGAGGCCCTGGACAGACCATGGCAGGTAGACGGGTCAGAGAGGGATGGGCACGGGCCCCAGTGCCACCTGCACCTCACTGGCTCCAGGCTGCCATGTTGCCTGGGCTCTGCTCGCCCCTCCCCCACGGCCCGCAGTCCAAACCCCATGCTTAGGATGGGCCCTGAGCCCTCTCCTGCCCAAGGCCTCCAGACCAACTCGTGCAGGTGGATGCTGCTAGGGTCCCTGGGGGTGGGGCAGGGAGATGTGGGTTGCTGGGGGACCAGACCTCCCAGATGATGGCTGTCTTCTCTGACTTCCTGATAATGCTCCTCAGCCCGATTTTAAGATGAGAAAGTTTGGGTCTCAGGGAGGTGGGAAGTCTTGGCCATGGTCAGCAGGGGGTCCTGGAACCCCTGGCTCCCATCCCAGGTGTAAGGTGCTGGCATGCCCAGCACCCGAGTTCCCCAAACGACTGGTATCCACACTCGCTGCAGCCCTTCTAGAAGAGGGGGCAGGGCTGAGTGAGGGCTGCAGTGACTGGCTACTTACGTGGAGCTCATGTTCTGTGTAGACAACCAGCCATATGCTGGGCCCTGTCCTCCGTGGGACTTGGGGAAGAACATGGCGTCTCCACCCACAACACATGCCCCTGGCTGTCCTGTGTTTTCCCTGGCCCACAGATCATCTGTTGACAGTGGCAGCCCGGCATCCTGGACCTGGCTAACCCACTGGGTCTTCTTTCTGCAGGTGTCTGCGACAGGACCCCTGACTTCCTCTCCCCTTCTGGAAACCAGGTCTTGGGGCCTGCCTTGGGCAGTGTGGCCAGCCTGAACTGCACAGCCTGGGTGGTCTCTGGGCCCCACTGTCCCCTGCCCTCAGTCCAGTGGCTAAAAGATGGGCTGCCACTGAACAATGGAAGCCACTATGACCTCCATGAGGCCTCCTGGTAAGAGACCGTGCAGTCCAGGGCCAGTGACCACCCTGGATGTACCAATGACCAGTGTAGTGTCCTTTCATACCTACACCCTGGTCTGTAACCACCTGGACAGGGGCTGGGAAGTGACTTGGGCAGAGTACCACTCTGGACACAGACTGAGGGCCAGTGACCTTAGGGACAGATAGCCCCTGTAGACACTCACTTTGTAGACTGCCCAGGGCCATGGGTGCCTGCAGAGTCCTAAGGCCTGAATGAGGTACTGGCCAGAGGACCCCCCAGGACCCGGGCCCAGGCTAGGGTGACTGTCGCTAAACAGACCAACTCTCACTCTAGGTTCTGCCATTTCTCTTAGCGTATGGCCAGAGGGCTGCCCAGGAAGCTCAAATCTATAGCCTCTCCGGGTGAATCCCAGACAAATGGGGCTCTGGGGCGTCCACTGATGCTCTCGGGCCCCAGGTGAGAGGGTGGGCCTGGTCTTCCCAGGGTCAAGGCCAACTTGTCAGAGGTGCTTGTGTCCAGTGTCCTGGGTATCAACCTGACCAGTGCTGAGGACTATGGGGCCTTCACCTGCTCGGTCCAGAATGTCAGCTCCTTTTCCTTCATTCTTTGGAGAGCTGGTGAGGGGGGTATACTGTGCTCGTGGGGAGCAGGGAGGCCTGGGGAGGGACCTGGGGCGCCTTGAGGCTGGAGGGTGCTGGGTGGGGGTACAGTGGCTGAGGCTGCAGCTGTCCCCAGGCCCGGTGAGCCACTTGGCCGCAGTGCTGGCCTCACTCCTGGTCCTGCTGGTCCTGCTTCTGGCCGCGCTGTTCTACGTGAAGTGTCGACTCAACGTGCTACTCTGGTACCAGGACACGTACGGGGAGGTGGAGGTGAACGGTGCGTGCAGTGGGTGAATGGGACGCGAGTCAACCACCGGGCTTCCCTAGGCTCAGCCTGGGCGGGGGCGATAAGGAGGCATCAGCCCTGGAGAACTCCAGTGAGCACACATTCCAGGAAAGGCGGACTCCATGCAACCCAGGAGGGCACAGAGCCAGGGTCCGCAGAAAGGGGGCAGGCGGCCTGTATCCTGGGACCGGGTTCCACCTGGAGTCCTGGACTGGGGAGGGGACTAGGTGTGGCCTGGAGGTGGGGTGTGCGTCTGGGGGGCGGGCCTGGGCTATGTGCGCGCGTCTGGAGAGGGCAGAGGACCCCAGAGGACAGCGCCTGTAGGTGGCGGCCCGGGCCTGGAAAACGGCCGCGCTGACTCGCCGCTGTCCGCAGACGGGAAACTCTACGACGCCTACGTCTCCTACAGCGACAGCCCTGAGGATCGGAAGTTCGTGAACTTCATCCTGAAGCCGCAGCTGGAGCGGTGTCGGGGCTATAAGCTCTTCCTGGACGACCGCGACCTCTTGCCGCGTGCAGGTACCACGGTGCCCCTCCCCGTCCCCGCCCTCCCCGGGCCCAGACCCCGCCCCTAGAACCCCCTTCTCTCGTCGGACCCCACCTCTTCTCGCGCCCCGCCCCTGTGGCCCCTCTCTGGGCCCCGCCTCCGGTCCAGTCCCCGCTCTTCTTGTCCCGCCCCCCGTCGGGCCCCGCCCCCGCCAATGCCCGGTTCCCGCAGAGCCCTCCGCAGACCTGCTAGTAAACTTGAGCCGCTGCCGGCGTCTCATCGTGGTGCTGTCGGACGCCTTCCTCGGCCGGGCCTGGTGCAGCCACAGCTTTCGGTAGGTCCCGTGCGGGGTTCGGGGGGGCGGGGTGCCGCACCCCGCTGACAGCCCCGCCCCGCAGGGAGGGCCTGTGCCGGCTGCTGGAGCTCACGCGCAGACCCATCTTCATCACCTTTGAAGGCCAGCGGCGCGATCCCTCGCACCCTGCGCTGCACCTGCTGCGTCAGCACCGCCACCTGGTGACCCTGCTGCGCTGGAAGCCCGGCTCCGTGGTGTGGAGGGTGGTGCGGGATCTGGGGCAGGGCGGGTCCTGTGGCGTGGTACCCAGAGAAGGGGCCTCCTTTGAGGTTCCAGGAGCCAGTGAACGTGCACTGCCAGGTGTGCTCCTTGGGGCCAGTTGACCATGGGGATGGGGGGGGCTACTAGTGTTTGCATCCCCCCCGGGTCCCCGTGTGTTCACACGCGCTGACTGCCTCACCCTGGCCCCTAGACGCCTTCCTCCGATTTTTGGAAGGAGCTCCAGCTGGCACTGCCCCGGAAGGTACAGTACAGAGCGATGGAAGGGGACCCCCAGACCCGCCTGCAGGATGACAAGGACCCTATGCTGGTTGTGCGAGGCCGCCTTCCAGAGGGTGGTACCCTGGACCCGGAGCTCGACCCCGACCCCGAGGGGGACCTGGGTATGCCCACCTGGGCCCACCCTTGACCCTGAAAAACAGCCAGGCTGGAGGGGGGCTGACAGGGCGGAAGAGCCCAGAAAGGGGCCCAGGTGGCCGGGACTCCTTCCTGCTGTTGGTGGATGGGCTTCACCCTCCCAGAACCCCCTCACTACCCCTTTCCCAGAGGCGCTTGGGCCTCAGGCCTGCCTGAGAGCTTCCAGGACGTCAACTGTCACTGCCCAGGAGGGTGAGCAGGGAGTGAGTCCAGCAGAAGGCTGGCTGTGGGCAGCCCAGCTTCAGGTGGTACCCCCTCCCTCCCCAGGTGTCCGAGGGCCTGTCTTCGGGAAGCCGTCAGCTCCACCATGTGCAAGTGGGGTCTCGCTCGGAGAGGGCCGGGGTAGCGAGGTGGACGTCTCGGACCTTGGCTCCCGCAACTACAGCGCCCGCACGGACTTCTACTGCCTGGTGTCCAAGGACGACATGTAGCCCCCTCCCCCCACCTGTGTCAGAGCCACAGGATGCCAGGGACAACTGAGAGTGGGACCTGGAGCCCAGCCTGCCTGCAGCCCTGGGACCCTCGGGGAAGGGGAGTGGCCCTTCCTTGTGCCAGAAAATAAAGTCGTTTTGGATCCTGCCTGGGCCTCAGTCTCCTCTCCTGGGTCAGAAAGAGGGTACACAGTGTCCTGGGTGGGGCACCCCTCCCTCACTTCCATCTCAGGGCTCTTGACCCCTCTCTTTTCTCGTCCTCACAGCCACCTGGTCACCAAATTTGGCTGTCCACTAAAACTCTCCTTCTCTCCATCCTGATCCAGCTCAGGCATGTCTCTTTCCATAGCCTCCTTAGGTGTCCTTGCTAAGGGTTGTGGCTGTCCCCAGCCCCCCACTGATCCAGACAGGTCCTTGGGTGAGTCCCCTTAGAGACTTCAGGTTCTGAGCTTTGTAGAAGCCCTTTGTTGTGAAAATATCAGTGGGGGCTTCACAGCCAAGTGGCCTGGTTCTGTGAGGTGGGGGAGGGGTCTCAAAAGCTAATGGACTCCAAGCCTCAGAAGGACAGTGTAACAGGCCCTGGTCAGAGCACCGTCAGCCCAGGGGGGCAGGGCAAAGAGAGGTGTTGGGTGCATTTGTCACATGAGCATAGCCCAGGGGGCAGCACCAAAGGCCAGGGGGTCACATCACAGTTGTCTCAGGAGTGGTCAGTCCTGTGCACAAAGCCCCCAGCTCTGCTGCATTGTGCCTCGGGTGGCACTGAGGCCTCTGCTGTGTGCCCCATCTCCTCTACTCTGGGCCAGCCCTCTCCTCATGGACACTTCCTCCTCCCTGACCTAGAGAGGCCTGTGTGAGCCCAGAGGCAGGTGTGGTTGTGGTTGGGGATATTGGGGAGTCCCTGGGGGTCAGGCCAGCCAAAGAAGCATGCGGGGCTGTGGCTGCTGTTCACGACCACCTTTATTCTCAGCGCTGGCTGTTCTGAGGCTCTGCTGGCCCTGGCCAGCCCCACCTCTACCCATGTGACCTGGTCACCACCCCATGCACCAGAGCAGCCTCAAGCCCTGCCCTTCTCCCTGCCCTGCTGAAGCCACGTCCCCAGCTGCAAGCCCCCATCCCATGTCCTCTCCCTGGTGACCCAGGCCCTTCAAAGTTATACACAAGGCTCCTAGGAGCTGCTCCTGGGCCATCAGCCTTCTCCTTCAGGCTGGCGACAAGCAGCTCGGTGCTGAGCCGTCCCTCTGAGGCTGGGCCGAGTCGTACTCTCCTCCAGGAAGGCCTCGCCTACAGGCCCAGGAAGTCCTCCTTTCGATAGCCCTTCTGCAGTGGAGGGGGCTGAGTGAGAGGGCCCTCGGGCCAGCCTGCTTCCCACCATGCCCGCCCCGGGGTGCTGGCGTGGACCCTGGTCTCCTTGTTCCAGTTTCCCTCCCCCTGGGTCTCCTGCTCTGCATGGTTTCCGAGTCCCTCCCCCATGTCCTTCCCCCAGGTCCCAGGCCCATGGCCCTCTCTGCCCTGGATTGCCAGAACATACCGCACGGAAATCTCGGTGGAGCTTGTTGTATTGCCACAGATTGGCCAAGAGGCTGGAGGCTGCCCGGGAGGACTTCTCACTGTCGGGGCTTGGGGGACAGGGGCAGGGGTCAGCAGGGGAAGGCACTGCCAGAAGGTGGGGCGGGGCAGGCCGGGGGGAGCCCTCACCTGTCCCGCTTCTTCTTGATGAAGACCAGTTTGCGGAGCCCGTCAAAGTAGAGCAGGTCTCGGGCGGCGATGGGGCTGACCACCACCAGGTTGTTGAGCACAGCTATGATGTTCACCAGCACGTCGGCCGGGGCAGACTTCTCACCCACGCTGCCCGGCAGCTTCTCAATCAGGTGACTCACTACCTTGGTAGCTGCGGAGGCCAGGAGGTCAGTGTCAGCCCCACTCCCAGCCCCAGGGAGCTGGCGTGCCTGCCTGTCTGTCCACCCAGCTCCAGCTGGCCAGAAGCCAGCCCAGCTGTGCAGCAATAAAGACCAAATCCAGGGGCGAGCCCGCCGGGCGGGGTGAGGGCAGAGCCCGGGCTGCAGGACGCCTGACTCACACATCTCGTCCTTGTTCCTGGCATTCCGAGACAGGTTTCGGATGAGGCCGGTCAGCGAGCGCAGCTGGTGGTGGTCAGCCGTCCGAACACGGTCCAACAGAGGGTTCAGGATACGCTCCTGCTCCAGGGCCAGGCGGCTGAGCACGCCTGCCCACTGCAAGTGGGAGAGGGCTGCTGAAAACAGGTCAGGTGCCAGCGCACCCTCTTTGCGTGCGTCCTCAGTGGGGAAACTGAGGCACGACTGGCCTCTCTGCCTCTGCACCCCAGTCAGAAGCCTCACCAAACCTGACTCTGGCCAGAGCGCACCCTCACCCACAGCTCAGACCTCCCAGGCCCCTGTCCTTAAACCCAGTGCAGAACCTGAAATCTCAGGGCCCCAGGCCTATCCCATCTGGGACGCTGACCTCGCGCTCCTCGCTGCTCCCAGGCATCCAATCCTTTCTCGTCCCTCCTGCCCAGCTCAGAGGCCATCATTCTCTGGTCCTCTGATGTTCTGGCTTATCCATGAGTTTGCATTTGTCCCACTATCTCTCCCCCAACAGACAGTAAACTCCTGCAGCAGGGGCTGCCGTCCCCATTCACCCGTGTGACCACAGCACGAGACCAGGTGTGGCCCTCTCACCCTGCGATCGCCGGCGGTGATGTTCTGCAGGGCCCCAGCGGCCGCCTCCGTGGTGTGCCGGTTGAGCTCACAGCGCTGCAGCAGGCGGTTGTACAGGCCCACGATCTGGGGGCTCCACAGCCACTCCATGCCCTTGGGATCCTTAGACACCTCCGCAAAGGTGAGGGCATCGGCTGTGAGGGGTAGCTGGACAGAGGGTGCGAGGGTCAGCCAGGGTCAGGCCGGCCCCTGCTCCCGCCGCCCAGGCCGGTGCCCACCTCTCGGAGCCGCCGGCTCTGCGGCGTGAAGCAGCCCACCACCTCGCCCGACGGCGCCCCGGCCACATCTCTGCGACCCCGGCCCTCCAGCCGCTGCAGGGCGGATGGCGGCATCTCGTCATACAGGCGGTAGGACAGGTTCCTCAGCACGCACACGGCGTTCTCCACGCTCTGCGGAGGGAGGGCTGCGTCAGAACAGGCCGCACCCCCCAAGCCCCCTCCGCACCTGACGGCCCTCACCTTGTCCTCACACTTGCCCACGTCAAGGGCGTGGTTAATGTAGGTGACCAAGGCGTCCACCAGCCCGTGGCACTCGCGCATCTTTTGGCGAGTGGCCTGGGAGGCCGAGCTGAGGTTCCTGTGGGTGGAGGCAGATCAGAGACCCCCACAGGGATCCCGGGGAAAAGCCCACCCCCACGGGGACCGGAACCCAAGGGCTGAGGTCCTTCGTTGCCCCTCCCCTGCTTCCCCTGAGGTCCCTGCTGGACACTGCTGGCCCTGGTCCCATTGCATGACCATCTCCATCCTCTCCTGGAAGCCTCCCGAGGAGGTTGTGAAAGTCAGACCATGTCTCTAATTTAATGAAACCTGAACCTGCAGCCCCCAGAGCCTCTCGATGTCAAACTGGAGGCAATACCTGGCGACTTGTCCCACTCCTGCATCAGCACCCATGCCTTGCTTGGTCTGTCCACTTCTCCCAGCCCCCTCGCTGGCTCTGCTTGTCATTCAGACGTCCCCGGCACCCGCTCTTTCGTTCACCATGGCCATGGTCTGGCCCCTGCCCAGCGCACCTGAGAAAGCCTGTGGCATTGTAGAAGATCTCGGCCTCAGAGGCGTTCTGCTGTATGAGGGGTGGCCCCCCGGCCCCCGAGAGGGGACTCAGCACCAGGTCTGTGAGCTGCTCCAGCGTGTCTCGGGCCAGGCGGTCCTTTAGGTGGTCGCTGGAGGACAGGTTCCACAGGATCCCTGAGGCAGGTGGGCCGAGGCCGTGGTCAGGACAGCCCACCGACACCCTCTGGCTCTTCTGGGGATGGTGGGAGGAGGTACCTAACCTCTCCCAGGGCTCCACCTGACACTGTGAGCCTCACCCAGAACCCCGCTGGGGAAAGCCAGAGTGTGACCCGCAGGGTCATGGGGCTGCAGTGGAGCCTGGGGACGTGGGCCCCAGGTACTGGAGGCCGGCCCCAAGAGTCATGGTGGGGATCAAGGAAAGAGACAGCACAGGAAGGGACAAACACAGAGACAGAGAAGAGAGAAAGGGACAGAAAGGCAGAGCGAAGGAATGGGGATGGCAGGGGACAGGCAGGACTGGCACCTGTGACATTCTTGCGAAGCTCGTCATCCTGTTCGCGCAGTGTCCGCAGCAGCTCGAAGATGCCGTTCTCCTCCACCAAGGCTAGCTTATTGTCCGCGTTGTCATAGATGAGGTTACGCATGGCGCCAGTGGCGTGGCGCTGCACCTCCTGGTTGGCGTGGTTGAAGAGCTTCACCAGCCGGGGCACAGCCAGGAGGCTGCGGGCCTGACAACACAGGCATGTGGTGTGAGCACAGGTGTGTGCAGGTGTGCAGAGGTGTGTGCAGAGGTGTGTAAATGTACACAGATGTGTGCAGGTATATGCAAGTATATATACAGAGGGTGCCAAAAAAAGGTATACACATTTAAAGAAAGGAAAATACTATGTTAAAATTGTAATACTCAATATATACTGATACCAAAAGATGAATACAAGTCACGTTTGACTTCTGCAATTACAAGAGGTACTCAAAGTGGTTACCATCAGCGTAATTTTAATACAGCTTTTTCCTTTCTTAAAATGTATATACATGTTTTTGGCACCCTCTATATATATACCTGCATACATCTGTATATATCTGCATACCTCTGCACACACCTGCACACTTCTATACCGGAGGTGACAAAAATATATATATATATATACAAGTGGACGCTTGGGTCAACATTGCTCAAGCAGTAGTTCGCCATAATCCGAAGTGTCTGGATGCTGATGGGAACCACTTTGAGCACCTCTTGTAAATGCAGAAGTCAAACGTACTTGTGTTCATCTTTTGTTACCGGTATATATTGAGTATTACAATTTTAATAGTTTTCCTGTCTTAAGATGTGTATATATGTTTTTGGCACCCTCTGTAAATGTGTGCAATTGCATACAAATGTATGCAGCTGTGTGCAGAGGTGTGTAGGTGTGTGCAGAGGTGTGCAGGTATATATAGATGTGTGCAGGTATATGCAGAGGTGTGTGGGTATTTATAGATGTGTGCAGGTGTATAAGATGTATGCAGGTGTGCAGCTGTGTGCAGAGGTGTGTAGATGTGTGCAGAGGTGTGCAGGTATATACAGATGTGTGCAAATGTATGCAGGTGTGTGCAGAGGTGTGCAGGTATATATAGATGTGTGCAGGTATATGCAGAGGTGTGTGGGTATTTATAGATGTGTGCAGCTGTGTGCAGAGGTGTGTAGATGTGTGCAGAGGTGTGCAGGTATATACAGATGTGTGCAAATGTATGCAGGTGTGTGCAGAGGTGTGCAGGTATATATAGATGTGTGCAGGTGTATGCAGAGGTGTGTGGGTATTTATAGATGTGTGCAGGTGTATACAGATGTATGCAGGTGTGCAGGTGTGTGCAGAGGTGTGCAGGTATATACAGATGTGTGCAAATGTATGCAGGTGTGTGCAGAGGTGTGCAGGTATACATAGATGTGTGCAGGTGTATGCAGAGGTGTGTGGGTATTTATAGATGTGTGCAGGTGTATACAGATGTATGCAGGTGTGCAGGTGTGTGCAGAGGTGTGCAGATGTATACAGATGTATGCAGGTGTGCAGGTGTGTGCAGATGTACACAGATGTGTGCAGGTGTGTGGAGGTATCTATAGATGTATGCAGAAGTATGCAGGTATGTACAGAGGTATGCAGATATTTATAGATGTGTGCAGGTGTATACAGATGTATGCAGGTGTGCAGGTGTGTGCAGAAGTGTGCAGATGTACACAGATGTGTGCAGGTGTGTGGAGGTATCTATAGATGTATGCAGAAGTATGCAGGTATGTACAGAGGTATGCAGAGGTGTGCAGATATTTATAGATGTGTGCAGGTGTATACAGATGTATGCAAACCATTCCCTGCCCCCTGTCCTCTGCATAGAAGGCTCTGGGCAGGATGGGGTCTGCTCAGTCAGCTGGGGGATCAGGGAGGGGTCGTCAGGGACTAGAGGTCAGGAAGGGGTGAGGGCCAATCAGGGTGGCCAGTAGGGGTGTCACAAGGCAGTCACCTGCTTCTTGGCCACTGCATCGCTGTAGCACTTGTGCTGGATGTAGGCTGCCCCCAACACCTGCAGGTTCGGGTCTGAGGCCATGAGGTACTTAACTGCTGATGGCAGGTCAATGTCATCGAAGCTGCAGAGGCAGGGGTCCAAGGTCAGGCTGACCCTGGGGCTGGGTCAGGGCCCTGGCAGAACCCCACCTCCCATGCCGAGCCAGGCCAAGCTCACCCGCTGCTGAGTCTCTGCAGGGTGCGGTGGCCGCTGTAGCTGTCCAGCCCACGCACATCCGGCAGGTGGCCAGAGTCACCCAGGCTGAGGCTGAGGCTGCGCACGGATGGCGCTCGGGTCACGGGCTCCAGGATGCCCCCCGGCATCACCCCAGCTCCCCCACGGCTGCGGTGGCTGCTCTGGAACCGCTGCAGGGTCCGCATGGCGGGAGCACGGATGGTGCGGATGGGCGGTCCCTCAGCGGCCTCCGGCCAGTCCAGGCCCCCTGCCCGGCCAGAACTGGAGCTGGTCTGGCGCTCATAGGTGGTGGCCGGCTCCAGATGGTCTGACAGCACACTGCAGTGGTCGTCCAGGCCCCCGGGCCCCAGCCGCAGTGAGCGTAGGGACAAGGTGTCATAGTCCACCCGGCTCCCTATGCCGCAGCGCTCGTGGAAAGACACAGGCCGGGGGGGCATGGGTAGGGCGGGTTGGGCTCCCCCGTATCCCATAGCCCCGAAGGCACTGCCCCCGTTGTGGGCAGAGCTCAGCCTCCGACTGCAGCTCAAGTCCACAGCTGAACGGGAAGACCAGGAGGCTGGGCTGTAGGTGGGCTTGGCGATGGGCCGGAAGGTCTGTGGGCAGGGCAGGAAGCCAGTGAGGGGGTGCCGGGGTCAGGCATGGCCCTGGCAGGATAGGGCCATCCCTGACCCCGGAGCCCCCAGCCTCCCCCAAGACCTCCCCCATGTGACCACAGAGCCCAGACTCTCCTGGCTGGAGTGGGTGTCACTCACCGAGGTGCTGTCCCCACTCAGGCCCTGGGAGCGGGAGCTGAAACCAGTCTGCAGGGTGTGGTACTGGCCCCGGAATGCACCTATGGACAGGGATAGTGGTAGCCTGGCTGGGCCAGATGGCCAAACACTGGCCTCCTGCCTCCCCTTCTCGATCCTGGTCCCTCCTACTGCCTCGTCTGTCTCTGCTGACGTCAGCCCTAGTGTCCCTCTCCCACAGCCCCCTGCTCCTCCAGCTATGCCAGGGGACACATGTGCTCACCCCGATGACCTCCCTGGCCCCTGGGCAATGTGCCAGGGACTCCTGCATCAGGTCTCCACTCCCTGCCAGGGAAGTGTCTGGCCTCCTCTCCCAGGAAGCCACACTGAACGCCTGGGAGCCCATCCTGTGCTGTGCTCACATGGGAGGGGGGCTTTCCTCACCAAGAACAGTCTCCCTGGACCACTCTGCCCTGAGGGGCAGTCCCCTGTCCCACTTGGCAGAGCCACACCCACCCCCTCCAGCCACACACACAAATGGAGTGCACTGGCGTGGCTCAGCTCCGTGGTGAGTGGACAGAGGTGGAGAGATGGGGAGACGAGGGTGGGCTGGCCTGGTTGTTGGGAGGATGGGTGGAAGGTTGGACACACAGACTGGTGGGTTAAGGGACAGTTAAGGAGGGAAGATGGAGGGTCAGATGGATGGTGGACAGATAACTGGGTGACATGGGGTAGACAGACAGGTGGGTGGGTTATGGTTGGTCAGAGGGGTGGCTGGACAGACAATGGGTACATAACAGGTAAAGGCCAAACCAAGGCAGAGCAGTGGTACAGATGGGTGGGGTAGGCACCCGGGTGATGCCAGGGTCCCTGCTGGGGCCACTTCTGTGGGGACAAAGACTCACATCTTCCCAGAAGGCCGGGCAGAGCAGCTCAGCTAAAGGGACTCTGGTGGGGTGAAGGGAAGGGCCCCCCCAGCCTCTGCCCCAGACCCACCCTGGTTAATGAGGCTTCTGGGCAGGGGCTATTAACCCTTTGACGCTACTGAGGCTCAGCCTGAGCGACACGCCCCCACCCCAAATTATAACTTCCTCCCCTAATTGGCAGGGTGGCCAGGGTGGTAATTAACCCCTCCCTGTCCATCCACCACCCCATGACCCCTAGGCGCCAACTAGGCGATCAGCAAGACTGAGGCCCAGCAGGGAGGACCCAGGAACCCAGGCTGCCCTGGCATCCCGAGGCTGGCTGACCCTCATGTGAAGCTCTGTGGACTGGGGTCTCAGCCAACATCCTGGGAGGTTCATCTTACTGTCTAACCTTGATCTCTGTTACTGTGGCCTGGCAAGGGAGGAAATGGCATTAACACTCATGCACACACAGTACACACACTCACATGCGTGCATATACTCACACACACCAGTGGAGCCAGGATTCCTGCACAGGGCGGTCGGCCTGGCACTGAGGGGCCCTCCCTCACGCGCTGTTCTCACACACTATCTGGGTCACTCTAGCGGGACCTCCCCTGCAATTCCGCAGGGGACCCTGGTCAGATGGGCAGGCGGGTGGCAGGAGGGTGGCTGTCGTCCAGGATTCCCAGACCCCGCCCCTCCCGTTCCTGTCTGCTCATTCCCGTGGGGCGTGGGGGTGGGGAGGGACGCTGGAGTCTGGGCGTCTGTGTCTCACTGGGACTGACGGGTGTGTCTGCCTGTCTCTGGGACTGTGTGTGAGCCTGTGTCATGTGGGACCGGACGTGTGCATGTTCCGGGTTGGCCACCAGAGATGGGCCTGGCTGGCCCGCCATGTGCCAATCATTTCGGGGGCTCAGGGCTGAGGGGACAGGTGGGCCCAGCCAGGCTCAGCCAGGAGGACCTTGGGGTCCCTGTGGGGTGGTGGGAGGCCCCACCCTGGCTTCTCCCACTCCCGGTGGGGCGGGGCGGGGCGGGTGACTCACTACAGGCCTCGGTGAGTCAGGGCTGAACCCCCTGAGCCATCCACACTGCGGCCTCTGGCCCTCGCACCACCACACCCACTAAGGCCACTTCTGCCCACCACCACCATCCCCAGTGTCCTGCCCAGTGCTCCCCCTGCCCACACCCGCCTACCTCTGGCTGTCCCAGAGACACCGTCATGCTCAGCTGTCCCGTTGTGCCTCGGCTGCTGGCCCAGCTGCAGGAGGCGGGCTCGGACCTGCTCCTGGACTCGGGCAGCTCGCAGACGCTCGGCCTCTGGCCCCTCTGTGCCCCGGCGGTCCAGCTGCAGGTCTGAGGGCAGCGCCAGGGAGCACACGCCGGCCTCCGGCTGCAGGGCCGACAGCAGGAAGTTACCGTCCTGCATGGCGGCAGGCGCGTGGGGCTGGGGCCGCCTGGCCTGGGTCGCTGCGGCTGCCTCCAGCCTGAACTGTCTTCACTGACTCTTCCTGCGGGCCCCAGAAGTCCCCTCCTGGCTGGCCTCGCCCAGAGCCCAGAGCTGCCAGGTGACTGAGGCCTGCCCAGCCCTGGGGGCGGGGACACCTGGGCCAGGTGGGAGGGAGGGGCCATGGCATGCTTAAGGTGGAATTTGGGCGAAAGAACAGGCCGCATGGCCCTCCTTCCTTCAGTCTGTCCCAGGACAGGGCGGCAGGGGTCCGGGCCCATCTTTGTTCCTAGCCTGTAAATGCCACACCGGGCCCTTTGGAGCAGGGGTGGGCTAACCAGGCCCCATTGTCCTATAGTCAGCCACTTCCTGAAGTCTGAAGGGGAAGGGTTCTTCCTCTCTGGGGGCTGGGGATTCTAGGCAGCTCCAGGGGCCCATCCCTGAGGCAGGGGTCCTTATCAACAGCCACTATTAAGAGTCAGGGGTCAGTGCTAAAGGTCAGGGCTGAGGAAAAAGGGCTGAGGGGGGAGCTTTAAGGTGGAACAAGGCCCTATGGAGCCCTTGATTTGGTCCTTCGTGCCTGCAAGACCCCAGAATCTCACCCCCTAGGGTATGACCCTTTAGACCTCAAGCCTGAAGACCCTGGAAGTGGCCTCTGCAGAGGTCTGGAAGGGCTGGCTGGACCCTCTCTGGTACCCCTCCCAAGCTCCTGCCCCCCAGGCCATGGGGGTGGGAAGCCTTCCCAGCACATGAGTCAGGGCTCACCAGGGCTGTGAGGGGACTGGGGCAGGCAGACCTGCCCCAGGGGCTTGACTCAGAGGGGCCCCCCTCCTCAGCTGGTGAGGCAGGAGCTGGGTGTTGGGGGAAAGCCCAAGAGTCGGGAGAGCAGGGACTAAGGGGTGCTGGAGTCGGGGGTGGAGGGTGAGGGAGAGGCCCAGGCTTGCCCCAGAAGGTCTCCATGAGCCCCTCCCCCAGCTGGGCCTGCATGCTCTGGGCCTCCTGGGTAGGCCTGGTAGGCCCGGCATGGATGCAGGAGACCCCTGGTACTGAATGGGGCTGAGTGCTGAGCCCAGGAGGGCTGGAGGGGTGGGGGACTTGTGTACCTTCTGGGTTCCCTTCGGAAAGTCACCCGTGAGCCACCTCACAGCCTGCTCTCTCCCTACCGCCTGCCTCCAGGCCTTTCTCCCACGGTTGGCCCTACACCCACCGCCCTCTCCCCTCCCCCTGAATACAAGTGCCTTAATCTGCGTCAGTCCTGGCAGGGACTTGGTCTCAGGTGGGAATGGGGGAAGGGGTGGCCTGGGGTGAGGAAGGGGTGGGGTCAGTGTGGGGAAAAGGGGGTTGATGGGTGGAAATCAGAGGTCAGGGTGAAGCCTGGGCTGGAGGGGGTGGTGCCCCGGTGGAGACCTACCCCGTTAGTGGTCGGGACACTGGGGACCCCAGAGCTCATCCTGGAGGCCACTGCTGCCTGCTGAGGGATCCTGGGCTCCATCCCAGGCACAGTGAGTTCATCCAGGAAGGTGTCTCACTGTGGACAAACAACTGTGGGGGCACCTGAGGGCGGGGTGGGAACGCCCGAACACCCAGCTCATCAGACCGGTCGCTTTCCTGGGAGACGGGTTTTGTGTGGAAAAATCCTGGGAGACAAGTTTGTGCGGTGCTGAGCGAGCCTGGAGGTGCCGCCTGGCCCAGGGCCTGGGGCCTACCCGCCCTTTGCTGGAGGCCCACTTGGGGTGCACCTGGGCCCTCGGTGGCCAGCCTGGCACATGGTTGAAGACAGGCTACAGGCCTGGGTCTAGCAGGCTTGTGGGGAGGCCCCACGTGGGGGGTGTTTTGGTGGGGTAGCAGCCATGGGAGGGAGAGGAGTCCTGGGGAGCAGTTTTCAGTAGCCTGCAGGGTCCCCAGAGCCAGTTGTGGTGCTTCCCCTCTCCTGTTGGCAGGGAGGGCTGTGGGTGTCCTAAACCTGTGATGAGCGTCCTCAAGGACAGGTGGACCCCTCCCCATGGTGGACCTCCTGCCTACCTCAGTGTCCCAGGAATGCCTGGAATCCAGGACGCACTTCCTCTGACTGCTGTAGGGTGAGTGTGAGCACCATTGCCTGGACCTGAGCCCACTGCCCTCAGTCCGACTCAGAGCTCGACTGACCCCGCCCCCCCCAAAGCAACCACCCCTGAACACCAGGTTTCTGCTCCTCCCTCCTCTCCCTAGATCCAGTGTGTGGAGAGGGGGCTGGAGGATTCAGCAAGGCTTGCTGGTGGGTTTCCAGGAGGAGGCAGGTCTGTAGCAGAGGGAGCAGGATCACCCCGGGAGCTTAGAAGACAAACGGTAGGGCCCTTAGTGAGGCAGGGCCTGGGAATCTGCATTTAATCCTCCAGGTGGCTTTGGAGTACCATCTAGGTGATAATCTGGAACCCCAGGGCCTCTGAGGGTAAGTGAGCGACTCTCTTCCTGGGGGGAGCCTGAACTCTGCCCTGGGGAGTCCAAAAGAATAGGGAGGCCCGAGAGGGGGAGGTTGGCATTTATACCCCTCTATCTTACTGGGCCTAACAGATGGGCTGCGGTGCCTCCCGAAGGAGGGGCCACCCCAGGTGGCAGTTAAAAATGTCTCTGGGGCCAGCCCGATGGCTCAGGCGGTTAGAGCTCCATGCTCCTAGCTCCGAAGGCTGCCGGTTCGATTCGCACATGGGCCAGTGGGCTCTCAACCACAAGGTTGCCAGTTCAATTCCTCGAGTCCCGCAAGGGATGGTGGGCAGCGCCCCCTGCAACTAGCAATGGCAACTGGACCTGGAGCTGAGCTGCACCCTCCACAACTAAGATTGAAAGGACAACAACTTGACTTGGAAAAAAGTCCTGGAAGTACACACAGTTCCCCAATAAAGTCCTGTTCCCCTTCCCCAATAAAATCTTTTAAAAAAAAAAAAAGTCTCTGAAAGAGGGGTTGGGGATAAAGAGCAGAGAGTGGGGAATGGGAGGCTTCAGGGCCCAGGGCCAAAGTTGGGGAGGGATAGAAGGAGCGGGCTTAGGGGATCTGGAGCTGTGGGAGGGGAACAGAGGGCACCTCCACACCGTGATCGGGAGCCTGGAGGGGCCTATTAGGAGCAGAAAATGGGGGGAAAAACTCGATGATGTTAACAGCAAAATAATATTCAAAACAAAATTCAGAAGCCTGCTGGAGCACCGAGAAGTAGACGCCCGGGGGCCACACAGCCTGCAGAGGTGGAGATAGAACCACGCAGCTCCCGCAAGAGTTGCGGGACCAAGTGTGGGGGCCAACTCGCTCGCGAGGCCCCCAGGGGCGCGGGACTTGCGGCCTCTCGGCTCTTGGGCTCCAGCCCCGCCCGTCAGCACTTCGTGCTGCGCCCACGCTCGCAACTCTTTATACTTCGGATGGTCTTGGGCTCCCGCCAAGTCCGGCCCAGTGCCGGCCTCCTCCACGGAGCCGAGCCTACCTGAGTTTGCGCCGGTGGCCCCGCCCCTAATCCTTGGGGACTCTGGGTGGGACAAACACGACCTCCTTCCATTCACCTCCCGCCTGGTACCTGTGACGCAGAAGGGATACTGGTCCCAGGGAGCGGGGTGGTACCTTTCATCCACATCTCCACTCTCCCCCCACACCTTCACATACACCCATCTGCCCCTCAGTCCCACTGTGGGTTCCTCAAATGGTACTGAGCTCTTCCAGTGCACAGGCGCTTCTCTGGGGAAAGTGTGTGACAAAGACAGACGTAGCTTCTCACCGGAGCTCTCCTGCTGGGGGCTTGGGGGGTCCCATGGGACATAGACCATGAACCCAGCGACCCACAAGCAGTGATTGATGCCTGTCAGGATGGTGGCGCCCGCGCGAGCCTCCGAGTCCCTTTAACTTCTCTCCAGACAGAGGGAGGAGCCTGGCAGAGGCCCCAAAGAGGAACCAGCTTTGCACTGGAGGGCCCAAAATGGAATAGAGTGGCTGGAACCCAGGCTAGGTGGGCCGATGGGAGGAGCTTGGGGGAGGAGCAATGGGACTCCTTTGCGGCTTTGCAGCAGGGGAGTCACCATTAACTAGATTTGTGTTTCAAAAGAGTGACAGCCTCTCTGTGGAGAATGAATGAAAGAAAGCAGAGAGCCTGGTGGGGAAGTGGTGGCGTGGACCAGGTGGGGGGCAGGGAGGGCGGAGACCTGGCAGCTGCCTCCCTGTCCCCAGCGTTGCGTTCCTGTCACTGGAGGAGAGTCAGCTGATGCCACCTCTGTCAGGATGCCTGCGCTGGGGTCCTGAGAGAAGCAGTAGTAGGAGTCCCAGGGACCGTTTACCCAGGGCTGCCTGTGAACCAGGAAGATGCTAAATACTTTGTCATACTCTGTCCTTAACCCTCTGGGCCCCAGGAGGGCGGAGTTTTGACATCTCCACTTTACAGATGGGGAAAGCGAGGCTCTGTGAGGCTAAATAAGTTTCCAGAAGTTACAGTACAAGCCAGGTGTGGAGATATTATTTCTTCTTTTAAATAAATTTTATTGGGGAATGTTGGGGAACAGTGTGTTTTTCCAGGACCCATCAGCTCCAAGTAGTTGTCCTTCAGTCTAGTTGTGGACGGCGCAGCTCAGCTCTAAGTCCAGTTGCCATTTTCAATCTTAGTTGCAGGTGGTACAGCCCACCATCCCTTGCGGCAGTAGAGGAGTCCAACCGGCAATCTTGAAGTTGACAGCCCACACTCCAACCAACTGAGCCATCTGGCACTGGTCCATGTGGGAATTGAACCGGCAGCCTTTGGTGTTAGGAGCATGGAGCTCCAACCGCCTGAGCCATCAGGCCAGCCCTGTCTCTTCATTTTAATTTGCATTTCTCCTACCACTTATGATATGCAGCATCTTTTCATATACCTGTTTGCCGTCTGTACATCTTTTTTGGTGAGGTGTCTGGTAAGGTCTTTGGCCCATCTTTTAATTGGATTATTTGTTTTCTTATTGTTGAGTTTTAAGAGTTCTTTTGTACTTCGGGTAACATTCATCAAATGTGTGTTTTACAAATATTTTCTCCCAGTCTGTGGCTTGTCTTCTCATTCTCTTGACATTGTCTTTTGCAGAGCTGACGTTTTCAACTTTATGAAGTCCAGCTGATCAATTATTTATTTCATGTATCACATCTTTTGTGTTTGAGTCATTGCTATACCCAAGGTCATCTATGTTTTCTGTTATTTTCTAGAATTTTTATAGTTTTGTGTTTTATTTTTAGGACTGTGATTCATTTTTGAGTTAATTTCTATGAAAGGTGTAAGATTTGCATCTAGATTCTTTTTATTTTGCATGGGGATATCCCGTTGTCCCAGCACCATTGGTTGAAAACACTATCATTGCTCCACTGTATTACCTTTGCTCCTTTGTCAAAGATCAGCTGACCGTACTTATGTGGGTCTATTTCCGGGTTCTGATTGCTGTTCCACTGACCTAGTTGTCTGTTCTTTCATCAATACCACACTGTCTCGATTTCTGTAGCTTTATAATCAGCCTTGAATTTGGGTAGTGGTAGTGTCAGTCCAACTGGTAATGTCAGTTCTCCAACTTTATTCTCCTTCAATATTGTGTGGGCTGTTCCGGGTCTTTTGCCTCCATTGAAACTTTAGAATCAGTTTGTCAACATCCACAAAATAACGTGCTGGGATTTTGATTAGGATTGCGTTGAATCTGTGGATCGTTTGGAAGAACTGACATCTTGGCGATGTTGAGTCTTCCTATTGACAAACATGGGGTATCCCTCCATTTCTTTAGTTCTTTAATTCTTTCATCAGACTTTTGTTGTTTTCCTCATATAGATCTTATTCAGACTTTTTTAGATTTATGCCTAAGTATTTAATTTTTTACAGTGTTGATGTAAACAGTATTGTTTTAAATGTCCAATTCCACTTGTTCATTGCTGGCATATAGGAAAGGATGTGCTTTTGTATATTAACTTTGTATCCTGCAACCTTGCTGCAACTGATTAGCCCCAGAAGTTTTCTGTGGATGTTCGTTCTTTCCTGTGCCCTGTGGGCACGGGTCCGCTATGGACCAGCAGGACTTGTGGTGAAGCCCACATGTCACGGCTAACTTAGCATCTGTGAACATCTGGCTGCTCTAATCACAGCCCCACAACTGAATGCCTCTTCCCTGTCCCTTCCAGCAGGGCCATCTCTAGAATCTTCTTGGGGCTGGATTGGAGTGTCCATCAAAACCCTTCCTGCTGCTCTGTGTTCTTGGATCATGAACCTAAGTGAGGTATGACTTAAGAATACAATTTGAGTAAATCTCAAGAGGATTGTTGGGGCTGTTGGGCAGATATGCTGCCTCCCCACTGAGTGTGAATGACAACTCCAAACATGTCCATGCCCTAAGTCCTGGACCTGTGACTGTCACCTTACATGGCAAAAGGGACTCTGCAGCTGTGATTAAGGAAAGGATGTTCACTGAGATGGGGAGACTCTCCTGGGTTACCTGGGTGGGCCCAAGGCAATCATAGGAGTCCTTCTAAGAGTCAGGCAGGAAGAAGATGTGAGAATAGAAGAAGCAGTGAGAGAGAGATGGGGGAGGAGAGGATGAAAATGGTAAGATGCTGGCTTTGAAGACCGAGGAAGAGCCTATGAGAAGAAATCCAGGCGGCCCATGGAAAGGCAGTAGATTGCATCCTGAAGCCTCCAGAGCAGCGCAGCACTGTAGGAACTTCTGACCTCCGGAAGTGTAAGATCACAAATCCCACAGCAGATACAAGGAATTCACACAAGCAGGCACCCGGCAGAGTCCCAGCTTCCCTCCCGTGACCCCCAGAGCAGAGCTGGTCCTCACCAGCATCATCCAGCCTCTGGGTCAAGACTCTCTGAGGAGCCCTCTTCACTCTGCACTTCCAGCTACAAGAGCAAAAGTCAAACAAGCCCCTGGTTTGCGTTTAAATTAGTTTGAGTCGGGTTTTGTTTCTGCCGACTCAGATCTAACTGATGAGCCCCCACCGGACCTCGTTATTGGACACTCCCCACCTAGGGTGCCAAGCGCCCCTTCCCCTCTGAGGAGGTCGGGGTAGGACTGACACCTAAGTTCTGGTTTCACATGAAGAGGGCTAAGGACATGGCCCAATGTTCTTTGCTCACAGGTGAGAAGGCCCTGCACTGGCCGTGTCTGGTGGCACCTAAGTGCAGGTAGTGAGGTGAGGAGGACGCAAAGCCCCTTCCTCTACGGGGTTCAACAGACGCTCAAAGGGACAGGACAGGGAGGGGACAGTGGTCTTGGGGTTGGGGGTGGGGTCAGCGTGGCACCTGCAGCTGTGAGTCAGGAAGGGCATCAGGAGTAGGGACAGTGCCCAGGGCCACCCGTGGGGACAGGGCTCTGGCCATTGCCAAGGCCCATCTGTGTCCTCCTAAGAAAGCCAGGCAGATGGCGAGTCAAAACTAAAAAATATATTTCATTTCATTTCATTCTGAATAAAAAACGGAACAGACAGAACTCCTGGAAATCCTGAAAACAATGTCATCGCTACGGCAAAATTTCACAGAAATCATCACACAAAGTGTGGGGACAGAGCCCGGGCCTGACCCGCTATGAAGGCTGCCTCTCTGGGGAGGGGGTGGTGGCCTCAGTGGGCAGGTACAGGACCAGGCGGGGCTGGGCAGGGTGGCCCTTCTTCAAGGTCCCTCTGTGCGGGAGCCCTTCCGGCTGTGAGCGCCCCGCTGCGCACCCCACATGCCCCGCCGGGAGTGGTAGTGGTGGTAGAAGTTCCGTAGGCGCAGCCGCTCCACCTCCAGCCCCGCCTGCAGCACCCTGGGTGGAGAGGGAGTCAGTGCTACCCTGAACCTGCAGCACCCTGGGGAGTGGGGGGTGGGGTGCTCAGGGCCCTGGGTGGGCGAGGGAGGTGATCAGCGCTGCCCTGAGCCTGCAACCTCCTGGGGAGAGTGGGATGGAAGTGGTCAGGACCCCAGTCCAGGAGCTAGGGGTGTCAGGGCTTCCACCACTGTAGGAGTGCAGTGGGAGTATGGGGACTCAGGGCCACCACTGGGTTGCTGGAATCTGGGAGCAGGACGGGTTCAAGGACTGTCCCTGTTCTGCAGGACCCTGGGACGGGATGTGGCTTCGGGGAGTGGGGCCTGCAGGTCCTGGAGGAGGAGGACACAGGTCTCAGTCTCTGTGGCGGGGGAGTGGTCACCTGTCCAGCAGCTCCCAGTCCTCACCGCCCCACTGGTCCCGGAACTCCTCAGTATTCATGCCTCCCACGCGCTCAAAGTCGGACTTGTAGATCCCAAAGAGGCCGAAGCCATTCACCTCCCAGTAACCTGGGGGCAAAGGGTGCCCCTCAGACTCCAGGTCCTGCGAGGCCCCCGGACCTCAGAGGGGTCTGGGGCAGGTCCCATCATCAGGGGGCTCCCAGAGCTCACCCTTCCAAGTTAGTCATAACCAGGAGCCCTGCACATGACTGGGGTATGGACAAGGTTCCTAGTGGCTGGGCATGATCCTGGGGGGGAACCTGGGCACCCTGGGGGGGATAGGCATTATAGGGGCATTGATGGGGCCCCAGGTCTACCTTGGGGCTTGGGAGAGGTTCCGGGGAGCCTAGATTTCACCCTGGCACTGGTGGGACTCCTGGCACTACTGGGGTGGGGTGGGGGTGGGCATGGGGAACTACCGTGTGGGTCCCCTGGTGAGCTCCCGCAGGCCAGGCGCATGACCACAGGCGCAAAGGCCAGCTTGCCCTCCACACAGTGCTTGCGGATGCCATCCAGAATGTTGGCCGGAAAGTGGATGTGCAGGTCACAGAGAAAAACGATGCTGCTGGCATCCTGGAGGTCGCGGGGAGATCAAAGAGCCGCCCTCTGCCCTGTCCTCCTTAAGCTGAGTTCCTACCTCAGCCAGCATCTCTCTCCACCCTCCCGCGCCATCCTGCCCACGCACCTCCACCGCGTCCACTCCAGCTTGCAACCCTGCGGAGCGCTCAAAATTTCCGGTTCTCCTCAGGTACTGGTACCTGTGGGCGAGGGAACAGGTACGGATCCCTCGGGGCAGGAAAACACACCTCCCCAGGAGGGAAGCGGCGCCAGGTCCCCCCAGGTGGGGGTAGGGCGGGGCGCCGGTACCGGGGCAGCCGCGCGGCTCGCAGGGCCTGCTCCACATCCATGTCCTCGCTCTCGAAGTCCACCAGGATGACGCTGAAGTGAGAGTCCCCGGTGTGGGCGTGCAGCAAGGCCATGTCCGCCAGGAACTGTGCCACCCAGCGCGCCTGGTTCTTCACTGGAGGAGGGTGGGGCCACTGAGACCACCCCCACCGCACCTAGCGGTACCCAGTCCAGGGCCAGGGGCGCTCTCTCCCCTTCCCAGGGGGCCTCCTGGGGCGGCCCCCACCCAAACCAGGTGCGGGTCCCCAGCACTCCCACGCACCTGGCACGATGAAGTGTACCATCACGTCCTGGCGCCAGGCCAGGCGCAGCGGCCGACAGAGCCCCGGGCGGCCGTCAGGGCGCGTGGAGGCGGTGGGAACCGGCTCAGGACTCTCTCCATCCCCGTCCGCATCCCCGGTGCGAGCTCCTGGCAGGCGCAGGAAGACGTACTCGGACAGGCGCAGGCGGCCGCCCCCGCGCTCCTGTAGCTCCAGCTCCAGGAGGAAGCGGCTCCCGCGCGCGGAGTCCCGGCGCTTCTCCACATTCACGATGCGCAAGAGCACGTAGCGCCTGGGAGAGGTTGAGTCAGTTCCTAGGGCTGCGAGCATACCCCCTCCCTCTGTTCTCCAGGCACTGCCCTCATCACTGGAAGCCCCACAGGGGTTTGCAGAAGGCAGACCCACACTTCATCCCCTTCCCAGGGAAGCCCGGAGACGTCCAAGCCCAGGCCCTGTGCTCTTCTCCTGCCCTCTCAGGTTTTCTTCCACAGCCTTCGTCCACCGCCATCTTTCTGACATGCTCAGACCCTTCAGTGGCACCCATTACACACTGACAAGGTTCCAGTGTCTTAAACTGGCATTCTGGGATCTTAAGGCGGTCTCTAACTGCAGCCTTCAACAGCTCCTCACATTCCAGGAGCTCACTTCCCTTTCCGGTGGGATTTTTGTCCTGGGGGGGCCTTCTGGCGTGCTTGACCCCATCCTCCCAGTTCCTTGTAAGAGCCTGGGTGGCTCCCTTGGCACTAGCCCAGGGGCTGTCCTGATCCCTGAGGTTAGAAGACGCCTGGCCTGCCCCTCACAGCCCCTGCTGAGAACCTGACTTTCCCCCTCCACTGCGCCCTCAGGAGAGGCTTCTCATTATCCTGGGAAAACAGGACCCCGCCCTTGACTAAGGTGTCTTCCTCCTGCACCAGGCCCTCCCTTTGCACCCAGTGCCCCCTACCCTTACCCGTGTGACCTCCCAGGGCTCCAGACTCCTGCCGTCCCCACCAGGCTCTCCCCAAAAGTCCTGGACTTTCTGCCCCAAACACTCTGGGTCTGTCTACACTCTCATTCCTTGGGGCCACCCACAGCCTTGCACTGCTCGGGGAAGATGGGGCCACAGCCATGACCACTCCACTGAACACCCCCCCTTGTGCCCATGGGATGCTGAGCTGCTCTCCAGGAGCTCAGAACCAAGGGCGGGCTTGTCCTCTGTCACCTAGAATCAAATCCCCCCCCACTCCCAGTCCAGGTCATCCCATCACTGCCATGGTCACGTTGTGGTCACATCGAGCCTCAGTCACGGTCCCCAGGGGCTCCCCTCCCACCACTCCCCTCCAAGGCAGCAGCATGCCTGTCTTCAACCCAAACAAGTCAACCCCCTATCCTGCACAAGACCTTGTATGGCAGGCAAGAAAAATGAGTCCTGAGTGTGGCTTTCAGGGCCACGACCCTCCCTTCTCAGTCCTCCACCAGCCTCCCTGGCCTCCTGTCCCAATGCCTTTGCTTGTCACTGCTGTCAGTGCAGGTTCTGCCCCTCCTTCAAGGCTGGCACAACTCTGAACCCCCCAGTGCCTCCCTGGAGATCAAATTGGGGCCCCTACTCTCTACCCCCTACCTGCTTGGGGAGACGGGACTGGATTCCTGCGACCTGGGGGAGACCACTGGGGGCAATGGGACAGAAGCTGCGCCCTCCCAAGTCAGGTGGACACCCCTCAAGGAAGATCCAGCAGAATGTCAGGAGGAAGGATCTAGGGGCTCTTAGCATGACCTTTGGGTGTGTTTATCTGGAGGAGAGGCCTGGGTGGCTCAGAGTCATCGTTTAGGTCCAGGTCTGAGGTGACAGGGTGGGGTTTGGAGGTGCAGCATAGTGGAGCCAGCCCTGGGGTGGGAGGTGAGGGTCCTCGCACTGGACAGGGTCCCTGGACACTAAGGAGGCCCAGAAAGGAGAGAAGACTTCCCTAGGGGGTGGGTGTGCCACTCCCAGACCAGCCGGGGTGAAGGTCTGAGGGTCTCCCCTGCCATGCGTCCCCATACCCGCCATGGCGCGCGTTTAGCCTCTCCATATACTGAGCCACCACATCCACTGCCTCAGCCTCGGGCAGCTGCAGGTTCCCTGACACGTTGCAGCGCAGGTCATTCCAGTCGGAGCGCAGCAGCTCGAAGTCCACGGCGCCCACGCTGAACGTGCGCTGCCAGTCAATGGCGTCCTCGCGCCAGCGGCTGAGCGCCGGGCCAGCTGCCTCCTCGCTGTCCTCTGACAAGGCCTCCTCTCCCGGAGCCCCATCCTCCTCCTCCTCCTCCTCTTCCTCCTCCACCTCCCCAGGCAGCTGTGGCCTGGACACCTGAGACAAGCTCAGGAAGGAGGTCACAGGCCCCGTTTCAGACGACGAGTTTAAGTCCGCGGTGGGTGCTGTGAGTTCCAGCAGGTGTGCCTGGTCCTCCCGGCTTCCCTGGGTGGCCTGCGCCCGGGCTGGGGGCCTCAGCTCTGTGGCCTGAGAGCCGCCGGTCCTGCGGCTTCGAGACTGGGGTGGGCGTGGGGGCGCCCGCAGCTGCACCCTGGGCAGAGGTCTCCGGCGCAGGAAGACACCCGGGAAGGGTGACCAGGGCGGGCCACGTGGGCTGAGTGGTGCCAGTGCCCGGGTAGACACCCGCAGGCCCGGCCGCACCCGTGTCACATACACTTTCGGGGGTGGCTGCCGGGCTGCCACGCGGGGAGGGGGGGCTCGGCCCAGGAAGAGGGGCAGGGGGCGTGGGGCCCTGGCCCTGGCGGCCCAGCTCAGTGCCCTGGAGCGCCTGGGGGTGGGTTGGTGCCTGGGACTGGGAGGCGTGGGCAAGGCAGGGGTGGTTCCGGCCTCGGTGGGGGCTTCAGTGGGGGCCGCCCGGGCCAGGCCGAGGGGTCGGGTGCTGCTCTGCGCAAGGGCCGCCTGAGTGGGCTCCAGACTGTCGAGCAGCTCCCCCTCGTCCTCATCATCCAGGAATTCTGCGGGAAGCGCCCACTGTTAAGCCCTCCATGCCCAGGTGGGCGCCGACTGGGGGCAGTGGGGGGACACTCACCATCCGGGTTGAGGAAGAGGAAGGCTCGGTGCTGCACCTGCTCATCTTCCTCCCCCTCCTCCTTGTCCATTTTCATGTACTTATAGAACCCAAACCTGGAGGGGCGGGACATCAGAGACCGATCCCAGAGGCCCCGCCCCGCTCTCCTCGGGCGCAGCCCCACCCACCTTTCCAGGTATAGCGGCGACTCGCGGTAGAAGCACTTGTTGTCCGTCTCCATGTGAGTGAGGCGCGTGTGGTCATTGGGATAAACGAAGGACAGGTACACCTGGGGCAGCGCAGAGAGCTCAGGGCGGGGCTGGAGGGGTTCAGGGGACCCTGGGGTGGGAGGGCCTGGGTCTCAGGGACCCTATAGGCGGGTGGCACTTACAAATTGCAGTCCCTGGTATCTCGCGATGGGAAAGTCTTTGACCACGTAGGTGGGGGCGTAGGCGCAGGGCTCCAGCACATTCTCCAGACTCGCAGGCTGCAGGCGAGGAGCTGTGGGAGGGGTGGTCACAGCGCGCCGGCCCATGGCCCCGCCCAGCCCCCCTCGGGCCCTTGCTCACTGAGGAAGAAGGTGTCTCGGGGGTCTGGCCTCAGCATGTCGGCTCTGGGCTCCTCCTGCGGCAGACGCCCACCCACGTGGCTGGCTGGGGACTGCGGGACGTGGGCGACGTGGTCCATCTTCAGGGCGGACTCATCTGGGGGCAGTGGGATGTGTGGGTTCCCCAGGAGTGTCCAGACCCCTTTTCACCCCTCCACACCCACATCTGGAGACTGTCCCAAAGAGACCACCATCGGGAGCCCCCCCCCCCCAAAGAGGCACTAGCTCCTCACCTGTGTACAGGGAGAGGTGAGCGGAGCCTATGACCTGGAACTTCAGGCCGGGCAGGAAGGCTCGCCACTGAGGGGGGTGGAAAGCACCGTCAGGATCGAAGTCTGGGTTCCTGCAGGAACATGGCTGGGACACGAGGAATGGGTCTTGCCTGCTCTGAGGGTGAGGTACTAGTGGGGGAAACCCCTTCAGGGATGCCAGAAGTTCGGAGGGTGGATGGGAGGCGGGGGGCAACAGGGAAACTGGTGGTGGCCAGAAGGCTGGGGTCCCAGTGGCAGGTAAGGACTCCCCATCCTCCCCTCAAGGCTTTCCTGACATCCTGAGTGTTTCCTCACCTGCTGGTTATGGCTTCCACCCCCACCTGCTCCCTGGGGGGGTTCTGCAGCCATTGCTCTCCTAGAAGTCACAGCTGGCCTTCCAAGGGCCAGAGCCAGGCCCCCATCTCAGCTCACTGGAACCCCTCCGTTTACCCACTCCTGTGGCTGCTTGTCAGTCTCTGCAGACTCTGTCCCCGGCCCTCTTTCCTTCCTAGCTCATCCTAGGACCTCAGCTATCCCCTCCCCCCAGCTTCTGCAAGGTCATTCCAAACCTGGGTCTCCATCCTGGACCCTCCACCAAGCAGAGTTTGGGTAACACCCACCACACACACCATATACGTGCAACATCCCACAGGGCTGGGTTGAGGACCTTTGGCCCGCTGCAGTCACCAGCCGTCTGCCCTGCCATTTCCTCCATTTCCACCTCGCTGTGCAGGGACCCAGGGCCCTGTAAAGACTCCCGCCTCCCCCGAGGCTCTCTCCACACAGCGGCCACAGGGTTTTCCCGAAATGCAAATCCAAGTACCTCATTCTCAGGAGAAACCCAGCTGTCCAGGTGGCATTGCAGGCTCTGCCTGCTCTGGCCACTGGATACCTCTGAGTTCTGGAAGACTGGGTGTTTCCATTCCTCTGCACCCTCGCCCCAAATCCTCTCCCTACTGGACCTCCATGGGAATGTCTCTCATTTCTCAAGACTACTCCAGGGCCGCTTCCTCGAGGAAGCTTCCCTGAGCTTCCAGCAGCCATGGCCTGCCCTGAGCAGCTGCTTTGTCAACTAGACCAGAAGCTCCTGCGGGGAAGGGGGTGGAGGCAGGGTCCACATATTGTCCTGCAGGGAGTAGTCAGAGGGGGGGAGGGCAGGGCAGGCGAGGTTGGGGGGGCCACACTCACGCCCACTTCCACGTGGTCTGAGCCCCGGTCATCCTGCTTGTGCAGCAGCTCAAAGTAGTACCTCCGGGAGGCCATGAGCCTGGGGACACAAGGAGTCAGGGGGACGTGCCCCGCCATGCCCCAGGAACCCCAAACAGATGGAGAGCCCAGAGGAGGTGGAGGGCTCAGGACTGGTCCCTTAGGATGGCAGTGTGGCCGGGCAGCGGGGGTGCAGTGTTCTAGTGTGTGGGGCAAGATGTCACCTATACACTGACACACAAATACACTCATGTACACACCCTGCTAGTCACTCACCGTCTGGGCTTGGACACCTGGGAGCTGAACTTGGTGAATTCTCCAGGTGCCGTCCATTCTGAGCCAGTCTGGGGGGCGATACAGAAGGTATCATGTTTGGGTCCCGATACAGAAGGGGAGGTTCCCTCTCTCCTTGTGGGTTCCAGCCCCATCCAGTCCTAGTTTCTAAGAACTGGAGGGGGCAGGGGACCTCGGCGGCAGGACGCCCAGTGAAGACAGATGGGAGGTGTGGATGGTGAGTGGGAGGGCAGAGCTGGGAGCTGGGGTCAGGGCTGTGGAATGGGGGTACCTTGCCCACAAAGGCCACCAGCTGAGCACCCGCGGGGCTCTCGTTTGGGCTCAGCCAGAACTCAGAGTTGTCATCCGAAGCCACAGAGAACTGGACGTCTCCTAGGCCACAGGACAGGGGCTCAGGGGGCGGGTCCTTCAGGATGCCCCACCCCCGCCGGCCCCAACCCCGCACCATCTCTCGCTGGATGAATGAAGCCAAAGATGCGGAGTCCGTAGTTCTTCCACTTGGGGGACACAGCCAACTTCTTCACAATGGTACGCGTCTGCGGGCAGCAACCTCTGACGTCAACACCCACTGCACAGCCCTGTCCACCCTGGAGGGTCAGCCCCACCCTGCCGCCACACTCACGTGAGGGAACAGCGGGAAGTGCAGGTTCCTCCTCAGGTGGCCCACAGCGCCCCCGCACCAGTCCTCGAACACGTGCAGGTTGACCTGGCCCTTGTACTGGGGGGGGGAGGGGGACCTTATCTTCTGCACAAACCCCGCCCTCCCCCCAGCCACTGCAGGCTGCGCAGAGCTCACCTCAGCCCGCCATGGGGGCGCCTGATGGGTGAGGTTCAGCGGGGGAGGCCTTCCCACCTTCCCAGAGAGCAGCATGTTTGGGTCCTGACCTGGCTACAGAAGAGAAAGGATGCCAGGGTGAAAGCTGAGAAATGTGAGGGCAGGGAGGGGGCATCTTACAACCACACACACCACACTGGGACACAGCCCCTGGCAGAGCCATACATCACACCCACGCCCACCCTGACGCAGACCTAGGACATCTATCTGCCTGTGCCTGGGCCGGTGCCTGTTGCAGCTGATCCCGGGCCCCCACTCACAAAGTCCACACGGCTGCCTCTCCCACCGCCCTGCTCACCGCCTGCTCCTCCTCATGGCTCTCACTGGAGTCCTCTGCCTTCTGTGTGGACAGTGCAGCCAGGACACCCCGGCCATCTGTCACTCCAGTCAACTTCTCACCGTCTGTGGGTGGCACATGGGGTGGGACGGGGCCTATGCTCTCTCCAAAGCCACAGGTCCTGCTACTGAGGTCAGGCTCCCCCTTCCCACATGGCTGTGGTGGAGCAGGAAGGCCAGTGGTGTCTCCTCCTTTACGCTCCCTGTGCCGCCAGGTGCCCACCCTTCAGCTGCACAAGTCCTCTCCACTTGGCCCTTCTCTGACATCCCACTGTGGTAGGGGAGCCCCTGTCTGAGCCCTCTACCTGGCTTTCCCCAGTCCAGGTTGGTGAGGGAGCAGTTTTGTGTGTGCACATGTTAGTATATATGCGAGCACACACACACGCATCTGGCCAGCCTCTGCAGTGGCTCCACCTCCAGGAAGCTCCTTAGGACTGCTCTGTGCCCCCAGCATTTTCCTGGGCGCTGGAATGTTTTGTGTCTGCCTCCCTTACCAGAATTGAGAGCTAAGGGTTAGTGCTGGAGCTTGTGGTGCTGGTGTAGTGGGAGGCTAAGCCAGCCCAAGGTGTGGCACATGTAACCCCTGCTGCCCCTCAGGCTGGCATCTGGGACCACAGGAGCCCTGGCACCAGCCTTGGCAGGGGAGAGATGAGCACAGTGGTCTGGCTGCTGGAGGATCTGAGACCCAGGCAGCCCCTGAGGGAGACTGTCCCCTGTGCTTGGTGGCCCCAAAAACCCTTAGCCAGGAGCAGACCACCCCCATGCCCCTCCCCCCTCCACTTCCCAGGCCTCCTTCCTAAGCTGTGGACCTGAACACCCCTTCCCCAGGATCTGAGCCCACCCAGGAGGCCCCTCTGCCCCAGGGTCAAGCCTGGGCTTCGACATCCAGACCCCGGAGCTGGGTTCCTGTGTGACACACCTGTCCTGGGCCCTCCTCTCAGGGAGAGGCTGCCCATGGTCTCCCCCCTGTGATACCCCTGCTACTTGTTCTGGGTTCTTACCCCAGGCACTGTCCTCTGCCCAGCTGGGAGGGGAATCCTGGAGGCTCCCAGCCAAATCCCCACACCCTGGCCTTGGTGCTCACCCCCACCAGCCTCCTCCAGGCGGCGCCCAGCCCAGGCTGCCACCACGGTCCGGCAGGGCTCAGTGGCAGCACAAGGTCCACACCAGCTCCCTGCCTCCCAGCTAAGTCTCCCTTGGGGACCTCTGCCTGCACAGGATGCTGGCACAGGGAAGGTGGTCTCCTGCTTCACTCCTGTGGCAGTGAGGACAGCCCTGATCTGATAGGAAGGCCTCAGCCTGTCCAGCTGCTCTGCCCTGTGGGAGTCCAGGTGGCTGGCCAGGAAAGGGGGCTGAGAGCCGGAGCTGGGGAGCTCCTGGAAGGTGCCATATGAGACTTGATCTCCAGCACCCTGAGCAGTGCAGGCAAGGTGACCAGTTTCCCAGCTCCAATGGTCCAGAGGGGGGCTCAGAAGTGGGGTTCCCACACCTCCACCCCTCCCATTTGCTGAGTTCAGCTCCCTGACTGCTCAGGAAGTCAGGTTGGGGAGGACTGTGGTTGCTCAGAAAACCACACAGGCGTCTGAGGAGGGGGGCTGGTTTTGTTCTGTGTCACTGAGTCACGCTCTGGGGTCCTGCCTTATTTGCTGGTAGCTGGGGGTGGGGGTGGGGAGGGCGGAGGCTTCTTTTAGGGAATGAGCAGTGCTGGGTGCCTCTTGAGGGTGTGGCAGCTGGGAGGTGCGAGCACTCTGGGGGGTTGGGACCAGCCCAGACCCCTGGCCTGGGGTCTCTGGAGCCCCAGGTGTCAGGTATTGAGGGAAAGCAAAGGGGCTTTGGCAAGTGGGGAATGGGTGGGGCTGAACAGGGAGGTTCGGACCCCCCAGGTGTTGTGAGTCAAAGTCATCCTTCTGAGTCTTTGGGAAGCAAGACTACCCCTCCCCCATCCTAAGGATACTCCACTTCCTTGATAAGGGTCAGGGGCAGCCCAGCTGGGATCTTTCCTGCTCTGAGGTGTCTCCCTCTCTCCTGTTCCTCCTTTCCAGGTTCCAGGCACTCTGTCCCCCATCTTTGCACCCCAGGTTTTCATCATGCTGTTCCTCCTGTTGGGACACTCTTCCCCCAAATGTTGTGTGTCAAAGGTCACCACATCCAAGATCCCCCTGGCTAAGGCGGCAGGACACCTCCCATGGCTCTTTCCCACCGTGCTCACGGGGCCCTGATCTGTTCCATGGGTTCACTGCCCGCACTGGGGTGAGCTAGGGGTGCCTGGGAATTTAGTCCAGGCAGTTCAGGGCTCCCCGGGCTGGATCCCTAGCACCACGCCTACCTAGCACACAGTCCCCGATCCCAGGTTCACCTAGGGCACCATCTCCAGGAAGCGTTCCAACTGCACGGTTAGCTCCCCCAACCGCCCTGTACCTCCCCCAGAGCTGATGGGGACACTGAGGCTCTGCTAGGTACAAAGAGAGTGATGGAGACAGCAGTCAGACTTGGCCTCTGGAAATCCCAGCGCGCAGGGCGTGGGGGCGGAGATCTCTCCAGGAGACCCCCTCCCCATTAACCCCGTCACTACCGGCTCCAGGCCAGATCCCGAGTCCACTCAGGTTCAGGGACGCTCCCCAAGAGGGTCGCGCTCGTCACTGGTGACATCATAGGGCGTCCGGGCCGGGCCAAACCGCGCCCCCTGCCCCAATATTACCGAGCTGGGAAGGGCAGACAGGGTGTGCGGGCGGGTCTGGCCCACGCCGAGAGCAGGGCGCAGTGGGAGGGCCCTGACCGGCGCTGCTCGGGGTCCTCCCCGCCCCCCGCCCCAGGGCGCGCGCCCCCTCCTGTACCTCGCCCGTAGCCCAGCCGCTGGCGCAGCGCGCGGCCCTGGCGCACCAGGTTCAGGTGCACGTACGTGAGCCACGCGGCGCAGGTGAGCAGCACCAGCAGGAGCAGCAGCTTGATCTGCTTGCGGATCTTCTTCAACGGGAACCACGGCATCGCGGCCGGCCCTGTCCCGCCCCGGGCCGCGCTCAGCGGCGCCGCTGCGGCCCCCGGCTCCCGCGCGCCCCGCGCTGCATCCCCGAGCCCCGCATGGCCCTTTGTCCGCCGCCCGCGGCCACCGACTGCGGCCGCGACCCCAGGCTGCCCTTGGCCGCGGGCCCGGGATGGGCGGCGGAGAGGCTCCGGCGGTGCCCCCGCCCGGCCCCGCCCCGCCGCTCGGGCTCCACGCTCCTGGGGGCCGCGGCGGGATCGAGCAGCATCCACGCTGCGGTGCTACCCACCGTGAAACGGGCCCGGCCGGCGCGCGGCGGGAGCCAATCCCGGCCCCGCCAGCCCGCGGGAAGCCAATCCGCCGCGCGGGAGGCGGGCCGACGTGTTAGGGTGTGCCCGGCGCTCGTCTCCACGCAACGCGCGCGCATCCACCTGGGCGCGCCGACCCGCGCCGCGCAGGGGCGCGGGAACCCAGGATGTGCAGGGAGGAGGACGCGGATGCCGGGTTGGAGGGTTTGCAGAGGTGTGGAGGACCGGGACGCGGAGGGCGAGGGGCGCTGGCCGGGGGCGGAGGGTATGAGGACGTGCGGAGGACAGAGGATGGGGGGGAGGGGAGACGAGTACGGGGAGGTGCAAAGGACCGGGGAAGCGAGGACACGGGAACACAGTTGGGGGTGCACTGGAGGCCGTAGGGACAGGGGAGATACAGAGGACACGGCAACACGAGTTGCTGTGAGGACGAAGTGGGGAGAGGACAGGCCAGGACACGGGGCTGGGAGGTGCGGAGCGCTGGGAGACACGGCGACAGGGACGGGGGTAGGGGTGCGGTGGGGGGTGGGTAGGGATGGAGCCGGTGGGCGGTGCAGGCTATGCGTGGGGGGGACAGCGTGGACACGTGGAACAGAGTGATGGGGGAATACTGGGGGCTTGGGGAATGTGGGGGGAAGGCCGAAGGATGGGGACAGCTTGGTCTTGGAGTTGGAACAAGCCTCTTGAAAACAATGCAACCTGAAGGAATGGGGCTCAAAGTGGAGGAAAGAGGAAGTTTGGGGGAGAGCCACGTGTGGGTAGGTGGTGATGAGGAATGAGGGGTGCTGGTGTGTGTAGGTTCAACAGGCTGGTGAGAGGCCAGGCAGAGGAGAGTGTCAAAAGCACATGGCTTCACCTTGAGAAGGACAAGGAGCCACCAAAGGATCTTAGCTTGGGGTGTCAGGGTCTTACCAGGCGGGCCGGGCAGCAAGTGGTCCCCTGAGGGCGGAGTGAAGATGGAGAGCAGTTCCACAGGTACAAGGGCAGGAGGAGCTGTTCCAGGTGGGGGCTGAGGAGCAGCTCCTATGAGTTTAGGATGGGAGTGTGGGTTGGCCATGCACTTTGCCCCACTTGGTCCCCCTCTGCCCACTGCAGCCTGCCTGTCCTCTCCACCCCTGCCCTCCTGTGTGTGTGTGCTCTGGCTGTGTAACAAATCGCCCCAGCATTAGTGCTGCAGAATGATGTTTATGACGCTTTGTGCGTCAGGAGCTTGGGGCCCAACAGAACGGCTTTTCTCTGCTGCCTGATGTCAACGGGCCTCGGGTGAGAAGACATGAATGGCTGGGGGTCATCTGGAGAGTTCAGCCTTGGTAGGGAAGGCTGGGCTAAGCGTGGATGGCCAACCAGAGCCCCTGGACGTGGGCACCCTACAGCAGTGGTCTCTGAGAGTCACTGCACACAATTCTGTCACCTGCTGTCACAGACCAGCCATCTTTGATGAGGGGACATGGATTCCACCTCATCCTGGGATTGTCCAGGAAATTGCAGTCTTGTTTTCACCCTGCCACACCACCCCTCCATCCTTTAATTTTAATGTTGGGGCAGAGAATCTGGGTGGCCTTGTCCCTTTGTTTACGTCATGCTGTCATCTTTGCTGCATACCTCAGCAGCATCTTTTCAAACTTTCCTGCCTGTCACCTCCCATTCTCACCCCTTCCCTCCTCCAGTCCACTTTCCATAATTATGTTATCTGCACGTTTTTAAAAATATATATTGAGTTGTGTGTATTGTAAACATTTTATTCGTAGTATTGTGCTATAAATCTAATGTTGCCTGTGTCTTCTCCACAGCTCACATGTGTCCGCCCACGTTGCTGCGTGTGCATCTTGCGTGCCCCTCTGGTCGGGCAACCACTCTTTCAGCAAATCTGTTTTCACCTGGGGCCTTTGTGAGCCGAGACCAAAGGCCACAGTGACAAATAAGACAGACAAGGTCCCTCCTTTCATGGGGATGATATTTTTCTAAGCAGAGATTAAAAACGTGCTGTTTCAGATAGTGGTAGGTGCTGTGAAGGAAATAAGACGGGGTAACAGAATAGACTGACTGGAGGGGAGGCTCTCCTGATAGAGTGGTCACTCTGGGGGAGTGACACCTGACCGGAGATAAAAACATCTTAGAAAGCAAGCATTGGAAAATGGATCCACGGCGAGGTGATTGCCTCTGTCGGCCTAAGGGCCAGCAGCTGGGGTCTGCGACCATTCCTGGCCACGGTCACCCCTCACTCCACCTCCCCAACTTCACCCAAGTTCCAGCTGAAGCTGACAAGACGCACCCAGCACAGTCTCCCTCCTGATGACCCAATGTGCGTATACACACACACAGACACACACACACACACTTTATTTTAAATCACATTTAACTTCCAAATAAAAACAGGTAAAATCACGCTTCTGCTAACTAGGGCGTCTCTACCCCAACCCAACCCAAGCTAATGCTCCAGACGAGACTGAAGGAAAGTTATAGTCATCATTTTGTCCAGCTTTGGGTGACGGATTCTGACGGAGTCACATGCTCTCTAAGAGTGTTGGACTCGAAGCTCTGGAAGAGTTAAGGAACCAAAGCTAAGATGTAAGGCTCACTGTTATTAGTGTGTTATGTAGGTAGAAGGGGAGAGGAAACCGGGAGGGAAGAATTTAGTGCAGTGTAAGTGCTGTCCTGGGAAGCTAAGGAGAGGTACCCGGCCCTCCTACAGCCATGCCTGGAGCTGGCCCCCATCACCACCTCCCACCGCCCATCCCATGTTCCCTTTGTCCTCAGCTGGTCGCACTTCTCTCTGGTGGGGTGACTCAGACCTTCCTTCCCGAGGGGGCTGTGCCTGGGTCTGGTGGTCCTAGTTTCCACTGGCATTTACTCCGGGACAGAGGCTACTCAGACAGACCCTAGGTGACCTCCTGCCTTCCAGACTTTCTCCTTGCCCCATTCTGCAATGAAAGCCCAGCTTTCCCATCTGGGACTGGTTACCCCAGCCAGCACAGCCACCCTGTCGATTCCCCGGTGTGAGGGGCCCAAAGTTGATGGGGCAGCCTCACCTTACCGTGTAATGTGTCCCAAGGTGGAAGCCCTCTCGGGTTTGCCCAGGACTGGGGATTCCTAGGACGTGGCACTTGAAGTTTGAAACCCGTGAAGTCCCAGGCATATGAGGTTAGTTGGTCACTGTAGAGCACCTGTCTCTCAGAATCTGACTCCAGTCTGCAGAGCCCAGAGCTGTGGGACAGGAAGAGAGTTTTTTACTAGTGAACTGTTAGGGACAGCAACACTGCCACATCCATTTCCTGATACCTAGACCTGGAACCCTGTGGGAGAAGCTGTGGATCACCGACTCGGAGCGTCTACTGCACCCAGAGGGCATGACCCCAGCTCCATGGGGTCGCCACCCCACTGGCGCCAGGCTAGTCTAAACCCCACACTGCCATTCCTCCCACCATCTGCCAGGCCAGCTGTGTGGCCCGCAACCTCCACAAGCACGATCCCACTGCCACACTTCACCTGCGGTGGAGCGAGCTCCTGGGGACACTGTGAGGGTGGACAAAGCATCTGCAATGCCACGATGGTGGTTTTGGCAGAAGCATCATAGGCAGGAAGGTAGGTCCACACCCCAAGTGTCCCCTATAGTAAGAATGGAGGGCCATCCACCCCACCCCATGGAGAAGACAGGGCCAGGGTGAGGCTCTGCACGTGGCAGCTGAGCACCTGACAGCCACTGCATCCAGCTGGCCCTGTGGGCGGAGTCCAGGTCGCAAGGCTATGGCACCCCCCGCCCCACTGCCGTGGCTCCTGAGCCTGCTGGCCGATGGCAGCAGTGCTGGGGAAAGAGGCTGACGTGCCCACGAAATGGGTCGTGCCGCCCACCTGATTATAAAGGTCCTCGTGTGCAGAGCCTCTGTCACTGGTCTGCCTTTGTTCCTTCCCAGTCAGCGGGTCACAGGAGACCCCCCCACACACTATGAAACCATGGGTGCAGGTTGGGAAGCTGAAGGCAGCGGACAGTTACCTGTCACTGTGTGTTCAGGACCTCCTCATGTAACCTATCTGGGTTGTCAGGACCTGCTCCAGTGCCATCCATACATGTCACTTCCAGTGATGATGCCTAGCCTGATGGCACCCTACTCACAATGGGACATTTGTCCCTTCTCCCCTGCTGATTCATTTATTTAGTCATTTATCAGCATGTGCACATGTGTGTTTATGCTTTGGGTTATAACTCACTGCCATTTATTTATTTTGTTGCTCAAATGGTTCCAGCCTTGGTTCCAGTTCTTTGTTTGTTTGTTGAGGACCTCCTTGCTTTCTAGAATTACAGATGCTCCAGGCTCATCCTGTACATTTCCTTCCTGGTGCTAAAATCATCCAATTCCCCAAGGAGCTCTGGGTCCTCCCTTGTATTAGAGAGTGGTCTTAGAAACCAAGTTCTGGGGAAGAGGTGTACTCATTGCTGCTGGGGTGTTGTTTCTTTGTGCCCTCCCAGCAGACAAAGCAAAGAAATAAATGTGTGTGGGCAAAACGTGCATGGTCAGGGACCTGTAAGCATTTCTCTGCTAACAGTGTATCCATTAACCACAAGCTCTTCTCCGTGCTGCCGCTCTGATCATTACCACACAGACCTTCCTCACCTCACCTCTTGCTCACCTGTAGCCTCCCACTCCGACGGAGACAAACCTAGTTCCCACCATCCACCAGCCACTTCCTGAGTTGTTGGTTTCAGTACACAAGACAGAATGACCATTGCTAGCCACGCCCCCGTGGGACACATCTCCATCCACTAGAGCACAGGGCTTGTGCACACTCCCCTTCCCTTTCTTCTTACAGACTCCACTTATTCCCAGGTGACGGATGTCGGCCCCTTTCCCTAGCCACTCAGTGACCCAGCATGTGTAATACAGTGACATTCTTTTGCCAGAGGGGACATTCCTTCCTGGGATTCCCCCTGACCTCCTAAATTATTTTTTAAAAATTTGCATTCATTAAGGCTCACTATTTGTGTTGTCAAGTTCTGTGGCTATGGACAAGTACATAATGCGATGTATCTATTATTCCAGTATCCTCACCCTGGAGTATAGTTTCATCCTCCAAAAACCCCCTCATGCTTCACCTAACCACCCCACCCATGCCCCTCTATTCTCTGGCAAGCACTCATCTTCATTTTTTAAAAATTTTATTGTGGAATATTGGGAAACAGTGTGTTTCTCCAGGGCCCATCAGCTCCAAGTCGTCCTTCAATCTAGTTGTGGAGGGCGCAGCTCAGCTCCAAGTCCAGTCCCCGTTTTCAATCTTTAGTTGCAGGGGGCGCAGCCCACCATCCCATGCGGGAATTGAACCGGCAACCTTGTTGTTGAGAGCTCGTGCTCTAAGCACCTGAGCCATCTGGCTGCCCAACCAGCAGCTCAGCAGCAGCTCGTTGTCTTCAATCCAGTTGTGGAGGGCGCAGCTCACTGACCCATGTGGAAATCGAACCGGCAACCTTGTTCAGAGCTTGCGCTCTAACCAGCTGAGCCATCCAGCCACCCCCCAGCACTCACCTTCTTACCCTGTAGTCAGTTGTCCCTTTCCTAGAATGTCACATACTTGGAACGAGATAGCATGCAGCCAATTCACACTAGCTTATAGCACTTAGCAATGTGTATTTATGGCTCACCCATGCCTTTTTGTGGATAGATAGGCATTTTCTTTTTGTTGTGGAATACTATTTTATCATATGAGTGTATGGCCATTATTCTGTGCACCCTTCAAAGACATCTTGGTTGCACCCAGTTTTTGCCAATGGTGAAGAAATCTACCGCAGATATCGGTGTGCAGGTTTTTGGGTGGACATAAGTGTTCAACTCACTTGGCTAAATGCCAGAGAGCGCGACTGCTGGATCTCACGATGAGAGTGTGTTGGGTTCTGTCAGAAGCCACCACACTGTCCTCCAAAGTGGCTGCTCCATCTGCACCCCCCAAACCGTGAGTGGGAGTTCCCGCGGCTGCACACCCTGGGCAGCACTTGGCGTTGTCAGAGTTTGGGGTTTTAGCCATTCTCTTGATAGCTTATTGTTGCTTGGATTGGCATTTTCCTAATGACATATGCTGTGAAGCATCGTTTCAAATGCTGCCCGATTTAAAATTGGGTTGTTTTCTCCCCCCACCCTTCCTCCCGCATCCCCCCCACACACTCCGGTTCAAGCCCTTGTTTCTCAGTCTAGTTGTGTAGGGCACAGCTCCCTGGCCCACGCTGGTATTAGGAGCCTTGCGCTCGCCCCCCCCCTCCCCGCCTCCCCGCCGCTGAGGCAGTCGGTCGCCAGTCATCGGTCGGCCGCTCACGGCAGCTCTCGCCGGATGCCGACCGCTCACAATGGCTGCTGGCCACCAGCCACTCATGGCGGCACACAGGAGCCTACCGCAGCACACGGCGGCCCACACCAAACTGTGGCTGCTCAGGGCAGCCCGGCTCCAGGGAGAACTGTTGTTCACCATCTTAGCTGCAGAGGGCGCTGCTCACTGGCCCATGTGGGAATTGAAGCGGCAGCCTTCGGTGTTAGGAGCGCGGCGCTCCAACCGCCTGAGCCACCGGGCTGTCCACCCCCACCCCCCGCCGGGTTGTTTTTCTTATTGTTGGCTTTTCAGAGTTCCTTGTGCATCTTGGACGCTATCTCGTATCAGGCACATGTTTAGGAAATATTTTCTCCTAAACTGTGGCTTGTTTTTGCATTGTCTTCACAGTATATTTAGCAGAGTAAAATTTTAAAGTTTAAATAAAGTCCAACTTATCGACTTTTTTCTCTCATGGATGGTGCTTATGATGTTGCAGCTAAAAAATCGTCGCCAAATCCAAGCTCATGTAGGTTTTCGCCCTTGTTATCTTTGACAAGGTTGAGAGTTTTGCAGGTCTACGATGAATTTTCAGCTAATTCTGTGAAAGGCATAAGGCCTGTGTCTAGACTCACCTTTTATTTACGCATGTCCAGATGTTCCACCACTGTTTCTGGAAAAGACACTCCACTCCACTGAGCAGGCTTAGCTCCTTAGTTGACCATGTTTGTGTGCACGTATTTCTGGCTCTCTGTTCCGTCCCACTGACCTATCTGTCCGGTCTGTGGTCAACACCAGGCTGTCTTGATGACTGGAGCTTGAGAGTAAGTCACCCAGGGTCAGTCCTCCAAGGCTGTTGTTCCCTTCAGTATGGTGTCGGCTCTTCTGGGTTTTTGCCTTCCGGTAAACTTCAGAATGGGTTTGTCAACATCGAGAAAATAACTTGCTGGGATTTAAACTGGGGTTGCTTTGAATCGATAGGTCAAGTTGGGAGGAACTGACTTCTGAACAGCATTGAGCTCCTATCGGTGAGCAGGGGACGCCTCTCCACTCATGGAGATCTTTGATTCCTCTCACCCTACTTTTGTGGTTGTCGTCAGACGCCGCGTACATGTTCCGTTAGGTACACCGAACGCTTCCATTTCTGTGGTGCTGCTGTAAATGGTGTTGCTTTAAGCGTCAGAATTCCACAGGGCACTGCTGGTGTGCAGGAAAGCAGCGGATTTTGTGCGCCACCCTTGGCTCCTGCAACCTTGTTGTCAGCACTTACTCGTTCCAGGGGCCTCTTGTTAATTCCTCGGGTTTCCCCGCAGACAGTCACGTCATGTGTGAACGAGGACAGTTGTATGTCTTCCTTCCCAGCGCGTACATGTCCTTTGCTTCCCTTGTCTCCCTTCACCTTCCTAGACTTCCAGGACGGTGGTGACTAGGAGAGATGACAGGGGACATCCTTGCCTTGCTCCTGCTCTCAAGGGGGAAGCATGTGGTTTCTCACCCTCAAGTGTGATGTCAGCGGTATGCTTTCCGGTAGATGAGCTTGATCAAGTTGAAGATTACCCCGTCTTTGCAGTTTCTGGAGAGTTTCCATCAGGAATGTGTGTTGGGTTTTGTCAGATGCTCTTCCGGCATCCATTGATGAGGTCACGTCATGTGTTGATTTTTAGCCCATAGGCGTGAATTACAGTCTTTAATTTTTAAAATACTGAACCGATCTGCAGCCCCGGAAGCAAATCCACCGGGTAGAGGCATAGAATGCTTTGGTGCAGTGTAATCCATCGCTGGGTGTGATTTGCTCATATTTCGGGGAGGATTTTTGCGTTCATGCTCGAGAGAGGTACTGATCCGTGGTGATCTGCGGTTTCCCTTTCTTCTTCTTTCTCTGTCCGGGTTTGGATTTATTAGGGTCACGCTGGCCTCAAAATGAGGCAGGAAGCATTCTCTCTGTTTCTATTTTCTGGAACAGATTGTACAGAACGGGTATCATTTCTGCCTTAAAGGTCCAATACAATTTACCAGTGGGACCTTCTGGGCCTGCTGCTTTCCTGTTTCGAAGGTTATTAATTACTGATTCAACTTCGTTAATAGGTATCGGCCTCGTTAGCGTACCTTTCTCCGTGTACGAGTTGTGGTAGTTTACGTCTTTCCAGGACTCGGTCCCTTTCATCAGAGTTACCGGATTTGTGGGCATCGAGTCGTTCGTGTGACCTTCATTGTCCCTTCGATGTCCCTGGGGTCGGCAGCGATGGCCTGTCTGCCATTTCTCATTGCAGTGATCTCCCTTGCCTCTTCTTATTTCTGGTTAGCCTGAGTAGAGGCTTCTCAGTCTTATTGACGTTCCCCCCACACACACACAACTAACCAGCTTTTGGTGTCATTGATTTTTCCCCTCTGATTTCCTGTCTTCAGTTGCACTGATTTCTGATCTAGTCGTTGTTATTTGTGTCCTTCTGTTGGCTTTAGGCTTCTAGTGCCTCTTCTTTCTCCGGTTTCCTCCGGCGGAAGCTTAGACTGCTGCTTGTAGGCCTTCCTTCCTTTCTAACACACACACCCAACACTAGAGATGCCCGCTAAGCAGAGATTTGCCTGCATCCCACACACTTGGGTAAGTTGAGTCTCCACGTTAGTGTAGTTGAATTACGGCTTCTTTTAATCCTCCTGGGATTTATTTGGATCGTGCCCACGTGGTTTGGGTGAAGCCACGTCCGGCGGGTGAGGCTGCGAATGCTGGTGACATTGCTCACAGGGCTGAAGCCAAATAACGAACGGATGACGCAGAGCAAGTTCAATCTGGGCTACGTGCTCCGATGCGGAGAGGGTGGGCCCCAGACGCCTCTCCCTGGGAACCGGGGCTGCCTCCTGGCCATGGTCGCCTCTAATGATTGCTCAGACCACGTCCTCTCATTGGACCCCCAGGTTGTCCCATGGGGGGACAGATCCCTGGCTCCAGGCAGCAGCGGGAGTGAGGACCCTCTTCTGGCAGTGGCACTAGGCCGAGGGACAGCGGTCAGGACCCTCTCTACCAGGCAGGTGAGCCGGCACAGCCCTAAGATCAGCAGGCCCGACCCAGCACCCACCCGGGCGGTCCTAAGGGAAAACAGCCTGAGGCTCCTCCCGGTGAGGTGGGGAGGAGCACCTCCCTGCTGTGTGTGGGTCAGGGCCACGTCGGGCCCTCAAAGAGGAAGCTCGGGTCCTCTGCGGTGCCACCAGCACCCCCTCTGGACCCGTGAACGATCCTGGGAGCATGGCAGAGGACAGCACGGCGGGTCACCTTACCCTGCAAGTGGACTGATCGAGCACGTGCGGGACAAAAGGAGCAGGTGTGGTCCCAGCCCGTCAGCACCTCTGGCCTGTGGCGGGGTGGCCCGCTGTGTGACAACTGGAGTTCAGCTGACGGTAGGATAGTTGAGAGAGGCTGTGAGCTGTGCGCCCCGTGTGTCCTACGTGTTCTCGCTGAATGCCCAGACCATAGGGCCAGCTGTCCGAGGCTGAGGGGTTTCTGTAGCCGCTAGGCAAGTCAAGGGGACCAGGGGTGACCACTGTCGACTGACCACTCCCGGGGGAGGGACTGGCACGTTTGCTGCTTGCCTCGAGACCCTAGGTCACTCCGCTGTGATCTGACCCGTTGTGTGCGTAGCCCATCCATCGCGTCACCCCGGGACTTGGGGCAGGGACCTGGTGCTGTCCTGTGAGGCAGTGTGTGCTGTGACCCTGAGTCTCGCGGGTTCCTCTCGGCACCTGTGGAGTGGTGCGACTTCACTCCGGCAGCCTCTGTGTGGCTGCAGTTTTACCCGGGGGACCTGCCTGGGAGGTCACCCACTCACTCAGCGCCGGACCACACTGCCCGGGGCTGACCTCTCCCGCAGTCAGCTCCGTTCTCTGACCACTTCCCCTCTGGGTTCCCTCCACTGGAGGACCTCACGACCCCCTTGTCGCCCCAGGGCCTCTGCACAGCATCTCTTCTGGCCAGAATGCTCTTCTAGGCTCTTCCCTAGGGGCCTTGGCTCTCGGGGACCTCTCTTCCTGGGAGATTCCTTGACACTCCCTGTCCTCCGATCACACTTAAACATCACACTGCTCCGAGCGCTTCCTGGCCCTTATAGATCCTGGAATTATGCTGTTTCCTTCTGGTTCACGTGCGTCTTTTCCCTGCTGCACTGTCCCTTCTTCCCAGTGTGTCCCCAAGTCTTGGGGGGTATTTCCCCAACCTGTTCTTCCTGGTGGTGGGTGGGCTTGGAGAGAGCTGCCCAACCTGCCCCTGAGCCCCGCAGCGCCCTCTGCACCGCACTAGGCCCGCTGTTGGCTGTTCAGAGAAGGGGGGGAGGGGCGGATCCTGCAGCTCCAGAGAGCTCCCGGCAAAAACAGCCGTCCGTTCCTGCAACGGGGCCCTGACCCCAAACCCAGCAGGGGCTTGCCCAGGCACCCCTTCCTCTGCGGGTGGTCTCCGTGGGTGCGGGTCCACCAGCCCTCACCCGTGGGTCCAGCGACACCCCTCCCGGCCCCTAGTTAAAAGGCGTCCTAATTTGGGCTTCAGTCTCATCAGAAATGCGATGGGGACCGATCAGGATCAGAACTGGGATCGAGTCAGAATTGGGGTCCTGTGGGGTCCAGTGTCCCTCCCTGCGTTTGGGGCTGGTGGCTGAAGGCGGCCATCGGGAAACCGCTCCTCTCGGGGAGACGCCCCTCCTTCCTCCTCCCCGCGCTCCTGTCTTTGTACCCTTCTCCACTCCCTGCGGTCGCATTTTGCGCGGTTGGCCACCAGGAGGCGACACAGGCCCACGCGTCGCAGCATGGGTCCGGGGAGGGTGCCTGGGCTCATCACCCCAGAAGCGGCGTGTGCGCCCTGCCTGGAGGGAAAGTCTGCACCCGGCGGGCTGCCGGTGGACCTGAGCCGTCCAAGCAGCTCATGTGGTGGGTTGGGAGGGGGTGACTCGTTCCGTAGCGCTCCCCGAAGGCCTGACACGCTGTCCTGATCAGACCCTGTGTTCGGGGCTGTGGGCCGGGTCGTGGTTGTCCAGAGGGTCTCCGGGAGACCCGGCGTGTGTGGAGGCCCAGGACCGCCCTGGCCGCAGGGAGAGGCGATGCGTGGGGGGGACGGGGCGCTGGGGGCGGGGAGCAGGGGAGCAGTTCAGCGTTAGATGTGGGGCGTGGGGACCGGGAAGGAGAGCGGGGAGGCGGGCTGCAGGAACTGGAGGCGGGGCCGGCCGGGCCCTGGGGACAGGAAGCGGGGTGCGCGGGGGCCTGGGAGCGTGGGGCGGGGCAGGGGCAGGCCGAGGTGGTGGAGGAGGGACACAGGGCGGGGGCACGGGTTGCGACTTGCTAACCTCCCTCCCCGCCTTTCCTCGGGAGATGTTTTCTCCGTTTCAACGAAGTGACGTGCACAGGGTGTGTCGGGGACGGGAAACCACGGGGCTGCGTCCAGATTTGAGGGGGGCGCTGGCCCGGGGGCCAGGTGCGCCCTGCGGCGAGCACAGATTTGCGCAACTGCGAGAGGTTGAGAAACAAAGTGGGTAGCTTTGAGGGTGCGCTCACGTCTGCACGGAGAACTTGCTGAGAAAGAGGAAGGGGGAGGCGGGGAGAGGGAACCTGTCCTCTGCTGGAGCCTGTGAGCGCTGCTGGGACGGAGTCCGGCTCCGAAGCTGCCACCGGACGCCCAGGACGTGCCCCTCGGGTCTGAGCCGTGGGGTGCCTGCCCCCAGCCTCCCCACTGCCAAGACGGCTTCCGTAATCTTGTCCTGAACCTTCCACCCCGCGAGGCTGCCTGGCGGGGCAGGAGCAGGCCCCCACCCCACCGGCCTGCGGAGTGGGCATTCGGGACAGGGGAACCCTGACTCCCTAGACCGGGGCGGGCTAGAGGGGAGCCGCGAGACACTTCCGGTGGCTTCCCCTCCCCCACCTCCAAACGCCTTTTGAGCCCTTTTTCCTCTGGACCAGCCTTATGGACACAGGGTCACCCTCCCGAGCACCGGAGTGTCTTCCTGGGGGCAAGGTCATAGCGGTGCAGAAGAGTCAGGTTCCCTGGGCCCGGGCCACGCCCCCGGCAGGCCGGCGTCGGCGGGGCCTCTCCAGAACCCCTGCGGATGGGCCCCCCTCCCCGGCTGCCGGCTGCCGCTCTTGCTGTGAGAAGAGCACTGTTCTTGGTCCCTGACCCGGGGGTCTGTGGGTTCTGACACTGTGCAGGCTCACTTGTCAGCTTGCAAGGCACGTGAACTCTGAGACCCTTCGGTTCCTGAGGGGAGAACCTCCAAATTCTCCAGAGATGAGCACCACCCCTCCCTGCAAACCTCCCGCCACTCCCCAGCTTTTGTTCTCTTAACCAATTAGACCTGAGGCTGAGCGGTGGCTGGCCAGGCTGGCCCTGCTCAGGACCGTGAGCATCCCCGCTGGCCTGGCCTCCCGCCCACGTGGCCACCCTCTGTGAGTCCCCAGCGGTGAGGGTGGGTGGGGGAGGAATGCTTTTGCTTCCGTCACACCCGGCCTCACACCCGGCCATGGACGAGGACGATGTTCATTAGATGGACTCCCCGCTGTTCTGCGCCCCCCCCGCCCCCCCCCAATCCAGCGCAGCCTAACAGAAATGACACCCGGGAGGGCTCTGATGCTGACAGTGGCCATCAAAACACCCAAGTGGGACTAGAAGCCCATCCCAATATCCGGTGTGTCCCAGCAGAAATCGGCACGAGAATTGGCCTTTCCCTGGGTGAACTGAGGTTCTGAGGTTCAAGTCCAAAAACGGTTAAGTAGGAGGGAGGAAAACAAGGGGGGAGCAGACAGCTTCTGCTGTTTCTGATTAAGTATCCACGTGATTTCCCGGCTGCACTGGCTGGCAGTGAGGCCGATGGGGGTTGGGACGTGGGGCAGATTCCTGCCCAGACAGGGACCCGGCCCTGGAGTTTTGCTGGGTCCTGGCGCTTCAGTGGTCAGATGAAACTCGGGTAGGAGTGCACCTGGGAGGTTTGGCTTTGACAATCCAAAAGCTGTTTGTTTCTCAGTCTCTGTCAAGTTCTCCGCCCCTTCTCCCCCTCTGAGCGCGAGGCCAGGCTGGGGACCCTTAACACTTCCTGTCCCACCTTCCCCTCTCTGCCCAGCACCCCTCCCAGCTGTAAGCTTTGCTCAATATGCCCAGCGTCTCCTTCGAACGGCCCAGAGTTCGTAGGATGAGTACGATTTTCACATGACCAGGTCTACACTCAATATTTAGGAAATGGGTCTCCACTTCTCAGGGATCTTTCAGGCAAAGACTCTGGGATCCAGGGAGCAGAGGCTGGGGGCCGCCCAGGGGGAAACCGAGGAGGAAACAGCACAGGCTCTTGCTCCCCGCCCCCCAAACTCCACTGACCAGGGGTGGGTGCCCAGGAGGCCCCTAGGCCTGGGCCCCGGGCTGTCTGGCTCTGGTGAGCAGGAGGCCTGCCCCGCGGACCTCACTGAATTTGGCTGGAGGAAGTGTCCCCAGACCCCCGGTACCTTGGGACAGTCTCTCCCGCTCATCTTCTCAGCAGACCCCAGGAAATGGGAGTGGCTCCCCGGGACCAGAAGTGGATGCGGACTGTAATGCAGGGTCTCAGCTCCCGCTCCCCACACCAGAACGCAGGACATGGTGAGGCCAAAAAGGAACACCCACGGAGCCATAGATAGGGGCGTCATACCACTATAGTCTCGGAGGCGGCTGGTCGAGACACAGAAGCAAACATCCGCCAGTACCCCAACGAGGGGTCTTCCTGCACCTCAGTCTCACTGGCGGCCGGGCAAGACACAGGAGATAGGGTCAACACTATCCGCGATCCACAATCCGCTTGCTAACTGCACTTGCCAGCCACAATCCACGCTTGCTAGCGTAGCCACGGCAGTTATACCAGTGGCCAATGGCTAACCGGTTACAGCTGATGGCCATCTGATCACAGCTGATGACCACCTACTACCCGAGCCAGCACCTTTCCACGTGAGGTCGAGAGCCTGGAAACTGCTCTCTGGGACTCCGTGCCCACACGGACGTTAAAGAGAAACAACCAGTTCACAGACATAGCCCTGGCTCATCTCGCCACGTGGACCTAGGACACTAAAAAGTGGGCTTAAACATCATTGAAGAGGCAGGCACTGAGCAGGAGCCGGAACGCACTCGGACCCCGGGCCTGTCCTAATTCAATCCAGTGCTGCTGGCCGGGCGGAGACTCGGCACAGGAGTGGGGTCGGTCCCAGCTGAACCCAAAGGCGGGCAAAGATGGACTTGCAGATAAACAGGCTGGGATCCGAGCGCGGAAATGGGAGAAACCAAGTGCAAGGAAAGGCTTTCTAACCGGAGTTCAAGTCCAGGCACTACAACACACGAGATGAATTCGTTTGACTCCATAAACAGTTGTTCGTGTGCAGGACAAAAACCACCGTGAACTAAGTGAAAAGGGCTGAGGCTCGGGAGAAAATACTCGGAACACAAACCACGGACAGCAGGCTGGAATCCCTAACGTGCCAGGAAATCTTGAAAGCTGGATAGTAAAATCGGAGAAAAGACGCACACAGACAACTGACATTAGACAGAAAGGAAACGACCCTCCAGCATATGAAAGAAGACTTAACTTCACTCATCTTTTGAGAAATGCAATCTAAGATGCGACAGAGGTCTCACTTCGCACCTCTCAAACGAGCAAAAATTGATGGCAAGTGACAACACGCTGTGTTGGCGAAGCTGCCGGGAGGCGCAGGGTCACACCTCGCTGGGGGCGCCCAGGGTGCAGTCGGGTGGGACACTGGTCACACCTAACCAAATACATACAGAGGGCCTGCGCGTCCACGGGGGTCCCACACGCGTATTCAACCAACCTCACACCACAATCATTCAAAAGCAGTGGGAGAAAGTGCCAGAAAGCAAATCTCACGCTTGCCGCAAGTGGAGCGCTCTCTGTACCCATGGCCGTGAGCGCCGTGCGGCCACACTGCAGCAGCCGGTGTGCTACATGCAACACACCGTTTTCTACGGCAGACTTGAGCATGGGGTTGTCTCGTTATCCATGGGGGCCCTGGAACCAATCTCCCGTGGACACCCAGGGACACTGTAAACACTTTTGGAGCGACAGCCACGGTGACACCAAGTTTCTCAGCAAAGCACCGGAGGTCACAGGTGACATTCTAAAGAACTGAGAGAAAAAGAGTTCATTGTGCAGTCAAACTGTCATTCAAACGTAAGAGCATAAGAAGACATCTATGTCCAGGGAGCCTCAGAGTGTGCCCCCCCCTCCCCAAACCCCTGCACTGAAACGCTCTTGGAGGAAGAAGGAAAAGATGGAATACAAACCCAGGAAGAGCTAGGAGCCCCCCAGGAAACGAGGGGACCAATGTCTGTCTTAGGAGCTGAACCGCACCACACCCAGGAAGAGAGGAGCCAGGGGCCCCCGGGGAAAGGTGGTGTTGCCACACAAACCCCAAGCAGCCATCTGGTAAGGCCGGTGTGAGGACTGGGGACAAGAGGACGTGAGAAGGAAGCCACAGAGCCATGGAGTCGGCCCCGGTGTCCCGGGCAGGAGATGACAGAGGGACACGCAGGCGTAGGTCTGGAGTGTGACCACCCGGTGTTGGCTCTGTGTCCACCATCTCCAGCCCTCTGGCTTCTCCATCGGTGCTAAGTCCAAGTTGGAGGAAGGAAGGAAGGAAGGAAGGAAGGAAGGAAGGAAGGAAGGAAGAGAGGGAAGGATGGAAGGAGGGAGGAAAGGAAGGAAGGTGGGAGGGAGGGCGGGCAAGTGGGAGGGAGAAAGGAAGGAAGGAAAAGAAGGAAGGAAGGAAGAAAGGGAGGGAGGAAGAAAGGAATAAAGGAAGGGAGGAAGGAGGAAAGGAAGGAAGGAAGGAAGGATGGAAGGAAGGAAAGAGGAATGGAAGGAAGACAGGAAGATAACGTTTCCTAAAAGTTATCCAAAGAAGACCCATCCCATGAAAGTCAACAAAAAGGAAACAAAAGGGAGAGCAAATACTAAGTCTGACAAACACGACAGAAATATGTACAAAGAACAATGATTACCATACATGCACATTTACAGGATGACAGCCGACAAGAGGTACAATTTAAGGAAAGATCCAGAAATAGGGGGGGGGACCCAGCGTGTGACCCTGGAGGTGGTGGTCCTCGCTGCGAGCCAGAGTCACCAGGATCCCCTCTGGGCGCTGCCCCCCGGGCCTGGCACAGGACATCTCGGGGACAAGGACACACGACTGAGGCTGGGCAGGAAACCAGCAAGGGATCGGATCGCCGGGCACTGGCGTTCCAGACCGTGACCCAGCCGTGCGGGTGAAGCTCTCGGAGATAAATGGTGAGCCACACGCTCGCGGCTCTCACGGCTCGGCCTAAAACGTGACATTGCAGATCTGGGAAGGATCTGCAGGAATTCCGGAACTGCAGGAGAGAATGACCAAAACGAAGAGCTCGAGGGTGGGTTTCTGGCCTGGGACACAGCCCGTGAGGCCCCAGGGTCACGTTCCGGAGCTGCTCCCAGGTGAGGTGGCTGCTGTGGGTACAAGGACCTCACTTGAGAAGACGACAGCTGTCCCGACTGGGCGGAAACACAGACAGGAGTGGGAGACACTGAGGGCACGGGGGAACCTGCACACGGGTCAGCAGAGGGTTCGGAGGGACAGGGATGGACAAGGCGGAAAACCAGTACTTGAAATGTACCCGATGAGAATTCTCCCAACCGCAGGCAGACGTTCACCCACAGCTATAAGAACCCGAGCCGTCTCTCCCGGGATAAATAAGGCAGCCGCACCTCACAGCGCAACTGTGGACAAGCAGAGATACAAAGTCACCCACCGCCTGTCCACGCCCGGGTTTCCCAGTGAGGAGTGACACCTACTTTGGTGGCTGCCTCACAGTCACAGCAGAAGCAGAGACAGTGGGAAGGCGGGACAGTCTCCCCTGCCCGCCCCCCCAACAGGCCGTACCAGTGACAGGTTCTTCCAGAAGGAAGGCGAGAGAAAGGTGTGTCAGGGGAAAAAAAGTGCGAGGGCTCAGCAACCGCCAAGCATTGGGACATGGGACGGAGCTGTTCCCCCAGAGGGAAGCCCGGTGGAGGGACGAGGACGTGGAAGTCGGTGACAGGCCCTCAATGAGCCCCGCCCGCTGCACCAGACAAGGACGGCACCGTCTCCATGTGAGGACCCAGGAACAGAGCCCACGCGGCAAGGGCGCGGCCGGGAGGGTGTCCGTGGCGCTGAGGGGTCCCTCCCCGCCGTGGTCCTTCGTCCCGGGCAGGTGAAAGCCCCTGATGGCCCCGATACTGAATACCCACGGGGAATGACGACGTACCTTTTGCGCTGACCACTAAGATGATAGCAAAAGAGGGGACCGTCCATGCTGCAGATGAAACAGTGAAACACTAACCAGCAGGCAGAGGGAGCCGTCCCTGCAGTCAGGAGGGTGCTGGGTGCCGAGTTCATGGACATACCTGCTGTGCTTCCATAGCCGGCAAGGGGCCATCTCACAGGGGACGGGTGCCCCTTCGTCGGCGGGTTGATGGCAGAAGTGGCCCAAGTCTCCGCCCCTGACACGGGCCTGGAGGTGGGGCTGGGGGGTCCCTGCGGCCCCCGTGTGTCCCACGCGGTCCCCGTCACTTGCTCCGGCTGACGGGCCCGTTCCAAGGCTGGACATCAGGAGCCCCCGCACCCCTGCTGTTCGTGGGGACCCTCCGCGGCTGCGGAGCAAGCCCAGCCGACCAGGAGGAACCGTACGTGGGAGAGGGTGGCGCTGTCCCCACCCCCCACCCCCCACCCCCGCAGCTGACCACAGCTGAGTGAGACCGGCCAAGGCCACGCAGCTGGACAAGGCAGCCCCAGCTCCCGGGTCTCACAGACCCGTGAGCAAAAACCAACGCGCGTTGGTGTGCACCACTGAGGTTTCCTGTGGTTTGTTAGGGAGACAAGTGACGACGGATGTCGGACGGCCACCACCTAAGTCTCAGGGACTCACCAGTGGAACCCCAGGGACAGTGCCATGCCACTCCCGGCCTGGCTGTCCCTGGGGGTGCAGGAGCCTGTGCTGTGCGGCTGGGACCTCAGGGCTGGCTGCGGGGTGCGGCGTGGAAGACCATGTGGCCTGTGCCGTGAGTGGGACACACGTCCCGACCCGGTCCTCGTCCCGCAGAAATGCACACTCGTGTGCAAGAGGGGCGCTGCGAGCTCACGGCTTCCTGGTCGCCGCACTGAGAGGGCCACTGACTGTCCCGGTAGAGCAGGAGCCGATCCAGATGGGACACAACCCAGATGTCCGAGTCCATGAGTTCAAACTGCGTGAGGCTCGCGGGTGATCGGGAAGACTGGTACAGGCCCAAAGGCACATGCAGCTCGTCCCATTTACAGCCCCTCCAAACCAGCGGAAGGAAACCCTGTCCTCAGCTGTGACCGGCACTCACTCAGCTTCGGTCTGACCGTGTGTGTGTGTGTGTGTGTGTGTGTGTGTGTGTGTGTGTGGAGTGTGCGTTGTTGGGGGGCGGGGGGGGAGGGCGCGGTGACGGGAAGCCCTGGGCTGCAGCAGGAGCCTGCTCACCTCCAAAGTCCAGACTGGCGACCTCGGTGGGAAGGTGGGTCGGCCCTGGAAGGCGGTCAGGTGCCTTCCGGGCATGGGTCAAGCACAGGTTTTTCATTTGGGTGGTGGGTCCATAGGCGTTTGCATTTCAGCCGTACTGGAGGCAGGAGTTTACAGTTTCACGTGCTCTGCTGTCTATCGGGTAAACTTCACAATAAGGAAAGGTTCAAAGTGCCCAGCAGCAGACTCCCAATACATCGGCAAGACAGACGCAAGTGCTGGCAGAGACAGATTCATCACTGACGGCATTTCTGAAGTCGCCAAAATTCAGTCGGGCAGACATGTGGAGCGAGCACACGGAGGCCAAGGCCTCAACCGACCAGTGGGCAGAAAGCTGAAGGCCAGCAGGCGGCCGCCACGAGGGGCATGTCCGTCCGTCAGGGCAGGCTGGGTGGGGCCGCTCACAAGCCTCCTGAACACCCATGTCCTGTTCTTGCTGCACCCCCAGTAAGGTCACCGGGGACTCGGTTCCCCACCGTCACGCAAGAACCAGGCAAGTCCCACCTTGACAGGTGCCTGCAGGGTCCCCGGCTGGAAGGAAGGGCAGAGACTCACCTGGAATCGCCGGGGTTCAGGGGCTGCCAAGGTGCACCCCGGACCTGCTCAGGACAGCCAGAGGCATTTGCCCAGCTGCCGTGATGGCCGCCGATCCAGACCTGTGCTCACCGAGAGCGTGGATACTTCCTCCCTCTCCCCAAGGGGACCGCCCCAAAGTCTCCTCCAGGCAGCTGAAGGTCACTGCGTCAGGCCCAGATGTGTGCCCCCTGCAGCAGAGCTCAAAGCTGAAATGACGAATCCCGCACCTCGGGGACAGGACGGAGGAAGGAGGGCGAGTGGGACGTGCACAGAAGTACTGGCCTGAGCTCCAGGCGGCCGCCAAGGGCCCTGGACTCGGTCCTCTCACACACAGCTGCCTCCGCACATCATCGAGTGCCCGGTGTCCTCGTCCACTGGGGACCCTCCAGAGAGCGCCCGGGGGTCCTATGGGAGGCTCTCTGGGCTGCTGAGTCCTGACCTGCCACCAGGAGACACCCAATCCCACCAGGAGCGTGGACTTGAGACCAGAAAAGGACAAGGGATTGTGGAGAGGAGGCCTGGTCGGCTGAGGTGGGGCTTGGGGTGGGGGCTCCCTCTGGGGCTGGAGTGTGGAGTCTGTGTGAGAACTGGTAGGGGCCCTGCATGGGACAGCCTGACCTGCACAGGCTTGGGCCAGGGCTGGGGGAAAGGGAGGGGTGACCGCTGGCTGGAAAAGCCCCCAGTGTCCACCACAGCCCTCGAGGAGGGGACAAGAACTTACTCGAGGGACAGGAACAGAAAACTCACCCTTGGACCACAGCCCTCCCCACCCTCCATCTTAGTGTAACCCGAAACTCATTGGTTTCTTTCACCCTCCTGACACCCAGCAAGTCACCTGCTTACAAAATCACAGGAAACAGAAACTTCTGAGAAATCACAACTATCCTGGAGAGGCAGGAACCCTGAGCACCATCCCAGCACCCAGACTCTCACTCTCAGTGGCTGCAGGAGCCACACTTCCAGCTTCCTCCTCTGGGACCCACACACCTGCACACCGAACGCCAGAGATGCACCGGGAGGAGCACGAGGTGGCCGTGCTGGGGGCACCCCAGGGCTCGGGGCCCGTGATGTCCACCGTGGTTAACGTCAGCAGCGAGACCGTCGTGCCCGACCACGTCGTCTGGTCCCTGTTCAACACCCTCTTCTTTAACACCTGCTGCCTGGGCTTTGTGGCATTTGCCTACTCCGTGAAGGTAGGTGGGTGCGTGGGGGCACCTCCAGACAGTGTGTGTGAGCCCCCAGACGGGCTCTGCCCAGATGGCCCTGGGGGAGGGGAGTCCCTGTGTGTGTGTGTGTCCAGGTCATGACGAGGCTGCATGGGGTGCATGGGGACGGCCAGGGTCACCCTTTGTCCCCAGGACTCCAAGGCATTCCCTACTGACCAATACCAGAAATTCCATCCCTCAGACTCTCCACGTGGCTCCAGGGCTCTCTCAGAAACAACAAAGGGACTCAGGACGCCCTGACCCCTGGTGGGTGAGAGGCCAGCAGAGGGGCCAGGGAAGACTGAGGACCAGCCCTGAGAGCCCCGGAGAGCCAGAGAGTCCGTGAGGAAGGAGGTCAAGGCCCCAGGAGGGAGGGCTCCACCGGGCACTGTCCTGCTCGGGCTCAGGAACAGGGAGGCGAGGGTCCCCAGTCTGGCTGAGGGGCACGTGGAGGCTGCTCTGGGCAGGGACCAGCCAGGGGAGGACGTGAGTGATAGCACCTGGCTCTCGGCAGGACCCCTCCAGGCCCCCTCACCTCCTCTTCTCCCCCAGTCTAGGGACCGGAAGATGGTGGGAGACGTGATTGGGGCCCAGAGTTACGCGTCCACAGCCAAGTGCCTCAACATCTGGGCCTTGGTCTTGGGCCTCCTTGTCACAACCGCCGTCATCATTACGATCATCGTTACCGCTACCAGTGCACAGGTTCGCGGACCATATTAGAAGAACTATTAGATGTCATAAAGAGTTATGGAGGCCACTAGCAGGTGTCCATAGCCTGAGGCTGTCACCCTTTTCACAGCTGTTCATTATACACACGTGTCTACAACTGAATTCAATAAAGGATTTGTCTGTGAGGGTGCCGTGTTTTTACCTGGGGAGGGCGCCCTGCTGAGCATCCCCAGCCTGCGGCTGAGCCGGAGCCTGCCCTTACCGGTCCCACCTGCTGGCTGCCCTGGGGGTGGGGTGGAGCATGTCCGGGGGCGGTTGCCACATTCCGAGGTCAGGCAGCGGTCAGGAAGAGCCAGGGATGCGCGGCCCACACTGGCCGTCCATTTCCCCCCAACCCCCCCAACCCCCTACCCCCCCACACACCACCCCAGTCCAGGAGCAGGTCTGTCCTGCTGTCTGCCCTGGTCGTGCCTCAGGACCAGGTCCCGGCTGGACGCAGGCAGGAGTTCTGCCCACGCGTCTCCCTCAGCGCTCGGGGAAGAGAATCCTGAAGAGAACTGGTGTTTGGATGATGGCTTCTAATGAGCAGTAACACCTCCTGCCTCTAGGGCATTCCCCCGGCCCCCAACCAACCTCAGCCCCGCCCACCTGCTCTTGGCCCACCCAATGCCCTCCTCAGCCCTGGCAGCCTTGCCACCAAACCCCTTAGGTCCACCAACTCATTCAGCCCACCTGTCCCATCCGCCTGCTGTCAGCCTCTCCGCCCACATGGCACCTGTCTCCCTGGTAGGCTCCACCCCCTCACCAACCACTCAGATCACATGGCTCTCTCAGTCCCGCTCATTCACCCACCCTGCCCACCAGCCAAGCATGGCCGCCTTAGAGTCATTATTGCCACTGGCCTTTAGTGAAGGCCACAGAGGACGTTGTTCCTGCATCCTCTCTAACCATGCTTGTGGTCCGTGCAGGAGACGCCCTCATGAATTCTCATTTCACTCTCATTTTGCAGCCAGTCCCCACACTTCCTACCAAGTCCTTTGTTAACTACTCCTCACAGCACACTTGTGTGGTTTATGAGGTTTATCCAGCTCTTCGCCTCCCCCGATGCCACGAAGCCCCTATGACCGCTCAGCACTGACCAAGCCCTCCCCGCCCCTGGGGGTGATCTGTAGGCTACTCCACTGGCAACGCCGGTTCCTCCTGGTGACAGCAGGTCTGTGTTTAATGATGACAGTGGCAAGCCCTGTGCTGGGCGCTGCCCTAACCCCTTGGGACGTCCCCGAGGCAGCACTGTCCCCTGTGGCCCCCAGCCCGGCCACGTGGATGATTTGTGCTCCCGTGGGCTGTATTTTAGCCTGGGAAGGCTGCCCACGTCTGTGCTGACAGTGGGTCTGCCTGCAGACAGGCGCACGACTTTGACCGCTGTGGAACGCGCCTCCTTTACTTTCAGTGGAAACAAAATTAGAAGTGGCCTGTGTGTTTGGGAGCTGTTGGGGGCCATACTGTTACCTGCTGCTTCAGCTACTATTATGGTCCCAGGACGTTCTAAAACCTGACTGGAAGCTACAGGAGGTCAGCTGGTCACCGTGCTGCTAGGAACCAGCTGCAGTGAAACCTCTGTCCACATCTGAACGGATATTTGCGCAGCGGGTAATTTAGGAAAACTGTCCAGAGAGGCCCACAACTGGCTCCAGAAAAGGAAAAACAAGCTTGGAAATCCAATTGCTAGTCTGATAAAGGAGAAAGCTAGACCAGACCAGATAACGCCCCCGTCCTGTGGAATCTAGTTCCCACTCCTGACTCCTGTACCTGCCCTGACTCCTGTACCTGCCTCTGCTCACAGAATGACAGCACTCGAGAATCCACAGTGGTGGGGCGGTATTAGCAAGGCCGTGAGAAGCACCGCCCTCACCCTCGCTGTCCCGCCGGAGCACGTCCCACCCAGGGCACCGGTCCACACTGCCCTGGACAGTTTAAATGCCCGGGAGACCCGGGAGGGTGGTGAGTGGATCTCAGGCAGTCCCCATCTCGGGGATACAGATACGTCCCAGTCACCATCTGTGTTCTCTCACCAGCCTGCAGTCTCCCTGTGGACAGGACGCTGCCTCTTCTGGGCTGAAGTCCTGTTACAGACGCATGGGGCTCCCTCTCAAACTGCACTGGGGTGGGGAACCCCCTTTAATGGTCAGGTGCTTCAACAAGTCTGTGCCGTTTGGCCTGTTTTACACTTTCACGCGCTGACCACCCTCAACCCTCAGGTTTAGTCCAATGCACTAGCTGCATTAGTAAGACTCAGCTGGTAAAATGTGTAGACAGCCTCCAAGTACCTGGGCCCAAAGCCTTGCCCAGACCCACCCCTCTGGACTCAGAGACGGTCAGCTCCGGACATAATCATGGGACGTCCCGTGCACCTTCTATCCACAGTTGATGGAGAAAACACACTTTGTTACTGTAATGGCCTAACTGCTTCTATCGAAGACGGCCATGCTCTGGGACAGTTGTGCTCCCAGGAGACGGAAACCCCAAACCCCACACTCTGCAACCTGAGGTCCTGGTTTACTGGAAGACACCTTCACGCAGACTCCCGCCAGCCTGGGTGAAAGGGCCCCCGTCAGGAGCTGTGCAAGCAGCCCTGTGCGGCTGAACTCTGGGAGCAGTCTCTTGCACACACGTGTCACACCTCGAGAAGCCACCCAGCCCCGGCTGGAACTGCACACGGTCTGGTGACCAGAAACCACAGCTGTCTTAAAATGGAAGCAGGTGGCCTCCAAAGGGGATGACTTTCCAAAGCGACTGGATCAGGCCTGCACAGCCTTTTCTTACTATGAATTCTGACTTGTCTTTCTCCCCATCTCAGAAGCAACATGCCCTTGTTTGAATTCCCTAAGCTACTGTGAAAGGGGGGACTTTCCTGGTTGTTGAGTCTGTCATCAGGGACTTGGATCTATCAAAGATAATAATGGTCTGTGTTCCGTTAACTACAGGTCTGAAACCTGGCGTCAATTCACCGTGCAGACTAGGTTGTGATGTTGTTCTGATGCAGTTTTGAATTCTTCTTAAGCTCTGCACCTGTTGCCTGTTAACCCCCGACACGAGCTGTCCCCCATCCATGCGCCTTCCCTCTGACGGAGAGATGACACCCGGAAGATGGCCTTCCTTACACTGGGGACGGAAAGGCTGAATTCGGAAGACCTGACTGTGGATCAGCGATGCTTTCGGAGAAAGATTTTGATAAAAAAGATGAACTGTCCAAATTTATAGCTGAGACTTATACCTAGACAGGAGTTGGGGGTGGCGTGGAGGAGCTTTCACACCCTGTGGGGTCCCCCAAGCCCTGGGGGACTTACAGTGATGACAGGGCTCTGTGGTCCTAACAGCTCCTCCACTCAGCTTCCTGAGCCCTGCAGAGAAGGTCCCACTTTCTGCTCTCTCCTCCTGCACCTGACTCACCATTGCTGCTTGTACCAGACTGCAATCTTTTCTAGTCCCAAAGAAATACTTTTTGATGATGGAATCTCTAGGACTTTTGTTTATGGTCGACACAGGTGGTGTGGGCTGGTGTTCTTCCTGGGCTGGAGTGTGGAGTCTGTGCGAGAAATGCTAGGGGCCTGCATGGGAAAGCCAGATCTGCACAGGCTTGGGCGTGGGCGGGGGGTGGGGGGGGGGAATTGTGGTTGGGTAAGAAAAATAATTTTCTCTGACATGTCTGTAACCACAGAACCAGCTCGAAATGGGCCTGAGCTGGTTCCAACAAGATACTGAGTTGCTTTTCAGGGACAAGAGACCAAACTGTAAGACATGCAGCCCAGGTGTGAGCAGAGGAGAGAACTTTGACCTCCAGCTGCTCCTGGAACCAAAGTTTGCGCCCCCCTCAGGGAACCAAAGGACTCAGACAAGCCCAGAAGGTGAATACCAGGGCCCTTTCAGAGATGGAGGGGCCACTGTCCAGGAAGACCCAGTGTTGAAGCTGCAAATTTCTGCAGTTAAAACTGGCCCCATCAGCACTTCTGCACACCTGTTTCCCCAACCCCTTAAATCCTTAATCTAGTCCAGCGAGCAGGATGGATTTGAGGCACTTTTAGGGCTCCCATCTTCTCGATCAATAAACCTGGCCTGATCCCAAACTCTGACACTTTCAGCTGTGGCTTTTCCAAGAATTGGGCAGACGGACTTGGGGTCAGTAACGCTTCCAGGTACTTACTTGGCTGAGACAACCCTGTACTAAAAACAGATTCACACTAGAAAACCAAGAGTTTAATAACTTGTGTACCTCCTGCCAACTTAGAAGACACTCAGAAAACTGAGTACCTGGGAATGACCCAAGCCACCACCTGAAATATCATCTCCAAAAAACAGAAAACGTGCGAGGGGGGTCAGAGGCCAGTTAAGAGAGGTCACCAGGAAAAGCACAGTAAACAACGGTAAGTTACTTATAAGATGTAAGGCACTGTCTTGCGCACAGATGAGTTTCTAAAGATGGGGCCAGCCTCTCTTCCCAGGACAGCAGAGAGCCCCCTGACCAATGCAAATGTCTCTTACAAATGGGAATGACCTGATTTCAGAGCTTCTCTCACATCTGCTGTTTTTCAAAAAACAATAAGTCTAAAATAATCCCTATGTCAAAGATGCATATTTTGTAGTGATAAATTCTGTTTCCCTTCAGTGGCTGCAGAAATGTCCCCAAGGCCATCACAACCTAAATGAGGAACTGGGGTAACTGGCACTGGCCTGACTTGAGTGACAGAGAGGACAACCCCCACCAGGCCCTCAGCCTCCCTTTCTCTGCACTCTGGTGTAACCTGACACCCCTACAATAGTTACACCCTCCTGGTACCCAGCCAATTCTCAATTTCCCAAACGCCCTGGAAAAGGAAACTGGAGAATTAGAAACTATCAGGGAAAGGAAGCACCCACTGAGCCCCTGTCATTCCCTGACCAGACAACACACCACAGACCACGGCTGCTCTGTGTCGGCACCATGAACCACAGCTCCCATCACATCTTCCCTGGCCCCCACACCGGTGTTCCCCCAACCGATGAGATGCTCAAGGAGGAGCACGAGGTGGCCGTGCTGGGGGCACCCCAGGGCTCGGTGCTGGGGACACCCCAGGGCTCGGGGCCCGTGATGTCCACCGTGGTTAACATCCGCAGCGAGACCGTCGTGCCCGACCACGTCGTCTGGTCCCTGTTCAACACCCTCTTCTTTAACCCCTGCTGCCTGGGCTTTGTGGCATTTGCCTACTCCGTGAAGGTAGGTGGGTGCGTGGGGGCACCTCCAGACAGTGTGTGTGAGCCCCCAGACGGGCTCTGCCCAGATGGCCCTGGGGGAGGGGAGTCCCTGTGTGTGTGTGTCCAGGTCATGACGAGGCTACATGGGGTGCATGGGGACGGCCAGGGTCACCCTTTGTCCCCAGGACTCCAAGGCATTCCCTACTGACCAATACCAGAAATTCCATCCCTCAGACTCTCCACGTGGCTCCAGGGCTCTCTCAGAAACAACAAAGGGACTCAGGACGCCCTGACCCCTGGTGGGTGAGAGGCCAGCAGAGGGGCCAGGGAAGACTGAGGACCAGCCCTGAGAGCCCCGGAGAGCCAGAGAGTCCGTGAGGAAGGAGGTCAAGGCCCCAGGAGGGAGGGCTCCACCGGGCACTGTCCTGCTCGGGCTCAGGAACAGGGAGGCGAGGGTCCCCAGTCTGGCTGAGGGGCACGTGGAGGCTGCTCTGGGCAGGGATCAGCCAGGGGAGGACGTGAGTGATAGCACCTGGCTCTCGGCAGGACCCCTCCAGGCCCCTTCACCTCCTCTTCTCCCCCAGTCTAGGGACCGGAAGATGGTGGGAGACGTGATTGGGGCCCAGAGCTACGCGTCCACAGCCAAGTGCCTCAACATCTGGGCCTTGGTCTTGGGCCTCCTTGTCACAACCGCCGTCATCATTACGGTCATCGTTACCGCTACCAGTGCACAGGTTCGCGGACCATATTAGAAGAACTATTAGATGTCATAAAGAGTTATGGAGGCCACTAGCAGGTGTCCATAGCCTGAGGCTGTCACCCTTTTCACAGCTGTTCATTATACACACGTGTCTACAACTGAATTCAATAAAGGATTTGTCTGTGAGGGTGCCGTGTTTTTACCTGGGGAGGGCGCCCTGCTGAGCATCCCCAGCCTGCGGCTGAGCCGGAGCCCGCCCTTACCGGTCCCACCTGCTGGCTGCCCTGGGGGTGGGGTGGAGCATGTCCGGGGGCGGTTGCCACATTCCGAGGTCAGGCAGCGGTCAGGAAGAGCCAGGGATGCGCGGCCCACACTGGCCGGCCATTCCCTCCCCACCCCAGCACGTCTGTCCTGCTGTCTGCCCTGGTCCCGCCTCAGGACCAGGTCCTGGCTGGACATGGTCAGTTCTGCCCGCGGGTCTCCCTGCAGCGCTCACAGAACGGAAGAGAATCGGGAAGAGAACAAGTTTTCGGAGGATGGCTTTGAAAGACGAGTAAAGCCTCCAGCCTCTAGGCCCCGCCCACCACCCCTCCACCCGCATCGCCCCCGCCCACCGGTCCTCGCCCCGCCCACCGGTCTCCTCTGCCCCCGCCCATTGCTGCACCTCGCTCCTCGGCCCCGCTCTTCTGCCTGTTGCGACCCCCTCCCCCCCTTGCCGCGGGCGAAATCCACCCACAGTTTAGCAGCGCGACCCGGCTTATCTGTCAGCCACTCCCACCACTCCGTCCCCGTCCACCGTTCCAGGTGTCACGTGAGGCTTTCAATGCCTATAATCGAACCTTTCCCAGGAGTAAAGCTACTTACTGGTGGTCCTCAGGAGCCCAGAACTCAGCACCCAGGACCTTCCTACTGACCTGTAGGGGCGCCTGCTTGATGACTCAGGTCTGCCCTGTAATTTTTCCAAAGCTGGAGATCACGGGTTTGTTGCCGGCTGTACAAGAGGGTCTCCCACCTGGGCGGGCCCTTGTCCCAAGTCATCGCATTTCATTGCTGAGCTCCCTTCCTGACCGCTGCCGGACAGGGGATGTGGGATCTGTCCTGTGCGCCCAGGGCCGTGATTGGGGTCACGCGGCGGCGCCCCCTCCCCTGACCCCCGTGTGTGCGCTGCCTGCCTGCCCCTCCCCATCTAGGAACAAAGTCCTTCTCAGACGCAGAGGGGCAGACCTGCCAGGCTTCCCCCCAACAGGACCATCTTCCCTGGGCCTGACACTCCTGCTTGAACATGGGGCGCCCCAGGAGAGCGGGCGCACTCGTGAGATCCTGTGGTTTATCTTAGGTACTTCAATCAACTAGTGTGGGGAGCCATGGTTACAGCTAACTCAGAGCCTTATAGAATGGCTGGGTTTATGCTTAACCTGTTTCCTCCCCTAAGGCATTGTCTCTGCCTGCACCTGGGGGGTGCTTACAAGCTGCTAAGGAATGTGGTGGGAGCGGCCAGTTCCCGGACACAGAAGACTGATGGCTATCAGGGTAATTGATAGGATAATTACTTTTGGGAGTTTCAGTGATTTTGTATCCTCTATGTAAAAGTTAAAAATTTACATTTGCTAAGGTAATGCATATTTTCTTTGTTAAGTTGCACGTACTCAAACTGCATATATTGGTGAAGAAGAATAAACTCGAGGCTTCAGCATCACTGAAGACCTGCAGCATTAGCATTTGTGTGAGTGTCTTTTATTTCATTCCCACTCCCCCATTTAGGTTCTGATCGACTTGTGGCGGCTGGCTCGCCACAAACTAGCCGGCTCCTGGAGTTAGGGTGCTGCCATGTGGGCAAATAAGGGGTTTGTGGGTGAGGGGTGTGACACAGGTGTACAGGGAGGAAGGTGCAGGCTATGGCTTCTCCAGCCCCCAACCCTCCTGTCCTGCTGGTTGTAGGCAGGGTGTGGGAACAGAACCCCAGAAAGCAGTTTCCAGGCTCTCGGCCTTACGTGGAAAGGTGCTGGCTCAGGTAGTAGATGGTCAACAGCTGTGATTAGTTGGCCATCGGCTGTTACCGGTTAGCCATGAGCCACTGATATAACTGCCACGGCTAAGCTAGCAAACGGTGGTGTAGTGGCATGTTGGAGTGTGGATTACGATTGCAGAGAGGCAGATTGCAGCTAGCAAGTGAGGCTGGTTGGCAGAGAAGTGGACGGCGGGTTGCGGATCGTGTGGCTCCTGCTTCCTGTGTCTCCAACACAACCGCCAGCAAGACTATAGTGGTCTGACTCCCCCATCTATGGCTCCATGAGTGTTCCTTTTTGGCCTCACCATGTCCTGCGTTCTTATGTGGGGAGTGGGAGCTAAGACCTCGCATGACACCCCGCGTGACACAGGGTCTGCCCTGGGGCACACCGAGTGCCCTGACTTGTGGAAGCCTTGACAGAACCAGGTATTGAGCAGCGTATTTCCAGGTCAGAGCGGGAGTTTCTCCATCACCTGAAGAGAAGCGAACACTAGGGCTCTCTCCACAGGTGGCCTGTGAACTCCTCCGAGTCATGTCCCCTGCAGCCTTCTGGAGCAGACGAGGGTTTTAGGGGCTGAGGGTTTTCTGGACTAGGGCCCACCCTTCCCTAAATAATGCATCCTGGGTCACGGCTCAGACCTCTGGGAAGGAGGGACCCTCTCCCAAAACCTACCCATTTGTTGCCCCCAGGTGGGGATCGGGTGCTGGTAAGTTCTGAAGATTACTCCACCCCACAGCCAGGGCAGCAAGCTGGTGGGGCAGGTGGGAGTAGGCTCAGTCTCAGCAGGGCCCCTCCCAGGTAAAAACAAAGCACCCTCACATAAAAGTCCTTTATTGAATTCACATGTGTATAAACAGTGGTGAAAAGCAAAACAGCCTCAGGCTATGGGCAGCTGCTCCATAACTTTTTATGACGTCTAATAGTTCTTCAAAAATCATATCTGAGCCAGTGCAGTGGCATAGATAACGATGACTGCAATGATGACGGCGGTTGTGACAAGGAGGCCCAAGACCAAGGCCCAGATGTTGAGGCACTTGGCTGTGGACGCGTAGCTCTGGGCCCCAATCACGTCTCCCACCATCTTCCGGTCCCTAGACTGAGGGAGAAGAGGAAGTGAGGGGGCCTGGAGGGGTCCTGCCGAGAGCCAGGTGCTATCACTCACGTCCTCCCCTGGCTGGTCCCTGCCCAGAGCAGCCTCCACGTGCCCCTCAGCCAGACTGGGGACCCTCGCCTCCCTGTTCCTGAGCCCGAGCAGGACAGTGCCCGGTGGAGCCCTCCCTCCTGGGGCCTTGACCTCCTTCCTCACGGACTCTCTGGCTCTCCGGGGCTCTCAGGGCTGGTCCTCAGTCTTCCCTGGCCCCTCTGCTGGCCTCTCACCCACCAGGGGTCAGGGCGTCCTGAGTCCCTTTGTTGTTTCTGAGAGAGCCCTGGAGCCACGTGGAGAGTCTGAGGGATGGAATTTCTGGTATTGGTCAGTAGGGAATGCCTTGGAGTCCTGGGGACAAAGGGTGACCCTGGCCGTCCCCATGCACCCCATGCAGCCTCGTCATGACCTGGACACACACACACAGGGACTCCCCTCCCCCAGGGCCATCTGGGCAGAGCCCGTAGGGGGCTCACACACACTGTCTGGAGGTGCCCCCACGCACCCACCTACCTTCACGGAGTAGGCAAATGCCACAAAGCCCAGGCAGCAGGGGTTAAAGAAGAGGGTGTTGAACAGGGACCAGACGACATGGTCGGGCACGACGGTCTCGCTGCGGATGTTAACCACGGTGGACATCACGGGCCCCGAGCCCTGGGGTGTCCCCAGCACGGCCACCTCGTGCTCCTCCTTGAGCATCTCATAAGTTGGGGGAACACCGGTACGGGGGCCAGGGAAGATGTGATGGGAGCTGCGGTTCATGGTGCCGACACAGAGCAGCCGTGGTCTGTGGTGTGTTGTCTGGTCAGGGAATGACAGGGGCTCAGTGGGTGCTTCCTTTCCCTGATAGTTTCTAATTCTCCAGTTTCCTTTTCCAGGGCGTTTGGGAAATTGAGAATTGGCTGGGTACCAGGAGGGTGTAACTATTGTAGAGGTGTCAGGTTACACAAGCCAGCAGTGAGAGGGAGGCCGAGGGCCTGATGGGGGAGTGCCCTATCCCTGTCACTCAAGTCAGGCCAGTGCCAGTTACCCCAGTTCCTCATTTAGGTTGTGATGGCCTTGGGGACATTTCTGCAGCCACTGAAGGGAAACAGAATTTATCACTACAAAATATGCATCTTTGACATAGGGATTATTTTAGGCTTATTGTTTTTTGAAAAACAGCAGATGTGAGAGAAGCTCTGAAATCAGGTCATTCCCATTTGTAAGAGACATTTGCATTGGTCAGGGGGCTCTCTGCTGTCCTGGGAAGAGAGGCTGGCCCCATCTTTAGAAACTCATCTGTGCGCAAGACAGTGTCTTAAATCTTACAACTAACTTACCCTTCTTTATTGTGCTTTCCCTGGTGACTTCCCTTAATTGGCCTATGACGCCCCACCTCGCACATTTGGTCTTTTGGAGATATTTCAGGTGGTAGCTTGGGCCATTCCCATGTTACACAGTTTTATGAGTGTCTACCAAGTTTGCAGTAGGTACACAGCAGAGAGCTGGTGGGCGGGGATGGGTGGACAGGAGGGACTGAGGAGGGGAGAGCTGGTTGGCCGGTTAGAGGCGGGGGTGGGGGATGGGAGTGGGGGGTGGGGGTGGGGGGTAGGGATGGGGAGGTGGGGGTGGGGGTGGGGGTGGGGGTGGGGGTGGGATGGGGTGGGGGGTGGGGGGGTAGGGGGTGGGGGTGGGGGTAGGGGTGGGGGCGAGGGAAGTACACAGCCAGTGGGGGCCGGGCATCCCTGGCTGGCTCTTCCTGACCACTGCCTGACCTCAGAATGTGGCAACCGCCCACGGACATGCTCCACCCCACCCCCAGGGCAGCCAGCAGGTGGGACCGGTAAGGGCGGGCTCCGGCTCAGCCGCAGGCTGGGGATGCTCAGCAGGGCGCCCTCCCCAGGTAAAAACACGGCACCCTCACAGACAAATCCTTTATTGAATTCAGTTGTAGACACGTGTGTATAATGAACAGCTGTGAAAAGGGTGACAGCCTCAGGCTATGGACACCTGCTAGTGGCCTCCATAACTCTTTATGACATCTAATAGTTCTTCTAATATGGTCCGCGAACCTGTGCACTGGTAGCGGTAACGATGACCGAAATGATGACGGCGGTTGTGACAAGGAGGCCCAAGACCAAGGCCCAGATGTTGAGGCACTTGGCTGTGGACGCGTAGCTCTGGGCCCCAATCACGTCTCCCACCATCTTCCGGTCCCTAGACTGGGGGAGAAGAGGAAGTGAGGGGGCCTGGAGGGGGCCTGCCGAGAGCCAGGTGCTATCACTCACGTCCTCCCCTGGCTGGTCCCTGCCCAGAGCAGCCTCCACGTGCCCCTCAGCCAGACTGGGGACCCTCGCCTCCCTGTTCCTGAGCCCGAGCAGGACAGTGCCCGGTGGAGCCCTCCCTCCTGGGGCCTTGACCTCCTTCCTCACGGACTCTCTGGCTCTCCGGGGCTCTCAGGGCTGGTCCTCAGTCTTCCCTGGCCCCTCTGCTGGCCTCTCACCCACCAGGGGTCAGGGCGTCCTGAGTCCCTTTGTTGTTTCTGAGAGAGCCCTGGAGCCACGTGGAGAGTCTGAGGATGGAATTTCTGGTATTGGTCAGTAGGGAGTGCCTTGGAGTCCTGGGGACAATGGGTGACCCTGGCCGTCCCCATGCACCCCATGCAGCCTCGTCATGACCTGGACACACACACACACAGGGACTCCCCTCCCCCACGGCCATCTGGGCAGAGCCCGTCTGGGGGCTCACACACACTGTCTGGAGGTGCCCCACGCACCCACCTACCTTCACGGAGTAGGCAAATGCCACAAAGCCCAGGCAGCAGGGGTTAAAGAAGAGGGTGTTGAACAGGGACCAGACGACGTGGTCGGGCACGACGGTCTCGCTGCTGACGTTAACCACGGTGGACATCACGGGCCCCGAGCCCTGGGGTGCCCCCAGCACGGCCACCTCGTGCTCCTCCCGGTGCATCTCTGGCGTTCGGTGTGCAGGTGTGTGGGTCCCAGAGGAGGAAGCTGGAAGTGTGGCTCCTGCAGCCACTGAGAGTGAGAGTCTGGGTGCTGGGATGGTGCTCAGGGTTCCTGCCTCTCCAGGATAGTTGTGATTTCTCAGAAGTTTCTGTTTCCTGTGATTTTGTAAGCAGGTGACTTGCTGGGTGTCAGGAGGGTGAAAGAAACCAATGAGTTTCGGGTTACACTAAGATGGAGGGTGGGGAGGGCTGTGGTCCAAGGGTGAGTTTTCTGTTCCTGTCCCTCGAGTAAGTTCTTGTCCCCTCCTCGAGGGCTGTGGTGGACACTGGGGGCTTTTCCAGCCAGCGGTCACCCCTCCCTTTCCCCCAGCCCTGGCCCAAGCCTGTGCAGGTCAGGCTGTCCCATGCAGGGCCCCTACCAGTTCTCACACAGACTCCACACTCCAGCCCCAGAGGGAGCCCCCACCCCAAGCCCCACCTCAGCCGACCAGGCCTCCTCTCCACAATCCCTTGTCCTTTTCTGGTCTCAAGTCCACGCTCCTGGTGGGATTGGGTGTCTCCTGGTGGCAGGTCAGGACTCAGCAGCCCAGAGAGCCTCCCATAGGACCCCCGGGCGTTCTCTGGAGGGTCCCCAGTGGACGAGGACACCGGGCACTCGATGATGTGCGGAGGCAGCTGTGTGTGAGAGGACCGAGTCCAGGGCCCTTGGCGGCCGCCTGGAGCTCAGGCCAGTACTTCTGTGCACGTCCCACTCGCCCTCCTTCCTCCGTCCTGTCCCCGAGGTGCGGGATTCGTCATTTCAGCTTTGAGCTCTGCTGCAGGGGGCACACATCTGGGCCTGACGCAGTGACCTTCAGCTGCCTGGAGGAGACTTTGGGGCGGTCCCCTTGGGGAGAGGGAGGAAGTATCCACGCTCTCGGTGAGCACAGGTCTGGATCGGCGGCCATCACGGCAGCTGGGCAAATGCCTCTGGCTGTCCTGAGCAGGTCCGGGGTGCACCTTGGCAGCCCCTGAACCCCGGCGATTCCAGGTGAGTCTCTGCCCTTCCTTCCAGCCGGGGACCCTGCAGGCACCTGTCAAGGTGGGACTTGCCTGGTTCTTGCGTGACGGTGGGGAACCGAGTCCCCGGTGACCTTACTGGGGGTGCAGCAAGAACAGGACATGGGTGTTCAGGAGGCTTGTGGCGGCCCCACCCAGCCTGCCCTGACGGACGGACATGCCCCTCGTGGCGGCCGCCTGCTGGCCTTCAGCTTTCTGCCCACTGGTCGGTTGAGGCCTTGGCCTCCGTGTGCTCGCTCCACATGTCTGCCCGACTGAATTTTGGCGACTTCAGAAATGCCGTCAGTGATGAATCTGTCTCTGCCAGCACTTGCGTCTGTCTTGCCGATGTATTGGGAGTCTGCTGCTGGGCACTTTGAACCTTTCCTTATTGTGAAGTTTACCCGATAGACAGCAGAGCACGTGAAACTGTAAACTCCTGCCTCCAGTACGGCTGAAATGCAAACGCCTATGGACCCACCACCCAAATGAAAAACCTGTGCTTGACCCATGCCCGGAAGGCACCTGACCGCCTTCCAGGGCCGACCCACCTTCCCACCGAGGTCGCCAGTCTGGACTTTGGAGGTGAGCAGGCTCCTGCTGCAGCCCAGGGCTTCCCGTCACCGCGCCCTCCCCCCCCGCCCCCCAACAACGCACACTCCACACACAAACTCCACACACACACACACACACACACACACACACACACACACACACGGTCAGACCGAAGCTGAGTGAGTGCCGGTCACAGCTGAGGACAGGGTTTCCTTCCGCTGGTTTGGAGGGGCTGTAAATGGGACGAGCTGCGTGTGCCTTTGGGCCTGTACCAGTCTTCCCGATCACCCGCGAGCCTCACGCAGTTTGAACTCATGGACTCGGACATCTGGGTTGTGTCCCATCTGGATCGGCTCCTGCTCTACCGGGACAGTCAGTGGCCCTCTCAGTGCGGCGACCAGGAAGCCGTGAGCTCGCAGCGCCCCTCTTGCACACGAGTGTGCATTTCTGCGGGACGAGGACCGGGTCGGGACGTGTGTCCCACTCACGGCACAGGCCACATGGTCTTCCACGCCGCACCCCGCAGCCAGCCCTGAGGTCCCAGCCGCAGCACAGGCTCCTGCACCCCCAGGGACAGCCAGGCCGGGAGTGGCATGGCACTGTCCCTGGGGTTCCACTGGTGAGTCCCTGAGACTTAGGTGGTGGCCGTCCGACATCCGTCGTCACTTGTCTCCCTAACAAACCACAGGAAACCTCAGTGGTGCACACCAACGCGCGTTGGTTTTTGCTCACGGGTCTGTGAGACCCGGGAGCTGGGGCTGCCTTGTCCAGCTGCGTGGCCTTGGCCGGTCTCACTCAGCTGTGGTCAGCTGCGGGGGTGGGGGGTGGGGGGTGGGGACAGCGCCACCCTCTCCCACGTACGGTTCCTCCTGGTCGGCTGGGCTTGCTCCGCAGCCGCGGAGGGTCCCCACGAACAGCAGGGGTGCGGGGGCTCCTGATGTCCAGCCTTGGAACGGGCCCGTCAGCCGGAGCAAGTGACGGGGACCGCGTGGGACACACGGGGGCCGCAGGGACCCCCCAGCCCCACCTCCAGGCCCGTGTCAGGGGCGGAGACTTGGGCCACTTCTGCCATCAACCCGCCGACGAAGGGGCACCCGTCCCCTGTGAGATGGCCCCTTGCCGGCTATGGAAGCACAGCAGGTATGTCCATGAACTCGGCACCCAGCACCCTCCTGACTGCAGGGACGGCTCCCTCTGCCTGCTGGTTAGTGTTTCACTGTTTCATCTGCAGCATGGACGGTCCCCTCTTTTGCTATCATCTTAGTGGTCAGCGCAAAAGGTACGTCGTCATTCCCCGTGGGTATTCAGTATCGGGGCCATCAGGGGCTTTCACCTGCCCGGGACGAAGGACCACGGCGGGGAGGGACCCCTCAGCGCCACGGACACCCTCCCGGCCGCGCCCTTGCCGCGTGGGCTCTGTTCCTGGGTCCTCACATGGAGACGGTGCCGTCCTTGTCTGGTGCAGCGGGCGGGGCTCATTGAGGGCCTGTCACCGACTTCCACGTCCTCGTCCCTCCACCGGGCTTCCCTCTGGGGGAACAGCTCCGTCCCATGTCCCAATGCTTGGCGGTCGCTGAGCCCTCGCACTTTTTTTCCCCTGACACACCTTTCTCTCGCCTTCCTTCTGGAAGAACCTGTCACTGGTACGGCCTGTTGGGGGGGCGGGCAGGGGAGACTGTCCCGCCTTCCCACTGTCTCTGCTTCTGCTGTGACTGTGAGGCAGCCACCAAAGTAGGTGTCACTCCTCACTGGGAAACCCGGGCGTGGACAGGCGGTGGGTGACTTTGTATCTCTGCTTGTCCACAGTTGCGCTGTGAGGTGCGGCTGCCTTATTTATCCCGGGAGAGACGGCTCGGGTTCTTATAGCTGTGGGTGAACGTCTGCCTGCGGTTGGGAGAATTCTCATCGGGTACATTTCAAGTACTGGTTTTCCGCCTTGTCCATCCCTGTCCCTCCGAACCCTCTGCTGACCCGTGTGCAGGTTCCCCCGTGCCCTCAGTGTCTCCCACTCCTGTCTGTGTTTCCGCCCAGTCGGGACAGCTGTCGTCTTCTCAAGTGAGGTCCTTGTACCCACAGCAGCCACCTCACCTGGGAGCAGCTCCGGAACGTGACCCTGGGGCCTCACGGGCTGTGTCCCAGGCCAGAAACCCACCCTCGAGCTCTTCGTTTTGGTCATTCTCTCCTGCAGTTCCGGAATTCCTGCAGATCCTTCCCAGATCTGCAATGTCACGTTTTAGGCCGAGCCGTGAGAGCCGCGAGCGTGTGGCTCACCATGTATCTCCGAGAGCTTCGCCCGCACGGCTGGGTCACGGTCTGGAACGCCAGTGCCCGGCGATCCGATCCCTTGCTGGTTTCCTGCCCAGCCTCAGTCGTGTGTCCTTGTCCCCGAGATGTCCTGTGCCAGGCCCGGGGGGCAGCGCCCAGAGGGGATCCTGGTGACTCTGGCTCGCAGCGAGGACCACCACCTCCAGGGTCACACGCTGGGTCCCCCCCCCTATTTCTGGATCTTTCCTTAAATTGTACCTCTTGTCGGCTGTCATCCTGTAAATGTGCATGTATGGTAATCATTGTTCTTTGTACATATTTCTGTCGTGTTTGTCAGACTTAGTATTTGCTCTCCCTTTTGTTTCCTTTTTGTTGACTTTCATGGGATGGGTCTTCTTTGGATAACTTTTAGGAAACGTTATCTTCCTGTCTTCCTTCCATTCCTCTTTCCTTCCTTCCTTCCTTCCTTCCTTCCTTCCTTTCCTCCTTCCTTCCTTCCTTTATTCCTTTCTTCCTCCTCCCTTTCTTCCTTCCTTCCTTCTTTTCCTTCCTTCCTTTCTCCCTCCCACTTGCCCGCCCTCCTCCCACCTTCCTTCCATTCCTCTTTCCTTCCTTCCTTCCTTCCTTCCTTCCTTCCTTCCTTCCTTCCTTCCTTCCTTCCTTCCTCCAACTTGGACTTAGCACCGATGGAGAAGCCAGAGGGCTGGAGATGGTGGACACAGAGCCAACACCGGGTGGTCACACTCCAGACCTACGCCTGCGTGTCCCTCTGTCATCTCCTGCCCGGGACACCGGGGCCGACTCCATGGCTCTGTGGCTTCCTTCTCACGTCCTCTTGTCCCCAGTCCTCACAGCGGCCTTACCAGATGGCTGCTTGGGGTTTGTGTGGCAACACCACCTTTCCCCGGGGGCCCCTGGCTCCTCTCTTCCTGGGTGTGGTGGGGTTCAGCTCCTAAGACAGACATTGGTCCCCTCGTTTCCTGGGGGGCTCCTAGCTCTTCCTGGGTTTGTATTCCATCTTTTCCTTCTTCCTCCAAGAGCGTTTCAGTGCAGGGGTTTGGGGAGGGGGGGGCACACTCTGAGGCTCCCTGGACATAGATGTCTTCTTATGCTCTTACGTTTGAATGACAGTTTGACTGCACAATGAACTCTTTTTCTCTCAGTTCTTTAGAATGTCACCTGTGACCTCCGGTGCTTTGCTGAGAAACTTGGTGTCACCGTGGCTGTCGCTCCAAAAGTGTTTACAGTGTCCCTGGGTGTCCACGGGAGATTGGTTCCAGGGCCCCCATGGATAACGAGACAACCCCATGCTCAAGTCTGCCGTAGAAAACGGTGTGTTGCATGTAGCACACCGGCTGCTGCAGTGTGGCCGCACGCGCTCACGGCCATGGGTACAGAGAGCGCTCCACTTGCGGCAAGCGTGAGATTTGCTTTCTGGCACTTTCTCCCACTGCTTTTGAATGATTGTGGTGTGAGGTTGGTTGAATCTGGCGTGTGGGACCCCCGTGGACGCGCAGGCCCTCTGTATGTATTTGGTTAGGTGTGACCAGTGTCCCACCCGACTGCACCCTGGGCGCCCCCAGCGAGGTGTGACCCTGCGCCTCCCGGCAGCTTCGCCAACACAGCGTGTTGTCACTTGCCGTCATTTTTTGCTCGTTTGAGAGGTGCGAAGTGAGACCTCTGTCGCATCTTAGATTGCATTTCTCAAAAGATGAGTGAAGTTAAGTCTTCTTTCATATGCTGGAGGGTCGTTTCCTTTCTGTCTAATGTCAGTTGTCTGTGTGCGTCTTTTCTCCGATTTTACTATCCAGCTTTCAAGATTTCCTGGCACGTTAGGGATTCCAGCCTGCTGTCCGTGGTTTGTGTTCCGAGTATTTTCTCCCGAGCCTCAGCCCTTTTCACTTAGTTCACGGTGGTTTTTGTCCTGCACACGAACAACTGTTTATGGAGTCAAACGAATTCATCTCGTGTGTTGTAGTGCCTGGACTTGAACTCCGGTTAGAAAGCCTTTCCTTGCACTTGGTTTCTCCCATTTCCGCGCTCGGATCCCAGCCTGTTTATCTGCAAGTCCATCTTTGCCCGCCTTTGGGTTCAGCTGGGACCGACCCCACTCCTGTGCCGAGTCTCCGCCCGGCCAGCAGCACTGGATTGAATTAGGACAGGCCCGGGGTCCGAGTGTGTTCCGGCTCCTGCTCAGTGCCTGCCTCTTCAATGATGTTTAAGCCCACTTTTTAGTGTCCTAGGTCCACGTGGCGAGATGAGCCAGGGCTATGTCTGTGAACTGGTTGTTTCTCTTTAACGTCCGTGTGGGCACGGAGTCCCAGAGAGCAGTTTCCAGGCTCTCGACCTCACGTGGAAAGGTGCTGGCTCGGGTAGTAGGTGGTCATCAGCTGTGATCAGATGGCCATCAGCTGTAACCGGTTAGCCATTGGCCACTGGTATAACTGCCGTGGCTACGCTAGCAAGCGTGGATTGTGGCTGGCAAGTGCAGTTAGCAAGCGGATTGTGGATCGCGGATAGTGTTGACCCTATCTCCTGTGTCTTGCCCGGCCGCCAGTGAGACTGAGGTGCAGGAAGACCCCTCGTTGGGGTACTGGCGGATGTTTGCTTCTGTGTCTCGACCAGCCGCCTCCGAGACTATAGTGGTATGACGCCCCTATCTATGGCTCCGTGGGTGTTCCTTTTTGGCCTCACCATGTCCTGCGTTCTGGTGTGGGGAGCGGGAGCTGAGACCCTGCATTACAGTCCGCATCCACTTCTGGTCCCGGGGAGCCACTCCCATTTCCTGGGGTCTGCTGAGAAGATGAGCGGGAGAGACTGTCCCAAGGTACTGGGGGTCTGGGGACACTTCCTCCAGCCAAATTCAGTGAGGTCCGCGGGGCAGGCCTCCTGCTCACCAGAGCCAGACAGCCCGGGGCCCAGGCCTAGGGGCCTCCTGGGCACCCACCCCTGGTCAGTGGAGTTTGGGGGGCGGGGAGCAAGAGCCTGTGCTGTTTCCTCCTCGGTTTCCCCCTGGGCGGCCCCCCAGCCTCTGCTCCCTGGATCCCAGAGTCTTTGCCTGAAAGATCCCTGAGAAGTGGAGACCCATTTCCTAAATATTGAGTGTAGACCTGGTCATGTGAAAATCGTACTCATCCTACGAACTCTGGGCCGTTCGAAGGAGACGCTGGGCATATTGAGTAAAGCTTACAGCTGGGAGGGGTGCTGGGCAGAGAGGGGAAGGTGGGACAGGAAGTGTTAAGGGTCCCCAGCCTGGCCTCCCTCTCCCCCTCCGCGCTCAGAGGGGGAGAAGGGGCGGAGAACTTGACAGAGACTGAGAAACAAACAGCTTTTGGATTGTCAAAGCCAAACCTCCCAGGTGCACTCCTACCCGAGTTTCATCTGACCACTGAAGCGCCAGGACCCAGCAAAACTCCAGGGCCGGGTCCCTGTCTGGGCAGGAATCTGCCCCACGTCCCAACCCCCATCGGCCTCACTGCCAGCCAGTGCAGCCGGGAAATCACGTGGATACTTAATCAGAAACAGCAGAAGCTGTCTGCTCCCCCCTTGTTTTCCTCCCTCCTACTTAACCGTTTTTGGACTTGAACCTCAGAACCTCAGCTCACCCAGGGAAAGGCCAATTCTCGTGCCGATTTCTGCTGGGACACACCGGATATTGGGATGGGCTTCTAGTCCCACTTGGGTGTTTTGATGGCCACTGTCAGCATCAGAGCCCTCCCGGGTGTCATTTCTGTTAGGCTGCGCTGGATTGGGGGGGGCGGGGGGGGGCGCAGAACAGCGGGGAGTCCATCTAATGAACATCGTCCTCGTCCATGGCCGGGTGTGAGGCCGGGTGTGACGGAAGCAAAAGCATTCCTCCCCCACCCACCCTCACCGCTGGGGACTCACAGAGGGTGGCCACGTGGGCGGGAGGCCAGGCCAGCGGGGATGCTCACGGTCCTGAGCAGGGCCAGCCTGGCCAGCCACCGCTCAGCCTCAGGTCTAATTGGTTAAGAGAACAAAAGCTGGGGAGTGGCGGGAGGTTTGCAGGGAGGGGTGGTGCTCATCTCTGGAGAATTTGGAGGTTCTCCCCTCAGGAACCCAAGGGTCTCAGAGTTCACGTGCCTTGCAAGCTGACAAGTGAGCCTGCACAGTGTCAGAACCCACAGACCCCCGGGTCAGGGACCAAGAACAGTGCTCTTCTCACAGCAAGAGCGGCAGCCGGCAGCCGGGGAGGGGGGCCCATCCGCAGGGGTTCTGGAGAGGCCCCGCCGACGCCTGCCTGCCGGGGGCGTGGCCCGGGCCCAGGGAACCTGACTCTTCTGCACCGCTATGACCTTGCCCCCAGGAAGACACTCCGGTGCTCGGGAGGGTGACCCTGTGTCCATAAGGCTGGTCCAGAGGAAAAAGGGCTCAAAAGGCGTTTGGAGGTGGGGGAGGGGAAGCCACCGGAAGTGTCTCGCGGCTCCCCTCTAGCCCGCCCCGGTCTAGGGAGTCAGGGTTCCCCCGTCCCGAATGCCCACTCCGCAGGCCGGTGGGGTGGGGGCCTGCTCCTGCCCCGCCAGGCAGCCTCGCGGGGTGGAAGGTTCAGGACAAGATTACGGAAGCCGTCTTGGCAGTGGGGAGGCTGGGGGCAGGCACCCCACGGCTCAGACCCGAGGGGCACGTCCTGGGCGTCCGGTGGCAGCTTCGGAGCCGGACTCCGTCCCAGCAGCGCTCACAGGCTCCAGCAGAGGACAGGTTCCCTCTCCCCGCCTCCCCCTTCCTCTTTCTCAGCAAGTTCTCCGTGCAGACGTGAGCGCACCCTCAAAGCTACCCACTTTGTTTCTCAACCTCTCGCAGTTGCGCAAATCTGTGCTCGCCGCAGGGCGCACCTGGCCCCCGGGCCAGCGCCCCCCTCAAATCTGGACGCAGCCCCGTGGTTTCCCGTCCCCGACACACCCTGTGCACGTCACTTCGTTGAAACGGAGAAAACATCTCCCGAGGAAAGGCGGGGAGGGAGGTTAGCAAGTCGCAACCCGTGCCCCCGCCCTGTGTCCCTCCTCCACCACCTCGGCCTGCCCCTGCCCCGCCCCACGCTCCCAGGCCCCCGCGCACCCCGCTTCCTGTCCCCAGGGCCCGGCCGGCCCCGCCTCCAGTTCCTGCAGCCCGCCTCCCCGCTCTCCTTCCCGGTCCCCACGCCCCACATCTAACGCTGAACTGCTCCCCTGCTCCCCGCCCCCAGCGCCCCGTCCCCCCCACGCATCGCCTCTCCCTGCGGCCAGGGCGGTCCTGGGCCTCCACACACGCCGGGTCTCCCGGAGACCCTCTGGACAACCACGACCCGGCCCACAGCCCCGAACACAGGGTCTGATCGGGACAGCGTGTCAGGCCTTCGGGGAGCGCTACGGAACGAGTCACCCTCCCAACCCACCACATGAGCTGCTTGGACGGCTCAGGTCCACCGGCAGCCCGCCGGGTGCAGACTTTCCCTCCAGGCAGGGCGCACACGCCGCTTCTGGGGTGATGAGCCCAGGCACCCTCCCCGGACCCATGCTGCGACGCGTGGGCCTGTGTCGCCTCCTGGTGGCCAACCGCGCAAAATGCGACCGCAGGGAGTGGAGAAGGGTACAAAGACAGGAGCGCGGGGAGGAGGAAGGAGGGGCGTCTCCCCGAGAGGAGCGGTTTCCCGATGGCCGCCTTCAGCCACCAGCCCCAAACGCAGGGAGGGACACTGGACCCCACAGGACCCCAATTCTGACTCGATCCCAGTTCTGATCCTGATCGGTCCCCATCGCATTTCTGATGAGACTGAAGCCCAAATTAGGACGCCTTTTAACTAGGGGCCGGGAGGGGTGTCGCTGGACCCACGGGTGAGGGCTGGTGGACCCGCACCCACGGAGACCACCCGCAGAGGAAGGGGTGCCTGGGCAAGCCCCTGCTGGGTTTGGGGTCAGGGCCCCGTTGCAGGAACGGACGGCTGTTTTTGCCGGGAGCTCTCTGGAGCTGCAGGATCCGCCCCTCCCCCCCTTCTCTGAACAGCCAACAGCGGGCCTAGTGCGGTGCAGAGGGCGCTGCGGGGCTCAGGGGCAGGTTGGGCAGCTCTCTCCAAGCCCACCCACCACCAGGAAGAACAGGTTGGGGAAATACCCCCCAAGACTTGGGGACACACTGGGAAGAAGGGACAGTGCAGCAGGGAAAAGACGCACGTGAACCAGAAGGAAACAGCATAATTCCAGGATCTATAAGGGCCAGGAAGCGCTCGGAGCAGTGTGATGTTTAAGTGTGATCGGAGGACAGGGAGTGTCAAGGAATCTCCCAGGAAGAGAGGTCCCCGAGAGCCAAGGCCCCTAGGGAAGAGCCTAGAAGAGCATTCTGGCCAGAAGAGATGCTGTGCAGAGGCCCTGGGGCGACAAGGGGGTCGTGAGGTCCTCCAGTGGAGGGAACCCAGAGGGGAAGTGGTCAGAGAACGGAGCTGACTGCGGGAGAGGTCAGCCCCGGGCAGTGTGGTCCGGCGCTGAGTGAGTGGGTGACCTCCCAGGCAGGTCCCCCGGGTAAAACTGCAGCCACACAGAGGCTGCCGGAGTGAAGTCGCACCACTCCACAGGTGCCGAGAGGAACCCGCGAGACTCAGGGTCACAGCACACACTGCCTCACAGGACAGCACCAGGTCCCTGCCCCAAGTCCCGGGGTGACGCGATGGGCTACGCACACAACGGGTCAGATCACAGCGGAGTGACCTAGGGTCTCGAGGCAAGCAGCAAACGTGCCAGTCCCTCCCCCGGGAGTGGTCAGTCGACAGTGGTCACCCCTGGTCCCCTTGACTTGCCTAGCGGCTACAGAAACCCCTCAGCCTCGGACAGCTGGCCCTATGGTCTGGGCATTCAGCGAGAACACGTAGGACACACGGGGCGCACAGCTCACAGCCTCTCTCAACTATCCTACCGTCAGCTGAACTCCAGTTGTCACACAGCGGGCCACCCCGCCACAGGCCAGAGGTGCTGACGGGCTGGGACCACACCTGCTCCTTTTGTCCCGCACGTGCTCGATCAGTCCACTTGCAGGGTAAGGTGACCCGCCGTGCTGTCCTCTGCCATGCTCCCAGGATCGTTCACGGGTCCAGAGGGGGTGCTGGTGGCACCGCAGAGGACCCGAGCTTCCTCTTTGAGGGCCCGACGTGGCCCTGACCCACACACAGCAGGGAGGTGCTCCTCCCCACCTCACCGGGAGGAGCCTCAGGCCGTTTTCCCTTAGGACCGCCCGGGTGGGTGCTGGGTCGGGCCTGCTGATCTTAGGGCTGTGCCGGCTCACCTGCCTGGTAGAGAGGGTCCTGACCGCTGTCCCTCGGCCTAGTGCCACTGCCAGAAGAGGGTCCTCACTCCCGCTGCTGCCTGGAGCCAGGGATCTGTCCCCCCATGGGACAACCTGGGGGTCCAATGAGAGGACGTGGTCTGAGCAATCATTAGAGGCGACCATGGCCAGGAGGCAGCCCCGGTTCCCAGGGAGAGGCGTCTGGGGCCCACCCTCTCCGCATCGGAGCACGTAGCCCAGATTGAACTTGCTCTGCGTCATCCGTTCGTTATTTGGCTTCAGCCCTGTGAGCAATGTCACCAGCATTCGCAGCCTCACCCGCCGGACGTGGCTTCACCCAAACCACGTGGGCACGATCCAAATAAATCCCAGGAGGATTAAAAGAAGCCGTAATTCAACTACACTAACGTGGAGACTCAACTTACCCAAGTGTGTGGGATGCAGGCAAATCTCTGCTTAGCGGGCATCTCTAGTGTTGGGTGTGTGTGTTAGAAAGGAAGGAAGGCCTACAAGCAGCAGTCTAAGCTTCACCGGAGGAAACCGGAGAAAGAAGAGGCACTAGAAGCCTAAAGCCAACAGAAGGACACAAATAACAACGACTAGATCAGAAATCAGTGCAACTGAAGACAGGAAATCAGAGGGGAAAAATCAATGACACCAAAAGCTGGTTAGTTGTGTGTGTGTGGGGGGAACGTCAATAAGACTGAGAAGCCTCTACTCAGGCTAACCAGAAATAAGAAGAGGCAAGGGAGATCACTGCAATGAGAAATGGCAGACAGGCCATCGCTGCCGACCCCAGGGACATCGAAGGGACAATGAAGGTCACACGAACGACTCGATGCCCACAAATCCGTAACTCTGATGAAAGGGACCGAGTCCTGGAAAGACGTAAACTACCACAACTCGTACACGGAGAAAGGTACGCTAACGAGGCCGATACCTATTAACGAAGTTGAATCAGTAATTAATAACCTTCGAAACAGGAAAGCAGCAGGCCCAGAAGGTCCCACTGGTAAATTGTATTGGACCTTTAAGGCAGAAATGATACCCGTTCTGTACAATCTGTTCCAGAAAATAGAAACAGAGAGAATGCTTCCTGCCTCATTTTGAGGCCAGCGTGACCCTAATAAATCCAAACCCGGACAGAGAAAGAAGAAGAAAGGGAAACCGCAGATCACCACGGATCAGTACCTCTCTCGAGCATGAACGCAAAAATCCTCCCCGAAATATGAGCAAATCACACCCAGCGATGGATTACACTGCACCAAAGCATTCTATGCCTCTACCCGGTGGATTTGCTTCCGGGGCTGCAGATCGGTTCAGTATTTTAAAAATTAAAGACTGTAATTCACGCCTATGGGCTAAAAATCAACACATGACGTGACCTCATCAATGGATGCCGGAAGAGCATCTGACAAAACCCAACACACATTCCTGATGGAAACTCTCCAGAAACTGCAAAGACGGGGTAATCTTCAACTTGATCAAGCTCAGTCTACCGGAAAGCATACCGCTGACATCACACTTGAGGGTGAGAAACCACATGCTTCCCCCTTGAGAGCAGGAGCAAGGCAAGGATGTCCCCTGTCATCTCTCCTAGTCACCACCGTCCTGGAAGTCTAGGAAGGTGAAGGGAGACAAGGGAAGCAAAGGACATGTACGCGCTGGGAAGGAAGACATACAATTGTCCTCGTTCACATATGACGTGACTGTCTGCGGGGAAACCCGAGGAATTAACAAGAGGCCCCTGGAACGAGTAAGTGCTGACAACAAGGTTGCAGGAGCCAAGGGTGGCGCACAAAATCCGCTGCTTTCCTGCACACCAGCAGTGCCCTGTGGAATTCTGACGCTTAAAGCAACACCATTTACAGCAGCACCACAGAAATGGAAGCGTTCGGTGTACCTAACGGAACATGTACGCGGCGTCTGACGACAACCACAAAAGTAGGGTGAGAGGAATCAAAGATCTCCATGAGTGGAGAGGCGTCCCCTGCTCACCGATAGGAGCTCAATGCTGTTCAGAAGTCAGTTCCTCCCAACTTGACCTATCGATTCAAAGCAACCCCAGTTTAAATCCCAGCAAGTTATTTTCTCGATGTTGACAAACCCATTCTGAAGTTTACCGGAAGGCAAAAACCCAGAAGAGCCGACACCATACTGAAGGGAACAACAGCCTTGGAGGACTGACCCTGGGGGACTTACTCTCAAGCTCCAGTCATCAAGACAGCCTGGTGTTGACCACAGACCGGACAGATAGGTCAGTGGGACGGAACAGAGAGCCAGAAATACGTGCACACAAACATGGTCAACTAAGGAGCTAAGCCTGCTCAGTGGAGTGGAGTGTCTTTTCCAGAAACAGTGGTGGAACATCTGGACATGCGTAAATAAAAGGTGAGTCTAGACACAGGCCTTATGCCTTTCACAGAATTAGCTGAAAATTCATCGTAGACCTGCAAAACTCTCAACCTTGTCAAAGATAACAAGGGCGAAAACCTACATGAGCTTGGATTTGGCGGCGATTTTTTAGCTGCAACATCATAAGCACCATCCATGAGAGAGAAAAGTCGATAAGTTGGACTTTATTTAAACTTTAAAATTTTACTCTGCTAAATATACTGTGAAGACAATGCAAAAACAAGCCACAGTTTAGGAGAAAATATTTCCTAAACATGTGCCTGATACGAGATAGCGTCCAAGATGCACAAGGAACTCTGAAAAGCCAACAATAAGAAAAACAACCCGGCGGGGGTGGGGGTGGACAGCCCGGTGGCTCAGGCGGTTGGAGCGCCGCGCTCCTAACACCGAAGGCTGCCGCTTCAATTCCCACATGGGCCAGTGAGCAGCGCCCTCTGCAGCTAAGATGGTGAACAACAGTTCTCCCTGGAGCCGGGCTGCCCTGAGCAGCCACAGTTTGGTGTGGGCCGCCGTGTGCTGCGGTAGGCTCCTGTGTGCCGCCATGAGTGGCTGGTGGCCAGCAGCCATTGTGAGCGGTCGGCATCCGGCGAGAGCTGCCGTGAGCGGCCGACCGATGACTGGCGACCGACTGCCTCAGCGGCGGGAGGCTGGGAGGCGGGGGGCGAGCGCAAGGCTCCTAATACCAGCGTGGGCCAGGGAGCTGTGCCCTACACAACTAGACTGAGAAACAAGGGCTTGAACCGGAGTGTGTGGGGGGGATGCGGGAGGAAGGGTGGGGGGAGAAAACAACCCAATTTTAAATCGGGCAGCATTTGAAACGATGCTTCACAGCATATGTCATTAGGAAAATGCCAATCCAAGCAACAATAAGCTATCAAGAGAATGGCTAAAACCCCAAACTCTGACAACGCCAAGTGCTGCCCAGGGTGTGCAGCCGCGGGAACTCCCACTCACGGTTTGGGGGGTGCAGATGGAGCAGCCACTTTGGAGGACAGTGTGGTGGCTTCTGACAGAACCCAACACACTCTCATCGTGAGATCCAGCAGTCGCGCTCTCTGGCATTTAGCCAAGTGAGTTGAACACTTATGTCCACCCAAAAACCTGCACACCGATATCTGCGGTAGATTTCTTCACCATTGGCAAAAACTGGGTGCAACCAAGATGTCTTTGAAGGGTGCACAGAATAATGGCCGTACACTCATATGATAAAATAGTATTCCACAACAAAAAGAAAATGCCTATCTATCCACAAAAAGGCATGGGTGAGCCATAAATACACATTGCTAAGTGCTATAAGCTAGTGTGAATTGGCTGCATGCTATCTCGTTCCAAGTATGTGACATTCTAGGAAAGGGACAACTGACTACAGGGTAAGATTAGTGCTTTCATTGCACAGAGGATCGGAGGTGAAACTCACCCATAGAGTAAGCTGGTGGGCACATTACCTGTTCTCAGAAGGAGCAAGGGGACAATTCCTGCCACAAGTCAAATCAGGCCAGAACTCATACTGGTTTGGGATCCGAAAATCCCCAGTCAAACATTTAGTTTGAAGCAGTCTTGGCAACACAGTTCTGGCAGAAGCAAAGGAAAATGGGAGAAAAGCTTTGTAAACCCAGACCTCAAAGAATTCCCACAGATAGAGGTCCAAGGATAGGTAGGGGCTTGCTGTCAAAAGGTATCCAACGCACCAGGAAAAAGCCAGCCTAAGTGAGTCAGCAAAAATAACAGACTGCAGAATTAGACCCACAAAGACACAAGATACTGGGATTATCAGATGAGGAATACAAAAAATTAAAAAAAAAAAATTCCGTTCAGTATGTGTGGGGACAGAGCTAGGAGTGTAGTTTCCAATCTCTCACTCTCACGTGGAAAGGTGCTGGCTCAGGTAGTAAATGGCCATCAACTGTGATTGGATAGCCATCAGCTGTGGCTAGTTGGCCGTCAGCTGTAACCAGTGAGCCATTGGCCAGTAATATAACTGCCATGGCTACGCTAGCAGCAAGTGGGGGCTAGCAAGAAGATGGTGGCTGAGCTAGCAAGAGTGGATTGCAGTTAGGACGGTGGATTGCAGTTAGCAAGTGAGGTTGGTTGGCAGAGAGAAGTGGACAGGAGTTTGCAGATGGTGTGGCTCCTGCTTCCTGTGTCTCCAGCCCAGTCACTAGTGAGAATGTAGTGGTGTGACTCCCCTATCTATAGCTCCGTGGGTTTTCGTTTTTGGCCTCACCATGTCCTGCGTTCTTATGTGAGGAATGGGACCGGAGACCCCGCATGAACTCTACATGACAGTATGTTTAAGGAGATATAATAAAAGAGGATTGAAAGTGTGATGAAATGACAAGAGATTATCAGAACTGACCAGACATAATTAAAAAGAAAGTAGACATTAACTAGATCTAAATTAGACATTCAAATAGCTTAAACTGAAGATAAAAGCAGCTGAAGAGAGAATTCAAGAAGTGGAAGGTGGATCTGAAGAAATTGCCCAGAATGCAGCACAGAGACAAACAGGGAAACTATGAAATTTTAACCTCCCTGGAGTGAGCACATCCAACAGGGTCTAATTGGAGTTCAGAAGGAGCTGGTCTTAAGCCAGGTCCCCTGCATTGAGCAGCGATCAGTTAGGGGATCCTGGCAAGGAAGTGGGGGAAGCGCAACAGGAAAGGAGAGCCGTGTGTCTAAATAAATAAATAAATAAATAAACGGGTGGCCGGAATGTTAAAACAGGGCAAAATAACCTTTGGAGTAGCCCTAAGCAAACTTGTGCCCCAATGAACTGTTTGCAGAGATAACAAGAAAGCAGATATTATGACTACTGAACTAAAAATGAAAGACGTTGTTTAGAATTAGTGTCACCATGTCATGTTATCTGCACCAATAGCAACACATTCCTTCTAATGATGTCATTGTCCCCTTCCCTTTTCATAAATACCCATTGCCTTTGTCTCCTATTGGAACACTATTTGGGCTTCTGCATGAATCGGTGTTTCCCAAATAGCTATTCTTATTGATCTCAAGTAAATACTTGTTGCCTCTCACTTTGAAAGGCCTTTTGTTTTTAGGTTACCACATGCAAAGGTGCGGTTCCAGGCAGTGCCATCCCCCTGCTTAACCCCTCGGGGGGCTCTGCAGTATAAGAGCCAGCTCAGAGTTTGTCCTGCTTCCAGGTGAGGGTGCTGGCTCTCACACCAACCATCTCTGGTCAAGAGTGGACCTCAGGCATGAAGACCCCCAGCTGGAGCTGCTCAACTTGCTGGTTGAAGTCCATGGAGCACGTGGAGCTTGCAGAGGAGTTGGCAGGAGTTGTGAAGTGGACTTGGGGGGACCCACAGTTGAGGAGGGGATGGGCAATAATCCACGAGACTATTGTAGCTGAGATCTCACCAGAACATTTAAAGACATATGTTGAGGAAGGAGGCTAAAAGCCAATTCATGTCCACACACATCAGAAGGAGGCTGCAGATGACCAAAGACAGAGGGGAGATGTACACAGAGCTGTGGTCTGGTGGTCATCACGTTCCTCCCTGGAAGTTGGGGGAGTGGAGGGCAGAGGTAGGCCTGCCCAGTCCCTGTCTGGAGCCTCTCTCAGTCCTAGCGGGAGGGACAGGGTGGTTGCACAGATACTTAAGCTGTGGTAGCAGAGGAGGGCAGTGTGGGAGTGATGGGGTCATTCAGGGAGATACAGGGGTCCCCACTCCATGTCTGCCCTGCCCCCAGGTCCCTCTTCCCACCAGCAGGGAAAAGAACTGGCTGCTGCAAAATTACATGCAAAACACATGCAAACCACATGCAAATCGCATGTTAACCACGTGCAGCCTGCAAGGAACCCACTTGGAACCACATGTGAAACATGCAGATGTCATACAAACCACATGCAAACATCATGTAAACCACCTACACACTATATGCCGACTATATGAAAATCACATGCAAAACCTATGCAAGCCACATGTAAATTACATGAAAACCACATACAAACCATATGCAAACTGCATGCAAACCCAAAGACAGGACATACGAATCATCACTAACACACATTCACATATTTGAGACGGAGGCATTTGGATAAAATCCAATTACCATACCTCAAATGGATCTAAAGGGAGTGAAATGCCCCTGAGACGCATGGAGTGGTTTTCCATGGTTATATTTGGGGCAGCCAGCACATCTGCTCTACACTTTATGGGCCAGGGTGGGAGAAGGTTCCTAGGAACATTCCATGAAGTCATCTTCTTGGCCCATGTGTAAGCTCATACACGTGCTGAAGCATAGGCAGCTGAGCCCCTGCAGGTGAGACTGGTTTCCCATGGGGTCTAAGCCACAGCTGTTTGGGTTAAAGGTCCCCCTTTTGTTGCCACGTCTTCTTTTCTGCTTCTGTAGCTGCCTTTGGGAACTGTAAAAGAGTGTCTTTTATTGATTTAGCAGGGAGCAAAGAATATTCTCGGGTCTGGACAATTTGATGGCTTAGTGCTTCCTGTCTAGCAGCAGGAGCAGCTGAATGATTTCCTTTTGCTTCAATGGTGGTAGCTTTAGAATATCCTGGAATTTTGATAATTGCCAATTGTTTCGTTTGCTGTATGGCACCTAATAACTCTGCAACCTGTTTCCCATTCTTTATGGGCTGCCCTGAGAAGTCAAGCAGCCTCGCTGCTTCCACAGTCAAGAGCTGCACCAAAGGCATAACGACTCTCTAAGTATTGACTATTTGACCTTTGGCCGATTGACAAGCTCGAGTCTGAGCAATTAACTCGGCTTGCTGGGCAGATCTTATTTCAGGTAAGTAAGAACTTTTAATTATGTCCACCATGGAGATTACTGCATATCCAGCTCGATAATTTCTACATTTGTCTTCAAGATAAGATCCATCTGTAAACCAATGTCAGCATCAGCAACAGGTGTTTCCTGTAAACAAGAACGTGGTCAGTGAGTAAAACGCAGTCATGGGCGTCTTCATTCTGGAAAGAGCGTAGTAAAGTCGCTGGGTTAAGACAGTTACATTGAGCTAACATGATATTAGGTGCAGAAAGCAGGAGTACTTCATAAGAAGCCAGTCGGCTGACTGAGTAATGCTGAATATGGTGAGAGTTCAGCAAATATTTAACAGAATGAGGAACATAAATGGTTAAAGGAGCACCCACGACTATCTCTCCTGTTGGTTTGCACAAGGAGGCTGTAGCAGAGATGGCGGTCGTGCAGGGAGGGGGCCCTTTGGCTACTGAGTCCAACTGCTGACTGTAAGATCCTGTATGTCTACAATGGGCTCCACGTTTCTGAGTTAGAACTCCCACAGCATTTCCTTCGTTTTCATGTATGAAAAGGAAGGAAGGAGGTTGATAAGCAGGGTGTCCCGGAGCGGGAGCTCTAGATAACGTTTCCTTTAGAGCTTCTTCAGCTTTTCCTTCTGGGTTCCCTTTGACTGGATCTAGGAAGGAAGGAAGTTGATAAGTAGGGTGTCCTGGAGCGGGAGCTCTAGATAACGTTTCCTTTAGAGCTTCTTCAGCTTTTCCTTCTGGGTTCCCTTTGACTGGATCTAGGAAGGAAGGAGGTTGATAAGTAGGGTGTCCCGGAGCGGGAGCTCTAGATAACGTTTCCTTTAGAGCTTCTTCAGCTTTTCCTTCTGGGTTCCCTTTGACTGGATCTAGGAAGGAAGGAAGTTGATAAGTAGGGTGTCCCGGAGCGGGAGCTCTAGATAACGTTTCCTTTAGAGCTTCTTCAGCTTTTCCTTCTGGGTTCCCTTTGACTGGATCTAGGAAGGAAGGAAGTTGATAAGTAGGGTGTCCCGGAGCGGGAGCTCTAGATAACGTTTCCTTTAGAGCTTCTTCAGCTTTTCCTTCTGGGTTCCCTTTGACTGGATCTGGTCAATCCGATTTTAATAAGACATACAGAGGCTGGGCCATTAATGAAAACTTTGGACCCAGTTGTGACAGTGTCCAGTTAACCCTACAAATCCTCTAAATTGCTTCTTAGTTCTTGGAAGGGAAAGGATATTATTCCTCTGAGTCTTCCAGGGTTAATTATTAGCCCATCTTTAGAAATGAGAAGGACAAGGTATTTTACTTGGGCAAACAGAATTGAAGTTTGTCCTTTGCGACCTCATGTCCTTTTAGAGCTAACAGTTGTACTAGGTAAACTTTGCTCTTTTGGGAGTCTGGTCATGTCCTAGAGCAGGGGTGTCCAAACTGCGGCCTGCGGGCCAACTGCGGCCCGCGATCCATTGTTAATTGGCCCGCAGCAAATTCCAAAAATATATTTAGTTTACTTAAATAAACCAGGTGAGGCAATACGTACTTCACCTCGAGTGAGTGGCCTGGCTGTTTGTGTATTTTACCGCATGTGGCCCTTGGTGAAAAACGTTGAAAAAAGTTTGGACACCCCTGTCCTAGAGCATAAAAGTAAACCATCCACATATTGGATTAGAGTGGAATCTCTGGGAAAATCAACATCATTCAAATCAGCTTTTAGTATCTTGAGAGAAATAGGTGGGACTCTTAGTATACCCTGGGGGCTTCACATTCAAAGTAAACTGGTGACCTTCCCGGGTGAAGACAAAGAGATATTGACTGTCCTTTTCTACAGGAATGCTGAAAAAGGCACTACATAAATCCATCACTGAAAAATACTGGCAGTCCACAGGAATGGCTGATAGTTAGTAGTGTGTGTGGGTTTGCAACCATGGGTAATGTCTGGGAATGACTATTTTATTTACACCTCTGAGATCCTGTGCAAATCTCCATCTTTTTCCATTCGACTTCTTTACTGGAAGGATAGGAGAATTACAGGGGCTCGAACATGGAATTATAAGCTCCTTTTTAAAGTAATCTTGTATAATGGGCTTAATTCCAGCAATGCATCAGGTCTGAAAATATTGGTGAATATTAGGTTGAGGCAAAGTGGAGGGACGGAGTCCCAGAGAGCAGTTTCCAGGCTCTCGGCCTCACGTGGAAAGGTCTGGCTTGGTTATTAGATGGCCATCAGCTGTAATCAGATGGCCATCCACTGTAACTAGCTGGCCATCAGCTGTAACCAGTTAGCCATTAGCCACTAATATAACTGTCATGGCTACAATGGCAAGCACGGATTGTGGCTAGCAAGTGGGGTTAGCTAGCGCGGATGGCGGATTGCGGATCATGTGGACCCTGCTTCCTGTATCTCCAACCCAGCTGCCAGCGAGAATATAGTGTTATGAACCTTCTATCCATGGCTCTGTTGGTGTTCCTTTTCAGCCTCACCATACTCTGTGTCCACCCACCGAGAGGGGGACCAGAGACCCTGCATGACACAAAGTATTGTCGATAGTTATTTTGATAGGAGTGGCTGACGGGAAAAGGCCCAGAGCTCCACAGAACATCCTGCAGCAAAGGTTCAGTCTCAAGATTACTTTCCTCTTGTGGAGGTTCCTTTAAAATCATGATTTTCTCCATTGGTTCAGCATCAGATTCATTTAGTTCTACATACATCTCTCCCTCTGAGAAAAGCATATGTGGGTCTCCTGGATTTCAAGAAAGTCTCACCATATTAGGTGAACTGGGTCAAATTTGATGAGCAAAAATATACGTTGCTCTGTGAACAGATTTTGATTTAAAAACAGACATTGGTTGAGCAGCTGTCCCCACCATCTGCACAGCAGCTTCACTCCGAGGGAGAGGGTGACTTAGGGTTTAGAACAAAGTAGCCCCTGTAGCTACAAGGGCCTTAGTAGTGTCCCTTTGGGGAGGTCTGAGTTCATGGCTGGAGCTGTGCATTCATAATTTTAGTAGCTTTATCCTTTTGTTCCTTTTGAATAGCTTAAAACAATTGATCAGCTGGAGTAGTTAGCTTATCAGCATGTGTGGTCAGCCAGTTTAATTCGTGCTGTTTAATCAGTTACAAGCTCCTCGTCTAATTCTCCCAGAAATGCCACATTGAGCATTGGGTCATTTTAATGATGCTTAAAACTATCTGGAGCTTTTAAACTATCATTAGCTTTTAATCTACAGTGGTGGATTTTTAAATTTTAATTATTGGGGAATATTGGAGAACAGTGTGTTTTTCCAGGATGTGAAGGCGTTGTTTTTTCAATCTAGTTGTGGAGAGCACAGCTCACTGGCCCATATGGGACTCAAACTGGCGACCTTGGTGTTTTGAACACTGCGTTCTAACCACTGAGCCAACTGGCCTCCCACTAGCGGCTCAGCTCCAAGCTCAAACCGTGTTTTCAATCTAGTTGTAGAGGGCGCAGTTCACCTGCCCATGTGGGAATCGAACCAGCAACCTTATTGTTAAGAGCTCGCGCTCCAACTGAGCCATCCGGCCGCCCTGGATTTTTGTTCAGTCTGGTTTCTGGGGGAAAATCTCAGGGATGGCTTGGTGAAACCAATAGACTAAATTCGCTGCATTTTTGCTGGTCTGTTTCTCTTTGTTTTAAAAAATCCTCTCTAGGAATTTTCCAGCAGAACTTAGCCATTCTGCTGTTGTGCGCTCAGAAACCAACAGATGAATTAGTTGGAACAGGTCAGAATAGCCAGGGTCATATATTCTAACAATCAAATCAAATTCCTTTGTGAACTCAACAGGGTTTTGGAGAGGATGAGGTAAGTCTTTAGTTAGAGTCCTTAATTCAGCTACAGTCCTAGGAGAGTAAATTATTGCTGGCTTTCCTCGTCCTGAGATTGGGTTTTCTCTAAAGGGAGATGCCGGAATTTCTAGTTCATCCAGCCAATCCTGGTCTGGCTTTCTATTCCTAGTTTCCCCTAAGTCAATAGGGGCTGGTGGTGGACAGAAGAGAAGGGGAGGAGGAAAAAGGTAGCGACAGTCTGGAAAATGGAGCTCAGAAAGGAATGGGGCGGTTGGGAAACGGGGGAAATGGGGTTCTGGCAGTGAGCAGTTTTGGAAGCCTTCCTTAGTTCAGACTGTCTCTAAAATGTTCTTATTAACTTCCCTGTGAGAAGAAAGTACACTGGAGCTCCACTTAGAAGCTTCTATGTTCCAGAGACAGTACTGTTCCATTCATCCAGTTTGATCTCACACCTGCTTTTTACAATTGAGCACATGCACAAAATTAATTTAGAGGTACCAAAAGAGCCCCATTCTGGCTATTTTAAGCTGATATCATTTTTAGTTGAAGCTCCGATTTCTGCAGATACTCGCAAGTTGAAGCTCCATGTGCGTTGTACAAAAAGCCGGCCCGAGATGAAAGGGAGGCTGGCTGTCGTGGAGTTCGGAGGCCTCAGAGGCATGATTTTCCACGGTAATTTTAATTTTTCTTTTAAGCCAATTTAAAAAAGCCGTAATTAAATGCAGCCACCTAAGAACAGCTAAAATGAAGTCAGGAACCGCTGTAGGTTAAGTAAAGACTCACCTGGGCTCGGCCTGATCCACTGGATGGCTGGAGCCACCGTTGTCTGTGCTGGGGCCACAGGCCAAGGAGATGCACCGAACTGAACATTTGTGTCCCTAGAATCCCTACGTTGAAATCCTAATGCCCAATGTGATGGTTTCAGGAGGTGGGAGCTTTGGGAGTTGATGAGGCCATGAGGGTGGAGCCCCCACGATGGGATGTGTCCTTGTGAAAGAGACCCCAGAGAGCCCCTCGCCCGTCCCCCATGTAGGACACAGTGAAAGCCGGCTGGCCGTCTACAACCAGGAAGAGCATTTCACTAGAACCACTTCACACTGCCGTGCTCATCTTGGATTTCCAGCCTCCAGAACTGCGAGAAATAAATATCTATTGTTTCCGAGCCCATCAGTCTGTGCTCTTTTGTCATAACAGCCCCGACTGACTAAGATGGGGGATGGGGGATGACCGTGGGCCCTTGGTTGTGAGAGTCTGGGGCCCTTCCACGCAAAGGGGGATCATTGGCCATGGAGGCTGCTGGGCCCTCCAGAGGGAGAGGAGACCAGGACAGAGCCTCCCCAGACACCTGGGGGCTGGGGAGGGCAGGAGTAAGCGGCCTGGCCCCACATGGGACCCTGGAGAGCTCCTGTAGCCCTGACAGCAGAGCTCCCCTTACAGCTGGTCCTGGGGGCCTCCCCTCCATGACCCCCAGCATGACACACCTCTGGCTTTCCCTCTTTCCCTATCGTGTTGCCTGTCCTTTTCCACCCTGCTGTGGCCTGTCCCCTCCCACTAGCAGGCAGCAGGGACTTCTGTACTCCCAAAGCCTGGCCCTGGTGGCCAGGTGACACAGGCAGGGCCTGGGCTTTGGGTTCTCGGGCTGGAGGGGCTGTGGGTTCAGCAGTCCTGGTCCTGAGAGGGGCCCAGCTAAAGCCTGGGGCCCAGCCCATCCTGGAAACTGAGGCACCACTGCATCCAGCAGGGCCCTGAGGCGGCACCGCCAACAAGTTCTGGCCCGGGGGAGGGGGCTCTAGTAGGCGGTACTGCAGCCACTGCCCACCCCCACCAGCAGCTTTTGATGGGGGTGTCGGGGAACAGGGTGTGCAGGCGGGGCTCTGGAGGGCGGTATGCTCCCATCGGCCTGCCCCCTCCTAGCAGCTTTGCACGGTGGGTTCCCTGGGGCGGGTCGGAGGGAGGGAGGGGGCTCTGGCCAACGGGATGGTCTGGTGGCCATTCTGGGAGGCGGGGCTGCAGCCCTCCGCCCCGAAACCTCGCAGGGCCCCACGCGGTGAGGGATGAGGGCGGGCGGGGCGCGCTAGGCTCGGGCTGTAATTTGTCGTTATATTTAGCGGGCGGCTCTGGGCCGGCGGGTATAAGCGGCCCCGGGCGCCCACCTCAGAACGGGAATCAGCGAGGAGGCGACGGCGCTGGAACCCATGGACACCGCGTACCCCCGCGAGGACCCCCGGGCCCCGACGCCCCGCGCGGCCGACGGTGTCGCCCACACGGCCCTTACGCTGGGGGCACCGAGACCCCCGCCTCGAGACCACTTGATCTGGTCGGTGTTCAGCACCCTGTACCTGAATCTGTGCTGCCTGGGCTTCCTGGCGCTGGCCTACTCCATCAAGGTGGGCGGCGGGGTGCCTCCCGGGGGCTGCTTAGCCGGTGGGCGCAGGGCCGGGCTCGCGGGAGCTTTCCACCTGGGGTGGGGGGGCGCTTCTCCCATGAAGGGCGTCTGGTCCATCCCAAAGAGCAGAATCCACGGAGCGATACCCAAGGGGGTGTCTTCCACCAAAAGGGGTTTTAACATGCTGGGGTTCCTCTGAACAAAGGCCCACTGGCTTCAGCTTCTGTGGTGGATGTCTCAGCACCCCAGTGGTCCTCCCACCTACGAAGAGTCCTTGGAGGCCTGGAATGGCTACTGGGTCCAGAGCTGGAGGGAGGAGGCAGGGCCCCCTTCCAGCACCACCTTATGACAACACCCCAAAGCCGTGTCCAGTTGGGGGCAGTGAAGGGAGTGGGTAGAACCCAGGACAATGTCCCCTCGGGCCACATCCCTCCATCCAGATTTTGGGTTCTGGCCCCAGTGGCTGCATGGGGTGGGAAGGCAGGACCTCCCACCCCCAGAGCACGTGCAGACACAGCCCTGCCACTGTCTGCAGGCCCGAGACCAGAAGGTGGCTGGGGACCTGGAGGAGGCGCGGCGTTTAGGCTCCAAGGCCAAGTGCTACAACATCCTGGCCACCATGTGGGCGCTGGTGCCACCTCTGCTGCTGCTGGCGCTGGTGGTGACCGGTGCCCTCCACCTGTCCCGGCTGGCCAGGGACTCTGCCGCCTTCTTCAGTACCAAGTTCGATGATTCGGACTATGATTGACACGCTGTGCCCTGTCCCTGTCCTGACCCAGAGCACCGACCCCAGGACACCAAGGCCTGGGGCACTGCCACCCTGACCTTCCGGAACCCCAGCTCTGCCTTAGGGCCTGATGCCCACCCCCAGCCTCAGCCTGGGTATCTAATGCTGACCCCAAGGATCCCCATTTTGGACCCTAGTGGCCTCCCCCTTTGATGGTCTCTGGTCCCCTTCCTCCCCACTTACCAGGCTCTGCTTAGGTTCCACAATTAAAAGTGCCTGGTTCCAGAAGGTGCCTCCTGGGCCTTATTCCTGGTTGGGTGGGGAGGGTGCCTTCCTGAGGGGACATCTGCAGCCAAATCCCCGACTGACCACAGCATCAATGGTGGTGTCCTGTTCCCCTTGGCCGTGCTCCGACTGTCCCCAGGCGCTGGGCGGAGGTGCCTCAGTATTTCAGAGTCAAGTTTGGGAACTCAGGCTTTGATCCCTGCCGCACACTGTGGTTTAGCGGCCTGTCTTCCAGAATGTGTGTGGTGTCCCATTCCACGTGTGCCCCTCTCCAAGTCTGTGTGCATGTCTGCGTGCAGGGTGGGTGGTCGTCCCTGGCCCGTGAGGTCTTGCCCTCGTCCTGCACGGTCCTGTCTGTGGTTGGGCAAGCGCTGACTTTCTCTGGGTCATGCTGTTGGTCCCCGTGACCCCTGCCTCTCAATTGAGAAATCTGCTTATGGTGGGACAGTAGGGCTGGGCAAACTCAGGCTTGGTCATGCCATCATCTGTGCCCACATACATCACACACACGTGGACGCACCCAACACTCCACCCACCCACATGGCTGTGGAGGTGAGTACATTTTCTGAGCCTCCCTGGTGCCAGACGCACGTCCTTGTATCATTTCCCCTCCTTTGGACGCCCCCGAACCAGCAGTTTGGCAAAGACAGGGCTTGCTAAGCACACGCACACACCCTGTGTGGCTGGGAGTGGGGTCCCTTGGGCTTTGCTGTGGCTGGCCAACGACAGGGTAGGCTAATTGCAGGGGCCTTAAACACAGGGCAGCTCAGGGTTTTGAGCACCCCACCCTGGGTCCCTTCCCTCCCCAGGGAGCCCCCTTATCCTGTGCACTCTGCCTGATCTGAGGGTGGAGATCTCTGTTTAACTACTGTACTTGGCACCCTCAAAGTACTCCCCCCCCCACACACACACCGCCAACAGCACCCCAGTCCCACACTGAGCAGCGCTGCTGTGAGCCAGCCCCTGGAGGCAGAGGTGTGTGCTGGCCCATGCTGGGCGCTGGTCCTACATTGGACCAAGGACAAGGAGACTACCAGTGCTTGGACCAGGATGGTGACAGCGTGCCAACCCTGTGCTCCAGGTTTGGCCCAAGAAGAGACCGACCCATGCCAGATATAGAGGCTGGGGCAGTGTTAGCTTGTGTGGCTGGGTACATGTCCCCAAGCACGGGATGATGGTCTGCTGGTCAAGTGACGACTGTGCAGCCAGCCGGGCTACGCGGGGAGGACAGTGTGCAGTCAAGCCAGGTGGGGGGGAAGGTCACCAGCAGCTCTGCCTGCCCCATGCTGTCTCCTGGGCAGGCTGAGGGATCCCGTCAAGCTCTGGCAATTGGTTACCATGGGTCCCTAACCAGCCATGCCAGCACACGCGCCCTGCCACTTTGCCAGTCCCCAGAGGGTTACCCTACTTTGTGCACAGGTGGCCACACACACATAATGCTCTGCATGTGTTGCCCGTACCAGGCCACCTGTCCTGTGGGCACAGGGCCACCTACTACCCCACCTGGCTCCACGGCTGCATAGGTAAGGTGCACCGGGACAGTGCCCCGCTGCGTGGTCTGCTTTAGCGGACCTGCCTGGGGCTTTGCTGCACGGCTAGCAGAGGAGCCTACGGGCACCTGAACCATCCTCAGGGAGCTGGCACAGACACGGACGTATGTGGGGCTGTACCTGGCCACTCTTCCTGGAGGCTATACTCAGCAGCCACCATGCAGGGACCTGGGATCACCGATGCCTCCCCCCACTCGCCCTTCTCCCTCACGAGGCTTCGTGTGCCTGGTGGCTGGTTTGCAGAGAACTGGGTCTAACTGTCCACCGAGAACAAAGGACAGCAGTTTGCCAGAGTGTGTGTGTGTGTGGGGGGTGCGAGGGGCTGACCTTGGGACCCACCCACTTGCTCCAGTGAGTGAGTTCCTGGCCTCAGGTGTGCTCCCTAAGGCCCAGCACTCACGTCAGCTCCTCACAGCACAGCTTCCTCAGCACCTACTTTTTAATTCCTCAGGCAGATGGTGCAGCAGACACAGCCCCCACCAAGAATTTGGCAGCAAGCACCATCTCCCCTCATTCGCAGGAAACCCAAGGATCCAAGTTTGACGTGTTCAAGGAGGGGCTGAGGCCCCAGGAGGAGAGCTGGGGAGAGCTTCCAGCCCAGGGCAGCCCGTAGAGGGCAGGTGGGCCCAGGGCTGTGGCCTTAAACCCATGCACACTTGGCCCTGGTCCTTACGGCCAGTCGGAGAGAAGATACAGTCTTCTGTGGTACCCCACTCTGGCTGAGGAGAGGCATGTGACGGGGGCTGTACAACCTGACAGAAGTGGCCCAGAGGCCAGAGGGACCAAGAACTGAGACGCTCACCAAGTCCCCGCGACAGCCCAAGAGAAACTGGGCCCACCCTTGACTGACCCTCGGTATCAGGATGTAGAGAGTTCTCCTGTGGTGAGGCGACAACTGAGTGCTGAGCAGTTCTGGCCAAGTCGTCCCTGGTCATCGTCCCCCACCACGCACCTTCCACACCCAGGCTCAGCTGTCTGCTACTCCCCAACCCTCCCTGCTGCATCCTGGGGATGGCAGGCACAGACATGGCAGGTGTGGGATGCCGTGGGGCTCTATGCAGGAAAGGGTCTCAACCTTGAACTTCAGGCCAAAGAACCCAGACCTTGCCTGGAGCCCTGGCTGCCAGGTGGGAGCAAGGGCCAGAGGGGTAGGCCTGGGCCATCCCTGAAGCCAGCCATGCTGGTGAGGTGCTCAGTGGGGCTGCAGGGCCCAAGGGTGGCCCACAGGGCATCCTGTGGGCTCGAGGGCAGCTGTCCAGTGGCGTCAACAGGAAGTTCTTGGAGAATAACTTGCTGCCTCTGCTTCCTGTGGGAGTGACCTTTGTATCCGGCCAGCTGAGCGAGGAAAGGAGACCTTGTGTCCTGCAAGGAGAGGGGACACCCTGGGGGTCACAGGCCCTGGAAGGCTGGGTGGGTCTAGGGGAGCTGCCTACCTGGGGGAAGAGGGAGCCGAGCTTGTGATGGCCATAGCTCGGCCTCCAGCGGGGGGGCCCAGGGCCCAGCACAGTCCCTGATTTCGATCGTCACGGAGTCCTCACAGAAGGAGAAATCAAACGTGTTCCCCTGGTAGGAGATGCCAGAGATACACACGCCAGAGACCCCTGCTGGACACATGGGGTCAAAGGGCACACCAGCCCTGGTGATCCTGGGGAGAGGGGGAAGTTCTGTGAGGAGGGCAGGAGGGGCAGGTGATGCCCTCTGCTGCCCTCCACCGCACTCACCTGAGTCCTGTGAACCCGAAGAGCACGGCCTGCAGGAAGCCCCCCATGCCTGTCAAGAAGTTCACGGCACCAGACCTGTCGGCATTCTCTGTCCACACCTGCAGGGGTAAGGCGGTCAGTACTGGGATCCCCAGGACACAGGCCCTCCTGAGGCCACTGGCCCTGTTCCCAGAAGGGCCCAAGGTCAGGTGAGAATTGCCACGGCTGTGACCCCGCTGTAAACCCCCAAGCTGGGCTCCCACTCCCGCCTCCCTGGGCCCAAGCGGGAGGCAGGCATGGTCGGGGTGTGGGCTGAGGCTGGGGCCAGGCTGGCCTTGAAGGGCTCAGTGATGTTGGCGAAGCTCTTTTCCAGGAGGCCCCACGCCCGCCTGGGGTCCTTCAGCTCCATCCAGCCCACGGCAAACATGCTCTGGGGTCAGAAGTCAGAGGACATGCTGGGGTGAGGTCCACTGCGTGTGGAGGGAGGACCCGAGGCCCTGAGGACCACACCCCCACATCCCAGTCTCCTCACCCAGGTCATGGCGGGGCCCTGGGGGGATGTCACAGCCTCGTAAATCTCCAGGTTTTTCCTGCGAACATGAGGACTCAGGGAGAAGGGGACAGGGTATCCCAGGAGCACAACATCTGCCTGCTTCACCTCCTCTCCTACGAGGGGAAGGCGGGACAGGTGCTGCTGATGGGGGAGGACGGGAGGGGTTCCACATCGGGAAGGGGACGTCCCGGGTGGACACAGGGTTCTGAGGGAGGGAGAGCGGCCCTCGAGGGGCTCGGAGTCCACTCACCAGGCTCATAGCCGTCAAACTCAGGGTGGAAGTTGTGCTTCAGGTCGAAGGGCACCTTGATCTTATCAGCCACCACCAGCCACCGCTCGGGGACAGGCTGACCCAGGTCCCGGGCCAGGGCAGCTGCAAAGCGCAGGCTAGGGGCAGAGGTGGGAGGGGGGGCTGCAGCCTCAGTGCTGCTGACTGGCTCCCTGCAGGGTGGGGTGGGGTCTCAGATCTGACCTGTTCTGGACCAGGACGTTGGTGTAAACGGAGTTGTTGACCCCTGAATGGTATTCGTCGGGGGGCATGACTCCTGGGCACATAGGGCAAGATGGTGCTCAGTGCAGGGTCTCGGGGACCTGCCCCTATCCCGGCAGCCAGCGTGGGGCTGGCAACATTGGGCGACAGAAATCACACGACGAACTGAGGAGCATTCACCTTCCCCCACAACTCGTGACCACCTGCCCTCCCCCAGTGACAGTTCACTCCTCCCAATCCCCATGACCATCCCCCCTCCCCTCATAACCATTCCCCTCCCCTAAGACCATCCCCCCTCCTCCAATGACCACCCCTCTCCCCCACGGTCATCCCCCTTCCCCCATGACTATCCACTCCCCACCATGCCCTCACCCCTCAGGTGGTACTTCTCCTCTCCAGGGCTCCACTCTACACGACTACACCAAAACTCAGCCACGGCATGGATCACATCCCAGCCACCAGCCTCTTGGAAGAGCTGCAGGTCCTGGGGAGCAGGAGAGGGTAGGACAAAAGCCATAGCACCCGAGTCTAGTTCCCACTGCTCACCATATTTCTCGCCAAAGCCCACCCTTCCACGTGCCCAGAAGTCACTGCTCCAAGGTGCTTCACAGGACCATCCAGCTCCAGACAGGAAGTCCCTGCCGTGTGGGGGCTGTGGCCATAGCAGTGCGGACACACCTGGTGGGCACAGTGACATCTCACCTGGGTGCTGTGGTAGTACAGCTGGAAGGCCAGCACCACGGCCCCATTGATGTGGATCTCCTGGGTCCCGTAAATGTCCTCAGGGCAGACCTCCAGGCCAGAACCCGCGCTCTCCCAGGCAAACTTGGCTCCCTGAGGGTTGGGGGATGGAGTAGACCTGATTCTGTTCTGGGGTGCGGGAGCCCACACACTTCCCATGCTCTTAGCCTTCAGCCAGAGGGCAGGGGTGGCGCATCAAGCCCTCAGGTTCCCTTTTGGGGGCCTGCTGGCTCTGAGTGCCATCGTGTGTCCCCAGCATGGGCGAGGGAGCCTCTGTCCACTCCACTGTGTGCTGCCCTGGCACAGGGCAGTGAGGGAACTCCAGCTGGGTCCCATCCAGGCTATTGTTCCCACCTGGGGCTGCGGAACCTGTTAAGAGTCCAGGACACCCCAGCACTCACCCAGAGAGGGGCCTAGGGGGAGGGGTGCAGGCCTAGTAGGAGTCTGGGGACATCAAGCCCTTCAATGGAGCCTGCTCAGGACCCCTCACCTGGTAGCCCAGGTTCCGGGCGTTGTCCAGGGCCCCAGCCAGAGTCCGGATGCGGTACTCTAGGAGAGCCCTGGCGGCCTCTGGGTGAAACATCAGGACATTCGGGAACATCCAGAGATCCTGCGAACCAGGGAAGGTGCCTGGTTGGGCTCTCTCACGCCCATCTCCCCACTTGCCGTCCGCCCACCCTGGCAGGGGCTCACAGCCAGCACGGATCCTTGCTGCCCACCTGGCTGTCCTGGGCCCTGCCCGCCTGCCCACCACACAGCCCCATCTCCAGGTCAGACCCTCCTTGGGTCTGGTCCCAGGCCCAGTGCTTCACCTCCCCAGCAGGCCTCTGGGTCTGGCCAGGGGCTCAGGCCAGAATCTGGGTGGGCAGCCTGACCTGGAGTGCTGACTCAGCCTCCTGGAGCCCAGCCTGCAAAGTGGGCCACAGCACCGGTTTTTCTGGACCCCTCCCCGGCCCAGCAATCACCACGTCCCAGCTTCTCCTGGCTCCCACTCTTGTCCGAGGCCACACCCTCCTCCACAGACAAGGATCTTTCCAGAACACACATCTGTCTGTGTCACTCCCCAATTAAAAACACTCCAGGGCTCCTGCAGCCCCCTCTACAACTGCTCTTCCTGCCTCGGTGAGCCCCTCCCCCCAGCCTGGGACAGGAACCGTGCACCCTCCTAGCTCTAGGCCTTTGTACTTTCTGGTCCCTTGCCTGAATCACTTTTCCATCGAACTCCGACCCGTCCTTTGGCTGAGACTCCACCTCCTCCAGGAAGCCTTCCCTCTCACCATGGCCCCTGTGCTTCCCCATCTACAGTCCCCACGCCTGTAGTGCCCAACCTGTAGCAGGTGCATGTTGGGGTGGATGGTACACACCTGATCCCAGAAGACATGGCCCCAGTAGCATTCTTCACGACTCCCGTTGGAGAGGCCCCCAGGGCTGAGGCCGTGGCAGATGTACCCTGGGATCCCGGGCTGGGGCAGGGCGCTGAGCAGGTAGTAGAGGGCACCACGCAGAGCCTGGCGCAGAGCCAGGGGCCCCACCACGTCCAGACCACAGCCTGCCCAGAGTTGGGCCCAGGCCTGGGCATGGGCAGTGTACAGAGTGCCCCCGGCCTGCAGCCGCAGGGCCTCGGTGAGGCAGGCCTGGGCCTCAGCCTGGCTGCTGCCCACCACAGTCAGGAATTCCCAGGTCCTGTCCTCCTCAGCTTCAGCAAGGGTCAAGGCTGGGGGCACTGGTGTCCACAGCATGTGCACCTCCTGCTGTGCCCCCCCAGGCTGCTCAGGGGTGAGCGTGTGGCCGTACAGGTACCTGCAAGAGCACGGCCATGCCTCAGGGACAGGCTCCCTCCTGGGCCGCCCGGTTGGCCCCCAACCTCTCCTCACCGGGCTCCCTGGAAGTCAGGCCCCAGGTGCAGGTCCAAGTCTGGGCTTTCTGGGGAGAAGGCTGCCTGCAGCAACACCGTGATGGGCCCGCCCCCCGCAGCCAGGCGGCTGAGGGACACACTGAAAGCCAGGACGTGAGGCAGCGTGCGGTGGGCATAGATGCACTGAACCGCCCGGAAGCCGGAGTCCTCCAGGGTGTGCAGGAAGGAACCTGGGGAGAGGGCACCTCATCTGCATGCTCCACTCAGGGCCACCCAAAACAGTTACGAAGCTGCTGGCCTTTCTGGGTTGTGAGTGAGGTGGACCCACCCTCTGAGCCCGTGCCCTGTCCAGGAAGCTACAGCTGTACAGGGGACCCCAGGCTCCTGCCAGCCCTGGACACCTGCCTGCTGGGGCCTCCTTTTCTGTGAGGGGGGCATTCTGAGCAAGAGAGACAATGGCTTGGGGGGAGGGGCAGGACAGACAGTGTCTACCTGTGTTTGTGTCCAGCGTAAAGGTCTTGGTCAGCTGCTCTCCTGTCCCTGCAGGGGCCTCCAGCTGGACATTGAGGGGACTGGGCAGAACGGCCCGGTGCGTGTCCCTCCCGGCCCCATTGTATACACCGCTCACATGCAGTGTATCATGATACACACGTGTGCCCAAGTACGCGTTGGTCACGGTGGCCCAGAGCCGGGGGTCACTGGGCAGAGAGTGGGCAGTGAATATGGTGGGGTCCTCACTGGCATCCGCCATGGAAAGGGTTGCTCAACTGAGTGGCCTGGAAAATGGGAGCGGTCAGGGCACCCTCCCCCCACCTCCCGCAGTCGCCTGACTCTGTTAACCCCAAAGCCCCTCCTTGGAACTTGGCTGATGCCCCCAACTGATGATGGGGGAAGAGTGGGCTCACCTGGGCAGTCCTGGTTTTCCAGAGCCCCCACTTTCCAGCCACCCCGGAAACGCCCTTTACCCTCAGAGATGCTCACCCCCCTAACATGGATCTCCAGGGACTCAGCTGAGTCCCCAAACTCCCAGCTGAGGACCTCAGCCCTAACCCTTCCCGCTCTCTCCAAGCCGCACCCCTACGAACCCCAACCTGCTGGGGAACAGAGGAGGCCTCAGGCTAGGGGACATCTCTCCGCCCCGTGGCCGCGCCGGGGGCCGGGCGGGGTGCGAGGAGCGCGGTTCCGGGTGGTGGGAGGGGCGGTGGAGGCGACAGGCCGAGGCCGGGCGGGGCAGGCGCCGGAGCCCGGGGAGGAGGGCTGGCGGGGTCAGGGGTATCTCTGGGACTCACTGCAGCCGGGCCGTGTCCCGCGGCTCCAGCCGGGCCGGCGCTGCAACTCCAGGCGGGACAGAGAAGTAGCTAGCGGCTGGCTTGTCGTGCGGAAGGCCCCGCTATCCCCGCCCCCCGGTCAGCAAGGGGCGGGCGAGACTTCGGGTCCCCGCCCCTGGGGTTCCGGCAGCTGTGCAAGGGCGGCTCAGGCCCCAGGCGGGCCCGCGGTGTGGGCGGGACTGGCTGCAGCCCCTACATCCGCCCCCACCCTCGTGAGGCTGTGCGGGTCCATCCGCGGACCTGGTGTGGCTGGTGCGGGGTGGGATTCGCGGGAATCTGCTTGAGGTTCACAGCGCCAACTCGGACCTCAAAGACGTCTCCAAGGGTGGATCTGAGAGAGGCAGGGGCCTTTGGCTTGCGGTCTCTCCTTCCTGTCGCCTTTTAGGAGAGGTGACAGGTGACGCTGGCCGTCCTCCTCCCGGAGAGGAAGCCTTCCCTTTGCTCCACCTCCCGCTCCTGGCTCTCCCCAGCCCCTTCTGCTCTCAGCCTCCCTGTCCCCACCTGCCCACCCGGAGGCTCCGTCTCCGCCCTGGGCCTGTTTTGTCCTTGTCTCTCCCGCCCTGGGCTGACCTACATGACGCCAGTGTCTGAACACTCGGCCCAACCAGAGACACTCAGATCCAACACGTGCCCTTAAACCTGCCCTTCCTGCGGCCACCCCCAGCACAGGTGATGGCAGTTCCACTCGCCCAGATGCTCAGGTCACCTGTGTCCCCACACCCACATCCATCCGCGAGTCCAGTTGGTCCCACCTTCCGGGGCCTGCCAGCTCTCACCGTCCCCACTGCAAACTCCTGAGTAATGCAGACCCTGCTCCCTGCTTCTGCTCTGCCCTTCAGTACAGAGTGCTTAGGTCAGACCACGCCTTCTGCTCAGGAGCCTGCCTCGGTGCCCACCTCACCCGGAGGACATGCCCACTATCCCTGACCCCGCTCCAGCCCCTCCCCACTCCACTGCCCTCAGTCTGTCTTCCTTGCTGCTCCTGTGACATGCATCGTGAGACAGCGTGCTCCCTGTTGTGAGCTGAATGGTTATGTCCCACAAACCCACCCATTGAAATCTAACCCCCAGTGGGATGGTATTTGGAGGTGGGGCCTTCCGAGGCGAGAGGCCCAGGCCCATCATGAATGGGGTCAGTGCCCTTACAAGAGGCTGGAGAGCAAGCAGGCTGCCCACCATGTGAAGACACAGCGAGAGGACAGCCACCTGCAGCCAGGAGGAGGGCCCTCTCAGCAAGCCCAATGTGCCAGAACCTTGACCTTGGACTTCCTGCCTCCAGAACTGTGAGGAATAAGTTCCTGTAGTTGATAAGCTGCCGTCCATGGTGTTTTGTTACCGCAGCCCGAACTGACCGACTCTCCCCTCCAGGGCCTTGGCAGCTGCTTTCCCAGGACCTGGAACGCTTTTCTTCCAGACGTCCTTGGACCCGTCCTCACTTAGGTATCCCCAGGAAACCCTTGGCTCATCTCTCCTTCCCCGCCTGCGCCATCTGTCGTCTGTCTTCCTGCCTAGAATGCCAGCTCCAGGAGGGCAGGGTTGTCTGTTTTGTGGAACACATACTGGACTGGAAGGGCATTTCACTGGTGTCGCCACGCAGCAGCCTAACCGTTTGTTTCCTTGTACTTGCCCCCAAAGAAAGGAGTCTAAGACGGATCCTTTCAGGGACTTTGCTAAAACCTTTGTTTGCACCTTATGCCTCCCTGTTTGGTCCCAGAAAGATGGCTGGTCAGCCAATGACAGGTACAACTTTCCACTTGGAAAGCAACCTAAGACAGGCGGAGCCGAGTGGGGACCTACAGGAGAACCCACGGGTTCGTATAGGTGGGCACAGCCCCCACCTTCCCCAGGCTAAGAAAAGCCTCAGCCTCTGTGGCTGCATTCCTTCCCAAAACCTGCAAGGGAAGTGATTCAATAATGTGCTCTCCATCTATTCCTATGCATATAGGTTTTGTCCCTTGGGGAAGTTGAGACTTACGGTCCAGCTGCCTGCAGGCAAGGGTGATTGGCTTGAATTGGTTTCCTATTATGGTGCATAGACTTCACAGATCTTGAGATTGACAAGCTTTACCTCCTTTGCTTCCCCACCTGACTAATAAAAGCTAATGCGCAGGCCCGATTAGGCGCCACAGCCCAGACCTTGAGGCTGCGGTCCCTTGGCCCCGCTTGCACTCTCTTCATGGCTGCTGTCTTTTCTTAACCCTGCGCCGCCAACCCTCATCGTGCTGGACGCGACACACTGGGAGTGAAGGGCTGACTGCCACGCTTCCCTCCACCTGGACTGGGGTCTCAGGAGCTGGCCGAGACCCAGCTCTGCTGAGCAGAGACTTGAGGACTGGAGGGCTGTCCACTGCTGGCCTGCGCATCAAGGCCAAGCCCCACCTCAGAGCTTCCTGCAGTTAGCTGCTCCCCGGAGCCTCAGTTTCCTCATCTATGAAATGGAGATGACAGCCCCACCCCATACAGGTGGGTTAGGGACCAAAGGAAAAATGGTTAGGACGCCTGGTCCAGGGCAACAGAAACCAAAGCAAAGGAGAATTTATTATCAGCACATGCAGGCTGCCCATCACCCATGCTGTCACTGCTGCCACCTCCACCCTCCCCTGGTGGACAACTCCTCCCCTGGCCTCCACTGCTGCTCCCAAAGACCTTAGCAAGGGGACACCTGTGAGCTTGGACCCCACAGCCTCAGGGACGGCTTCCTCCTGATGCCAAGCCCCAAATTACTGGGGAAGGACAGTGACCGGCCTACCTCTGGTCAAGGGTCAGCCCCTGCTTGATCCTCTCTGTGGCCAGGGGCAGAATTATGGGGCTGTGGGGCCCCATAGTGCAGATGGAGATGGGATCAGTGAAAGTGTCACCCTGTGCCCAGTACATTGTTGGTGCTCAGTTACCAGGAGCTCCCCACATCATTACTGTTGCTGGGGGGGGGGGGTCTGCAAAGGGCTGGCTGGACGGTCCCAGGGCAGGAGGGAGCAGCAGTGGAGGCCAGGGGAGGAGTTGTTTCTGGGTGTGGGTGACACATGGTGTGGAGAGGTCCTTTCCAGGATCAGGTCAGCAGCCCTGTCTGTCCAGGGCCCCTCAGGGGCCTCCGCCCTTGGAACTGGGAGGCCTACCCCGCAGGGCTGCCTAGAGACTTCCCGGCTGCCCTGGCCTGCAGGGTCTCAGAGGGCACTGCAGAATTCATTGGGAGGCTCAGGGTGGCTGTCCAGCGCTGGGTGTGTAATGACCAGACCTGGCTTTGCTGTCCTCACAGCCCGCAGTTCCTCCAGCGACTGGTCGCTCAGCTCCACGGAGATAAGACTACAACCACATACACAGGACAGAGGGTGGTTGGGGCGGGGGGAAGGAGTCCAGGGCTGGGGGAGGCAGTGACAGGGGAGCAGTGGGGGCAGTGATGGGCTGTTGGCCTGGGCTGTGCCAAAGGCACACAATGACAGAAGGTGGCCAGTCAGGGACGTTGTCAGAGGCTCGGGGAAAGGAGGCAGGAGCTGGGGGCCAAGCCTTTGGGGGAGTAGAAGGCTAGTGGCATCATTGACCCACACTGTGGCCATGGGCGCCATACAACAGACGGACATCTGGTCTGCAGAGTGGTCGAAGCCAAGGGCAGGGCCAGGGCTTTGGAGGGCGCGTCTCCAGGACTGGGCCACTCAGGATGGCTCTGGGAGGGGAAGCCCACAGGTACCCACCCCAACCCGCACTTCAGCACCCTTCCAGCCCCTGCCTCCACCTGAGGGTCTGCAGGTGGCATCCTGGGTGCTGCAGGACTGCACACAGGTAGGTCACCATGGGTCCCGACAGCTGGCAGCCACTGAGATCCAGCGTGGTCAGTGTGGGGCTCTGCCGGAGCATGCCCACCAGGTACTGAAGGGCTTCCTGGAGGCCGGGCTGCTCCATCCTGGGAGAGGGGTGATCTCAGGAGCTGCCGTGGCCCACCTCCCTCCCCCGCCCAACTCTCCTGGCGGCAGGGCCTCACCTGAGCTTCTGCACCCGGCACTGGGGCCAGGCCAGGCCCTCGCTCAGCACACGCAGGCCCCCCTTGCTGAGCCCATTTTGGAGCAGGCACAGCTCAGTCAGGTTGGGGGCCGTCCTGAGGGCCTCAGAGAGGTCGAGGCAGACAGAGTCAGACAGTTTACAGTGGGACAACCTGTGTTCAAGAAGCACATGGGTCTGTCTGCAGGCACCTCAGCCACCTCGTTGTACCCCAACTGTGCAAACTGCCCGCTCCCGGGGGGCCATGACCACATGTGCACCCCACTTCTCTGCGAGCTTTATAACAAGCCCATGCACGCCTCCCTCAACACGTCTAACTGCGCAGAACGGCCCGTCAAGCTGAGATGGGCCACAAGTCACTCAGTCACCCGGTTCCTAGCACTTGGGTGGTCGTGTCGCTCCTACTTGCCTGCCACCCTAAGTAACGCTGCTATGAGCACTGGTGAGGATCACTTTAGTGGTAGGACCGATGGTCCACTCCTGCTGGTCACCGCTTCAGCTCCGTGTGCTTACTTCCTGGCTGCTAGAAACACCCGCAGGCCAAGCAGGTACCGCGTGACGCTGACATGACTGAAACTTACACTATGGCTATCAGTACCAGATCCTATGGCTTCTCTGACTTTCTGCTGACTTAGTGATTGCTGAGAGTCGCTGGAAAGTTATTCTGTACTAGATGTTGTACCTGTTTCCTCATTAACCCTGACACCAACCCCCCAGGTAGAGTCTACTGGCTCCACTGCACAGGAGAGGGACCTGGAGCTCAGACACTGACCTGCCTGAGGGCACAGAGGCAGGCGGCCCTCCCAGTGTCCCAGTGGACAGCCGGCAGTTTCCCACAGCACTGAGCAGCCTTTCTTGGGAAGGGAACTACATCTGATCTTCATCCCTCCCCCAGAGGGAGGCACCCCGCTTTCCACTCAAACCAGGGCTAAACCCCTCCTGAACTAGCTCCTAAGCCGGTGACAGAGCTTCTGCCCCCATCTCCTCTTCTGCCACTTTGTGGGCAGAGCCTGTCCACCCAGCATGGGACACCAGAGGCCGCAGGCTGTCGGCCGGTCCCCTCAGCCACCCCAGACAGGGCCACACCTCTGCCCTGCCCAGGGTATCCCGTTCTGCCTCCCTTCCAGGGGATGGGCTGGGGGCACGGTCACTCACGTCAGGCTGTTCAGACCACAGTGCTGGTCAGTCATGGCTTCACAGAGTGGACGCAGTGGGGAGGCCTGGGGTTTTCTCGTGGTGGCTTGAGAACTGCTAGGAGAGAGAGGAAGGTGAAGACCCCCCCAGCCCCTTCTGCCCTTCCCTCCTTCAAAGGACCCCTTCCTATGGTCCTCAGGTGTCCAAGCTGCCTCTGCCCTCACTCTCACTCAGCCCGTGCTGCCCCCGTCACCCCAAGCCTACGGTGAACCTCTCGCCTGTGGCCCAGGCACCGCCCTGCTAACAGCGCCTATGTGAGTCCAGTGAGAGCATGCCCGCCTGATGTGGGTCTGTCCTTGCATCTGCCATGGGCATGCCATGTCACCGTCCTTACATTCATTCCCTCGACAGGTGCTGAGCACCTGTGTCGGTGCTGGCTTGTAGGTCAGTGCACAGAAGCATGACACAAGCCTTGCCCTGGAGCAGCTGGGAATCTGGCCGATGAGACAGGCATTGACAGATGTTATGGCTTTCAGTGGTCCATGGGGCACTTCTGGGGCCAAAGGGTCCCAGGCCAGCTGGGGTAGTCTTGGCAGGCTTTGAGGATCTGGGCGGAGGGAACAGCAGGTGCAAAAGCTCCGGGCACAGGGGGCATGATGTCTTCCAGAACTTATGAGAAAGCATGGGGGGCCCTGCTGGTCCACAGCCTCATGGCCATGCTATGGGGTTAGCCTGGGATGTGGGTGGGGGATGTGGGGGGACATGGGGAGTGGTGGAGGGCATTTGGGGGGGCATGGTGGAGACAGCCTGGGGAAGGAGGTGGGCACTGGGAGGCTGCCTCGCAAGGGGATGGGCCACACTAGCCCTGAAGTCCTGCCTCTGGTCTGGGGAGCAGGTCCCCATGCGCAGATGGTCACGCAGGCCCACTGGTGCCCCACTGAGGGCAGCCCCAGGACTCACGTGCTGCCGTTCAGGCTGCTCTGCAGCCGCTTCATCAGGCTCCTTTTCTTCTTCTTCTCCTGCGCCGTGGCCAATCCGCAGCTGACCAGCCGCAGCGCCTGTCCCGCAGGGCAGCACCGCACGCAGTAGCTCAGGGCTGCCATGTCCATGCGGCTGAAGCGCAAGCGCTCCAGCGCCAGCTCCGGGAGCCCACGCAGGGCTTGGCGCACGAAGGCGTCCTCCTGCGTCTCGTACAGGCAGTACAGCAGCTCCAGCAGTTGGTTGAGCTCCTCGCCCTCCTCCTCCTCCTCCTCCTCCTCCTCCTCCTCCTCTGCCTCGGGCTCTTCGCACTTCTCCGTCTCCTTGGCCCCCTCTGGCGCCACCCTAGTGTGCCCCTGACCCTGGTCCTGCACCCACTTCAGGACATCCTGCTTCACGCGCTCGGAAACCACGCAGCCGAAGTGGCCCTCGATGTCGCGCATGCGCTCCGCGCTCAGCAGTCCGAAGAGGAAACGCCTAGTGAGCACGAGGTGACAGCGCAGCTCAGCGTCCCCCTGCAGAAGCTCTCTTACGCCTCCAGCCGGCGCCCCGGACGGCCCCTCGTCCTCCAGCAGGTAGGACAGAGCCGCGAAGAATTCCTGGAAGCTGTGGTCGATGAACTGGTAGGCGACCTCGGTCGCCAGCACGCCCGGCAGCTCCATCTTGCTGAGGAATAGCGTCTGGACTTTGGAGCCAAGAAGCTCCAGTCGTTCCAGATCCTTCTCAGCGAACTGCGCCCTGCGCCCGAGAACGCCTTCGCGGGCCAGGCGGCACAGCTTGCGCAACTCGCCCTGCATCCTGGGCACTGCGGCGGGCGCCGAGCGCAGGACGCTGGCGACGAAAAGCAGGTACACGGACGTGGTGGTCTTGGAGGTGCGCGACAGGTCCAGGCCAAGTTCGAGCTGCTGGTGAAGAACGGTGCACACGATCCAGCAGACGAAGGGCACGAAGCACAGCGCGAACAGCGTCTCGTTCTCCTTCACGAAGCGGTAGGCGCGCTCTGCCCTCCTCGCGTCCTGGAAGAACTTGTAGAAGTACTTCTTCTTGTCCTTGTCGGAGAAGCCGCGTACCCCGCGCACCTCGGCGCACTGCGGCGAGAACTGGTGGCCCGGCAGGCTGCCGGGAGCGGCGGTGCGCGTGGTCACCAGCAGGCGGGCCCTGGGTAGCAGCGTCTTGCTCAGCAGGCCGCCCAGCACCCGCGCGCCGCTTGCGGCCTCGAAGGGGTCGGCGCAGGGCGTCGCCCCGGCCGGCCCCGGCGCCGGCAATTCGTCCGCGCCGTCCAGGATAAAGAGCAACCGCTCCGCCTGCGCTAGCATCTGCTGCACCGGCGCGCTGCGGTCCGGGCACTGCTCCAGGATCAGGTCGGCCAGGCTCCACGTGCCCGGTCGCTCCAGCAGCTCTCGGCAGGGCACGAAGAAGGCGAAGTCCACCTGGTCGTGGTACAGCTTGCCCGATGCCCAGTCGTACATGATTTTCTTGGCCGCCATGGTCTTGCCAATGCCCGCCGGGCCCTGCAGCACTACGGTCAGCGGCCGCTGGCCCTCTTCATCGCGGCGGAACAGGCTGTTGAAGGTGTGGGTGTCCGAGCGCCGAGCGCGCTCTGGCTGCGGCTCCTCGTCGGGCCCCGGGGCCTCGAGCGTCAGCGCGGCGCTCTCGGGCGCGATGAGCAGCTTGGTGAAGCGCTTGGTGATCTTCACGGAGCGGGCGTTCCTCTCCTTCACCTTGGCGTGCTGCTGCAGCACGTGCTCCTGGTACTTCTTTTTGTACGCTACGGGGAGGGAGACTAGGCTGCGGCGGGCCCGGCAGCGACCTTCGGCGCCCACTGCCCTCCCCACCCGGCTCAGGCCTCAGTCTCCCTTCCCCCGCGCCGGCCTTCCGCACCGGCTCCTCCCTGGGACCAGCTGTCGGAACCTGCGACTGGCACGGAGAGCATTCGTGCTCCAAGCCTGGGCTCACGGTCCCGGACGGCTCGGGGCCTGCGCCCTGCACGGAGAGAGACCTACCGGACACGGAGAGCAGCGCCGAGGAGCTGGGGCCGAGCCCTGAAAGGGAGACCTGCCGTGAGGCTACGCCGCAGTTGCGGGGGGAGGGGAGCAATAGGAGGTCGGGGACACCCTCAGGAGCACCCGGGGTCTGAGCCCTGGGGCCTCGACTCTGCCCAGGCGCGACGGAGGAACTGAGGGGCAGGGACCTGGGCGACCCCCGACCCCGAGCTCACGCTGCAGCCGCTGCTCCTTGAGCCGCGCCGCGACATCGCGTATGTCCGCCTTCTTCAGGGTCTTTCGGGCCACGTCCAGCGCGGGCTCCGGCCCGTAGAATTGGGTCAGCTGCTCCGCGAGGTCCACGGCGTCTGCGCGCTCTAGCCGCCCCCACGGGATACTGCGGCCCTGCAGCGGCGCGTCCCGCAGCTTGTGGCGGAAGCGCTTCAGCTGCTCCTCGCTCAGGTCCTCGAGCGCCGCCAGAAGCAGCTCGCGGGAGGCGGCGGCTCGGGACTCCACGCTGGGGGCAGACGGGCAGGTGAGCGGGGTCAGCACGTTTGTCGCGTTCGCAGACCCCGGTCTCGCATCGCCGTCCCCCTACCCGACGTCGGGGCGCCCACGACGGGCAGGGGCTCAGACGCTCCCGGTTGTCCCCTGGTGGCTCCGGACCAACGCTCTGCAGGGAGGGGAGTCGTCCCCTCCCCAAATTGGGGTCCTGGGCTTTTCCTCCGAGCGCGTCGCCGCCTGGTGATGAAGCGGGGCCCTCCAGGGCAGCACTGGTCGTCGCTGACCCAAGCGCCCTGGGACGCCTTCCTGCCCCGTGCGTTCCTTTCTACTTGGTGCCTTTCACACACCTGGCTGGCCAGGTCGGGCGCCCAGGATGAGGTGTCTACGAGGGCCTGTGCCCTCCGCTTTCCTCCCCTCCCTGCCTTCTCTTGCCTGAGAGTCTGGAGCAGAGCTGGCCTCAGCAGGGAGCCAGAATCACCCCCTGGCCCAGGCTGTGTTCTTGAACCCCCACCTGGGGGCCTTGCACGCGGGCTGAGTCTGAACTCCTGGTGGGAACACACCCCACAGATGTGGTCTGTGGGGATGGACTCCCTGGAAAGGGGAGCCTGGGGGAAGCTGGAGCCCCAGGACTTAGCAGGGCTAGGCAGTAGCCCCAGAGGGCCGAAAGGAGCCAGTTCCCAAGTGACTGCTCTGAGACCCAGCACTCACCTGGAGCAGGAAGCGTCTGGCTGCGCCATGGGGACGGGCTCTTAGGTCTACAACTCCGAGGTAGAGGTGGGGATCAGACGGGTGACCGCTCTGCTCACTGACTAGAGCCGAATCCTAGGGGGTTGTCCAGCCCCATCCATGCCCCAGGCCCAAGTGCTATAGCTCAGCCAGCACTGTCCCGAAGCTCCTCAACTCAGGCACTGCGGCACAGGTGCACAATAGCCGTTTAAGAGCTGTGCTTGGTGACCTTTGATTTTCTACTTTCCTTTATTCGGTTAACATTCTCCGAGGACCCATGGGGTGTGGCGGCAAAGTGTAGTGAGCAGGTGACTGTGCAGAGCAGGGTTGGCTGCATGGAGATGGCTGGCTCAGAACTAGGTCTTAAGCCTTAAAGCCTCAAGATAGGTTAAACCCTGAAGGCAGGGTCAAGGAAGGGCATCCTAGGTAGAGGGAGACTGCGGACATAGGAGAGGCTAGCATGGTGTTATGCGGAGAGGAAGGCTGTCACCTGGGGGCCAGAAGATGAGGGGACAGGGAAGCGTTCTGTGTCTTCCCACACCTGGCTTGAGGGGGACGAGGCTTGCCGGGAGGAGTGTGTGTGACTGATGAGGGAGCATGTGTGATCACACGACTGTGTGTTCCACTGACAGTGCCTGCCTGTGTGGCCACGTTAATGTTTGCCTGTGTGTATCTGTGCTCAGCTGGGTTATGGTACCCCGAGATATCAGGTCTGCATCCTTGACCCCTGTGAATGTGCCTCTTGTGCCAAAAGGGACTTCGCGGGTGTGTTTAAATCCAGGATCTTGAGATGGGAAGAGTCCAGGCAGAGGGAGTGTGGCCCAGAAGTCAGTGTGACACTGAAGCAGGGTGCCAGACTGTGGGCTCTGAGGAGGGTGGGCCACGAAGAACACAGCGCTGAAGCTGGACTGCAGCTGGGAAAGGCCCGGCGGGGGCTCCCCAGGGCCTCCGAGGGAGTGTGGCCGAGCCAACAGCTGGACCTCAGCCCAGTGAAACTGGTTCTGGACTTCTGACCTCCAGAATACATGTATGTTGCTTCCGGCCATGGCCTTTGTGATAACTTTTTCTGGCAGCCACAGGCTACGCCCTCAGCCTGTTTCTGAGTGCCTGTGTGACCGCAATTCTGTGAACATGTCTCCTCAGGGCCCCTGGCTCTGCAGTCATCACTGCCTTTGTGGCCCCATCACCTTCAGGCCACAGGTCATCTGCATGTTCAGTCCTGTTTGCTCAGGAGCCTGAGAACTGCCCTGAGGGGGATGTGGGGGGGGTGGTGCGGAGAGGACCCACAGTCCTGGGAGACTCTAGTGTGCCCCCTCCACCAGGAGGAAGGATGTCCATTTCCCCCTATGATTTGTTTTCTATTTAAGACAAATAGATCCCACCTGTCCTTGAGGGGGGCTGATATTGTCAAAGGTATCCTTCTGTTCAGTCACACATCAACCCCATGGTGGCCCCCTTGCTCTCCTTTGCACCCTGAACTCTTGCTGGGACCCCACCAGCCACATGTGTCACAAGCACACATCCTGGGGGGGGGGGGTCACTGTGTGCTTATTAGAGGACAACTCTCACATGTTGCCACAGAGCACTGAGAGGCAGAAGCAGCACCTGCCCATGTGTGGGCAGCCTTGTTCTGGCCAGGCCCAGCGCAGGGCAGGGGTGAGACTCTTACTCCAGATCACAGTGTGGGCAGCACCCAGCAAAGGAGAGTGGCCGGGGTCTCCTTGGGGTTAGGGTCCTGGAGACAAGCTCTGACCAGTCTGTTTCAGTTGGCTGAAGGGGATGACTGCCATGTGCTCTGTGTGTGGTCCCAGCCCCCTGACTCGCTCCCCCGCCTAGACCCCTTAACGTGATGGTATTCTGCAGAGGGAGGTTTGCCAGTCATGGCAACAGCCTGGACAGCAGATGCAGATGTGTCAGAGCTTGGCTATGGACAGAATCTGGGCCCTGCATAGCTTGGTGGCATTGTGGGGCGTTGGGCCACAGCCTCCCCCCCCAAGGTGCTCTCACACCCTCTAGCTTCTCCAGGCACAGACACACACCCAACATAGGCCAGGCACCTTCATTTCCTCTCTCTACAGTACAGATTCTTGAAAGCAACTGCACTGTCTCCCTTCCGTTGTGGTTTTAGACAGCAAGTGCCATGGTCAAGAGCATAGTCTCCTCAGCCAGGCTGTCTGGGGTCAAATCCTGGCTCCACCATCCAATAGCTGGGTGACCTTGGACAAGTTACTTACCCTCTCTGTACCTCCATTGCCTCACCAGCAAAATGGCATGGTCACAGCATATCAGCATCAAGGGTTGTGTGTAATTCATGTGCTTGGCACATTCTAGGCTTTAGTTACTGTCACCACTCGTGTTCTGCTGGTGTCCCCTCAATACAAAGCTTTGTTTTCTGGGGTCACCAAGAACACCCCAATTTCTAAACCCACTTCAGTTCTGAGTCCCATCAACTCTCCCCAGCACTCAGCACTGCTAACCATGACCTTTCCCTTGAAATGCTCTTTTCCTTTTGTCAAAGGGACTGAGGGGTGTCGGTCAGAGATGGCACCCGGGCTGTGAGACATGGGGCTGAGAAGTGGTGTCACCTCTGCTCTGGTGTGCTCTGCCAGACCAGCATGGGGAAGTATCCTGAGGCTTGTGACTGGGAGATGCCAAGGTCATTCCCGTCTCCTGAGACATACCCTCCTTGAGTGGACTCTGTGCACCATGAACTCAGCACCTGCTGCTAACAGCTCTGGGACAGGCTTTGGCAACTGAGCCAACATTGCCAGAAATCCTTGCCATGGGGTGAGATGTGCAGGCATGGAGATGAGGACCGGAGTTTGGGAGCAGCCAGAGGGCAAGGGGCTGGTGGTGGTGGTGGTGGTGGTGATGGTGGTGGCGATGGTGGTGGTGGTGGTGGTGGTGGTGGTGGTGATGGTGGTGGTGGTGGTGATGGTGGTGGTGGTGGTGATGGTGGTGGCGATGGTGGTGGTGGTGGTGGTGGTGGTGATGGTGGTGGTGGTGGTGATGGTGGTGGCGATGGTGGTGGCGATGGTGGTGGCGGTGGTGGTGGTGGTGGTGGTGAAGGCCCAGAGAGTGGGGTGAGGAGGGGACGAGGGAGGGAATGGGAAGAAGAAAGAGAAGGGGAGGATGGGAGCTAGCATGCGTGCAAGGCGAGTTTTTTTGGGATTTCTGTCACCACAAGGTTTAGCTTCTGAGCGGGGCTACTTCCAAAGGTATAACCTTGAAATCTTTCACAAATAATTTAGACTGAGTTTTGAATGTCCTTGAAGGTCTCTCCCACAGGGATTTTCCTATCCAGGAACATTTCATGAAAATCTGATCATTTCTTCCTCACTGTCAACTCTGGTCCATGCAGCTGCTGAGGAGGACACCTAGGGGCCTCACGACCAAGTCAGCTCGTTGTGCTGCACACTCTAAACTGGAAAAGCTTTGTATCTCAATAAAACTGGAAAAAGAAACCTGAAGGAGCTTTATTTATTTCAGACATAGCAGATTTTAAAGGAAGGAAAATCGTCAAGGATCAGGCGGGACATACATGTTGATGGAAGGGTTGGTTCTCCAGGAAGACATACAGTCCTTAATGTGCATGCGCCTAATCACAGTGTCAAAGGCATGAGGAAGAGCTGCAAGGAGAAATCGCTGAATCCACTGTCACAGCTGGAGACACGCCTCGCTCACACCTGGACAGATCCACCTCGCAGGAAATTAGTAAGGGCACGCTGAACTCAACAGCACCGTCAAGCAATGGGGTATAATCGACACCTACTGACCACTGCATCCACCATCAGCAGGACACTCATTCCTCTCGGTCTCACATGGAACATTCACCAGGAGAGACCACAGTCTGGGCCATAACACACGCCTTACCAAGTTTAAAAGAATAGAAATCATACAATGTCTCTTCTCAGACCACAGTGGAATTCAATAACAGAAAGATGGCTAGAAAATTTCATAATATGTGAAGATTAAACTTCCAAATAACACAATGGTCAAGCAGTCTCAAGAGAAATTTAAAACTATTTTTTACTAGATGAAAAAAATGCATAACTTGTCAAAATTTATGGTATTTATCTAAAGCTTATATGAAAATTTATAGCATTGAATGAATATATTAGAAATGAAAAATGCTCTAAAATCAACAACATAAGCTTCTACTTTGAGAAACTAGAAAAAGGAAAGCAAATTAGATCTAAAGTTAGCAGAAAAAAAGAAATAATGAAAATTAGAGCAGAAGTCATGAAACTGAAAGCAGTAAGTTAATACAGAAAGTAAAAGAATGAAAAGCTAGTTCTTTGAAAAGATCAATACAATTCATAAGCCTTTAGTTAGACTAACCAAGAAAAAAAAGAGAGATTAGTTACTCAGTTACAAATAACTGATATAAAAAATGAAAAAGAGGCCATCACCTACAGATCCCATGGACTTTAAAAGGGTAATGGAGGAATACTGTGAACAACTCTCTGCCCACAAATCTGGTAACTTAGATAAAATGGATAAATTCCTTGAAAGACACAATCTACCAAAACTCACACAAGGACAAGTATTTAATATGAATGTTTGTATCTGTAAAAGAAACTGAGGGGCAGACGGGTGGCTCAGTTGGTTAGAGCACGAGCTCTGGGCAACAGGGTTGCCAGTCCATTCCCACATGGGCCAGCGAGCTGCGCCCTCCGCAACTAGACTGAAGTCAATGAGCTGCCGCTGAGCTCCTGAGTGGCCAGATGGCTTGGCTGGTTAGAGCACGTCCTCTCAACCACAAGGTTGCTAGTTCAACCTTGGGGGATGGTGTGTGGTGCCCCTGCAACTAACAATGTCAACTGAACCTGGAGCTGAGCTGCACTCTCCACAATTAAGATTGAAAGAACAACTACTTGGCTTGAGCTGATGAGTCCTGTTCGCCACTAAAAAAGCACACTGTTCGCCAATAAAAAGTCCTGGAAATACACACTGTTCCCCAATAAAAATAAAAAAATAAATAAAAAACTGAATCACCAATTAATAATTTTCCAAAACACAAAGTAACAGGCCCAGATGGGTTCACTGGTGAATTCCACTAAACATTTAAAGAAGAAAGAAATGATAACAGTTTTCTATAATCTATTCTGAAAATTGAAGCAGAGGGAACACTTCCTAACTCATACTGTGAGGCCAGCATCACCTTCATACCCAAAGCAGAGAAAGACACTACAGGAAAGGAAAATAATAGACCAATACCCCGCACGGACATAGATGCAAAAATCTCCAACAAAATACAGCAAATCGAATTCAACTTGTGTAAAAATGAATTATGCACCACACCCAAGTGAGATTTATCCCATGTATGCAAGGCTGGTTTAATATTTAAAAATTAATTAGTGTGAACCATTATATCAACAGGGTAAGAAAAAAGAATCTTCGTATCAATAGATGGAGAGAAAAACATTTGATAAAACCTAACATCCATTCACAATAAAAACTCTCAGCAAACTAGGACTAGAGACAAGCTTCCTCAATTTAATAAAGAATGTCTACAAAAAACCTGCCATTAACATCATACTTAATGATGAGAAACTAGATATTTTCCCCTAAGATCAGAAAGACATTCCCTTTCACCACTTCTAGTCAACAAAGGAAGTCTTTATCTAATGCAGTAAGACCAGGAAAGGCAATAAAGGGTCTACAGATTGGGAAGGCTTTTTTTTTTTTTCACATAACATGATTGTCTATGTAAAAAATTCTGAGGAATAAAAAACTCCTGGAAGTAATAAGTGATTACAGTGAGGTTGCAGGATACAAGAGTGTCTTGTTTTCCTGAATACCAGCAAAGACCAAGTGGAATTTGACTTTAAAACGTAACATCATTTACAGTAGTTCCATAAAAGTGAAATACTTAGGTGTACATCTAGCAATATATGTACAAAGTCTATATGAGGAAAGCTAGAAAGCTCCAATGAAAGAAATCAAAGATCTAATCAATGGAGAAATAGTTCATGTCCGTGGACAGGAAAACTCAGTATTATTAAGATGTCAGTTCTTTCCAAGTTGATTGATGGGTTCAATGCAATCCCAATTAAAATCCCAGCATGTTATTTTGTGGATATTGACAAACTTGTCTAAAGTTTATATAGAGGCAAAAGACCCAGAACAGGCAACACCATACTGAGTCACAAAGTCGGAGTACTGACAGTACCTGGCTCAACTTACTGTAAAGGTGCAGTAGTCAGGACAGTGCGATATGGGAAAAAACTAGTCAAATAGATCAATGGAACAGAATAGAGAGCCCACATAAAGAACCACACAAATACAGTCAACGCATTTTTGATAAAGGAACATGGGCAATTCAATGGAGAAAGAAGAGTCTGTTTCAACAAATGGGCTGGAACAACTGAACATCCACATATAAAAAATATAGACCCAGACTTTATACCCTTCACAATTACTAACTCAAAATGAATCATAGACCTAAATGCTAAATGTAAAACTATAAACATTTTAGAAGATAACTTAGGAGAAAATCTAGGTGACCTTGGGTTTGGCGATGACATTTTCGATAAAACACAGAAAACGTGATCCATGAAAAAAAAAATTGAGATATTTGACTTAAATAAATTAAAAACTTTTGCTCTGCAAAAGACACTATTAAGATGATAAGTAATAGATTGAAGAAAATATTTGTGAAAGACACATCTGATAAAGGACTGTCATCCAAAATATATAAAAAGAACTTTCGAGATTCAACAATAAGAAAAGTAACAACTTGCTTAAAAATGGTGAAAAGCTCTGGACACGTAATCAACGACGATGGAAAATAAGGCCATGAAAAGACGGCCAGCATTACACAGCACCAGGGAAATGAACGTTAAAACAACGGGACACCACTACACACCAATTGGAATGACTGCTGTCCAGAGCTTGACCACACCAAGTGCTGGGAGGACAAGTCGCTGCAGGAAGCGCGGGGGGCGGCATGTGGCTGCTGACAAAGCCCAACACCGGTTACCAGACAATCCAACAATCACATTCTAAGATATTTTCCTACAGGAGCTGAAAACTTACGTCCACACAAAAACGTACACGTGGATGTTTATAGCAGCTTTGTTCATAATTGCTAAAACTTGAAAGCAGATGTTTTTAATAGGTGGAAGGATAAACAAATTGTGGTCTACCTGTATAATGGAATACTGATCAGTGCTAAAAAGAAATGAGCTCTCAGCCATGAACATACATGGAGGAACCTTTGATGCATAAGACTAAGTGAAAGAAGCCAGTCTGAGAAGGCTACACACTGTGTGATCCCAACTCTGTGACATTCCGGAAAAGGCAAAACTATGGGGACGGCGAAAAGATCAGTGGCTGCCAGAGGTTGGGGGAGGGGTGAACAGACGCAGCAGAGAGGTTCTTAGGGAGGTGGGACTGCTCCGTGTGACACTAGAATGGTGGGCGCATGACATTATGCATTTGTCCAAAGCCATAGAAAGCACACCAAGAGCAAACCCTACTGTGATCCATGCACTTTAGTTAATACCATGTCAGTATTGGTTCATCAGCCGTAAGAAACGTACCGAGCACACTGACGCGTGGAGCACATAATGGGAAGGGGTATGGAGGTATTAAAAAATCTTTGTACTTTCTGCAAATTTTTTTCTTTCACCTAAAACTGCTCTAAAGTGTAAAGTGTATTAAAAAACCGTGACGTGATATCAGTGCGATGATTCTGGTGAAAAGGACGGACAGTACCCAGTGTTGGGGACGACGTGGAGGTATCAGAGCCCTCACGCACTGCCGATGGGGACGTGAGCGATGCAGATACCAGAAACCAGCTGGGCAGCCCCCAGAATTGAAACATGCTGTTACCGTGTGACCTTGTAAGCAACACCGAGGTGTCTACCCTTGGGCCATGAAAACATAACATCCCCATAAAAACTCCTGCACCCAAGTGTGTAGCAGCAGTATTGATAAGAGCCCAAAGCAACCCGATGTTAACTGACAAGGGACACATGACAGTGGCTCATCCACACCCTGGAATGGCATTCAGCCACAAAAAGGAACAAAGCACCAATATGTGTCATGACACGATGAGCCTCGAGAAAATTATGCTCCATGAGGGAAGGTGACTACAAAGGACAAACACTGCGAGTCTGTTCAGATGGACTGTCAGACAGGCCAGGCCAGGGACAGTAGACGGCGGTGGCCCAGACTGGGCTGGCGGATGCCTCCACTGGTACTGGGCAGGGCATTCTTTCTGGAGCAATGAAATGTTCTAGAATTGACTGTGGTGATGGCCGTACAACTCCAGGATATACTGAGAAACACTGAAGTAGACGGCTTTAAATGGGCGAGCTGTTCGTTGTGTACATTTATCTCACCGAAGATGTTTTAAAACATTTGCTGCAGTTGGCGACTCATTGGGGGTCCTTTAAGCAGCCTTGATGTGGTGAACACACCCAGTGCCAGGTAAGCTTTATTCGCTGTCTGTGCGCCTGGTTGCCGCAGCCCTGTGGCAGTCAGCTGTTGGCTCAGTGGCTTTGGTGGCTCCAACAGTGGCTTAAATGAGACACTCGGCCTGAGCAGTGGCACTGCTCACAGGGTAGCTCTGAGGGGTCTGGGACCCAGCTCCCACAGGCAGGGAATGCTCCCCATTCTGCAGCTATCCTGGGTGACCGTGTCACCACCAGCCTGTGGAAGAGGAAAAAGCGAGGGCTGGGGACATGTCCTTTCCTTCCTAGAGCGAGACCAAGATTTGCACACATCACTTCCACTCACATTTCACTTCCACTCTCCCTCTTGGCCACTAACTCATGGGGCCTCACTTTTTGTCAGGGAGTGTGGGCCGTATGCCCAGCCTAAATTCCATGACCACAGACGCTCTTTGTTAAGTCTGTTCTGCCAAGAATTTATGATTCTGTCCCCACAGCCCTCCAACCTGAGGACCCTGAGGGGACCATGTGGCTCTCCCAACCTGAGGACCCTGAGGGGATCACGTGGTCCCCCCAACCTGAGGGCCCTGAGGGGACCACATGGCGCCAATCTGAGGTCCCTGCAGGAACTACGTGGCTCATGTCTAGTGAATTTGCGACAAGATCCAGCAATTGATGCTGCTGCCATATACTGGCTCAGACATGCAGGGACTTTAGCTCCAGGTGTGACAGTTGATCAAAGGTCCAAAACCTCAAGGACCACCCAGCAGAACCCACAGGAATATGGAGAACCCCACGACTCGGCCCACAGCCACACCCGGAAATCACTGTTCAGCTCTGCAAATCTCAGAAAACATGTCACCCTGTGCTTCAGGGCCCCTGGAGGGTCTGTCATGTGACAGGGCAGTCCTGTCCTTGAAGAAGCTGTAGGCCTTCTCCCTCTGCTCAAGGTCAGGCTGAGGGCAGTGGCTGAACCCCGCCCCGTCTGCGGCCCCTAGCAGCACACTCAATGCAACCCCCCTCTGTCCTTCCCTTCCGTCACGCCCCTCCAGCGCCCTGGCACCCCCACATCACTGTCCTGCTGGCTGGGCCCCTCTCTAGCTGGACTCTGTTTACCTTGGGGAGCAGCACCACAGCCCCCCACAGCTCCACAGCCCCTCTCAGCTCTCCTTCCAACACAAGGGGGTCTCAGGTGGGGTCTAGTGTGCAGGCGCTTGTCCACCTGGGAACCGTTGTGCCCTTCTCCCCCATCAGCAGAAGCCCCCCTTGTGCAGGTTTGTTGGGTGTCTTCCCATAGCTTGACTTCCCCGCAGGCGACCATGAGACGCGGTCCTGGTAAGGACAGAGAGCTTTCCGGAAGCCCATGTTCCTGGTGAGGAGGGTGAGTGGAGGTGGCACGGCCTTTTGCTCTTGGCCTTCCTCCAGTTTGTCCTGGGGTGGGGGCGTGGACACAGGGCCTGGGGGTCTGAGATGAGTGTGCATGAGACTGGGGAGCAGAGAAAGCAAAGGAGCCTGATCAGGACAGCATCTTGGGCACCAGGACGGCATCTTGAGCACCAGGACGGCATCTTGGGCACGAAGATGGCATCTCGGGCACCGGGACGGCATTTCAGGCGAGCTGCCGAGACCCACCCCTGGCTCAGACCTGCTCCCAGGTGCCCCAGAGGCCACAGATGCTGTCTGAGCAGCTGCTGCCCTCCGTCCACCACAGAGCCCTCCTCCCCAGCAAGGCCTTGGCTCCTCTGCCTACCACGAAAAAGTCCATGGCCTCTGTGCCCTTGTGCTCATAGCCCCTCCAGCAATATCCTTCCTTTGGCGCCTGTAGATTCCGAGGGGAGGCTTCTCCCAGGGAGCCTCTTGGCCATGGGATCCTCCAAGAGGCCTGTCAAAGCAGCCGGAGAGAGAAAGGCTTACACTGGTCTGTAAAAGAAGACAAAGAAACATTATTCAGCCTTAAAAGGAAGGAAATTCCTGCTACAGCATGGAGGAAACTGGACGACTTTACGCCAAGTGAAATGAGCCAGACACAGAAGGACAAACACTGTGTGTCCTTCCACTCACACGAGGTCCCTAGAGGAGTCAGATTCACAGAGACAGGAAGTAGATGGTGGTGCCAGGGCTGGGGCGGGGGAGGGGAGTGAGTGTTTCTTGGGGACAGTGTCAGTCTGGGACGATGGAAAGTTCTGGAAGTGGATGGAGGTGATGGCCACACAACAGTGTGAATGTGCCTAATGCCACTGGGCTGGCAGTTAAAATGGTTAAAAAGGTAAGTTTTACGTTGTGTTTATTTTACCTCAACTTACAAAACAGAGACAAAGAGACTCAGTGTGTCCATAATCAGACTAATGATTAGCTCAGGTGTGTTCCCCTGACCGGTGGGAAACACAGCCTCTCTTTGTCTAGCCAGGAAGGACTCAGCAGGACCTTGAGAACAGCAACCTTGTGTCCAACCCGGGAGGACAGGCTCATAAAGTTTTGTCCGGCTTATCATGCCTCAACCCTTATCACCTGTGGAGAGCGGGTGGGGGGACTGGGAGCAGAGAGCAGGGCACGGGCTGGCTGGGTGCCCGTGTGCCTGCATGCCTTTCTGAACTCTAACCCCCTCAAGGCTAAATCACTCACTGCCTTGCTGGCAGTCAGTGGGGCTTCTCTCACCAGCCCAGCGTCCACACTTTTGGCCACAGCACCACCTGTGCAGAGGGAAGGGCTCACCCCACGCCCCTGTCACCTGGCCCCCAGGTTCATGCTGGTCTGCCCTGGAGGGAAGTCTTCCCCTGGGGCCTCCTGTGGGCACTTGGTGGAGGGCCATGGGTGAGGTCCTCCTTCAAAAGGTGGCCTGGACCCTCACGTCAGGGAACAGACCCACCTTGTCGCCTCGTCAGATGGATGAGGGGGGCGCCCAGCTTCTCAGGAGGCCCAGGGTCAAGAGGACTGAGACCTGGCAGGAGCAGAGCCAGGGGGCACCTCAAACACGGCTGCACGAATCCCTCCCATGAGTCCCTGTTCTGTGGCAGGGCTGGAGGCTCTCCTGGCTCCTGAGGACATGGCTGGGCCAGACACAGGGAAGCCCCTGGGGCCTGGCGGCTGCAGTGGGGTGCTCCTCCCAGGGCCTGGCTCCTGGCCTCCTCTTCTCACAGATCTGTGAGGGGCCCTGCCCCCCACCTTGGGCTCCAGTTGGTCCAGAGGCCCCGCCCTCGCCCCTGCCCAAGGCTCCCTGTCATCACCTGCAGTGAAGGGCAGCTGCTCACCTCTCACCTGGCCTGTCCACCTGTAAGCCTCCTCCTCTCCTGTGATGTGCCCCGCAGCACTGCAGCCACAATGCTCCCTCCCTGCTGTGCTCCTGTCACCCCCAGGGGCCACCTGCCTAAGTGGCCTCCCCTTTCTCATCCCCTCAGCTATGTCCAGGGGTCTGGGGTCCAGTGCATATCCTGACTCCTAGCTCTGCCATTCACTGGCCACTGGGTGACCCTCCACAAACTCTGGACCTCCCTGGGCCAAGTTTCTTCATCTGCAAATGGACAGTACCTGCTTCCAAGGGTTGTGGGTTTGAAGGGAGGTAATTGGTAAAAATGGTTTAAAGCACTTAAAATACAGCCTAAATGAAGTAGGATCCCTACCTGACAACGCATAGGAAATTAGCTCAAAATGAAACAAAGACCTAAGTTTAAGAATTAAAACTATAAACATCTTAGGAAAAAGCACAGGGGAAATTCTCCATGACCTCATTGTTAGCAACTATGACACCAATAGCACGAGCAACACAAGAAAAAAAATTTGACTTCATCAAAAGTAAAACTCTTGTGCCTCAAAGGACACTGTCAAGAGAGTGAAAAGGCAACCAATAGATGGGAGAAAAATATTTGCAAACCATATATCTGATAAAGGATTAAAATCTATAACATAGGGCCTGCCCAGTGGCTGAGGAGGTTAGAGCTCCATGCTCCTAACTCCGAAGGCTGCCAGTTGGATTCCCACATGGGCCAGTGGGCTCTTAACCACAAGGTTGCCGGTTCGATCCCCACATGGGCCAGTGTGAGCTGCGTCCTCCACAACTAGATTGAAACAACTACTTGACTTGGAGCTGATGGGTCCTGGAAAAAAACACTTAAAATAAATAAGACTTAAAAAAAATTCTTAAAAAAAACAAACACGCAATAACAATAATAAACACCACTCAGCAAGACACCGCCACACATGGACATGAACACAGCTGTGAGACATTGATATCCCACGGTTATGAAACCTTACTGAGCTGTTCGTACAGTGCTGCCAATGCAAGTGCACTGTGGCAAGTGTGTCCACTTAATTGTCAGAGCGCCTACAACCCAACAACAACAAACAAATACAACAATAAAAAATGGGCAAAGGACTCACTAGACATTTCTGCAAAGAAGACAAATAGCCAACAAGACGGCACCCTGGGGCCTCCTTGCCCCTCCCCACTCCACCCAAACCTCATGTAGAGAGCATGTTGCCTGTCCCCTTATGTCCATGTCCACTAATCCTGCGTCCTTCCACTTTGTTTCTCAGACATTTCAGCTCCTGGATCACTGTCTTCTCAAATGCACTCTGGGTAACTCTTGTGATTTCAGAGTCAACGTAGACCATCTTTCCAACAGTTCTTACTCTCCAGCGATGGTCCCATCTCTGCCCCTGAGCTTCTCAGGCCTCTGGTCACCCTTAGATCAAACACATCCCACGTCTGCACCTGCAGCCTGTCCTGGGTCATACCTGGGCAGACGCTCTGGACTGCTGCAGACACCCCCCTTCTCCACAGCCCTTGAGAGCCAGTGAGTATCCGTTCTCTGTCTCCCACATCTCGTTCCCCAGTCTCTCTTGCTTCCACTCTGGATGAGCTCCTGTCCGCCTACCGTGGTCACCCATGAGCGCAGTAAGCCCCTCCCCTCCCTAGGTTGTCCCTCCTGGACACACTCTGGCTCCCAGCCGCATACCTGCCCTAGTCCCCAAGCTCAAGCCTGCCCCAGAAGTCACCGCCTGGTTGGACTCCTGACTTGCGACACCCCAGATGTACATTTCCACCCAAATTTCCAACCTGTGTCCTAAACTCCCGTCTCGGCTCCACCAGCAAGTCCTACAGAAATCGCAAGCTCACGTCCAAAAGCTAATTCCAGGCTTTCTCCCCAAAGAGCCTCACCTGTCGCCTTCCCCAGCTTGGAAGCTAGTGATTCGCTGCCTTCAGCTGCTTTACCTGGGACTTCTCACTCCCTCCAGACCCAGCCTGTCACCGTCAACATGCCAGGACCCAATTACCGGCACTGCTACGGGGGGCCAGCCCCTCACCTTCCCCCAGGTGCCCTGTGCCCCACTTAGCTACGACAGGGCCTTGTGAAACCTGCAGCTGGTCTCACCCCTTCTCTGCTCAGTACAAGGGACCAGGGCTCCTTGGCTGCTTTTAGGAGCACATGTCCCTTGGTGTGGAAATCATACACGGTGAGTCTGGAGCATTTTCTGGTGCCAGTAAGTGAGGAAGTGCTCAAAACAAACTAAAGAGGGATGGCTGGATGGCTCAGTTGGTTAGAGCATGAGCTCTTAACAACAAGATTGCCAGGTCAATTCCGGCATGGGATGGTGGGCTGTGCCCCCTGCAACTAAAGATTGAAAATGGCAATTGCACTTGGAGCTGAGCTGCGCCCTCCACAACTAGATTGAAGAACAATGACTTGGAGCTGATGGGCCCTGGAGAGGAACATTGTTCCCCAATATTCCCCAATAAAATTTATTCAAAAAAAACAAAAACCAAACTAAAGAGTCCATAACAGAAGGCACGCCAAAGGGACACGCAGCCATAAGAAGGGACCCCGATGCCAAAACCAGAAGGCTTGAGTAACATAGTAAAGTAGTATTGACTGTAGCCCTGAGTCCACACCGATTTAAATCACTGAATAATGATGACGGAATAAGTAAATATGGACAAAATAATAATAATAACAGCAATAATAAATGGGAGAATCTCTCCCACGCAGAGAATCCCGAGCCATCCATGCAGGTCTGCACCCTCAAGGCGGTGCGCACACGTGCTCCGTAAGTGAGGGCTAGGCACGGACTTCCTCCCAACGGTACAGCACAACAAGGATAAAAGGAGTAACTCAGCAAGGGACAAGAGGGACAAACCTCACCGCAGCCAGCCGCTCAAGGTCAACATCACAGTGACAAGCCATGTTGACAGCATGTGCCCTTGACATGGGGTGAGGAGAAGGGCCTTTGACCTCTGTGGTAACCTCAGCACCCCGCTCCCCCCCCCCCCCAAAACAGCACACAAACTCCAGTAGATGGCGTCCTACAAGGTACCCGAGCAGAGCTCTTCAAAACTGTCCTTGTCATCAAAAACAGAGGAGAGGAGCCTAAGGATGCGTGATGAGTACATGTCATGTGGGGTCCGGGGACAGAAAAGGACAGTAAGGGAAACTGAGGACATCTGCATAAAGTGTGGACTTCATGTAGTTAACACTGATATGTCAGTACTGGTTCATTAATTGTGACAAAATGTACCCTAAAAGCTGTGTCAGTCAGGGTTCTCCAGGGGAAAGAGAACTCACAGGACAGCCAGCGGTGTTGGTAGATAGGCTAGAGACATAGATTTATTATAAGGGCCTGGCGGACATGCCCATGCATTCGGCAACCTGGAGACTCAAGAGAGCTGATGGTGTGAGTTCCAACCCGGAAGCCAGCGGCCTTGAAACCCAAGGAAAGTTGATGTTTCAGGCCTTGGAGGCAGGAGGAGATCCAGGACCCATGAAGCAGGCGAGCAGGAGGAGTTTCCTGTTACACATGGGACGGCCAGTCTTTTGGTTTTATTCATGTCGTCAACTCATGCGCGACCCACCTGCACTGGTGAGGACGGTGTGCTTGTCAGTCCCCTGATGCAACGTCCCTAACCCAGGAGCAGCCTCACAGACACACCTGCCTGGAGTGATCTGGCCAAGCATTTGGGGGCTCCGTGGCCCAGCCAAGGTGGCACATAAAATGAACCATACCACCGACGTAAGATGTGACAACAGGGGAAACTGGGTGTGGGTTTCATGGGAGCTGTCTGGAGGGTCTTCAGAATTTTGCTGTAAATCTGTTCGTAAAAAATTCAATTTTAAAAATGCGTTTTTCTGAGTCCTTCACGCTGTCAGGCTGCAGAGGCGTGTGGCCCCCCTTCCTCTGCCTTCCCCAGAAGCTTCTGCGCTTCCCAGAGCAGACACAGGGTGGCACCATGTGCCCACGGTGGGCATCCAGACCTTCAGATGGCTTTTCAGCTTTGGAGGGTAGGTGTGCACGGCAGCGGCCCCCCTCCCCACACACACACACACACCAGGGGCAGGAGGGACAGTCCACGGGTATGTGCCAAGTTTGGTTGGAGGATGGGTCGCCACCCACCAGGGCTCTTGCCAGCATGTCCTGATGCTCCCCCTGCCCAGGCCAGGCCAGGCCAGGACGGCTTTGCTGGCCCTGAGCCGTGGGCCCCACTCCCTCCCCAAGCCTCAGGTGTGTTACCGGGGGCCCTCCCCCGCCCCCTGCACCCTCAGGACCTTTCACTGCCTTGTCCAATGTGACCACTGTGGCTGCCACCACTTCTCCATATGTGGGGACAGAACCAGGAGTGCAGTTTCCAGGCTCTCGCCCTCATGTGGAAAGGTGCTCACTTGGGTAGTAAATGGCCATCAACTATGAATGGATGGCCATCAGCTGTGGCTAGTTTGCCATCAGCTGTAACCAGTGAGCCATTGGCCACTAATATAACTGCCGTGGCTACGCTAGCAGCAAGTGGGGGCTAGCAAGAAGATGGTGGCTGAGCTAGCAAGAGCGGATTGTGGATTGCAGTTAGCACAGCAGATTGCAGCTAGCAAGTGAGGTTGTTTGGCAGAGAAGCAGACGGCAGGCTGTGGATCGTGTGGCTCCTGCTTCCTGTGTCTCCAACCCAGCCGCCAGCGAGACTATAGTGGTATGACTCCCCTATCCATGGCTCTGTAGGTGTTCCTTTTTGGCCTCACCATGTCCTGTGTTCTTGTGCGGGGAGCGGGACCAGGAACCCCGCATGACACGCTGCATGACACCATGCGTCACGTGTTTTCTTTGCAGGTAAAGGTAGACTGCAGTGGGGGAAGAAGTCCCTCACAGGCTTCTCTGTGGGTGCCTCTTGTGGCCCTGGGGGTGCTGACAGCACAGGCTGTGCCGGCTCCCACCTCTGGCAGCCTCCATGTGGGGTGTGCGTGGCAGGGACCTGTGCAGGGTTTGGTTTGAACGCATGGTTCTGGGGACTTAATGCCAGGCTGGGGTGAGGCCTACAGCTCCCTGCTGCGTGAACAGGGACCCAGGAGGGCCGGCTGTGCTTGGGAAGGCAGGCAGGTCAGAAGGCCTGTAAGGACGGGAGGAAAGGGTTAAAGGTTGGAGCTGTTGGGGCCTTCTAGGCCGGAGGCAGAGGCTAGGGCCCTGGAGGACAGGCGCCCTTGGGGGCCTCCCCTACCCAGTGTAAGGCTGGGACTCTGCTGCCCCTGACCCCCCCATGCCAGGAAGGGTGGGGAAGGAGCCCCCCTCAGCCAGGCCTGAGTGATTGATCCTCTAATCCACAGCCTTATCCCCAACTGGCCCCCAAAGCTATAATTAAAGCTGCAAGCGGAAGGGATTATTCTGGAGGAGGGGCAGAGCCCCCATGTCCTGTGGCCCCAGCTCTGCTGGAGATAACACTCAGGACCTCCCTCCCTGGCCTCTCCTCGGCTTCTCCTTGGGAAACCAAGTCACTGACCAGGCTGGCCTGGGCCCAGGGCGGTGGGGAGGGAGTCCAGGAGCATGTCCCACCGTTAGACCAAGTGTGGTGTTCAGGGAAGAACAAAGGCAAATTATGTCCCTCGTGCAATGTGGTCCAATCAAGTCACCACTTCTAACAGACTGATGGGCGTGATTGTCCCTAGTGACAATGGGACCACGCTGTCTGGGGGTTAGGGACCAATGTGGTCAGACGTCGGCTGCTTTTCGGCTCCTGGGTGGGGACACCTCATGAGCGCACTCTGTGCTGTGGCCTTTGTCACTCACCATGACAATCAAGTCAGTGCTGCTGGTGCGACCTTGCACTTGTCCGTCGTGTCTGACTCAGCTTTGCCTCCCTCAAGTCTAAGCCAGGGCCTGGCACATGGGAAACTCTACCCACTCCCATCCAGTTGTCAGCACTGATGGAGAACCTGGCAAGCCTGACGCTGCCCCAAACACTGAAGGGTGAGCACGACCAGACGCCCAGCCACCAAAGCTGACAATCAACCAGAGGCCTGAAGAGGTGCCAAGGAAACAGGCACGAACAGTGTGATAGCAGAAGGACAGGCTGTGCGAGGCAAGTGACAGCATGGGGAGTCTGGCTGGAGGCCGGTAAAGGGGTGCATGGCAGGCAGGAGTGGGACCCTTAGGCCGTGGACCCAGGCATGGGAGCTGAGGCGCCCCGATTGCTCTCGGCGGTTGCAGAGGACAGCAGTGGGGTGCGGGGCTGGCTGTGGCCTGGACAAGCAGTGAGCACCAGAGGAAGACAAGGACGGTACTCAGACAGGTGGCCCGAGAGCGGGGCGGACACGCTGAGGGCCACGGGGACTCGACCACAGGTGGGGGCGTCGGTCAGTGTCAATGCACCCACAATATCATAATTGATAAGGAGCAGCTGGGATGAGCAGGCCGGTGAGGTCAGTGCAGGGTGGGTGGACAGACTGCCAAGGTGCTGGGGCCAGTGAGGGGCACAGGGTCCGGATGGGGGTGAGGAAAACCAGCGGCTCAGCATCCAGCAATCAGGAGGGACGCTGGAGAAAACACTGGGGACTTGACCTTGGCATCTGACGGAGGGTTCTGGGGTCTCTACCAGCGGACAGGGCCTAGGGCCGCAGCGGGTCTCAGCTGGTCACTTCCATTCTTATAGAAATCAGTTTGCACAGACAGGTGTGAACCGGCTCCCAGGGGCAGGAAAACACGTTTACTGACATATGTCTGCGTGGGAAGGACAGACACTTAGCAACACAAGTGAGAGGAGAGACGGGCCTGCACCGGGGTCTGCAGGCAGGGACACGCGCCTGGCCAGAGCTGGCTCTTGGGAAGGTCCTGTCCCTCCACGGTGCACCTGTGAGGGTTGCCCACCACTCAGGAGCACAGGCCGTTAGTGACGGGCTGCGGAGCAGGGCTCAGTCCACCTGGCTGCCCCACCAGTGGAGAGAGGGAAGGCTGGCCGCTGAGCCGGGAGGCCTGGTCAGGGAATTGCAGTCGCCCTCTGTGGTGCTGCCTGCTGACAGCCCAGGTCCTGCAGGTTCGCTCTTCGTGTCACCTGCCCCTTTTGCATTCTCAAACCCAACTTCCCTGGTCCTGGTCCTTGGTTGAGTCCCCTTCTCACCATGAAGTGACAACACTTTCCGGAGAGGGCCAAGCCTGCTGGCAATGCAAGGGGCTCGAAGCATCCCCTCGCATGCCACAGCAGGGGACAGAGCCTGGAGGCTGCGGTCTGAGGCTGGTTCCAGTTCCAAGCAGGCGTCCTTTCTGCCAAGCCCTGTGACAGGAGGGGACAGCTGCAGCTTCCCCTCGAGCTATAAAAAGCTCCAATGCCCAAGCAGAGGACACACGAGGGGAACACAGGGAGCGTACCTCGCTGGACTTAGGGAGCTTGGCTCAACAACCATGAGGCTGGCCCCCGCCATCAGGCTGCTGCAAGCCCCCCTGGGGGGCTGGGTGGTCCCCAGGGTGCACATCTCCGCCAAACCGGCCAAAACACCCACCTCTGCCTCAGTGAGTACCTCCCAGGCTGCGGCGGTGGGGTGGGGCGGGGCGGCCCTGAGGTGTTCTTGGGAGGTGGTTTCAGGGTGGGACATGGGGGAGACAGAACGTGCCCAGGCCTGGAGCTTCTTGAGGGGGTCCTGGGGCTGTCAGTCCTATGGCTGGGACAGAGTCCCAACTCCAGGAAAAGGGTCCCTGCAGCCATCGCCTGCAGGTCAGCGTCCCGAAGCAGCCAGCAGTCAGTCAGGGGGATGGGGCTCCGGTGCCCAGAACCCCCTCTCATTCGGGCAAATGACAGGTGCTAAGGGCTGAGGAGGGAGGGCGCTCAGTGTGCACTGCAGCTTCGTGACCGGTTCAAGGGCTGAGGGGGCAGCTTTGGGGGGCAGCGAGAGCACCAGTGAGAACAGGCCTGTTACCCTTGGGCTCCAGCAGAGCTGACAACTCTACTTTCACCATAAATAGCCACGGTCTAGGTCATCTACCCAAGGTCATGGGGCTCAACAATACTGAGATCTGAGCCCAGTCACAGGTCCCCATTCTCAGGCAATGTTGCTCTTCACTCTCTAGGCATTGAATTCAGAAGCAAGGATTAGTTTCCGACCTGGCACCTAATTCAGCTTTAGGAAATGGGGGAGGGGTGGCCAGGCCCAGGCTCAGTACCACACGCTGTCCACCCAAGCTTCTGAACCTGACCACGTAGAGAAAGGCCCGCTGTCTGCCACCCTGCACGACAGACGTACACATCTTGCCCTGGGAAGGCGGTCAAGGTCAGGACAGCCAGGCTGTCAGAGGCCCCGCCCACAGGCCGGAGCCAGCCCTCCTCCATCTGACAAGCTGGCTGGAAGAGCTGGGTGGGCCAGCAGGCCCCTGGATGGGTGGGGCAGCCTGTGTCCAAGTCGGGCTGAGCCCCGCACATCCGCCTGCAGATGGGCCCAGGGACTGACGTGTGCTTCCCCCCAGGAGCAGGCCGCAGCGCTGGGCGTGACCTTCTTCAGCTTCCTGATCCCTGCAGGCTGGGTGCTGTCCCACCTGGAGAGCTACAAGAAGCCTGCTGCGTGACGACGGTGCTGCCACTGCCACAGGCGGGCACGGAGGGGTGGCATTAAAGCCCTCTCCCCACCTGAAGCTCCTTGCTGATTCTTTACTCGTGCACCCCCCCCACCCGACACAGAGCAGCACAGGGCCGGCTTGTGTCAGTGGTGGGCCACTCGGGTCATAGACGCTGCTGGCTAGGTGGCAAGGGAGTGACAAATGTCCGCGGCGCTCTGTACCCAGCTCTGCCAGGCCCAGCACAGGGCATTGTGCCCTTTTCTCATTCCCACCAAACCCTCCCCAGGTTCCACCTCTTGCTTTCATCTCTCCAGGTTCAGGTCTCCCAGTGACCTGCCTGGAATCTAAGCCAGAGGAACCGCTACAGGCAGGACAAAGCACAGGTGTTTATTGTAGGAAGTCTCAATGTTCACACATGTGGGTGGAGGGACACACCTTGGGACCACTCCTTCCCATTCCTGGGGTGCCCACCCTTCCGCCTAACTCATCACCAGAGATCCAGTGTCCCCACCCCCCTGCAGGCCACAGGAGACACCCACTGAGGGGGCTTCTGCCTACGGCCGGGCTCCATAACCACAGTCCTGTGTTCACAGCAAGAATTGTCTCCTCTCCAAGCAGACGCCCTCCCCCCAAGTAAACAGCCCCGCCACAGCTGCGTCGGCCCCGAGGCCCCCGGGCAGGCCGAGGCCACTAGGTGAGGACATCCTGGGCCTGGTGCTGCACCAGCATCTCCATGCTCTTCACGTCCCCGCACCAGGACTCCAAGCGGTCTCGCATCCCCTTGATCTGCGGGCAAAGCAGGGAGGGCCACACAGGTGTCAGGACCCCTGGGGACCATGGCCCGAATGGGCAGCACCAACGGGGAGACTGGAGCTTGGGGGCGGGTGTACAAGATGGGATTACCCCGTCAGCTCTTCCGACAGGGACACTTTCCATACCCTGCGTGAAAGGACGCAGGCGACACACGGAAACGCACAGGTGGGTCTGAGCTCAGTCACATAAGCAGGAGCGTTATCTGATCCGAGCGCCCATTTTCAGATTAAAAGGCATTATCAGCACAGGTAGCACTGGTGTCAGGATAAGCCTTTAAACACGGGGTCACCTCCCAGGCTGCCTCCCACCTGGGCCTCTGACAGCCGGCAGTGCCCACAGCACGAATTCCCGCTCCAGAAGCACTCCTCCAGCCACGCCTTCTCCCTCAGTGGCTTCCATCCAAAGGAAACTCAGAGCACGGTTCCCAGATGCCCCCACAGTGACCCCACGCACTTCAGTCACGTCACCTGCTGCAAATCCAACACGCGGGGCTGCACCCACGTCATGAGGACCCTCTTGTCCACCTCATCAATGCTTCCTTTCACCAGCCCCGCCGACAGGGCCTTCATCACCAGCAGCTCCACCTGTGGAGAGGGGCAGCATGAGCTGGGGGGGCCTCTGCAGGCTGAGGGCAGACATGGGCATGGGGGGCTTCTTTCTGCACCTTGAGCCCTGGCCCCTTGGGGCAGCAGTGGCACCGCTGTAACACCCGAGCCCAGAGCCCAGAGGACATACCTCGTTCACACTGATTTTAGCACTTTTGGCAATTTCTTCAAAAGTGAGTTGTCTGTGATTGGCAGGTCGTGTGAAAGTCATCTGAAAAAAAATTTTGTTTATTAGCCGCTTTGCCCAATAAAAACTGCCAGAGAACTGACCAGGATATTTTGGTCACTCCCAGCTGAGAAAACAGACATTAGCGTCCATACTGACATCTCCTGAACAGCCGTCGGATGTCCTAAGCACAAGCTTTCAGGACTCAGGTGAGGGAATGAGCTTTGGAACAGCCCTGGGACCTGTGGATAATGTGGCGAAAAACACAAGGTCCCCTTTCTCAGAAAGCTCGGATCCCAGTGGGGAAGACAGATGGGCATGAAGATGGGACGCCAGTGTGACCAAGTGGCAGCTACTGTAGCTCGGACAGTCAGGCACCTCCTAGGGGTCATTGAAGCTGAGACCCAAACCCAAAATAAACACAAGTGGTAGCCGAGGAAAAGGTGGAGGAGAGGGGTGGGCTGGGAGAGATGTCACCCATTCAAACTGCACCCCGAGGCTTGGAGGGCTCGCGGGACCCTGGGGCCGCCAGCAGGATCGAGTCCCATGGTCAGTGGTCACTCACCTCCATGAGGCACAGCAGCTGGATTTTCCTCAGCAGCTGTGCTTCATTGGCGGCTAAGTCAGGCTGCAGAGGGAAGACATGGCTGGTTAGCTGACCTGGGCGCTGACACTTTCACGACAGCAGGTGAACAAAAGACACCAGGCAGGCACACGTGTTTTACACTGTGGACTCACGATTGTCTTCAAGTCACTGGGACTTTATTTTTCTTAGGAAATCATTAGAAAGTGCCTAGCTGAATCCCCAAGAACCAACAAGGTAAGAGCTGTACTCGTCTCACAAACCCCGGGGGCCAGGACACGAGGCAGGCGTGCGGGTCCCTCTGGCACAGGGAGCCGGGATGGACACAGCCTGTGCCTGAGCAGACCGAGTTGCCCCGGGGACGAACTCTCAAGTGGAGAGCGAGCTATGAGTCTGTAAGGAAAGCAGCGCGGCCACAAGCCCACAATCACCGGGATATGGCCTTCCTTCCACACACCAGGCGGTCCCCGCTGGTGGGCCAGGACGCTCTCAGCTGAGCACAGAGCAAAGCAAAGCGGTCCTGCAGGGACGTTTCTGTACAAAGGGTCTGCTGCCTACAGATGGGCTCTGTGTGGACAGAGCGCTGGCTCTGGAGGCTTCCTCTCTGGTGTCTAGGACCAGCCACCTTCCCTAGTGGCATGCCGTCTCCCTCGACACTGACAGCCGGACCAGTCAAGTTCGGCCAGATCTGCTTCCTGCCTCTTCAGTGCACTTACATCTCCCCTGTTTCAAATGTCAATTCTACAAGTTCATTTTGAACTTTGAGAGAACTGAAAGTTTCAGAAAAGTACAAAAACAGTAACATTTCATTTAAAAAAGAACAGCTACTGTGGAAGCTAAAGTTTTAAGTAGGTACCTCCCTAATTCCCACGCAGCCCAAAGGCCCCTTCCCGGCCCCGTGCCCTTTCCTAGCCTCCCCACCCCTAACCGCCCCACCCCGCACTGACCCCTCCCCCATACCCACCGCCATCCTGTCACTCAAGCACTGACGCCTCACAAGCCCACTCTGCAACATGCTCAGAGCCTCCTCTGCTGCACTTGGCTCCTTACTCCTCACTCGTAAGGTCACACACAGCCTTTCCTCCTTTGGGAGCGTCTGTGACACCCCCAACCTAGTGTAGACGAGCTCCTGCGTGCACTGTCTGCAGCACTGAACACCACGGTGACCGCCAGCTCGGAACCAGCTGCGCTGTGAGAGCAAGGCCGGCCCACCTCAGCGTATAGTCCCCCCGTGGCTGGTGCGCAGACCGATGTGCTGAATGAAGGAATGAGCACTGTGACATGCTCTGCCCCTCCCCCCACCCCGTGACTGACCTGCTGGCCCCAGGCGGCCTTCAGAGATTGGAACCTCTCCACGTTGCCACTGTTGAAGGCGTACAAGGTGTCAATGAGCCACTGCCGGTCGGTGTCCCTCAGCGACTCCAGCACAGGGTGCATGAGCTGTGGGGACACAGCCACTCAGCACGTAAAACGCACAGTGGCCCCTGTGAAGACGGTGCCCAGCGCCCACTTACAAGTTCTCCAAAGTTAAACACTCCCTCGCCGAGAAGTCCCGCCAGCCCTAGCGTGAATGCTCTCTCCTGCTGTTCTGGAGCTAGAACAAGAAGCAGCTCGTCACACCATCACGTGAACCGCCCAGCACGGCCTTCAAAGTCTCACGTGAAGCAGAGAAACCTTCCACGTTCGGGGTGTTTACATAGCAGAGCCCTACTACTAGCCACCTCTTTTAAAGCAATGGATTGACTCCGATTAGAGCTGCAACCACATATGCAAGTTCCATGGGAGACAAAGTCACTCGTTTATTTCCTCCTCAGTGTACGTGAGTCTGTCTGTATTCCCCGCCCGCCTCCTCCCGGGAGCGCTGTGTTCCTGGCCCCCAGCGGTTAGGAGAAATAGGCCCTCGTGGGACTCACTTAACCTGCCCACCCTCTAACCACGCACTTTCCTCAAGAAGGTGGAACATACTGGGGCTGCTGAGACCTGCTGCCTCAAGCACCTCACAGCAGTGTTCCGAGAGTGAGCTCCTCGTGTGCCGTGGCCTCAGGCCGGTACCTGGCAGGTCCCTGATGTCCACGCAGCCCAGGAACCGCAGCGCGTCCTTGTAGTAGGAGGCATGGTTCCCGATGGTCTGATAGTATTTGCTGGACAGATCGTAGAAACGACTGTGAACTGACGTCACACCAGGGAGGTTGTGGAGCATTTCTTCCACGTCTTCAATGGTTTCCTGTGCACAGGAAGCAAGACCGCCTTTGTTTTTAACTTGAAACAGTTTAAAGTAATATGTGACAAAATGAAAAGCGCAATTACTTTGACTATCTTAAAATGGAAAGTTTCAGTTCATTTGAAATGGGAAAAGATAGTTATGGCACATGTAACCCCTAGGGACCGTGACCACTAAGGAACACTCACAACCAACAGGAGGCAAGCAACACAGAGAAAGGGGCACAAGAAAACATATAAACAGGCAACTGACAGGAAGTGGAAACATGGAGAGGCCAACAAACCATCAGTCATCAAGGAATGCAAACTACACCCCCAGCAAGACTCCATTTCATCTCCATTAGGTCGGCAGGAATGAAATAGTCTGAAATAGTACTGAAAGCACACACTTTGGGAGTTCTGGCATGGGGTGCGGCGGGAGCGTGAGCCACCTTGGAGAAACATCTGGCAATACCTGGTAAAGGTGGGCAATACATGTCGTACGCCTGTAGTCTCACCCACGTCAGATTCTGCCCACGTACATGGGGAGTCTGGCATGGAAATGCTAAGAACACCGTTTGTAATAGGAAAAAACCAACCTGCATCCCTTCACTGGGATACCAACACACAGGCTGTGAAGTGTTTACACAGTGAGATACCAGCTAACAGCAAAAACAAGCTGGCACCCAGCTAGCACATCAAAACAATACTGTGTCACTTAGAGTTCTGCATCCCTGCCTGGTCTGAGTAGCACCTGCCCGAGCACTGCTGGGGGAGCGGCCCTGCAGCTCCAACTGCTGGGTGCTGCCTCACCCCTAAGCTGCTTGGGGCACCTGGATGCCCAGTAGCATTCCTTACACTATCTTATAACTCAGTACGTCTTAAATATTTCTAAACAAAATGTAGTGCATGAGTACGTGTGTGGCTGAGACGCAGTAATTTTTTTAGGGCAGTGAGCACAGGAACACTTACCCCCAGTAATTCCTTTAGTATTACGGTCACGAAAAAATCCAAACCAAACCACACACACACACACAGTCTGGTCAAACAAGGTGAGCTAACCCCCACCTAGACCCACACCTGTGTCCAAAGTTACACTACAGTGGGAATGACACAGGCAGATGCAGACAGAAGCTCCAACAGTGACCAGGGTGCAGACGGCAGGTGCAGCGTGAGGCTCGTCAGCGGTGAGGCTCATGTGCTGGCCTGGTCGGTAGGAGCCCACGTGCTGAGCACTGGCCAGGGCTGTGTGGTCTCCTGCTGGGTGGACATGCTCTGCTCACGCGGGGCAGCGCTCTGCTGTTTGAGGGTAGGGGCACGACACCAGCAACTTACTCTTCAGTGGTTTGAGGGGAAAAACACAATCGACCACACACACTGATGGGCCAACTATTAACAATGAGAATCTGAGGTTAGGGTAGAAGAGAGTTCTTCACGCTCTTTTTGCAACTGTTTGTGATTTTAAATTATTTCAATAGTTCAAGAAGAAAACCAGGATTTTTTCCTATTATGGAGCCTCACCTTTGTAACCTGTAGATCCCCAATGTTTAATTTTAGAGCTCCAATTGCAGTTTTACACAGGATCACCGCCTCATCGCTGCTTTTCACCTAAAGACGCCAGAAACAAGGGACCTCAGAAGTGCAGGCAGCAGACTGAGGGCACGAGCCCTATACCTTAGCAGAGCTCACACAAGCAGACGCCAGTCCCCAGAGCTGTGACAAGGAGCACAGACTCACAATGTAAGCCACTATTTTCAGAGGTCTGGCTCAAACTTTAAATTTACCTTCTCACGAGTCTTTTCCAGAAAAGTCAGAGCCACATTAGGATCTGGAAAAGAAAGAAGAACCAAGTCAGAAGAATCACCAACAAAGTATCTTTACAGACTGGTTTCTACCAACCAGGACACTTGTAGGTAGGATAATCTTCAAGTTTAGAACACAAAATGTAATAAAAATATGCTAGAAACTGGTATTTTGTATCAAAATGCACAAGTTCAATTAACTTACATTTCAAGATGATTTTAATTACCACTTGGACCTGCTCCTTTAAGAAACAAAGTGGGACTCACCAGTCATCTGTCTGACGACATGAAGAATGATTTCTACCAGGGACAAAGGGTTCACCCTGAAATAAAGTACCGGTCTTTGAGTGTCAGCAAGTAAGTACGTTTTCATTTTCAAAGTCAAAAACTGACAAGAGTGTTTTTTTTTTACCTGTGTTCAAATTCACTAATGAAGTTTTCATAAAGCTGTGGAACCAAAACATGGAGAGTAATTACAAGACGTCTTTCATTCTTCAAAACCCAGACTCCAGACACTATCGTGGTGCTGTGTCATGGCAGCATTGCATGGATGTTTGCTGAATGACAGGAGACCCAAATTTGGGCTTATTAGGTTCACATAAATGATCACCAACAGACTACTGGAAAAAGCAAGGGTTCCCCCACCCCCAGCTTTGGGAAATAGAACCTGTCATGTAATAATCGCCTCAGGAGCAACACTTATACTCTTCTTCCAAAGTACTACATCAAACAAACTATCAGTTTGAAGGTCGGTAACCTATCCTGTTTCCCCGAAAATAAGACCTAGCCGTACAATCAGCATTAACGTGGCTTTTGGAGCAAAAATTAATATAAGACCGGGTCTTGTGTCATACATAAGACCCGGTCTTACAGTAAAATAAGACCCGGTCTTATATTATTGCCCGGCTAGGTCTTAGCTTCGGGGAAACACGGTAACAGATTTTAGAAGACTGCCAGGTAATTACATCCCCTTGCCAAATTTCTCAGCCATTCAGCAAGCACCTGGGCACTTACTCGACTCTGCTAGGTACCAGACACAGGATGGCTAAGACAACAGCTTGGCCTTTGAGGAGCTCTTTGTAAACAAATGACAATACGGACAGCTTAAGACCAGGGAAATAAAAGCACATAGGTGGGTCAGCCAAAGAGAGAGGTTTCAAAGGTTGTTCCAGAAATGGTGACAACTGAGTTTCAGGGAACGCAGAGAAGTTAGAGGTGGACAAATTTGGTGTGGGAGGGGGCAGTTGGGAGACCATTCCAGACAGGAACAAACATGCAAAAGCACTGAGTTAAAAACTGTACGTTTCAGGATGGTCTGTGAGGGACACAGAGAATGAGAAGCACTGGAGCTTGGTCTCTGTCCTAAGGTCAAGGTTGAGCCGGCGGAGACACATGCTCACGTTTGCACCTTAGAAACACGACTGGGCACAGATAGCAGCACGGGAACAGACAGGGAGAGAGACCAGCTGAGGCTACTAGTCGGTAAGACAGGAGAGTGAGGCTAGACCAACAGTCGGAGAGACATGCTGCTCAGCTGACTTCATCAGACACGAGCAGTCCCCGGAGAAGAGGAGCCGGCAATGACCTCTGAGCTTATGGCTGGGTAATGGGGCAAAGGAAGAGTCCAGGGCAAAGTGTGTGTGTCGGCGGGGGGACCTCTAGACAAGGTCAACTCAGGATAAGGAGAGTCTGAAGGTCCTCTGGAATACGAAGATAGAAAGATGAAAACGTCCCTGTGAAAGGAAATGTGGTACGCATATACATAGCTGTGTGCACATGAACTCACAGATGCACACACTCGCACGGGCACACAAACCCACGAATATCATCCGGCCATAAGAAAATCCTGCCATTTGTGACAAGGATGGACCCTGAATGCATTATACTGAGTGAAACACCTCAGAGAAAGACAAATACCACATGATGTCACCTACATGTGGAATCTTAAAAAAAAATCAAACTCATAGATACAGAGAAGAATAGTGGTTCCCAAAGGCAGGGGTAGTGGGTGGGTGAAATGGGTGAAGGTGGTCAAAAGGTACAAATCTCTACTTGTAAGTACTGAGATGTAATGTTACAGTACAGTGACTACCGTAACAGTGTCATAGATTTGAAAGTTGCTGAGAGTATGTCTTAAAAGTTCTCTTCCCAAGGAAAAAAATGGTGACTACGTGAGGTGGTAAGTCACGTTACTGTGGTGACCCTTTCTCACATATGCACATCAAATCGTTATGCTGTACACCTTACAATGTTACATGTCAATTATTTCTCAATAAAACCAGGGGAGAAAAGAAAGCAAGAAATCCCTGTAGCAGCCAGTTAGATATTTAAGTTTGCCACCTAACAAAAATGCCATGTAAATAAAATGGCTTTCTCATTAAAAAGGACTATTTCAAAGATATCCTCCTCATTAAAAGGGAAGGTTTCAACGTTTCTGACACCTATTATAATTCATGGGAGAACCTAAAATAAAAGCCCTCTAAAAAAAGAAGTCCGCTAAATCTAGAAACTCAAAATTATTTCTGGTGACTGCAAATTCATGAATGCTATCTATCTGAAAGTTATGTGGGCTGGGTCCCAACAATTTTTAAAGGCTTATTTTGTCCATGTAAATAGTAAAGTTAAATCTGCTGACCTGAGTGTCACGTTACCCTGAGGTTGAGGAAATCTTTTGCTATGTGTAGAAAGTGATTTAAAGATGAGAGGGCATAGGATAGAAATAAACAATTGTGAATTAGCCTTCACTAAGATATAGAACCTCAGGGAACAAATATCATTTGTTCTGATTTATCATTGATCAGCTCTAATTTACCATTTCTCCACATAATCCAGAAGACAGAATGCCCAGCAAAATCTCCAGGCTTACAGATTGTAAGTTCCTTTGAGTAGTCAAATGTCAGATTGATGGGTATAAACCACAGGAAAACCTTAGGAGCTCAGGTGGTGGGGTAACAAGGTGGCAAGCTCCACTGTGAGCACATATAAAGTATCCGGGGCCAGTAACTCAAGCTATCACTATGAACTAGCTTTCAGCTCCAATGCAGGTAGGAATCCCTGACTCACGCAGAATCCAAGAGAAACGCAGCAAAGATCAAGAAGTCAGGAAAGACTTCACAGAGGAAGCTGCAGTGAACACATTGCAGAGGTCTGTCAGGGGTCTGGGAAAGGCTGGGGCAGAGTGGTCATTTTGGTGCTGACAAAATTCTCAAAGCGCTCTAATACAGAGGCGGCGTGACATTACACAGCACCCCCTGCTCCCCTTCCCATCTGAAGCACAAAAGGCGAAGCACAAAAGGCGCTCTATCTTTCACAGTGCCCAGGACAAAGGTTTAGGCAGGCAAGCAGAGTTGGGGAGGGTGAGGGAAGAGTGATGGCACTTATTTAAAGGGTCCCTACGGGAATTCTCCTCTCTATCTTACCCCACCCCCTAACTGGTCTTGAACTTTCAATTTTTGAATAACAGTTTCTAAAAGTACAGGACAGAAAACAAAGGCTATGAACATTAAGATACAGGAGATTCTGAAAGACAGTATTTCAGGCTGGGATTTTAGAAGTCAGAATGTCTGTCTGAATCCTCTTCTGCCACTTATTAGCTGTGACTTATGGCAAGTTACTTAATCTCTTGGTGTCCACTCTATGTTAAAAAAATTGAGTAACAGTAGTACTTATCTCCCAATGTTGTGATGAAGCATAAATGAGGAAACACAGAAAGCCCTAAGTGCCCTACATAAAGTGACTGCTGAGTAAGGGCAGTGTATTATTTTAAACCCCACTTACTATCTTAAAAAGTCCTTGAGCTCATTTATATAATTTGACCTAGCATGACAAATCATTTACCTTAATGAGACCATCTCCTTGGGCAAAGCACGGGTCTTGCACAAAATCAAGCACCTGAAGAGTCAGCTGATGCCACAACCTGAAAAACATAAGGCCCTTCAGACCTATAAACTCCCCTCTCGTCACAGATGCCCTCAGCCCTGATGGGCCTGTCAGTCACACACACTCAGGAACAAATTCCCGTGTACCAGACGCTGACAAACCCGAGTTCTTTACTGGCTCTGCTGCTCAGTGGTCACATCTCCCTGAGGTCAGAGCATCTGACACTCAGCTCCCTCATCTTTCTGCACCACCTCAGAAGGTTGCTGTGAGGTTCGACTGGAAACAAGAGCTTTGTAACCACACACATTCACGCTGAAATCCTGCTCCTCCACTTATTAGCTGAGTACCTCAGGGAAGGAGAGTAAACTGAGCTTCAGTCTCCTCACCTGTGAACGGGATGCTCGGAGAAACTGAAGGAGTGAATGCATAAAACCTTAGAATGACAGCACATTTGAAATCAAACGCCAATTGCCAACAATGTAAATACAGTACTTTGAAAGATACAAAGTGCTACCCAACACAAGCAATTATTTGCCAGATACTAAGGATGTTCTCTCAGAAATTGCTTACAGCAGAAAGCTGAACGTCAGTCGTGTGTGCCAGGCACTATGCTGAGCGCTGGGCTGTTAACAGGAAGGTTATCACAAGCGTACTTTCCCATGGGACGGCGCCAGCCCGGTGCTCCTATTTATCCTAATTCATTTAAAAAGAGGTTGGTGCTTACAACAACTTAATCGCTCTGAAACTCACCCTATTTCTTTCCTTTTTTTCAAATTCACCCTATTTCTAAACAAACACAAACTGCGCTCTCCCAAGGAGCACAAAGCCCCATAATGAAATACAATGGAAAGCAGGGGCCGTGGGAGGAGGGAAAGTGGTTGTGCCCCAGCGGGTAACCAGCTGCAGGGTCACCGCGGGAAAGGACAAAACTGCGCTGGCCCCTGGCTTATCCCTTCCAGACAGCTGAGGAGGGCGGCTGTGCACACAGCCACGCTGTGGGACAAGGCTGAGAACACACACCGGTATCTGTTACCCCACGTGGACGGCAGTGTGACCCCGCGAGGGTGTCAAGCAGTGAACCCACAGGCCTCAGCCCTGAGGACGGGGCTCAGCACCCAGGCACTACCAGCCCCTCAGTCAGGAAGGCAGTGAAGCCTCTGTACGGCTCTGCTGCTCGATGCTTGCAGGCTGCCACCCCCTTCCTCCTCGGCTCTGCCCCTCCGGGTTCCTCCGCCCACCTGTCCCGCCGGGCGGGTCCCCATTCCCCGCGCCGGGGCCCCGCACGGTCCCGCCTCTCCCCGCCCCCCCGCCGGTCTCGCTCTCCCGCCCCCGGATCCTCGCAGCGTGGCGCTCACTTCTTCGTGTAAAGCTCCTCCAGGCGGTGCCACACGGCCGCCTGGCCGGGCCCGGAACTCTGGCTCTGCTGGAGGAAGCCGGGTACGTCCTTCATGACGGCAGAAAGGCCCAAGACAGCAGTACCACCGAGAAGTCAGCGACGCCGAGATGGCCGCCGGAAGCGCTCACTCACTCCGGAAGCGCTCACTCACCTCCGGCGTACACTTCCGGCATCACGCCACGCGGGGCATGCCGGGAGCGCCGTGGGCGGGCCTGGGCGCCCGCTGGTTGTCAGGGTAATCGCGCCTCTGCGCTCTGAACGAATTTGTCCCCGGGTGTGTGCGGGTTTTCGCGCTGCTGGCCGTGTCATTGAGGCGTAAAAGAGTCCGGGCACCTGGGGTCGACCAGACCGCCGACTGGCGGTGTGGCCTTGGCCTTGGCGACCCGCAGTTTCTCAATGCGATGATAATAGTACCTTCCTAGTAGTGTCCCGCGAGGACTGAGTAAGAGCAAACGTGAGGCCCCCTCCTAGTAAGCGTTCATACCGACCGAGCAAACGTGGGGCCGCGGGAGGGCCAAATGCAGGCCCCAGGCCGCCGGGGGAAGGCGGGCGCTCTGCAGACGCGGGAGCCGCCTCCGCCGGGACGCGCGGGGCGGGGCTGGCACGTGACCCTCAGGGACGGCGCCGCGAGCAGGTGGCGGCGAACATGGCGCTGTGGGGTCGGCCTGCCGTCCGCGCCCTCAGGCTCTGGGGCCCGGGAGGTGAGCGGGCCTGGGCCCGCCTGCCTCGGTTTATCCGGGCGGGGCGGGGGGCGGAGACGGGCCGCCGAAGTGGCGGGTGTCCCAGGCCGGGCGGGCGAGCGCGGCTGTGCGGCTGCCCGGGCGCGGTGGGCGGGGCTCCGGGAGAACCTTGAAACGTCAGGTCGGTTCGCGGGGCTCCCGGGTCTGCGGGCGGCCCGTGTGGCGTTGGTTTGTCGGGTCTCCTCATGGGCACTTTAGGCGGGTACAGCATCGCTTAAGTGTCTCTGCTGATACCTCCCGCCCTTAGATTCTGTCGTGTACCTGGCATTTGTACTTCACAGAATGTCTTGGAGTTACTGCTATTGCACAACAAATACTTTATCAATAGTTTGCCCTGAACCGTAGCATTCCATTATTTCCATTTCATAATGTCTTTATTCTCTTATTGAAATAGTTTCTAATCGTCAGTCATTACAAATAATGCCATGGTGAATTGCTTTGTCGGTAGCTCACTTTTTGGATAAATTCCTAGCACTGGAACTCCTAGGTCTAAAGATACATACATTTTCATTGTCCCCTATAACGGTTGTGCTGTCGGTGCCTCCAGCAGCGTTTGTCTGCATCTTCTACACAGTAATTGTATATTTTGGAACCCTGGTCTGGGAACTGAACCTACACATGGACAAATCTTAAGGCCTGTAGTTGTTAGGAAACTAATTGAAATGCCCAATGCTGGATGAATAGTTAAGAAAATGGTACAGTCACGTGATGCCATCTTACACAGCTCCTAAAAGTATTGGTGAGAAGTTTAATAAGGTGACACGAAGGAGGCTTTTGCTCATCCAGGAAACCTCTACCTGTTCTGTTTCACACTGTTCTCGGTGTTGAGGGCAGCGGGGGCTGGACAGACAGCTGCCTCTGTGCAGCTGCTTCAGCATCAGAGCCTGCAGGGAGTTGTGACGGTGGGACAGTGACCTGGGCCGCCAGGTGCAGCTCAGGAGACTGTTGACTACCATGAACCAGACCCTTGCTGCTACTCTCCCCAAAACAGGCGGCTCAGGCGTCAAGGGGCAGGCCGCTTGCACGGGCTTTCTGCAGTTGGAGTTTCTGCCCTTTGATTTCGGATATTAGAATTGTTGTATGAAATCATCCCTTTTGCCTTCCTCAGGCAGCACCCATGCTTGCTCCTCTGGGTCCCTGAATGCCCAGTAACTCGTAGTCCATGTACCATGTAGACTTTAAGTCACACTTCTTGAGTATATTCTAGACTCAAGGTAAAATTCTGACTCTGGAATATATATTACCAAAATTATATTTTGGTAAAATTCTGTGCGTGTGTTTTTCAGTGACAAACATTTATGTGGAGGTGAAGTGTATGTCAGCTGTCCTGGTAACACCTTGCACTCAGTACGCACTCACAGTGGTAATCACCTCTATGACAGGTGGGCTTCTGTTCAGCACCACCAAGCAGTTCTCCAGTTTTCCACAGACACTCACCAGATGTCCCCCGCAGTTCAAGTCTCAGTCCCACAAACTGCCCCCACTTCAGATGCCAATCCAGGTTGTCACCTCTGCTTCTGATTGACTGGCTATAAATCAGAGGTTCCCATGACCCCCTCCTCAGATTCGATTAATTAGCTAGAGTGACTCACGAAACTCAGGAAACCAGTTTACTTACTAGATTTCCAGTTTATTGCAAAGGATTTTAAAGCCTACGAATGAACGGCCAGGTGAAGAGATACACAGGCCAAGGTCTGGAAGGGTCCCTAACAAAGGAGCTTTAGTCCCCATGGAGTTTGGGCCCTGGGGCCTGACACATGGATGCTTTCTTTCTAGCTCCCAAACCTGGAAGCTCTCTGAGCCCCCTCCTTTTAGATTTTTAGGGAGGCTGCAACCCTATAATCACGGTTGGTTCCCCTGGCGACCAATCCCCATCCTTAGGGGATTTCCAAAAGTCTCCTCATTAATATAAACTCAGGTGTGGTTGAAAGGGGCTTGTAATGAACAAGGAGACACCCATCTCACCTTCTTGGCTCTGAAGCAATTTCAGGAACTAAGGGCAAAGACCAAATACTGTAACAAAAGATGCTGCCATTGCTCTCAGGAAATTGGGTTTTGGGGACAAAAACCAAAATACGTATTCATTACAAATCACGTGATCACAGGTTCCCCTCGTCCCTTCTGTATTTCTCATAATCACTTGCACTTTGGAGGCACTCCGGTGAGTGGATGTTTTCATGCTGTGTGAGGCGCTCAGTTCATTGCTGTGTTTGGGGTCAGAGCGTTGCCTTTGCTTCCTGCCCCGCTGACCTGTTCCCGTCAGTAAGCCCCTTTCAGATGTCACGGGCTTGTGCTCAGAAGAGCTCCCGTGGCAGGTACTCTGCAAAGTCCTTGGTGCCCACCTTCCCACTCAGAGCCACGTGCATGGCCTCTGCAGGACATGGCGGAGGGCACGCCGCCTGCTGCCTGTGTGTTCTGTACATGCTGCTGGGAGGTCAAGCTCCAGACTTGAGATGGTCTGTTCCTTGCTTTTGGCGTTGGCAACTGAGACTCGGTGTGGAGTGACCTGAGACAGGCAGCAGGCCAGGGCCCTGCTCCTGCTCATGCACCTCCCCTGGCACGGCCGTCTTCCTCGGGATGCACCCTTCACAGCTCTGTGCTTTGTAAAACCAAGACGATGCTTTGTGTGGCAGCAGAAGCTTGCGCGTGGACTGTGGGTAGCAAGTGGGTCCTTGGACTGCACCGTCACAGACCCCAGAGGAGTGTGAGAGGCAGCCATGCATGGAGGGAAGGAGGACCCCAAAAGGAGCTGGGAGCCAGTCCTGCCACCTTGCAGAGGAGGGGAAGTGACTCTTACGGGGGCTCAGCAGGGGCCTCATGAAGGAGGAGGTGTTTGACCCTGGCCTTGACTCTGGGAGATTTGGACATGCTGAGGTGGAGAAAGGTTTTTCCAGGTGGAGGGTACCCACAGGAACCAGGAGTCCTGTCTGGCTGAGAGGAGGAAGGGAGAAGTGGGGCTTGGTGCTGTCCCAGGAGTGGGACATGCTGTGGGGAGCAGAGCTTTAGGTGTCAAGTCGGTCGGTCTATGAAGAGCTTTTATAGTTGGTTTTGTAAGGAGCAGGAGAAGAACACAAAGGACACAGAGCAAACAGAGCGTTAGGGTCACTCTCCTAGAAGATTAGTCCAAATTGTCCTGACAGGTACCTCAGGATGGCCATTCAGGGGCTCATTTCTTGCACATATCGCAGGTGAGTTCAGGGAACATTCGGGGGCCTGTTTTATGTCTGTGTTCACTTTACATTCATAATTTGGGGAGGGTCATCAATTCAGTTTGTGGCATCTCTTTTCCTGTCAGGGTAGAGGGGTCTCTGTATCACAGTCACAGATGTCCTGGGGTAGTTAACAAGGACCATCTCCCAGAAGAACAGATGTGGTGGCGGGCAGCCCCTGGTGTGTGAGAGGGTGCCCTGTGCGGTGGGCTGGCAGTCCCGAACTCTGGGTGAGTCGCCAGCATGCTGCCAGGAGGTGAAGGCATCATGCAGCGCCTTCTGAGAGCAGACGGGAAACGGGGGGCCCTTCCAGGCCCGTGTGAGTGAACTTCAGTGGGACCTTTGCATGTGCTGCTCCAGACCTAGTGTTACCTGCGCTGCTTTGTTTCCTTCCGATTGCTTTCCAGAAGCCTCACTGAAGCCTGTGGCTTGTTAGTATGTGAGTTCCCTCTTCCTGGGGAGGACTGCTTCATACTCGACAGTGACCCTTGTGAGTGTCAGCTCCTGCCTTCTGGAGGTGACCTGCAAAGCCTAGAAGTTTGTGGAGAGCGCGCTGACCTGCAATCTCCCACCGCCTTTCCCTGGCCATGTGGCTTGTGTGGCTGCAATCTGAGCAGCCTTCACACCGGCTGCGAACGTGGACATCTGCAGCAGTGTGAACCCCTAGCTGTCGGGTGTGGATGTTTCTTTCCGAGATGGTCTCTAGACCCCGCTTTTCATCCTGATCATATTTGGGGTAAAGCCTGAGACATTTAAGTTTGATCAGATGTCACTGCACACTTGTCACGTCCCAGGTGTGACAGTGTGTACTGCTCCGCAGCACCAACGAAGGTAGCTCCTGGCTCTAGCCTGAGCCCTTGGTCACAGGGTTAGGAAATGATGCTTTCTGTGTTCTCACATTTCCCGTTAACGCGAGTTTTTTCCTCCCAAATAAGTCTGGATTTCTGAGTTAAGACTGCTTTCTGTTTTAGCGCATGTCATTTGTGATGGGAAAGGTGGTCATTTGGGGAACGTAGGTAAGTGTGTGGTCATTCTCAGTGGTGGGGTGGGGGCGGGCAGACAGTCTCATGCTCGAGACTAGCCTGAATGTGGTTGTCATCGGTTATCTGGCCACTCTTCTTTTTCTGTCCATTTTACAGGTGGCAGAAGGCCCATAGCTTTCTCTGCGGGTGTCTCTGGGATCCTTGGAAATGGTGGCAGCAGTAAGAAGGAGAAGCTTTCTCTGCAGGACATAGCAGAGTTGATCCGAGCCAGAGCCTGCCAGAGGGTGGTGGTCATGGTGGGGGCTGGCATCAGCACGCCCAGCGGCATTCCCGACTTCAGGTGCCCTGCGGTCCCCACGCTGCCCTCGCTGCCCTCGCGTGACTCCTCTCAAGGGCTCAGAGCGTTTGGCTTCTCTCTGCAGGTCACCAGGCAGCGGCCGCTACAGCAACCTCCATCAGTACGACGTCCCCTACCCAGAGGCCATTTTTGAGCTCTCCTTCTTCTTGTACAACCCCAAGCCATTCTTGTCTCTGGCCAAGAAGCTGTACCCTGGGAACCACAGGCCCAACGTCACTCACTACTTCCTGCGACTGCTGCACGACAAGGGGCAGCTTCTGCGGCTGTACACACAGAACATCGATGGGCTCGAGAGAGGTGAGCCTGTGCGGCCCCATGGCCCTGCGGGGAGCTCGGGAGCCCGCGCTGCTTCCCCATCCTTGGTAGGGCTCTGAGCCAACTAGCCCTGCCTTGTTCCTGACCCAGTGTCACTCAGTGCCCGAGGGGCCTGTCGGGACTGCGCTGGTGGACCCGTTGACCAGCGTGCCTGCCGGCGACCTGCCGGCTGAGTTCTGGACGGGACCGAGGCTGACAGCAGCAGCTTCGAGTTTTGCTCATCGGATATGACGACTTATTTTTTACAAATTGTGTTGTGGGGGTTTTCAAGCTCACAGAAGTAAAGATAAGTAATGCACTTCACGTCGTCATCTGTGTCCTCCTCCATCTTCTCTCTCATCCCCAGAAGATTTTGAAGCAAATTCCTCACCTTACACTCTTACTATAAATACACCAGTGTGTAGCTCTGGAAGACAGACTTTTGACATATGACTGCGATGTCATTGTCACACAAAGGTCACTGCTAAGTCCTTAACATTAGCAAACTCAGTGTGTGACCACCACGGTGATCGCATGGTGCCACACAGGTGACCCAGGGTGCTGAGCTCCGGCTCTGCATCTCCAAGCGGCACATGCAGTGACACTGACAGGTGCTGACAGCCGACCCTGCAAACCCACAGCTTGCCCAGGCTGCACATGTGCGGTGCTGTGGAAAAAGGAGTCGTCCCCCCGCCCCTCCTCCCAGGAAAGTGCTTCCTTGCCAGCGTTCTCCATCTGGGGAGCCCCCATGGGGATAGTCTTCTCCTGGAGATGGGGCAGCCCTGTGGGAGGACAGGGGCGTCTGGCTGGAGGCTGTAGCGTGTGTGGACGTAGGGCAGCTGCCTCTGCCAGGGTCGGGGCTGCTTAGCCACAGCTCTTCAGAGCTGGCCTAACTTTCATATGTGGTGACATACCTTCAGTTATCTTTTGTCTGTTTCCCCCAATTTCTGGAAATGTATTTATATCATTTTCTCATCTTTACTTGGTGTCTGTAGAATAGAAAATGCTTTCCTAGGTATTGGATGAAATTGTATCTGGACTTATACCAGATGTTTACTGTGCTGTTTTGACAGGCCTTGTTTTAGCTGTGACCTGCCTCCTTCTGGGAGCCGTCACCCCTCTGCTTCTGGTCAGGAGGCATCATCCGTAGGTGATGGAGGCAGGGCCAGCCGGCCCCCAGGGAGGGCTGTCACTCCCCCTGGGTGCCTCACAAGCCCAGGCGTGCTGTTTAGGGTCGTGTGTCCACCTGAAAGCAGCAGCACTCAGTGTTGGTTTGACTTGCAGCGTCTGGCATCCCGGCCTCCAAGCTGGTTGAAGCTCACGGGTCCTTTGCCTCTGCCACCTGCATCGTCTGCCGAAGAACAGCCCCAGGGGAGGACTTCTGGGTGAGTTGGCACACTTCGCGGCGTGAGTAGTCTGGAAAAGTGCTTGCTTCTAAGCACTGTCGTACAGACAAGGGAACGGTAACAGTGTGAAAATGCTTCCCTCTATTTTGAAATTAGAGATGTGACACATGCTTGTAAAAAATTAAGGCCATAGAAAAATACGTAGGGAAAAATGAATCTCTCTTCAGCCAATTCCTATAGTCTACTTTTCGCAGTTTGGTGTACGTTCTGTGCCTTAAAAAAACAATGTGTGTATGAACACACACATCTACGTACCCACACCCACACCCACACACAGTTACAATTATTTTTCAGTAATGGGATTATTAAGCTTAAGGTTCTACAACTCACTTTGTTCCTGAGCAAATGTTCCTGGCTCTCTTGTCGATAACTGCAGCTCTGCCTAGGCTTTAGAAACTGCAGATACGACATGTAATAGCCATCACCTGTCGTGAGGTATTTTTGGATGTTTGTAATTTTCACTGTGAACTGACACAGAGATGAGACACACTTAGGCCCCCACCCTCCTCTGGGTACCTGTGTAGGATGGGCTTCTCCAAGTGTGAAAGGATGGAGCTGAAAATCTTAAAGTCGACACTGAAATATCGATGTGGCACAGGACCATGTCGTTTGTTTCTGACTGAGGTGAAATCCACCTAACACGGAATTCACCGTCTCAGTGTACAAGTCAGTGGAGTTTATTTAGTGCATCCACAGAGCAGTGCAGCCAACGCTTTGAATTCAAAACAGTACTTCACCCCGAAAGGAGACTGTCCATGAGTCAGTGAACCCCATTCACACCCTCCCCCGGCCCCTGGCAACCACTGATGCTGTCACCGTCCCCTTAGTTTTGCCTTTTCCAGCACGTCACAGGTTGGGACCATAAAGCATGTAGTCCTCCCCAAACGGGGGGCCGTGTGACAGTTGTGGAAGTCGAGAACTGCCGGGGCTGCCTCCTTATGTAGTTATGTACTCGGGCGATCACACCCCCTCGCAGCTGCGGGGGTGGGCGGTGGGGTGGTGTTTGCCTTTGCCTTTGCAGTGGGTTGTGATCTCTTCCTCGGGCCCATGTCCTGTGTCCCCCAGGCTGACGTGCTGGGTGACCGGGTCCCCTGCTGCCCAGTTTGCGGCGGCATCATGAAGCCCGACATCGTGTTCTTTGGGGAGTCGCTGCCCGAGAGGTTCTTGCTGCATGTAGTTGACTTCCCCACCGCCGACCTGCTGCTCATCCTGGGGACCTCCCTGCAGGTTTGCGGGTGGCTGGGGAGGCGGGGCTGCATGCAGTGTGTGCAGGCGAGGAGGAGGCACAGGGGCAGGGGGCTGGGGGCACCCCGGGGCCTCCCCCTGGAGGATGAGTGCATTCAGCTGCAAGGACACAGGCTTCCAGGCCTGGGAGCAGCGGGATGAGAGAAGGGGGGACACTTGGCTTTGGAGGTGCTGTCGCTTTGGGGAAGTGAGGCGGCAAGGGGCGTGGCACCGTGAAGGGGGAGGCAGGCCACTCAGGTCAGACCAACTGCCTGCTGGCAGCAGTGATAAACTTGAAGGGGTGGGACCAGGGATATACCATATTTCCCCAAAAATAAGACCTAGCTGGACCATCAGGTCTAATGTGTCTTTTGGAGCAAAAATTAATATAAGACCTGGTCTTATTTTACTATAAAACTAGATCTTTATTACATATATATATATATATATATATATATATATATATATATACACACACACCAGGTCTTATATTAATTTTTGCTCCAAAAGATGCATTAGAGCTGATGGTCAGGCTAGGTCTTATTTTCGGGGGAACATGGTAGGTGTCAGAGGTTAGGGTTAGAGACACCATCGAAGCGAGCACATGTCCAGGAGGCTGGTTGTACGACAGGCAGAGCTGTGGGTACGGTGAGGCTATGTGACTGAGATGGTGAGGAGAGGGAGCAGCGAGAGGGAGGTGTGAGGCCCAGTCTGCCGGCCGAGCTTGGTTCTGCATGTGCATCTGCCTGGGAGACGCCGCTGGATGAGTTCAAGTGTCTGCCCCGTCTGCATCTGAAGCTCAGGAAATCCGTAGAGTGTGGTGAGGGCAAGAAATGAGACCCTGGGACGGGCTGTACCAGACTGGACGTGGGCAGTGGGCAGAAGGGCCAGAAGACCTGCGCAGAGGCCACAGGTCTGCCCACTGTGCAGGTCATTCTTGTGCTCTGGACACACAAAGCAAGTGGCAGTGCTTGGGCGATGGGACACGCGATAGGGACAGCTGGATAGGGAGACTGGAAGGGCTGGGAGCTGGTGGTGGTGGCAGCATGCTTGGTTTGCCTGTGCCTTGTCAGGAAGGTGACACTGGAGCAGAGCTGGAGGTGACGGTGTTAGGTAGGGGGTGCCTGGCAGGAGACACTGCACAGCATCCCAGACCACACGGATCAGGTGAGGGGCCAGCAGTGAAGCAGGTCTGACTTCCTGTCCCTCTGGGGGCTGTCGTGAACATACTCGGGGGGACAGGCGTGGCAGCAGGGAGAGTCAGAGGCATGGCAGAGGCCCGGTGAAGCCGGCAGAGGCCCAAGAAGCCGGGTGTGTGTGAAGGTGCAGCCTGGAGAGATCCAGGTCTGTGCCCCGAGCAGCTGCGAGGCCAGGGTTCATTTCCCGAGGCGGACAAGCCTAGCGGGCAGGTTTGGTCCACTCGGCCTGGGGCCTCGGTCACACCAGACGTGGGATCCAGGAAGGCCCAGAGCTGGGAGCCTGGAGGACATGAAGTGGCTTTTCAGTGACCCAAGGTCTCCCCGTCAGTGTACGCTGTCCCTCCGAGGCCTCAGCCTCCAGCACGCAGTGTCCTGAGGGGGTTGGAAGGGGACATGCACCCCTCACGTCTGGTCAGTTTTCCAGGTGGAGCCTTTTGCCAGTTTGTCTGAGGCTGTGCGGAGCTCAGTGCCCAGACTGCTCATGAACCGGGACATGGTGGGGCCCTTGGCCTGGCGTCCTCGCAGCAGGGACGTGGTCCAGCTGGGGGACCTGGTTCACAGCGTGGAGAGGCTGGTGGAGCTGCTGGGCTGGACGGAAGAGATGAAGGATCTTGTCCGGCGGGAAACTGGGAAGGTACAGACCACGGAGCAGGGTCCCCGAGGGGCCGCCCTCTTCACTGCCCCATGGCCCGGTCATGGCTGGCACCAGCTGCCAGGCCTGTGCAGGCATCCTGCCCCCACTCAGATGGAGGCAGTGACGCTGAGCATGCTCACAAGTGGCAGGGCAGGGATGCGTCCCGGCAGCCTGCGCCCCCCGCCTCTGCAGTGGCCTTTTCCCCAAAGTGGAGTGGCCCCCACCGCTCAGGCTGAGGTGGAGGCGGGGCGCCACAGCTCCAGGGGCTGCAGTGCTGTGCCCGCGTGGCCTGGAGCCCACATGAGTAGAGCTTAGGAGTCGTCAGTGTTAGCCTCTGACCGAGGGTAGAACCAAAAAACAGAGCCTGGTAGCTGTAGTTTTCCAGCCCACAGGCATGTGAAGCGATAAAATGCAGTTTCCCAAGATGTGGCTCCTGCCTTGGCATGAGGGCCATGTCCCCCCGTGTAGCACGGAGCTCCTGAAGGGCAGTTGTCCCACTACCCCGGGCAGCCTGTTCAGGGGCGGGGGGTCCTCCTGGCTCTGACTGACAGCCCCTAAGGATTTTTGGACGTCGTTCTATAGGATTCGACCTGTGCTCATTTCTCGTTTGGTTTACACTGTAAAGAGCTGCTACCCAAGAGTAAGGGTGGCACACCTGGACTGGCTGCTTAATCGAGGCCCCAGGTAGCCTTGTCATCGTAATGGCTCCGCAGCAACAGCTTTAGGACACAGTTGGAGCCCAGGCCGAGGTCTGCGGCCAGCCAGGTGTTTGGGTAACTTCTTTGTGTTCCAGGTCACTGGGAGCGACAAATAGGGTGATGGCTGCCCCTGCACCAGTGGGGACATGGGAGTCACCACCCATTTCTGCACAGACCCCATGCTGCAGGACAGTGTACAGCTGGCCGTGAGCTGTGCTGACACGCAGGGCTGTCAGGGACAGCTGCCCGTCTGCCATTTGACTCTCCACCCAGCTTGTGATGGTGACACTCGGACTGCACTGCCTTCCTTGTGCCCAGGTCCCCACCTGAAGGTTGGGCTCAGCCCGTGTGGTTCCGGGTCCCACGCAGGGCACTAGGGTTGCCAGCCCGCCACTCTCCTCAGTCAGCTGTTTTTCATTAGAGTAAGTTTGTCCTTCACTCTGGCACAAAGTAAACTTTAATGTAGAAACTGGGCAGCTCTTCCTTTTTGTCTCCTCAGAGGAGATCCAAATGTTGAAACTGACTGTGGAAAGGGGTCTCTAGGGGTACGTGTTTCCCTCCACTGGAACAACCCGAGGACTGAACATCTGTCCCCGCTTTGCCCTGGAGTTGGGCTAAGAGCCTCCAGCCCCTCACAGAGGGTCAGGTCCTGTCCACTCTCCTCCCATGACGTTCACATTAACTTCCCCGAGAAACTCAGAGGCTCCAGGCCCTTCCAGCAGGTTTTTGCCTGCGTCCTTGTCCCCACTGCAGTATTGCGGCAGCACCCGGGCTGGCCCCCCGCCCTGCGAGCACGCCTCCCTCCTGCGTGGGGCCCTGGGCTGGAGCTCAGCACGAGCAGATTGAGAATAGGGCGAGTGGCGACCTGGCAAGCGGTCAATTCTGTGAAGAACGAAACCAGTTCCCACTTCCTCATGTGCTTTACTTGGTACCTTGCACACATTCACACACACTGCTGCCCGAAGCTGCCACAGGACAGTGTCTCCGTGCCGCCTTGTGGGATGTGATAAATACAGGGCTACGGTCGCACGGACGCCTTTTCACCCGTCACATCAGGTGAGGACTCCGGCCCTGAGCTCTGTGGGGGCAGCACACAACTTGTGTTTCTGACAGCAGCATGGGAAGTCCCAGCAGCTTCTACCCCAGGAAGTGCAGCGCTTGCCCGAACGGCTGGCTCTTGGCCAGCGTGACAACCATGCATGTGTGGGCCTGTGCCTGTGTGCACACATGCTCACGAGTCCCACTAAGGCTTGCCCTCAGGCGGCAGCTCACATCAAAGAAACTACTTCATTTGTGGGACTTGAGGCCGAGTTCCCAGAGTGATAGCAGGAAAGACTCTCGCAGTCCCCGAGACAAGAAATTGGACTAGAGAGAATCATGAACAAAATTTTGGGACAAAGAGAAAGGATCTCCAAGCTGGAGGGGACTGTGGCGCCCAGGTCACGGCACCATGGACAGCACCGGTGCTGAAGGGGCAGCAGAAGAGTGACTATCCTCAGTCGGGGTCCGAGTCGGGGTCCGAGCAGACCTGCCCCTGTAGGCTCTCGCACACAGCGTCCTGCAGGGATGTAAGCTGTCCCCGGGGACTCATGCCCATGGGCTGGATGACTCTGTGCCTGCAGGGAAAGGTGTGCTGGGGCAGGAGTCCTGCTCACCCTGGCTGCTCCCGTTCCCTGGGGAAGCCTGGGTGGGAACTTGTCCATCAGGCCTGAAGCCTAACTGCTACCTCGGAGCTATGAGACATGACACCGTCTCTTCTCTGGGCCTCAGCTTCCATCTGTAAAATGGACCCAACACTGCCCTCCACCCCGACTGTGGCCTGGGCGTTCCTCTAGGCTCAGCACGCACCTGGAAAGCTTGTCAAGCATGTTCACCAGCCTCATGGCCTCGTGCTCCTTCTGCTCGTCCGTCATGCCCGCCATGGGGTTGGGCGGCTTCTCTTCCACCCTCCCGGTCACCGGGTTTATGCTGCTTCCCGGGAAGGGCATGGGGAACACATTAGTGGCTCTCTAGGACAGCAGGGGTTGCCTGAGGTAGGTGCAAGCCCACATCTCCTGCTTGTGCCCAGACCGGCCAGAAACTCATTCTCCTGAGAGAGAGTAGGGAGGCGACGGGGAAGAAACCCCATCCCGGAGCAGCAATTAATCAGCTCCTGACACCCAGGCCACCCAGTCCCCCAGCTGGCACGGCCCCTTTGGCCTGTTCTCCAGGAAACATCGTGTGTCAGGACCCACGTCACTTGGGAACAGTGCCAGACTCCCGAAGGCCTCACCCCTAGTCACACTGCCCCCCCTCCCCGGGTCCAGGTGGCCGTGAGCAGGGGGACTGAGGGGAACCCGAGGGTGGGGCACACACCTGGCTTTGGCTTCCTTGTACTCGTCTGTGTCCGTGTCCTCGTCCTCCGAGTACTGGCCTGGAGGCCGGCCCCCTGCCATGAGGCCCCGGGCAGCCAGGAGGCCGGCGGCGTTTCCGTAGCCCGTGTACTTGACGAAGCGGGGCACTGAGGGTGTGGTGGTGATCAGTGTGCAAACAAGCTGGGGGTGGGGGGCGGGGGACAGCGCTTGGCCGGGCAGGCCCCACACTCACCGCTCTCGGAGCAGAGGACGAACAGGAACTCTGCCGCCACCCTCTTCACGTCAGTGTCCAGGTGCGTCATGAGGCGCACCAGCTTGTTCCGCAGCAGCTCGCCCACCTCCGGCCGCGTCCTCACGTCCCTCAGTGGGGGCAGCACCTGGGGACGCAGCCGCCCTCAGCCTGGGCCAGGGCAGCCAGGACGTACCCACCAGGGCGACCAGGGCCCAGCGCGGCCGCTGCCATACCTGGGCCTTCAGGAACTTGCGGGCGGGGCGGTGCAGGCGGGCACACTCGGTCAGCACGCTCAGCACGGGGGCCACGCGCTCCTTCAGCCTGTGCGTCTGCAGAGGGGCCTTGGTCAACGGGCTATGCCCCTGGCGGGCTGGCGGGCAGCTGTGCGCTGCTCCACCACGTGACGTGGGCCCTCCCAACAGGAGGCAGTCGGGACAAGGCCCCGCTGCTCACAGGCAGCTTGGGGGCCGACAGCGGGCAGTGAGTGCCCGCTGAGCCTCCAGGGACTGGGCTGGAACCCAACCCAGACGGCCACCTCTGTGCTGTGATGGGACAAACGACTGCGCTGAGCCTAACTTCCTCATTCGTCAACCAGCACTGTGGGGAAACAGCGTTTCAAACGGAGCACTCAAGTGGCCCTCAGAAAGTGGTGGCTGAAGACATGAGAACAAAATCGCTCTCTGTGGCTGTCGTGGACAGAGACCAGGGAGCTCCCGGCCTCCCCTGGTTACCTCCCTGGATCCCAGCACCAGCAGCGGTAGTGCTAGGAACGGATGGTCATGGCTAGTGTGTCCACTGCCGGGCACACTGCCCAGCCCACCATGCACGTGAGTGTGGGTTCCCGAGGGTCTGTACTGTGCAGCGTGCACATCTGCGAGCTCCCAGAGGGCTGCTGAGAGCCCCTGCAGGCCACTATGCTCAAATGCAAGCACCTGTGGGTCACAGGACAGCTGACGCCGATCCCTGAGGAATTCCTGTGCAGTGACACTAAGAATCTGGGGTCCCAAGCATGGTCTGGGGGGCTTCTCAGGACCACTCAGGAGGGAGCCCCCCACAGATCTGAGAAATAAGTACTCTGGTCGACTGAAGACGCTTCACGGGAAGCTGCACAGTGAACCTCCCGGCATGTGTGCTTCTCAGGGCAAAGGGCCTAGCTTCCTGCCCGGTTGGACCCGTGAGGCCGGGGGCCCAAACCACGGCACTGAGCCCATCTCCATTCACCAGTGTGGACTTCACAAAAGCTGTGGTTACAGCTGCTTGGGAAGCCAGAGCCAATAGGCAGCCCCCACAGCAGGTCCCCCTGCCCACCTGGTGCAGACGCTTCTCCAGGAAGCTGAGGAGGACACGGATCACATCCATGTTCACGCCCAGGAACTCCAGGGATCCTTCCTGCGGTTCCAGGGTGAGGAGGACGTCCAGACACTGGAGGGGCAAGTTCCCCAAGAGGTTCACTGTGTGGCTGGGGACAGACGGGGGCAGGGGGCCTGCTAAATCCAGTCCCCTAGCACAGGCACAACCCTTGGTGTACCCTGCCGGGCTCCACACAACATGAACCTAAGGAGCAGCACCAGGGGCCAAGGCTGAAGGAGGCACTGATCTCGGGCACTCCTGCCCAGTGGGGTAGGGCCCCAAGAAGGGAAGCACTCATTGCAGATGCCCCACCTGCCACCCCCTGTCTGCGCTAAAACATCATAGGCAATCTCTGGGAAACCAGGGTCTGCCTATGCACAGGGCACCCAAAATGGCGGTGAGGAACCACGTCACCCTATAGATACAATGCCACCCACTGCCACTACCCAAGGTCCAGTGGCACTTTCCTGTCCACACTCACGGTTCTTATCCTAGTACATATTGCAAGTGACGGGCTCTCTAGAAACACACTGATGTCTAGTCCCACTCAGATGGAAGATTCTGCAGGGTGGTGACCGGTCCACGGGCTGGGCTGGGAACCCCATCTACACTACCTTCTACACTGGTGAGCACACTTCCCTCCCGTGATGACAGGCCCCACGCTCACCCATGGAACTCCTCCGTGCGGTCTCCAGCAGCAGCCACCATCACACAGTGCCGCAGGAGGGTCCCCAGGTGTCGGTAAAGGGCAGCATCTTCCTGACAAAGAGAAAGGTTCCTGTGACAGAGAGCCACAGCTGTCCCACTGCTGCCAGCTGGCGTGGTGTCTGCCCCACTCCAGGACCACGTGTAGTGATGTGCATCTCGTTGAGTGGACGCCCCCGCCACCCAGGAAGAGCAATACATCCCCTTGGGAGTGCATCCCACTGTGTCCCAGCCCCACGTGCACTCTGGTGGCAGGAGTCACCTGTACCCTCTCACCACAGCCCTCCTGCCAGGCTGTAGGAGCCCTGCCCTCCACGTCCTTCAGAAACCCTCCTCGAGGCCCCAGAACTGGTGTCTCCTTGCCTCCTCCCTCCTCCCTCTGTCAGACACCCGTTGACAAGGCAGGATGAATGACTCCCCAGCACCGTTACGCGAGGACCAACCACATCAGGTCAACTCACCTGGTCCACCTCCCTCTTAACGGAGTCAAACGTGATGTTGAAAAGCACCTTGAGGATCTCCATGGCCCGCTCTGTCTCCTGGGGAGGAAGGGGCTCCGGGGCGCTGTCTTTGGGGGTCACCCCCAGCGTCAGCTCCAGCGCATTTGTCAGTAGACGCACACCCCGCAGCTCCTGAAACAGCTGCTGGCGAACGTCAGCACGCAGCGCCGTCAACAGGAAGAGGAGGCGCAAGTCAAAGAACTGGACGTCGTGCGGGACGCCGCTCTCCCCGTGCAGCCCCACGCGCTCCGCCAGGCTCACCACCAGGCGGGCCTCTGCTGCCAAAACCTGTGCCACCGGGCTACTGAGCACCAGGTTGCACAGACACTTGAGGGCCTCGAGGACAATGTCCATGTTCAGGGCCTCAGGGGCTGACCCCGCGGAGCTGGAGATGCCAGCATAGCAGGCCAGGGCCTGCAGGCTCTGGCGGCTGGTGAAGGGGTCCAGGCAGCTGCGGTCCCTGGACAGGATGCGGATGCTCTGCAGCCAAGTGACGCGGCGGGAGAGTGGCAAGCCCTGCTCCAGGCCCAAAACCAGCAGCTCCGCCAGTCTCTGTGGGTAGAGGGAAGAGTGGCTGCACCAGGCGTCTCGGCCAGGGACCGCCCGTCCCTGCTCCTTCACCCTCGGTCAGCACCCACCTTCCTGTCCTCCTGTTGGGCATCATCAAACGTGAAGCTCTGGGAATTCTGCAGAAAGACCCAAAGACTCAGGGCGCACAGGTGCACAGGGGCAGGGCCCGGGTTCCCCGGAGGGGGCCCCGAGGCCGCAGGCACCACTCCGCAAAGGAGCCCCACCCCTACACACCGGCTCCCCAGGCGCGCACCCCGCCCCTCCCCCAGCAACTCCTCGCCACTCGGCGCCGCTCCCCTCCGCGCTCCCTCCCACACTCACGCACCCTCTGCCGGCCACGCGCGTGCCCCACCCTGCCCCCCGCCTCCTCGCACGTCCCACGTCCACGGCTCCGCTCACCTCCCGGTTGTACGTGCGCAGGGCCTCCATAATTACGTTCTCCTTCCCCGTCTCCACGGCATCCGCAACCGCACCGGGATCCATGGCGCCCCCGGCACGCGGCGCCGGGAAGGAGGGAGGGGCCACGCTCCGCGGTTCCGGACCGGACTCCGACCGCCTCACCCAGACTCGATGCGTGGGGGTCGCCGGGACGGGCGTGCGCGGCGCCGCGGGGCGGAGCGGAGCTCGCGCGGGGGATGCTGGGACAGGCGTGCGCGGCGCCGCGGGGCGGGTCCGGGGCTGCGTGCACCTGACGGTGGTGGGACTTGGAGCTTGCAGGCTTTGCCTCCGGGACAGCACGGGCTTCAAGCTCCGTCTCGGTGGTCTTTGGAATTTGGGGCCTAGTGACTACTCCCGCTTCTTGGGCCGGAATTCCCGGCAGGAGAGGACCGCAGTCCCCAAACCCCCACCACACGCACAACAACGCCCCTGTGGAGCCCTAGCACGAATGCGATGTCGGGGGAAAGCCGAGGTGAAAAGGCCTTTGCAGCCCTGTGACCCGTTGGTTTGTTAAGTGTTTGAGTGCCTACTGCATGCGAGGCGCTGGGATGTGGGTAAACAGGACCCACACGTCCCTGTCTTCGTGGAGCTTACGTTCCAAAAGTCAAGGACAGCCAAGAAAAGAACGGACAAACGAGACGACTTTAGGCAGTCGCGGTGCTGTGGTTTAAAAAAGAAAGGGGTCTGGTTGTAACCGAGCAGTTTGCGCACCCTGCGCTGCCGGTAGCCAATTACACTGACACTGGGGTGCAGTGAAGGAAGCGTTTATTGTAGACCGCTGTGCAATGGAGAACCAGCAGCTTACGCCGGAAGAACCCGAACTCCCCGTCCGCTTATTGGCAACTGGTTTTAGAGGGTGAAATACCGGGTAGGAGGTCTTCAATACGTTATCAGTTCCGGGGTATCTTATGATTGGTTGGAGCTGGAGTTACAAAGACATTTTAGGAGTTCCGGTCATCAGTTCTCTGGCGCCAGGTAGTCTGAGGTTTATGTGACTGTTGAAGGTTTTGTAAAAACTCCACGTATGCGTCAATATGTTAGCTGTGAATCCACAGGGCGAATTGGTGCCCCAAGAGCCTGATTTATATCTGAGAAAGTGGATTTAGATGAATGTAAAAAAAAAAAGGGACTTGGGTCTGACTTCTTACAAAGAAGAAACAGCGGGGGTCGGGGGGTTTGCTGAGAAGGGATCTGTCTGGGCTGCGGGGTTGCGCTGCAGAGGGCTCTGCAGTGGCATTTTTTCTGACACCGGACGATAAGAAGTGAGCCAGGAAAGGACGTGGAGGAAGGTGGTTCAAGGCAGAAGGAGCAGCCACTTGAAAGGTGGAGAATGGCCGTGGGGGGGGAGAAAGGATTGTGGGGAGGTCAGGATGAAGGCAGAGCCTGATCACGTGCGGCGCGGCGCGACTTCCCAAGTGTGTAATCGGGACACACTGCCTGGCCTGTACTGTTTCCTCTTTTGAAAAGCACAGGTGATAAAAATTCCCATTTCAATGGTTTGTCAGGACTAATGACAGCAAATGATTTATTCAGTGGGTGACTCCTGCATCAAGTCTTTGTTGGGCATCCAGGTTGCGCCAGGCCCTTTGTCAGCAACGCCCGCGTGCAAAAGCGGGAAGCTCCTACCGGCCACACGTCCCCGCCACTTCCACCCCACCCCTCACTCGCTTCACCGTCTTTTCTGAGCGCTTCACCCCTGCGTCTCCTGCGGAGCTCGCTCGTTGCGGGCACCGATCTCCGCCGCGTCCCTCCAGCATTAACTGGGGCCGGGACTTCGCAACGAACCTGCGACTTAACCGCATAGCAGCGGGCGGGGTCGGCTCCCGTCCGGACTTCGCCGACCCTCTCTCGCCTGGGTAAGGGCCATTTGGGACCCGATGCAGCCTTTGGCGAGAGTGACAAGTGTATGTCAACACCCTAGCATGGAACACACTGACCGGCCCGTCCGCAAGGCAGGCCACTTCTGCTCCCACCGCACGGCCCCGCGGCCCGGACCTCAGCCGGAAGCGGCGGGCCCGAGCGCAAGGGGCGGGGCCGGAAGCCCTTTCCCGTGACTGCCACGTCGCAGGAGCCTGTGGCGGATGCGTTGACGGAGCCCGGGGCCGGAGCCGCGCACGATGGCGGACTGGGCTCGGGGTGAGCGCGGGAGAGTGGAGCCGGTGGCGGCGGGCCCGGCCGTCATGGACGCCGCTGCCAGCAAGAGCCCGGCCGGCTGGGTAGTTTCGGCGGGGAGACCCTGCTTGCGGGCGGAGCCAGGTCCGGGCCGACCAGGCTTCAGCCGGCGCCGCCCCGCCGCCCCTTGAGGGGTCGCTGGGGCCCTGCGGGTGTTCCCGCCCATCCTCACCGCGCAGCTGCGGGGTCCCGAAGGCCACGGTCCCCACCCGTCACACGGTCCGGAGGCCAGCCCCCATGAGTGGAGGCTGCGTGGCGGGAGGGCGTAAGCAGGCGCCGTGGTGACGGGCCCTGGACGCTCCGTCGGCCCGCAGGGAACCCCATCAGCTTGATGCTGGCGCCGGCTTTGCTGAGCTGTTTGGTCATTAGGAGCTAGTGAACGCGAAGTGGCTGGTGGGACGTGACACCCTTTCCTTAGGCGTCTACACGTCAGTGATTCCTAGGGCTGCTCCCCCATTAGAGGGATCCCGTGGAGGCTTCCGTCCCACGGCAAGTTGACACTCTTAAGCGTGGTGCCGGTTGCTTCCGCACCTGATGTGACGGTAATTGCGAATCCTCTGGCCCAGCCCTAGTCACTGGCAGGTCTCAGGAGGCACCACACTCCGCGTCTGCCATACCACGCCCTGTGTGGGTCGCAGCCGTGATCAAATGTCATCCCTGCCCTTGGGGTCTGTTTTGGGCAGCATTGCTCAGATGTCGGCTCTCTGGTTACTTGTCACCGCACCAGGACACAGTTCACAGGTGTCCCCTGCAGGGACCTTCCTGCTGCCCCCTGGGTGCCTCTCATATCTGTCCTACATCCACACCAGTTTACTGTTTATCTCGTAAAACAGGTCCCATGTACACCATTGGTGACATCCGTGGATGGATGGTACGGATTGTGTCACGGTACCCCAAAGTGCCAGTTTTACTGAATTGTTTGTGGTTGTACACTTTGGGAGTACCTGCCGGTCCCGGCCTGGACATGTGCTCAGGCCATGCGCTCACACAACAGGTGGTCACACACAGTCATGCAGCCTGTCTTGTGTGCGATGTCCTTGCACCAGACCCTGGGTTACAACTGGGCCTGCTCAACAAACTGGTGGACCCTGTTCCCCCAGACGTGACACTTGGCCAGATGGGATCATAGTGGGAGCCCTGAGGTCACGAAGGGCCAATGTACAGGGTCAAGGGCTCATGGGTGGATGTACCCCTCAGCCTCTCTCTCCTTTCAGCTCAGAGCTCCGGCGCTGTGGAGGAGATTCTAGACCGGGAGAACAAGAGGATAGCCGACAGCCTGGCCTCCAAAGTCACCAGGCTCAAATCGGTCAGTAGTGGCCTCTTCCTCCTCCACCTGGCACTCGAGTGGGATCAGAGGGAGGGTAGAGTCCTGAAAGGGTTAAATGTGCTTCCCGTCCTTCTGTCCCATCCATGGCAGCGGTCACCTGTGTGAGGACCAGGTGACACCTGGACCTGACTTCTTGGGATGGCAGGGTTGTTGGCAGTGTCTGCTAGTCTTGTCGAGGGTCAGGTGCTGTCCCGTATGTCTGCCCTGGCCTCACCCTGCCCCTTCTGTCCTGACCAGCTGGCCCTGGACATTGATAGAGATGCTGAGGACCAGAACCGGTACCTGGATGGCATGGTAAGGGTCTGCGACGTGTATGAATGTCGTGGGCAGCTCTGCCCTGTTCTGCCTGCTCTAGCCCCCACCCCACGCCCACAGCAGGTCATGGAGGCAGCGCCTGTGTGACCAAGCTGGGATTCCTCCCGCAGGACTCGGATTTCATGAGCGTGACAGGCCTGCTCACAGGCAGCGTGAAGCGCTTTTCCACAATGGCGCGGTCTGGGCGAGACAATCGAAAGCTGCTGTGCGGCATGGCCTTGGGCCTGGTCGTGCTGTTCTTCATCCTTTCGTACCTGCTGTCCAGGGCAAGGACGTGAGCCAGTGGGCGCTGGTTTCTGCGGGTGCCCAGGCAACCAAGGTCTTCCCCACCTGGTGTCCTGGGCTCCAGAGGACCTGCCTACAAAATACTCCTTTGAAATGATGACCGTGGCTTAGGTATCTTCTTCCTGTGTGGCCGGGAGCCCACGGCTGCCTCTGACTCAGCTGTGTTGCCTGGTCCCATGTGTGCAAGGGTCCAGGTGTGAGAGGCACTGGCAGAACCGTGCCTGAACAGAACAGCTGGACGTCCTGGACACAGCCGCTTGGGGCCAGCAGCCCTTTACAGGCCCTTGGCCTTGATGTCTCAAGGCTCCTCTGTCCGGTCATCCTTGTCTGGTAAGGCCACGTCTGGTGTCCGAGGTGCCTGGACCTGACACAGGAAGCGGGTGTCTGTGGGTCTGTACTCAGTGCCATCTCCTCCAACCAAGAGTCTTCAGCCCAGGGGTGGCAGTTACTCCTGGCTCGGGCAGCCGAGCACGGGCACACCGCCAGGCCTCTGCCTGAAGCCAGACCTTCGGGGAAGGACGGGTGTGGACGAAGGAGCGGCTGCAGTCATGGCTGGAGGCACTGGACCCGCATCCTTCTGGATGTCACGGCCGTGTATCCGTGAGCCGAAACTCACGCTGTGTCAGGATTTAGGACCTCTCCAGCACCAAAGATGTAGTTCCAGGCGAGAAGGGCTGCAGAAACGGGCCCATCTGGCACTTCAGTCAGGCAGGGGCAGGGAGGGAGCTGCCCTGCACGGACCCTCCTCATGGGACCCAGAGGTCACTTTTTCAGGGTCACTGGTCAGTTTCCTCCCACAGCGAGTGTCCCCTCGCTGTGCAGGAGCTCTGACCCACTCCCTCGTCCCCAGCTCCTGCACATGCCCACCCTGCTCCCCTTTCCCTTACTGCCCACATGGCCAGCCCCCAGCTCACACAAAGCAAACCACAGGCCCAGCCAGGCCAGTCGCTTCTCACCCCACAGTGAGAACCCAGCACTCTTGACATGAAAACGTGTTAGAAAAGGGGTCCCCGTCAGCTCTGCCCTTGTCCCTGTCTTCTGCCTTCCCAGTCACGCCCCTTCCTGAGGACGACTGGCTCACTGTCCACCCACCCGCACCATCGCCCTACATGTGGCCACAGCCTGGTGCCTGTCAGCTCCTGCCACCCCCCCGTCTGGCTCTGGCCTCCGCCCTGGACACTGCTGCTCCCTGTTCCTGCTCTGCAGGCCCGACCCATTCTCACATGGTTGCCGTCGTGCCCTGGCCCTCAGCCCCCGGGGAAGGAGGGCCCCCTTGTTAACTCCTGAGGGCTCTGTCCTATCTGTCCCCACCCGTCCAGCGTGGTTCTTGTCACCGAGGTTGGCTTAGATGCCGCTGTGTCTGGGGCATGGCTGCCCCTGCCACGGTGCAGCCCCCAAGGTCCTGCCTCGTTTCCCAGTGGCCCTGCGCACCCCAGCTTTGGCTTTTTCCTCTGCTCGTCTCGTGTCAACCCTCATCACGGGGACTTGTTCACTGTTTACCAAGCTGGAAGCTGCTGCCCATGTGTACAGCTGGTCACCGCAGGCAGTCACACGCCTGACCCCCTCCCGGGCTCACCTCGTGTCCTGACAGCAGGGTGCTCTGGCCGCACTGCCCACTGGCCCTGCTGGTGCAGACTGACCTTCGGAAGTGGTTTCTGCCACCTCTCTGAGACGTCCACATCCGTCTCCACAACTCTGCAGCCATTTGGCGGCCTGGGTGTCAGTTCCTTTCTAACTTTTTCTCACTCTCATGGTGTTAGGATGAATTCCATGAGGGGGGCGTGGCGACTGATGCCGCATGTCAGCTGGTTCCCACAGGCCATCACCCTCCCACTCAAGCCCTGTACACTTGGCACCTAGGCCTGTGGATCAGTACGGTTGGTAACACTGACCCATGAGACCAGTAAAACAGAAAAGGACCTGGGGCCAGCCTGTCAAGTGAGGACAGACTGCCAGGCTCTACCCCATAAAGCAAGATTGGAATAAACAGCTTCGCCAGGAAGCAAACACGAAATCTTTGATGTTCTTGTTCCCGTGGGGGCTTCAGGGAGCTTTGGAGTCCCGGTCCACGGACTGGCTGTGGGCACTTATGGGCTAGACACTGCTTGCTCCGCTGTCTGGTCTTCCCGGTCCCGGCACCCCTTCTGTGGGCAGTCCCAGGCTCACCTTTCTCTGCCCAGGCTTCTGTAACTCCGGTGGGGACACCAGAAGCATCTCCTCAGGGATTAAACAGATCGAATGTGAGCTGCTGACTCAGTAGCACTGCTGGCAATCCCATGGGCCACAGACATGGCCACCCACGCTGAGCGACCTCTCCCCAACGCTGAGCTGAAACCAGACTACATGTCAAGGCCTGACCTTGGAGTTCGGGGCAGCATCTAGAAAGGCCCCTCAGGCCCAGCTCAGACACCACCTCTGGTGCCCATGTCCTCCTTTGTAATCTGGGATGTAGAACAGCTCACCTTAAAACCTAGTCGTTTAAAGTGGCAATAGTGATTTATGTCTCTCTTGGTTGGTTGGAACCTGAGCTAAGCACGGCAGGAACAGCTGTTCCTGCTCTATGATGTCAAGGCCTCATCTTGGGCCACAGGGCTGGGCTGCCATCACCTGAAGGTGAATGCCACTGTGAGCCAAGGGCCTGGATGCTGCGGGTGTGGCTGCTGCTGTGACGGTGAACAAGGTTGGGGGTGTCCTGGAGAGGCTGTCTCCTTTGTGTGTTGTATACCCTGGCCTCAGAAGTCATGACGCATCGATTTGGGGTGGCCACAGGCCCTAGCCCAGATTAAAGGGGAGTGACACAGACCCCCACCTCTCGGTAGGGGGAGTCAGTCACACGGAGAGAGTGCGTGGCAGGGACAGGAGCAGGTGTGGTCGTCTTTGGAGTCTGCTCCCAGACTTAGAGGGCAGGAGGGCGTCTTCTCAGGCCACTGGCCCTGGAAGCCAGGATGGGACCCAATGGCTGCACTGCAGCCTGTGGGGGCCTCTCGAAAAGCTTGATGCTCCCCCCCAGGACAAACCCATTTCTAATGGAATCATGATTTATTAAGTATGTGGGCAAGGAAACAAGATTAGCAAATGGGAAAGGAGCATAGAAAAAATAACTTCACAATTCTCCAAACGAGCATGCTCTGCCCTGCGGGGCCAGGCTGGCCCAGCCCACAGCCCAGGAAAGGATCAGGGTGATGGTCGGGTTGGGACCAGGGCTATTCCACGTCTACGACCAAGGGTGTCATATAGTCGGAATGTTTGATGCCAAAGGTGACGATGGGGGCGCAGGGCTTGGTCATTGTCACCTAGGAGAGGAGAGGCCGTGAGAAGAGTGGGCAGCCTGGCCCCACCCAGGCTCTGCCCTCACTGCCTGCAGTTGCTGATGGTGGTTTTACTGTCCCTCCTGAACCCCCAGCCATGACCAGCATGAAGGCCACACTGCCAGGTTGAACACAGAGCCTGGCACGTGGTGAGGGCTCAGGAGCATTAACTGTCACTGGTGTGTGGGCACGCAGAGCCTGCCAGGGGGGAAACAGGGCCAGGCACTGTGAGCCTTGCAGGCGGCAGCCCCGCCCACCCCTCTGGGCCCAGCTTTTCCCAGACCTTCTCAGGGCTGTGGGCTCCTGGTCCTGGCTTGAGGGTCTTGTCCCCCGGGGGCTCCACTCGGCCTGCGATGGTATACTGTGGAGCCTTGAACTTGGTCACTTGCATGTCGGTCTGACGGTAGGCTGCGGGACCTGGGGTCTGGGAGGCAAGAGAGGCTCAGACAGGCTCTGCCGGCAGGCCGTGTGACCAGAGGGCAAAGGGCCAGCGTTGGACAGTGGGTTTCAGGTCCTGAGTCACTGCATCTGTGTGTCGGGTCCCTTCTGTCTCCAAACAGTCACCGTGGGGCTGACCCCAGCGCAGTGGGGCCCCCTACCTCAACCTTACTGTGGCAGTGCCACCCCAGCATGTGCCAGCCCTGGGCTCATCCCTTCTGTGTGTGACAGAGACCCCTTCCAGCAGGGACACTGCCAGGGGCCCGAGGGCCGTGGGCTGTGCTGGACGGTGGGTCAGCTGTGCTCTTCAAGCTCCCGGGCACACGCCCACCTCAGCCTCAGCACTGGCTCTGTCTGCGGCCGGAGCCCTGCCCCCAGAAACCGCACAGCTCACTTTTCTCCTCCTCGTCTTCTGCAAGCACCCATGTAACTGCTACTTGCCCTCCCCTGCTCAAGTCTGCTGGGCACTGGAGCGTGATCCGGGCACATGGCACGTGGCAGGCACCCAGAGGCCCGCATGCTGCGGGGCTTCAGGAGGGTGGAGTCAGGCTGCGGTTCTGGGGGGAGGGCCAGGTGGCCGTGGGGGGTAGCTGTGCCCTGGCTGGGCGCCCTTGCCTTGTGCAGGTCGTCACTGAAGTGGCCCAGCTTGCTGCGGCCCTTGATGGAGAAGGAAGGCTGGGACACTTTGCCCACCGTGTGTGGCCCCAGCACCACCGGGAGCATGTAGGCGGCGGGGCCTGCGGGAAGGAGGGCACTGAGTCTCCGCTTCCAGGAGACCGGCTGTCAGGCTGCCCCAGCTCCGTCCGCCCCCCGCCCCCCTAACCCTGACCCATTGGCTGCGGGCTGTTGGGGTTCCTGTGGACCTGGGGTGCTGTCCACTCGGAAGGCCTTGGTCCGTGCAGAAATGGAGTGGCTGGGTGCTGAGTCAAATACGTGCCTGACAGATTTCTCTGGAAAGTATTCTCCTGGGGGAAGGAGGAGAGGGGGTGCTGGGAGAGCCAGGACCATCCCTGCAGGTGCCCGGCCCAGCTCAAGGGGCTCAAAGAGGACCCCCCAACATTGTAGGTGTGGGGCCTCTGGGCCCCAACACGGACAGTGACGGATTGGTCGGAGTGCCCAGGGTGGAAGTGCTGACCTAGGCCTGGGGCAGGGACTGGGGCCGAGTGTGACCCAGGTCCCAGCTGGGTTGAGATGGCTCAGAGTCTGTCCTGGGTCAGCAGCTCATCTTTCTCACGAGGATGAGGACGAGGACATGTCGCTCACTCCTACCCTTGGTCATGGACATGAAGTGGCCACCAGCAGGGTGGCTTGGCGGAGGCTGGGCCACTGTCACTCACCGGGGCCAGGGGTTAGTGTGGTCTTGGTGCTGTAGCGCCCCAGGATGGAGAAGGCGGGGCCGAGGTCCTTGCCGGTTCTCAGTATTTTGGGGTTCACACTGTAGCGAGGCCCCGGGGAGCAGTTCTCTGCTAAGAGCATGGGGGCCCCTCGGAAGCTGTAGGCAGGAGCTCGCAGCTTGGTGGGTGTGTGCTTCACAAAGCCTGTAGGGAGGGGCCTCTGAGCAGCCTCGAGCCAGACCCCCAACCTTCTCCCCACCCTATTGACCCCAGAAGGAGACAGGGATGAGCCCCAGGACCATTCATCCAGCCCTAGGCCCAGCCCAGGCCGCCCCACCCAATACCTGGCTCCTGTCCCCCCCCACCCAGCCCCTTCCTGGGCTCACAGGCACTGACCTGTGGTAGGTGGAATCAGGTACTTGGGTCCAGGGCTGCTGTAGAGAGCCATGATGGGCCCCCGGGGGCGATGGGGCCTCCAGGTGCCCACCCATATCTCCTCTGCCATGACCAGGTCTGTCCAGGGACAAGGGGGTGACCCAGTGCTGGGAGGCTCCAGCCCTTCACCCCCATCCCTGCTTTTCCCCCCACTGATGGGCAAACTGCCAGCCACAGCCTGCTCAGTGGGTCTCAAGCTGAGACCGAGACTTAAGAGAAGCTTCTGCTTAAACTCGTGAGTTTGCCTCGCGCTCACCTACCCAAGGACAAGGGGCATCTGACCCATGAGCTATGTCCTCGGGCCCTTACTGACCAGCGCTCACTGGCCCAAGGGGCTCTAGAGGGCCAGGTTCCTCCCACCCACAGGATCCTGGGCATGGCCAGCTGGGCAAGGAGCAGTGAGTAAAGGGACCCCGTGGAGGAGCCCTTACCTCTTCGGTCCAGGAACGGTGCTCAAAGCAACCTGTGGACCGAGCCTCCTCAGAAGTGCTGTCGCATCGTCCTCGGTTCCCAAAAAAGGAGCATGGAGAGGACAGCGTCTCCCTCTCCTGCCTCTCCCACTGGGGGTTTTGAGAATTGGGGAGGGGTCCTGGCCCCTGAGCTCTAGAATGTGGCTCTGTGGGATGGTGGGTTCTAGATCCCCGTCTGTGTGATGGAGACAATGGCCTCTACCAGAGGGACGCCACCCTCGCCAGGCATGGTTCTGGTCCCAGGACTTAACGTGCTCATTGCAGTGGGGATAGAGAGGCATGGAGGGCATCAGAAGGGACACCGAGGCCCAGAGCCAGGTGGCCACGGAGCAAAGGCTGTGAGGGCCAGAACGGAACCTACTCAGCCTGGCCCCGGTGGGGACCCCTGAGCCTGGGGACAGGAGCAGGAATGTTCTGCGGGTTAGGTGTCCTGGGATCCAGGGTGCGGGTGGGTGGGCAGGTTGGGAGTGGGAGCTGCTGCTTCCTGTAGGACCTTCCGAGACCCTGCTCTGTCCTGTGCACCATGGGTGGGCCAGTCCTGACTCAGTCCTTGTTTCTCGACTCCGCCAGGGTCCCTTTGGGGTCGGGCTGGGCTGTCTTCCTGGCAGACTCTCCCTTGGGTGAGGTTGGGGACACTGCTGTCAGCCCCCGGCCCCGTGCCATGTGTATTTTGTGTGTATGTACCATCGGGGAATGGGGCGCCCCACCGCCGGTCACCCAGCTGGGCCACTTCCTGTTGCAGGCGCTTCTGCCTCCCTGCCTCCCACCTCAGGCTGTGGACTTTCCCCATCTGTCCTGCTCTGCCCAGCTGCCTGCTCAGGCGTCAGAAAGATTTCCCAAGGGGGTATGCCCGCTGAATCAGGTGCGAATCTGTGCTTTATGCGTGTGACCTTGTGCTTGTGTGTGTAGTCGAGATGGGGAGAGACGAGCCAGACCCTGAGATGCAGGAGGCTTTATTAAGTGAAGGGCTTGCGGATCAATTCATACGTGGGCAGTGGCCAGGGGATGACATAGCCATGGCAGCTTGTGTAGCTGGTCCTGCGGCTGCTGGTAGCCACGTCTGGGGTCCACTAGGCACCATCCTCACTACCAAGCACTTGCACCTGGAAAGCAGACACGGGTGGGACAGGGGCTGGGGTCCCACCCGGTGATCCCTGCAGAGTCACAGCTCCATCAGGTAACAGTCCCAGCGTAGCCTCTGGGGGATGGTGGGCCCTGGGGAAGCAGTGTGTACACCTGTGTTTGTGTGTGCGTGTGCACTTGTGTGCGTGAGCACGCATGCATGTATGTGGACGGGTCTGAGGGCTGCTCTGCAGGCAGTGAGGCCTGGTGTGCACATCTGCTGTCTGAGGGAGGTTGGGGTGTCTGTGGGAGCAGGGCTGCCGCCCTCAGGGAGGAGGTGCCCCGCCGGCCACCGTACCAGCAGCTTGACCATCTCTGCCTTGTGCATGGGCTGCAGGCCGTCTATGCAGGACTTGAGCTCGGCCAGAGCTTCCTTGGCGCCTGCGTTGACGTTGTACTTGCCCAGGGGGCCCTCATAGAGCTCCTCTGTGGACCCCACAAGCAGCGTTTGTAGGAAGTCCATGAAAATCTCATTGTTGTCCTCTCCTGTGGCCAGACCTGTACCGTGGGGGCAAGACGTCACCAGGAAGGGGGTATGTACTCCTACCCCAGCCCCAGACCTCCCCAGGTCTCCAACTTAGTGGTCTCTAGACTTTCCCCATCAATGCCCAGCTCACCCGCCCCAAGTAACCCCATCGTTATAGCACCTCCGCTGCCCCAGGTGCCTCCACGGTTACCCCGCCTCAGCTGCCCACCGACCCCTCCCATCGCCCTTAACCTCAGCTGCCTTTCTTTGCTCCAGCTTCCCTGGCATCACGGGGAAGGAAAGTCAAGTCCCTGCCCAGGGAATTTCCCCTCCATGTGAGGTTGGCTGGCCTGGGGTTGGGTCAGGCTGGGCTAGAGACACTGGGCTTGGTGGTGACGCTGGGGCTAGGGTGGGTACCGGAGTGAGCCGGGGCCGACTTGTTTGCTCACATCCGTGTTCTGTGAGTGAGGAGGGTTGGGTGCCTGGGAAGGTGGCACCAGCCACAGAGAGTGGCACACAGGTCCTTGCCGACCCCCCAGGCAGAAGGTCTGGAAGCGCATGGGGGCTCAGACTCACCGCAGGTGCAGAGCAAGGCGAGGGCTGCCAGCAGCAAGGCACTGCTCCCCGTCATGACCAGGTTCCTTGTGAGCTGCCTCCACCTGCCGGCTTTATGCCTCCTGGGCAGCACCTGGAGGGGCAGGCCCACCTGCCCATCAGGACCTGGCCAGTGAGAGCACAGGCAGGTCTGCCGAGGGTGTGTCCTTATCTCAACCCCCCCGCCCAGCAGGTATCGAGGTGCTGGGGGTGCTGTGTGAGGGGCAGTTGGCCAACAGCTCTTGGGTGAGTGGACTAGGTGAGGACCACGTGAGCCTGGTCAGTAAGAAGGGCAGGGGGCTGCGGTGCTGAGGGCCTCTGTCCACGCTGGGCTGTGGTTGCGAGCGGCGGGCTCTGGGGCCAGCATCCAGCTCGGAGCCCAGGGACTCAGGCTGCAGGGCTCCGCTGGGGCAGGTGTGGCAGCGGGTGTGGGGTGAGGGGTTTCCTTCGGCCTGTGGATCTGGCTGCTGGGAGACGGGCCCAGGGCTGCCAGAGGTCTCAAGTGGCAGCAGTGTCCCTGGGATAGAAGGTGGGCCTGAGAGGGCCTGAGGGGTGGATCAGGGCCATCCCTGAGGCCTGGCAGGGTCACCATGTCACTTCAGGAAGTGAAGAGGGGCCACAGCCTGAGACCTACCTTCCTTTTGTGGCCAGCACAGCCAGGCAAGGGTAGGGTCTGGGGGAGACCGACTGTCACAGCCCTGTTCTAATGGAGCAAGGGGACATCTGAGCCCTCAAACAGACATTCCTGAGTCTGGAGTTCTGGCCTTGCCTCCTGTCCACTGCTGCCATCTGGTGGCTGCTGGCAGCCTAGGGAACTGGGACGTCCTGCTCACCCTTGGGGACCCAGGAGCTCAGCCGTCCCGTCATTCAGCACTGACGTGCACCTCCCCCACACAAGTCGCCATGTCCCTTGTCACCCTGCCCTCACCTTGCTCCACCTGGTCCTGAGTCTGTCACAGACCCCAGACCCTTGGCCTGTGCCTTCCTGAACACAGAGCTTGTCACCCACGCTGGCACCTGTGTATAACAAGGAAACAAGGAAGCTAACATGAAATGGAACCAAAGATGACATCACCTCCTTCCACACAAGACTCCAAGAAAAAAAGAATGTGATGAGGTCATTGTGACAAAACAATGTGGCTGCACGGGCGGGACCACAGGGCCAGTCTGAGCCTATTTGGCAAAGTCCCTGGGGCTCCCGCTCTGACGGCCCCTCAGCTCCTCTGACTCCGCGGCTCTGTCCTCAATGGCTGCTGCTCTGTCCCCAGTAGCCCACAGCGACCAGACATCTGTCATTCCTCCCCTACAGAGGATGCCTACCCTCAGGGCCGGATCCAGTGGAAAACGTGAGCCCAGCCCTCGCTGCCCACCTTGACTTTGGAACACTGGCGACACAGGGCTGGACTGGGCGCCCCTTTGCTGCACTGGGCTTGTGGGTTCCCTTCTCCTCAAACCCCGGCTCCCGAGGCACATGCATTGGATGCTGCTCCTGCAGCCATCCTGGCCTGTCAGCTGCAGAAGCCCACGTCCTGTCACAGCGCCTGTCACAGCGCCTGTCACAGTGCCTGAGGATCTGAGCGCCAACGTGCTCACCACTGCAGCTGCCATTCTTGGTGACATCATGTCGCCCTCGGCCCCTGCCCCCCACCTCTGGGTCAGCCACAGTCAAGGCTAAGCCACACAACAGCTGACAGGCGCACTCCCTGTAACCCCCGATTTCAGGGGCCCCTGCCTCCGGTCACGTCCTCTGTCTCAGCTCACTGCCTCTGGTGCGGGTCCAGCAGCTACTCGGGTGCGTGGCCGACCCCACCATCCTCACCAGCTTCCTGACTGCCTGGCCTGGATTCACCATGACAACCACTGCCCAGCTCACACTCGCAGCCTCTGCCCTCCTGCCGTCACCGGACACTAGATGTCCCCACCTCTTCCTCACCACCTGCCAGCTCGGTGGGATGTACCAACCTCATCTTGGGCAGGTCCTTATGCTGCCATGACTCTAGATGCCCATGGCAACTTGTCACCCTGCCCTCCTGTCTTACCTCTGGGCCTCGGCTCCCAGCTCCCTGAGAAACTAGTTTTCAGAAGAAATACACACACGCCCATCACCAAAGCTACCAGCCACCTGTTTCCAGGCACATACTTGGTGTTCCCTCGTGTGGTGAGGCAGGACCCTTCATGCATCCCAACAGCAGCCCTCCTGTCACTCGTCCCACAGAGGCCTTTGTCGCCTCTTTCTGCAACATTGGGCTTTATCTCCACTGCCTTGTTCTTAGGAGCACCTACTCCTGCTGCACAGCACCCATCTTCAAGCAAATGCAGCCCAAGCGCCGTCCCCCCATGGTGCTGGGCCCTCAAGGAGGCCCCCGGCCCCCTCAGGTCAGGTGTGGCTGCTGGGGGCCACAGTGAACCCCGTATCCCTCAGCTTTCTAGGATGCATGTTCTTTTGATGGAAAACTACGGTCCAAACGTTCTATGGAAACCCGCACATTTTGTGGATCTGCAGGGTGTTTGGTTGTAATTCTCACAGCCATGCACATCACGAGATCACATTTGCTAACTTGTGGGATTCACTAGCGCAATCGGCACTCTTCCTCTCGTTTGGAACATTTGTTGGTGCCCACAGCCTTCTGCGCCCAAAGGGAAAGCCGGGTGTGGTTCTTGCAGGGACATATGAGGAAGGTATCACACTGTCTGGTCATGTTGTCAGTGAGCTGGCACCAAAGTGGCTTCTTTTGTAAGAGTTCATGCTGTGTCAACATTCTTTGCAGGACCCTCCTCCCTGCCCCACAACCGTTCTTGGCAAAGACTGAAACTCAAGGAACCTGGGCCAATGGGTAACAGCCAGAGCGGGCACTCCTTCCTGGATTTGCCGGTGGAAGTGGGGTTTCCCAAAACGACACCTTGCAGGTGAACCCCTGCTCTAGCCCGGGGAGCTCGGCCTGCCCTTGGCCCTGCCCACCCAGAGGACAGGGGGTCCGTGCCCTCTGCCCGAGACTCACTGAGCAACTCTGTCCACCTTGTATGCAGCATCTATGTACGTTCGCCCTGCAGGGACGGCTGCACTCAGGAGGCGTTCCTTCCCTGAGATCTGTGCTTCCTGCTAGAAGGCACTGGCCAGGCCCTGTGGGGCAGTTCAGCGTGAACAGAGGCAGGGACCCGGCTGACTGCTGAGTGCCCTAAGCATATGTTCATTGTTGGGAGTCTGAACACTGACCACAGGGGCCGGTCTGTGCTATGTAAATGCAGGAATCCGCTGACCCTGGGGGCAGAACCGCACCCACATGTCCTGTGGGGCACAGCTCTGGCCTCCTGCCCACCTGGTTACCCAGCCCCTCCAGCCTGACCTGCACCAGCGCTGTGAAGCACTGCTTGTCCGAGGGGGGGCTCCCCCGGCTTCCGGGATACTCCCAGTCAAGGTCGAGGCCATCAAAGTTGTGTTTACGCAGAAATGCGGTGGCTGAGTTGACAAAGGTCTGACGGTTGTTGGCTGTGGCCACCATGTCTGTGAACCTGCGGGGTGACGAAGGGCAGCATGGGCCTGCCTTGCAGTGGACAGTGTCTCTCCTGGGAGGCCAGTGAGAAACTACTCAGAATATCGGTGCTCGGGTGTCCAGGCCAGAAGGACGCTTGGGGGGGAGAGGGCCTGGCTAAGGAAAGGGGACACTCTAGAAGTGTGTCCATCTCCCAAACATTGAGTGGCCAGGAGCCGAGAATCAGCGCAGGCTGTCACCCAGCACTGGAGCTTAAGGAAGTAGAGGACTCTGCTTCTAAGAGGAAGAGAAAGAGGAAGAGGAGGAGTAGGAAGAAGGAAGAGAAGGAAGAGGAGGAGGAGGAGGAGGAGGAGGGGGAGGAGGAGGAGGAGGAGGGGGAGGAGGAGGAGGAAGAGGAGGAGGAGGAGGAAGGCAGCAGGTGAGTCGGGGGCGGCTCTTCTGGTTCCCTGGTGGGTTAACCTGGTCCCTTTCTTCTAACTCCCATCTGTGGAGGGCTCTGCACTCTGGCTATTTCTGGGCAGAGCTCTTGGAAATCCCCAAGCTGCCCCAGGAACCAGCCCCACACCCCCTTCCTCCGTGTCCCTCTAAGAAGTCCCTGGATTTCTTGGGGTTCTTGAGGTTGTTATAGATTGCTTCCATTTTAATGTATTTTAAATTAGTTTTTAAATGAATAGCAGCAATTCTTAAGTGGGGTCCTTATGCCTGGGAACCCCGGAACTAAGAACCCCTCGTATATAAGCAGTATTTGAGGAAGGCGATTCATAAATTTCATCAGGTTCTCAACAGGGCTCGTAAGCCAGAAAAGTTTTAGAAATACTGGTTTAGAGTTTTTAGAACCATACATTCTGGATTTTCTAGGAAAAACCTAGGTCCAAATAACCCATTCTATTATCTCCACAAATCATCAAAAATGTCCTAGAAATGTCAGTATTTTGACTTTCAAGCTTAATCCGCAGACTGCTTTTGACACGCAGAAGTGGAAGGAAAATTCTCAGACAAGATATCCTTCCGGAGCTCAAAAGTGTACACACTGGACGTTGCCTGGGATTAGGTGGGGCCCTCCCTCCACCCATTCCATGGAGGAAGAGCCTGGGCCTGGAAAGAGGCCAGAGTCTCTGTGCTGCCCTCAGACCAGGTGCTCCTGGCACGACGGGGGCTGCGCCCAGCCCTCCCCTGAGGAACCCAGAAGGAAGGCCGGCCCCAGAATGCAGGCCCCTCTCCCGCTCCCCCTCAGCCTGGCCTGATCCCCTGGCCAGGCGCTCTGGTCAGCTCACTTCTGAGTGCCGAAGTTCCAGCCTCCGATGGCCAGCAGTGTCTTCAGCTTGGGATTCCTGGAAAAGGCAAGAGGAAGGTCAGAATTTACCCAGCCAGCCCCGGGGCTCACCTCACTCACTGGGAGAGCGGGCTGGGGACACCCTGGCGGGGTGCGGGTGGGTGGGGTTGTGAAGCCCCTATGCCCAGAGCCTGCGCTGGGTCAGCTCTAGATTGGGAAGGAACTGGCACAGCCTGCCTTAGAGGACATCCGCTGGCTGAGGGGAGTGCAAACCGAGTTCAGGAAGCGAGAGATTTGGGCAGATCCTCAGGGAGGTCTTGCCGCGTGGTGAGGGCCGTCCAGCTGACGGATGGTGGATTTCAGGGGGAAGGGCACTCATTCCCGGCAGAGGGAAACCATTTCGTATTCCAGATCCCACTGAGACCTAAAGTGGGCTCCTTCCCGAGTGCCTGTGACCCTTACCTCTCCCATATACGCACTGGAAAGCCCAGAGAGAGAGGTGATGAAACTTGCTCAAAGCCACACAGCAGGTGTTGGGGTGGCTACATCAGAACCCCACAGACTGGGTGGCTTATAAGCAACAAGATTTATTTCTCACAGTTCTGGGGGGTGGGAAGTCCAAGATCAAGGTGTATCTGGTGAAGTCAGCTTCCTCACTGTCCCCCCACCCCATTCCCGTTTCCACTGTCACGTCACATGGCAGGAAGGGCGATGGAGCTTTCACAGATCTTTTATAAAAGCACTGATTTCATTCCTTCGAGGTCTCCATCCTCATGATCCAGTCCCAACAGCCCCACTTCCTAATACATCACAGTGGGCGTTAGTTTCCACCATATGAATTTGGGGGGGACACAGACATCCAGTCCGTAGCAGGGAGGAGCTGCTTCCAAGCTTGTTGGCGTGGTTGCCGGCAGGATTGGACTCCTCAGGTGTCATTAGACTGAGGACCTCAGTTCCACCAGAGCTGTGGGCAGTAGGCTCCCCGTGTCCCCTGGCCACACGGGCCTTTCCATGGGGCAGGTCATTACAGGAGCAGTGTCCCTCCTAAAGGTAGAGGACTGGACAGAAACCAGGTTCCCCTGGGAGAGTCTGAGGCCCTGACCTGTCAGGTCCAAACCCACGCTGAAACTTGCCTCTTGCAAGTATTAATTTATGTCTACCATGTAAAAAAATATTCGTTTATTATACCTCAGTGTGGCCAGTCCCTTGTCATCACAAAAGTCCTGGCTGACACAACAGAATCAATGAACCCTGAGACTCCGTCTGCACGGTGTCCTCACTGGGCGGGGGGATGGCTAGGGGACATGAGGACACTGGGTGCTGCACAGCTCTGTCCCGGGAGAGGGAACCCCAGAACAGTGAGAGGAGAACCAGCAGAGGCGGACTCCCAGGTGGCTATTTGACCTGTTTGTGTTACCTCATGTTAGGGTCCATTTTGCTAATGTGTATTTTTACTAGGAAATCACCCACTGAATACAATAGGTTCATTTTATTTCAGTTTAAGTTTCTCCTCTCTTTCTATAATTGTTACAATCAACAAACAAATGTTGATGCATTATTATTCACTAAAGTCTGTATTTTATTCAGGTTTCCGCACTCAGGCTCGGTCTCAGTGCTGGCACGTCTATCTGTTAAAGCTGACACCAGACAGCTTAATGCTGACAGTTGGGGTACCTGGTGAGTGAATTGGGGTGTTATGATAGGAAATGAGACCAGGAGAACATGAGGCCTGATAAAGTCTCAACACTGTGCTGATGATACAGACTTTACTCTCTAGCCCAAGTAAAGCTGTTGGTAGTTGTAGGCACAGGAAGTAACAGAATTAGATCCCTAACTTAGAAACATCAAGCTGGTCACAGTGTGGAGGTTGCACTGGACGAGAGAGGGACAGTAGCAGGGAGACCAGTGAGAAGATCTGTGAGAGGCGCTCTGGCCTGAGCTGAGACAAGGGCCTTGAATTTGGAGATGAGCGGGGTTGTGAAGACCAGGGAGGGGCTGTGGCGAGCGCTGCCCTGAGGATGAAGCCGGCACAGATGCCAGGGTCAGCACTCAGGTCTGTGGCTGTGTGGACACCAACAGGAGAGCTCATTCTGCCACCAGGAGACTATCCGCTAAACTCTTGATCCTTCCAGCCCTTGGAGGTAGAGAAAGGACTGGGAAGGGAAGAGGGAGGGGAGTGAGGGCCCATCACCTGTGGGGCAGGACTGACCTGCCTCACCTCACTGACCTCACAGCCACCTGAGAGGGAGCGGTTATCCCAGGTGAGGAGGCTGACTTTCCATGTCTTTGCCTGAAGTCACACAGCTAGTACTTGGAGGAGACGGAAGTCAGCTCTGCGCCTGTCTGAGGCTCAGGCAACCCCCCCCCCCCAATAAGGAAAGTGTCACCCCAGACTCCATTCTGAGCAGCCAGGAAGCTCTTGTCAGTTGTGACCTCAGAGGAAGGGAACATGGGGAGAAGCAGACCGGTGCTCGGGCCTGAGGAGGAAGAGATTTTCAAAGGCCAGAGCACAGGACTCCCCCATCACATAGCTGACGGGGAGTCGTTGTCATAGGATCTGGTGCGGCTTGTGCTCCTGTGAAGGGCCAGGCCACCACCTCACTCCCCACTGCCTGCCCTGGTCCCACCACACAACCTGCTTGGGTGAGTGCAAGGCAAGCTGGACCATTAGGTCATGTGCAGATTTTCTTCAAATGGAATGACCAAGATTCCACCCAACGTTGCCAGGACTGTTTGGATCACTGTTTGTCCAGGATCCTGTGTGGAAGCTCTAAGGGCCCATGTTGGGCAATTTCAGCCTCGGTTCTGGGCTCAGAACTGTGTTAGAATCAGTCTTCATTTTAACCATCTGTGAAATGGAGATAGTAATCGTCTTGCCGCATCTGGAAAATCGGAGCAGTGGGTGAGAGGAGGCCTGTGAAGGGCCTGGAACTGGATTTATTTCTCAACGAGCTTATTCCCAGGGGCCTGGAGTCTCACAGTGAACAAGGAAAGTTATTCTCTGCTGCCATCTCATGTGCATCTTGGCAATAACACCTGAGTGGAGGTCAGGATAAGCTCTTTTTTCCAAAGGCTTCTGAGCCAAGGTGTCAGACCCAGGGCTGTGCCCCAGGTGCAGTCATCTGTGCCCTGGAAGCTGCCTGCTGGAATGTGGAGTCCCTGAGTTGAAAGCCGGCACAGGGCTTGGCATACCTGAATTGTACCTGCCTACCTGTCTCTTACCTATGCTGCCTTAGGCCACCCGCCCCTCTTGGCTCCTGAGCATCCCCAGGGCCGCTTTTGAATTAACAGTGCGCCTAGGCAGCCTCTGTAAGTCACCACATCTGGGAGCAGTGGGGTGCAAACCAAAGGTTTATTTTGCTTGTAAAAGAGGCAGCCCAGGAGGGCCAGACCAAAAGTAACCCAGGTCTGAGAGCTGAAAGGTTGGGTATGGAAAGACCACAGGGAGGCCAAACGAGTTCCGGGCTCGTGCTGCCTGCACTGCTCAGCCATTAGACCTACTAGGAGCTGGGTCATAGAATAAGCGTTTATGATCAGAGCTCCGGTGGTCTGAGAAGGCAGCCGGTTAACACCTCCAAAAACTGCCGTAACATTCTCAGACCAGCCTGGCATATTTAAGGGGAAATCTGTGCGTTCTTCCAGAGGCCACCTGATGGTTCCAGGGGTCTGCATGGAGCCTTCCTTCTGGCGATGTTGTTCTCCAATGTGGTCAATCATGAGCAGTGATGACAGGAACCTGGAAGGAATGTTAGGCCATAAAGACTGTGATCAGTAAGTACAGGAACACAAGTTTTAGGGTAATTATGTA